>NC_062547.1:10983399-12279784 GCF_016906955.1 Phacochoerus africanus | reverse complement strand
GCCACGAGTCTATACTGACACAGAGAAAGATACTCAGAAAATGAACATAGAGTCTCAGAAAGTCACGTGGTATTACTGATTTATTTATTGGACCATTGGAAAAAATGTGAAAATTCATCTTATTTGTGCTTTCAGTTTGTAAAAATTGCAAACCTCCACAAAATTTCAACAATAATGCATTAAACATGTACATACTTTTTACCTATGTTCACCAGTTACAGTTTTCCACATTTGGCTTTACATGTACATTTAACTTCTTGTGTGGGTTGCAGACATTCCAATCATTTCCCCCAATTATTTCAGCATATATCATGACAGTGGAGAAATATTCGCTTCCATAACCACAACGCACAATAGTGATCAAATCCATAATATTTAACGTTCCTTTATTACTGGTAACTGATACACAGACCAGATACAAATTTTGCCAGTTATAACAATAATATCTTTAAAGCATTTTTTTTTTTCGGATCCAGCTTTCAATCCAGAACCTCCAATTGCTCTAACTGTCCCATTATTTGGACTCTTTTTACCTGGAATAATTCTTCCACATTTCTTATTCTTTTGTGATATTTAGAATTTTTTTGTGTACATGGCAGTTGTATGGTAGAATGTCCCTCCGTCTTGGTTTGTTTTATTCTTTTTTTAAAAAAAGTAAAATGCTGTACTTGTGTTTTTCAAGGAAGAGTTTGTGGGTGCTACAAATACTGATTCTTCAGTTCATCTTATTTTAATCCAAAGGTGATATCCTGTCTGGTTCAAAATTCTGCTGGAATTGACTTTCCCTTTCTTCCTTCCTTCCTTCCTTCCTTCCTTCCTTCCTTCCTTTCTTTCTTCTTTCTCTTTCCGTTCTTTTTTTTTTTTTCTTTCCTTTCTGTTCTTTCTTTCTTCTTTCTTTCTTTCTTTTTCTCCTTCCTTCCCCTTCCTTCCTTCCTTCCTTCCTTCCTTTCTTTCTTTCTTTTTTCTTTCTTTCTTTCTCTCTCTCTCTCTCTTTCTTCTTTCTTTCATTAGAGTATAATTGTTTTATTCTTCCTTTTTAAGGCCTCACCTGTGGCATGCAGAAATTCCCAGGCTAGGGGGTCCAATCGGAGCTGCAGCTACACCACAGCCACAGCAGCACAGCATTGCGGCAATGCTGGCTTCTTAACCCAGTGACTGAGGCCAGGGATTGAACCCGCATCCTCATGGAACTCTTTGGGCTTCTGAACCTACTGAGCCACAACAGGAAGTCCAGTTTTATTCGTTTCTAAAAGGGTGGTTTCATTTTTTCTAAATGACCGGGTCCCGGATAGGCATATTGGCTATACCTTTTATACGGACAGCATCCACTACTCTACTGATGATTACAATGACAGTTTAGGCTCTCCCTCTGTCTCCCCACAGCCTCAGGCCCCTCCCCACTGTCCTGGGTTCAGGGCTGCTTCACAGAGGCACACAGTTCCACTGATTCCAGCTACAGGGCATGCGTATGTGATTCAGAGTGTGACTCATCTGCTGCATAATTTTGTTTCTCTTGTCTACGTGAGAATAGGCGGGGAAACCGAGTTTGGTCAGAGCCTGGGAATGGGAAAAGATGACGTAGGTGACGAGGCCCTGGGCCCGGTACTCAAGCTTGGTGCCTGCCATCCGCATCTCTCCTGTCTGGTCCATCAGGGACCAAGCTATCGGGGTCCCCTCAGGCCCTAGCAGGCAGACGGAGGGGAAGTTCCGGATGCAGCGCTCGATGAATCTCTGGCTCCTCTCATTGCCACCGAATTGCCATAATTCATTCACCAAGGCAGCGTGGGAAGGTTCCAGGGATGAGAGTTGAAACTGCTCTCGGTCACTAGGGAGGTTCCAAGAGAAAAGCACAGGTCGTGAGTAAAGAGGTTTATGTTGGTTCTTCTTACCTCTGTAATCTTGAGACACAGAGCGGGCGGAGGAAAAAGTGAATGGAGATCCTGGAGTGCGAGTGACCTTGTAATGACAGAGGGAGAGACTAAAAGGCGTTTTGGGGGGTGCGTGAGCTGAGAGAATAAGACAGGTCAGAGACGTTTACCCAGGCCTGATGTACACCAGATGAGAAAGGAAATGGTGGGGTATACTAAGGAGGGGAGAGAGACCTTTTTAGGAGAAGATTATTCTGGCTGCCTTCAAGGAGATTGCTGGTGGGGAGCCAGCGTGAAAGGGAGGAGAAAATTTGGGAGGCTGTTTTGGGGGTGAGAGGAGTAATAAGTGAGGGGTAGCTTTTACCAAACTCACATGGCCTTGGGTTTACCATCGGTAAGGGACAAGTTCTTTTCATCCAGCAGGGAAGGAGCCAGTTCCTTTATTGTCTCAAGCGTCATGTAGAGAATGTTTTCTGACTGCTGGACGTTGAAGGATTTAGCGGCTGCAAGCTTTTGTATTACCTCATTCAGGCTGGACTGAGAACCTAGGTGGGGTCATAAGGAGAAATGCAATGATGTTGTTTTTCTTTTTAGGGCCGACATGCGACACATGGAAGGTTCTGGGCTAGGGGTCGAATTGGAGCTGCAGCTGGGGCCTACGCCACACCCACAGCAATGCAGGGTCCAAGCCACAGCATCTGAACCCTACACCCTTGCGGCAATTGTGCATCCTTAACCCACTGAGTGAGGCCACAGATCAAACCCGCATCCTCGTGGGTACTGGTCAGATTCTTAGCCTGCTGAGCCACAACGGGAACTCCAGTACTGTGTATATTTGAATTCCAGGCTCCTAATTTATTCCTCCCCCTCTTTACCGTCTGGTAACCATAGGTTTGTTTTCTATGTCTGTGAGTCTATTTCTACTTTCCAACATAAGTTCATTTATACCATTTTTTTAGATTCCATGTAATAAGCAATATCATGCTATTTGTCAGAGAAAGAGTAAAGTTGATGTGGGGAGAGGCTTACAAGTGCTTGCACATTGGGGCTTGTCATATCTTTGTGCTCCTGGTTACACGGAGGCCAATACCACGTGACTAGGCCTAGGGCAGTCTGCTGAGGACACATACTCCCATCATGATATCAGCACAGCCAGCACTGACAGCCAGAACCGTCATTCAGACACACACAATCCACCTGTCAACTGACTGCAACTGTACAGCTAAACCCAGAAGCTATTAGCAGAACTGTTTTGCAAAGCCCAGACCAATTGTGGACTGTGAGACTTAGGAGGTGAACGTTAACTGAAGCATCCAGATATTGTACTAAGCAATTTCTACTCAAGATTCCATTTAGGAGTTCCCTGGTGGTGCAACAGGTTAAGGATCTGGCCTTGTCACTGATGTGGCCAGGGTCACGGCTGTTTGCATGGATTCCATCCATGGCCCTGGAACTTCTGCATGCTGCAGGTCTAGCCAAAAAATTAAATTAAATTAAATTAAAAAAAAAGACATTTCATTTACTCTGTTCAGTACTCTTGCTTTGTAGTTACCTTTATCATCCCCACTTGTACATATGAAAAGCATGATCTCAGATAGGATAAGTCACTGGCTAGGACCACACAGCAAGTAACAGGCAAATGCCTTCCTAGGTGGTCTGATTCTGAGGGCGTGCTCACAGTGATGACAGTTGTTCCTTATGATGGGGGCGGGGGTGTTCTGAGACATAGCCATCCTATCCCAGGAATGAAAGTCCCTAGGGAAAGCTCTGCTCTGACACCCAGTACACCCTAAGGGATCCTGGATATGTCTGCAAAATATGCCATACATCCTTGGCTATCAGGGGATTATGCTATGGTTCTCTAGAGGAAGCCCATTCTGCGCGAGCTTCGAGGGTGTTTTTTCCCCTCTCCAGGTAGGGTTGCAGCTGAATACAAAAACTGACAGCAGGCTGAGGGTGTGGAGCTTGGACAAAGGGGATACGGGTTCTAGGAGAAATTGTTGCAGATGGAGATGTGAGCCAGTACATAAGCCATTCCTTTTACTTTGGATCTGCAAATGCTGTTTCCAGTTGATGACTTCTGGTAAGCCAAGGAATTCCTCACAGTTCTTCAGGTCCTTGGAGTAGACGTGGTAGGTATTGGTGTAGTGATCAAGGTCATCTGTCATCTCCTGTTGTCATTGAGAAAAGGGGAATAAAATTAATTCCTTGTGTTTCATGATGGTGACAGCTGAAAAACATTCCACTATACTCTATTTTTTTGTTTTGTGTTGTTTTGTTTTTCTTCTGTTTTGGGTATTTTGTTTTTGCTGTTTTTTGGGGGGGCGGCACACCTGTGGCACATGGAAGTTCCTGGGCTAGGGGTCAAATCCGAGCTGCAGCTGCTGGCCTATGCCTCAGCCATAGCCATGCCGGATCTGAGCTGCATCTGCCACCTACGCCGCAGCTCGTGCAGCAACCTGGATCCTTCACCCGCTGAGCAAGGCCAGGGATTGAACGCACATCTTCGTGGATACTAGTCTGGTTCTTAACCTGCTGAGCCACAGTGGGAACTCCTGTAGTATTTTAGGTACTAAAATTTAGTAAATGTACTGGTGCATTACAAATTTTTCTGAATCATTTAAACCATGAGATCAAGATGAGAGGTTCAGGATTCCAACGAGGATGGAGAATTGCAAAACGATCCTTTTTTCTACGCATGTGTTGTATGAAAATTTCAACTCAGAGACACAGCATTCTTCAACATGGGCATCTTCCTCAACCAGAAGAAGAGAACAGCAATTGATGAGGACGAGCATCAGTTGCAAGGAGAAACTGTGCCACATTTCAGATACTTTCAGAATGCATGGACGATGAAGATGACAGTATGGAGTTTGGTTATAGATAATTCTGGATTGAAATCTCTATCTATACTTAATGACGCCGAAGAAGATGAAAACCAACTAGAAATGCTTTCTTAAAATAATACAATAGGGAGTTCCCATCGTGGCTCAGTGGTTAAGGAACCTGACTAGCATCCACAAAGAAGCGGGTTCAATCCCTGGCCTCGCTCAGTGGGTTAAGGGTCCAGCATTGCCGTGAGCTGTGATGTAGGTCACAGATGCAGCTCAGATCCCAGGTTGCTGTGGCTCTGGCGTAGGCTGGAGCTACAGTTCCAGTTGAACCCCTAGCCTGGGAACCTCCATATGCCAGAGGTGCAGCTGTAAAAAAACAACAATAAAAAAATGCAATAGTTGAACAAATTGTGGTAACCGAAAATCAAAGAAACCAGTTGTTTAGAAAGAGCCCCTATAATTATTAAATAACAGCTGAGATTATTTGGAAGAAGCAGGCACAGGAAACTATTACCACAACGAATGCAGTATCAAAAATATTTTTCAAAATACTTGAGGAGTTCCCGTCGTGGCACAGTGGTTAACGAATCCGACTAGGAACCATGAGGTTGCGGGTTCGGTCCCTGCCCTTGCTCAGTGGGTTAAGGATCCGGCGTTGCTGTGAGGTGTGGTGTAGGTTGCAGACGTGGCTCAGATCCCGAGTTGCTGTGGCTCTGGCATAGGCTAGTGGCTACAGCTCCGATTCGACCCCTAGCCTGGGAACCTCCATATGCCTCAGGAGCGCCCCAAGAAAGAGCAAAAAGCAAAAATAAATAAATAAATAAATAAAATAAAATAGTTGAAACATGTTGCACGAAAATACACTCCCTAGGCAGCAATGGTGCACTACCCCGTTTTGTTCCGTGAAGATCCCATTTAAGATAAAAGATCAAACAATTTTATTCCAGTTCAGTTCTATGATTAATATAAATTTCTTCCTTTTATACATCACTTAATTTCATGGTGTTTAAATATCTTATCAATTTGTAGGCAAGATGTGTTGTTAGAAATTTATCATTTTGCTGGATGTTTTCAAACAAGCTGAGGATTTTTTGTTTTTGAAATGAAGTAACTATCTAGTTTCACTATTTTTAAATTTTTTCCTTAGAAAGCCTATGACAATTCAAATATTATGCATGTGTTATTTTATGATCACCCTATGCATCCTATTTCATACCTCTCTATATTCGTCCTTGCTACTTTCGCTGGTTAGAATGTCCTCGCCTTGTCGGCCAAACAGAAATATATTTACATATAAAATCCAGTTTGGATGAAACATCCATCAAGAAAGTTGTCTTTAGGACACATGCACCTGCATGTTCATTGCAGCACTGTTCACAATAGCCAGGACATGGAAACAACCCAAATGTCCATCAACAGAGGATTGGATTCGGAAGAAGTGGTCTGTATACACAATGGAATACTACTCAGCCATAAAAAAGAATGACATCATGCCATTTGCAGCAACATGGATGGAACTAGAGACTCTCATCCTGAGTGAAATGAGTCAGAAGGACAAAGACAAACACCATATGCTATCCCTTAGAACTGGAATCTAAGAGCCAGCACAAATGAACATCTCCACAGAAAAGAAAATCATGGACTTGGAGAATAGACTTGTGGCTGCCTGGGGGGAGAGGGAGGGAGTGGGAGGGATCGGGAGCTTGGGGTTATCAGATACAACTTAGAATAGATTTACAAGGAGATCCTGCTGAACTAGCATTGAGAACTATGTCTAGATCCTCATATTGCAACAGAACAAAGGGTGGGGGAAAATGTATACATTAAGAATAACTTGATCCCCATGCTGTACAGCCCGGGGGGGGGGGGGTGGGGGGGGAGAAAGTTATCTTTAATCTGATCCTGTAACTTCCATCTCCAACCTCCAGAGTGTTTTGGTTATTTTGTTTTTGTTTTTTTGGGCCACACCCACGGTATATGGAAGTTCCCAGGTTAGGGGTTGCATCAGAGCTGAAGCTGCCAGCCTAAGCCACAGCCACAGCAAGGCAGGATCCAAGCTACAGCTGCGTCCTATGCCTCAGCTCATGGCAACGCTTCACCCTTAACCCAGTGAGCAAGGCCAGAGACTGAACCCATCTCAATGGATACTAGTCAGGGTTGTTACTGCTGAGCCACAGAGGGAACTCCCTCCACTCCATCCTCCACAGTTGAATGAGCTCTTGCCTGTGCTACATCCTGTATGTTGTACACTCTCCGGAACACTTTACACTGAGTTGTGATTTATCTGCTTGTTTGCATTCGCTTCCAGGCTGGGAGGCTCTTGAGAACAGGGACTTATCTACCATCCCTGTGACTCATTTCTGTATTCCCAGAGTCTATCACATTGCCTGACGCATGGTAGGCACCCAGCAAATATGAACATGGGTACATATTCGTTCTACATCTGGCATCTTACCTGCTCCTGAGGGCGAATAACCACTGTATTAAAATCAGGCCACTTGTCCACCAAGGCCTTTAGCTTGAAGGGGTTTCCCTGGTTCATGTGGAAGACGGTGCCATAAACCTGCAGTTTCCCGAGAAAGGAGAGGGTTGGCTTATTACGAAGGAATGGCAGGAGTTCCTGTCATGGCTCAGTGGAAACGAATTTGACTAGCATCCATGAGGATTCAGGTTCCATCCCTGGCCTTCCTCAGTGGATTGAGAATCTGGCATTGCCGTGAGCTGTGGTGTAGGTCACAGAGGTGGCTCGGATCCTGTGTGGCTGTGCTTGTGGCATGGGCCAGCGGCTACAGCTCTGATCAGATCCCTAGCCTGGGCGCTTCCATAGGCTGCAGGTGCTGCCTTAAAAAGAAAAAAAAAGAAGAAGAAGTATGACAATGGACATTGATCAGGACAAGGTTTATTTCTATGATTTCATGAGATTTTATGGTGGAAAAGGGAAAAATAGGCCTCTACATCAAAAATCTCCAGATGCTACTTTGTTTTCACCTCAAGGGAGAGATTTGTCTTCCCATCTAATGTAAACCATACATCTACTACAGTAAAATCTTTGTGCAAATAAAGTGAATGATCTGAAGAACACCACTCTTTACTGTAGGATTTAATGTTGTCTTTTCCCAGACTTGCTTCTGTAGACTATATAGAGATACACAGTTTTACAAATGCAAATCAATTGGATCTACTGAGTGCATTGTGGGCTTATTTCTATGTTCATAAACACAAACTTTTCCGATTATGTTCTAATGGCCCCATAGGATTCCCTAGTATGTGCATGTGCCACAGTTCATGTATTCATTTGCCTGTTGATGGTCATCTCAGTGGTTTACAAGTTTTCACTTGAACCAACCATTTTTCACAGAGCCTGCTTGCAGAGAAGTCTTAGCCTGGGCACCTGATATTTTCTTCGTTTGTCCGTAAGGCTAATTGCTGGCTCCAAGGTTAGGGACATGGTTGAAACTCTTTAACATATATGTCCATGTCACCTCCTGGAAAGGTAATTTCCTCCCACCAATAAGCAGAGGCTACAGCATAGTGATCAAGAGAAAGGGGTGTGGGGTCCCATAGCCTCAGTCCAGTGTTGGATCTCCCATCCCACCATGTTGAAAGAGAGAGAGGAAGGGGGAAAGGAGGAATGAAACAGCCTATGGACCTTAAGTGGCCTGGTGGTTTGGGGGTTGAGGAGTGCAGCAGTGGACACCAGCGTGGGCCTCGTGACTATGGTCAACAAGAGGCCTCTGCAGATACCAGCATGGACACTTGCCAGTGACCAAAGGTCAAAAGAAAAAAGAAAAAAGATACACAGTAGAATGATTTTTACCATGGACAAATGGTGACCAAAGACTGTGCCAACATCTTTCCTTCCCTCTGACTACCCTCCTCCCCACGGGAACTGCTGGTGTTAGATCACGCAGATGAAGAGGGGGAAAAAATTTCCCTACGTTGGCTGAGTTTATCCCAATTTATTCCACTCTCAGTCATGAATGGAGGCTTGATGTGGAAATTCAGTATAGTTCTGCAAAGCAGAGACATTTTCTTTTTACACATTTGCATTTGGAGTTCTGCAAAATTGTTTTACACTAACTAATATGCTATTCATTATAAGATCTGAACCTATGTGCAACTGGTACTCGTTCTTATTCCCCTAGCATTTATTGATTTATTTATGTAATGGCTTCACTCACATTCTATGGACGTTCCTGGGCCAGGGATTGACTCTGAGCCACAGCTGCAGCAACGTCACATCCTTTAACTCCCTGCTGGCTGGGGAGTGAACCCGCACCTCCCCAGCAAGCCTAGCCGCTGCAGTTGGATTCTTAACTACACTGCGCCACAGCGGGAACCCCCTGGCCTTATTACATAAAACTCTTTTTTTTTTTTCCTCTGCTGAACTCAGAATGCAGGGAGTCAGGCAGCTATCTCAATGGAATCAATTAGAGTTGACACACACAATAAAATGTATTTTGGATCCAACACCTAGAAGAACCACTGCATGATTTCTCAACTGAGACCCAAAGCACATATTGAGTTCCAGGTCACACCTCCATTAAAAGTAAGTGGCAGAGAGCTTGTGGTGGGGAGTCCTGGGGTGATGGGGGCAGCGCGGTGAGAGCCTTTGCAGAGCTGAGTGGCCGGAAATTGCTTCTCTTGCCACCTCGGAGCTGCTGGGACTCCTCTTTTCAAACTTTCTAGAAGCACCAGAAGGCCTTTCTATTCCTGAAATCTTGCACATAATTCTGTACTTATTAGGGGTAGAGGTAGAACTGTCTTTGTGAAGTGGGGGTGCCCTTTGGTGGAATGTGGATAAAAATTTGGACAAAAATAAACTCAAAATGGATTAAAGACCTAGATACAAGACCAGATACTCTAAAACTCTTAGAGGAAATCATAGGCCAAACACTCTCCAACATAAATGACCCCAACATCTTCTCAGATCCTCCTCTTAGAGTAACAACAGTGAAAACACGAATAAACAAATGGGACTTAATTAAGATTAAAAGTTTCTGCACAGCAAAGGAAACCCTAAGCAAAACAAAAAGACAACCCACAGAATGGGAGAAAATCCTTTGCAAATGAGTCGACTGACAAGGGATTAATCTCCAAAGTTTATAAATACCTCCTACCACTGAGTACCAAAAAACAAAAAACAAAAACAAAAACAACTCCATCAAAAAATGGGCAGGAGGTCTAAACAGACAATTCTCCAGAGAAGACATACAGATGGCCAAAACACACGTGAAAACATGTTCAACATTACTCATTAGTAGAGAAATGCAAATCACAACTACTATGAGGTACCACCTGATACCAGCCAGAATGGCCATCATCCAAAAGTCTACAAACAGTAAGTGCTGGAGAGGGTGTGGAGAAAAAGGAACCCTATTCCACTGCTGGTGGGATTGTAAATTGGTGCAACCACTGTGGAAAATAGTGCGGAGATTCCACAGAAAGCTAAACATAGAATTACCATTTGATCCAGCAATCCCACTCTTGGGCATCTATCCAGAGATAACCATGACTCAGAAAGACACATGTACTCCAGTGTTCTTTGCAGCACTATTTGCAGTAGTCAAGACATGGAAATAACCTAAGTGTTCATCGACAGAGGAATGGACAAGGAAGATGTGGTACATATACCCAATGGAATACTACTCAGCCATTCAAAGGAAAGAAAGAACAGCATTTGTAGCAACATGGATGGACTTAGAAATTCTCATTCTGAGGGAAGTTAGCCAGACGGCGAGACACCAACAGTATATGCTATCACCTACATGTGGAATCTTAAAAAAAGGACACAATGAACTTCTTTGCAGAGCAGATACTGACTCACAGACTTTGGAAAACTTAGAGTTTCCAAAGGAGACAGGTAGGGGGGTGGGGGGATGAGCTTGGGGTTTGGGATGGAAATGCTATAAAATTGGGTTGTGATGATCATTACACATCTATATGTGCAGTACATTCATTGAGTATTTTAAAAAAAGAAAAGTAACTGGCAAACCAATGCCATTTGCATGAACATGCATGGGACCAGAGACTCTCATACTAAGTCAGTCAGAAAGAGACAGGCAAATACCATATGATATCACTTACACCTGGAATCTAATGAACAGCACAAATGATCCTATCCACAGAAAAGAAGCAAACTCATGGACCTGGAGCCAAGCCTGAAGGGGAGGGAGTGGGATGGACTGGGAGTTTGGAGTCGTGATGCAAACTATTGCATTTGGAGGGGATAAGCAATGAGATCCTGCTGTGTAGCACAGGGAACTAATCTAGGCATTTGTGGTGGAACATGCTTGAGGATAATGCAAGGAAAAGAATGTGTATATGTTTGACTGGGTCACTTTGCTGTACAGCCAAACTTGACGGAACACTGCCAATCAACTAAAATAGAAAGACTAAAAATCTTATTTAAACAAAGTAAGTGGCAAACAACTATTCTAGCTACCAACCTAGGTAAAAGGTACATCTTTAGTATACCACCGATGTTATTTCTTCATAAGAGCTGAGGAGCCAAGAGGGCCACTTATCTTACTCCTACAGAGATACTCCAAGAAAGAACACTTGGGAACCTCCGGGAGTTTTCTCAAAGTGTTTGGGGTCTATTTAAGACAAGGAGGTGAGAGAAGTTTAAATCACAAAATCCGACACAATGGATCATGGAAGAAAAACTGCAAGCCTGACGAATTTTCAAAAACAGCTGCTCACCATAAACACATCTTAGGCAAGTGTTCATAGAGGGTATCCCTGACGGAACCTCCAAGGAAAATGACCGTTTCTCCGAGCGGTTGCCTGGCTCTTAAGGACTAGCAAGCGAAAACAGTTCACCAATGTTAGGTAACAGAGATGACTGTCAGTGGGATCTACCAAAGTGAGTGACTTGACAGTTTTATATTAGTTGATGTGAGGTGACTTGGGGGCAGTAGTTAAAGAACAGGGCAGGTTGTTTCATTAGTCTATTTCCAACACATGAAAAGGAAGCCGTATGTCTATCCATACCCTAACACTAACATCTTTCTCCTTTATGCTGAAAGAAGAGAGTAGCAAATCTACTAGGGAGTGAGGGAGGAGAAGGCGATGACCTTACCTAGAATGTTTGCATCTTATAGGAATGTCTTGTAAATCAGTAGAAACCTAGTTTCTGTTTCTATCTAAAATAAGTTTCAGAGAGAAACGATTGTTCTACACTCAGGCGTGCGCGCGTGAGCACGCGCGCACACACACACACACACACACACACACACACACCCGGAGTCATACCTAAATTCCATTGGGATGGATCCCATCTCGTTGGTTGCTAAAGAAAAACACAATCAAAAACTGGATTCTGTCATCAGTGTTACTCTTGAACAGTTCTGGATGTGGGCATTTATGTGTATGTCTTTTGTGTGTGTGTGTGTGTCTTTTTTACAGCCCCACTGCAGCATGTGGAAGTTCCCAGGCTAGGGGTCAAGTCAGAGCTGTAGCTATGAGCCTATACCGAAACCACAACAATACCAGATACAAGCTACATCTGCGACCTACACCACAGCTCATGGCAACACCAGATCCTTAACCCACTGAGAGAGGCTGGGGCTCAAACCCAAATCCTCAGGATACTAGTCAGAGTCTTAACCCACTGAGCCACAACAGGAACTCCTATGTGTGTGTCTTACTTGATCCCGAGATTTCTGATCATTTGTACCAGGTTAACAGAAAGAGTACAGAGTCAGCCGCAAAATAGCCTGAGTGCAATAAGCGCAGAGCAATTGGAAAATTTAAGTCAAATAGAAATTGACTTACTTTTAATTTCAAAGACAGCCTGTGATGGTCAACCTCTCACCTGGCAAATGTTCTTTTAGGGAAAACAGATTAAAAACGAACATGTAGTTGTAGCTAACTTTGCAGGAGAACTCTGGGGCAAATTGCCAGTGCTGTTAAGGAAAGTTTCTTGGAAAGGGGGCAGGGAATACTTTTTGAATCACCTTGCAGCCCAAACCAGTGTGAGGTCTCAGGCATTCCTATCGTCACACCCCAGTATTGCAACTCACTA
Source organism: Phacochoerus africanus (assembly GCF_016906955.1). NCBI lineage: Eukaryota > Metazoa > Chordata > Mammalia > Artiodactyla > Suidae > Phacochoerus > Phacochoerus africanus. Next base: position 12,267,053 of record NC_062547.1, on the reverse strand, counting down.
TTTATGGGGTGTTAGGCAAATCGCTTCCCTCAGCATCTACCCTCTCGTTGGTGACATGGCCATAACAGCGAGTATCTTTGTAGAGAGCTTATGCAAAGTAAATGAGAGAAAACATGCAGTAATGCCTGGCACAGAATAAGTGCTCCACAATGTTGGTCCCTCTTCCTCTTCGTGCTCAGAAGTTTTCATTGTCACCTTCAAGGATGTAGGAAGGCTCTTCCTCAAGGAATGCTCCAGCATCTGCAGCATCTGGGCACCTTGCAACAGGAACATCGTGGCAGATGCCTTCGCCTAGAGAGACAACCAAATAATAGCCAGAAATGAGACGAGCCAGAGGAGATTCAGAAACAAGAGTAGTAAGTTCTGTGCTAATTTCAAATTCTATGCTAAATGCCAGAGCCCTCTTGAGTGTCTCCTTTGTGGTATTATCTTCCCTAAAGTCCTCCCCCATCCCAAAGGAGGATGAGAAAAGCAGAAAACGCAGGGCTTGCTTTCTGAAGCTCCATCAGGACTTCTGACTCTACGAGGAATAAGCTGTGTAAACCTGGGAAAGTGACCTAGCCTCTCTGTGCCTTGATTTCCTCAAAGTAGACAGGGTAATGTTACCATCCGACTCAGAGAATTTTTGTGAGCATTAAATGAGCTAATACATTAAAAGAGGACATTACTGCTTAGAAAAGTATCTGCCATATAGTAAACATTGAACAGATACTATTTTATTCCTGCCACCCTTCCTCTTCCTCACCCTCCACTTCCTCCCCATCCTCTTTTCTCCTTCTTTTTTTTGTTTTTTTTTAAATAATTTTTTAAAATTTTCCCACTGTACAGCAAGGGGGTCAGGTTATCCTTACACGTATACATTACAATTACATTTTTTCCCCCACCCTTTCTTCTGTTGCAACATGAGTATCTAGACAAAGTTCTCAATGCTGTTCAGCAGGATCTCCTTGTAAATCTATTCTAAGTTGTGTCTGATAAGCCCAAGCTCCCGATCCCTCCCACTCCCTCCCCCTCCCATCAGGCAGCCACAAGTCCCTTTTCCAAGTCCATGATTTTCTTTTCTGAGGAGATGTTCATTTGTGCTGGCTCTTAGATTCCAGTTCTAAGGGATATCATATGGTATTTGTCTTTGTCTTTCTGGCTCATTTCACTCAGGATGAGAGTCTCTAGTTCCATCCATGTTGCTGCAAATGGCATGATGTCATTCTTTTTTATGGCTGAGTAGTATTCCATTGTGTATACATACCACTTCTTCCAAATCCAATCCTCTGTTGATGGACATTTGGGTTGTTTCCATGTCCTGGCTATTGTGAATAGTGCTGCAATGAACATGCGGGTTCACGTGTCTCTTTTAAGTAGAGTTTTGTCCGGATAGATGCCCAAGAGTGGGATTGCAGGGTCCTATGGACGTTCTATGGATAGATTGCTAAGGTATCTCCAAACTGTTCTCCATAGTGGCTGTACCAGTTTCCATTCCCACCAACAGTGCAGGAGGGTTCCCTTTTCTCCACACCCCCTCCAGCACTTGTTATTTGTGGACTTATTAATGATGGCCATTCTGACTGGTGTGAGATGATTATCTCATGGTAGTTTTGATTTGCATTTCTCTTATAATCAGCGATGTTGAGCATTTTTTCATGTGTTTGTTGGCCATCTGTATATCTTCTTTGGAGAAATGTCTACTCAGGTCTTTTGCCCATTTTTCCATTGATTGATTGGTTTTTTTGCTGTTGGGTTGTATAAGTTGTTTATATATTCTAGAGATTAAGCCCTTGTCCAGTTGCATCATTTGAAACTATTTTCTCCCATTCTGTAAGTTGTCTTTTTGTTTTCTTTTGGGTTTCCTTTGCTGTGCAAAAGCTTTTCAGTTTGATGAGGTCCCACTGGAGTATTTTTGCTCTAATTTCTATTGCTTTGGGAGACTGACCTGAGAAAATATTCATGATGTTGATGTCAGAGAGTGTTGTGCCTGTGTTTTCTTCTAGGAGTTTGATGGTGTCCTGTCGTATATTGAAGTCTTTCAGCCATGTGGAGTTTATTTTTGTGCATGGTGTGAGGGTATGTTCTAGTTCTCTTTTCTCCTTCTTCCTTCTCCCTACTTGGGTTAAAGTGCTATATATTGCATGATTATGTTTTTTCCACTTTTGTCTTTTTAGGGCTGCATGCAAGGCATCATGGAAGTTCCCAGGCTAGGGGTCGAATCAGAGATGCAGGCGACAGTCTATGCCAAAGCCACAGCAAATGCCAGATCCGAACCCTGTCTGCGACCTACACGGCAGCTAATTGTAACGCCAGATCCTTAACCCACTGAGCAGGGCCAGGGATTGCACCCACGTCATCATGGATACTAGTTGGGCTCATTTCTGCTGAGCTACAGCAGGAACTCCTATTGCATGATAGTTTGATGCCATCTTTTGCATATAGGGCACTTTGACATGGTTTAAACCACAAACAGTTAAGTCTTGCTTCTCTGTTTAAGTGCCAAGCCATATTTCAGGCTGCTACTCTCACCGTATCACTGAGCCTCACCTTTCTACCCCATCCCTAAGACTCACCTTTGGATCTGTAGTACATATTGTCTAATTATTAGGTAGTGTAAAAATAGCATTTGTACATATTTGACTCACTGCATCAAATTGGGATTGCCAAAAGAGCCCATAAAATCCTATCGACTTGAAAAAAGAAGAGAAGAGGCTGTGTCACAGGGTTCTGATTTGGAACTGTGATTTGGAAGGAGGACAAAGTTACTTTGTAATGACGACTCCAAAGAGGTATTTTGAGAAGATATTGTGTTAAAGCCTGCACAATATGCAGAGGAGTTCCTGTCATGTGGCAGAGTGGGTGAAGGACCTGCTGTTGTCTGTGTGAGGATGAGGGTTCTATCCCAGCCTCGCTCACTGAGTTAAGGATCTGGTGTTGCTGCACGCTATGGTGTAGTTTGCAGATGTGGCTCAGATCCTGCATTGCTATGGCTGGAGCAAAGGCCTGCAAATGCAGCTCTGATTTGACCCCTAGCCCAGGAACTTCCATATGCCATGGGTGCCGCCCTAAAAAGAAAGAAAAGAAAAGAGATAAAATAAAAACCCGGCCATGCCCGAGATGCTACACTCCAGGACTGGTAAACTTTGTGTTTCAGAGCAGCAAAGATACTTCTGTTTCTGGCCAAGGTATAGTAATAGGATCTAGATTATTTGCCTTCCCACTTAAACCAATGACAAAACGAAACAAAGTAAATGAAACAACAGTTCTCCCATGTTGGACATCAGGCAGCAGAGTACTATGATCCCTGAGAACAGAGAAATGGGAAATGGGGCACTTGAGATGGAATCAACTTATTGTTTGAAGGCTGCAGCTCAGGGAAATGCAAATTGACCAGATCATGGGAGCTCACCAACTTGTGCATAAAGAGACTGGAGTCTGGGGAGACCAGGGTGGAGCTACAGCAAGGGAGGGACAGGGACCTCTGGAGAATTCTTGGGGAAGAGCAATCTCCTAAATTCTTTGGTTCAGATTGATCTCTCCAAGGGGAAACCACCTCAGCCTTTCGCCTATTGAAAGAATCACTGGAAAGGAGTAGGTAGGGAAATTGCTGTTGCTCACCCAAGACGGAGAATAATTTGTGTTCTCATGAGCTGGAATGGAAGGACCTCATAACATAGGGCTTTGGGTAAGACGCTCAGGCTTAGCTGGGGGTGAAATTCAGCCTTGGCTGCTCCAGAGCCACCTTCACACTTGTTACAAGCAAGTCTTGAAATAATCCAATTGATTCCAGTAACTTAGCCATGCACCAGAACAAAAGACAACACCATATATAAGTATAAAAAAAAATCCATCAACAAAGAGTAAATAATTCAAATGGTCTACTCGTCAATAAAAATGCTAACCACATAAAACCCCAAGAAAATAGGAAAACACACATCAGTAAAATGAGACCCAGGAGAGACATTTGCACACCTATTGTGGAATAGTTTTCTTATTGCAGTAGCACCTCTCCCCCTAGTGCAGTAATCCTTGCAAATAAAGTTTCTCCTCATCTAAAAAAGAAAAAGGGAGTGTCCTAGTTGCTCAGTTTTTTCAGGGTGAAGCCTTGCACTGCTGTGGTTCAGGTCACTGTTGTAGGGCAGTTTTGCTCCCTGGCCTGGGAACTTCAGCAACCTGCAAGTGCAGCCAAAAAAAAGGTATTTTTTAATAAAAATAAATATAGGTAACTGTGGAGATGTTGGAACCTGTAGACAAGGATCTTAAATAGTTATTAACTTCCACCTCATATGTAAGAAGATAGAGGAACACATGAGCATAATGAGGAGAAATATGGAGGATATAAAGAAAATGCACATCGAGCTTGTAGAAAAGACAAAATACATCTGCGAAAAATACACTGGATGTGCTTAACAGTATGTAAGACATGGCAAAAGGAAGGAAGCTAGACACAGCCATCAAAGCTATCTGTAATGAAGCATGGAGAGAAAAAAAATAGAAGACACATCCTTGCTAATAGGTCACCATCTTTCCCCAAAACTGATCTATAGATTCAAGCTAGTAATGAAACACCCCCACTTTCATTTGTAGAAAGTCAAGCTGATTCTAAAATCTACGTGACTTCAAGGCTCACTGGAAAGACAGAGTGATCATGGGCTCGGCATAAAGGACAGACAAATAAATCGATGAAATACAATAGAGAGCCCAGAAGTAGGTGGGCATTTGCGGTCAACTGCTTTTCAACAAAGATGCCTAGACCAGCACATGGAAATGGGAGAGTCTTTTCAACAAATGATTTTTAAGCTTTAAACGGTCAGGGGGACTTCTTGGTAGAAAAATGTACATGTTGGAAGCAAGTCAGTGTCAGCTGTCCTTATTTGCCTCTCTGCTACTTTCAGCTCCCCAGGTCATCGACCAAAAATAGGTCCTCATTCCACTTTACAAGTGTTTCTTGAATTTGACAAAGAAAGAAAAAACATCAGCCCCTGAAACATAGCCCTGTCACAGAACAGCAACACCATGCAAGGTCACAATCATGTTTGAACACAGACGAAAACAAGAAGACTGTCTCATGCAGATCTGGCCAAATACTCCTCTCTCCAGTTAACAAGCGGCTGCTACATCTTGCCTCTACTCTTCCCTTTCTGCTCCATAGATGAAAGTATTAAACAGAAGTGCAAGGCTTCCTGGCAGTATCCAAGCCAGACCCAACCCAGGTGTCCTTGAACCCTCCCCCAAATCGCCTACCAGGCAGGTCCCTCCCGACACACTCTTACTGAGATGCGCTGCATTTCCCTGGCGGTGTGCTCTCTCTCTCATTGCAACAGACAGTAAACCCGACTTTGGTGGATTACAGGTGTGTTCCAAGGATCTTTGGCTACAAGTCTTTGCCCAAATTAGGTGTTCAGCCCTAGGGCATCCGTTCCGACTCTGCTCTCGGTTTGCTTTGACTTCCCAGGACTCAGGGATCTTCCTTTTCAGCTTAACTGCTCAGGACTACTGGCTCTTCAGGATGGTTGGAAAAGATTTAGATTTGCAGAAACACAGCCATTATTAGTTTCTTTCTATGGAAAAACATGTCAAGCTTACAAAGACTTCACTCCCTAGATTTTTGGATCCTGGCGCTTTAACATGTTGTGCAATGTGTGGACTGGTGAATGTTCCAAGTTTTCCCTGTGGGTGTCCCCCTGTCTCCTTCCCAGAACTTTGTCAATCACTAAAAGAGAACAGCAGATTCTATTTTTTTTTTTTAAAGAGAGCTTCACCTGCAGCACATGGAAGTTCCCAGGCTAGGGGTCGAATTGGAGCTGTAGCCTCCGGCCCACACTACAACCACAGCTTTGCCAGACCCAAGCCAAATATGCAACCTATGGCACAGCTCACGGCAGTGCCTTCTCCTTAACCCACTGAGCAAGGCCAGGGATCCAACCCATGTCCTCATGGATACTAGTCAGGTTCCTCGCCGCTCAGCCACCACGGGAACTCCAAGAACAGCAGGTGCTTAATAGCCCCTTGTGTCTCCTTCAGAATGGAGAAGGAGGACGGACTCGGCCAGACCACAAAGGCTCTGACTCACCTGACCCACAGCTGCTGATCTCCTTGAGATGTCCTTAAGGAGATGTACACGGGGCCTTCTTGACCATCTGCCTCTGGTCTCTCTCCGTACACTTTTCTGAGGCTACTCCTGACCACAAAGACCACAGGCCAGTTCTTCAACATGGTGTCTGCTGCAGCACCTCGGTCCTTCCTGCCTTTTCCTCCCCGTCTGGCATTCCCTGAGTCCTCACTGCTGAGCTCAGCTTCCACTCATCCTTCCAAGTCTAGCCGAAGGGCCTGTCAGCCCCAGTGGCTCCCTCTATGGTGGCCTACTTCAGGCAGAATAATTAGTCCTTCTCTGCTCTCAGAAGTGTTTATGCCTATCGGCGCTACAGAACTTGTTATATTGAGTTAGAGTTTATTTTCCTAGACCATTGCTTCTCTAAGGCAGGCAACCGATCTTATTTATTATCTTTTCTATGATGCTTATCACAGTATCTGGCACATAGGATGCCTTCGATAAATGGGTAGTGAGTGATTGAATGTACCAGAAGCTTGGATTGACCTCTCTGTCTAGAGAGCACACTCCCACTTTCAGAGGCATAGATCGCATAGATAGACAGATAGGTAGGTAGATAGATAGATAGATAGATAGATAGATAGATAGATAGATAGATAGATAGAAGATAGATAGAGAGATAATCTTATCAACGTGTATGCATCAAGTGCATAAATATATGCTGGCCTTGGGAAAGACTTTCAGTTGCTTTGTGCTAAGTTGTGTCAGGAATAAGAGTCCAGACCAAGGTAGAGATACCCTTGCCGTGTGTTTGAGGGTCTTCAGACTGTACAAAGTGTAGAATTCCTGAAGGCCAATCTTACCTTTTATCTAGAGGCCACTCACGGAGAAGTGACCTAAGTTTCAGATGCAATGTAGAGATGCATATCCAATTGGTGGGGTGTCATGTTACCACATTTCCTGAGAAGTACAGGTTTTGCAACCACCCTCCAAGGATGTGCCCACAAACCGACAAGCCAGCATGGTGCCTCAGACATAAGGTAGATTGAAAGCCCCGGAGCCTGATGTTCCTAGGAAACTGGACATTCTTTGAGCTGCCAGAATTGGGCAACAGGTGGTGTCCTTGGGAGGGAAATGCAGAACTTTGACCTAGTCATTCCCAGAAAGAGAAATTAGTTCAAAGAACACGAGTCAAAGGAGTAATGCTCAGCAGAATTTGATAAAGCATAAGTAAGTATGGGCTGAACAAAATCCCAGTGTCTAGTAACTGGGAAAAGAAATGTAATATATGATGCAACTCCATGACATTGACGTAATTCCTAGACATGTGGACACATGGGAAAGTGTTAAAATAGAATGAGATCACGTAGGACACAAAACAGTGCATATACCATATATATATATAAAACCATAAAATGTTTTTGGGGCCCACCTTCAACATATGAAAATTCCTGGCCCAGGAATAGAACCCAGGCCATAGCAGTGACCTAAACCACAGCGGTGACAATGCCAGATCCTTAACCTGCTGAGCTACAAGGAAACTCTGTAAGCAGAAATGTAAAAGAGAACACAGACAGGGAGTTCCCACTGTGGATCGGCAGTAATGAAACCGACCAGTATCCGTGAGGGCTCAGGTTTGATCCCTGACCTCGCTCCGTGGGTTAAGGATTTGGCGTTCCTGTGAGCAGATGAGACTTGGATCCCGAGTTGCTGTGGCTGTGGCACAGGCCGGCAGCTACAGCTGCAATTCAAGCCCTAGCCTGGGAACTTCCATATGCTACCGGGATGGTCCTAACCCCCACCCCCCCCAGAAAAGAAGAAATGAGTAGAGAGAGAGGAAGAGAACAGAAACACATAGATTGTGGTGGTAGCCGTATGGGTGAACTGTTGAGAGTAAATATGTTCATTATACACTTTAAATAAACAATAAATCTGGTCTGGAGTTCTCTTGTGCCTCAGAGGGTTAAAGAACTGGTGTTGTCACTGCAGTGGCTTGGTTTGCTGCTGTGACACGGGTTTGATCCCTGGTCTGGGAACTTTCCTATGCCACTGGTGCAGCCAGAAAGCAACAAACAAGCAAACAAACAAACAAAACCCCCCAATAAATCTGGTCTGTATTCGTGTCCTTTTTCATCTACTCCTTTCCTCTCTGACCTTAAGTATAACAACCTTCTTATCCGTCACGGAGGCAACGAAAGCTGCCTACTTTAAAATGTAACCAGAAAGGTTAAATATGGGAACGTTTACCGTGTCCTCACATATGAAGGGCTCCATTCACCCGCTCGCCTCCAGAAAGTGCCCACATCTTTCCTTATTCTTCATCAGTTAAGATCAGAAACCCACAAGGATTTTTCGTCGTACCTACCTAACAAGGTGCCTTTTACAGAATAGGTGCCAGATATACGCTTCTTCAGCGGAAGTTCTTCCTTTTCCTTAGCTATGCTGGTCATCATATTCTGAGCATAACACAATAGGAACATTTCGACTTGGCATGTGAGTGGAGAGGCTGTCACAAAGCAATGATTATTTTATTTTTATTTTTTGGCATGAGATCTCACCTGGAAAGCAGTCTTCACACCAAAGCCTGGCGGAAACGAATGATGAGGAGCAACCTCTCGAGTCGGAAACTTCCCTCTGGTGCAGTCTGTTCAGCAGGGTCTGGCAGAGTGCATTGAGCTCTGTTTTCTTCATGCCAAGCTGAGGTTTGCAATGTGGACCTTGCTCTGGGCAAGAGTTGGGTTTTAGCTCTCATGAACTCCAGCCTCTCCTCTCTGGGTCTCCTGCAGAGTGAGCAGCTTCTGTCTGCAAGATTGGGAGGCTGCCAGGGTGCCATCTGAGTTTTGCTTCCCCAAACACTAGGCTGCTCTTTGCCCCGTGGGCCCTGCCATTATTCTAAAACCCAAGCTGTGTGAAACCCACAAGTCAGATACTGGAAAGAGGGCCCCACTGCATAGGCAACACCTTCCTCCTCCCCTTCCTGTTCTCAGGTGCCTGCCAGAAGAGGAAGGAGGTAGGAAAGGTATGACTCGGGTCTGATCTGCGGAATCTGATCTCTCTCCTTACACATACACAGAACAGAAAACCATGTGGACGGAGTGACTAGAGCTCTTAGGAATCACCTTTTCTTAGGATAAGCTGTGTCCTCTCCTCTGCTCATTCTGAGGCTATAGACACCCCAGAGTTCCCTGATGGCCTAGAAGTTAAGAGTGGCATTGTCACTGCTGTGGCCCTGCTTTGTTCCCTGGTCAGGGCACTTCTGCATTTTGAGGGTGCTGCCAAAAAAAAAAAAAAGAAAGAAAAAATCCCCACAATGATTCAAGGCAGGCGCTTCAGGCTCATGGTGTGGGGTGTGTGTGGCACACCTGTGGCATGAGGATGTTCTGGATCCAGGGATCAAACCCACACCACAGCAGTGACCCAAGCCATTGCAGTCACTATGCTGGATCATTAACCCACTGTGCCACCGGGTGAAACCTCTTAGTCTCATTTTCATGGAGAAGAAAACTGAGGTTCAGTGTGGCTGACTTAGATAGAATCTAAACCCAGAGCCTTTCCTCCAAGGTACTCAGTACTGCATATTAACACTGGCTCTACCGTCCTCGGCAAAGTGTGCACAGAGAAGACAGTCTGAGTCCCAACTCCACCATGTGAAGTGACCAGGGAAGGAAGTTTGACACTGTCTGGGTCCTTGTCCTCATCGCTCTTACCCTTGATTACTAGGTTAGTCCATAGTTTCTTGTCCTTCTCCTTCTTTTGGCTGCAACCACTGCCTGTGGAAGTTCCTGGGCCAGGAATTGCACCTGCTCTGCGATTTCCACCTATGCCACAGCTGCAGCAATGCTGGATCCTGAACCCACTGTACCACATAGTTTTGTTGTTATGAGGGGAGGATTGACTCTAATCAGAGGAGCAGGGATGGATGGGGATGGCTAGTGTCTAGAGAGAAAGTCAGAAAAGCTTGCATGCTCCTTCAGTCCTTGGACCAGCACAGCACAAGTTTACACAGATTTCACTCTGTCTTCCAAAAATATTAATCTTCTTTTTTTTTGTCTTTTTAGGGCCGCACCCATGGCATATGGAGGTTTCCAGGCTAGGCGTCTAATCGGAGCTACAGCTACCAGCCTACGCCACAACCAGAGCAACCCCAATCTGAGCTGTTTCTGTGACTTACACCATAGCTCAGGGCAATGCTGGATCCTTAACCCATTGAGTGGAGCCAGGGATGGAACCTGCATCCTCATGGTTACTATTTGTGTTTGTTAACCACTGAGACATGATAGGAATTCCCTGGAATATTAATTCTTATTCTCATTTCCTGGGGTTGAAATTACTATAATTGTTCATTACTTTCTCCAAGCCCATTGAAACTTGTCTGTCACTATTAGCCTAGTGGATCCCCTAGGCCCCTAAGGGGTCCATAGCTCACAAAGTCTGTCTACAACACAAGAGTAGAGTCCTTTTGTGTCGCCCCAGAGCCAGACCCCTGGTTCTCTGTCTCATTCAGCTCTAACATTCAGTCAATCAAATGATTCAAGATTCTTGGAAGAATATATTTCATGCAAATGGGGATCAAAAGAAAGCTGGAGCAGCAACACTCATATCAGACAAAATAGACTTTAAAATGAAAAATATTTTAAGGGACAAAGAAGGTCAGTGCATAATGACCAAAGGATCAATCCAAGAAGAAGATATAACAATTTTAAATATCTATGCACCCAACATAGGTTCACCACAATATATAAGGCAACTGCTAACAACCTTAAAAAGCCAAATCAACAATAATACAATACTAGGGGGGGACTTTAACACCCCACTTACAGCAATGCAGAGATTATCCAAACAGAAAATCAACAAGGAAACACAGGCCCTGAATGAAGCACTAGACCAGATGGACTTAATAGATATTTATAGAACATTCCATCCAAAAGCAACAGAATACACATTCTTCTCAAGTGCACATGGAGTATTCTCTAAGATTGATCACATCCTGGGCTACAAATCCAACCTCAGTAAATTTTAGAAAATTGAAATCATATCAAGCATCTTTTCTGACCACAATGCTATACAAATGGAAATCAACAACAAGAAAAAAAATTGCAAAAAACACAAACACGTGAAGACTCAACAATATGCTACCAAACAACCAATGGATCACTGAAAAAATCAAAGAGGAAATTAAAAAATACCTAGGAGCAAATGACAACAAAGATACGACATTCCAAAACCTATGGGATGCAGCAAAAGCCGTTCTAGGAGGAAAGTTTATAGCAATACAAGCCCACCTCAGGAAACAAGAAAAAGCTCAAATAAACAAGCTAATGTTACATCTAAAGCAGCCAGAGAGAGAAGAACAGACAAGACCTAAAGTTAGCAGAAGGAAAGAAATCATAAAGATCAGAGCAGAAATCAATGAAACAGAAACAAAGAAAACCATAGAAAAGATCAATGAAATGAAAAGCTGGTTCTTTGAAAAGATCAACAAAATTGACTAACAATTAGCTAGACTAATCAAGAAAAGAAGAGAGAAGACTCAAATCAATAAAATTAGAAATGAAAAAGGAGAAGTTATAACAGACATCACAGAAATATAAAGGATCATGAGAGACCACTATATGCAACTATACACCAATAAAGCGGAAAACCTAGAAGAAATGGACAAATTCTTAGAAAGTGCAATCTTCCAAGACTAAACCAAAATGAAATAGAAAAGATGAATGGACCAATCACAAGAACTTAAATTGAAACTGTGATTAAAAAACTTCCAACAGGAGTTCCCGTTGTGGCGCAGTGGTTAACGAATCCGACTAGGAACCATGAGATTGCGGGTTCGGTCCCTGCCCTTGCTCAGTGGGTTAAGGATCTGGCATTGCTGTGAACTGTGGTGTAGGTGGCAGACGTGGCTCGGATCCCACGTTGCTGTGGCTCTGGCATAGGCCAGTGGCTACAGCTCCGATTGGACCCCTAGCCTGGGAACCTCCATATGCTGCGGGAGCGGCCCAAGAAATAGCAAAAAAACAAAAACAAAAAAACTTCCAACAAACAAGAGACCAGGCCCAGATGGCTTCACAGGTGAATTCTATCAAACATTTAGAGACAAGCTAACACCTCTCCTTCTGAAACTATTCTAAAAAATTGCAGAGGAAGGAACACTCCCAAACTCATTCTATGAGGCCACCATCACCCTGATACCAAAACCAGACAAAGGTACCACAAAAAAAGAAAACTCCAGGCCAATTTCACTGATAAACATCAATGCAAAATTCCTCAACAAAATACTAGCAAACTGCATCCAAGAATATATTTAAAGGATTGTACATCATAATCAAGTGGAATTTATCCCAGGGATGGGAGTATTCTTCAATATCTGCAAATCAATCCGTGTGATACACCACTTTAATAAACTGAAGAATAAAAACCATATGATCCTCTCAAGAGACGCAGAAAAAGCCTTTGACAAAAATCCAACACCCATTTCTGATAAAAACCCTTCAGAAAGTGGGCATAGAGGGAACCTACCTCAACATAATAAAGGCCATATACGACAAACCCACAGAAAACATCATTCTCAATGGTGAAAAGCGGAAAGAATTCCTCCTGAGATTAGAAACAAGACAAGGATATCTGCTCCCACCACTACTATTAAACACAGTTTTGGAAGTACTAGCCATGGCAATCAGAGAAGGAAAAGAAATAAAAGGAATCCAAATTGGAGAGGAAGAAGTAAAATGATCACTATTTGCAGATGGCATGATACTATACCTAGAGAATCCTAAAGACTCTACCAGAAAACTGTTAGAGCTCATCCATGAATTTGTCAAAGTCACAGGATACAAAATTAATACACAGAAATCAATGGCATTTCTATACACTAACAATGAAAGATCAGAAAGAGAAATTAGGGAAGTAATCCCTTTTACCATTGCATCCAAAAGAATAAAATGCCTAGGAGTAAACCTACCTAAAGAAACAAAAGACCTGTACTCTGAAATCTATAAGACACTGATGAAAGAAATCAAAGATGACACAAATAGATGGAAAGATATACCATGCTCTTGGATTGGAAGAGTTAATATTATCAAAATGTCTATACTACCTAAGGCAACATACAGATTCAATGCAATTCCTATCAAATTACCAAGGACATTTTTCACAGAACTTGAACAAAATATTTCAATGTTTGTTTGGAAGCACGAAAGACCCAGGATAGTCAAAGACATCCTGAGAAAGAAAAAGGGAGCTGGAGGAATCAGGCTCCCAGTCTTCAGACTATACTACACAGCAACAATCATCAAAACTATATGGTACTGGCACAAAGACAGAAATATAGATCAGTGGAACAGGATAGAAAGCCCAGAATTAAACCCATGCACTGACAGCCAACTAATCTATGACAAAGGAAGCAAGAATGTATAATGGAGAAAAGACAGCCCCTTCAATAAGTGGTGCTGGGTAAACTGGACAGCCACATGTAAAAGAAGGAAATTAGAACATTTCCTAACACCATACACAAAAATAAACTCAAAATGGATTAAAGACCTGTATGCAAGACCAGATACCATAAAACTGTTAGAGGAAAACATAGGCCAAACACTCTCTGACATAAACGACAGCAACATTGTCTCAGATCCACCTCTTAGAGTCATGACAGAAAATAAAAATAAACAAATGGGACCTAATCAATCTTAAAAGTTTCTGCACAGCAAAGGAAACCCTAAACAAAATGAAAAGACAACCCACAGAATGGGAGAAAATCTTTGCAAATGAATCAACCGACAAGGGATTCATCTCCAAAATTTATGAACACCTTCTGCAGCTCAATACAAAAAAACAAACGACCCCATCCAAAAATGGGCATGATATCTAAACAGATGATTCTCCAAAGAAGACATACACATGGCCAAAAAACACATGAAAAGATGTTCAACATCACTCATTAGCAGAGAAATGCAAATCACGACCACTGTGAGGTTCCACCCTACACCAGCCAGAATGGCCATCATCCAAAAGTCTACAAACAGTAAATGCTGAAGAGAGTGTGGACAAAAGGGAACCCCATTACACTGCTGGTGGGAATGTAAATTGGTGCAACCACTGTGGAACGCAATATGGAGATTCCTCAGAAAGCTAAAAACAGAATTACCATTTGATCCAGTAATCCCACTCTTGGACATCTATCCAGAGAAAGCCATGACTCGCAAAGACACATGTACTCTGATGTTCACTGCAGCACTATTTGCAATAGGTAAGATATGGAAACAACCTAAATGTCCATCAACAGAGGAGTGGATCAAGAAGATGTGGTATATATACCCAAGGGAATATTACCCAGCCATTAAAAGGAAAGAAATAACTGCATTTGCATCAACATGGTTGGACCTAGAAATTATCATGCCTAGTGAAGTCAGCCATACAATGAGACATCAACATCAAATGCTTTCACTGACATGTGGAATCTGAAAAAAGGACAGAATGAACTTCTTTGCAGAGCAGATACTGACTCACAGACTTTGAAAAACTTATGGTCTGCAAAGGAGACAGTTTGGGGGGTTGGGGGGTGTGCTGGGGTTTTGGGATGGAAATCCTATAAAACTGGATTGTGATGATCATTGTACAACTACAAATATAATAAATTCATTGAGTAATAAAAAGAAAAAAATAGGTATTTGTAAGACATTCCATCCAAAAGCAACAGAATACACATTCTTCTCAAGTGCACCCAGAACATTCAGCTTTACTGCTGATTACACCTTTTTCTTTCTTTCTAGCCACCCATGCATATCTCTGGCCAACACCACGGTGGCTTCAGAGCTGCTTTACAGAGGCACACAGTTCCATTGGTTCCAACCACAAGGAAAGGGGATGTGATGCATTTTGTGATTGATTTTCTGTACGGTTTTGTTGGCTTTGTCTGTATGCATGTATGTGGGGAAGCCATGTTCATCCAGAGCCTGGATGTGGACACACAGCAAATTGGAGATGAGACCCTGGCCCCGGTACTCAGGCAGGGTGGCCCCCATCCGTATCTCTCCTGTCTGGTCCATCAGGGACCAAGATATAGGGGTGCCCTCAGGCCCCAGCAAGCAGATGGAGAGAAAGTTGCGGATACATCGCTCAATGAATCTCTGGCTCCTCTCGTTGCCACCCAAATGCCAGAACTTATTCACCAAGGCAGCGTGGGTAACATCCATGGATGAGACTTGAAACACCTCTGGGTTACTATTGAAAACAAGGGGAGAGAACAGCCCATAAACCACACATGCTGTGGAGTGATATATTTGTTTGCCCCCAAATTGTCTTCAGACAATCAGAGCACAAGGTTATAGATTCTGCATCCAGATTGCCTGGGGCCATAATCTGGCTACTGAGTTGTCTTCAGGAGGCTGTATGATGTTCCTATGCCTCCATTTCTTCTTTATAAAGTGGGACTATTCACCGAACCTTCTTCAAAATCTGATATGAATATAATAAGAGCAATTCCATCGTTAGTACCTAAGACTTGTGCTCACACACAGTAAAATGTCTAGTTCTTCTCAGCAACACAGTGACTGACTCTCCAGTTAATATGAGAGACGTGCTAGGGCCCCTATTTTACAGGTAAGAAACATACATAAACAGAAAAGAGACAAGTGCCCCAAAGTGCATGCCAGCAAGCTATTTATGAAGATCAAGCTTGGAATCTCGAAATCTTAGAATGTTGGTGTCAGGGGGCCCTTGGCCACTGTGGGAAGCTGAAGACCAGAGAAGGGGGGTGATGAGGGCAGGCAGCCCCTAGGGTACACAGCACTGAATGTGAAGCCTTCTGCAAGACATAAAGGGGCTTTAGGAGGTGTCCTAGAAATAATCCTGGAGTTCCCATTGTGCCTCAGTGGTTTCAGGACCCAATACAGTGTCCATGAGAATGTGGGTTCGATCCCTGACCCCACTCAGTGGGTTAAGGATCTAGCGGTGTCAGCTGTGGCCTAGGTTGCAGATGTCACTTGGATCTGGCTTTGCTGTGGCTGTGGTGTAGACCTATAGCTGCAGCTCCAATTTGAGCCGTAGCCCGAACAGTTCCATAGGCCAGAGGTGTAGCAATAAGCAGAAACAGAGGGAAAAAGAGAATCCACGATGAGGAATTACGAGGTCTAGACTCAAGCCCATTATGCCCTTAACCATCCACATGACCTGAACATTAACTTTGACAATTCTTGAAAAGCTTCCAGAGTTATAGAACCTAAGATTTGGAAGAGGACAAAGATAAGTTCTTGGGTCATCACAGAGCAAAGATCATAGTAAATTCAAACCCTAGCTGCAGGCCTTTTCAGCGATGCTGGCCTCATACCATCCTTCTTGTAATTATGTAGCAACTATGTGCCCTATGTCCAAACCAGTGGCCCTGCTAATCAGTTTTGCTTCCTCAACCTTGCTTAGTATTTTAGGTAGGAACACTGTCTGCTCGGGGACAGTGGAGGTCTGGGGCTGCTTACATGGGAAAAACAAGACCATGTATTGTATAAAAGTTGCTGAGAACAAAGACTTGGTGCTCAGACTCTGGAGGTGACTCCTCTGAGGCCACGCCAGTGCTGAATAAACCTTGCTTTTCTGCATCTCCGAGGGTGGTTTGTCTCCTTCCTCTGCCATGGTTTCTACAGTTTCTGCAACATAGTCACCTGTTGAAGTACATTTGAGTTGTTTCTAGTTTTGGTGATTACAAATAAAACTTCTGTGAGCAATCATGTACAAATCTTTCAACATATGCTTTTATTCCTATTGTGTAAATATGAGGAAGTGCATTTGCATGGTTATCTAATGAGCATATGTTTAAACTTTGTAAGAAACTGCCAAACTGCTCTTCCAAAGTGGCTACACTTTTATATTCCCAAAGCAGTGGGTGAGAGTTCCACCTGGTCTACCTTCTCTCCAACACTGTTCCCAATGATTTCTTATGCAGCCATATTCAGAAATCATTGCTAGAGTAAGTAAAATCCTTGACAACCCCCTTCAAGTCAATAAAGCAAGAAAATTTGTAGAGCTAATTCTCAAGACAGACCAAAGACGGGGGCCAAAATGTACTTTGATAGATGCAGTTCTCTGATGGACTGACAATATTGAACTTCACCCAAGCCCTATTATTCTGGACAACAGCACTGGTTAAAGAAAGCCCTCTATTCCGCTTGTGTTCCTGAAATGTCTTCCTGCAAGGAACTGTCCTTCTCCAAAGTCTTTCTTTGGTTTTTGTAAGAACATCCCCCTTGTTACCTAGATCAAGGCCAGACACTAACTCTTCAAATTCCCAATCTTTGCCTTAAGATGATGAGCTGAATTGTGAAGCTTCCACTGATAAATTAGAACAAAATGCTTCTTAAACAAAGCTTGGTTAAGTTTCTCTCCTTCCCCTGCCTAGGTCAAGTTAGCACAGAACGCCTTCTTTACAGCACCTACCACAATACGCTGAATTTAGGATGAAACATTCTCTGACAGGTGTTGATCTCAACTCTTTCTTCCCACTTCCTCACACTGGACTCTTTCTAGCCCTTTTCCTATTCACTTATAAATGGTTGTCTTGACCTTTATCCTCAACTGTACCATCTGAACAAAATGTTCTGAGGTCTTAACCAAGATTACTGGGCTTGGCCAAATATTAAATTTCTCTCCATGCAGAGATCTGAACCTGGACTCACCCTCAGCCTGAGCCAACACTGGTAATCCAGAAAGATCTTCCATAAACATGCTGACTTCTCATTAAAGAAAAACCCTTTTCTGCCTGAGCTTTCAGATGTTTCCAGATCTTATGGTCTGAGAGTTCTTCCTGTTGAAATAATGCCCTCTTCCTATTACAGGAATCTCCTCCCCCCATAAATAATCTTTTCAGATAGAGTCTCTCCTTACCTAAGTCTGGCCTTGTTTTGTATTTAATGATACTTTGGAGTAGCTCCATTATAAGTTAAAGAGATTTGTGTGGTTAGCCTGGAAACCTAAGTATTGATGTATTGATCATCCATGCAGTCATTCATGTATTCAATCACTCAATACATATTTATTGGGGGCTCATTATATTCTCGACACATGAGGAAAAGTGTCACCCCAGCTAGGCTGAACTACATTTCCCAGCCCTGCGCATTTCCAATTAGGGTGGCCCATGGAGAGATTCCCACAGAGGATCTGGGGGGGGCAGAATTAAGCAGCAGGCATTTTGCAGCTAACCTCACGACACAAGGTAGAGGCTGGGCTGGCAGGTGTATGCCTCTCTCCTGGGTCTGCCTTCAATTTGCCTGTCACCTGGGTCAGGTGTGGGTGTTTAGCTCCCTAACAAAGGAATCAAATTATCTGTGGGTCACCCATTCTACTAAGGTCAGAGTCAGTAGGACCAAGAAAGTTTCTCTGGCCCCGTGAGCCCCAGGTTGTGCTGTGCTTTTCAGCTTGTCTTTCTCCCTTGGACTTCCCAGTGTGGCTCAACAGAAACGAATCTGACTAGTATCCATGAGGACGTGGGTTCAATCCCCGGCCTTGCTCAGTGGATTAAGGATTCGGTGTTGCTGTGAGAAAAAAAAAAAAATAGCTTGTTCTTTCTCCCTCCTGCTTTCCTCTCCCAGCTACCTTCCCCTGTGTACGTCAGTCTTCAAAACCAGGTGGGAAGAAACAGCCTCACAGAAACTACAGAAACTGCTGAACTAGTACACGCAATTGCCTAAGGCCAAGTATCTGTATCAAATCTACTTCTGCTTCTCTGTTTGGACCCTAACTGATGCTCAGACACTGAACTCTGTGCAACTGTGAGCTTAGAGTAAGCTATCATAGTTAGAGTCCCTGTGGCCTAAGAATTCATAATCTAATAAGGAAAATAAAACACATACACAACTGAAACATGCCCCATAGAAAGAGTTAACTTATATCCCATATATATACACATATATATACATATATACATATACATACATACATATATATACATGTATATACATATACACAGCTATATATACATATATACATATATACAGCTGCTGTGGGCAGTCCTGGGACTGGTAGAATTCACTTAAGTTCTGTAAATAAATATTTTTTACTATCAAGTTTAAAGTTTTAGTTTCTTCTGTTGTCCTTCTCTTCCATACAAGACCACAGAATATTTCTTTAACTCAGTATCTGATTTATCAACTCTGGCCTTTCTTTATTTTGTTTATGCCCTACATCCAGAAGACCTTCAAAAATACAGCTTTTACTCCCTTTTCGAAGTCTTACTTAAATTTCATTTTTCTCTCTACTGACACCTTCTAGTCCCTCAATCCAAAAAGAACAAATTACTCTCTTTCCACACTCCCCTGAGATTATGTACATATTTCAATCACAAAGTGTGTTACAGTAACTTACAGTTTAACTTCTAGATTATCAGTCCTCTGGGCAGGGCCTCAGATGATTATTCTCGATGTTTATTACACTATCAGATACACAGTATGGATTCAATAAATGTCTGTTTAGCAACTGAATGTATGAAATATTTGTATTAACATGACCATCTGTTTAGTCACTCTACTTACCAAGGACAAAGATTCATTCATTCAACAGGTAACTTTAGAAGGTCATTTGTATTCTGGGCATGGGAATTTGTACCAGGCACTTGGTTGAGAAAAGCCTCAGACCAGAATAGAGGGAACTATGCCATCTATCTTGGAGGTATCAAGACAGCAGAAGCTTACCATTTTTAAAGATTAACCTTACATTGGCTAGAAGCGTTTCACGAAAAGATTACATGAAAATAGGAAGAAAAATTGAATTTGATGTCAGATTCCTAGGGACAAAGTACTAAAGTACATTTGGGAGAACTTTCTGCACATGCATGCACATATACACTGAAAACACAAACATGGAGTTCAGTAAATGCAGTTGACTAAAACTGAGAACACTCATTTTGGTGAGTTGCTAGCATTAATAATGCACAAAGCCCTTTAAAGAACACTTTGGAACTTTTGACAAAGTCATCCCAGTACTTGGGATTCATCCAAAGAAAAACAATTCAGGAGTTCCCATCATGGCTCAGTGCAATGAACCCAACTAGTATCCATGAGGGTGCCAGCTTGATCTGTGGCCTCGCTCAGTGGGTTAAGGATTTGGCGTTTCTCTGAGCTGCAGTATAGGTTGCAGACAGTGGCTCACATCTGGCATTGCTGTGGCTGTGCTGTAGGCTGCCAGCTGCAGCTCTGATTGGATTCCTAGCCTGGGAACCTTCATATGCTGCAGCTGCAGCCCTAAAAAAAGAAAAAAAAAAGAATTCAGATGAAGAAAAATGCTCTGAAAAATTTTATAAAGCAGGACAATATTGACTTGCAGAAAAGTGCTGAACACAATCTCAGTGTCTCTCTCTAAAGATAGCATACATAAATAATGATCTATCATTTCACTACTCTAAAACCCATTAACATGGAAGTTAGGATATATATGTTGCCATATGAGAGAGCCTTAAGATGAACATGAAAAGGATGAAAAGTGACAGTGGGAAAATTCTAACTATATATATATTTTTTGTGGCCACATTTACATAAAGCACATACATCAAGATAAAAAAAATTAGAAGGGAACACCAAATAATATAGGAACATTACAGCTGAGATTTTTTTAAATTATATTTGTTACAGTCTTAAGTTAACAGTTAATCTCATCTGTACTGCAGTCCTATTACTATAATCCACATTATCTCTTTGAAGCCTTAAGCAAGGCAATTAATTTCCCTGGTCATCATTTATCCAAAAAAAAAAAAAATCTAATTACCTTAGAATGTTACTAGAGTATGTCTACAAGCTGTTATATAAATGTCACTCTGGTTTTTTCCTTCCCAGAGGCTGTTAAATTTTCTGTCACTCATCTATCAGTTGCAGGCTCCCTAATCTCTCCAGAGTCATCAATTCAGTACAAAAGCCTATCTTTATCCAGTCAAAAACTTCTCACAGAATTAGGACACTGCCCTTTACAGAGTAGGTGCTGGATATAGATTTCTCAAAGAGAAGAGCTTCTTTTTTTTTTTTTTTTCTCACCTGGCATAATTCTCGACAGAGATAAGCTCAGACATTCTATCCACACCCAGCTGTAGCATTTTGATTCATTCCACTTCAGTGGGGAAAGAGAAGGAAATGAGTCTGAGAGCAATGATCCTCCTTTGTCCTCATCTGCAAAGCCGTCTTCTCATTCAGACTGCAGATTCCCAGACACTAACAAGAGGCAGCAGATGATTCTAGGAGATGAAATATATTTTCTGGGTAGAGTATCTTCAAAAGTGTACTTTAATCTGTTTGATCCCAAAACTGCTGAACTGAGGTTCTTAATAGAACCCATGGACCAACCTGCACCTCTGGCAGCAGAGTGTAAGGTGGAGTCACTCCCTCTGCACCCCATGTTCAAATATATGGCTCTGTAATATTGAGACATTGGCAGAGTGCCCTTTGAGGGTCTTTTTCCATAAGTCTGAGACTCTCTCTGGTCCTAACAATCCTGCCCATACTCAGAAAATCTGAGCTGTGAAACCAGCTAAGATCTAGGAAGCAGGTGGATCTTTATAAGAAATGCTTATTTCCTTCCTCCCCCTTTCACAAATACCTGCAGCTAAAGCAAGAGACAGCTACTGTTTAGGCTTAATGTATAGAATCAGAGTGTTGCCGGAGGCCAGCTCCGGCGGCCAGGGAGTGTACACTTTTTCCCGAAGAAGATGGACGGACATCGGCTTTTGCATCAGAGACAGCTTCTTTGTCCCTTCTTTCAGGGCGCTGGACTGCTCAAACTTTATTGGCAACAGTGGTTGATTATATAGACAGTTTTTCACTACAGATTACATTACAGTGTTAAAAGTACATTGGTTAACTATTACATGGTATAGCAGCTATACATCATGTTTTAAGATCTCTATCTTAATTAAACTTAGTGAGTACTTTGAAGAGGCCATAGACACAAGAATTTGGCATTCACAAACCTTGTTTGTAGACTGGTGCTTATCTTCAAAGCATTGTGGCAGGGAGACAGTGTAAGTAAATATAAACCAACTTAATTAAACTAGCTATCACTTAAAAGCTTTTAAAATCAAAGACAAAACTCACAGCTAGGTTTTTTGGATAATATATATCTAACTTTTATGAACCTCATTAAGATCCTAACTCTAAAGTTTACAATATAACTAGTTAATAGATAAACACTATGTTTTAACTAAATTGGATTAAAATAGGGGAAAGTCCTTCAGGATGAAATTCTTATTATATTATTGTTGTAACTTTGTTAAATCACAAATCACCAGAGGAAAATAGGAATGGAAAATAAGAACAATAAGTAAATATTCAGGAAAGACTGAAGAAAACTGAAGAACAAATAAAACAACAGGAAAGACTAGGTCACCCGAGAAACAATCCATGTTCTCCGGCGCAAACATGGAAATTATTATCCCAGGAAAGCCCCAATTCTTCCCCATCAACATCAAAATGAGAGCTGTGTAACCTGAGGCCTGCCCTCGGCTGGCTTGTACCATGCAGGCAGGCTTTCATCCTGACCAGAGGCCCACCTTCAGCATGCACAGCATGCACCGTTCAGGTGAGTTTTATCCTGACTAGAAGCCCACCTTCGGCTTGTGCCGTTCAGGTGAGCTCCCTTCCTTGGTTAGGAACCTGCCTTCAGGGTTTTTTTTTTTTTTTGCCGTCAGGCAAGGTCCTTGTTTTGAGTCCCTGCATTGTCTGGCTCCCCACATCAGAGCTTTTTTTTTTTTTTTTTTTTTACCATAAGTAGTTACTTACATGCAAAAACTAAAAGGTTTAGAATGTCCCCCTCCCTTTTAGAATAAGCTCACATAGAATAAACAGAAAGAAAAACATATTTGGACATGTCACAATTAAACTACTGAAAATTCCATAGAAAGATATAACCTTAAAAGCATCCAGAGGAAAAAAGCATGTATTACAATAAGGGTATAAAGATAGAAATAATGGCTGACTTTCAGAAGATACATAAGGTCTAAAAGATAGTGTTACTGAGTCCAAGCTCTATTGCTTGGCATGCAGCAGGCCAATAAATTGAGAAACAACTTGTTGAGGCAAGGAATAGCGACTTTATTCAGAAACCTGGCAGTTTAAGGAGATGGTAGACTAATGTCCCAAAAGATCCGTTTGCCTGAGTCAGAATTCAGGCTTCTTTTATACTTAAAGGGTAGAGAGTAAAGTCAGTCATTTCCTGGTTCTGGTCAGCCTCTGGAGGGGATGTGTTAATTTCTTCCTTCCTGTAGTAATTCACAGGTGGGCCTGGTCAGGATATTTCCTGTGAGCTCAACAAAGGTATTTTATTATTTTATTTTATTTTATTTTATTTTTTTATTTATTTTATTTTATTTTATTTTATTTTATTTTATATTTTATTTTATTTTATTTTATTATTTTATTTTATTTTATTTTACATGTTTTGTCTTTTTAGGGCCTCACCTGAAGCGTATGAAAGTTCCCAGGCTAGAGGTCGAATTGGAGATGTAGCTGCTGGCCTATGCCACAGCCACAGCCACAGCCACACTGGATCTTTAACCCACTGAGCAAGGCCAGAGATAAAACCTGTGTCCTCATGGATACTAGTCAGATCTGTTACTGCTGAGCCACGGTGGGAACTCCTCAATGCTCATTACCCAGGAGGCAGGGTTCCCACAGATGGGCCATTATGTGTAATTTAAATTTATAGGCAACATCTCTTTAGTGATTAACCTGTAATAGAATGCAAAGTTTCTTCCCTGTCACAATTCCCCACTGTCAATGTCCTTTCCACAGTCCTGTGAGGAAGGGAACAAAGAATGTTCTGGCTACTTCCTGCTGAATGGGGGCAATGAATATGCCTTAAAATCTTTAGTCAGCAGCAAAATCCTCTTTGCTTTTTTATTTACAACTATTTGAACATGATGAAACCCCTTAGAACTTTGTCGTCTAATTTATAATTGAACTTAGAGTTTGGGGTTCTAGTTCTCAATACATATGCCAAATTCTTGAATGAATTAAATAGGTTGACCCTTCTCTAGCTACAATGAAATTACTATCTACTTCAGTGGGGTAGGCAGACCTGCTTAAGGCAAGCTTATAAATAGAGGTTAGTATAGTGCCCCAAATTTTAACATAATTGCTAACTGCTAGTACTTTTAGAGCATTTATAGATTCTCCTATCCAGGCAGACACCTAGAATGCCTACTACACAGTATTCAAAGGGGCCTAATTTAAGCCTGCTTCTGGGAGCCACTGATACATACCAGGGCATCTGGAAAGGCCTTATCCCAAGTTAAACTTGTATTCATTTTCTTGTTTTTTCCATTGATTGTGGTCTCTAAGATGAATGTAGTTCCAATGCCTTAACCCAAATCAGGGGATAACTTCCTTAAAGAGAACTTTCAATTAAAGGGTACTGATTTTAAAAACTAATAACTTAAAACTGCCACGCACAAAACAAATGGTCCACAAAACATTCTCCTTTCCTAATGAAGGTTTTATGATGTATTGCTACAATTTTTTATTTTTTATTTTTGCTTTTTAGGGCCACACCCATGGCATATGGAGGTTTCCAGACTAGAGGTAGAATCAGAGCAGTAGCTGCTGGCCTATGCCACAGCCGCACAGGATCCAAACATCATCTGTGGCCTACACCATAGCTCACGGCAATGCCAGATCCTTCCCACTGAATGAGGCCAGGGATCAAACCTGCAGCCTCATGGATGCTGGTCAGATTCATTAACCACTGAGCCATGATGGGAGCTCCTGCATTGCTATAATTAACCAGTCTTTTACTATTAACCTTAAATGGCCAATTTATTCAAATAATTCTGAGACCATTCTTCCACCATAGATTAATACTGGGGTGGCAGGTATTGCAGATAATATTCTTTTACCTACTGGGCAGACTTGGTGGCCTTGCTAGCTCTAGCACCCTTCTTGTCCACTGCTTTGATGACACCCACAGCAACTGTCTACCTTATGTCACAAACAGTAAGACAACCCAGAGGAGAATAGTCAGAGACGCTCTCAGCACACATGGACTTGCCAGGAACCATAGCAACGATGGCAGCATGACCAGATTTCAAGAGTTTCAGGCCATCTTCCAGCTTTCATCCAGGATGACACTCAATCTTCTCCTTCAGCTCAACAAACTTGCAGTCACTGTGAGCTATGTAAGAGTCCAGGATGGGGACATATCCAGCACTGATTTGGCCTGGGTGGTTCAAGATATCGCTTGAACTGTGAAGTCAGCTGCTTCATTTGGAGGGTCATTTTTGCTGTCATCAGTCACATTGCCATGATGAACATCTTTGACAGACACCTTCTTGATGTTGAAGCCAACGTGTCTCCCGGATGGGCTTTACTCAAAGCATCAGGATGCATTTCAGCAGTCTGTTCTTTGGTTGTAACATTGCTGGAGCAAAGGTGACCACCATGTCAGGTTTTAGAACACCAGTCTCCACTCGACCTACAGGGACAGTCCCAATCCCAATTCTATAGACATCCTGGAGGGACAGATGCACGGACTTGTCAGTTGGACATCTTGGTGGCAGGATGCAATCCAGAGCTTCAGGCAGCTTGGTTCCACTGGCATTGCCATCCTTATGGGTGACTTTCCTTCCTATGAGCCAAGGCATGCGAGCACTTGGCAGCAGCACATTATCACCTTTCCAACCAGAAATCAGTACCAATACTGCTGTGTCAGATTTGTAGCCAATTTTCTTCCTGTAGGTGCTGACTTCCTTAACAATTTCCTCATGTCTCTTCTGGCTGTAGGTGGCTCGGTGGACTCCATTTCATTAACCCCAACATATCATTGTCTCACAGCCAGAATGTGGACCAGACGGGCATGCTCACAGGTCCATCCATTGCTGGAGATACCCACATCAAATTCACCAACACTGACAGCAACGGTCAGGACAGCACAGGCAGCCTGGGGTGTGCCTGTAATCAAGTGTTTGATGAAGTTTATGTCCGGAGGCACCAGTGATGGTCACATAATACTTGCTGGTCTTGAATTTCCACAGGCAGAGACCCATGATGTTACCATGCTCAGCTTTCAGTTTGTCCAAGACCCAGGAATACCATTCAGAGACTTTGTCCAGGTGGGATATGCTTCCTCCCATCCTGAAAATTTTCGATAAACACTAGCAGGTATCTGAAATTTCCTCTTCCTTTAGGCATTTGAGCAAAGTCCATTTACCAGTCCTTGGTGGGTCACATTCTTCTGTGTTGGGTCCTCATCTGGGGACAGGTTATTTTTAGCACAAATCATACAACCCAGAGTGATTCACTGTATGGTCATTTGTAGGTTAGGACCCTTATATATTTTTGAGTCCATTGTAAAGGGACATCTTTCCCATGATGGGCACTATTGCGAGTGTGCTTCACACAGTGGCCAAGGGCACCTCGGGGATCAAACCAATTCCTTGGACACTGAGTCTCCAGAGAGTTGTGATCCAAATGAAATTCCACTCTTTGTCCCTCTCTCTCCTTTTCTGAATGCCCTGGCTGGTATTTGGACAAATCAATCTGGGGAAGAAGTAATCCTCTTGCTCAGGATATTGTTTTAGGTTAGGTGTCCCGGTGACCCTTTTTAATGGGATT
Organism: Phacochoerus africanus; assembly: GCF_016906955.1. Lineage (NCBI taxonomy): Eukaryota > Metazoa > Chordata > Mammalia > Artiodactyla > Suidae > Phacochoerus > Phacochoerus africanus. Next base: position 12,240,452 of record NC_062547.1, on the reverse strand, counting down.
TGTATCGTCCATGTGTTTTTGGCCTTCCCTGGGGTGTCGTTAGCCCATACATCTGGCCTTACCTTTTCTTAGCCCTGAGGGTTGGGGCAGGGGGAGAACTCTGTCACCTTTCCTGGGGTTTCTTTGGAGAACCATCTGCAGGCTTGAAGCATGTTCTGATGGGACTCTGATATCAAGCTGTTTTATTGAAAAATGTTGGGGTGCAGTCTATCAGGAAAACTAATTAGCTCTTTCCTCACTGTTAATTTTAACCAGGACTCTGGTGGGGAATTAGGCATCTCAAGTTCAAGAGCGCCCCTGGGCCTCTTCATTCATCGGTGTTCCTCTCTTTCTGCCATATGAGAGGCTCTATCCAGGGCAATCTGTTTTCCAGTGTTCATCCTCCTTAGAGTAAGCACATTGTTCCCTCCCCAGGGATAGTTTACCTTTCTCTGGTTGCTCAGTTGGGAATCTAATGCTGCTACTAAAACGTTTCATTTCAGGTCTTTTTTTTCTTCCCTTGTTGTCTCCTGTTAACACTTTAAAAACAGTATTTACGATTGAGAGGGGTTCATCCCAACTGTGCCCTCTTATTTTTGCAACTTTCTGCTGATATCTGAGGTGCTTTTCCTGCCTCCAAAAGGTCAAATTTACCACTATGATACTTTCAGGATTTGCATTAATATGATATCTGTAAGCCTGATACATCCTTTTGAAAAATTCAGAGAGGTCTTCATTTGTTTTTCTGAATTTCTCATAAGTCTTTTGCTTTGCTTACCCCTTTCGAAGCCCTGCCAATATGCACCAGTAAGTAGTGCTCTAATCAGGGCATGCTTCCCTCATTGGGGGGGGGGTCCCCAATTTGGTTCAGCTATAGGTACTGCCAACTGGGCTTCAGGTATAGAGGATCCTCCCTATCAGGGGGGTGGCAATATTTCCAGTGAAAGAAGTCTGAGAAACCCAGCTGTCTGGTGTTTTTTGTTTAGCCCCCTTGATGAGATAACAGAAACGGAAATTGTCCTGCTCTGGCAGTGACTCGACCCAAATTGGGCACTGGATCAGGTCTTAGTTTCTGGGGCACAGGGACTCATATCTGGTATCACTGTCTAACATTTTCTAACTGGTCCCTAGAAGGAGGGTAAGTCCTGTGCTCCAGTGTCAGGAATTAGAGCTGGATAGGAATGGAAGGTGGTGCAAGGGGTGACTATATTGGTATAATGGCAAGAGTGGCTGGGAGAGTTAAGGAGGAGTTAAGGTTTGAAGCAGCATATCCTGACTTTTATTCTCTCCTTTTCTCATTTTCCCTGATGTAATAGCACAAATGCTTACATGTAAAGGATTTGATCATTCTTCTCCACTCCTTCACAGAATAGCTATAGAGTCATTCAAAAAGCCACTGTTAAATCATTAATACCAGTTGGTCATGTCTAATCATTAAAAGGATGCCCTTTTGCTTTGGTATTAACCAAATGACCTGAATTCTAGGATGGGGCTCTGGCAATTTCAGGAACCAAATGGAACCTTTCTCTTCTCCCTGGAACTATTTCATTCTTGGATAAGAACAGAAAGGGTTTTTGTTGGTTTGTATGTTTGTTTAATTTTCCTTTTGTCCATTTGACATCAGTAAAAGTTTTAAATATCATAAAATTGGTTTGTCTGTAACTGAAGAAACTGTACCAATCAAAATGAAATGAAAAACCCAAAGGACACAGAAAATCCTAAATAAACTCTCAAGTTTTATCTAGGGGTTTTACATACATTAACAACGCAGGAAACCATAAATGACATAATTAACACAGCAAGGGAGCACAGGGTCCTAAGATAACCCTGTCTAAACCCTTTGTGGAGATCCTAACAGGTACTGCAGCCACACATTGTTACCACAAAATAGCATCTTTCTATAAGTCATAGTTCATAGCTGTAATCAGATCACTTATGTGAATTGTACCTCAGAGGAATTTCTTTAGGGGTAGTTGAAACATTCCTCATTTTAAAAGGCAGAAATTCCAGGCAAACAAAACACAAACAGTACACATACAATTGCTAGCATCCAAAGAAACAAACAAACTGGTTCACAAATCCAGTAAAAGTCCAAAATCTCTTTCCTCTCTCCAGCAGGATACCCCACTTAAGTACAAAACAAATTGGCTTATTCTGGAGAAAAAGCCCCCAGTGGCTAGGAAATAAAGTTTCTGGCTGTGCATGCCAGAGAAACTTACCCTATCATATGGAGTCTGAGGTCTCCCAGATGTCAATTCTTCTCTCTAACTGCCAAGCATTGAGGCTGCTGATGCTGCTTTGGGGAATTTAGGAGGACTGCTCCTCAGGATAGGGGATCCCAGCACCACTAGGGCCTTACTCAGAAATTCCCAAACAGGGGCTGTTGGCCAAGACTCCCGGCTGACTTTTCAAAATTTCTTACAGAGTACAAGCTTGTACCACTCCCAGCACCACAAGCCAGTGAATTGAGAGACGACTTGTTGGGGCCAGGAATAGTAACCTTATTTAGAAAGCTGGCAGACTAAGGAGATGGGGGACTAGTGTTGCAAAGAACCAGCTTGCCTGAGTTGGAACTCAGGCTTCTTTTATTCTAAAAGGGGAGGGAGTGAAGCCAGTCATTTCCTGGTTCTGGTCTGCCTCTGGAGGGGCTGTGTTAATTTCTTCCTTCCTGCAGTCATTCACAGATGGGCCTGGTTGGGATGTTTCCTGTGAGATAAACAAAGGTATTTTAGCTTAACACTCATTACCTGGGAGGCAGGGTTCCCAGAGATAGGCCATTATATATAATTTAATCTTATAGGCAACATCTCTTTAGTGATTAACTTGTAGTAGAATATAGGTAGAGTAGGCTCTTCATATGATAATAGAATGATATTTTTTAAATGCTGAAAAAAAAATAATTCTCAACATAAAATTCCATATTAAACAAAGTATCTTTTTAACATGGAGGTAAAATACAAAATACTCTCAAATAAGCAAAGCAGATCTGCCCTACAAGAAAAAAGTCTGTGGGCCAAAAAGAAATTAGATTAAATGACATTTTTGGAATGGCAGTTAGAAAGGGAGACCATTGAAAATATGAAATAGTTTTAAACAATTTTTTTTCTTAAATTTCTAAGAAATAATTGACTATTTTTAATTAAATATATAAAGCTGTTTATTACAGAGTTACGACAAATGTAGAAGTAAATTATTTAACAATGCACCAAAAGGGGGCAAATGGAATTACATTATTGTTAAGTTCTTACATTATGTATGAAATGGGGTACCATTAATTCAAGATAAAATGTGATGAGGATTCATATTCATAATTCTTAAAGAACCACTGGTTGAAGGGTCCTTGGAAAGACTGTCAATTACATTCAAAGCCTATGGAATCAGAGAACAACAAGAAAAGATCCAGGGTCCTCTACCAAGGCAGTCCTATCTTATTCATTCAAGCCTCACTGGGACAATTAACGGATTAAAAGAAGGAGCAGTGAACTTTGAAAAACCAGGTAAATTTACTGAGCTCTCTAAAAATCCCTCATCAGAAAAATGAAAGATTGGACTTGGTGATCTATAGTTTTTTTTTTGTTTTGTTTTCACTCTGGGTCATTTATTATCTGAAATTTTATTTATTTTTATTTTTATTTTTTAATTTTTTTCCCTACTGTACAGCATGGGGATCAAGTTACCCCTACATGTATACATTTTTTTTCCCACCCTTTGTTCTGTTGCAATATGAGGATCTAGACATAGTTCTCAATGCTACTCAGCAGGATCTCCTTGTAAATCTATTCTAAGTTGTATCTGATAACCCCAAGCTCCCGATCCCTCCCACTCCCTCCCTCTCCCCCCAGGCAGCCACAAGTCTATTCTCCAAGTCCATGATTTTCTTTTCTGAGGAGATGTTCATTTGTGCTGGATATGAGATTCCAGTTCTAAGTGATATCATATGGTATTTGTCTTTGTCCTTCTGACTCATTTCACTCAGGATGAGAGTCTCTAGTTCCATCCATGTTGCTGCAAATGGCATTATGTCATTTTTTTTATGGCTGAGTAGTATTCCATTGTGTATATATACCACATCTTCCTATGCCAATCCTCTGTTGATGGACATTTGGGTTGTTTCCATGTCCTGGCTATTGTGAATAGTGCTGCAATGAACATGCGGGTGCATGTGTCTCTTTTAAGTAGAGTTTTGTCCGGATAGATGCCCAAGAGTGGGATTGCGGTGTCATATGGAAGTTCTATGTATAGATTGCTAAGGTATCTCCAAACTGTTCTCCATGGTGGCTGTATCAGTTTTCACTCCCACCAACAGTGCAGGAGGGTTCCCTTTTCTCCACACCCCTTCCAGCACTTGTTATTTGTGGACTTATGAATGATGGCCATTCTGACTGGTGTGAGGTAGTATCTCATGGTAGTTGTAAATTGCATTTCTCTAATAATCAGCGATGTTGAGCATTTTTTCGTGAGTTTGCTGGCCATCTGTATTCACGATGAGGGATTTTTCAGATTTAATTAAAGCCGATCCTCTTCATTCTGAGGTACAATGCCAACTCTCTTCCTCCCCACCTCCAGAAACAAAGGAAAAGAAATCACAGCTAGGCCCAGACTCTCCTCAGTACATGTCAGGCAATCAAAACACCCCCTAGGCTAAGACCCAGGTTCAGGCTTGGAGAAGTAGTGGTGCGTTATGCAATAATCACAACTCCCGCCCTCTGAGTCAAAAAATGGCTCCGAATCCAAACAGTTTAGAATCCTGACAGTTCTTTTTTTTTTTGTCTTTTTAGGGCTGCACCCGCAGCGTAGGGAGGTTCCCAGGCTAGGGATCTAGTCAGAGCTACAGCTGCTGGCCTACACCACAGCCACAGCAACGCCAGATCTGAGCCACGTCTGCGACCTACACCACAGCTCAGGGCAACACTGGATTCTTAACCCACTGAGCAAGGCCAGGGATCAAACCCGCAGCCTCATGGTTCATAGTCAGATTCCTTAACCACTGAGCCCCTACAGGAACACCCTCCTGACCGTTCTTAATGCTGCAGCTGAGAGAATCTACAAGCCACTTTGGTCATTTGCCCTTCTGTGTTCTCTACTGTCCAGGGTACCAGTTCCTCAGTCTAACCTAATCCTTCCCTGCTGCAGGGTTAAACCCAATCCTTCTTTCTGACCTTGGGGAGATGGCAGTTCCCCAGCCCATCCCCTCACAGATGCCCCAAGGACTCCCTCTCAAAGGATCAGACATCCCTCCCATCCTCCCACCCTCCTAAATATAAATTTAGGACAGGGAAGCTTTAGGGCTCTCCCAGGACCGACAAGACTTAGAAAAGAAGAAAAAAAAAAAAAAGAACCACTGGTTGAGCCATCAGAACATGACAATCTCCTAGGAAGTGTAATGTCAGTCGGAATTTCTCCCTGTGTCTCTCTTTCAGGTTAATAAGTCCCTGACAGCCAAATCACAGTCATAAGGAGGACGAACCTTAGGATGAAACCAATAGTGATGAAAGAAAGAGAAAGAACCTGGTTTCTTGATGACGTCCTTGAGCTGCTGATAGGCACCTTCCTCAAGCCTGGTCCACATTTGGACTCAATTTGGTGAGATAACAGATTTCCTTATTACGCAGGTCATTTCAAATCAGGGCTTTTTTTTTTTTTCTTGCTTGAAGCCAAAAGCACCCCAAATAATATACCATATAACCATGTCATAAAATCATTTAAACTGTGTTTATCAAAAGACTTTATTAATATGGGAACTATGTATGTCATGACAGTAAGTATAAAAACATTGAATATAAAATGTTAATGCTTTTCCTTCAAGGGTTTGAGATATCAAAGGGTCTAATATTATTTTACAAGCTTCTAATATACACCAGATATTGGGCCTGTTAGGATATATTATTTTTTACTCTATCCTTACAACTACTCTATGAAATTTCATTCATTCATTTATTTTTTATTTATTATTTACATCCAGTCATTATTCATTCATTAAACAGGCATTTACTGATAAGTTCCTAGCTAGGGACTAAAGTTTCAGCGATCTTTGCCTTCATGGAAATTACTTTCCATTGTTGAGGAGGGAGCATACATTTTACAAATAATTGTACAAGTATTTAATTGCATTTAGGATGAGTTATATAAAGGAGAAATACAGAGTGCTAAGAGAACATGCATCAGGGGAAACAGGTCTAGGTGGGGTACTAGTGATAGACAAGTCACAGAAAACTTCCCTTTTGGAGTCATTCTCTTTTTTTGGCTGCACCTGTGGAGTGTGGAATTGCCCAGGCCAAAGATCAAACCCATGCCACAACTGTAACCAGAGCCGCAGCAGTGACAGCAATGGATTCTTAGCCCCCTGCATCACAAGGGAACTCCCCAAAGTCATTCTTAAGTTTGAATCTGAATGCTGCAGAGGTGTTTGCAGGGAGGGAATCAAAGTGTAGAGAACCAGAGGGAACACCTAAGGGAATTAAATTGGATAATTTCTGAGGTCTGTTCAATTCAAACATCTAAAGATATCTTTTTTTTTTCTTTTTAGGGCTGCACCTGCAGCATATGGAGGTTCCCAGGCTAGGGGTAGACTAGGAACTATAGCTGCTAGCCTATGCCACAGCCATGCCAGATCCTAGCCGCGTCTGCGACCTACACCACAGCTCACAGCAACGCCGAATACATCACCTGCTGAACAAGTCCAGGGATTGAACCTGCATCCTCATGGATCCTAGTTGGGTTCATTAACCACTGAACCAGGACAGGAACTCCTAAAGATGTCTTAATTACTTCTAAGCTTTGACCTACACATAAGTCTCATCAACTTAGAAGCAAGTGGCAGTATTCCTTTATGGGTTTTTTTTGTATTTCTGCAGTATCCATTGAAATTTATTCTTTTTCAGTTCTTATTTTATTTGAGTTCCTTCTTTCCTCTTCTTTGTGAGTCTGGCCAGAGGTTTATAAATTTTGTTTACCCTTTCAAAAAATCAGCTCTTGGTTTTATTGATTATTTTCTATTTTTTTTTTTTGAATCTCTATTTTATTGATTTCCTCTCTGATCTTTATGATTTCCTTCCTTCTGTTGACTTTAGGTTTTGTTCGTTTTTATTTTTCTAATTCTTTTAGGAGGTAGCTTAAGTTGTTGATTTGAAATTTTTCTTTTCTTTTTTTCTTTTTTTGGCTTTTTGCCTTTTTCTAGGGCCACTCCCGTGGCATATGGAGGTTCCCAGGCCAGGGTTCCAATTGGAGGTGTAGCTGCCAGCCTACACCAGAGCCACAGCAACGTGGGATCTGAGCTGCATCTGCAACCTACACCACAGCTCACAGCAATGCTGGATCCTTAACCCACTGAGTGAGGCCAGGGATCGAACCCACAACCTCATGGTTCTTAGATTTGTTTCTGCTGCGCCACAATAGGAACTCCGAAAAAAGCATATTAATAACTGTTTACTACATGCTTTACAGTAGAAGACAAGACACATTTCTCATATGTGAATGTAAATATGGTAAACACACGCCAGGAATGAGTAAATAAACAAAAAGATGTAAGGCAGTTGACGAATGACTATGACTATAAGCCTGAGTCTTGTATCCAGGTTGTTAATAATTATGGAACTACAGCAATGGTTCTCAACAGGGATGGTTTTATTGCCAGGGGTCTTTTGATAATGTCTGAGGACAGTGCCATCACAACAAGGAGGTGCTACTTTTATCTAGTGGGGAAAAGCCAAAGATATTGTTGAAATCCTGCAATGCAAAGGATAGCTCCCATAGCAAAGAATTATCCACTTCAAAATGTCAGTGGCATCTAGGTAGAGAAACTGACTGAGTCTAAACAATTTAGACTTGTACCTGTTGTTCATGTAGCAGTAATTGTTCCTTTATATTGCTTAGTAGTATTACAATGTATAAATATACAAAAACTTTTTTACTAGTTGTTTACAAGCACTACAACTTTAAACTGATGGACATTGGTGTTATTCTGAGCTTTTTACTACCATGAAGAAATAAGGCTGCTATAAGCATTTTCCATCTCTTAATGTACATTTTTTTTCTCTTAGATAAATACTTGGGAGTGGGTTTCTGCATTGTATGATAAGTGTAGAGTTAACTTTATAAGTAACTGCCAAAATATTTTCAAAAATGGTGACAGCCAAAGCTTGAAGTGATACATATAGTAATTTTTTTAGGGTACTTATTTTTAGGTTGATATATTATGGATACTCAATAATTTTTCATCTTTCTTTGATGAATGTTTGAAGTTTGTTCCAGAAGTCATTTGCATTTCTGGAAGATCACATCGATTCTGTGGAAGCAGTTTTAGACATTGTCAGTCTATTTTGCTCTGGCCTTGGTCCTAAAACATAAGCATTATACCTGAGCTGTTCATCTCACAACTCATTGTGGTCCTTCAGGGATTTCAAAGGAAAAGGCCTGAAGTGTTCACCACTCCCTTACTTTGGTAAGATCTGAACTCTCTTCCGGACAGAATGATTGTTTACCCCCAAAGTCATATATTAAAACCCTATCCACCACTATGAGATAGTATTAGGAGGTGGGGTCTTTGGGGGATAATTAAGATGAGATGGGGTCATGAGGGTGGAGCACTCACGAATGGGATTAGAGTCTTTATAACAGTCATGAGACAACTTGCTTCCTCTCTCTGCTCACCACCATGTGAAGATACAATAAGTCAACAATCTGCAACATGGAAGATGGCCCTCACTAGAACTTGACCATTTTGTCACCCCAGTCTTGAACTTCCAGCCTCCTGAACCATATGAAATAAATTTCTGTTATTTGTAAGCCACTTTGTCTATGGCACTTTGTTGCAGCATCCAAAGGGATGGAATTCCAGTATTAAGAGGCTATTCGCATCTCTGCACAGCTCTTTCAGTCTTCCAGCTCTTGGTATTTACTTGAGTCTTCAGATGTAATACCCACATATGCATCTTTCAAGAGTCAACTAAGGATTTAGAGGAAACTTGATAGTATACATTTTATGAGGTCCTGCTGTATAGCACAGGGAACTATAGCCAGCCTCTTGGGATAGACCATGATGGAAGAAAATACGAGAAAAAGAATGTGTGTGTGAGTATATATATATATATATACATATATATATATATATATGAAAATATGCTAAAATATGAGAAAAAGAGTGTGTGTGTGTGTGTGTGTGTGTGTATTTCTGGTATACAGCTGATCATTCAGCTGTATACCAGAAATTGGCACAACATTGTAAAACAACTCTACTTTATTAAAAAGAAAAAGAAGATAGATTTTGTGACTTTTCCCAGTTGACCTCCTCCTTTTACGACATTCTCATTCAATGTCCAGTGGTTAGTGGACATTTGGTTCTGTCTAAGACATCCATATGACATCTGGTTCATGCCAAAGGACTTTGATATTTGGCGTGGCGCAAAACCATTTAGCACGGACCAGATGTCCCACGAGGATAGTAACAAATGTCCTTGTAAAAAGAGAGATAGATGGAGATCTGAATACAGAAGTGAGGGCTGTGTCAAGACGATAGAAGTGGAGGGAGAGCAGATGCACAGCCTCAAGCCAAGTAATGTAGACAGCTTCTGCAAGCCCAAAAGGTAAGAAAATGAATTCTCCTCTAGAGACTCCAGAAAAGACCAACTTCACCAACACTTAGATTTTCATCCTGTAAGACCCCTTTCAGAAATTTAAGATAATAAATGTTTGTTACTTTAAGTCATTACGTTTCTGATAGTTTGTTACAACAATGTCGGGAAACTAATATAGCAAACACATAAAAATCATGTTGAAAATATGAAGTTAAGCCTCACAACTCAACCTACAAAGCCCTTGGGTTAAAAAGCTAGTCAGAAAACCAAACTCTCTGATGGCCATATAATTTAATTCAGTATAGTCCCTCAAAGCACTCTAGAAGGTACCAAGAACCAAAGGCAATGATGGTGGGGTATTCTGAAGGATCCTTTGGAAAACTCTGTAGGAGGAAGAGGACAGTACCGAGAGGACACATTTTTTCAAAACAGATTTTTTTTTGTTTTATTTTCAAACATAGAAGCATGAAAAAGTATGATTCTTTCAAGAAAGAAGTCTTCCAAAAAGAAAATATTGCTTCTAAAGGGTTATCTTGGTGGTAATGATTGACATTGGGTAATTTTAACTGCAATATCTATCACTCAGAATTTTTAAAAGTCACAAAAGTATAACATCCAACATGCAAGCTTCTAATTTTCTGCAATATGGAGGAGAAGGAAGGCAAAATTTTTATATAAGTGTTGACTTACATAACGCATGAACCCCAGATAATTGGATTTTTTTGTGTGAGCTAACATAGATGACCATGTTTTTTGCATTCTTTTTTCACTGATAAGAAAGGCTTGAAATGGGCAATGGCACCAATCAACAATATTTTTTAGGGGTGCATATCCACTGATGCCAGCCACAAAGACTCTCCTTACACCCAACAGTTCTCATTAGCTTTTGAATTTCTTCTTTCTCTTCTGCCACATGTAAATAAAATGGCATGTTTTTTGAAATAAGATATGATATAAAGTGGTAAGCAATTTGCCACATGTTGCCTTGGCCTCTGTATTTGGGAACAGTGTAACCCATTCTCAACTCACAGGACTGTTCCATCACAACCCAAGAGACTGGACACTCCTCTGGACCCCACACACCAAATCCTGGAAAATTCTGGAGACAGCGTTCAACATATTTCAAGCTCCTCTCATTTTTTCCAAAGTCCCAGTGCTCATTCACAAGCCCCGCATATGAGGCATCCAAGAAGATAGTCCTAAAGTTTTCTTTCCTGTCAAGAAAAAAATGTGCATTTATCTAACCAACATTTAAGGAACAATCAGGATTGCAGAAAATGAATATGACACATCCCTTCCCCTAAGGATCCTACAGCCTTGAGGAGGAAATGCATGCACACACATACACACACTGCTTTTTATATGCCTGCTTCAAAATGTTCCCAGATAGTTGAGAGAGAAAAAACCTTATGTCCTCTATGACACATTTCACAGCGGAGAGTCAGCAAAATATAGTGTAGCGTCTCTCAAAAAGGCCCAACCAAATACCCCAAGAAAAGAGAAAATGCGTTCCTAAAAGAGCGAGGATTGTAGACAAGAGCAACCCTCTATATGGCTGAATTTTCCTCAAAGACCATGTATAAAGTGTGGATTTTTGTAGGGGACTGAGAAGTTCACACTGCTGTGTATAACAGGGAAAGGCTGAAGTTCCTGTATGGCACAGCAGGTCAAGGATCCAATATTGTCACTGCTGTGGCTCAGGTCACTGCAATGGTATGGGTTTGAACCCTAGCTTGGGAATTTCCATATGCTGCAGGCATGGCCAAAACATTTTTTTAAAAAAATAAAAAAATAACAGGATAGGCTATAGGGATATATTGAACAGCATAGGGAAATGTGGCTATTATTTTGAGGTGACTGTAAGTACAACTTATAAAATTGTTGAGCCTCTATATGTTGTACACCTGAAATTAACCGGATGTTGTCAATCAACTATACTTCAATTCAAAAATGTGGATTTTGAGTTCTACTCCACAAAATATCTAAATGTACAAGATAACATTTCTTTCGACATATATTTCAATAAAATGTATATTAAAGGGAGATGACAGCCATTTTGATCTTATGGTTTTCTGTGTCCCAAAACTCATCACCACATACTTCTAGGAAAGTACAAAAAGGCAGTTTAAGAAGTGACACTACGGGAAAAAGCATCTTGGATTTTGGGTGGTAACAATTAGGGTTTTAGTCCTGATTATCTCATTGGGCAAGCTATCTGAGAAGGCATTTTCTCACCTGTAAAACAGAATAACATCCTCTGTAAGTAGGAGGGGCTGAGAAAGAGAAAAGTTCTCAAAGAAGTTTTACTTCTCATGAAAATGGAAGAGTTTTCAGGAATTTGTCAATTTCAAAGTCACTTCACATTTACCAGAGAGTGGGTTCACTGGGCACTAAACTGTCTACACATGGGTGAGGTGTTTTGTTTTTGTTTTTCTCTCTTTTGCGTCCTTGAACTGATCCTGGCCCTACTTCCTCAAAGATCTCAAGCATCCTCACCTGCCTTTTTCCTACGGTACAAACCCAGAGTGGCAAGATATCAAAATACACATTTGGGCTTATAGGAAAGAATCACCTTAGAATAAGCACTTCATCCCATATTTCCAGAATTATATATTTACTTCTCATTTATCATATGTCCCTGTAGATTTGTTTCTCTAAAAAGCCTCCTGGGAACATAGTTAAGACAAAGCAGGATTCAAATATTGTTGGCTCTCCTGGCTAAATCAGTTGCATGAATATAATGCATATTTTTGAAGGAATGATACAATTAGGAAGCATAAATGGATATTGATGGAAAATAATTATTTCTTTTTATCTGAAACCCTATTATGCAGTTACCTTCTCTAGACGCAACTGTAATATAATACATTTACATAATCTTCTAGAGGCATTCTATGGAAGTTTAGATGTGTACATACTGGGATGGCATATACAGTATACCCTGTTCTGTCCATCTTATTTGTTGTTGTTTCACTTAACAATATATTAGCTATGGAGTTTTTTCTTTATCAATTCACACAGAGCTCTCTATTCTTATTGATGACTTCATATTATTCCAGTATTTGGATTGTACTGTAACAAGTCTATCCATGTCCCTATTGAAGGACACACATTTTTTCACATGTTTTGTTATCATATATTAATATGTTATATGTACCATCCAATTTTGTAGTATCTTTAATTTAATAAACATATTATTTTACCCAACCATTTCAATTCCAGGAATCCTGCTTTCAGTAATATTTATGCAACTTGTGCAATGATCTATTTACACAGACATTTATTGCAGAATTTTTGTTATTAGAAAGAACTGGAGATAAATCAAAAGTGTGTTAATATAGGCATACATAATTCTGCATCTCCCTCTTATGGAAACCTATGCAGCTGTCAAAATAAATGAAAGATATCCATATGGGCTTACATGAAAGATGCATATAACACATTGCTGAGTGAAAGGAGTAAGTTGCAGTATAGTACGTGCATATTTGGTAGGAAAACTAACAAAGCAACTCACACCTACAGAGTATAAGCATCCACAGCAATGTTAAGAGAATTTACACTTGGACAGGAAGATTGTAAGGAATCCCAGTGGGCAAACTTTCACTTTTTACTTTGTATACATGTATGCCCTGTATAGCATGCAGTATTTTTGCAAAAAATGAAAAGTTTCAGTAAAGATTTTTCAATGCCATTATGATGTCCAATATTCTTCCAGGAGGACTCTTATGAAACCTAAGGGAATTAATATGTGTAAAAAAAGATATCTCTCTCCTTTTTTTTTTTTTTTTGTCTTTTTAGGGCTTCACCTGGGGCATAAGGAAGTTCCTAGGCTAGAGGTCGAATCAGAGCTGCAGCCACAGAAACTCAGGATCTGAGCTGCATCTGTGACCTACACCACAGCTCACAGCAACACCAGATCCTTAACCCACTGAGAAAGGCCAGGTATTGAACTTATGTTCTCATGGATACTTACTAGTTAAGTTCATTACTGCTGAGTCACAACAGGAAATCCTGAGGATATCTTCTAATGGAATTCCTTCCCATGCTCAGGAAAGATTAGCTAACATAGCTCCCTCCCTTTACATGCACCTATAATTTAGTCTCATATCCTACATTTATAAGTCTGGCCCTTATAGAGACTGAAAGATGCTATCAGGAACTTAGGAAGCAAAAGGTAAAATCTTACTTTCTATCTTCATCCTCTTTAGACATTTTAGGTAACTTCATCAAATCTATCTTGTCATCAATTGATTTCTTGAGCTTCTTTTCATTTACACTCATAAAGAGCATGGTTCTCTTGTAATCTACTTGCACTGATTTTGAAGCTGAAATCTTTCTTATGGCCTCACCCACACTCTCTTGGCAACCTGGAGAGAGGAGAAAGTCAGGCACTGATTCACCCCGTTCACATTTGCTATGAATGAACCAAGGCGTCTTTGCCTTTAATTCAGAACAATTACCTTGGATCTGGAAGGCTTGTTCCCAATTGATAACCAGGGGGCATGCCAGGACTTCCTCTAACTTCTCAGGAGCTTTGGTGAAGATGTGGTAAGTGTTGGTATAATAATCCAGATCATCCTTCATCTCCTGAGGTAACAAATACCAATCACATTTACATAGCACTACCATTTACAACATGTTACATGTGTCTGGAGTACCAGAGACTCGTGTGTTTGACAGCTCTGTTTTTCTGAGAGAGGTGCAGAAAATGTCCTTGGAATTCCTCATAGAATAAATAAATCATTGTTGCCACACTAAAGGTGGTTCCTTTCTGAGGGTGCATGGAGGTCAGCTACCCTGGGCGGGAGGTGGTAAGTAGCTCCGTTGTCTGAGATGGAAAGTGCTCCAGAAATAGTGTGTGTTAAGGAACTAAAAGAGAGTGTACTTAAGATGTGGAGGAAAGTACAAGGAACAGGGTCAGGGTCAAGACTCTGGGTCTGTGAGGAGGTGATGCTTAAGCTACTATTGACCCAGCATTCTGGACTGGCATGGTGATTGGTTCTTGGGGTGTATGTGAAAAAAAAATGGGACTTTTAGAAAAAGGTTTTATGCTAGAGCTCATGGCAACTCCTGGAGTAGAGGAGCGGCCACATGCCTGGTGCTAACTCTCCTCGGGGGGTTGCTGTGGGTGATGTTATGCTCTAATTTCCCTGATTGCTAAGTATATGGATAAGGGGATGAGGGGTGGCTATTAAAATATTCTTACTCTAGGAAGGAAGGAATTGACTGCCTAGACTTCCCAAATCTAGAAAATAGAGAGGACATTCTTATTAAATATATATGATTTATCTATCATTTTGTAAATCTTTGACACAGTCATTTTTGTCAACTTCACTTTTTATAGTTAAGAAAGTGGAGTTCCCATTGTGGCTTAGTGGGTTAAGAACCCGACATAGTGTCAGTGAGGATGCAGGTTCCATGGTCTCGCTCAGTGGGTTAAGGATCTGGTATTATCACAAGCCGTGGTATAGATCACAGATCCCACATTGCTCTGGCTGTGGCTGGTCTGATTCAACCCCTAGTCCTGGAACTTCCACATGCCACAGGCGCAAACCAAACCATACCAAACAGCAACAAAAAAAACAGTCATCTTCCCAAGGACACACAAGAAGTCATTTGGCAAATTTAGATCTTCTCAAATGCAACACTGACTCAAGTATTACTAGATGGTGTTTATTTAGTCACAGGGAAAGAAAAACACTTCCTAACCACTTCCAGCCACAGGCATCTATGTTGAGGAATATGCCTATGATCAGAATCTTGATGGAAAAGTACTGACCAGTGGGATTCTAATGCTATTTACAAGTCTTGGATTATGGGCTATGTGACCTACTCCCATGCCTTGTCTCATTGTCCTGCCCTCTCCCCCAAGCAGCCCCTCTAAAACCTGTATGAATCAGGGGTATCAAGGTTCTTCTCCTTAGTCCCCAGCCCCAGCTCCTGAATTCCCACACGGAGAAAATCCGGAGGGTGAGCAGCCTGCTCTTCAGTAGCTAGTGTTCTCACCTCTTTCTGAGGCCGTGTAATGACTGTCTGATAATCTGGCCAAGCATCCACCAGCACCTCCAAGTTGAATGGATTTTTATTTTTAATGTTGTAAATGGCACCGTATACCTACAAGAGCAACAGAACAAAACAAGAGAGGATGAAGTTTTTCTTTGAGATAGGATCCTGGCTGTGGAATGGGAAATAAAGCCAGGAATTAGAAGGGTTTGGCAGAACATAACTAGTCCTTCTGGGATGGCTTGTTGAACAATTCATTGGAAGAAACTGCAAAACAACCCAAAGGGGTCCACAAAAATCCAAGTTAATAATGAATCAGTAGGAATGGGCTTCCCTAACATTAATCTTTATTAAAAATTCATACTTTTTTGTATTTTTAAATTTAATATCATAAATTAAAATAAAAATTTAATACTATACCATTTATATGGCATCTATCTATTATATATCAGATTTGTATCAAATACGGAGAATTTAAAGTTGAATGTGGTATGGCCACTGCCTTCAAGTTGGGTCTAGAAGGACAAAGAGATACACAGTCAAGTCATAATAGGACACATGTTCTGACAGCTCTATGCTCAAGGTGAGGTAGGGTCCCCAAAAGGAAATGCACTACCTGTCTAAAAGTGGTGGGAGACTTACAGAAGAAGTAATGCTTAAATGCAGTCTTGAAGGTTAAGTAAAGTCTTTCCCTGGCAAAGTAAAGAGAAGAGGTCGTCGAGTCATTTCAGGTAGGAGGAAAACCATGAGTACATGTTTGAAAGCATTGGAGCTTATACTGTACCTGCTAAACTGTGAGTGGCTCAATGATTATGGCACAAGGTGTATGGTAGGAGAATACCGGGAGATAAAGAGGCATTTTGTGGTAAATCTGGATATGGGTGTTAAGATCGTCCCTGGGGAAGGCATGTGACTGTAGACTGTACCTCCGCCTGCCCAAGAAGGATCTGAGCTCTGAACCTGTCTTCCTCACACCTCAGTCCTCACTCCCCAGATCTTCCCTTACTCCCTCACCTTAGTGGACTCAGGCAAGCTCTTTTCCAAGGTTTCATACAGACTCTGCAGCTTCAAGGGTTCACGAAGCACAAACATCTTCTGTAACACCTCGTCTCCTTTCCTGAGGAAGATGATCTAAGGAAACAAACACAGAAAACAAAAATACCTGAAGAGATGAGATAGGTGTCCAGGAAGAGGAGAAAGGAAAAATGACCTAGGACACCACGCATTGCCAGAGGCAAAGGGCTTTAGCATTGTCTAGACCAAACCTTTCCTTTTACAAATAATAAAGTCCAGAGCTGCATCTAGACCTCAGAGCTCCTTGGTGAGCTCTCTACAATTCCACAGTAAGAAGTAACACATCTGTTACTCTGAATCTCCTAGTACCCCTTTGATGCAAATCAGGCCAAGACTTGGAGAAGCAGCTATCTTCAGCTTCCATTTGCAAATGAAAAATAATGTATCTCTTCAGAAACTGTCTCTGGGGACCCTTGAGATTGAAACACTTGCTCTAATGTTGCCACAGCATCAGTAGTAGTTCCAGCCATCATAAAAGAATGCAACCTTCTGGAAAATATCCTAAAGACCATATTGTGTGTAGTCGCTTTTCCCTAAGGAACAACACCATTGGAAAGAAAAATTGATTAGTGATGATAATACCTAAATACAAATTGGCAAAATCTAGAAACTGGAATTATATTTTAGCAACCTTACAAACAGAGCAAACTCTTTTATTCAATAATTCCACTTCCAGAAACTCATACCAAGGAAAAAATAATAGACATCTATAAAGATATGAATACAAGGAAATTTATTATTGTACAATGATTGTGTAAATTTAGGAATGATACAAAATCCATTGTAGAGAAGTGGTTCCCTTAATGATGGCACATCCAAACAATGGATTACCAGGCAGCCATTAAAATGATGTCTTCAAAGTGTATTTAATGACACACGGGAAATGTCTGTGTTATAAAGTCAACATATAATCTCAAATTAGTACCCATCTCAAACTCTTCCTGAAATAAAGTTGTATATAAAGAATACTAAATGAAGTAAGTCAGAAAGAGACAGACAAATATTATATGATAGCACTTATATATGGAATCTAAAATATGGCACAAATGGACCTGTCTTCAAAACAGAAACAGACTTGCAGACAGAGAGTAAACTTGCGGTTGCCAAGCGGGGTGGGGAAGAGGGATGGACAGGAAGTTTGGGGTTGGTAGATGCAAACTATTACATTTAGAATGGAAAATAAATGAGGTCCCACTCTACAGGGCAGGGAACTATATCCAATCTCAAGAGATAGAACATAATGTAAGATAGTATGAGAAAAAGAATGTACATGTATGTCTAGGTTACTGTGCTGTACAGCAGAAATTTGCACAGCATTGTAAATCAACTATACTTTAATTAAAAAATTAAAAAAGACATACATGTGAAATTTCTTCCAGTCTTATACACATTAATATCTAATGATATGTAATTGTATAACATTCATATTACAGGTACCTGATCAAAGAATATATGCTAGATTATACGAGTCATCATACTTTCTAAAAATCAATGAATGCAAGAAATTCCAAACAATTTTGGTGTCTTATAAGGGAGTCATTCATTTTTTTCAAATACAACAGTCCCGAAAAATCCACTACTCATAGCGTGTGTGTGTGTCTATGTGTGTGTGTGTGTGTGTGTGTGTGTGTAGCCAGAATCAAAAGAAAGAGAGGCACAGTGGTTGAGAGCATAGCATTTGGAATAGGTAGGTCACTCTGCTTGAATTTGTCTGAACTTCACTTTCTTTATAAAATGGGCATAATAAACCTCCTTAGGATTGTAGGCTGTCCTTAGGATTTATATCAAGTCACAAAATGCTTGTGAAGTATTTAGTGCAGTGATTGATGGTGTATATATATGGTGTGTGTGTGTGTGTGTGTATATATATATATATATATAAATATATACCATTTATACACACCATCAATCATTGCACTAAGTGTGTGTGTGTGTGTGTGTGTGTGTGTGTGTGTGTGTGTGTGTGTGTATTCCTGAGGGAAAATCTGAAGACCTTCAAATCCAAGCAAGGGGACCATTCTGTAGGACAGGAACATAACTGAAGAAACTGCAGCTTCAAAGATAGTGCTATAGATAACTTGTCCTATAAATCTATTAACACAAAAATCAACATTTTGAGCCAAACCACAGCTCTAGAACAAACCAGTGTGTTTACAGCACTGTCTAGAATTGTGAGTATACTTATCAAAGGGCAGATAATCCTGTTCATTTGGGAGGATTTTTGCAGCATATTTCCCCAGAAGAATGTAGTCTCCTCGAATATGGAACCACATTTTATTCCTCCTTGTAGCTCAAGCATCAGCGCCACACTTGACCTAGTGTACATATTAACAAACATTTTTGTTCAATGAGTGAATGAATGAAATAAGCAAGGCATAGTGACAGAGCTCTTGGGAGACTTTCTTGAAGACTTAGCATATAACTTTCTTTGATTTGATTCCAGGCTCAGTCAACTTCCTGAGGAAAATGTAGCTAATAATAGATGCTTTCAAATAAAGAAGAAAATGTACAACAGTAGGTTGCATTGAACACATTATATCAAATATATAAGATGTAGGGGGGTGCAGTCAAAAGGGATGAGAGAGGAGTCCCTGTTGTGGCTCAGCAGGTTAAGAACCCAACTACTATCCTTCAAGATGCAGGTTCAATCTCTGGCCTCGCTCAGTGGGTTAAGTATTTGGCATTGCCTCAGGCTGTTGTGTAGGTCACAGACATGGCTGGGATCCCATGTTGCTGTAACTGTGATGTAGGCTAGCAGCTGCAACTCCGATTAGACCCCTAGCCCAGGAACTTCCATATGCCACATGTGCAGCCTCGGAAAAAGAAGGAGAAGAAGGAGAAGAAGAAGAAGAAAAGGGAAAAAGGGATAGGAAAAAGATTGGGCATAGCTTTTGTTCACTGCTGCCACCTGTGTGTCATCCATAGTGCAGGTTCTCTAACTGCCCTCCATGGTAGGATCCCAACTCTGCTCCCACCAACTGGAGAACACACACCACTTTCCCCGGGGCCTCCAGGCAGCAGAATCCTTCCGGCTAAACAAGATCCAATAAATACTCTGTTATAACTATCTATGAAAATATATTGAAGAATATAGATGTCAAACAAGATCAGAGAGGAAGAGGGGCCAATGGAGGAGACTGGGGAAAAGTTGCCAAAAAATAGTGTGAAAAATAAGAAGAGTATCTCAGAAGCCAAACAGGAGAAACTTTATTTAAATGAGGGATGGACCAGAGGCCTCAAATGCTGCTGAGAAGCTAAGATAGAGGAGTACTATAAATGCCAGTGCATTTTGGAATTATAAATTGATACCTGATTTGTTGAGAGATATGACATGGAATGATGGAGGGGAAGAAAAAAAGGTTAAGGGGATTAGAGATTAAATAAAATGTAAGGAAATGAAGATAAATCTTTCCAAGAGCATGACCAGGAAAGGAAGAACATAAAAGTACTGAGGGAGAAAAGAGAGTTCAGGAGCACAAAGAAAAACATCACATGAGAGAGTTAAGCATAGTCATGCTAATTACAGAAAACCTGGTAAGATGGACTATAATTGATAAGCCAATGGATGTAATAGGAGAAAAAGAAGGAAAGAAAAACAGCTAAATACATTGACTCTGCACTGTCTCCAATCATTTATGTTCCTTAATTCATTTAATCTTAAATCATACTTCCAAGTGTAGGTGTTAGGATGAGTTAGGGACAGAAGGACTATCCAAGATGGGAAAGAAAGATTTTAATTTGGGTAGACATGTATGTGTATAGGTATATATGTGAGTATGTGGGCTTAGAAAAAAAAAGAGCAAAAAAAAAAAAAAAGGAGTTCCCGTCATGGCGCAGTGGTTAACGAATCCGACTAGAAACCATGAGGTTGTGGGTTCGGTCCCTGCCCTTGCTCAGTGGGTTAACGATCCAGCGTTGCCATGAGCTGTGGTGTAGGTTGCAGGCGCAGCTCGGATCCTGCGTTGCTGTGGCTCTGGCGTGGCCTGTGGCTGCAGCTCCGATCTGACCCCTAGCCTGGGAACCTCCATGTGCCGCAGGAGCTGCCCAAAGAAATAGCAAAAAAAGACCAAAAAAAAAAAGAAAAAAAAGAAGAAAAAAAGAGCAGGAAGATAACAAGTTTTCTGTGAATGTCTGTTTTCTGGACGAAACAGAATGGCAGGTCATCTTTTGGAAGTAAAGAGGGTGAGAGTGTTCAAGAAAAATGTAAAGAGAAAAGAATAGAGATTTCTGGGAAAAGATTGGCAGTTCGAATGGATTCTGATGTTAGTGGGAGAAAATGCAGGCAAGGAATACACATAGGGGTTGATCTATTCCACTGGGGGTGATGGGGGGGACTTAAGCACCTGTAAAACAGCTTCAAGGACATGGCTCAGAATATTATCTATAGGAGATGGGATTAAGATGGTGGAAGAGAAGGACTAGAGCTCAACTTCTATCATAAATCAACAAAATTACAACCAAATCCTGAGCAGCCTTCAACCAAATGGACTGGAAACTTTCAAAAAGATATCCTACTCCAGAAGACAATGAGAAGGCCACATCAAGAGATAGGATGGGTGATTACATGATATAAGCAACCCCATACCATCTGGGTGGGAAGATGCACAGACTGGAAAGTAATTGTATCACAGAGACTCACATACAGGAGTGAGAGTTCTGAACCCCACATTAATAACCCACACTTGGGGACCTGGAACTGGGAGAAAGAGCCCCCAGAGCATCTGGCATTGAAAGCCAGTGGGGCTCGTGCACAGGAGCTCCACAGGTCTGGGGGCAAGGAGACCCCATTCTTGAAAGGCACACACAGAATTTCATGTATACTGGGTCCCAGGGCAAAGCAAAGGCTCCATAGGAATCTGGGTTGGACCTAACTGGAGTTCTTGGAGGATCTCCTGGGAAAAGAGGGGGTGACTGGGGCTTGTTGTGGGGGAAGGAATTGGAGGCAAAGCTCTTGGGAATATTCATCAGCATGAGTTTCTCAGGAGGTGGCCATTTTGGGAAAATCTGGCCCCACCTATTAGCACTGAGAAGCCCCAGGCCAAACAATAATCCAGGTGGGATCACAGCCCTGCCCATCAGTAAATAGGCTGCCTAAAGACCCCCCAGGCACACAGCCACCTCTAATCTCACCCAGAGACAAAGCCCCACCCATCAGAGGGAGAGGAATCAGCCCCACCTGCAGTGGGCAGACACCAGGCCCTCCCATCAGGAAGCCTACAGCCAGCCCCCATACTAACTTCAGCCACAAGGGGGCCAGGCACCAGAAATAAGAGAGGCTACAACACTATTGTCTGCAAAAAGGATACCACACCAAAAACCTATAAAAATGAAAAGACAGAGAACTGTAACTCAGATAATGGAGAAAGGAAAAAACCCAGAAAAACAGCTAAGTGATCAGGAAATTATCAGCATCCAGGAAAAAGACTTTAGACTGTTGATGCCAAAGATGATGCAAGACATTGGAAATAAACTAGAGGCAAAGATGGATAATTTACAGGAAAACACTGAGCAAAGAAATACAAGACATAAAACTTAAGCAAGAAGAGATGCAAAATACAATAACTGAAATAAAAACTTCTTTAAAAGCAGCCAATGGCAGAATACAGGAGGGAGAAGAACAAATAAGTGAAGCAGAGGACAGATTACTGAAGTCACAGATGGGGAACAGAAAAGAGAAGAAAGATTGAAAACAAATGAAGAGAGTCTCAGAGAACTCTGGGACAACATTAAACAGACCAACATCAATATTATAGGGGTGCCAGAGGGAGAAGAGCGAGAGAAAGGGGCAGAAAATATATTCGAGGAGATAATAGCCGAAAATTTCCCTAACATGGGAAATGGAGCACTTGCTCAAATCTAGGAAGCACAATGAGTACAATATAAAATAAACCCAAGGAGAAACACCCCGAGACACATATTAATCTAATGAACCAAAATTAAAGACAAGGAGAAAATATTGAAAGCAGCTAGGGAAAAGAAACAAATAACAGACAAGGGAACCTCAATAAGGTTATCAGCATATTTGCAGCAGAAACTCTGCAGGCCAGAAGGGAGTGGCATGATATACTTAACATGATGAAAGAAAAAAACCTCCAACCAAGATTACTTTACCCAGCAAGGCTCTCATTCACATTTGAAGGAGAAATCAAAAGCTTCACAGACAAGCAAAAGCTAAGAGAATTCAGCACCACTAAACCAGCTTTACAACAAATACTACAGGAACTTCTCTAGGCAGAAAAGAAAAGACAGCAACAGGAAACAAAAATACCACAAATGACAAGGCTCACCAGTACAGGCATATATACAGTAAAGATACAAAATCACCCATGCACAATTATGCTACCAAAATCAGAAATTGTAAGAAGAGGGGGGTACAAATGTAGAACACTGGAGATGCACTTGCAATTAAGAGACCAGAAACTTAAAACAATCTCATATGTATATAGATTACTATGTCAAAAATTCAGGGCACTTGCAAACCAAACATCTACAATTGATACACACCAAATAAGAAAAATCAACTCAAATACAACACTAAAAATAGTCATCAAACCACAGGAGGAGAGAAAAACAGAAGATGAGGAGAAAAAAGAGCAAAAAAAAACAAATCCAAAACAGTCAATAAAATGGCAATAAGAACATACATATCAAGAATTACCTTAAATGTTAATGGACTAAATGCTCCAACCAAAAGACATAGACTGACTGAATGGATACAAAAATAAGACCCATATATATGCTGTTTCCAAGAGACCCACTTCACTTCTAGGGGCACATATAAATTGAAAGTGAGAGGATGGAAGAAAATATTCCATGCAAACAGGAACCAAAAGAAAGGTGGAGTAGCAATACTCATATGAGACAAAATTAACCTTAAAAAGAAGAATATTTTAAGAGACAAGGAAGGACATTACATAATGATCAAAGAATCAATCCAAGAAGAAGATATAACAACTGTAAATATCTATGCACCCAACATAGGTTCACCCCAATATATAAGGCAACTGCTAATAACCTTAAAAGGACAAATCGACAATAACAAGTAATAGTGGGGAACTTTAACACCCCACTTACAGCAATGGACAGATCATCCAGGCAGAAATTCAACAAGGAATCACATGCCCTGAATGAAGCATTAGACCAGATGGACTTCATAGATATTGATAGGACATTCCATCCAAAAGCAACAGAATACACATTCTTCTCAAGTGCACATGGAATATTCTCTAAGATTGATCACATCCTGGGCTACAAATCAAGCCTTGGTAACTTTAAGAAAACTGAAATCATATCAAGCATCTTTTCTGACCAAAACACTGTAAGACTGGAAATCAACAACAAGGAAAAAAACTGCAAAAAACACAAACACGTGGAGACTAAACAACATGCTACTAAACAACCAATGGATCACTGAAGAAATCACAGAGAAAATTAAAAAGTACCTAGAATGCGGGGAGCCGAGAAGATACAAGGAGCCAAGGAAAGGAGCTTGCCCGAACAGTACAATTCCGAGGGCAGGCTGCTAATCAGAAAAAGGGGCCTGCCTGAATAGTGCAGTTCTGAGGACAAGCTCCTAATCAGGAAAAGGGGCCTGTCTGAACGGTGCAATTCCGAGGGCAGGTTCCTAAACAAGGAGATACCTGCCTGTACGGCGCAATTCTGAGGACAGGCCCTAGAAGACAATAAGCCTCACCTGCTGACATTGGTGGGGAACTAAATTTTCCAGAAAAAAATTTCCATTTTGCATTGCTTAGTGGGGATTGTTCCATGGATGACTTAGTTGTTTCTGTTATTTACTTGTTATTCAGTTTTTCCTCAGTCTTTCCTGTTATTTGCTTATTATTATTTTCCATTCTTATTTTCCTGTGGCGATTTGTGATTTAACAAAATTACAACAATAACATAAAAATTTCATCCTGATGGACTTTCCCCTATTCAAATCCAATTTAATTAAAAACATAGTGTTTATTTACTAACTGGTTATACTGTAAGCTTTAGAAGTTGGAATGTACTATAGACTTAGATAAAGTTAGACATATTATTCATGGTCAAAGAAACCTAGCTATGAGAGTTGTCCTTGATTTTAGAATCTTTCAAGTGATAGCTAACTGAAGTTGATTTTCTCATACTGTCCTCCTGCCATGACACTTTGGAGATAAGCACTAATCTAAAAACAAGACTTGTGAATGCCAAATCCTTACATCTGCAGCCTTTTAGGAAGCATAATCTGGGAGTTCACTTTTAGAACTTGACCTTCCGGTATACTTTTAACATTGTGATGTAATTGAAAACTCTTATAAAACAATCATCTACGCCAATAAAATTTGAGCAGTCCAGAGCCCTGAAAGAAGGGACAAAGAAGCTGTCTCCATGTGCATTCACCAACACCATCCATCCCCCGACAGGGTGTGCATCCCTGGCCGCTGGAGCTGGACTCTGGCACTAGAAGCAAATGACAACAAAGATATGACACTCCAAAACCTATGGGATGCAGCAAAAGCAGTTCTAGGAGGGACATGTATAGCAATACAAGCCCACCTCAGGAAACAAGAAAAAGTTTAAAGAAACAACCTAACTTTACATCTAAAGCAGCCAGAGAGAGAAGAACAGACAAGACCTAAAGTTAGCAGAAGGAAAGAAATCATAAAGATCAGAGCAGAAATCAATGAAAGAGAAGTGAAGAAAACTACAGAGTAGATCAATGAAACTAAAAGCTGGTGTTTGGAAAGTTCAACAAAATTTAGAAACTCTTAGCCAGACTTATCAAGAAAAAAAAGAGAGAGGGCTCGAATCAATAAAATTAGAAGTGAAAAGGGAGAAATTACAATGGACATCACAGAAATACGAATGATCATAAGAGACTACTACATGCAATGGTATGCTAATAAAATGGAAAACCTATAAGAAATGGACAAATTCTTAGAATAGTTCAATCTTCCAAGTCTAAAGCAAGATTAAGTAGAAAAGATGAAGGGACCAATCACAAGTACCAAAATGGAAACTGTGATTAAAAAACTTCCAGCAAACAAAAGACCAGGACCAGATGGCTTCACGGGTGAATTCTATCAAACATTACAGAAGAGCTAACACCTATCTTTCTGAAACTATTCCAAAAAATTACAGAAAAGGGACACTCCCAAACTCATTCTATGAGGCCACCATCATCCTGGTACCAAAACCAGACTAAGATACCACAAAAAAAAAAAAAGAAAAGAAAAGAAAATCACAGGCCAATTTCACTGATGTGCATAGATGCAAAAATCCTCAGAAAGCTAAAAGTAGAACTACCATTTGACCTGGCAATCACACTCCTGGGCATCTATCCAGAGACAACCATGACTCCAAAACATACATGTACTCCAGTGTTCGTTGCAGCACTATATGCAACAGCCAAGATATGGAAACAACCTAAATGCCAGAGAGTGAATAAAGAAGACATGGTACATATACACAATGGAATATTACTCAGCCATTAAAAGAAATGAAATAATGGCATTTTTAGCAACATGGATGGACCTAGAAATTATCATGCTAAGTGAAGTCAGCCATACAATGAGACATCAACATCAAATGCTTTCACTGACATGTGGAATTTGAACAAAGAACAGACTAAACTTCTTTGCAGAGCAGATACTGACTCACAGACTTTGAAAAACTTATGGTCTCCAAAGAAGACAGTTTGGGGGGTCAGGGGATGTTCTTGTGTTGTGGGATAGAAATCATATAAAATTTGATTGTGATGATCATTGTACAACTACAAATGTAATAAATTCATCGAGTAATTAAAAAATAAGAAAAAAGAAGATGTAGTACATATACACAATGGAATATTACTCAGCCATTAAAAGGAAAGAAATAACTGCATTTGCAGCAACATGGTTGGACCTAGAAATTATCATGCTAAGTGAAGTTGGTCAGACAATGAGACACCAATATCAAGTGCTATCACTTACATGTGGAATCTAAAAAAGGACAGAATGAACTTCTTTGCAGAGCAGATACTGACTCACAGACCTCGAAAAACTTTATGGTCTCCAAATGAGACAGGTTGAGGGGTGGGGGGGGATGCGCTGAGGTTTTGGGATGGATATGCTGTAAAAACTGGGATGTGATGATTGCTGTACAACTATAAATGTAACAAAATTCATTAAGTAATTAAAAAAGAAAGTATGTATTTGTAATACGAAGTCACTTTGCTGTACAACAAAAATTAGCACAACTTTGTAAATCAACTATATCTTAAATAAATAGATAAAATTATATAAAGGAAATAAGGAATACACATAGGGATTGCCAAGTATTGTATAGGACCAGGTGCAGCTAGGAAGCCATCACTCATCCACATGCATGAGCTCAGCACCCAGAGACTAGGAGCAGAGAAGACAAATCGCAACAAATTAGGGTTTTGTTTTCTCCACGCTTAGAGCAGCAATAAAAATAAGCTGTGAAGTATTTGAGAACAAGAGGATGAGATGCTTCAAACTGCATATGAGGGATCTAGGAGAGAGAAAGAAGTAAATAAATTAGGTCCAATCAAGTAGGAAAAGTTGGAGAGAGTGTAGGATGAAACTCCTTTACGAAGTCAAAGAATAGTAATGGTGCTGGGCAGGGGGTGTATATTCAGAGAATAGGAGACTAGAATAAAAAATTAGGATATTAGAGGTTAGGACTTCAGAGGTAGATCAGTTCTGGATCCATGGCTATTGGCTTCAACTTCCAGTCAATAGAGTTGGAGCCAGTAAGGGACTGGGAGTTACAGGTGTCAGAGACTTCACCAGGATGTAGCAGGAGTTTGATGGAGAGAAAAGTTTGTGAGTCAGTTGCCAAATGTATTAATAAATGGAGAGAAATTTTGCCTAAAGTAATCCAAAAGAGTAAAGCTTCATCTTAGCCACATGGCCCAGTATGCAAAGGAAGAGTTTTTCTACACAAGTAATTCTTTCAAGGCATGGATGGAAGACCAGGAGAATGCTAATTTTTTTTAAGGTCCTTATATGGAAATTCCCAGTCTAGGGGTCGAATCGGAGCTACAGCTGCTGGCCTACACCACAGCCACAGCAACATGACATCCCAGACGTGTCTGCAACCTACACCACAACTGACAGCAACGCTGGATCCTTAACCTATTAAGCAAGGCCAGGGATCGAACCAGTAACCTCATGGATACTAGACAGGTTCATTACTGCTGAGCCACAGTGGGAACTCCCAAGAATGCTGATTCTTATTTTTACTATGGGTGTCTAGAAGGCAGCAGGGAAAGGTATACAGGTAGGTATAAACAATTATAGTTCAAGGAAAGGATCTAGAAGGCTTACCAGTTTGAAATACTAGCTTTGTAGATTCTTAAAGTACTTCTTTCCGGCTCCAGGGACCTACAGTTTCTTTCAGGAATTGGTTCTCAGCACTGGGATACTGCTGGGTGCTCCTTCCAAAGATTTGAAAGGGAGAATAATACAAATTATTTAGAACTGGGATCCCAATTAAGCGAAAGACTGAGAAACAAACAAACAAAACAAACAAACAAAAAACAAAGGGGTTTTGCTATTCCAAACAATTCTGCTTACCTGCAATTTCTTTGTAGATCTGTATACACACCACCTTCTGCCGTTGTTCAGTGTGGCAATGGAGAGGCTCCTATGGCCGCTATCTTAGAGTTTTATCCACACTAAACCCCAACTGATTTAACTTGTCACAGTTTAGCATAAAGCTCTAAGATGTGGGTTCCTAGTAGGGAGCAAACTGGAGGTTATGTCCATTGACTGTATGAAGCCAGAGGCTTTGCAGACCAGAGGAAGACCAGGAATGTGTTCTGTAGTGAGCAGCTTCTACAATTATAAGTGTCCCACAGAAGATTTTGATTTATGCATGATCGCTTGTAGACTATTGGCTATTCCAGAGCCATTATAATATGGAAACTTGAAGGAGTTGGCAGAGAGGGCTTCATTGCAGCATTATTCAAATAGCATCATTTGAGCAAACAAAAGACTTAGAAAATCTGGCTTCACTGGGAAATTCTTGGTCTCAAGCCTCTAAACACTTGCGACTTGGGAAAAGCAGAGAAAAACCTCAGGAAAGTCACTGTGAGTAGAAGAACTGAGCTTGGTACACACCTTGTCCTTGGCGTTGTCAAAAATGCAGGGGACAGATGAGGGCAGGGGGGTTGTAATACCAGCATAATAAACAGTTACTGGACAAAAGTTAGGGAGGGACTGGAATGCATTTTGGAGGAGAATAGATGTGAAAAGGATTCCCCAAAGTGTGCTTCTCGGAGCATCCACATTAAGATCATCCAAGTTTGCCTGTTAAAAAAATACAGGAGCTTCCTCACATCAGCTGAATCAGGGCCTCCCATACTACATGAGAATATAATCTACTGTATAAAAAGCTGCCTGAAAGAGTCTGATCTACATTAACATTTTGAAGACCTGGAAATAAAGGAAAAGGATAATAAGTTATCAATATTTTACCCACTTTCAGAAACTTCGCAAAGCAACTTCACATATTTTAATCATGCATGAAATGAGAAAAGCAAGAGTTATATTTCACAAATTAGGAAGATAATGTTGAAAGAGAATAAATGCCTTTCCTGAGGTCACAAAGCTAGCCATCAACAATGCCTTGAGCTGAAGCCAAAGACCAAGTGCTTATAATGAAATCATGATTCTTCAATGAGTGATTCCTTACCCTTAGCTGGTTTTTAGCTTATAAAAAAACCTACTTCATTAACTTTGGAAATTCCTCACCCTCCATTTAAAAAATGTTTGTCTATTCCATGCCAGGAAATGCGTAATTTTTTTTTTAATATAGCTAAGATCACACTAGAGTTCCCTGGTGGCTCAATGGGTTAAGGATCCGGCAGTGTCCCTGCTGTGGCTCGGGTCCTAGAACTTCTGCGAATGCCATGGATGCACCCCCCACCCCCCAAAAAGATCACCCTGTAGATAGTTGAGATCACACAATTTTGTATACCCCACTAAGTGTTTCCAAAGAAGCACAACCACATTTAAAGCCACCAGCACTTCAAGTTTGTCCGTTTGAGTGACCTCACTGAGTGTTCAGAGGTGCAGAATCTGCTCACTCCCCAAAGCCCCTGAATTGAGAGTCTGGCTGCTCCTTTGGACCATCACGAGGTACATTGTTAGGAATTCTGATAGAGAGCAGATGCATTAGGAGAGCCCCCAGCCCAAGTGTCCCACTATCATTTTAGAAGCCAGCAGAGAAGACCCTGGCCCTTGGAAGATATGGAAAAATTGCCCCCACATTTGAGAGCAGGAGGACCTCTTGGTGAATTCCCTAATGAAGATATACCAGGAATTTCCAGACTCTGGAAGAGGTGTGCAAACAGGCAGTCACCGTCTCAAGATAACTTTTAAGGAGTTGGTTTTAATGTAGATCGGGGTAGAGTGACCCTTTGACCTTTAGGTCCCTCTAAGATCTGGCAAAGTCAAGTTGCCTCAGGATCCCTAAGGATTTTATACCTGAGTGCTGACTGCCAGCAGATGGGCACTCCTTCCTAAGGCACCTGCTGCACCCCAGTTTCATACTGCTAAGGGTTAATGAAGGACATCAAGAAGAAAGCAGAATCCCAGGGACCCATGAAATCTTGTGAAGGAATACAGAGGGTGAGACTACACCAGCCTCCCACAGTTGCCCAGCCTTGTAGTCCAGCCCCAAATCTCCAGGAGAGTCAGAGCCTCACAGAGGTTCAGGGATGGTTGGTGTATGGCTATTCTTTGTGGTATTAGGTATTTGAAAAAATAAAGACAAAACATAGTTTTAAGAATATAGTTGCTTTATTATATAGCTTTAAAGTGTGTACATTTTATTTATTTTTTGTTTTTTTTTGTTGTTGTTGTTTGTTTATTGGCCATGACCACTCACTGTTAGGTGCCATATTTTCCTAAGAGAAGAGGCACAGGATCTGAGTGGAACCCTAGCCCTCTGCACCCCATGATCCAGACTAAGCCCCAGAGCTGATTGCAAGGATGGTACAAAGGAGACCTGTCTAGTCATGAAGTCAAAGGAGCTTACAAGCTGCTAAGGAAGCCCATAAGGAAGTTGCTCTCCTGGCCAAGATCCTGAGACAATGAGTAGGAAAAAACTGGGCTGCCTCGGGGCAGACTGTAGGTAGCAAGGGAACTGGAAT
This sequence comes from Phacochoerus africanus, assembly GCF_016906955.1. Classification (NCBI taxonomy): domain Eukaryota; kingdom Metazoa; phylum Chordata; class Mammalia; order Artiodactyla; family Suidae; genus Phacochoerus; species Phacochoerus africanus. The sequence continues at coordinate 12,209,678 of NC_062547.1, read as the reverse complement.
TCAATAAGGAAGTGCAGATCTTGTATCAGCCGCTGTCTCGGCTGAATGACCTTGAATACATCACCTTTACAGCCTTGATTTCCCCATCTGTAAAATGAGGATAATTTGGGCTATTGAGAGCACTAAATAAGTCATTATATGTGAAGGTAGCTAGCAGAAGGGGCTTAATAAAAGCTGGCTCTTACTCATTTCTTGGACAAAATATTAGCCATTCATGATTTTCAAATTTATTTTATTTTTAACTTTTTGGCCACTTGGTGGTATATGGAGTTCCTGAGCCAGGGATCAGATCTGAGCAGCAGTTGAGACCTACACCACAGCTGCAGAAACACTGGATCCTTAACCCACTGTGCCAGTCTGGGGATCGAACCTGCATTCCAGGGCTCCAGAAACACTGCCATTCCCATCATACTACTGTGGGAACGCTCATGATTCTCAATTTTAATTGTTGAAATGTAATCTAAGAAAATAATTGTAGCTATTTACAAAGGTGTGGAAAGCATGGAAGATTAACCAAAGAGATATTTGGAAAAGTGAAAAGTCAGAAAAATATTTAATTACTCAACCATTAGGAAGTGGTTAAAGGAGTTACATTTTGCCCAGTCAGTGGTAGTAAGCAAAAATGTTCAATATCAAGAGGATATAATCATGAAAATACTGTTAAAGGAAGAAACTGGGTTGCAAAATAAGATGGAGAGTATATCAGTCTTATAAAATGTTGTCCACATGATTTTTGTTTCTCATCAAGGACTCACTCTGGTTCCTGTCCCATGCCCAGTACACTGCCCTTCCCCAAAGACTGGGCAGCTGTCCAGGCACCATGGGATCCTGCATGCACATATGCTGTTGCCTTATTGCCAAGATCAGTCTGTGCCCAAATCTCTCCCTTTGCCTGCAGGACAGGACCACCTTAACATTTGCGGTGCTCAAGGCAAAAATATGAATCCACATACCACACTCTAAATATTCCAGCTACCAAAAAATATGAAAACGATTAAACAAAATATGCTCCATTCTCTGTCTCGACCAATATGCTTTCATAAATGAGATATAAATCATAGAAAATAACATTGGAGGAATATACATTAAAATGTCAGCTGTAGCTATCTCAAGAGAGTGGGACTGTGGCTGTTTGAGCTGCTTTCTTTTCTTTTCTTTTTTTTTTTTGTTGTCTTTTTGCCTTTCCTAGGGCCGCTCCAGCAGCATATGGAGATTCCCAGGCTAGGGGTCTAATCACAACTGTAGGCACAGGCCTACGCCAGAGCCACAGCAATGCAGGATCCGAGCAGCATCTGCGACCTACACCACAGCTCACAGCAACACCGGATCCTTAACCCACTGAGCAAGGCTAGGGATCAAACCCACAACCTCATGGTTCCTAGTCGGATTCGTTAACCACTGAGCCATGACAGGAACTCCTGAGCTGTTTTCTTAGTGCATAAGTATTTTCTAAAAGGTCTGTAATGTAAATGGAGGACTTCTGATATCAGCAGCAATGACATATTCTTTCATTTGTATTTATTGTGTCTGATGGAGACCAAGGATTTTTATAGGCACTTAATAAGAAACAAGCAAAAAAGACTCCTGCTTTCATAGAGCTCAAAACCTCATGGGGGCAGGAAGCAAGCACTAAATTTTTTAAATAATTAAATTGTACAGCATGGTTGAAGGTACCTAATACTATGGAAACAGAAAAGAAGTAGGGAATGATAATGGGAAATCGGAGCATGGCAGAGAGTTAGGGGAGCAGTGGTGATTTTTAATAGGGTGATCGGAAAGGTCACACGGAGAAAGTGGCTTTTATGTGAAGATTTGAATGAGGCAAGAGAAGTGTCTGTGCAGACTAAGGAGAATAGAGAATATAGGCATAGGAAAAAGCCATTCAAGAGTCACAGGCAAGCGTGGACCTGACCAGTTTAAAGAATAGCAAAGAAGCCCAGCAGCTGAACCAAGCAGAGTGACCAGAGGCAGTGAAATAGAAAAGGAAGCCAGGAAGGGGTATGGAGCCTAAGTCATAGCAAACCTAGGGGCTCATTGTAAAGAATGTGTGTCTTTTTTTCTGAATGGGATTGGTAGTCTTAGCAGGAGTTGGAAAGGAATGACAAGAACTTGCTTTAGTTTTTAAAGGAAAATTCCAGTTTCTGTGGTAAGAAATAAACTAGCAGGAGCAAAAAGAAGCAGGGAGGTGTTAGTGACAGATTGCAGTAATTTAGGCAAGAGTTAATGATGGAGGTTTGTAGAAATCAGGATGAGAGTGGTTGGATTCTAGATACATTTTGGAGGTAGAATGGTCAAGAACTGAGAAGGTTTAAAGATTTTACCCTATTGACAAGATAGACAGGCACAATTTCATAAATGCTGGCAGAATATATGACTGCTGATTCAGAGACAGGATTTTATTATTTATGGTATAATAGGCAGAATGAATTTCATGTCTGTGTCAGTTCCCCTTGCCCCACAAGATCTATGGAGGTGACACAAAAGGGCACGGGTGGAAGATGCAAATGTAATGGGATTTGTGTTGCAGGTGAAGAATCCCGAAATAGGGAACCTGGGGTTTATCATGAAATACATGCAAACATGCTTGACCTGAGATACAGAGAGAGAGATTATCTTTGTTGCTGGTGTTGTTGTTGCTATTGTTGCTGTTGCAGTGTCTGTTCAAATCTTTCACCAATATTTTATTGAACTGTCTTCACTGTCGACTTTAATTTTTTTTGGATTAATGTATAATCGATTTACAAGGTGCCAATTTCTGCTGTACAGCAAAGTGATTCAGATATATATATACATACATATGCACATATATATACACAATATATATATATACACTCATTTTTCATATTATTTTCCAACATGGCCTATTCCAGGCGATTGGATATAGTTCCCTGGGCCATACTGTGGGACCTGAGACATTTTCCTTACCTAATTTCCCCCATTGCCTATAGTTCTAGTGGACCTCTCAGTTGAGGTTCTCTACTCTTCCTTAACCAAGTGGTGGTGGGTACGAGTCCCATACTAGTCTAATCAGATCTTTGGAAGCTGAATCTTGAAGGTTGTGGCACATGGATGGAGAAAACAGAATGATTCATCCTTATAATATCCTTAAAAAATCATTCATTCATTTCTTTACCTGAATAGACAAGGCTACCTGATTACTGTCTTAAGCAAGTTATGGGAGTTAAATTCTTCTTGGGTTTTTTTTCTCTTTTTTGGCCATGCCCATGGTATGTGGAAATTCCCAAGCCAGGGATCAACCCACGCCACAGCTGTCACCTGAGCTACGGCAGTGACAACGTAGGATCCTTAACCACTGGGCCACCAGGGGGCTCCAAGTTTTCCTTGGATTTGGACAGCTACCCTACATCTTGATAATTAATGTTCCTTTCTTGCCTAAGTGAGCTAGAACCAGTTTCTATTACTTGCAACCAAAGTGTTGTGGAAGAACCTGCTGTTTGAGCGGTCACATGGTAGGTAGTAACTGGTGGAACTGGGATCTGAACTCACGTGTTCAGACTCCTGAATCTGCTTTTTTATTCATTACACTGAATTTACAATGTGAGGAAGGTCGTGGATCTGTGGGGTGGCTCCCCTCTGCCAACTTGCCAACTGTTATGTAGTCTAGAGTTGTTTTTGTTTGTTTGTTTGTTTTGTCTTTTTAGGGCAGCATTCAAGGCATATGAAGGTTCCCAGACTAGGAGTTGAATTGGAGCTGTAGCTGCTGGCCTATACCACAGCCACAGCAACACCAGATTCAAGCCTCGTCTGTGAGCTATACCACAGCTTACAGCAATGCCAGGTCCTTAACTCCCTGAGCAAGGCCAGGGATCACACCTGCATCCTTATGGGTGCTAGACAGATTCGTTTCCACGGAGCCGGAGCTCACAGCTCAGTGAGCCGTTTGCACAGGAACACCCTAGTCTAGAGTTTTGATAGCTTTGAAAGAGAAAAGAGATTCAGCTGGACAAGGTTATATTGATGAAAAGGCAAACTTTTTTTGTTTTCATAATCCTGATGGTTAACTATAGTTATGGTATCTTACATCTTTTTTTCTAATTTGTATGAAAATTAAAAGATATCAACTGTATTAAAGAAAATTCTGAAATAGGAAGTAAATCACCCATGTTACACTATCCCCCCCCAAATTGTCATGTTTACTTTTCCACTCAAGTCCTGACACACATGCATACATATTTTGCATAGACACTATATACGAATTATTACAGTTATATTTTGATTTTTACTGATAGAGTCATTATAGTTGCTTTCATATATAGTGTTCTCAATGACTCCTGCCTGGGTGAGAGTCATGCTTCTTAACTGTCTTTTACAAATTCATTCTTTTTCTTCAGCAGACTTGTAAACTTCTTAAGAAAATTGGTTATGCTTTTTATCTCTGTATTGGAAACACTACTACTTGGATGACTGGTTTATTTGGCAAACTGCTTTACATCTTTAGGACTTGCTTAAATCAATAAGTATAATTTAATTTAACCGAATGTTTAGGAACCTTCAATCCCTTCTTAGTTCAAACTCTTCCTGTTTACTTTGGGAATCTGAAAGGGTCCATGGGATTTTATCAGTTGAGAAAGATGGGGAGATATTTGCTCCTTTGCTCTTTGTTTTCCTGGGCTTCAAAACTGTATGGTGTGTTTAATAAGAAGAGTCTTCTTGGAATTCACACTGTGCAGAGGACACAGGAAGAGATGAAACTTAGAAGCTCAGTTGAGATCTGTGATAGCCTAAATATAAAATCAAAGTATTTAGATTCAATCCTGGCCCTTGAAGAGTGGGGTCTGAGCACACTACCCTTTATAATCAAAAAGAACAAAATAGGAATAAATTTAGCCATGGAAGCGTAAGACTTACACACTAAAAAGTACAAAACATTGGAGTTCTCATTGTGGCTCAATGGGTTAAGGACCCATTGTTGTTTCTGTGAGGATGTGGGTTGGATCCCTGGCCTCTCTCAGTGAGTTGAGGATCCAGCATTGCCATGGCTATGGTGTAGGCTGCAGCTGCAGCTCCGATTCAACCCCTGGCCCAGGAACTTCCATATGCCACAGTTACGGCTGTTAAAAAAAATATATATATATTTACAAAACATTGCTGAAAGAAATTAAAGAAGATCATGTCTCAATGGGTTTTGGAATAATTCATTTATAGTTTGAAAATCTAACTCTGCTTTTCATGTCTGGACAAATTCAAGGGAGTTACCTTGTCTTGATGAGCTCTGATGTCTTCAAAGTGAGGATGGTGATAATCTCCTCATGAGGCTTACTTGGTGGATACGTGTAAAAGAGCATTTTTAATTTCTCTGGTCTCCAAACACTCTCCCTTAACTTATCTTTTCAGAATCTCTCCTTGAAGAACTCAAAGACTGAAGCATCCTGCCACATGCTTCTGCTGTGTGATTCTCAGAAGCTGCTGACCTAAATCTTTGGCCAGAAGCATCCCTGAATCTCTCAAAGTGAAAAGGAGCAGAGGTCAGGTGTGGAAGTGGGGTACTGAGGATGGGAACGTAGTCGGCCCTTAATTCCAGTCCTTCATCCTTGCCTCTCAGCAGAGGGTTGGAGGTGCGAAAGAGGATGGAGGGGGAGATACATCTAGAGATGCTACTGTTTCTCAGGAGGAAACAACAGGGCTCATTCAGTAGTCCTTTTTATTTGCTTGGAGAGGCGGTGGAAGACGGTGGCTAAGGGCAGAGGTTTTGGAACCAGACTGAATGCCACCTTCCAGCTGTATAGCTTTGGACATGTTACTTTGCCTTTCTGCGCCTTGGTCTCTTCACCTAATGTTAGCACTGTCTTCTTAAAATCGTTGTAAGCACTGAGGTCCATACAGTGTAAGTCTTCAGAGTACAGCTAGTGCCCAGTTAGTGCCCAGAGGCTGGTCATTATCAAGAGGATGACTGTGAGTTCTACCTGCCTTCTGGTGACTTCCCTTCCATCAGTATAGTCCTGGAACCCAGGACTTGTCACTGATGTGGTCCTTCTTCAGGAGTATGGCTTTGTTGATCACAGCAATCATGGGGACTCCTTCCACCTGGAGGTGCTGTGGACTCGCGGCCAAAGTATCAGACTGTCATTATCCAGCTTCAGAAACAGGTAAGCATGAGCTCCCAAAGGGCTGAGGAACTAGTTCGTCAGACCCACCATGGCTGCTTGTGGGGTGAAAGAGAAGGTGGTATGCTTTCACAAGGCTCCTGTAGTACTTGGTACCCAGTGAGCTCAACATCTCCTCCCTTCCTGTCACGGCACAGAACTCATCTGGGCAAGGGCAGGATTTGAGGAGGAGGAGGAAGAACGTGATGAGGAGAAGACTGGCACTGGCTGGTCACCTCTGACCTGATGTAAAACAAGAGCTGACTGAGGTTGGCTGGGGTCAGCGACAGGGGCTGAAAATAGGAGAGTCCAGAGGGAAAGCTGAGTGTCTAAATATCAGAACAACAACTAAGAAACAAATGTCAGGGCAGAAGTCCAACCCTAAAAACTGCCTCTTAGGAAACAGGGCTTGGACTCAGGATGAAATGTATTTCAACTACATGGATGCAATGCCTCCAGTTAGTGAGTGTCATCCTCAGAACAACCTTATCAATGGAGCATTCATATCTCAAGTTTAGAGATGAGGAAACTGTGCTGAGGGATATTAAGTCCTGTGGCTGTGGAAGACTGAATGTCAAACACTGCCCAGCCTTGGCTGGGATGGCCTGAATTCAAGTTTAAATGACTGCTGGTTTTACTAGCTGTGTGACCACAGGCACTTCTCTGAGCTTCAGTCTCATTATCTGTAAAATGGGAATAATGTGCTACCTTCAAAGAATGACCTAAAGTTTAAGTGAGATACTGATAAGTATATAAAAAACTTAGTTTATAGGAGTTCCTATTGTAGCTCAGTGGGTCAAGAACCCAACAAAGTGTCTGTGAGGATGTGGGTTTTATCCCCAGCCTCGCTCAGTTGGTTAAGGATCCCAGGTTGCTGCAGCGTAGGTCTCAGATGCTGCTGTGATCTGGTGTTACTGTGGCTGTGGTATAGGCCAGCAGCTGTACCTCAATTCGACCCCTAGCCTGAGAACTTCCATATGCTGCAAGTGCAGCCATATAAAGAAAAAAGAAAAAAAAAAAAGCTTAGTATATATAGAGAGAGAGAGCACATGATTGTAAATGCTACTTTTGTTACTGGCTGAGCTCATAAATGGAGAAAAGGTTTAAACTGAAATGTACACCTAGGGCTGTTTTTGCCCTAAAGCCTATGAAGTTCCCCATTCCATGGACATCTAGTCAGTGAAGCGTCACTTTGAGGCAAGCCAGCTTTATTGTGGGTACAGAGGCTGTGTCTCTAAGTAATAATAAACCAATCTAAGATGATCTTGAAAACCAGGTTAGATAGACCTGGTGCAGAAAGTAATGACGTGACTTCAGTTTGAGGAAACCGGTAAACCATGCTGGCTGGACATTTCGTGTATCTTCCTTCTTGGCACTTTTCCTACGGATGTGCATTTGATCTCCTAGCTTCCTGACAGTTGGATTTGAAGACTTATACACAGTTTATTAAATTCCATTGCCAAATTTTTTCAAAGTGTGGTATGCTAAATAATGGTTTATCTACCATTGTGGTACACTTGGTCGGATAGTTCTTTTCATTTCAATAATTTCAGGATTATATATGTTGGAGCAATGTCACTATAGCCCCAAACCAAGGATTTCACATCTTCGTTGCTTTGAACAAGGCTAATTTCTAAAACTAGTCAATAAATACAAATACTGACTTACAAAAGTGCCATTGTACAAAAATTGGGATGGTTATAAGGTAATACACTTTTGGAGTACATGCATCGAGTCTAATTCTATAGCATCTCATGTTTAAAAGTCAATCCAATTGTCATGAAATTATGACCAATTTTTAAAACCAGATCAGCTTTTATACATTCCTTAAATTTTCTTTCAAAGTAGAGGGCAAATAGAAGTCACTTGAACTACCCTGCTGTCATCACCTTTAGCCCTAAATTTTAATCCCAAATTATGTTTTGAAGTTGGACCATCTCCCTTTATTCATGTGACCAGATTCCACATTACTTTGCAGTGTTACAAAATTTCAACTTTGCATACAGAAACTTTACTCAGAGAATATTCAAATAAGTGTTCCACAAACATTGGGGATGTTTTCTAAAAGAATGTCAAAATTTGTTGAAACAGAAGTATTTAAGGATGAGCTAATCTGGTGCTGGGAGTGGGAAGGCACAGATGAAAGAAAAAACGTCCTAAATTGATCACCATTGAAGCTGGGTCCCAGGTACATTGGAGGTTTGCTGCACTTTTCTACTTCTGCGTAACTTTTACATTTCCTGTGAAATAATGTAAAAATAATTTTTTTTTAAGTTAAAAGAACCAAAAAGTTGGTTAACTCCCTCATGGCTTTGGAACAGTAGCCAGAAAGGGCAGAACGAACCCTGGACTAGTCCTTGCATTTAATGTGGCCACTCTCTAGTTGACCTCAGGAAGGTGTCGTCTTTCTGCTGTACTTCAGTTCGTTTGAAAAATAGAGGGTTTTCCCTGCACCCGAGTCCAATGGGAATTCACTTAAACTACAGGTTTTAAGGTCTTCCCCAGATGTAGCAAATACGAACCTTCTCTTGGGGTGCAAGAGACTATATCTAGACAAGGTTTACATGTTTTCCTCTTTTTTATTTTCGTTTATTGAAGTATAGTTGATTTCCAATGTTGGGCTAATTTCTGCTGTACCGCAAAGTGATTCAGCCATACACATGCACACATCCGTTCCTCTATAGATCATCACAGAACATTGAGTAGATCTACCGGTGCTATACCGCAGGTCCCCGTGGATCACCCCATTCCACACGCAAACATGTCTCTTCGTTACTTTTAATCACAAAGGTCAAATATGTTGATTACCCAAGTGGGATGGATCCAACGGTGTTTTAGGAAGTTAATAAACTCTCATCTCCCCTCTTCTCCTCTCTTCCCACCCCTTCCTTGAGGTGGTCATGACTCTCCTTGCTCATACGAACACATACGGGGAAATTTGTTATCTCTTTCTTTCATAACTTTTTCATTTGCCTTTAACACAAGCCTGGACATCCCTTCAGGTCAATCAGTATAGCACTAACACATTCTTTTAACAGCTAGGTAATTTTCTGTAGAGTAGATGCTCTATACTTTAGTCAGCCCTTCTACTGTTGACTTTGAATTGCTCGCAGTCCTTTCCCACTACAAACAGTGCTTCAGTAAACATCCTTGTATACATAGCCCTACACCCTGAAACATTTCCCAGTAGAATTGATTCCCCAAAGTGGTATTACCAAATCAAAGTGCATGTACATTTTAAAATCCAATAGGCACTGATGGATTACTTTCCCCAAAGACGGCCACAGTGTAGTCCCATTAGCAATAAATGGAAGAAATGTTTCCCCACATTCTCACCAGTCCTAGACGTTATCTCTCTTTTAAATGTGTACCAAACTCATGGATTAAAAAATGGCATCTTGGAGTCCCCGTCATGACACAGTGGAAATGAATCCGACTAGAAACCATGAGGTTGCAGGTTCGATCCCTAGCCTTGCTCAGTGGGTTAAGGATCTGGTGTTGCTGTGAGCTATGGTGTAGGTCACAGACGCGGTTCGGATCTGGCATTGCTGTGGCTGTGGTGTAGGCTGGCAGCTGTAGCTTCCATTAGATCCCTAGCCTGGGGACCTCCATATGCCTCAGGTGTGGCCCTAAAAAGACAAAAAGACAAAAAAAAAGGCATCTTATTATAGATTTAATTTGCATTTCCATGATTAGTGAGGTTGGACCTATTTTCATGTTTATCAGTCATTTGGGATTCGCTCCTGAATTTTATGCTTATATATTTTGATGCTTTTAATACCAGGTCACTGTGTCATTCTTAAAATTCTGTAAGGGTATTTTGAATATTAAGGATACCAACATTAGCAGGTATGCTACCAATTTGTTCCCTAACTTATAATTATATTTATTTCACCAGTGGAGGCTTTGACATGTAGAAATTTTTTATTTTCATATGATCAAATATCTTTTTCACTATGAATTCAAAGATTTTTTTTTAATTAGGAAGATTTTTACTATTCCGAGGTTATAAAAATATTTTCCTATTTTTTTTTCTTATGACAGGTTAATTTTTACTTTTTACATTTTAATCTTTGTTTCATCAGGAATATATTTTTGAATAGCATTAATTAAGGCTATTTTATATTTTTATTCCATATGGCTAGCTAATTGTGCATACTATTTGTTATGTAAATAATTCCACTGAAACTTAAATATCTCTTTTGTTGTATAACACATTTGTATATTTTTAAATCTATTTCTGTGTTTGTTTTCTGGTCTTTTCTTAAGTTATTTCAATGCCTTTATGGTAAGTTTCCATATCTCATAAAGTAAATCTCCCTCCATCATTGTTTTCAAATTTTCCCTTTTTTCTTATGAACTTATGAGCTATGTGGACTTACACTAATTTTTCCACTTGCCCTCCAATTATACCAACTACCTATTGCAGTTGTGAATGGACCTGGATTCATTTTTAATTGAAAATAATTGTGGAAATACTGATATTTTCACGATACTAAATCTTTTCATGTAAAAAATGGTATATATCTCAATTTTCTCAGTTCCTGTTTCACACCATTTGGGAAAATTTTAGGGTTTTTCTTGGGTAAGTCCGATGACTTCCCATTATATTTATCCTTGGATATTTTATGTAATTTGTCACTACTGCTGGTGGGGTTATTTTTCCTTTTCCATTCCTAAGTATTATTACTTTGTTATTGATTTTTATCTGTGTTCTTAATTTCTAAACATACCACAAGATTTTTTTAAGATACTGTTTATTTATGTGTGTCTGTTGTTGCTGTTATTGTTTGTCACAGTCTCTTGGGTTTTGTAAATACGTAACACAGGCATACCTTAAGCATTGCAGGTTTTGTTCCAGACCGCCACAATAAAGTGACTAACCCAATAAAGCCGGTCATATGAATTTTTTTTTCCCAGTACATACAGTTATGTTTACACTACACTATAGTCTATCAAGTGTCAAATATCATTGTATCTAAAAAAGAAGTAATGTGCATGTATTAAGTTTAATACTTTATTGCTAAAAAGTGCTAATCCCTCTCTAAGCCTTTGGCCCATCATAATCTTTTTGCTGGAAGAGGGTCTTTCCTCTCTGTTGATGGCTGCTGACTGACGAGGGTGGTGGTGGCTGAAGGTCGGGTGGGTGTGGCACTGTTATAAAATAGGGCCACAGTGAAGTTTGCCACATCAATTGACTCTTCTTTTCACAGACAAATTCTCTGTAGCATGCAATGCTGTTTGACAGTATTTTACCCACAGATGAAATTCTTTCAAAGTGGGGGTCGAACCTCTCAAATCCTGCCACTGCTTCATCCACTGAGTTTAAGTAATACTCTGTATCCTTTGTTGTCCCTTCAACAATACCCACAGCCTCTTCACCAGAAGTAGACTCCATCTCAAGAGACCACTTTCTGTGCTTGTCCATAAGAAGCAACTCCTCATTCTTCCAAGTTTTATCATGAGATTGTGGGAATCTAGTCACATTCCAGATACCATTTTTAATTCTATTTCAGTTGCTATTTCCACCACATCTGCAGTTACTTCCTCCACTGAAATCGTGATGAACCCCTCAAAGTCATCCACAGGGATTGAAATCAATTTCTTCTAAACTGCCACTAATGTTTATGTTTTGCCTCTTCCCACTGGGACAGAATATTAACTCAAGTCATCAGTGTAGGAACATGGGGTCTGATACATTCTTTTGATAGGGATATTGATTAACATTTGCGGCTTAAGGACTCCACGGGCCTTGTTTTATTATAGGAAATGCGCATTCCCCACAGACTTTGTTTACTATAAGAAATGTGAATCTCTAGCCCACTCCTCGATTGACAGAAAAGGAATGAGAGGAGGAGTTCCCCTTGTGGTGCAGTGGTTAATGAATCTGACTAGGAACCATGAGGTTGCGGGTTCGATCCCTGCCCTTGCTCAGTGGGTTAAGGATCTACCGTTGCCATGAGCTGTGATGTAGGTTGCAGACGCAGCTTGGATCCTGTGTTGCTGTGGCTACAGCTCGGATTTGAACCCTAGCCTGGGAACCTCCATATGCCACGGGAAACAGCCCTAGAAAAGGGAAAAAGACCAAAAAAAAAAGAAAAGAAAAGAAAAGGAATGAGAGGAATGGTGACTTAATCTAAGGAAAGAAAAGGACAAAAAACTTGTAAAACTTACAGGACATTTCTAACCCTAAAACCCCTATTGGACAAGGATCAATATAGGTAATTGAACAAGGCCAATGGGAGAAAAACCACATCTTTCGAGACTCCATGTTGGTGCCCCTCCCCACATTTAAGAGATAAAAATCCCTGTAGGACAACAAAGAAGGGGGATCTTTCCCCCCTCCTCCCAGGTGTCCTGGGAGCTTTCTGCTTTCCTTTAATAAAGACTTTGCTTGCTTGCTGCGTGTGTGTTCACAGAGTTCATTCTTCGACAGCCGCGATAAAAACCCAGACTCCAGTATCATCTCTCCAGTATTACCATGATTCATAAGTATTATAATGGCACCTAGAGTGGTGAATCCTTTCCACAAGGTTTTCAGTTGACTTTGAGGGCTCCTTGATCTGTGGGCTGCAGAATGGATGTTGTGTTAACAGATATGAAAACAACCTTAACCTCATGGTACATCTCCATCAGTGCTCTACCGGGTGATCAGGTGTATTGTCAATAAGCAGTAATATTTTGAAAAGAATCTCTCTCTTTTTTTTTTTTTGAGCAGTAGATCTCAATACTGAGCTTAAAATATTCAGTAAACCGTGTTGGAAACAGATGTGCTGTCACCCAGGCTTTGTTGTTCCACAGAGCACAGGCAGTTGAATTAGCATAATTCTTAAGGGTCCTAAGTGTTTTGGAATGGTAAATGAGCCCTGGCTTCAGCTTAAAGCCCCCAACTGCACTAGCCCCTAACGAAAGAGTTAGCCTGTCTTTGAAATTTCGAAACCAAGCATTGACTTCTCTTCTTTAGCTATGAGAGTCCTAGATGGCATCTTCTAAAATCAAGCTGTTTCTTCTACATTGAAAATCTATTTTTTAGCATAGCCACCTTCATTAATGATCTTAGCTAGATATTTTGGATAACTTGCTGCAGCTTCTACACTAGCCCTTGCTGCTTCACCCTGCACTTTTATGTTAAGGAGCTGGCTTCTTTCCTTACACCTTATAAACCAACATCTGTTGGATTCAAACTTTTCTTCTGCAGATTCCTCACCCCTCTCAGCCTTTACAGTGCCAGGGTCCCTTCCCGGCGGTCAGGGGAGGTCCTGAAGAGGAGGGGAGGCAGGCGCAGGAAGAAGAATGGAGACGCAGATACTCTCGAGGAGTGCTCAAGCAGTCTCTAATTTATTGGTGGACAACTGCAAATTATATAGGGGAAAAGGCTAAAACCGACATAAACAATGGAAGATCAATATCTCAAAATTTTCCAAAAAACATAGATAAACCTTTAAGATTAAAAAGCACATGATTTGGGTAAAGTACAGTCTAAAAGCATAAAATAGAATTGAACACGATAAAAGAACAATCAAGCAGAAACTAGGAATCACATAAGCCACACATGAACTTTGTAAAAGTTACAAATATATTGTTTTCTTAGAACAATCATCTGATTGTAAACCTAAAAACTATTTTTACTTTTAACTTTATTATTAATAGATTTATATATTTAAAATACTTAATTCAATAAATCAATAATTATCAATAACTACCTATAATTCCTAAAACTTATTACATACTAAAAACTTAAAATAGTTTTAGCTAAATAATGCATACCAATATTATCTAAGATCTTGTGAAAAACAGAAGCCAAATCAGAGGCCCGTTTGAATGTAGACAGTGGGGAGCTATTCTCCCGGAGGTAAGTTGGAGGTTTAGCAGGCAAAGACAATAAAAGTTAATAAATTCCTTTCTTGAGGTAAGGGACAGGGAGTTAGGTACAGTAAACAAAGCACAGATTGTTTACAAAAGAGCAGAAACTTAAAGGTATGTTTCCTCAGGCATAACGTCCTCTAGTTTCCGGGGTCTGGCAAGCCTGTTGTTTTGCAGCCCTTTCTTCAGAATCTCCTGGACTTTGTCATCAGGCAGATTCCCTTCTTCAGAATCTCCTGGACTTTGTCATCAGGCAGATTCCATTCTTGAAACTCAGCTTCCAGCATTACAGAATTGATGAGCGTTCAGGTCTTGCTCTGGATTAGCCTTTGGATCAAGGAAATGTGGCTGGTTTGATCTTCTGTCTGAACCGAAACTTTCTGCATAATCACTGTTGGGAAAATAAAATGACTCTGGCTCAGGTTGTCAGTGTCGGAAAGTGAGACACGTGGATAAGGGGAGATCTCGACAAGGCTCTTTACTTCTGCAGGAGGGCACGGGTCCTCCAAAAAGAGCCTCCCTGTTTATCCTCATGCAGGTGATGTGCCTGTCCTCTTCCTATTGGCCAGGTCGGGGCACACATTCTTCCCGGCTGGCTAATTGAAACAAACTGTTGCTGGGAGAAGAGGTAAAGAGGAGAGGGTCCCAGGAGGGTGGTTCAGGCAGAAACCTGAGCAAAATAAAGTAACCAAGATTTCCTTTGATAGGAAAGACATTATGTTACTTTCCACATCAGCAATAAGACTGATTCACTTTCCTATCTGTGTGTTCACTGGAGCAGCACTTCTAGCTTCCTTCAAGAACTTTCCCTTTGCATTTACAACTGAGCTAACTGCGCGGCACAAGAAGCCCAGTTTTTAGCCTGTCTCAGCTTTTGACATGCCTTCCTTACTTAGCCTAATCGTTTCTAGCTTTTGACTTAAAGTGAGAGACATGCAACTCTTCCTTTTACTTGAACACATGGAGGCCTTTGTAGGGTTGTTAATTGGCCTAATTCAGTATCGTTTTGTCTCAGGGACTAGGAAAGCAGGAGGAGAAAGAGGCGGACAGGAAGTGGCTGGTCGATGGAGCCTTCAGAGCATACACAGCATTTCTTGATTAGGTTCATTTCTTGCACGGGCACACATGGTGGAACCCCAAAACAATGACAGTAGTGACATCGAAGATCACGGAGCACAGATCACCAAAGCAAACATAATAATAATGAAAAAGGTTGAAATATTGCAAAAAATTGCCAAAGGTGACACAGAGACACTAAATGACCAAATGCTGTTGGAAAAACAGCACCAGCAGACTTATGGAATGCAAGGTTTCTAGAAACCCCCCCCCCAAAAAAAGAACAAACAAAAAACAGAAAAACCTCATTATCTGAGAAATGCACTAAAGCAAAGTCAATAAAACAAAGTATGCCTACACTGCTGTGGCGGTGGGGTAAGTTGGTAGCTGTAGCTCCGATTTGACGCCTAGCCTAGGTATCTCCTTATGCCGTGTGTGTGGCTCTAAAAAGCAAAATAAAATAAAATAGAAGCAAAGAGGAAAAGATTACTTTTTAAAGAAAGTATGCTGGTACTGTAATATACAAACAAGGATAATCTGCTTCTTCTTTCCCGTATCTGTATTGGGTTTTTAGTTCTTTGCCTTACTGCATACAGTAGAACCTAAGAAAATAATATCAAATGACAATAATATTTCTATCCATTTTTCAGTCCTAATTTTAATGATAGATGTTTTAGTAATTCATATTTGGAATTATATTTGGTTCTGCCTTTATACGTTTAGAATATTTTCCTATGATTCCCATTTTCTTAGAATTTGTATTTAGAATAGTAACTGGATTTTATGTTATTTCATATTTGTTTATTTCTTTTCTGTTTGACAATTACTATACCCATGTAGTTTTTCCCCCTTTAATTTATTACGCTGAAGGTTCTGATTCTAAGCCATTCCTGCTTTTCTAAAAGAAACTCTGCTTGTTCATATCTGCTATTCCTTTGGCATAATATTGAATATCTTACTGAGAATTTTTGCATCTGTATTCATAAGTGAAATGCTCAATAAAATCTTTTAGTCCCTTACCAGATTTTAGACTGAGAATCTTCCTGTCTGTTACTATGATTTAATGTTATAATTATGTATTCATTTTTATGTAAAACTTAAATGTAAATAAAACAAGCTGTTTTGGCCATTTTCCTTTGGTTTTGTTTTTTTTGTTTTTTTTGTTTTTTCAGGACCATGCCTGTGGCATAAGGAAGTTCCCGGGCTAGTGGTCAAACCAAGCTGCCTTTGTGACCTACACCTCAGCTCGTGGCAATGCCGGATCCTACCGAGTGGGGCCAGGGATGGTTCCCACGTCCTCATGGATACTAGTTGGGTTTGTTACTGCTGAGCCACGAAGGGAACGCCTTGGCCACTTTTTAAATAGTAGATATTTTGTTTCATTTCCATTCTTTTTTCTATTAGTCTGTTGAGGTTTTTGATTTCTTTGAAGGTCAATTTTGATGGTTTATCCTTGAAGGAAATCATTTCTTTTATCAGTAAATAATTTGCCTTGAAGTAACATATAACCTCTCTTATAAATCTATTATTCCCTTCTCTGGCTTCTTCATCTTTAATGCTTTTTTTTATTTCTCTTTCTTTCCTCTTTCATTTCTTAAAGTTTTATTGCGGTATAGTTGATTTACAATGTTGCAATAATTGTTGTTTTTATTTCTCTTATTTTCCCTTAAAAACTCTTACCAGGAATTTATCTTTTTTCTTGCCATTTAAGAATGGATTTATGGTTTTGTATACCATGGATACTATGTCTTGTTCTCCATTTCATTATTTTCAGGTCTCATTTTTATTGCCTGCTTCCTTTGTTTTCTTTTTTTCATTTTGATATTCTTTTTGCAAATCATTGAATACTTTGTCTATTTCTGATCATTCTTTTCCAATCAGACCTCTTATATCTACTTTTTTGAGTACATTAAGATTTTGGTTTGGGTCACACTCAGAAACCTGCATTTATATAAGCACCTTCAAATTCCCGAAGGATTCTTGAATGAACTCAGCTAGTATTCACAAGGATTCTTTAAAATGAATAACAATATTTTACTCTTTATTCTTTAATCATATAATTTCCAACATTATATATTCTGCTAAAACTCTCACACTTATGGTTGATATTTCCTTCCAAAAACAAATATTTATCTTCCCATGGAACTTTTGTCTTGCCAAAATGTGATTCCAATTCTCTTTATTCCAAGTCCATAAGAATACCACATAAAATTGCCCAGAGCACTACCAAAAATTTGTTACCTTATTCCATTATATAGCTTCAGGCTTTGAACAAAGTATTACTATTCTAATAGGTTGATAGTCCATTGCATTGGGTGAGGGTAGCATTTCATGCAAGTTTGTGTCCACTAGAGTATCTTGCCATGCCCTGGAAATTGTAAATTCTCAATAAATGAGAGCTGAAGAAAAAGATCAGGGGAAAATCTGACCTGTCCTCATCCCATACAGGTGATGACTCACAACATAAACATATACCATATATCCTCCAAAGAGCCTCAAAAACTACAGGAAATCTTTAAAAAGTGTGCAGTCACCACATGGAAACAAATGCTTCAAATCCAAGGTCACGAATCAGAGGTGATGAGCAGCAGCTCTGGTTCTCAACATGGGTCCCCAGCCCACAGCATCAGCTTGTGAGAAATGCAAATCCCCAGGCTTACTGAGTCAGAAGCCTGAGGGATGGGAGGTGGACAGCAGTTGTGGCATAACAAGGCTCTAGCTGAGTCATGTGAGCTTGAAGCTGAGAACTACTAAGCAACTGTATTGAGTTACTATACAGATGGGATCAGCAGAAGCAGAGAATCCTGAATCACTGACTGTATTGCTTTCTTACCTCTCTTCCCAGGAAAGTTTGGATGAAGAGATAAGAACAGTTGCATTTGCAAAGTCAGTGAGAGTGGAATACCTGAACGTAATCTTCTAAGTAACAGAAGATATTCTGAAGCTCAGTGCCTTCCATAAGAGCAAACTTGGAAGCTGGTGTGAGGCAAACCACCCAGATGATGAGTTTGAGAGGCATGGAAAACATGGGTTCATCGCCCCTGTGGCTTTTCTTTTTTTTTTTTTTAATTTTTTAAATTTATAGTGATTCTATTAAATATATGTACATTTTGAAATTGCTTACCCCGCTCTTTGGGCTTCAATTTTGATACCTTTATCATATTTTAAATTGTATATGCTAATCTTTGAAAATATAAAGAGAAACATTGCAGAGAAAGGAATAATCATTTAAAATGCCACCATTAAAAGGTCAAAATTGTTATTATTTTTTATTCAAGTGTAATTGATTTACAATGATGTGTCAATTTCTGCTGTACAGCAAAGTGACCCAGGCATATATACATATATATACACATATACAAACACACACATTCTTTTCCTCATATTATCTTCCATCCTAGTTTATCCCAAGAGATTGGGTATATTTCCCTGTGCTATACAGTAGGGTCTCATTGCTGAACCATTCTAAATGGCTTTTTTTTTTTTTGCTTTTTAGGGCTGCATTTGCAGCACATGGAGACTTCCAGGCTAGGAGTCGAATCAGAGCTGCAGCTGCAAGCCACAGTCACAGTAACGCCAGATCCAAGCCACATCTGCGACTACACCCCAGCTCATAGCAACGTTGATTCTTAACCCACTGTGCGAAGCCAGAGATGGAACCTGCAACCTCATGGTTCATAGTTGGATTTGTTTCTGCTACACCATGACAGGAATTCCAAAATGGCTTTCCTTTTAATATTGTGAATTCTTACACATTTTTGTAATTCTCATAAATTAGTTTTGGAGTGAAGATAAGATTCACTGGGATGAATAAAGTTTGCCAAGAGTCAAAATGAGCAATTGTGCAAAGGTGGATATTTAATCAAGGAAATGAGTGCCAGGGAGCTCTAGTGTCAGGATGGTGTCCAGAAATTACAAGAGCAGGGGTGAAAGTTTTGTGTGCTTTGTTTTGTTTCCTCAATCAGGATCTGAACTTGAAGTTTTCCCAGCCGGATGCTTCTCATTCTGGGTGAGTGATTGCTGGTGAGTGACTGCTGGTGAGTGACTGCTGGAAACCAGGTCAGAGTGAAACCACATCCTGCGATGCACACAGACCCTGCCAGCATTCAGTCTTCTGGGCCTGGAGGGGGTTGCAGTCACATGGGCAGCCACCGACCCCACTAGTGAATTGGGGATGGCCTACTCCTTGGATGGATACCCAGAAAAGGACATCCTGAAACAGCTGCTGTTGTGCTACATCAAATTGCTGCCTCAAGAGAAGATTCCATTTTACCCCTCTGTGCTGGCAGAGGATTGAAAAAAATCCCAAAAATTTGTGACGTGGGCTTTTTTGTGTGCATGGCCTCATGCGCACGGCACCAATAGACCTGCAGAAATTAGTCTCTTTGGGAGTTCCCATTGCAGCTCAGTAGGTAAGAACTTGACTAGGATCCATGAGAATGTGGGTTCAATCCCTGGCCTCACTCAGTGGGTTAAGGATCCAGCATTGTTGGAAGCCACAAACTTTGGTATAGGTTGCAGATGTGGCTCAGATCCTGAGTTGCTATGATTGTGGTACAGGCCTCAGCTATAGCTCTGATTCTCCTCCTAGCCTGGGAATTTCCATATGCTGTAGGTAAGGCCGTAAAAAGAAGAAAAAAAAATGGAAAAAAAGAAATTAGGTCCATTTGTTTAGATGATGAGGCTATTCAACCATCTTGGGAAAGTCTTTTTTTTTTTTTTGGTCTTTTTGTCTTTTTAGGCCTGTACCTGTGGCATATGGAGGTTCCCAGGCTAGGGGTCTAATTGGAGCTATAGCTGCCGGCCTATGCCAGAGCCACAGCAATGACAGATCTGAGCCTTGTCGGCCACCTACACCACAGCTCATGCAAACGCCAAATCCTTAACCCACTGAGTGAGGCCAGGGATCAAATCTGCAACTTCTTTGTTCCTAGTCAGATTCGTTTCCACTGTGCCATGATGGGAACTCTGTCCTTTCTTAATATTGAAGCAGACTCCACAAAATAAACCAATGTTTATTGGGCAGTCATGATACACCAAGAACTCTTCTAAAATGCAGATGTGATGTTAAAAGATACAGCCTAAAGAACTCATGGTCTGGCAGGGGTGGTAGTGGTGACACAGTCTTTCAAAATGTATGTTAAATGATGTTGGAAAGAAAGGGGTGACTAGCCAACATGTGACTGGGAAGCGTGGGCCAGGTTTTACTTCTGGAAATGAGAATTCTTTAGGAAACTGGATTGAGGGAATCTACCATCTGGAAGATGAATAAGGAACTTTAATAAAATTGTCAATAAGAATTAGGAGGGGGAGGAAGTGGGATGGACTGGGAGTCTGGGGTTCATGGATGCAAACTATTGCATTTGGAGTGGATAAGAAATGAGATCCTGCTGTGTAGCACAGGGAACTATATTTAGTCACTTGTGATGGAACATGATGAAGGATAATGTGAGAAAAAGAATGTGTGTGTGTGTGTGTGAGTCTGGGTCACTTTGCTGTACAGTAGAAAATTGACAGAACACTGTACATTGATGGAACATTTTTATGGAAAAATAAAAATCATTTTAAAAAGACTTATTATAAATACACTTGTTACTATAATGGAGAAGAACAAATCTGACTCTATATTGGATCCGTTTCTTTTATTAACCTTTGCATTCTATTGCTTTTACCACAAGGTAATCACTAAAAGGATGTTGCCTGTAGCTTAAAGTATACATCATGGCCCACTTCCTTCACCAGGAACTCTGCCTCCCATGCCTGAGTGTTAAGCTCAAATACCTTGGTTTAAGCTCACAGGAAACATCCTGACCAGGCCCACCTGCCAGTGGCTGTAGAGAGGAAGAAATTAACACATCCCCCCCCCCCCCCCAGGAGTCTGGTTGGAACTAGGAAATATTTGCAACAAGGTAACATCTTTTTACTTTGCCTCTTCACCTCCTCATCTTCTAGGAAAGAAGTTAGCATCTAAACCAGGGCAAGATGGTTCTTCCAGACACTACCCTCCTTGATCTGCTTGCTGGCTTTCCAAATAAACTTTCTATTCCTTGCCCCAACAAATTTTCTCTTGATTTATTGGCCTTTCACACAGAGAGCAGTAGGAGCTTCGACTCAATTACACTACTTATGGATTTATGAGGCAAAGCCACACAGAAGAAAGGAAGTCAGTCTCCTGATTTGTGACTAGCAAGGTATAAAAGGTGAAGTCCCAAACAAATGACTTCCAGAGGCTAACTTGACCTCCTCCCACAATTAGCTGTTATCACTGCATCCTGGGAAATGGAATCCTGAGAATGGAATCTGATGGCCTCTGGGCCTCTGTCGCAGAGGTGGTGTTTGCTGTGATTCCTTCCTCCTACCCTTTGCTAATGATGCTGGGTAAGGCATTTCCTGGGAGTCTGGTTGTTTGCTCAGCCTTGTAGGTTTGCACCAGGAGTAAGATCTGATGTCAGGAGGGTTCTGGGAAAAAAAGTAATAACTAAGGTGAAAATTAGAGTGAGTATGAATGATCCAGACAAAAAAGAGGTGGGGAGTTCTAGATGAAAGACGTAACACATTCTTGGAACTAATTCAATAAGTTTACAATACAAAAAACAAAATGAAACAAAAAAACACAACAAAACCTTTATAATACCTACTCAGAATTCTTGATCTAAATAATAATAACAATACACTTCAGGAGCAGCATAGACATAGCAATGTCCTCTTGTAGTTTTTTTCCTGGCACTGGAAATCGGGCCATTGTGGACACTACAACTATTGCCTAAAACAAGAAATTGGCTTTGGATGACTATTCAATGCAAACCCTCATCTCTCCGTAAAAAGTAAATCTCTGCAGAATTTAATGTTTATATTTGGTATGATTTTATTTATTTATTTATTTATTTTTCTTTTCCAGGGCCACACCTGTGGCACATGGAGTTTCCTAGGCTAGGGGTCCAATCGGAGCCACAGCTGCCGACCCACGGCAGAGCCACGGCAATGCGGGATCCGAGCCGAGTCTGTGACCTACGCCAGAGCTCACGGCAACGCCAGATCCCCAACCCACTGAGCGAGGCTAGGGACCGAACCGGCAACCTCATGCTCCTAGTCGGTTCGTTAACCACTGAACCACAACAGGAACTCCTGGTATGATTTTGAAGGGTGCGTTTCCAGCAATTAAAGAATTATGTCAGTTAACAAGCTTTTTAAATAACTTCGATTCATCTTAGAAGTCTGTGGTAGGTTTGTCACTCACATCTTAATATAAATCCATCCAACCGGCTTGTTAAACTCCCAAGACCTGGGTGATAGTTACTGACTAAATGAAAGGATGGTCTGAGATAGGAAGGAAAGATATAATTTTGGACAATGAAGGGTAGAGAAGTCTTAGATAAAAAAACAAAATCGAATGCTTATTGTTATAGGAAAACAACTATATTCTGGCACTCAAAATTCAGGAAACACAGAAGGTAAAAGAAGAGCAAATAACATTTGCCTTTTTCAAAATGATGCCTCAGGCAGTCCTGCATCCAGAAAATAATCTGGATCCAATCATCCAGTCTGAGGTTCAGACCATCTTAGCACAGTCCAGCTGACACTGAAGGGCTACATTAAGACATTGATTCCCAAACCCTACGTTAAGACATTGATTCCCAAACCCTATCATCCACCTGACTTAAAGAAACAATAAAAAAAATGGCAAGTAAGAAGGAGATTTTTTTAATATGGAAAAAAGCATATAATTATCAATAATCACATTAAAAGTAGGTGGATTAATTTTCCTATTGAAATAATGATCTCATATATTTTTTTTGAGGGGAGGAGGGGAAGGGTAGGGGGCAGAGGGAGGAGAGGGAGGGAGAAGGGGGATGCTGCTGGGAACAGAAAGACTGGGTGACAAGGTTGTGGATCCTTTTTTTTAATGGCCACATCCCCACTGTATGGAAGTTCCCGGGCCAGAGACTGAATCTGAGCCACAGCTGCAACAATGCCAGATCCTTTAACCCACTGTGCCTGGCTGGAGATCAAACCTGTGCCTCCACAGCTACCCAAGGTGCTGCAGTTGGATTCTTCACCCACTGTGCCTCAGTGGAAACTACGGGTCTCTCATATGCTGAGTTTAAAACAAAGTCAAAGTATTCTGCTCAGGCTGCCATAACAAACTTCCATAGACTGGGTAGCGTAAACAACAGAAATTTATTTCTCACTGTTCTGGACTCTGAGAAGTCCAAAATCAAGGTGCCCACGAGGCAGATTTTATGCTAAGCCTCTGCTCTTGGCTATTGGTGGTTGCCTCCTCACACGATGGAGAAATAGACAGAAAGGGGATGTGGTCTCTCTTCCTCTGCTTAGAGGGACACCTATCCCACCTCCAAAAACCATCACATTGGGTTTTAACACATAAATTTGGATGGAGGAAGCACACAAACATCCAGTCTATAATAAGGCACACCTGAAACAAACAACATGTGAGGGTTAAAAGGATGGAAAAAGATAGACAAATGTTTAACTGAAAGCAAGGTAATACCATCAATATCTGGAAAAAAAAAAAGAACTTAAGGTGAACACCTGATAAACAGAGTCCGCCCACAAGATAGGTCATGAATCTTGCTAACAAGAAAAGACAGCTACAGATACATAGACATACAAAGAGAGACTGGTAAATCCACAGTCATAGTGAAGAATTCAGGACACTTTCCTCAGAAGCAAAAGATCAAGTAATTTTTCCTTTTTATGGCTACACCTGTGGCATATGGAAGCTCCAGTCCAGGGGTTGAGTCGGAGCTGCAGCTGGGAACTACGCCACAGCCACAGAAACACCAGATCTGGGCCGCATCTGAGGCCTACACCCAGCTTCAGTGGAATCCTTAACCTGCTAAATGAGGCCAAGGGTTGAACCCACATCCTCACAGAAACATCAGGTCCTTAACCTGCTGAGCCATAATGGGAACTCCAAGTAATTTTTTTTAAGTCAGATTTATAGAATAGTATTATAACCTGGTATTTTTGATGATTTCTGATTATCCATCTATTATGTGTTTGGTAGCTGTTCACCCCTTTGTCTGGTCATTATAGCAGACTACAGGGACCCTGGGGGAGGGGACGGATGTGCAGCCACATGGGGAGCCCCGGAAACTTGTTCCTAAGTTTTGTTTCTGGTCCCTCAGCTGTCTATTGGGAAAGCTCTATATTTCTAGCCTAGTGCTGATGCTGAAGACTTAAGCCTGTGGATAAATGCTTAGGGCAAACCAAGAATGTGAGGATGGAGGGAAGAGAGGGGTTGACTAGATATTCTAGGCCGTCTCCCACCAAACTTCTTACTTCTGTTGTAACCAAATTTGAAGGTTTTGTTTTTGTTTTTGTTTTTTTTAACAACTCCTATCTCCGCAACAATCAGCCCCCATGAGTGTTTCAATCTGGTGTTTCCTCTATGTTCATCTGTCCGCTCAAAATTTCAGGCTCAATGACAGTACTTCTGTTTGGCAGATTTATTCTGGTTTTGTTTCTTTTTATTTCTTTCATTGTTTCCTATAATTATTGGTGTGAAAAAGATAGACATGTGTTTGGTTCACCACTTCGATCCCCTTCCCACCCAGCATTCTCTCTCTCTCTCTCTTTTTTTTTTTTTTCTTTTGTCTTTTTTGGCCATGCCCATGGTATGCAGAAGTTCCCTAGCCAGGGATAGAACCCGTACCACAGCAGAGACCTGAAACACAGCAGTAACAAAGCTGAGCCTTAACCACAAGGCCACTTGGGAACTCCTAGCAGTCTCTCTCTTCACTCTTCCTCCCAGGCTGGTCCCACCTGCCCCATTGCATCAGGTCCTGCCTGTTTGCCTCATACCCTTGCTCTGACTGACAGATGAACCTGGGCCGATCCTCCCTTACCATGGACATGAACTCCCTTGAAGTGGTACCCAAGCCTCAACGCTTTACATTGCAGATCTTCCCATGACATGGTAAGTAGTCTTTTACCTTCAGTGAAGGCCTCAGCTCAGTAGCACAGGGGACATTTTAAAAATTGATCCCAGCGGACTTCCTCTGCTCGGCCCTTTTCAAATCCTTTGAATGGGGAGAGGGAATCAGTAACAAGAGACTTTCCCATTTCCTTCTCCCTAAAGGAACACTTGTTCTCGCAGAGGAAAATTAGGGACAGTCCAACAGAAGTTCTTGGCAACCAAGCCTCACCTTGTCATCATGGGAAGAGTAGCTTGTGTGTCCGGGGTGATATTTTCTAAAATTTAACAATATCCCCAGGAGGAATAATAAACATATTTACAACTGTTAAGGGCACCGATCTTTTAGAACAGTTTGTTTAACCTGTTAGAATGGTTTGTTCAATCTTTTAGAACAGCTCGGTCAACCTTTTAGAACAGTTTGTCCAAGGGCCTCCCTGAGGACCTACCTGTCCCTACCAAAACATACACACATATACACACAACCATACACACTCATACCCACATGCACACACATTCACACACACGCATACACACATATACATACACACACCTCCACTTTTGCTCTGGATCTCATCTTAACTTAGTCCAGATTTCTAGCTCTCTGTGTCCCAAACTCAAGTGTTGTAGGGCTTGGGGAATCCCTTTTTGAGCATACTCGCTGACTGCCCACAACTATTCCTGGAAAACAGATCTAAGGTAAAAGTTTCTTCATTTCCTGCCATACCAGCCAATCTTCTTATGTATAAACCCTGAACTGCCTAGCTGCTGCGAAATATGTTGGAAAGGAGTTATTATGCTTGTGTAGTCGTAGATTATCTCTGGAAAAGTAGTATCTTAAGAATGGAGTGAAAATTAATTCATTTCCCCTGTATATGCTTTTTTTTTTCCTTTTGAAAATTGTACCCTGTATCTATTCAAAAGATTTTTTGTGTGTGTGTTTTTGCCATTTCTTGGGCTGCTCCCACGGCATATGGAGGTTCCCAGCCTAGGGGTTGAATTGGAGCTGTAGCCACCGGCCCACGCCAGAGCCACAACAACGCAGGATTCGAGCCGTGTCTGCAATCTACACCACAGCTCATGGCAACGCCGGATCCTTAACCCACTGAGCAAGGCCAGCGATCAAACCCGCAACCTCATGGTTCCTAGTTGGATTCATTAACCACTGAGCCACAAAGGGAACTCCCCAAAGGTTTTTTTTGAATCACTTTGTTGTTTAGCTGAAATTATCATCACATTGTAAATTAACTAAACCTCAGTAAAACTTTAAAAGATAAGAAATACAAAAAGATTTTCTTTGTGGCTCAATGGTAATGAATCCAACTAGTATCCATAAGGATGAGGGTTCAATCCCTGGTCCCTGGGTTAAGGCTCCAACATTGCCATGAACTGTGGTATATGTCATAGATGCAGCTCAGATCTTGAGTTGCTGTGGTGTGGTGTAGGTCAGCAGCTACAGCTCTGCTTTGACCCCTAGCTGGGAAACCTCTGTATGCCATGAGTATGGCCCTAAAAAGACCAAAAAAAAGTGAGATTTTTTTAAATGGGGAAATTGGCTCTACTAAGGAATATTATGAATTTACTTATCCATTAAGTAAATTTTGCTTATTAGCTTTTTATTTAACCAATAGTATTTTTCTTCCTTTGACATAGATTAACTGACCATAAGTGTGTTGGTCTTTCTGGGCTCTCTATCCTGTTCAGTTGATCTATGTGTCAGGTTTTGTGAAAATACCATACCATTTTAATGACTGTAGATTTCTTATATGGTCTAAAGTCAGAGAGCATGATAATTCCAGTTTTGTTCTTTTTTTTCTCAAGACAATTTGGGGTCTTTTCTGATTCCCTATAAACTTTAGGATTATTTGTCCTAGTTTTTTTGTTTTTTGCTTTTCGTCTCTTTAGGGATCTACCTGTGAAATACGGAAGTTCCCAGGCTAGGGGTGGAATCAGAGCTACAGCTGCCAACCTATGCCACAGCCACAACACTGCCAGATCTGAGCCATATCTGTGACCTGCACCTCAGCTTGCAGCAA
Organism: Phacochoerus africanus; assembly: GCF_016906955.1. Classification (NCBI taxonomy): domain Eukaryota; kingdom Metazoa; phylum Chordata; class Mammalia; order Artiodactyla; family Suidae; genus Phacochoerus; species Phacochoerus africanus. The sequence continues at coordinate 12,182,682 of NC_062547.1, read as the reverse complement.
CACCAGATCTTTAACCTACTGAGTGAGGGCCGGAATCAAACCTGCATCCCCATGGATACTGGTCGGGTTCTTAACCCACTGAGCCACAGTGGGAACTCCTGTCCTAGTTTTTGTGAAAAATGTCATGAGTATTTTGATAAGGATTGCATTATATCTGCAGATTGCTTTGGGTAGTATGAACATTTTAACAATATTAATTCTTTCAATACAAGAACACTGGATAGCTTTCCATGCCTTCATATCATCTTTAATTTTCTTCATCAGTGTTCTATAGTTTTCATAGTATAAGTCTTTCAACCTCTTAGTTAAGTTTATTTTTAAGTATTTTATTTTTTAATGTGATTATAAATGGAATTGTTTTGTTTTCTCTTTCTCATAATTCATTATTAGTGTATAGAAAGGCAACAGATATTACCCCCACTAAGAAACCTTGTGAATTAATTTATTCATCATATTCTCTTATTAGCTTTTGATTCAATCAATTGTATTTTTAAGTGCTCAAACACAAACTTATCTACTAATTTTTTTTTTCTTTTTACAGCCACACCTGCAGCATGTGGAAGTTCCTGGGCTAAAGGTCAAATCTGAGTTACAGCTGCTAGACCACATCACAGCCACAGTGACACCAGATCTGAGCCATATCTGAGACCTACACTCCAGCTTGTGGCAATGCAGGATCCTTAACCCACTGAGTGAGGCCAGAGATTGAACCCACATCCTCATTGATACTAGTCTGGTTCTTAACCCACTGAGCCACAATGAGAACTCCATATTTCTCTACTTATTATATATAAACAAAGTGCCAGTTATTCTCCTTCTGCTTCCACTTATATCCAAATAAGATGACATCTCTCCAAAAGATTGACCCCCCCAATTCATCCTGAAATCCAGAAGAGTGTGACGGATGAAACAAAATGCCGCTACTCCTCCACTTTTGGTCCCCCTAAGCCACACCGTGGATGTTTCAGCTCCAGATACCATAGAATTTCCCTTGCAGCGAGTCCTTTCCATTTAAAGTATCCTTCTCCAAAACTTTTATTACACATTCCCATAAAGTCTGTCACTGTCCATTGAGATTTAATTACACACATAAAATTGGCCAGATTTTTTTTTTACTCTCCTTTTTTTCTGTTCCTATCTGAGGTCTCTGTTCCTACTCATTTGATGTGTGGTTAGAATTGTTACTCTAGTATTTTCTACGCATGAATACATTGTGATATAGTTTCTGAAGGCTTCCAAATCCACACTATCTTTCTTTGACTCTCAGGGGGACTGATGCCCTGTGACCCCATGGTTTAGACTGACCAAAATTTTTTCCCTCTATTTTACACAGGAGGAAATTGAGGCTCAAAGAAAGATAGTAACCTATTCAAGGTCACATAGCTAGTAGGAAGTAGAGGACTAGTAACTGGTGGGTTTGGGGGGGCTCAGATAGCAACAAACACTCAAAATCAGAGGATAGAATAGGGAATGGGGCTTTTAACCCAATTTCAAGCTCAAACAGTGTAAGACTGCAAAGAGTGGAAGTTCCCATTGTGGCTCAGTGTTAATGAGCCCAACCAATATTCAAGGGGATTTGGGTTTGATCCCTGGCCTCTCTCATGGGTTAAGGATCCGGAGTTACTGTCAGCTGTGGCATAGGTCACAGATGCAGCTCAGATCCCATTACCCTGGCTGTGGCTGTGGCTAGCAGCTGTAGCTCTGATTAGAACCCCTAGCCTGGGAACTACCATATGCTGCAGGTGCTTCCCTAAAATAAATAAAGAAAGAAAGAAAAAGACTGCAAAGAGCTTGCGGGAGGCGAGGCTGCATGTTTGTACACAGGTCAGCACAGGGAAGCTCATACCTGTCTCCACCCTCCATACCTTGCTATTCACCCTAGGTCTTCAAGGGTATGTGACTGGTTTCCATCCTTGCAACCCTCATAAGAAATCACCTCTACACCCTTTGTAGGTTTCTCAGCCTGTTTTCCTTACAAAACATAGAAAGTGGCAACCCTGCAGGATTCCTCCTTTCTCAATAGTTCAGGACAGCTTGGGGTAAGAATCTCAATCCAAGTTCAACTCCTGGGTGTCCTTCGTTCCTATGTATGGGGGTGGGGGGCGTTAGAGAGTGTGGGAATAGGGTATCCAACCATCCGGTTTATGCCTTTCTTCAGAAGCCAATTCTGTTACAGAGATTAGGTCTTCTGGCACCTAGCCCAGAACACTTTCTTCAACCCTTCAAATATCTCAAGTGAGAAGGTGCTGAGAGACAACCAATTGAGTCCTTCTCTGAACTATAGCTGAGTCTCCCTGGGGGTCTTTGTGTATCAGACTTTTACCTCTGCTACTTGTGGAGGTAAGGACTGAAAATGTGCAATTCCTCACTAAAAATCAGAGAGAAGGAGTTTCTGGTTGTGGCTGAGGAAACGAATTTGACTAGCATCCATGAGGATGAGGGTTCCATCCCTGGCCTCGCTCAGCAGGTTAAGGATCCGGCATTGCCGTGAGCTGTGGTATAGGTCACAGACAAGGCTCAGATCCTGTGTTGCTGTGGCTGTGGCATCAGCCAGCAGCTACCGCTTCAATTCACCCCTAGCCTGGGAACCTCCATATGCATCAGGTGCAGGCCTAAAAAGACAAATAATAATAATAATAATAATAATAATAATTAGAAGAGGGGAGATTAGGCTCTGAGGAGAGGGAAGGGCTGGGTGATCCTGGCCTTGAGGACTGCGAGACTGTAGGAAATCAGGGGAGGCATGACAAAACAGTCCCCCATCTTCCCTCTACTCCTGCCCCAGTCCCAAGGGCTTTCAGGATGCTCTGGGCAAGGCTTTTTCTCTCTGCATCCCCAAGCCTCTGGCTAGGATGCTTTCCTCTCCAAGACTCCAGTGTTCAAACTCCTTCCTGCCTCTCTTGAAGTTTACATTTTGTCTCCAATGCCAGGTGACAAAAACTAAACTAACAAAAAAATAATCATATATGCTATAAGGTGAAATGTAGCATATGAAAAATTGGGATAAGGGGACAGAATATTACAGAGGAGTGGAGGACAGTATATTTTTTATTTTTTTTATTTTTTTTTCATTTTTTTATTACTCAAATGAATTTATCACATCTGTAGTTGTATAATGCTCATAACAATCTGATTTCATAGGATTTCCATCCCACAACCCAAACACATCCCCCACCCCCCAAACTGTCTCCTCCAGAGACCATAAGTTCTCCAATATCTGTGAGTCAGCATCTGTTCTGCAAAGAAGTTCCGTCTGTCCTTTTTTCAGATTCCACATGTCAGTGAAAGCATTTGATGTTGGTGTCTCATTGTATGGCTGAGGACAGTATTTTAAAGGGAGTGGCCAGGGAAGGCCTCTCTGAAAACCTGGCATTTGACAGAGATCTGAAGAAAGAAGCAAGAGAGTCAGGCACATACCAGCAGTGGGTGTTGCAGACTGAGGAAGCAGTCCAGGAAGTGTTTGAGATGGTCCACTGGAGTGAATGAAAAAAATACCTTAACCTCCATTTATGCATTCATCCAAAAAATAAAATGAACTAACATTTCATATATTAATTATAAAAGAATATATGTACATATATAAATAATATTATATGGGTAGATGCTCAATTTGTTAAAAATTATAGGGATGGAAAAAAAATTTAAAAAATAAAAATTATAGGGATGGGACATTAAAAGGTCAAAAGTTACTGCCTATGGCCTCTGGAAAGGCAAGAGTCTGTATCTTCAGACACCATCCTATCATCTGAAACAAAATAGGTATCGATAATCTGTGTGTGCATATCCTGACCGTGTCCTTGTCGTGTGGAAGTTCCCAGGTGCAGAGATCAAACATGCCACACAGCAGCGACTTGAGCTGCTGCAGGGACAAAGTGGGACCGCTGAGCCACAACAGCACTCCCCAGAGTGCTATTTTTGGTGGTAGTGAGGGGGATATTTTTAAAAGCAACTAGGCCTCTGTCTCCAGGGGGAAGGGCCCCTAAGAAATGAATAAATGAAGAGACGATCGGAAGGATGAATCAGTGTAGGAAGAAGTGATTCACGGGGTCCGTGAGCATTGAAATACTGCAAAAGCAGCCTTGGCACAATAAAAGACCTCGGGCATTGGCGTCTGACGAGTTAAAATCATCCAAGGACTGCCACCGGCAATTTATTCATTTTGTTTCCTAATCTGTAAAACAGGAAATGGATTAAATAAAAAGATGATGTAATGAGACACTCCGATGGAAATGGTGAAACACTATGCATTTAGTGGATGCTTCCCACCTGTTATCTTTCACTCTCATCTCTTCATCCTAACCGCCGGACAGCCTGCCCCACAATGTCAGTGCTGCAAATAGTCTCTAAAACAAGGACTGGTAGTAGTGCGCCTGCTTTGCCCCCAGACTGCCTTTCACCAAAACTGCGAGGACCCAGAGTGATGGAGAAATAAGTTTGCCAAAAACAGGTGAGGTGAGCCTTAGTTAACTGGGAGGAAGATACGTTGGGGGCGAAGGGGGTGGGGGAGGTGAAGAGGAGTAGTCAACATGAGCTATTGCAACCTTGAACTAACAGGGATACCCTCAGGGAGCACACGACACAGTATCTACCACCCCGACCTCTCCATTCCCTGTCACGATTGCACCCACTAAAGGGGTGGGAAGCTCTTGGGGTCAGAACACGGAAGGGGGGGGGGACCACAACAGGCTACCATTGGCCACAATGACTGTCAATCCTCACGCAGCTCCGATTTTCCCCGCCTCCCCGTTCCTCAGGCTGATCCTCTGGCGACATCTTCAGGCCTCATGAGGAATGTCATCCGCCCTGAAGAAGCTATCGCTGGCAGCCAAGATTCACTGCCCTAGGGCTGGAGGAGGTTCTTTCTGGCTCCGCTGGAGTGCCAGGGCGGTCCTGGAAAGGGACTGCCAACGTTGATCTCGGTTCCAGGAGCTGTGAGGGAGAGTCACGGAGGGACAGGTTGGGACATTAGGTTGGGAGCAGGACTGGAGGGGAGCGGACACAGGAAGTGCTGGGGTGAGCTGGGGTAGAGGAAGCTGATTAGAACAGAGAAGCAATATCTCAGGACTGAGGTCATCGCGCCTGACTGCGTGGGTAGTAATCCTGGCTCTGCTAATTGCTTTGTGTCTTGAAGCCAATTGCTTGGCATCTCTATGGCCACAATTTCCTTTGAAAGGGGAATAACTGCAGCTGCCTCCTATGGTTGTTGTGGGGATAAAATTAGTTAATATTTGTAAAATCCTTAGAGTGGTTTTGTTTAATGAAAACAGAGGTCACCAACAGCGCTAGCATCACCTCCTGAGAAATGCAGGCTACCCACTCAGCCACACTCTAGCCTTAGGGGAATCAGGATCTCACAGGAGCTGGGAATCCCCACCAGTGGATCCTGATGCATCAGAGACTTTGCAAAGCCCTGGTCTCAGTTTCCCAGGCAGACCTGTTGATGCCTCTGCTTTTTAAAGGATGCAGTTTACTGAGCCTTGCCCCAGACCTATTGAATTTATACTGTAATCGAGTCCTAGAATCTGTGGTTTTTCAAACTCAGGTGTTAAGTTTGAACAGGAATGGACCAGGGAATCATAAATGGGCAGCCCTCTTTAATGAACAAATAGGGAGTCTAGACCCTCAAGAGGCAAAGGAGCTTTTCTAAGGTCTCCCTGCACGCTCCGAAGAGGCTTTGAGGCACTCGGGTTAAACTCCTCCAGCTCATCTCCTTCCTCCCAACTAGTCCTCCGGTAAACCACCCTGTTTCCTAATCTGTGAAATGGGGCTAAAGTCAGACCTAGCTCAAAGGGTGACTGCAAAGATCCAGTGAGACCCACAAAATCCCCACTAGGGATACGGATTAAGGGAAGGGGTTCATGTGTGTCCAAGTCCCAGAGCCTGAAATTCCTTCAGTGGCCTGGAACCCTGTGGGGCAGGTCTCCTTGTAGAAATTCCCATGATTAAATAAGGCTTGGAAATGCAAGTCGCCAAGAGACAGTGGGATCACTGGGCCTCTCAGATGGGCCTAAAGCTGGCCCAGTCCTGAGCCATCCCCTGAACCGAGAGATGAGCACAGCCTGGGGTTCCCGAGTCCCAGTGTGCAAGTGAGGACACGAAACCATAGGGCTCACAGTGGCGTCTTGGCCCCAGGCACCCTCCACCCTGTATTTCTTTTACTGGAAAGAGATAGATAGATGACAGATAAATAAAGAGATAAAGATAGATAGATGATGGAGAGAGAGCACACCCTCCTGGCTTCCTGGCAGCCTCCTTACTGGAGTGGCTGGTGTTCTGGGAGGGAGGGCTTTACCCTCCCAGGGTGCATTATCGTCCTAGCATAGGGTGGGTACAGTTAGGACTTCAGGACTGACCCTAGGCTGGTGCTGGAAACTTAGAGCTCCCTCTCTGATCTTCCCTTAAAAGGGGGGAGAGCTTCCAAACCAAAGTGAGGGGGGTCCCACTGTTAACTCATGGGGAAGAGGAAGAGACCATCGCCACCCCTGCCCCCAGCCCCAGCCATGCTTTGGTGTATCCAGGGTCAGCTCTGGACTAGGATATCCAGGCCTTCAGCCCCAGTTCTCCCCAGGGGCCAGGACTCTAGATGCTTTTGCCTTTGTGCATCTGATGACAGCTTCCCTCAACTCCACCATAAAACACCTACCCCTCCTCATCCATTGAGTTCAAGTCTGAATCTCTGATACTCTCCCAGGTAGAGGTAATGGGGTCTTTGTTCCCAGAACATGTGTTTGCAATTCTAAATACAGAAATCATCCCACTCTGTTAGGATTTGGGGGGGCAGTGGTGGGGGCGAGAGGCATCTTTGAGGGTTCATGAAAGAGTCACTATCCCAAAGCACTGACCTTATACCCTGGTTCTTTCAGGCTTGGCTTTAGTATCTGATAAATTCTCACCTCTCCAAACCTTGTGAGTGGTCTTTACCACATGATGATGTTTGTTTGGTTTGTTTTGTTTGAAGGCCACGCCTGTGGCATATGGAAGTTCCTGGGCTAAGGGTCTAATCAGAGCAACAGCTGAGGCCTATACCACAGCCACAGCAACAATGGGTCGAAGCTGCATCTACAATCTATGCAGCAGGTTGTGGCAACTCCAGATCTTTAACCCACTGAGCAAGGCCAGGGATCAAACCCACATTCTCATGGAGACTACATTGGGTCCTTAACCCATTGAGCTGCAATGGGAACTCATCATGGTTTGACCACAGTAAAATAATCCAAACACCTGCAACTTGGCCGGAAGTATTCTTGTCACATATATAATGAAATGCAGACTACTTACTATGTACAGCCAACATATAAGTGTCATATAAGCGTCAGCTGAAAGTGAAGCTTCCTTGGTGGCTCAACAGATTCCCTGAGCACTCCCTATTCCGTCACTGCTGCCAAGCTGCAATGGGTTTGCAGCCAAGCTCTCAGAGCACAGCCTCGACCGGGAAAGCAATACTGGAGCCCTATCACAGGCCTATAGGTCCTGGTTCAGGCAGTGCTATGCTGTTTTTGGTTAGGGTCAGTTTTACACTTAAGGCAGAAGTGGAAGACTGACACCTGCTGCTAAAATATCAGCTGCCTTTGTACACCGATGCCAAGCAGAATGCAGAGACAGAGTTGGAGGAGACAGAAAAAGTAGCTTTAGTTGCCAGGCAAAGAGGGAACACAGCAGGCTAGTGCTTCAAGGACTGTGGCCACCACCACTGCTCCCCACTCCCTTGAAGGGGTAGTGAGAAGTCTTACAGGGTTCAAGGAGCAGGGCTTGGTCAGCTTGGGGATATTCTGCGGACTGGTTGGTGGTAATTGGGAGTCAGTGTCATCAACCTTCTGGTTCCAACCAATCTGGGGTCTACCTGCTCCTGGACAGCATGCAATTGATTCTTCCACCTGGCGGGGGCTTCAGCACCTGCAAAACAGTTCCAAGGGCATGGCTCGGAATATTATCTAGAGTTCTGGAGGAAGAACAAAAGGTTCTTGACTTTGCTGAATGGCTGAACTATTACTCTTCTGTCTTGCTGGGCTGTTTTCCATTTTCTCGCTTCCCTGATTAAATGGATTCTTTGACTAAAGTTTTTCTACAGACAAAACGGCAGGTGGAAGACCTGAGTGGGGGTCCCCTCTAGGAAGGCCTCACAGGGTCCTGCTGGGCTACACACCCCAAATGGCATCAGGCCAGAAGTTGCAAACATATGGCTCAGGTGCTATTCCGATGACCAGTAAATAGGAAGTGACAAGCATCAGCAATCCGCTGGGCTCTGGAAGCCAGAGCATTTGGGGATTGGCAGGATCCTGTGCTGGGTGGGATGCCATTACGAGTGGGCAGACGCCCACTGGGAGGTAAACATTCCAACGTCACCTAAGAAACAGAGGATCTGAGGACACAAGGCAGGTTTTTTTTCTTTATCTTCCGCTGAGCTATCTCCCTTTGAATTCTTTTTTGCCTCTTCCTTTTCACAGCACCTCAAATAGACTTGTCAGTGAATGGTCAACATCATTACCATCATAAGTCCAAGTTTCTCTGTCTCTCTGTCTCTCTCTCTCTTTCACTTTGGTCTATGTTATTCCTTTGCATGTTCAGTCTCCTGTCCCTTCCTGACCCTCCCTGGGGACTCACTATCATATATTGAATGTGATTGCTTTTACTTCACTCCTCGTCACACAGTTGGAATGGATTAGGATCTTTAAATCAACATGTCAAAGCAGAATTCACACACACACACACACACACACACACACACACGTGGCGGCGGCAGCAGCAGCAGCAGAAGAAACATCTCCTGCCTGGGATCTCCCATACCAGTTAATGGAGACTTTATCCTTGTTCAGGTTGCTCCATTCAAAAGCCCAGGAATCATCACTGAGCCCTCTTTTTCTCTGCTTTCCTGAACTTCCCATCCGTAAACAAAACCGGTGGATGTGCCCTTCAAAATCAATGCAGCATCAAAACAGCATTCACCCCTTCATCACTACCACTGCAGCCTGCTCCTACCACATCTCTGGAAACCTGGGGTAACCTCCCCCTAATCGCTTTCTCCTTCTGTATCTATCTACTCTTGTCCCCCAGAGTTTGTCGCTCTTATAGCTGCCAGTGATTTTTTTTAAAAAATCAGATTATATGACTCCCTTGCTTCAAACTCTCTGTTTAGAATAAATCTCACATTTGTAATAAAATCCAGACTCCTTAACGTAACCTACAGTTTGCTTAGTGACCATGGCAAATACGAGTACTCCTTAAGTTATGATCCTTTCCAGGACAAATTCTCCGTCCTCAGAAACATCAGGCAACATCAACAGCACCCTCCCCTACGCCTCTTACTTTTCATAACTTTTTTTTAACATCTCCAGTCTACAAAGAAATGAGAATCAGCAAGTCCCCTTGGGCAAAAATTTGTCCTCCTTGTGTGTATGTTAGTACCAGTCACTTGTACCACTTTAAGATGATTTAAAGAATAGCTGTGATTTGATCAAATTATCATAGTTTTTCTCTTTTCTTCCAGCTTTTTCATATTATTTTTACAATTACACTTCTAAGGTTCACTCTGTCCAAACCCCACTGAGCACCTGGAATTTAAACAACGATCACAGTTTCTCTGTATATAGTTTACATTAAGTCCAGAAAAGCTGTCAGTAGTATCCCAACACCATCAGCCTTTACATAAACATCCATTCTACTTCAAAAGGAACGGTCACTCATCACCTACCAATTCTATTTTCCCCTTCTTTGACCAGCTTCTCAAAAATAGCATCCAAAACGAAGGCACCCCCTCCTGTTCAGTCTCTTAAACAGTAAAAAGTTTTCTCAAGCCCACTTTTTGGTCATCAGTTGGAAGATGGGTAACGCTGCAGCCCCCTTAGGACTGGAAATTTCTAGTGCACGTCCTGGGAACCGAGAGGGCAGCTGCTGGTCTCTGCCTCCTGGTTGGAGAGTTTCTGTGCAACAGCCTCTAGATGAAGTTGTCACTTTTGCGGGGGACACCAAGTCTGCTGCCTGCTTTGGGCCACTTCATGCGCTGGAAGCTGATGAAGTGTACGGCCACAACCCCGCAGGTTCGGGGCCAGGAGCCTCTCCTGGGAAGCTCAGTCCACTGCTGCTGCCCATCCTGGAGTGGCTGAGGGGATGCGATGGCCGCTCACTCAGCTTCAGCGACCAGGCTGTTGGGGCTGCTCTTCCGACTCCGGGGCTCACTGTTCCCACCCCAAGCCGCCACTGTGTAATTTGAGCCTCGGGCAGAACGCTCCTCCCTCTACCGCCCACCGCTAGCTCAGCAACTCTCCCGACTACAATGGATGCAGCTTTGGCGGGCAGGGATGAAGGGAAATAACTGCTCCAAGTTTGACCCGGAGCAAGGAAGCTGGCTGTGGACCTAGGGTGGGAAGGGAATGGATGAACGGGACCGGGGCGGGGTAATCACGGCCATCTGGGCGGCTGGGCACGTCTCTCCCCGTTACCCCGCGTGATGCAGTCCACACCCATCTTTTTCTGGCACCCGCTCAGAGGCCGGAATCGGCCAATCGGCTTCCAAAGTGGATGAGTGTCCGTCGGAAGAGCGCAGACAGCCTCTGCAGCTTCCCGCCCCACGGTCTACTCCCTGGCGCATTGCTCGCTTTCACTTGCCAGGGTGAACATTCCAGGAAGCTTCAGCGAAGCGCCGTCATCGCCCCTCTTCTGGATCCCAGCAAGGCTGGCACAGACACTGTTGGGGCAGATTCTCAGCTTCTGTGAGTGGCTCCTCCGGTGGGAGTTCTTAGGGGATGGTTGTCAAGGGCGCTAGTTAGAAGGATCTCAGTCCAGATCCTAGGAGGTTTTGGAGGGAGAGGGACTGAGGCATCCTCCCGTTGTGGTAAACCACTCCCCAGCCTCAAGAGTTTTACACCTGGAAAGGCTTTGAGATAGTCTAGGTAGCTGTTCCAACCGAGGTGCGGTGGGGCTCTGGAGGGAGGGAGGGAGGCGCTTGGAAGTTATTGTTCCATCGATTTTGCCTACTTTTGTCCGTTTTGCTTTCAGACTGGAGGGTAAATCCGGTCCCTGGCACTTTATTTGGCCAGACGTCTAAGGTAATAACTGTCTTAATATTCTCGTCTTCTAGTTCTGTCAGCTGTGTCCACTTCTGGATCTGTTCCTTTTCACTGATTTCTCTCCTCATTGTGGATCATATTTTCCTGCTTCTTTTTTATGCCTGGTAATTTTTGACTGGACATCAAGCATTGCCGATTTCACATGGGGGGGGGGGTGTTCAAGAAATGCTTCTATTCTTATCAATATTCTAGAACTTCCTTCTAGTGCACAGTTTGGAAACAGTGAGTCACCCTTCCAAGCCTTGCTTTTAAACTTTGTCAGTTGAGATCAGAGTGGCCTTTATCTAGGACTAATTTTGTCCTATTGAGTGTAGACGCAATACCTTTCTGAAGAGACTGCCTGATATATTATGAATTATGAAGTTTTCTGGTTTGCCTTTGGGAAACAGAAACTATTCTCAACCCTGTGTGAGCTTCAGAATTGTTCCTTTTTTTCCTGTTGGGCAGTTCTTCTCCTGGCTTCTAGCAGTTTCTTACACTCATGCACTGAGCAATATTAAGCTGCGGTTTCAAGGGAAGGGTACCCAGTACAGATCTGCCACACTTCCTCCATCTGGGCAGCTGTAGCTTTCTAGTGCTCTTCTCTACAAACTCTAGCCCCCTGGGCCTCCCGTGACTCTTAGTTTCTCTTCTCAACTCAAGGAAACTGACAGGCTCTGCTTGTGTCCCCCTTCCCTGACACACAGCCTGGAAACACTCCCCAGGCTATAAGCTAACAGCTCTGAGGTCTTACCTCTGATTACCCTCTCCTGGGGTTAGACACCACTGCTCTGCCCTGCCTGACAACAGGTGTTCAAAACTTATTGTTTCATATATCTTGTGTTTTATTGTTTTAGTCATTTCAAGTAGGAGGGCAAATCCAACCCGTGTTTCTCTGTCTTGGCCAGTGGCGGCAGTGGTTATATTCTCTTAGGAATCATCATGAATTTCGTGAAGGCTGAAGAGAACAAGTCATTCAGCACTGTAGGAAATGACCTGAGTACCAGACCTGAAATTTCAAAGGTATGTCTATTTTTTAACAACTCTACTGAGGCCACACTCTAACCATAGCACTACTTTTAGGGTCCAGGAAGGGAGTAAGCGCATAAAGAATGGCAGTTATCAGAGTTCCCGTTGCGGATCAGTGGTTATGAACTCCTCTAGTATCCATGAGGACTTGGGTTCGATCCCCAGCCCCACTCAGGGGGTTAAGGATCTGGCGTTGCCATGAACTGTGGCGCTGGCCGTAGACACAGCTTGTATCTGGCATTGCTGTGGCTGTGGCATAGGCCAGCAGCTGCAGCTATGATTCTACCCCTAGCCTGAGAACTTCCATATGCCACAGGTGCAGCTCTAAAAAGACCAAAAAAAAAAAAAAACCGAAAAACAAAACAAACCAAAAACCAAAAAACCCACAAAAAAAGGGAAGTTATAACCCCATTTCTTGTATTGTTTAAAATATAGAGAGATCATACTGTATAAGTGTTTGTGTAAAGCAAGATGATAGTGATGAACTAAAGCAAAAGCTACCTTGTTAGACAACAAGGAGACCAACAAACAGTATAGACACTTAAGATAATTGGAAATATAGATGGACAAAAAGCAGAATGCAGTTAATGTTTCCTGAGAGATTACTGGAATCAGGCTTGTCGTTTCCTATGGATTATCTCATTTAATACTGAATAAAACTCTGTGCAGTAGATATAATCGTCCCTATTTTACGAATGAAGAAACTGAAACTCGAGTTTCATGAAACTGAAAAAGGAATGGACTTCAGAGCAAGGATTCCAACCAGGCAATCAGACTTTGGAGCCCAATTTTTGACCAACACACTGATTGACTCAAAATATGCACAATGATAATACTAAATCAAGACATAAACAAAGACCTAAGAAAACAAGACGTAAATAAATAGCACTGTTGAATCTTCCAGTCCTGAACATAGTATATCTCTCTATTTATTTAGGTCTTGTTTAATCTCTTGCGGTATTTTTTTAGGATAAATGTCTTGCATATCTTCTGTCAGATTCATCCCTATAAATATCATGTTTTTTGATGTTATTGTAAATATAACTTTTAAGAAATTTATGTTTCTGATTGCAGCCTGAAATTTTGCTAAATTTGCTTCTTTCTGGTAGTTTTTTCTGAGGTTCTATGTAGAGGGTTCCATCATCAGTGAAATAAGGCAGACTTACTTATTTCTTTATGCTCTGAATGTCTTTTCTTCCCTTGTTTTGTTGCATTAGCTAGGATTTCCAGCAGAATGCTTAACAGACGTGGCAAAAACAGACACCCTTCCTTTTTTGATAATGTTAGGAATACTTTCAGTCTTTCACTGCAAAGTATGCTGTTACCTGTAAGTTTTTTGTAGATGACTGTTATGAGATTGAGGAAGTTCCCTTCTGTTCCTAGGTTGCTAATCATTTTTATCAAAAATGGATGTCAGAGGTTGCCAAATTCCTTTCCTTCTGTCTGTTGAAATGATTAAATGTTTCGTTTTTGTTCTCTCAATATGATTAATTACATTGATAGATTTTCTTTTTAAAAAATGTCCCCAGGTTTTCTTGTGATGTCATTGACATACAGCATTGTATTAATTTAAGGTGCAGAACACAATGATTGGCTCTATGTATATACTGCAAAATGATCACCACAGTCCTTACCTCACGGAGTTAAATTTTTTTCTGGAGATGAGGATTTTTAAGATCTACTCGTATAGCAACTTTCAAATATACTATATGGTGTCATTAGCCATAGTCACCAGAAATTATCTGTCTTACAACTTGAAGTATGTACTCTTGACCAACTTCACCTATTTCTCCCATCCCCCAGCCCACCTCTGGCAACCACCTATCTGTTCTCTGATTATGTGAGTTCAGTGTTTTCAGATTCTACATGTAAGTAAGAACATAAAGTATTTATCTTTCTCTGCCTGACTTATTTCACTTAGCATAGTGCCTTCAAGGTCCCCCCATGTTATAGCAAGGGGCAGAATTTCCCTCTTTTTTATGGCTGAATAATGTTGCATGGTATATATATATTGTTGTGAGCCACATGGGAAGTCCAAGTTGCATGGTATATATAAACCACATGTTCTTTCTTTCTTTCTTCTTCTTTTTTTTTTTTTTTTTGGTTGCTCCCATGGCATGTAGAAATTTCTGGGTCAGGGATCGAACTCACTCCACAGCAGGAACCAGAGCCACTGCTGAGTGACAGTGCTGGATCCTTAACTGGCTGCACCACAAGGGAACTCCCTAAACCACATTTTCTTTATCCGTTCATGCAATGATAGACACTTAGGTTGTATTCTTGTCTTGGCTATTGTAAATAATGCTACAATGACCGTGGGCTGCAAATATCAAAGAGGTGGTGACTTTGTTTCATTTGAATATATATCCAAAAGTAGAATTGCTAGATCATATGGTACTTCCTTTTTTTTTTTTTTTTAATTAGGGCCGCACCTGTGGCATATGCAAGTTCCCAGCCTTTAGGGGGCAAAACATAGCTGTAGCTACTGGCCTACTCCACAGCCACAGCAACAACATATCCCAGGTGTGACTGAGACCAATACCTTAGCTCACAGCAATGCAGAATCCTTAATCCACTGAGAGAGGCCAGGGGTCGAACTTGCATCCTCATGGATATTAGTCAGTCTCATTACTGCTGAGCTATAACAGGAACTCTGATAGTTCTATTTTTAATTTTTTGAGGCATTTCCATACTGTTTTCCATAGTGGCTGCATCAGTTTACATTCCCACTGATAAATTTCCAAGTTAAACCAATCTTGTATTGATATATACCTCAGCTGGTCATGACGTATTAGAATGTTTACATTTATATACATAAGACGACGTAGTGGTTTATAGTTTTGTTGTAAGGATTTGCACTTCTGTGATAGAGTAGTGTACACAATGCCCCAGGAATTAGGATATTTACCTTATGTATTATGGAAGCAGCAACTATTTTGATGGATCTCCACTAATTGTTCCTTCCAATCCTTTTGGATAGTTTTTTCCCCTGCCTTGAGTGATTTTTCAGATGCATGTATTGATCAGTACTCAACTAAAGACACACAGGGAATTTCTCTGTTCCACCCTCCCCCAAATGCTTTGCCTTTCAAAAGTTAAACCCATTGACTTCCCTTAAGTCTCAGTTCTATCCCCTCAACTGAGAGAATTTACTGAGCTTTGCCTGGATTACCCTCCCTGTTGGCCCAGAATCTATCTTCAGAGAGTGATCTGGAGCAATTATATGGTTTGCTTCATTTTTTTTTTCCTCCTATTTCTCAAGGATCACTATTCTTTCTTGCCTAATGTCCAGTGTCTTGAAAAGCATATATTTTGTCTGTTTCTCTAGTTCTTTCAGGTAGGAATGTAAATTAGGTCTATATTGGGTCTAATATTACATCTTGACCAGAGCAGAATTTTGAGACATTGCTTTTTATATTCTTTCCAGAGGTTTTCATTGTAATTATTGGGAATAATAGCTATCATGAGATTAAGTCATTTTGGCTACTTCCTTCTGTTATTCTTAAAAATAAAAGTGGTGACATGCTAGAAAGTTAATTAAGGACATCTTCAAAAATTCTACAGGAAATATTGTGTGAAATAATCATTAGAAAACTTTCCTTTACCATCAGGGAGAATAAAGGAATACTCACTCTTATTGACTCTAGTTAGTTGATGATTACATAATAATCATTACATCACACTATACTAGTGATGCTAGCCAGTACAATAAGATAAGGAAAATAAATAAAAATACAGTTAAGAGTTGAAAAGGAAGGAACAAAGCATATTCATGAAACACTTACAGATGATATGACTGCCTATTTTGAACACCAAAATTATCTATGGACCAATATTAGAAATGATGATAATTTAGCAGTTGGCTAGCTTTAAGACTGATATTTACAAAAGAGGGATTTATTTTGATCAGCAATAATCAGAATGCAGAATATCAAAAAATCATTTTATTATGCCTAGAAAAATATCAGTTACCTAGGAATAAATTTAAAAAATAATTTTTAAGTCCTTTATGAATAAAATTATAAACTTTTTTTGTAAGACATGAAAGGAGACCTAACTGGGGGGGTGAGGGAGGGATGGGGTGGAAGTTTGCAGTTAGCAAATGCAAATTGCCACATATAGCATGGATAAACAACAAGATCCTACTGGATAGCACAGGGAGCTATATTTGGTATCCTGAGATCCTGAGATAAACCATAGTGAAAAGTAATGTGAAAAAAAAATGTGTGTATATAGCAAAGCTGAGTTGCTTTGCTATCTAGCAGAGATTAATACAACATTGAAAATCAACTATACTTCAATTTTAAAAAAGTTATAAGATATCCAAGAGTAGGAAAACTCATTATTATTAGGATGTCCATCCTCCCCAAATTCATCTATTGGTTCAATACAATCCTAATGAAAACTCCAACAGTTTACTTTTCTGGCACTTAAGAAAATGACCAACATTTATTAGAAGAGCAGAGGGCCAATAACCAATACATTTCTGAAGACAAAGAGTAAAGTCAGTGAATTTATATGATCAGATATGAATGTTCATTATAAGGTGGTAATTAAGAAAATATTTAGCACAGATATGGAAAAAGATACCACTGGAACAGAGCAGAGACAGACTCATGAAATCTATGAAAATATCTTTGTATTACTTTGTTGGGGATTCTGTAACAAAATACCACAACCTGGGTAACTTAAACACAGATACGTATTTTCTCACAATTCTGGAGGTTCAAAGTTTAAGGTCATGTTTTCATTGGGGTTGTTGCCTTGTGAACTCTGCGAGG
The DNA here is from genome assembly GCF_016906955.1 of Phacochoerus africanus. Taxonomy (NCBI): domain Eukaryota; kingdom Metazoa; phylum Chordata; class Mammalia; order Artiodactyla; family Suidae; genus Phacochoerus; species Phacochoerus africanus. The sequence goes on along the minus strand of NC_062547.1, from coordinate 12,165,830 downwards.
GAAGGTTCTGTATGAGGCCTCTGTCATTGCTGTGTTGATGGCTATCTTTTTCCTCTATCTCTTCACTTCATCTTTCCTTTATGTCTATCTCTGTTCAGATGTCTCCTGTTTATAAGGATATCATTCATATTGAACTTGGGGCCCACCCATCTCCAGTACTGCCTCATCTTAACTAATTATATCTACAACAACCCTATTTCCAAATACAGTAGCATTCTGAGGTACTGAGGGCTAGGAATTTCAACATGTAAATTGGGATGGGGGACATAGTTCAACCCATAATCTTATAGGGCATGAGTGACAGTTCAGATCAGTGGAGAAAGGATGAACAATTCCATTCATAGCGCTGGGACAATGAATTATCATTGTAGGAAAATCAAGACACAAGCTCAGAAAATATATGTTTAATGCATATGATGAATAAACAATTTGTGTGCAGACTATATAAGGTACTTTCAATAACAGAAAACTAATGCAGTAGAAAAACTAGTAAAAGAATGTCCAGGTAGAAGCATGAAAAAGGGGTTCAACCTCATTAATAGTTAAACTACCAGTAAAATGCCATTTCACACGCACAAGATTGGCAAACATTAAAAGCTGGGCAATATCAGGAATTCCCTAGTGGTGCAGTGGGTTAAGGACCTGGCGTTGTCACTGCAGAAGTGTGGGTTCACAGCAGTGTGATCCCTGGCCTGAAAGCTTCCATATGCCTTGGGCATGGCCCAAGAGGGGAAAAAAAAAAAGTTGGGCAATACCAAGTTTTGATGAGGGTGTGGAAGCAGTGAGAACTCTCATTTCCTGTGGCAGACATGTAAGTTGGCACGACCCCTTTGTAAATGATTTGACAGTATTTAGTAAGGGTGAGTACGCATATGTCCTAAAGTTAAGCAATTCAACTCCTACGTCTATACCTGAGAGGCAGTCTTGCACATTTGCATCAGGAAACATATTCAAGGGTATTCACAGCAGAACTGTAGCACTAGCTTAATAGAAAAAGACCTGGAAACAACTGACATGTGTGTAAACAGTTGATTTCTTCAGTGGGTTCTCTTTACCCGTGAAAGTGAATGTAAAACTCCATCAACTAGAATGAGCCTCAAAAAAGTGGTGAAACAGATCACAGAAAGCACATTCAAAGGATGCATTTACATAAAATCAAAAACAGGCGAAGCTCAAGAGTATGCAATTTATGCTTTTACTACATATATGCATGTCTCTAAAGAATCTTTTGCCGTCCGATTGTCAATACTTTCTCCTGGGTTATTGCCAACTGATTTTGTATGTATTGGTAAATGGTTTGATTATGGATTTGTATATCTCTCCAATCCTATGATTTACTAATCTTTTTAGTATCTTTTCTTAGTGCTGTTGAAACCAAGTAAAGAATAGAAATTAAACAGTAAATATTTAATTTGAATCTTTGAAAAGTGCTATTTCAAATGTCCAAGAGATGTGCTAACTCCATTTAGTAATTAAATAAATGCTATTATTAAAAAAAACAAACGAAATGGCATTTCATCTCTCAATTGCCAAACATTTAAAATAATAGTACTGAAATCCTTTTGAAGAATTAACTATAATGTTGATCTCCTTGAGTAGCAGGGGAGAATGCAGAGGGTGAGTTGCAGTAACTTTTCTCCAAGGCAGTTGGGCAGTGGATGTGCTGTGAAGTGCATTCATAATCTTAGTATTTCCACTGCTGGAAGTTGGGTCTAGGGAAATATTAAGACTGCAGAAAAATGTTTTATGTATAGAAAACTTTTTCATACTTAGAGTAGTAAATAATTGGAAACAACCTAAATACTTAGCAACGGAAAAATGGATTAGAAACTATTGTACAGTGAACTGTCATATAGCCCCTCAAACTGTGTTTTCAAAGGTTGTTTCATGACATGCAGAAGGACTGGAAGACTGCTTGGTAAAAAACAAACTCATGTGCAGCAGAGTACAATTTAGTCTTATTATTAGAAAAACATGAAACAATTATTAAAGATGATTCCTATTAAATTTTTAATCTTTCCTTTTTTAAGGATATTACCATGCAACAGACGTGTTCCGACACACCTGCTGATCAGTTGCTGGCTAACCTACAAGAGAACATCAGAATCATTAAGATTAAAAGTGAAGTCAGTGAGCAGAAGATATCCCCTGAAAGTCAGAACCCACATTTGAGCACCAGTAAAAAAGATTTCACCTTTATGCTTCAGATAGGCTCCAGGAAGTCAGATCTTACTGTGAAAACAGCACACGGTGGACTCAATGAGAATATCGACTCAGCTCTGAAGAATAATGAACATTTCAGAAGACATGTGCAGGATCCGTTTAAATGGAACATTATGGCTTATGAAGAGACAACAATTAAAGGATTTGTAAATTTAGGAATGCCTCTCAGGTGCCTACCTGAAAAGTCCCATTTTAAAATAACCATTGTCCCAAGAAAAAGTAAGCAGGAAAATGATGATCCGATGTTACGCTTATGTGAAAATCCAGACATTGAATGCATTCTTTTCCGCATTCTTTCTATTGGGAAGAACATAAAGAAGATTGTCAAGATCATGGACCTTCATGAAAAAGGAAGTAACCTTTGTGTCTATGCCTTCAAGGGTGAGACTATCAAAGAAGCCCTCCGCAAGGATGGCCGATTTCGGTCTGACTTAGACTCGCTCGAATGGGAATTAGTAGAAGGTCATCAGAACGTTTATGGGAAAGAGTCCACGGTGGATCAAATCTCTGGAAAACTTTTAGAAATGGAGGTTTTAATAAAAAAGGATAAGAAGAAAGGTACCTGTACAAAAATTAAACAGAGGAATGAAAATGCCACTGATGAAATCAATCACCGTGATTCAATACGGTCTAAGAGCACAGTCCGTGAACCAGGGCCAAATGGAGAGACTGAAGACACAGAACACAGCAGAGAAAAAATTCTCCCATTTCAAAGTCTAGAGAGTAAGAAACACCGGACAATTTCCGAAATTAAAGGTTATTATGATGGAAGTTTCAACACAAGTTGTATGGGGGAAACCTCACAAGTTAGGCTAAGGTCCCCTCTTGCTATAGAATATGCTTTTTATAGGGATAGGCAAAGAGAAGCGACTAATTCCTGGGAGAAGAATGTAAAAATTTTGGGAAAAGCTATAATGCATCGATATCCATTTTTTAATGAAGAGGTGCTTAGGATAAGAAAGTATTTGGAGGAAGAACAAAAGAGAAACCTGCCACCATTTGAACAATTCAACATATATAAAGAGTACTTTGGAAAAGTGACAGAAAATTCTACTTCAGTTGAAACCTGTGAACGTCTTATTCATCATAGCGAGTCTGTTGGGTTTATGAGATGGGACGTTAATGGAAACTCAGGCAATGCTACTTGCTTTGTCATAAAGAATGGTTATATTTTCACCTGTCGACATGTTTTAGATTTCATCCTGAGAGACACAAATCCAAGTTTGCAGTTGGATATAATAAGCAATTGTGTAAAGGTGACTTTCTCTTACAAAAATTTCTGCCCTAAAGACAATGATTGGTTTTCCCTTGAGAAATGGTTTGCAGTGTCTGATGGAACTCTAGATTATGCCGTATTAAAACTAAGCAAAAATGGACATAGATTTCCTCCAGGCCTGTTTCAACATGTTTCCCCTCAACCATCAGGTGGTTTGATTTATTTAATTGGTCACCCAGAAGGCCAGATCAAGAAAATAGATGGTTGTGTGGTGATTCCTCTAGAGCAACGGTTAGAGAGTTACCCAGAAAATCATCGAGATACGGTGGCAGGAACCCATGCTCCCATTTATAATGCTTATCCTGTGCTTACCCAAAGAAGTTTCCTGACAGAGGCTTGGAGCCGTGCAACACTTAGTTATGATACTTGCTTCTCTAGTGGGTCCTCTGGCTCCCCAGTGTTTAATGCATCTGGCCGTTTGGTTGCTATGCACTCCTTTGGGCATTTTTATAGAGATGAAAATAAGGTTTATGCTCTTATTGAATTTGGCTATTCTATGGATTCAATTCTTAGTGATATCAAACAGAAACATGAGCACGTGTACAAATTATTAGAAGAAGAGGAAAATGAGAACCATGAAGAAGAGAGAGAGAATACACGGGAGTCGTCACTTCGAGATCATCAGGTTGAACCCATGGAACATTAGGAAAAGGATGCTGCTTTCAAAAAATATGCCCAAAATTCAGTGATTTGGGGTGGTTTCTGTAGAGTATAATGGATATTATTTCTTTTAGAAAAGTTCCAGAGAATCATGTAGATACACAAAATGTATTAGAGCTCAAATAAATATTGATTTTTTTTCTCACTGGCTTTTTTTTTTTTTTTCTTGTAAACAATCTTGGGCCTTACTTCAAACACTTTGGTCAGGAGATACAGAGTACTGGGTGTGAGATAGGCTACAAGGATGTAGCCTATCTACAACATGGGAAACATAGCCGATGTTGTATTATAACTGTAAATGGAGTGTAACCTTTAAGAATTGTATAAAATTTTTAAAAATATAAAAAATTAAAACTAAGTAGGTCACTTATATAAATAGTTTGGTATCTGCCATTCTAAATGCCTAAGATGGCATATCCTTTCCAACTTTGTAACCTGTGAAATGACTAGTTATTCTCTACATAACAAGATAATGGGAAAATACACCTTTAGAGTTACAGGGGGGAAAAATGTATTGTTTCTCTAAAGTCCAAAATTTCTTGGTAATCTTAATTTATTTCCCTTCTATGCCCCTGTGACATCAGCCTTGATTATAAATGCCCCCAGAAAATCCAGCTTTTTCGTTGTTTTCTCTAGTTCTGTCCTTCTCTGGCAGATATAAAGAGTGACTCAGCCAGGCTGCATCCCCAGCCTGTCATATTCAGAAATTCTAACTAAGCTTCTGGATATAAACCAGGTTCCTCTAAATAGATGCACTTGCATGTTATTTAGAAGACAGAAGTAAAATGGAAGTCATCTTTCTTCTCCATCTTCTGGCAAACTAAGTCACAGAAAAGTGAGTGTCTAGAGATAGTATTGTCAGCCACATTCAGGGTCAGTGTCTAGTCAGAAGATTCCTGGGTTTCAGGACTAATAGAAGCAGTATCAGCAGCCAGAATCAGCATTGCAGTGTCTGGTCTTCACTTAGACCTTGTGGAGAGGCATGTGTAACAGCTTCCTTGTCCAGCTTTCTGATTCCTGTATTTGCAGCTAAGAGGATGTATTCTTGAACTCAATAATTCCAGGGTTGGCCTTCTGAATGCCACTGCTTTTGTCATCCGAAAGGTTCTCCAGCACCAACCACTTCAGTTAAAACTCTTTTACCTACAATGACCTCTGACATACCCTCCATACCAACGAGCAATGGGTGGAATTGTCCAAGTGTGTAATAGTCTCCCAGCCATGCCAAAGCCAGAAATCTGACTCAGGGAAACTGTTAGTTCAGAAACTCTAGATCTGTGGGTCTATTTAGAAAAGATAGAGGAACAATTGCTAAATTTCAAAAATAAAAAGAGCTTTATTTCTCCCTCATGTAATCATCGAAACATACTATCCTCTGTGGGAATTCCAGATTGTCAAGGTATTGGGTTTCTCCAATCAGGTCACATTACACCCCAGCCTTCCATATGCAACACGGTCCAAGATGACTGCTAAACTTCCAGCCAACACACAACCATCACAGCCAGGGATAAGTGGAAAACTGCACAATTCGTCTTAAGAACGCCATCCAGAAACTGCCTATATCATAGATGCTTACACCCAGTGCCGACAACTTGGTCATATAGCTCACTTAGCTGAAAATCAGGCTGTGAAATGTAGTGTTTATTCTGGTTGACCAGATGCCCAACATAAATTCTATTACTGCAGAATGAAAGGAAAATGGATATTGGGTGAACTAGTAGGCTTAGCCACTGTTCTAGCCATCTAACCTCTCTAGTATTTTATATGCTCTTCATTCCACATGTGAAGCACGCCTACCCACTGCCCAAGATAACCTGCATTTCTGGGTAATGTGCATTTCTCTCCATCACATCTGAATGCAGCTCCTCATGGTCCAGAGATGTATCTTCCCATTTCCCCTCATCCTAGTCACACACCCAATATACCATCGTGGAGTATGGCCAGAATCTAATACCTTAAGTTTTTTCACTCAGAAAAGAGACTGGAAAACATGAGAGTCACAATCCCAAAGCAATGATCAGATTCTGTTTTGCAGTAATTGCCAGTATGCCTGCTCCAGCAGGGAATTCAATCTATGATTAGTTCATGTTACAACTATTGGTGGGTGCTCTTTGGAGCTAGAACTGCCTTGACCATTGTCCCTCAAAGCCCCAGATTTTGTCTTTCAGATTTTGTTCTTGTCTGACTACTGTTTTCTGTGGCCATTTCTCTTTTTTAATGTTTAGTTTTATTAAGTTGGGATTTATGTGCAGTAAAATACATCCTTTTTGTTGAGTAAGTCTGAATTCTGATAAATCCGTATACTTGAGTAACCCAACCTAAAAGCTGAGCAGCATTTTTATAAAATGTGAAAATTTTTTATAAAATGTATAAAATTTAGTGATGCTGTCAGTGTATAACTTCCTCTGACTTCTCCTTAATTTGTTGTTAATTTTTGTTTGTTTTCCATCTGGATCATTCAAATCACATTCCAAAGAGTCTCCCCATTGTTTTTGGCTCTATGAGTCTCTTAAGTCCCTATTGATGTGTGAGCTTCCCTCCCTCTTCTGCTTAATTTTTTCCAGATATTTATTTATTGGTGAAAATGGGTGCAATTAGGAAGTAAAGGGTCAATATCTGAGTGAGGAGGGAAGCCCAAAGGGGTAGGCTCCATAGTTAGGGCTGCAATTCTGGAGGTGATGGCTGAGCATATGAGTAGCTAACCAGGTGTTTCAAAAGAGTCGTGAAGCTGAGAAGAGCAGGGGCAAAAGTTAGAGTTTAAGACCTATCAAGTGGTAGGGTTCTAGTAAACACACAGGACTTTTTTTTCTTTTTAAGGCCGCACCCAGGACATATGGAAGTTCCCAGGCTAGAGGTCAAATTGGAGCTGTAGCTTCCAACCTAGGCCACAGCCACAGCCACAGCAACATGGGATCCCCAACCCACTGAGTGAGGCCAGGGACTGAACCCGCATCCTTATGGGTAGTAGTTGCATGTGTTTCCACTGCACCAAAATGAGAACTCCCTAAATACACAGGATTTTGAAAGGGAACAAAATGTTGCACGTTAGGGGTAAGAACAGCACCCCTCTATTATCCCAGCCTTCACAGGGACACAAGTCAACTAAAAATCATTCTCAATCCCAACTAAGTTGAGATGACCTGACCGAGGTCAGGCCAGTGACTCCCCCACCCAGCCACCTCCCAGAATGAATGGTAAAGTCTCTCTGGAGAAAGTTATATCATCCTGAGTATCATTTTTTTTTCTACAAGATGATATTTGCTACAGAAAAATGAAAAGAAATCTTATAATTGAAAGGTCAAGAAATATGGGGGGGGGGGGGTGGCAGGACAAAGACAATTTGCCAATTACCAAGAAAATTTGCAGAGATCTGCAGTTAATGAGAAAAATGTGATCACAGTCTTCTATCCAATACTAATATGTGAGATATATATGAGATTATAATTATTTACAATCCAAGAGCCTAAAGGCTTTGCTTATGCAAAAGACAAGCCTTCTTTCTTGTGAGCCACACAGGAAGTCCAAGAAACAAGCCTTCGTTCTTGATTAGTGCCTGAGTAACAGGGAATTAGGGCCTTCTCTCAACCTTTAACTCATTCTTTCTCTACCAGACAATGTGGGTTGACATTTCCTGTTTTAGTGGGGGGGGGGGGAACAATTATGCAACAAAAGGATACCCTTAGACATTTTCATAAGGCTGTGGGCCTTCTTGTCAAACCCTGCTCCACCCAACACTCAAAGTTTTCATATCACTTGATCCTGATGCTCCAACTAAATTTCCACTGCAGATGATTCTTGGAAGTTCCAAATTAGGTGAATCAGATCCTCAGATTTATTTTTTAAAATAGTACGTACATGTAGGCTGCCTCTCTCAGTGTCCATTCTGAGGGCCTTGTCATATGCCACTGCTTGAGCTTGCCTGCCCATCAAGGTAAGGCAGATCACTGCCCCATCTCTCTGAACCAAAGATGGGTCCAACAGATGGGCCAGACAAACAGTGGTTCTCAGTGGTTACAGTAAAACACATTCTCCACTGATATTGTAGGTGTAGCTTATCATTGGAATGTACAGGAATCAAACACATAGACCCTGGGGGAGTCTTAGACACAGGTCAATGACAGCTGAGTAAGAACTACCCCATAAAGCATATTCGTGGGACCTCTATCCCAACAGAAAACTGCATTGGAACCATCCAAATCAGCTAAAGATGAGGCCCCAGGCTCGGGCTACCCCAGCACTCTCCATTCTGTCTTTGCTGCTTGATCCTCCTGGGCTTCATCCAACCTTGGAAAGGCCAGCCAGGAAGAAAAAAATCAGAGACTGGTTGACACCTTGCTGAAGCTATACAAGGCCCATCCATCCTCACTGGACACACTGGCTTCAGCCCTTTTTGTTTGTTTATTGTGAAGGTTAGTTACACAGATGGACAGCCACTCAAAACAAAATCTGGTTCAACTATGTCCTCTATTGCCAGCAAAGGAGTAGAGGGAGGGTAAAATACATTAATTGCAGAAAGTGCCTGCTATTGGCTTAGGTACTGCAGTGTGCTTTCAGCTATTGCTTTACTATAAAAAGACTAGGAAAGGGAGTTCCATGGTGGCCAAATGATTAAGGATCCAGTGATGTCACTGTTGTGGCCTGGGAACTTCTGGATGTCTGGAGCAGCCAAAAACAAAAACACAAACAAACAAAAAACAAACAAAAAAACAAAAAAGACTAGGAAGAAAAGCTAAGGTTTATGTTTTGTGGGCCACTTATTTTGTGTGTGGCAGCTTTAAGTTACTAGTTTTTAAAATCAGTAATTTTTTTTTTTTTTTGCTTTTTAGGGCCACACTGACAGCATATGAAAGTTCCCAGGCTAGGGGGCGAATCAGAGCTGCAGCTGCAATTGCAGCTGCCAGCCTACACCACCACTACAGCAACACAGGATCTGAGCCGCATCTGCACCCTACACCACAGCTCACAGCAATGCCGGATCCTGCATCCTCATGGAAACTAGTTGGATTCATTTCCACTGCACCGCAGTGGGAACTCCCCAAATCAGTACTTTTTAATGGAAACAATAAAGTTTAATGAGGGAGGAAAAAAAAAACCTTCCTAATGGTAGCATGTATTTATATACAAGAGAAATAATTTAAATATATTTAAGGAATTAGCCTACTCTTTCCTTTTCAGGGCCAGACAACTTGGCAGCTAGGTTAATAAAAGCAGACTACTTAACCATGAGCCAAGAATCCCCTTTACACTTTTACAATAATCCATGGTATCACTAGTGATGGAGAAAAAGGCATTTGAGACTTTCTTTACCCAGGGAAGGTGAGGCAGGTCATTATTAAAATGAAAAGGCAGTGAAGCAGTCCCCAAAAGTCCAAGCCAATCTCAGTTCTAGCACCTTCAGAACAAGAGATGGATCTTGGAAGAGCGAGCGAGAAAGACCTAGCAGATCTCCAACTTCCCAGCTCTCTGCTAATCTCTTCCACACCCAGCAAGGGAAAAGCAGCTTTCCAAAGGCTTCAAACTCTGCCCCAGAGACCTGAGGATTGGCGAAACCACCTCCATCTCCGGCTGCCACCTGGCCTGAGAAATGTCAGTCCCCACCCCAGCTCTGCTCGCCCTCCCAGTTCATCCTCTGGCGCCATTTGCAGGCAGCGCTGGGACTCCACCCGTGATGAAGAAACACTTTGCTGCTGGCACTCAGCCTGGGACTTTCCTGTTGAGGAGCAGTGGGCGTTATCTCATTTCTGTGATCTGTTGAGTCAGCAGTGCTGACACCTCCAGAGTATCTTAGAGGTAAGGGTAGGGCTATGGGATGTTGAGTAGAGCGGGGCAGGGAAGAGCTGAGGTGGTCTGGTGTCACAGACACGGATCTAACCACTGGAAAGGATTTTAGCCTCTAGAATTAGAATTTGCTAATTCTAGAGGCTAAAACCTAGGGCCCAGGTTCCCCCTCGGCCCCAATTCACAAAGGTGTCGTGATTATTTAAAAATTGTAAAAAGTGCATAGAACAGAGCCTGGCATAGAGAACATGCAATGATTGTTGATTAGCAACTGGCTCTAAAGTTGGTCTAACCTACATAAATTGTAGTGATAGGTAGATAGATAGATAGATAGATAGATGATAGATAGATAGATCTGTCTCCTAAGACAAAGGGAGCAAAAGCAAAGATGAACAAATGGGACTTAATTAAACTTCTTTTTTAATCTGATTTTTTTTTCTTTCTTTCTTTTTTTTTTTTTTTTTGGCCATCCCAGGGCATTTAGAAGTTCCCAGGCTGGGGATCAAACCTGTGCCACAGCAGTAACCAGAACCACTGCAGTGACAATGCAAGATACTTAACCTGCTGCACCACCAGGGGAACTCCCAGAGTGATTTTTAAAAGGTGCAGATTACCAGGCCTCACCTCGGACCTGTTGAACTATAGCATATTGAGTGGGCTCTGAGAATCTACATTTTTTGAAGACCGTCCCAAGTATTTCTTCTAGACAGTAAAGTTGGGAAATGGCTGGTCTGGGCCAATTTTTTTTTTTTTTTTTTTTTTTTTAGTGGCTGCACCTGCAGCATATAGAAGTTTCCAGGCTAGGGGTCAAATCAGAGCTGCAGCTGCTGGCCTATGCCACAGCCACAGCAACACCAGATCAGAGGTGCTACTATAACCTATGCCTCAGCTGGCAGTAACACCAGATCCTGAACTCACTGAGCAGGGCCAGGGATCAAATCAGCACCCTCATGCATACTAGTCAGATTCTTAACCTGCTGAGCCGCAAAGAGAACTCCTGGGCCAAATGTTTTGAATTACAAATGGAGGAACTGAAAAATGTACCTGTCTCTCTGTAGGGCTCCTGGGAACCTACTGAGACAGAATATTAACTCAGGTAGTCAGTGTAGGAACATGGGCTTTGATGCATTCTTAGACATGGCCACTTATTAACATTTGTGGCTTAAGGGCTCCAGGGAGTAATGTCTCCACAGGCCTTGTTTACTATAGGAAGTGTACCTGCGCCCTGATGAACATTAATCCCTAATCCCCTGTGACTCAGTTTACTGGAAGAAAAGGACAAAGAAACTATGAGACTTATAGGACATTTCCACACCTAAGAACCTATTGGACAAGGACTGATATGGGTAATTGAGCAAGGCCAGTGGGAGAAAAAACCCACATCTCTCTGGACCCCACCTTGGTACCCTCCCCACCTTTAAGAGATAAAAACCCCTTATAGGACAATAGAGAAAGGGGGGCTCTTCTCCCCGCTCCCAGCAGCCCTGGGAGCTGTTTGCTTTCCTTTCATAAAGACTTTGCTTGTTTGCTGCCTGTGTGTTCCTGGAGTTCATTCTTCAGCTGCAGTGAACAAGAACCCAGATTCTGGTATCATCTTTCCGATATCACTGTCAGTGTAAAGCTCTTGTGATTGTGCTTTGTGAAAATCTGCCTTACTAGCAATACTGAAGTGTGTCTCTCTCCTCGCCACCGTCATTGTACTTGTGTAAAGGAAAACTCATAGGGAAGAGAACAGACATAGGTTCTGATGGCTCTGTTTCTCAAGCTGGTCCTGGGGACCAGACATTCAAAAGGTTTTGTTTCAGCTTGGAGGGACCATCTGAAACAAACAGAGCATGGAATATGCCCCCTCCGGAGGCCCCCAACAGTCAGGTTCCCAATTCCCCAGTTGTCCAAAGAATTGTAGCCACCACAGCCAAAGATGCGAGGGTGGTAGGGTGTGGCGGCTTAGGAAGGAAGAAGCTGGGAGGAGTGAAAAAGAGAAATTCCCCTAAGGGCGAGCTGAGCTGTACTTCTCAGAAGTCAGGCAATCTTTTCAAGCCTTAGCTCCACCTTCCTCCTTTCCTGTTTAAAACAGGAGTGGGAGAGGCCAGTAATCTGCAGAGTTGAGAGACCTTTCGCCTAAATAAGAAGCCACTTGGGCTGGACGCTGGCAGCAGCCAAGGTCAGCTGTGACCTGGAGCAGGCAAGCAGTGGGCAGGCCGGTATGCGCCAGCCCTGGGGGCTGGGAAGGGAAGGGACTGGGGTTCCAGGCCTGGGCCAGACCGTGCCTTCCAACTGGGGGGGGGGGGGGGCTGAAGAAGCACAGGATTTTTATTTCTGTAGCTTCTTATTTTGTTGCATGCTGGGAGGGGTGGTCGACTTGGACATAGCCTAGGGTCAGAGGCGACCTGATCACTGCCCCTCCACCACTGGCCAGGCTAGGTTCTGGCCAGCAGAGGCCAGAGAAGAGGGAAAAGGGGGATGGGGAAGAGGGAGAAGAGGAGGAGAGAGGGAGGGATACGGAAAAAGGACTAGGAGAGAAGTGGGGGGGAGGAGGAGAGCAGGAGGGAGGGAGAGGGAGGGAGGGAGGAAGGGGAGAGAGAGGAGGGAGAGAATCCCTTATTTTACAAAGGGGAAGCAAGGCTCAGAGAGGCTGAAGAGTTTCCTGACTAGCTCATTTCCAGTAAATGATGAAGCCTGCTCCACTGTGCAATAGTGAAGTGAATAAGCATAGTCTTTTTTTTTTCTTCTGGATCTAGTCTTTATTTTTAAAGTATTACATTTTCTCATTATAATAATAATGAGAATATGATTATATTATATAATCATATGTCATGGATATATATGTAAAAACCGTCAAGAAGTGAATTTGAGAAATACGCAAAGTAAAATAATAATAATAATAATAATAAATATCCCTCCATTCAAAGGAAGCATAGTCTTTATGACTGCTTCTTGACAAGAAATGCAGGGGCTAGAACTTAAAACAACAACCAGAAGAAGCAACAGAGTAGGTGAACAATCTACGACTTTTCTGTTCTCTTCAAAAAATCAGTGCTTTTTCTAGAATAGAAGAGACTCAAGATGATAATTAAAAACAACTTATGTACTTGGATCTTGGTCTAAATAAATCAGTATTGGGATGATATAGGGAAAAAGTCCAACATTTTTAGAGGTGAAAGTGATAATCAGGGTTACAATGTCATGATGTCCCTGTGAAATAATGGCATGAAATAAAAAGAGGATGTAAATAAGTTTGCAAAAAATGAGTGCATTACCGTATATGATAAGTACATGGAGGCTCATTATACTATTTTCTTTTTTTTTTTTCTATTTGAAAATCTTCATAATCAAAAGTCATCAAAAATAGGCTCTCTGGGGCTTTGTGACCTTGAGTACATCATGTAATTTATCTGGGTGTTCAAAGTCTTTTTCAGTGAAACGGGACTAATAATACCTGTCTCACAGGGTTATAAGAATTACATGAGGTGGTTTATGAAAAGCAATTAGTAACCAGGCCTATTCCTTCATATGTGCAGTTTATTCATTCATTAAATGTATCTTTGTAAATATATTTTTGCAGCGGGGCTTGCCCTGTGCCAGGCTTTGTGTTAGATGTTGGGATTCTGAAGACAGATGGCTACTACCCTCCATGGTTTTCCTTCTAGTGGTGTTTACCTTACCACTATTAAAGATTTCACTGTTTTATGTGCATTGTTCATTCTCTTCTGGGGAGACATCAGAGGGAAGATAGATAGGGAAGTAGCTTTTCAAACAAAAAACTCAAGTTGCAGCTAAAGTTTCTCGCTGTCTTCCCAGGTGGACTTTCGTTTTATTTTGTCTTCCTGGCATTACCCCATTTTTTTCTCCATCTGTTTCCCTATTATTATGCCCTCTTCTCATCTTCATCGTCAGTGGAGGCCAGACTATAACATCAGTGTAGCTAGGACACACTTTTGAAAACTGCAACTGAAAATCCACCCACAGAGTATTTTTACCTTCATTTGAATTCCATGTATGCCTTGCGCAGGTCACCTGTTTTCTCTGAGTTATTCTTTCCCCATCTGCAAAATGCAGATATAATAACTATGTGGTAAGTGTAGGCATTGGCAATCCAAGATAACTTTTGTAAAGTATTTGGTATACTGCTCTATAAAAAGGAGCTTTTATTGTTTGGGGCATTATAATTAGTGGATAAGCTGGCTACTGGGGAAAGTTAGGCTAGAGCTGAGCAGGAAAGATGGGCTAAGGGTTCCCGTTAATGTTATCCTTTGTACAAGGAATGATAGCTATAAAGATAACTGCTATAACGTGACACTTTTTCTTTCTTTTTTTTTTTTTTGTCTTTTTGCCATTTCTTGGGCTGCTCCCTTGGCATATGGAGGTTCCCAGGCTAGGGGTCGAATTGGAGCTGTAGCACTGGCCTATGCCAGAGCCACAGCAACGCGGGATCCGAGCCGCGTCTGCAACCTACACCACAGCTCACGGCAACGCCGGATCCTTAACCCGCTGAGCAAGGGCAGGGGCCGAACCCGCAACCTCATGGTTCTTAGTCGGATTCGTTAACCACTGCGCCACGACGGGAACTCCTGCTTATCCATTCTAAATGTAATAGTTTGCATCTCCCAACCCCAAACTCCCATTCCATCCAACTCCCTCTCCCCTCCCCTTTGACAACCCTAAGTCTGTTTTCAGTGTCTGTGAGTCTGTTTCTGTTTTGTAGCTAGGTTAAAAAATATTATATTATCTTTTTTTTTTTTTTTGCTTTTTAGGGCTGTACCCGAGGCATATGGAGGTTCCCAGGCTAGGGGTCTAATTGGAGCTACAGCTGCTGGCCAATACCACAGCCACAGCAAAGCCAGATCTGAGCCATATCTTCAAACTACATCACAGCTCACAGCAGTGCCAGACCCTTAACCCACTAAGCAAGGCCAGGGATCGAACCCACAACCTCATGGTTCCTAGTCAGATTCGTTAAGCACTGAGCCACGACGGGAACTCCAGCGTGACCCTTTTTGAAATTTGTGCTTCAGCTGGATTGTCTGTTCATCTTCAAGCCATCATGAGTGCTAAGGAGCCCAGGTCACAGATGAACTCAGATGAAAAGAATAATACAGGTGACCGTTACTTTTCTAAGATAAGGTTTGTAAATACTATTTATGGCATCTACCAATATTAGACTTTGCCATCCTTGGCACTGGACTTCACGGTTCTTCTTGCCAAGAAATGACCTCATTGTATGTAGGGAATAGTAAATAAAGTCTGTCTCATCCATGTTATGATTTTTATTTTAGTAGCATGGTGGTAGGAGTTTTAATAAAAACCTTGGCGATAACTATCAAAAGACTTTAATAAAGAGCTATTGTAACACTTCCTGAATAAGAACAAAAAATCAAATGTAACATATTTCATCTGGAATAAAAACAAAATCAGTGCTCTTTCGTAGCATGCCAATATATACCTTCCCACACATGGCTGGTCTATTCAATGGCAATAATAACCTACCTTTGCATAGTGGTTTATTTATAATTTATAAAATTGTAATTGTAAGATTATAAATTTTAATTTATAAAACAATGTTTTAAATGTTTATTCTTACCATAATCTTGTTAGGCAGGCAGGGAGAATTTTACCATCCTCAGTTGGTTTCTGAGGAGAGAGAAGTGAATTGTCGTGTATGGTACAAGTGGAATGAAGACTTAGACTTAAGTTTCCTGACATGACATCAGGGCTCTATTATCATATCAAACCACCATCTCCTTTACTGAGTCTAAAACGCTTAAAAAAAAAGAGAAAGAGGAGTTCCTGTCGTGGCACAGGGTTAACGAATCCAACTAGGAACCATGAGGCTGCGGGTTTGGTCCCTGCCCCTGCTCAGTGGGTTAACGATCCGGCGTTGCCGTGAGCTGTGGTGTAGGTTGCAGACGCGGCTCGGATCCCGCGTTGCTGTGGCTCTGGCGTAGGCCGGTGGCTGCAGCTCAGATTCGACCCCTAGCCTGGGAACCTCCATATGCCGCGGGAGCGGCCCAAGAAATAGCAACAACAACAACAACAACAAAAGACAAAAAAAAAAAAAAAATCGAGAGAGAAAGAGAGAATTCTGGCTGCTTGTGGGCTGGAACTAACATTGCCCCTCACTCTGTATACTCCATTCACCTGGCTTAGTTCTAGGTCTGACTTTCTTCTTCCTCCTCCTCGATTGATATGGTCCACCCCTTTCTGTTTTACTTTCTTGTACTTAATTAATCAACAAGTAGACCAAGAAATAGTAAGCATTCGAGAATGCAACTTTAGGAGTCCCCTGGTGGCTCAGGGTGTTAAGGATCCAGGGTTGTCTCTGCTATGGCTTGGGTTACTGCTGTAGTGTGGGTTCCATCCCTGGCCTGGGAACTTCCACGTGCCGTGGGTGTGGTCAAAAAAAAAAAAAAAAGGAAAAGAAAAGAGACTTTAACTTTTCTTTTATACTTGTTCTAACTGGAACAGCCAAATATCTAGAAAAGCCAAGATCTGGTTTCCTCTGTCATACTCCATGACCGAGCGAGCTGATAAATGTGTACTCCCCCCATCCCCTTTTGAAAGAAAGTGTCTAAATCTGCCTAAAAATCTTCTGCCTAATCAGACATCCATTACGGCGCTCTGATAGGGTATACAACAAGCATATTTCTGACAGCAGTAAGGGATCCTTTTTGAGAGAATGAGTGTATGCCCAGAGTATATTTATACCACCTTTTGTTCCTTTTTTGGCTTTTTGGTTTTGTTGTTGTTTTTTCTGCTGCACACTCAGCTTTGGGAAGTTCCCGGGCCGGGCATCACATCTGATCCGCATCTGCACACCCACACAGCAATGCCAGATCCTCAACCCACTGTCCCAGGCCAGGGATGGAACAGGCAATACCACAGAGACAAGCCGGATCATTAACCCACTGTACCACAGTGGAAACGTGTTCTGATTTTTTGGGATCCAAAATATTAGTACCATTACTAAAGAAGGAAAATAAAAGTTTACCTATTAATGTGCCAGTGTGCTTGGTGTTGTCACACATGACGCTACACTTAATCTTTACAGCAATCCTGGCATTGTTAGTCCCATTAGAGCAAATGGCATTGCTGGCACGGGAACCCATGTCTCCTGACACCCATGCCATGATGATAGAACTTGGGAAAAGAGTATCTTTTACACATAGGAATTGGATGCTCTTAAAATTTTTTTTTTTCTCTTTCTTTTCTTTAGGCCACAGGTAAGGCCTATGAAAGTTCCCAGGCTAGGGGTCGAATCAGAGCTACGGCTGCTGGCCTGCGCCACAGCCACAGCAATGCAGGATCCAAGCCGCATCTGCCACCTATATACAGCTCATGGCAATGCCTGATCCTTAACCCACTGATTGAGGCCAGGGATTGAATCTGCATCCTCATGGATACTAGTCAGTTTCATTTCTGCAGAGCCCCAGTGGGAACTCCAGAAGCTCTGAAATTTTTTATTGAATTTCTGGCTTTGGATTACTCCTTCTCATGTAATTCCTCACCCCTGACCAGCCTCTGGTTTTTAAAATAATGCCCTATAAAAATAGGAATCATGGGCATGAAACTTACAAAAAAGAGGATAAATTGAAATGGAAAAAATACTGGAGTTCTGATACCAGAGTTCATTTATTGGTTGTTATGTGACCCTAGGATGGGCACCTACGGGAAAAAGTTTCTGTGTCTCAGTTTTTCTATGGAAAAGACAGAGAGGCCACATTTGTTCCTCCTCATTTCGTAGGATTTAGGGATTAATAGCTACAATAGAGGAAATAATTAGTGTTCCTTGCCTAATAGATGCTGGGCGAATCAAGGTTTTTATTATTAGGAATAACTATATTATTATGTCCAAATGATTTTTTTCAACATTTAATGCCTGATAGTAAACCATGGTTACTTATTCTTGTGGAGTTTGGTGCTTTAAGAACAGATTTTTGGTGCAGTCCATCACTTTGCTTGAAAAAAATAAATATTTTAGAGCTGAAAATAGTAAGCAAG
Organism: Phacochoerus africanus; assembly: GCF_016906955.1. NCBI lineage: Eukaryota > Metazoa > Chordata > Mammalia > Artiodactyla > Suidae > Phacochoerus > Phacochoerus africanus. The sequence goes on along the minus strand of NC_062547.1, from coordinate 12,147,895 downwards.
ACTTGAAGTAACACTGTAACAGAGCTAACAGAAGAACCTGTGTTTCTAATGCAACTGGAAAAAAGTTGTTTATTTCCTTATATTTCTCAGGGGGGAAAAAAAAAAAGATGCACCAGCATGGCAGTATTAAAAGCTTATCTGATTGATGAAATAAGAAACTCAGCTTATATTTTGGATCCCAGCTCGAATTCTGATTTAATTATATTTCCTGGCCTTTTTGAGATTGGTTCTGAGTTTCCTAGATAAATTTTGTGAAAGGCATGCTAAAAAGAGAAACAAGAAACTAAGGTTGCATTCATAGTTTTAAAGTATTTAATGTTTATGTTTAGGTCAATGAAAACCAACAGAATAATTGCAGTACTTCTCAAATGAAGATGGACTCAAGAAATATTTCAGAGCGTATACCTAGCACCCAGGCTGAAGGACCCAAAGACCAAACTGTGTCCCAGAACAAGGTAATTTATGTTCATTTTGCTGTAAACGATAGAACACACAAAAATAGGCTATACGAGGTCAGTTCTAAAGATGGTGAGACCTTGTGTATGGCACTCAAGAAACTCAAGGCTGTCACAGACGAGATAAAAACTCATTCAGGCCGAGAAATGCTGGTATGTGGCACAAAAGGGATTGAAGGATACTTAAACCTTAGCATGCCCATCAGGTGTTTTCCCAAAAGCTGCCATGTGAAAATTGACTTTGCTAAAAGTCAAAGTCAGCAGACAGAAGAGAATCAGGAAGAAGATCAAGAAGAGAAACAGGAAGAGAAGTGTGTTGTTGGCCAGCATAACAACGCATCTACTGACTGTGTCAAATTTTATATTCATGCAGTTGGGAAGACTAAAAGAAAGATTGTCAAATGTGGGAGGCTTCGCAAAGAAGGGACCCGCCTCTGTGTCTATGCTTTTAAAGGAAAAAGCATTAAGAGTGCTCTGTGTGAGGATGGCAGATTTCTTTCCATCCTGAAGAATGATAATTGGAAACTCATTGAAGAACTGAACGTAGTTTTAGAAAGCTCACGATTGGTTGATGACTTAGATGGCAAGTCCTTTCAGGTTGAGTTTGACAGACAAGTGGGCACTGGGGCAGATGCCACTCGGAATTCTGAGTCACAGAAAATAAACCCCCGTGTGTTGAAAGAAACAATTGCAGACCAGTACCCTAGTTTGAAAAAAGAACGTGATAAAATTAGAGAAAGCTTTAAGAAATCTATGGAAAGAGGAAAGGGGAAAAAATTGCATAAAACAGACTTTGGGAACCTGACGAAAAACTCTACTTTGGTTAGAGTACACAGACTTCTTTGTCATCGCAGTGAGTCGGTTGGGTACCTCTCATGGGACAACAGAGGAGAAAAGGGTTCAGCCACTTGCTTTGTCTTTAGAGAGTTGTACATTTTCACTTGTCTGCATGTAATAAATGAAATTGTGAGAGAAGAAATAGACAAAACTAAATGGAAAGACATAATTAGTCAATATGTAAGGGTGACATTTGTTTATGAAAAGGCTGGAGAAGAAAAACAGAAGTCCTTTTGCATTGAACCTTGGTTTGAGATATTTGATGCAAATCTTGATTATGTTGTTCTGAAACTGAAGACAAATGGACAACAGGTACCTGTGGGATTATATAATGAAATAGCGCAAAGTGATCCTGAACCACCTAAGGGGTTGGTGTACATGATTGGCCATCCTGACGGAGAGGCAAAAACTACGGATGCTTGTGCCGTGATCTCTCATGGTCGACAAGAAGAGGATCAGGAACAACCTCCGGCTGGAGAAGCAGAGGGTCGTGGTTATGGCATGCGGTATATCCATATGCACACTCAGAAAAGTTTCCAGAAGATAGTTCCCAACCCTGAGGGAGTTACCAGTAACACCCCTTTTTATGTTGGGTCTTCGGGCTCCCCAGTGTTTGATTCGGAGGTTTCATTGGTGGCCATGCTCACTGCTGGCTTTTCTTATGAGTACCAGAAGGGGACTTCCAGCATCATTGAATTTGGCTCTACCCTGAAATCTATCCTCTCTCATATTAAACAAAATCATGGAAGGTGGTATGAAACACTATCTGTAAATCCATAGGAAGTAGAAATTGTGAGTATTTAGAATGGAGAAGAGAGAGAATTCAGTCTATTTACCAGCTTTAAAGGTATTGCCCATGGAATTATTATTCCATGGGCAATGATGATAGCTTTCTAAATTCCAAAATGGTCAATCTCATAAATAATTATAATAATTAATATTATGGACCACTTCCTATGTTCCGAGTATTTTTCTAAGCACAGGAAGAAACTAGTTTTAACAACTCTATGAGGTGAGTTAGTATCCCTGTTTTAATGTCAAGCAATGTAAAGAAAGATAAGATTAATAATCAGTTTTATGACAATAAGATTAATGTAACCATCGTTGGGTTTTCTTCCTTATCTCCCCCAAATTCAGTTACTTAAGCATGATCCAAGACCTGTTCAACTCATTATCTACAATGTCTGGTACATGGAAAGTAAGTGCTTAGAAAATGTGTGGGTTCATCAATAGCAAAACTTAGAGCTAGACTTAATCTTAACCAAGTATCTAAATGCTCAGTTAGAAATTATCTCAAATAGGAGTTCCCGTCGTGGCGCAGTGGTTAACGAATCCGACTAGGAACCATGAGGTTGCAGGTTCGATCCCTGCCCTTGCTCAGTGGGTTAATGATCTGGCATTGCCGTGAGCTGTGGTGTAGGTTGCAGACACAGCTCGGATCCTGAGTTGCTGTGGCTCTGGCATAGGCTGGCAGCTACAGCTCCGATTAGACCCCTAGCCTGGGAACCTCCGTATGCCGTGGGAGCGGCCCAAGAAATGGCAAAAAGACAAAAAAAAAAGAAAAAAAAGAAATTATCTCAAATAAAATTCTTTAGAATTTCCAAAATCCTCCTATTACTAAAACTGTTGGTATATGTGCGTCCCCAAATTCAGAGCTAAAGTAGTATTTATCAGGTTTCGATACTATAAAGTTACTCTTTTCCCCATCCTTTCTACAGGGTACTCTTTGCAGTAATTCATTTTGCATAACCCATGGGTAAGGAGTGGGGAGTTATGCTCCCCTTCCTTATAAGAATACTCTTGGAGTACTTACATAATTTATTTTGGAATCATTCTACATGGAGACATTCTAGCACACATAGAAGTCTTTACTAAATATACCCAACAAGACTTAAATGATATCTGACAAAGCCTGTCTTTGCTGCACATGGAAATGTCTCTGATGAGAAAAGCTCCAAAATGGGATGGCTTTGGACATTACTGCTGCCCTACAAGGAAGTATCTTTGCTGTTTAACCAAGCAGACTGTTGTGTTTTCATACCTGATGGGTCTACGAATGGGTCATCCTTATTAAATCACAGGAGGACACAAGTGAATATCCTGAATGATCCCACCCTCAGCCTAGGGGACTTAATCAATGATTCAGCTCATGGTGCTCTTGGTGGAGAAAATTGTTACCTGTCTGGGGAATCATCTTAATCTGTGTGTTCTCTTGCACATGCCTATATTGTTGCTGTGATATCTGCCTCCGGTACAGCCAGAGAGCCATCCGACGAGCCCCCTCAAAACTGGTGACATCTCTTGTTGACCACTCAGGGCATATTGCGGAAGAGGAGGGCGTGTGAGATTGTAAGAGCTAGTCACAAGGGGTGCAGTGTTGGAGGAGGTCATCAAGAGGACGGACCACCCACTGACCCTTGAGTTGGACCCTTCTGTCCTTGGAATGTACACATTACCTACTGTTCCCATGGTGAGAGCTGTTCCTTCACTTTAAAATGCCATGCAATACCTTGAAAATCCTTTATCTTTAAAATACTATAGGATATCACTTATTTGTGGAAGCTGAATAATAATACAAATGAATCTATGTACATGATAGACTCACAGACATAGAAAACAAACTGTGGTTACTAAAGGGGAAAGGGAGGAAGGGAGGGACAAATTGGGAGATTAACAGATACAAATCGCTATACATAAAACATAAGCAACAAGGATTTACTAGCTAGCACAGGGAATTATATTCACTGTCTTGTATGAACCTATAATGGAAAATTATCTGAAAAAAAGAGCTGAACAACTTTGCCGTACACCTGAAACTAACGGTTTGTAAATCAACTATATTTCAATTAAAAAATAGATTCTGGTGGGAGGGTGGAGAGATCTGTCTTGTGATCCCTCCAGACATGTGTGTAAATTCCCACGCTTATTAAACCCACCACTTTGGAGTGACCGGCGTCTTTCTTCAGTCTCCCCCCCCGCCCTTCGGGGACAGGGGGCAGTTTTCAATATATAACAGCCTCTGCCTCAACCGCTTTAGAAGGACTAGATGTTTGCTACCCTACCCTCCTGTCTCCTACTCACTCATAATTTGGGATGGAGGGCAGCCCTGCCAAACCTGGCATATTGCTCCTCACCCCAGCTTCTAGGATCTGTTAGTGATTCTGTTAGTGATCTGTTAGTGAATCTGTTAGTGATTCATATGGCTATATTGAAACTAATGCCTTTGATCCCAAAAATACCAGGGGCTTCACTTCCCTTCCCCGCAGTGGGAGCTTGGATGCTGAGGAGGCTACCTGCTGACCCTGTATGGCTGGTTTGTGCCCCTCATTCAACAGGTCATCACATGCCTCTTCTCGATTCTACCAGCTCCAGCTTCCCAACACACTTAGAAATACACGATTAAATTTCCTCTGTGCGTTTTCATGGTTAGCTAGCTCATTACCTTTTATCACTGAGTAATAGCCCATTGTATGGATATACCACCTTTGTTTACTTATTTGCCATTTGAAAGATATCTTTGAGGAAGTTCCGAGTGGCTCAGTGGTAAGAGCCCAACTAGTATCCATGAGGATGTGGGTTCGATCCCTGGCTTTGCTCAGTGGGTTAAGGAACTGCCATGGCTGTAAGCTGTGATATAAGTAGCAGAGGTGGCTCGGATCCTGCATTGCTTTGGCTATGGCATACAGTGCAGATCCAGCTTCGATTTGACCCCTAGCCTGGGATCTTCCATATGCTGCAGGTGTGGCCCTAGAAAGCAACCAACCAACCAAACAAACAAACAAACAAAAAAAAAAAAGGAAGGAAGGATTTGTGACTTCACAGATTTCAATATCACATTTAAGGTTACGAGGGGTCAACTGTGTGGGAGGGTAGAAGGGATAAACTAGGAGGGTAGGATTGTCACATATACACTACTATACCTGGAATAGATAATTAACGAGTTACTGTATGGCACAGGGAGGGCTGCTCAATGGTCTGTAATAACATATGGGAAAAAAGTGTGGATATATGTATATGCATAGCTGATTCACTTTGCTGCAATCCTAAAGCTAATACAACATTACAAATCAACTATACTTCAATAAAATTTTTTTAAAAAGATACCTTGTTGCTTCCTGTTTGGGGTGATCATCTAAAGCTGCTCTAAGCATTTGTGTACCAATTTGTACACAAATGGACATCACTTTTCAACTCAATGGTGAAATTCCTAGGAGTGATGATTGGACTGTATGGTAATATGTTTTTGGGTTATTTTCCCCCCCTAACTTTACTCTGATCTTTTTTAAAATTTTTTATTTTATGGCCACTCGCATGGCATGTGGAAGTTCCCAGGCCAGGGATTGAATCCAAGCCACAGCTGCAATTTACCCTGCAGCTGCAGCAATACCATGTCCTTTACCCACTGCACTGGGCTGGGGATCAGACCCTTACCTCTGCCGTAACTTGAGGCTCTGAAGTTGGATTCTTAACCCACTGCGCCATGACGGGAACTCCTATTGCGATATTATTGATATGTAACATATATTATTTTAAGGCGTACAGTGTGATGATTTGATACTTTATACATTGCAAAATGATTACCATAATAAAATGAGTTAATATTCATATCCTCTCACATAATTATTGTTTCCTTTTGTGGTGAAAATACTTAAGATCTACTCTTTTGGAGTTCCAAGTATGGCTCCGTGGAAAGCAACTCGACCAGTATCCATGAGGATGTGGGTTCAATCCCTGGCCCTGCTCAGTGGGTTAAGGATCCAGCATTGCTGAGAGCTGTGGTGTAGGTTGCAGACGTGGCTCTGATCTGATGTTGCTGTGGCTGTGTTGTAGGCCAGCAGCTGCTGCTCTGATTCCACTCCTAGCCTGCAAACTTCCATATGCCGCAGCTGTGGCCCTGAAAAATTTAAAGAAAAACAGTTTTTAAAAATCTATTTTTTTAACAATTTTCAAGAGTATAATATATTGTTGATTATAGTCACCAAGGTATACATTAGATCCCCAGAACTTACTCATTTTATAGCTGAGTTTGTACTCTTTGACCAATATTTCACCATTTCCCCTACCCCACAGGCCCTGGTAACCCCCGTTCTATGAGTTAGGCTAGTAAGATGTTTAACTTTGTAAGAATCTGCCAAACTCTCTTCCAAGGTGGCTGTAACCATTTCACATTCCCACCAACAATAAATGGAAGTTCATATTGCTTCACATCTTCACCAGCATTTGGTATTGTCAGTTTTTTTTTGTTTTGTTTTTTTTAAAATTTTAGACATAGTAATACTGTCAAAAGGCCTGGTATATTTCAGGGGGTTCAGAAAATTGGGGCTGTCTTGGGTGATCTAGCATATGTATATATAATTATACTATCAGCCTGGATTCTGTCAGGAGAATAAAGCCACTACAAATATACAAGAATAAAGGACTTACCTAGGACTTAGGGCTTAGATGAGAATGGAAAGAGCAGGGGAAGAGAAGATCTGTAAAACTGCAGCCGGAGGATGTTGGCCTAAAGTATTGGAAGGGGGAAGAGAAGCTGCTGATTGATGTGGAAACATCTGAGAGGGTGCCTGTCTTGTTACCATAGTGAAGTGGTAACTTACAGACAGGTTGCAAAGTTGCTGCATCAGATGCAACCTACAAACAAGAGCTGCTGGAGATATTACACCGTCCTGACTGCCACAGTCTTCCAAAAAAGAACAACTCCCTGGTCTTCCAAATTTCTTAGGAGTTTTTCAATTGACGAATGCTAACGCAGAACACAGGGATTCTGGGAAAAATTGTTCTCAGCTTTATAAGGAGGTGGTGGTGCTACTAAATTGACAATAGGTAGCCAGCCTGCATACATGCATGTGTGAGAACACACACACCACATGCACATATATGCATACATTATCATTTAGCAAGGTTGTAACATAGTGCTTACTATAAAGTGTATGTTACAACTTTGCTAATTGCAAGTCAGCTGTGCATTCACTATGCCTGGCAAATAAATTATGCTATACATAAATCCTATCACCATCCAACTGAAATATTCTGCCATGTTTAATATCGGATGCCATCATAGAGAAAGAACAAGTTAAAAATCAGGCTAGGATTTCCCATTGTGGCTCAGTGGTTAACGAACCTGACTAGTATCCATGAGGAGGCCGGTTCAATCTCTGGCCTTTCTCAGTGGGTTGAGGATCCGCTATTGCAATGAACTGCGGTGAAGGTTGCAGACCATGCTCGGATCCCACGTCGCTGTGGCTCTGGCATAAGCCAGCAGTTACAGCTCTGATTCGACCCCTAGCGAAGGAACCTCCATATGCTGCGGGTGAGGCCCTAAAAAAAAGACAAAAGACAAAAAGAAATCAGGCTAAATTTGGACACAGGTAGGAAAAAAAGAGGTTTTTTTCCTGTTCCCTTTTGATTTTTGTGCAGCCCAGCTCTTTTCTGTCATTGCTTATTTTCCACATGAAAATTCCAGGTGAGCTCACAACAGCTTTAAACATGGACTTTCATTTCTCTTTTCTCCTTCCATTTGGCTTCTTTTCCAAAACATTTATTTCCTCATTTTCTCCCTTCCCCTCTTTCACATTGACACACAATCTCCTTTTCTGTCACATGCCTTCCCCATGAAAACCCTTTTAAAACAGCCAGAAAGAATTTTGAATTAATCTGAAAACTGGGCTGTCCAATATGCCTTGGGAAAATTACTTAAAATCTCCGGGCCTTGACTTCTAATTAATTCTAAGAAATTATATTGCATGTTTACAGGTTAAATATAGTCGTAAGGGCTTTATTTCTGTTAACTCTAAATCCTCACCTCAGCCCTATGAGATAGGTACATTCAGGATCCCCATTTTACCGATGAGGAGACTGAAGCTAAGCTTCAGGAACTCAACCAAGCTTGTACAGCTCTTTTAAGAACTGGAGATAGGCCCTTAGGCATCCGGCCTCAGAGCTCATGCTCCTCACTCCTAACTCTTGTGTTTAGTCTCCCAAAGTGAAAGATGATTCTTGGAAGTGTTAAGTGAGGGACTCCATTCCTTTCGACTTCCAAAATGCAGATGTTTATGTTTTTTTTTGTTTGTTTGTTTTTGGTTTTTGGTTTTTTTTTTTTTTTTTTTTTTTTTTTTTTTTTTTTTTTTTTGCTTTTTAGGGCCTCACCCATGCCAAATGGATGTTCCCAGGCTAGGGGTTGAACTGGAGCTGCACCTGCCAGCCTACCACAGCTCACAGCAACACTGGATCTTAAGGCACTGAGCAAGGCCAGGGATCAATCCTGTGTCCTCTTGGATACTAGTCTGGTTCTTAACCCCCTGAGCCACAACGGGAACTCCTGAATGATCTTGATATTAGCTGGCTTAGGAGATTTTTTTAAGGTCTGAGGAAGCATAGATCTAATACTTTTTGAGTTCTCCTTGGGTATCACAGAAGGAGTGAGGAAGGAAAATGGGACAGGGAATTCTAAAGATGGGAGAAAAGACAGCTGCTCTTTGGGATGTCTGACCTCTGATCAACTTCATTGACTTTTTATCAATTTCTCCCCAGGCTTTCCTTTTGTCTTTCTTCCTTCCTTCTTTCCTTCTTTCCTTCCTTCCTCCCTTTCCTTCTTTCCTTCTTTTTTTATAAATGGCCACACCTGCGGCACATGCAAGTTCCTGGGCCAGGAGTCCAACTGGAGCTGCAGCTGAGGCCTACGCCACAGCCACAACAACACCAAATCTGAGCCACATCTATGATCCATGTTGCAGCTTGCGGCCATGCCAGTTCCTTAATCCAGCGAGTAAGGCCAGGGATTGAACCTGCATCCACATAGACACTATGTCAGGTTCTTAACCTGCTGAGCCAAAAGTAGGAACTCCTCCATTTATATTTCTTAGTTTATATACAGGTAGATGCATTCATATTTCTGCCATACAGTCCTATGAGTTTTAACGCATGCAAATGCTCTTGCCACCACCACTTCTAATAAGACACAGAACAATTCCGATACCCCTTATAAATCAAATAATAATATAAAAGTCAGGCAGGAAATCATATCATCTATTGGGAAAATTAATAAACAAAGAATTTGTTTTTTGATTGTTATTGTATTAATTGTGAAGATGTGACTCCAGGATGAAAACATTTTTGCTGTGGCTTAGCTTTCCCTTCAATCATTAGAGGTCATGTTTGTCTCTCATCTTTCACTTAATAATAGGAAAGCAAAGTGTTGGGTACATTTAACTTGTTTATTTCTAGCAATAAATGATACTATGCTTAGATGCCTAGCAATTAATATTTCCAAGTACATTTCGGAAGAAGAAAAACAAGATTCTGGTGGGATATGTTTGAGGATTTAAGAAGATTCTCTGGGATTTGATAGCAAGTGCACTCACCCAACTGATGGGGGAGGGATAGGATTAAGGTCGCCCTTTCATTCCCCGCCCCACCCTGCACTGACCTAACTTGTTAATGAATCTGGGTGGCAAGGGGTAGGATTAAAGCAAACCACCCAAAGTTTTCCTTGTTGTTACCCACCTCACACCATTCACTCTCCTCTGGGCAGGAGAAGGAAGGAATATTTTCATGACAGTGGGGCAGCAAGCCTCATGGCCAGCACAAAAGCAAGGTGGCTCTGGCTTCTGAGTGAAGGGATCCCCAAGGCAGAAATCAAGGGTGTCATCAATGAGATCTTGCTATCTAGTGTCTAGCTTTGAGTAAACAAAAAACAGATGTTCATTTCGTTGACCCCAAACTACTCACCAAACCACTCAACACCAAAAATAAATGCATGTAGTCACTTCCATCTCTCTCCTTTCCTCTCTACCTTAACCTCAGGTGCTTGTGAAGATAGTTAGAGATGGAGCTGAGACTTCTCTGTCCTCCAGAGGGATCAAAGACCAAAATCCTTGTGTGACTATGTTGGGAATTTCAGGGGGTAGGGACTGAAACATATGGCCTTGTTGAATTCAGACACCCAAGTCACTTCCTTGCCCTGTGGTCGTGGGAGAGGAAAGGATTCTGGGCACAGGAGGGGTCAAAGACACCAAGAGCTGCGGGGTGGAGCTGAGGCAGTGTGTGTGGAGGTGGAGAGAGGCCCCTGAACTTGGTTCTCACTAGACACTGAGGAGTACACAGGCAAGGACCCTGGAGCAAGGGGCCAGAAGAGGAAAAGAGACTGACAATTAAGCTTTCCTCCTCTACCTCCATTACCATCCCTTCTCCACCCTAGCTGTCCTTTCCCCATCACCCTGCACTTCCCTGGGCTCCTAGATGTCCACTTGTGTTGGAACCTCTGGTTTGCATTGCGATCCTACAGGAGGAAAGCTCCCTAGTTCATTTGATGGGGTTTAGGAAAGGTTTGAGGTGGGGACAGGAAACAACATGAACTTGTGGAGGAGGCCCCTTGGATGGACTCCGTGTCTGCTGCTGTGGAATTGATGTGTCGTATGCCTGCACCCCCATCTCATAAGCACCAGAGGGGATTCGATTCTCCGATTCAGGAACTGCTTCACATGGGATGTGGACTTAAACAATATGCACAACCTCACAGCCATAGAGAACAGACTTGTGGTTGCCAAGGGGGAGGGAGGAGGGAGTGGGATGGACGGGAAATTTGGGGTTAGTAGATGCAAACAATTACCTTTGGAGTGGATAAGCAATGAGGTCCTACTGTACAGCACAGGGAACTACATCCAGTCTCTTGGGATGGAGTATGATGGAAGATAATAGAATAAAAAGTGTATATATATATATATATATGTATGACTGAATCACTATGTTGTACAGCAGAAATTGACTCAACACTGTAAACCAAATAAGCCCTAATAAAAAATAAATTAGAAAAATATGCACAACCTAAAAGTTGAGAGTTAAGTTTTATCTGGGACAAAATGAGGATGATAGCCTGGGAGGCAGAATTTCTGATAGCTCCAAAGTGGTAGAAGGGAATGTCCAGATACATGTGATTTTGATTAAGGGGGGAGTACATGCAACCAAACACACACTTTATAGAAGGTCGCTGCTAGTCATGAGGAGCAGAAGTCACCATGGATTTTAGTGCTTTTCTAGATATGAGGAGATGCAAGAATCAGGCTCATAAAATCTTCTGAAAATATCTAACTACCTAAAGACCTGCTCTGCCAGTTTTCCCAGAGCACAGAGTGCCTCACCCTTGATGTCCACCCTGAGCTCCTTTCAGAAGGTATTGAGGGTTGGCAGGTGCAGTGGCTCAGGATTCAGTCTTTGTAGCAGATGGCAAGTGCCAATCTCCAGTTCACAGGGGCTTGTAGATTGTCCCCAAACCATTTCTCATCCCCTCTGGCAAGTCCAGCAAAGATAATACAGAATCCCAAAAGGAAAAAAGAAGTCAGTCTCAGCCTTCCTTAAAGGCTGAAGGGTGACAGGGAAACACTCAGAGGTCATTTACCCGGCACCACGTCGCCCCCTGCAGGATGTAGCTACAAAATGCACAGCTTCTAAACAAAGGCAGCCATTAACTTGTAGCCAAACTGATAGTGAAACTGACCTCCAGATCTTCCATCTGACAGCCCCTTTTGGGAATTGTTCAACTCAGAACCATTGACTAACATAGGAAAGATCAAAAGTCTTTAGCAGGATTTCCCGTGGTGGCACAGCGGTAACAAACCTGACTAGTGTCCATGAGGATGCAGGTTTGATCTATGGCCTTGCTCAGTGGGTTAAGGGTCCAGCGTTGTCATGAGTTGTGCTGTAGGTCGCTGAGGCGGCTTAGGATCTGGCATTGCTGTGAGTGTGGCTTCTGGCAGCTACAGCTCCAATTCGACCCCTAGCCCAGTAACTTCCACATGCTGCAGGTACCAACCTAAAAAGACCAAAAAAAAAAAAAAAAAAGGTCTTTAGCAAACACAAATGGCTCAGCCATCCCCCAGCCTGGGCATCTTCTTGGATTTTACATGATAAAGTGGCAGTTGCCCTTCTGGGGGAAATTTTATCCCCTACTTCCTCCCTGGGATTTTTTTTTTTCCCTCAAGGGAGAGGGCATCCTATCTTCTGACCAACAGACTGAAGTCAGGTCATCTTAATCCAGTCAGAGATGTAACCGTTGTTACATTGTCAGTTCTTTTCTACTTGATCTATCATCAGTGTAATCCTAATTAAAATCCCAGCAAGTTATTTTGTGACTATCAACACTTTGATACTAAAGTTTATAAGGAAAGGCAAGAGAATAGTCAACACAATAATAAAGAACAAAGTTGGGGGGCTGTCACTACTCAACTTTACTGCTTATTATTACAAAGCTGCAATAATCAAGACAGAGCTGTATCAGTAAAAGAATAAGCAAGTAGAACAATGGAACAGAGCCCAGGAATATATCCACTAAAACACAGACAACTAATCTTTGAAGAAGGAACAAAAGCAATAGGATGGAGCAAAAATGCTCTGTTGCAGACATGGTGCTAGACATCCCCATGCCAAAAAAAAAAAAAATCTAGAGATAGACTACGTACTTTTCGCAAAAATTAACTCAAAATGAATCAGAGACCTAACTGTAGAATACATAACTACAATATTCCTAGAAGGTAACCAAGGAAAATTTAGGTGGCCTTGGGTTTGGCACAGAAGCAGGACCAATGAAAGAAAAAATATTGTGTTGGACCTTGGTAAAATTTAAAACTCTGTTCTGTGGAACACACTGTTAAGACAGTGATAGCCACCTCATCCCCACCACCACACAGTGCCAAGGAAAGTGATGGCAAGATTGGAGAAGAATCCATGTGAGCCTAAGCACTGGGACACAAGGCACTTCCTGTCCCCCTTGGGCCCTGTGGCACCTATAGCAGGCCAGACGGGGCAAGCTCCAGTTATTTTAAAGAGGAAGAGACAGAGAGAGACAGAGACAGATAGAAAGAGAAAGAATGAATAGACAAGTCACAGATTGAGATAAAATATTCATGAAAGGCACATCTGATAAAAGACATTTAAAATACACAAAAACACTTAAAACTCAACAATGAGAAAACAAATAACCCTATTAAAAAAAAGATGGGCCAAAGACCTACACAGACATCTCACCAAAGACAGATGGCACATAAACTGGTGAAAAGATGCTCAGTGTCATATGTCATTAGAAAACTGTGACTTAAAATAGCAATGAGATACCACTACCTGTGGTCTACGGGTTCTATGTCAAAGAATTTAAAAACTAAGAGTGAACCTTAATGTGAAATGTTGACTTTAGTTAATAATGATGTATCAATATTTCTCAGCAACTGCTAGCAAAAACATCACTCTAACACAAGATACTAATATTAGGGTGGAGCTCTGAGGGGATATATGGGAACTATGTACTTTCCACTAAAAGGTTCTACAAATGTAAAACTGCCCCCAAAATAAAATGTATTAAATTTAAAAATCATCAAAGGGATAGACATAGGGCAGGGTCTAGGAAAAAACAGATGTGGTAGGGTTGGGGTGGCCTCATGACAGCCTGGCAAGGATGTAGGTTCCCCACTCAGCCTTTGCTGGCATAGGTCGGGATGGGAACCACAATTTTTCTGTGCCGTTTGGCTTGAGTAGAGAGGTTATTATTTAAAAGTTTTCAATTTTGCTGTGCTACCCCTTTCTTGGGTTTTTTTGGTTTTGTTTTGTTTTTTGTTTTTGTTTTTGTTTTTGTTTTTTTGGTTACAGGGAATAAGCTTTTCACGTTGTATTGTGTTCTTTTGTTTTGTTTTATCTTGGGTCTGTGCCCATGGCATTTCCCAGTTGCTGGCTTCTACCATTCCAAGTCTAGGTTATATGAGGCAAAAAGAAAACTAGGGTACTCAACACCAAGGTCCCTAAGCGATCTGCCTGTCCTCCAAATTTCAGAGTCTTCTCATGGTTTTCCAGAGTGTTTAGTTGTGCTGAGCTAAAGGCATAGGCTGCTTCTTCTTAAAAGTCAAAATCCTTTTTATACTTTCATCATTTTTTGGACCTATTCATGAAAGTCAGACAGGTGGCTCTTCTACGGTGGTGGTCTATCGGACAGGCAGCTAAGGATGCTACAGATGGAACCTCTTTGTAAAGGAATGACAATATTCTGGAAGAGCACATGGGACCAGAAATATTGTTGAGGCCATCTTTTGGGAAATATAATCTACCACCCTCTTTGCCTTGGGAAACTGATGAACAGCTGCACTACAGTTAAAGTAGTCAAACTTGTTACTTGTCTCAATGACTCGGTTGACTAACTATTTGAAAACAGGAGTCAAGTACTCTCTGATCTGATTTGCCTAACTTTAGAGGATTCTTTATATCACAGTCAGCATGCAATACATAGCACTGTAGGAAAATGAATAGAGCCAAGTAACTGCAGAATAATGATCAGTCAACAGAACATGACACTGTCTGATGTGGCCTTAAAGGTATATAGAGGAAATCCTGAAGGCATTGATAAATGAGAGAGAGAATGAAAAGAAGCAAAGGGAAGTAAGGTTTCCATACTTCACTTGAACTGTTAAAATGACTACATTAGTAGATTGTGATGTTGTAAATATATTGCGTAATGCCTAAAGCAACCTCTAAGCAAGTTATTCAAAGATAAACAGTGAAAAACACTATACAGAAGTCAAAATGGAATCTTAAAAATGTGCAAGTAACCTGCAGGAGAAGGAAAACAGAGGGAGTAAACAGAAGACAAAAAACCTGGCAGACGTAAGCCTTAACACATCAATAGTTACCATAAATGTAAATGGTTTAAATACACCAATTAAAGTGCAGAGATTGGCAGAGTAGATTAAAACATGACCCAGCTACAAACTGTCTACCAAAAAACTCAGTTCAAATCTAACAGTACAGACAGATTGAAAGTGAAAGAATGGAGTTCCTGCTGTGGTACAATGGGGTAAGAATACAACTGCAGAGGCTCAGGTTGCTGCAGAGGCTTGGGTTTGATCCCCAGCCAAGAGCAGTGTATTAAAGGATCTGGTGTTGCTAGAGCTGTGGCATAGTTCACGACTGCAGTGTAGATCACAGCTGCGGCTCCAGATTCAATCTCTGACCCAGGAACATCCATATGCCTCAGATGAGGCCATAACAATTAAAAAAAAAAAAAAAAAAGTAAAAGGATGGAAAAAAGATACATAATGAAGGAGTTCCCATTGTGGCTCAGTGGTAACAAACCTGACTAATATCCATAAGGAGGCCAGGGATCCCTGGCCTCCCTCAGTGGGTTAAGGATCTGGTGTTGCTGGGAGCTGTGATATAGGCTGGGTAGCTGCAGCCCAATTCAACCCCTAGCCTGGGATCTTCCTTATACCGTGGGCTTAAAAATAAAATGAAACAAAACAAACAAATGAACCAGAAAAAAAATCATGAAGACATTGATAAAAGTAAAACACATGTACCTATCTTAATATTAGATACAGTTGACTTCACACCAAAGAAAATTACCAGAGACAGAGAGAAGTATATAAATATATATCAGTATATTAAAATATATATACTGATATATATATTTATGTATTTATTTATATATGACATATTATGTATATTATATATATATATATATATATATAAAATGATAAAAGAGTCAACCCACCAAGAAAACATGGCATTCTTTTTTTTTTTTTTTAATGTCTTTTAGCCTTTTCTTGGGCCGCTCCCGTGGCATATGGAGGTTCCCAGGCTAGGGGTCTAATAAGAGCTGTAGCCACCGGCCTGCGCCAGAGCCACAGCAACGCAGGATCCGAGCCGCGTCTGCAACCTACACCACAGCTCACCGCAACGCCGGATCGTTTTTTCGGGAACTCCGAAAACATGGCATTCTTAAATGTACAAGCACAAGCAACAAAGTGGAAAATTTGTGAAGCAAACCTGTTAGAACTAAAAGGAGAAATAGACAAATCTAAAATTATAGTTAGAGACTGTCAACAATTTAAAGAACAATCAGCCTGGGTAAGGAAGAACTCAACTGGAGTTCCCGTCGTGGCGCAGTGGTTAACGAATCCGACTAGGAACCATGAGGTTGTGGGTTCGGTCCCTGGCCTTGCTCAGTGGGTTAACGATTCGTCGTTGCCGTGAGCTGTGGTGTAGATCGGAGACGCGGCTTGGGTCCTGCGTTGCTGTGGCTCTGGCGCAGGCCGGTGGCTGCAGCTCCAATTCAACCCCTAGTCTGGAAACCTCCATATGCCGCGGGAGCGGCCCAAGAAATAGCAAAAAAAGACAAAACAAACAAACAAACAAAAAACAAACAAGAAGAACTCAACAAAGTCATCAACCAATAGCATTTAATAAAAACTTAGAGAACATGCCACCCAATAACAGAACACACATTCCTTTTGAGCACTCATAGAACGTTTTTACTGCCTGGGAATTTCTGGTTTAGCTGGTCAGATGCTGTTTTCTCCCTGCTATTTCCAAGCATCCCCTTAAATCGTCACTGATGGTCGCTGGATCTGTACTTACCCAGACCACAAGAAAGCTTCCAGGGACTTCGTAATCCTGGTTTCCTGATGGGAAGTAAAAGTAGCGCAATACAAATTTATATCACCTTTTCTTTAATTCTACTTTTGTCCTTCCAGAACACTTTCTCCTCATTTTCACTCCTTTCTTTTACATTGAGGCACTTTTACGTTGACGTACACCTTGCCTCCTATTGCACTATCTCCCTGTCATGTAACAGGTGTCAGGGAAAAAGGTGGGGCTTTTTTTTGTCTTAGTTCAGTTGGGATTTTTGCCCAACTAAATTCTGAATACAAGTTTCCCCTCTGCTAAACAGGTAGCTGGGGCAAATTGTTCAAATTCCCTAAGCCTTGTCATTTATAGAATGAGAATAACAATGGCTCCTGTTAGGGTTAGTTGAGGTATCCTTAACTTTCTCTTTTGTCCTTCAAACCCTAAAATTCCATGTTTTAATGCTGGACTTAAAAGAAAGGCTTACTAAAGATTTTGGAAAATACCCTGAGGAGATTTCTGAGCAAGGGGACCAGCAAGAACAAAGTTCAGAGGTAGCCTCAAGCCTGGTGATTTTGGAAGCTGTTAAAGGAGTATGCATTGTATTTAGAACTTGGTAAGGAGGGAAATAAGGGTAGAGGGGTGAACATGATTTGGAAAGTACTTGCTATGGGAGAAAAGACAGGTGTTATTCAAGAGCAGGTAAGAAACAGGAAAGCAAATCTTCCAAAGCAAAAACGATCATATGATATTATGAAGTTTCATAATCCCAGTTCTTAGCACTTAATCTACTTTGATTTTTTTGTTATCCTGTATTTTGATCATATGGATTCACTGCCTTATGTGGTTGCAACTTTAGCAAATCAAAGTGTGTATTTTCTGGAAAAATTAATATGTAATCCTGATATCAATCTGTCTTTTTAGTCAGAACCCTCCCATTTTAGATTTTTTTTTCACATTGACTATTGATGATCAAAATAACCAACTCCAGCTTATTTCCGTCATAGAAACCCTGTGAAATAAATCAGTTTAGCATGTATCTTCCTGATGTCTAGTAACGTGAAAGAAGGTCAGAAAAAACACATTTTCTCCCTACGTAGACGATGTTAATCCATCATTTCTCAAATTGCTGCATCCGTTTGGACTGTGTCCATTAGCAGAGAGGCTGGACTTGAGCAGTAACTAGTGTGTGGCCAGTGGCCGGCAGGGGGCGGGAGAGCACCGGCCCGAGTAGTCAGGGGGCGTGGCTCTGCATCCGTGACGGACAGCGGAGGACGCGAAGATGAGGTAATAACCACAGCAGGGAGAGCGTGCTGGCTGTGGGCGCGCGTGTGTGCGAGCGTGAGTGTGCAAGACACTGCGTGTCTCGGAGCTAGCGGTACGGACACTGATCACAGTGCATGAAAAAAAAAAAAAGAAAGAAAGAAAGAAAGAAAAAGAAAAGAAAAAGGGAAATTCCATTTCTGAGAGGGAGGCTGCAAAGTTGCGCCCGGCCGCAACTGGAGTCCCGGGGCCTGGTCCTGCTGGGTCACTTTTCCTCGTCTAGGGATTGGGGAAACCCCGCAAGCGCGGCTTTACGGTGGAGCCCAGCTTGGGAGGGCCAATTCGTTCTGGAAGAGGCTGAGCAGAGCCACAGGGAGGGGGAGCTCTCGCCCAGGCGGCGACAGCGGAACTTGCAGCGAAAGGGTGCGGAGGGAGGGGAACGAGGGAAGGGGAGGAGGGCTCAGCGTGCCATTCCAAGCGCGATCGCGCCACGAGATCCCACCCCGGCGACTGCAGAGCCCGAGGCGCAACTGGTGCGAGGGCTAGATCCTCGCCTCGCGGTCTGCTCCTGATTGCGGCCGCCTGGGTTCCGGCTGCGCGCCTGCCGGGTGGTTTTGCAAGGCGGGGGTCCATTTGCCGAGAGCCGGACATTTGCATGAAGCGACTAGACCCCACGGAGCAGCGGCAGCAGCAGCGGACCGGGGCGGCGGCGGCGGCGCGCGGTCGGAGCCAGGCGGCCCCGGTCTCCGGGCCCCGGTGGATGCGCGTCTGGGGAGCGGCCCATGGGCCGGAGCTGAGGCTGCCTGGGGTGTCGGGGCGCGGGGCTGGGGGCGCGGTCGAGGCCCGGAGGCGGCGGCGCAGGAGGAAGCGGAGGAGGGAGGGCGCGCCGGCCCTGGGAGGGTGGCAGCGCAGCGCTGCCGCCGCCGCCGCCGCCGCAGCCCCGGGCTCGCCATGCTCCTGGCCTCGGCCGTGGTGGTCTGGGAATGGCTGAACGAGCACGGCCGCTGGCGTCCCTACAGCCCAGCCGTGAGCCACCACATCGAGGCGGTGGTCCGCGCCGGCCCCCGCGCCGGGGGCAGCGTGGTGCTGGGTCAGGTGGACAGCCGTCTCGCGCCCTACATCATCGACCTGCAGTCCATGAACCAGTTTCGCCAGGACACCGGTGAGCCGGCCGCCCCTGCCCCGCCCGCGCCACCTCCCCTGCCTGCCCTGAGATCTCCCGCCTCTCAAGCCCCACCGGGGCCCACCCCGGCCCTCACTTCCATACAGTCGTGTCGCCCAGAGGTTGTCGTGGAGAGGGCGCTTTCCTCCCCTTGATCCTCTAAGATACTCCGTGCAAGTAAACATCCATGCAAATAGTATCAGCGGTTTGGTTATGCAAACCGAGCTTCAACCTAGCCCCTAAGAAATCCCCTTTCACGGTGCCTTTAAAGCGCTTGGTGGCCCGAAGTCCTCTCTTGTAGAAATTCTGGGGCCCGCACCAGCCCACTAGCGAGCCCAGCCGCCAAGAAAGGCATCTTGCTCTCATCCCCACTAATCACGTTGGCTGACCCTGCTTTGCCTCAGGCACCCGTTGGCCTGCCGAGGGTTCCCCTGGAAACCCACCTCACTGCCTCTTCATCCCCCCCCCCCCCCCCACCGTGTGGGATGCCTTCTCACTGCTGCATCCTAGGTGGGAACTGGGCGGCAGGGGTAGGAGGGAGGGGAGGAAGAAGGGATGATTCCCTAGAGGCCTTCAGCTGGGGGGGGGGGGGCCGCGGGGGGGCAGGGTGGGGGGGTAGAGTCTTCTTGGCTGGGGAGATGGAGTTAGGGGATTCCACGGCAGGAAACGCCCTGGTAGCTGTGGCATTGGTGAGTGCCTCTGGTGGGGCACTCCTAGCGCTGAAGCAACAGGCCAGAGCAGATGGAGAGAGGAGGGGGAGGGACACAGCTCCGGAATGCCTGGCAGGGAAGCCGCTCCCTTTGTCCATGGTGGAGGAGGAGGAGGTGGTAGATTCCTAAGGAGAAACTGTCCGCAAGCTTCCTCCTGAAATGGTCCTCTCTGGGGGAACACTAAACTATCTTTTGGTGAGAATCAAGTTGCCACCGTGGACACCACAAATCCCACTTCCCCGCTGGCCAGCCTTTCCGGGTCCGAACAAGGAAGAGAGCCTGCAGGATGGAGGTCGGGGCGGTGGGTCATTGGCACGAGGAGGGGTGTGGGGAGCTGCCTTGCTTTGCTTGGTACTCAGGTTTAATTGACCTGGGACAAGTCTATCTCTCCAGTAGTCTTTTCACAGAAGTGGCGGTTTGTTTCTGAAATTCTGGCTGGGCTTCCCCTAGAGTGTCACTGAGGAGCCTGGAGAGGCAGGTGTGGACCAGAGAGGATGACTGGGAGAGTCTCAGAGGGTCAGAGAACAGCTGTTGGAGCAGGGCATCTCTGCCTCCTTGGAAAGCCCCCACATCCTGTGTGCTAATTAGGATTGTCATGGGAAAGGGGTATCTTTCCACCCTCATGTCTCCATCTTTAGTCATAACTCCCAACAACCTCTTTGCCAAGGACTTTGCAGACACTGGCCGATTGAGTAAAGCTTTCTGGGGAAAGGGTTCCAGAAGCGTTGGCATCTGGAGGGGCTCAAACCTTGGTGGGGAAGGGAGGGAGGTGGGGCTGAGAGGCTGGGAGAGGAGGGAAAAGGAAGACTGTGGGGAGACTGAGAAAGGATGAAGCCCGGCGGGGAGGGTTGGGGGAGGATGCAACTGTACTTTGGGTAGAAGTCCAAGGAGGTGAGGATTGAGGCGTCAAACTCGGGGGAGCGGGAGTCTGGCCCCGCAGTTGGGACCAGAGGGACACTTCCAGTCAAGGCAGTTGACAGGGGATTCCAATCCTACACAGGAAAAAAAAAAAAAAAAAATGGGTGAGCATTAGCGTTTCTATTTCAGACTAAATCTCAGCAGCATATGGAGAGATACCTTGGTGACATAAAGGTCCCAGGCCTTGTCCTTCATTTGGGAAGGGGAAAGGTTTGTGGTTTTTTGTTTGTTTGCTTTTTGTTTTTGTTTTTCTTTTTCTTTTTAGGACTGCACCTGAGGCATATGGACGTTTCCAAGGCCAGGGGTCAAATCGAAGCCATATCTTTGACCTACTCCACGGTTTGCAGCAACATCAAATCCTTAACCCATTGAGCAAGGCAAGGATTGAACTTGCATCGTCATGGATTCTTTGTTGGGTTCTTAACCAGCTGAGCCACAACAGGAGCTCCTGGAAGGGGGAACGTTTAATCACTATTTAGGGATTAAGTCTGAGATGGGCTTGGTACCTAGGAAGGGTCATGGCCTGAAGGGCCTTTCCTTTCCTACAGAAGTGAAGTTCTGGGGAAATCTGGGTTGAAGGATGGGCACTTTTCCCCAGGCCTGGCCCCTCTTCTTGAGGACAGGCTGACCACTGCCTGGTGGTTTGCAGTTAAATTGGAAGCTGGGGCTCCTCAGATCTTAGACCTCAGCTGACCCTGAATCTTTTTTTTTTTTTTTTAAACTGCCTCAGTGTATGTTTTACTTTGTGTGTGTGTGTCTGTGTGTGTGTGTGTGTGTGTGTGTATGCTTTCTAGGGCCACACCCAGGGCATATGGAAGTTTCCAGGCGAGGGGTCGAATTGCAGCAATGTGGGATCTGAGCTGCATCTGTGGCCACAACTCACGGGGCAATGCCAGATACTTAACCCACCGATCGATTGAGGCCAGGGATTAAACCCACATCCTCATGGATACTAGTTGGGTTCTTAACCTGCTGAGCCACAATGGGAACTCTTGTGTTTTACATTCTTGTCTGTCTTTGAGGCGAGCGGTTCCGACTGCTTTGGTTTCATCCACTCATTTCTAAGGGTTGGTCGGCCAGTGTGTACTGAGCGCCTCCGTCCTCAGTGCCAGGCCCTGTGCTGGGTGCGGAAGGCACTGGGCTGAATTCCCAGGAATGCTGGGTCTATCAGGGAGCTTGTCAAAGTTGAATAGAATCTCTGGGTTTCTGGGCTTGGAGCCCCCTCCTCTCTCTTTTCTGCTAACAGACACACAGTTCCTCTGAATATAACTCATTGATGAGGCCATGACAGGGTAGGAACTTTAAGCCACCGGCTCCCAGGCAACCTCGGCCAAGCCCTGGCAATGTCTAATTAAATTACCCCGTCCCCCAAGCCACAGTTTGATGCTGGGAACCAGAAACCTCCCCATCAACAAAGGAGAGCTGGAAGTCCCCTGCCCAGAGGCTAGTCTTCACTTTTTTGTTGTTGCCTCCTCTATGTGGGGACATTTCCTGACATGGGAGCTTTGTTTTTCTTCAGAAGTTGCCTGCCTTGCTGCCAAGTAAGTCCTCAGACCCTCCACTCCTCTGGGCTCTGACCCCATCCAGCCTGTCTCCAGGGAGATGGCTAGGAGGTTGCAGATACCCTCTGCCCACCTCTGCCCTGGGCCCTGCTCTTTCCCCAGACATCCAGGAGTCCAAGCTTATCTGCATTCTGCGCTGGTCTCCTGTAGGCCTTTTGGGCTAGAGAATCAAGAAGAGACAGAGCAAGATAGAGGTGATGGTGTCTTGGCTGCTTCCAAAATCCTTGATCAGGTGCGCTCCACCCATGAGCACTTACCTTGACTGGGCTGACCGTTTTATTTTGTGGGGCAGTGGCTGGAACAGTGTATTTTAGTGTCACTGTTCCCTGTATTCTCCAACACACCCATTGTTAACATTTCCAAGGTCTGGTGGCCGGATGGAGGAAGACCTGGGCTGACCGTGGAAGACATGACTCAGGCACTCCCTCCAGACCTATTGGCTTACTCTGTGACCTTGAGCAAGTGCCTTGACTGCTCAAGCCTCATTCCGTTCTGTAGAATGAAGAGCAGCCTTAAGGTTCCTCGCAGCTCCTTTCCTTCTATCATGCAGATCCGCAGGTGAATGTGTTAGGACCCTGTGCCAGCGATGATGCTGATTAGAAGTGACACAGTGCGACGGAGTGTTGTTTTGTGATGGACGGTTCTTTCCAGCTTAGGGTTTTCTGTGCAACTTTTGCCTTTTATGTCTACCGCCATGAGGAAAGTCAGATGGAGAATGATTAAAGGGTTTGACAGAGGCCGCTTTTTAGGCCCCCTCACAATTCTCCCCACCATGTGTGAGCTCAGGAAGGGTGGGAACCAATGTCATGACCACATGATGGCTAGTGCTGGGGAGGCACCAAGCACATTGCTCATAAGATCTGGTTTCATCCTTGGTCATCTTATGAAGAACCCCATTGTTCTCATTTCATAGGAAAAGAAACAAATTGGAAAAGATTAAGTTACTCAAACTTTTACAGCTCGTCAATGGCAGAGCTGAGATGCCAAACCAGGTGCCATGCTCTGCTTCATCTGGCAAACATTACAGACCACCTACTTCCTGCAGGCATTGTACCAAGCCCGTGGGATACAGTGATAACAAACCACCCAAGTCTTTGCACTCATGGAACATTCTTAGAGGGGGTGAGGAGCCCTGGTGGATCTGGCACGGCTATGGCTGTGGCTGGCAGCTGTAGCTCCGATTCAACCCCTAGCCTGGGAACTTCCACATGCTGCAGGTGCAGCCCCTAAAAAAAAAAAAAAAAAAAAAAAGAGAGAGAGAGAGAGGCCTGGGAAATCCTGAGTATAGGAACACAGTGTTATGTGGACATGGGTGAAATGCGTGGGAGACCTAGTGTCATGCCTGGAAGGTGTTCTTTCCTATTTTTCAAGAGCCAGAACAACTTGGTTGCTTAGGGGTATAGGTGTCTGAGTTGCCAGGAAAAAACTTTTTTCTCTTTCTTTTCTTCTTAGTCTATGAAATCTTTTATCCTTATCCCATTAGAGGCCTTGTCCTTGAGTCGCTCTGCCTTGGGACCAAATGGATTTCCTCAGATCATGGGGTCAGGGTCCTGATTTTAGTCTTTTCTTTCTTTTTTTTTTTTGTCTCTTTTTTTGCACCTGTGGCTCATGGAGGTTCCCAGGCTAGGGGGTCAAATCAGAGCTGTAGCCTCCAGCCTACGCCACAGCCACAGCAATGCCGATCTGAGCCACATCTGCGTCCTACACTACAGCTCTCAGCAACACCAGATCCTTAACCCACTGAGCAAGGCCAGGGATCAAACCTGCAGCCTCATGGTTCCTAGTCAGATGCATTTCCGCTGCGCCATGACAGGAACGCCAGGGTTCTGATTTTAGAAAGGTCCAGGACTAGCCCATTCCAGACAGAGTGGTCTCTGACACAGTCAGCAGATGTAACCCCACCATCTCTCTTTCATTCTGAGGTCTGCCTTCTGCTTTTTAAAATAACTTTCATTCTCAGGTCTGCCTTCTGCTTTTTAAAATAACTTTCATTCTCAGGTCTGCCTTCTGCTTTTTAAAATAACTCTCTAGGACTGAACTGAACTCAGTATCTTTCCCTCCCCAAACCAGCTTCTTCCTTTTGACCCCCGTCCACTTATGAAATGGCATTGCCATTTTACCATTTGCCTACGGGTCGAAGGGACAAGAGTCTGACTCATTTTGTCATTGTTTTTGGACGCCCAGGCAGGTAGAAGTTGAAATTCTTGAGGGTACATGATAAACACTCTGAGGTGGTTCACATGCAGATTCCCAGGCCCAGCCCGCAGAGACACTGACCCTTGGCTCTGAAGGGTATTGCTGACCTGTACCCCTTGAATCTCCCTTGGAAAGCATTCAGGTCCTCGTGGTCAAGTCCCACCCTTTACTTCTCTGTAGGCTCCCTCTGATCTAGCACCTGCTTTTCATTTTTGCTGCCAATACCCTGTGACTTCTCACGTGGAACTAATGATTGGAGCAGTTTTGGTCTTGTCCTTTCTCTGTGTCACAAACCTCACTGGTCTGTTAATAAGACCCCTCACAGCCTGGCACTCCAGACCATCTATGCCCTGTGGCTCTCACCCATCTTTTCAGGTTTATGTTCCTCTCTGCCTTTATTTCCGTCTACTCCTGCCAAACAGATGGGCCTTTTATTCTTGCACACCCCCTCAGAGTTCTCTGACCCCCTGCCTCCACCTAGTCACAAGATTCCTTTTGCTGAGAATTTCACCTGTTGCAATTCTCCTTCTTACTCTAGCCCCGTGCTCTCTGTTGAGTTCTTTGTTCTATTCTTGAAATGTTCTCCAAATCATCAGTACTTCCTTTATTCAGTGGCTATTTCTTAAGCCCCTAGGACACGCCAGGCACGGGGGAGACTGCCCTGAGCAAACTCCTCTGGTGGGGTTGGGAGTTCGGTGAGGTAGACGGACGTTGATCAAGTGAATCACACGAATACATGTGTAATTCCTCATCAAGATAGTGCTGGTAACAAAAAAGAAGAAGAAGAAGAAGAAGCTGGAATTCGACCAGGTCAGACAGCCCAGAGAGGTTTCCTTGAGGAAATGAGTTGAAATCTGAAGGACGAGCAGCCAGGAGGAGGGGAGAGGAGCCAGCCTTGTGAAGAGGCCCAGAGAGAAAAGGCTACACAGAGAGTCTGCAGGAAGCAGGGGTGAGGGGTGGGGTGGGGCAGAAATGTGGGCTGAGGGTACTAGGGTGTGAGGAGGCCACTGAGGTTGTGGGTGGAGAGGAGCTTGATTTTAGTCTTTAGGAAGTAATGGAAGGGATTTAAGCGTGGTGGGGACGTGGTCAGATTTCCTGGGCACACTGCATTTGTTGGTGCGCTTCTTGAGGCATCATAGGCCTCAGAACTGGGCATTCGCACCCTTGCCTTGTTTTCAACTGTGAGGTGCTTGAGGAGTACCTGAATTTGCATTCCTCCTAGCAGCTCATGTGTACTCAGCAATATGGGAGAAAATGTTAGCATAGCCAGAGGTCTTCTGTGTTTACAGAGCCCTCATGACTTGCCCGCCA
This sequence comes from Phacochoerus africanus, assembly GCF_016906955.1. Lineage (NCBI taxonomy): Eukaryota > Metazoa > Chordata > Mammalia > Artiodactyla > Suidae > Phacochoerus > Phacochoerus africanus. The sequence continues at coordinate 12,122,103 of NC_062547.1, read as the reverse complement.
CCGTATTAGGCACTAAAGGGAGAAGAGCTGTAGGGTGTATCTCTGCCTCCACTTAAGGTACCATTGTGAAAAGTGCCGAGATGCTGGTCCCCATCAGGCCTGTGTAGATATGCACCCCAGACTTCTTGAGGGTGGGGCCTGGACCGGGAGAACATTTCAAGAGATGGATGGCAGATGGCCTAGGACCTGAATGATAAGGAAAACTTCAGTAGAAAAAAATGGCAGGGAGTTCCCTGGCGGTCTAGTGGTTAAGGATCCGGCCTAGGAACTTCTGTCCGCTGCGAGCGTGGCCAAAAAAAGAAAAAAGCCTTTAAATTTCTTTTATCCTTGTTTTAACTGGAATATCCAAATAGCTAGAAAAGCCAAGACCTGTTTTCCTCTATCCTACTCCGTGACCTAGTGAGCTGGCTGAAAAAAACATGGCAAAGAAGGGCACTCTGTTAGCCCAGGACCTGGTGAAGAGTAGGGGCAGGGAGAGTCAAGGAGCTTTGAGGGAATGCATAAGGGAAAAGGGGGCATCTGTCCAGGGCAGAGAGGCCGGTGAACGTGGAAAGGTGTGTTAGAGGCAGGGCATTGTTACCAGAAGTTTGGGGGCTACTCTCACATATACCTGGGACTGAGGACACTATTGTTTTGTTTTTGGGGGGGTTTTTTGTCTCTTTTTTTTGCTATTTCTTGGGCCGCTCCCGCAGCATATGGAGGTTCCCAGGCTAGTGATCCAATTGGAGCTGTAGCCACCGGCCTACGCCAGAGCCACAGCAACGTGGGATCCAAGCCTCATCTGCAACCTACACCACAGCTCACGGCAACGCGAGATGGTTAACCCACTGAGCAAGGCCAGGGGTCAAACCTGCAACCTCATGGTTCCTAGTCGGATTCGTTAACCACTGCACCACGACGGGAACTCCTGAGGACACTATTGTGAAGAATGCCTTTTAAGCACATTTATGAGGACTGGTCAAGCGCATTGTTCCTGATTGCCAGAAGAGAGTATAAAACAGGGTCATTTAAGTTCCCTAAACTTAATTTCTTCATCTTTAAAAGTCGCTTCATACGACTGCCATGAAGGCCATGTGAAATGGAGTAAATGAAGGTACTCTCTAGGTAACAAAGATGTGCAAAAGAGGAGTTGTATATAAACTCGCTCTTTCTCCTCCTCTCTTTCTGTGTCTTTGTCTGTCTGTCTCTCCCTTTCTCTCTCTCTCTCTCTCTCTCTTCTCTCTCTCTCTCTCTTTCTCTCTCTCACACACACACACACACACACACACACACATAAAATGCATCCCAGGGACTAAACTTTTCCGTGACATCTCCATCCTGCTTAGCCATAAAAATAGGAGGGAGTTCCTGTTGTGGGCTCAGTGGGTTAAGAATCTGACTAGTAGCCATGAGGATGCAGTTTCGATCCCTGGCCCCATTCAGTGGGTTAAGGATCCCGCGTTGCTGTGAACTGCAGTATTCGGATCTGGCATTGCTGTGGCTGTGGCTGGCAGCTGCAGCTCACATTCGATCCCTAGCCTGGGAACTTCCATATGCCATGGGTGCAGCTCTAAAAAGAAAGTAAATAGGAAATAAATTATAATAACAATCACCAACTTTTATTGAGGCCTTGCCACGTGACCGGTGTTATACTAGCACTTAATATTCATCCCTTCATTAACTCTTCAAATCTACCCTTTGAAGAAGCTACCCAGGACCCAGACAGATGAGGAAACTGAGGCTTCATCACACAGCTGGAAGGGACCGAACTTCCACTGTGGATCCAAAGGCTGTGCTCTTTGTTCCCCAGTGAGCTGGCTCCTTAGGACGGAAATGGAGGCAACTTGGGGGCCTATTGCCCACCCCCTTCTTATTCCTCTCTGGCTTCCCCCCAGGCCCTCCAGCAGAGCTCCTGGCGCTGAATGGGGGATTGTTCTGGCTTCTCCCTCCTGCCTCTGAATGTCGATGTTTTGGGTCATTAAGGGGCTTGGAGATGGGGGCGGGGGGATGACCTGGCAAAGGCCTGAATAGTCATTGTTCTTTTTTTCTTCCCCCCTTGAATGGGATTCTGTCCTCAGTCTTGGTGTCTCCCTCTGGGTTGGAGGAGGGGGTGGGTCAGAGGCCAGCCAAGGGGATCCTTTTCCCACCACTTTGATGGACAGAGCTTAAGCTGACAGATGCAGAGATTCCTGCATCCTTGGAGCTCTCCCCAGCCTCCCCACCCTGCTGGACTCTTCAGCCTCGATGTTAGTACCCATGAAATGAGCCCTGGTTGGGCGCAGCTCTGAATTCAAGGTTCCAGTAGCTAGAGGAGAAAGAAACAACAATTACAGGCTTCGTTTTCCCTCCCAGTCCTGCAGCTTCATTTCTGCTCTACTGTGGCCCCTGCAATAACCATGAACTCTTCCCTCCCCCACCTCCCCCATAAGCCTGTAAGAATTGTGACTACCTTCTCTCTAGGAGGGTTGCTGCTTCTTGAGAGAAAAATGTTAGATAAATAGAAAGTCATTCTTATGATCATTATTATTGTTGTTGACAAAAGATTTAATGATGGGAAATATGAGAGACTCAACTTGAGCTTTAATGTTTTTCCTCCTACACCCGTAAAAAGACAGCCAGCTCCATGGCCACCACCCCTGGGTAGCCTTCCTGGGTGAGAGCCATCTTCCTCTGTCCTCTAGGGTTACACGACGCTGTGTTCTTTTCCTCCATAGCCCTCCAGGACCAAGGCATTTAGAGAGTCAAGGAAGGAGGGAAATTGATACTTATGAGCATCTGCTATGTGTCAGGAGCTTTATATGCCTTAGTGCAAAGTACAGGGCACATGAGAAATCCAGGACCTGGCATATACCAAGAACAAATTTGTTGAGTGGGTGAGTCACATTTAATTTTCGCAAAAACTCTGCCAAGGAGTTAGTATCTTGTTTCTCAGGGGAGAAAGGAAGGTCATAGGGTGTTAAGTGAACAAATTTGGCTGCAACGCAAGGTCTCCCGATTCCAAACCAGGAAGTCCTTGCGGGTACCCTGCACTGTCTCTCACAACCTTCCCCTTGTAACTCATCTGCTTCCACCCCTCCTGTGATTGCAGACTTTCCAATGGCAGAAATGAGCCTCATTCAAAGCGACACCTCAACAGGCAACGCAGGCACCACTGTAGGATCCATTTAATGTTTGCCTAGTAATAGAACAGTTCCGTTTCATCCCTTGCTGAACCTGACCCTCTCTTCTGTCCCACTCCTGCAGGGACCCTCCGCCCAGTTCGACGCAACTATTACGACCCGACCTCGGCCCCCGGGAAGGGCGTGGTGTGGGAGTGGGAGAACGACAATGGTTCTTGGACGCCCTACGACATGGAAGTGGGCATCACCATCCAGCACGCCTATGAAAAGCAGCACCCCTGGATCGACCTCACTTCCATTGGCTTCAGCTACGTCATTGACTTCAGCACCATGGGCCAGATCAACCGGCAGACCCAGCGCCAGCGCCGCATCCGCCGGCGGCTTGATCTCATCTACCCCATGGTCACTGGCACCTTACCAAAGGCCCAGTCCTGGCCAATCAGCCCAGGCACGGCTGCGGCGCCCCCGGCCCCGCCCTGCTCCTGCCCACAGTGCGTCCTGGTGATGAGCGTCAAGGCGGCGGTAGCCAACGGGAGCGCTGGACCCCATCAGCCCCCGGTGGCGCGCAAGAACGTGCCCCCGTCCGGAGCGGTCAAGGTGCCCGCACCATCAGGCCCTGGGGCCAAGCCCCTGGACAGCACAGGCATCATTCGAGGCCCGGCAAAGACAGTCCCATCGCAGGCGATCCGGCGACAAGCCTCCAGCGCGCCAGCAGGGGCGACTGCAGGCTCTTCTGTTAGTCCCCCGGGAGCCAACGGCAAGACCGGAAGGGTGGCCCTGGCGACCTTGAATCGGACCAACCTGCAGCGACTGGCCATCGCCCAGTCCCGCGTGCTGATCGCCTCTGGGTAGGTGCTTCCACGGCTGCCTGTGAGTGTCCGCTGATCATGGGCATCAGACGTGACTGATCCGAGTCAGGGAAAGGAGAGTCTGCCGGGACTTAAAGCTTCTCTCCCCCCTCTTCAGACCCCTTGGCTGCAGGTGGAAGGTGGCTGTGGTGCAGTGGCTAAGGGAGGGTTTGGCCTTTGGGGGCCAACAGACCTGGGTTCTAGTGCAGACTTTACCTCCTAGGAGCCCTCAGATGGGGGCAGAGCCCTAACATCCTAGAGCCCTACCTTTCTCATCTGGTCCTAATATTCATGTTAGGGTTGGGGTGAGGATCAAAGGAAATTACACATACTAAGTAATAGCAGGCAGCTATTACTCCCACTGCGGTCTAGTTTGGGGGGCTTTATCACTTTATTTAAGCTTTACAAGTCTCTAAAGTGAGAATTTTGATCCCATTTTACCCTTAAAGAAATGAGAGTTTCACATGCTCGAGGGCACATATTTAATCATCAGCAGAGACCGGGATTCACACTCGAGGAAATCTGAGCCCAGACACTTTCTGACCGCCACGCTGCTTCCCTGTCAAGCACATACCAGGGTTCCAGCAGACAGTACGTGCCAAGTGAGAGTTAGTCCCTTTCCTTTGGTGACTCCAGACTGGAATAACAGCCCCTATATATTGAGTCCTCACTATATGCCAGGCACTTTTTGTGCATCGTCTCAGTCATTCCTGCGACAACATGGGGATATTGTAGGTTCTGTTATCGCTGCTTTTTTGGTCCTCTGGTTTTTTTGTGTTTTTTCTGTGGGGTTTTTTTTGGCCACCCCACGACACACGGAGTTCCTGGGCCAGGGATCGGATCCAAGCCTCGGTTTCTACCTAAGCCATAGCTGGCACAACTCCGGATCCCTAACCCACGGTGGTGCCCAGCCGGGAACGAAGAGTCCCAGAGCTCCTAAGGTGCTGCTGATCCCGTGGCACCACAGCAGGAGTTCCCTCCGGGTCTTCCTGATTGCGAAATGGGAGAGACCCAGGTCCATGCAGTACCCACAGCTTTTGCCTGCCAGCCCCTGATTACTTGTGAGATTGGCCTCTCATACTTGTCCAAGCTTCCCTGTCTCCCAGGAGGCTGGCCTGCCTGCCACCCAGCCTCAGACACTGGGGCTGGTGTAGAGTTAGATTGCACACCTGGGTGTGAAGGAAGGTCTCTGCACATACAGCTCAGCACTGGGAGGAGAGACGCTGGAGGGTAGAGTGCCGCCTGCGACGCCTGGCCTTTAGGCCTGCCTCTGCCTCTGGGTGAGCCATGCAGTCTTTGCAAGGTCCCTGTTCCGCCTTCTCCCTGTGTGGAAGGGGGATCCGCATGCTTGCCTTGCCTGCCCCACAGAGTCCATGGGAAATCCTCGCCAAGGAGAGGATGCCCTCAACAGCTGACTAGATGCACTCACCAGCTTTAACCCCTTCCCTTATGCCATAATGCCATTGTCACGCAGCTTGGAATTAACTCCCCTGAGGACAGCCGCACAGCTCTTGTGTTAGAGAGTGGAGGCTGGAACCCAGGCTTGGAATTAACTCCCCTGAGGACAGCCACACAGCTCTTGTGTTAGAGAGTGGAGGCTGGAACCCAGGTTTTAGCCTCCTAGCCTGCTGCTCTTTGGGCTAAAGCCCAGCTTCTCTTTGTCCTCGAAGGCAGTTTTACAAATGGTCAGATGCTGGTCAGGTGCCTGGGATTTTCATAGGACTTCCTCTGAGCCTGTAGAAGTATTTGGCAGAGGGGAAGGGCTGCATTGCCACTGCTCAGTTTCTCCACCCTGGCACACAGCAGTATCCCAGGGCTGGGGGAGGCCAGGGGGCGGGATGGGGTCTGACAGAATTCCAGGGTGACCATTGGCATGGCAGGGGCAGGTACGTTTTAGTATATTGGAACACCATCTCTGGAACCTGAGTGCCTGGCCTCGAACCCAAGTCTCTAGCTGTGTAAGTTCGAGCAGGTTTTGCGTTCTCAGTTTACTTATCTGTATAATGGACATAGTAGTAGTACCTTGCTGTTAGGATTTGTCATGAGGAGGAAATGAAAAATTCAGTGTAGATTTACCACAATGCTTGGCACGTAATAAGAATCTGGTCAGTATTAGCTGCTCTCATTATCATTATTGCTGTTATTATTATTATTATTTATTATTCATTATGAACAGTAAACTATTGACTATGAACTCTGTAGCTGTTGCATTGGAGTCAGGGCAGAGCAGAGTCTAACACCCTACTTCATTTCTGGTGCCCTTGACAAAAGCCAAGTGACCTCCTGCCATACTTGAGAGAGAGGAACCCCAGATCGCTTTAAATCTCAATGAGGGAGGGGGCAGCTCTTTAGTTCTCTGCTTTAGTCCCTCTGCCTGCCAATAGAATCCCAGTGACTGAACCGGGCGGGCGGAGGTCTGGGCCCTGCGGTTTCAAAAGGGCTATAGAAAGAAGTAGTTTTTTCTCTCTACTCTGTTTCCCTGATGAGGGAGGCCCCTCCCTCCCCCTCTCTGTGGTCCAGCCCTCTCCTTTCCACCCTCACCACCACCCTTCACCCCCGCCACCATCTTCTCCTCCAGTCTTTCTTGGCCATTTAATTAGCGTGTTTATTCCCTTTGTCTGCCGTGGCCATCGACCTTCTGTCGTCGACTGGCCCCTTCCCCCTCCTCTCTCTGCCCATGACCTCTTCAAGCAACTTTCCCACGGAAAAAAAGGAAGACCAGGGAGGGCGGGAGAGATGGGATGGAGAGAAGGGTTTGGGGGAACAAAAGATCCCGTGAATTATTCAGAGACACAAGCAGGGGGTTTCTAAAGAGGAGAGGAGGGGTGGGCTGTGCTGTGGAGAGCGGGAGTCGCCCCTCTGGCCCTCTCTTCCAGAATTGAGGCGTCTCCATCCCCAGGGAGAACTGGGTGGCTGGAGAGACAAGACCACTGTCCTGCTGCTGATTCCTGGCTTAGCTCATAGCTCCCCCCAAAACGCTGCGTCTCCCCATGTTATCTGCAGAGCTCTTCTCCCAGCCTCCAGCCCCTGCCGCCTTGCCAGCTCTTCTCTTTTCTTAGTTTTGTATCTTAGAGACAGAAATGAAAATTTGCACTCTCCATAACTGGGACCTGGACAACAGCGTGAGAGCAGGAGGTGTCTGCTGACTGGGCCAACAAATGGTTGGTGTGGTCTGTGCCCGTGGGCTGGAAAAAAGAATTTTCCAGATTCAAAGCAAGGTGAAGAAAAGACAAGTTTACTGAGGCGGGCGACAGTTAACACAGCCTGCTGACTTCCTGATAATCGGGGAGAGCTCACACCCCCCGTCCCCAGCCCATGGTCATGTCTGCCTTTATAACCCAGGGAGAGAAGAGGTCTCTTGATACACCTGCAGAATTGCTGATTGGTTGAGGAAGGAGGGGCCTTAAGATATACTTGCTGGTTGGTTGGGGCCTGGGCTTATAAGGCCCTCCTAGGGGCAGGGTGAGGAGTGGGCCACATGCCTTTCCTAGCAGCGGGTAGGAAGGAGTAGGCCAGCTTGCTCAAGGTGGCGGGGTGGGGGGGGGGGGGGCATTAAGGGTCCAGTAATTCTTGTCTTGGCCAGAAGCTTTGAGTTCTGTCTCCTTGAAGAGGTCTGGAAGCCTAACAGTTGGGTCAGACAGCTCTGGCTAAGCTGAGTTACCTGGAGGATGGAGAAGCTCACCTGCCTTTGGGTTGCTGATTTCTGGGAATAGGGCTCTGGTGACCCGTGTGCACCACACAGGCTATTCTCCCTGGTTTTCATTTTAACCAGTGGGAGAAGCATGCTCGGGTGTTGCCAGCTCAATAATTGTCCCAGAACTCAGCTTTGTACTTTACACAGGTCAGCCTTAAGAATCTGAGAAAATTGGAACATATTTTTTTCTTTTTAGAGCCATACCTGCAGCTTATGGAAGTTCCTGGGCTAGGGGTCAAGTTGGATCTGCAGCTGCTGACCTACACCACAGCCACAGCAACACCAGATTCAAGCTACATCTGCAACCTACACCATGGCTCACAGCAATGCTAGACTTAACCCACTGAGCGAGGCCAAGAGGGATTAAACCCACATCCTCATGGATTCTAGTTGGGTTCTCAATTAGAACTCCGAAAACTGGAATTTTAAGCAGGAAAAGACTTTCAACCAAGCCCCACTTCCTTTTAAGCTTTGGGAAACAAAAATGTAAACAGTCACCCAAATTTGCATAGGGCCTGGCTATTTACAAAGTATTTGATCTAGATCCTAAATTGTCTTGGGAACTCTGGGGGATAGAGATTTAGGGTGTGGTGTTCACTGCTGTGGTAACTCAGAGGTGGTCACGAATCACAGAGGGTCTGCCTGGTTCTTCCAAAGGCACAAGTCAGTGAAGAGTGGGGCCAGGAGGCAGATTTCCTGACCCCCAGTTGACAGGGCCCCTTCCACTGGACCCTTCTGTATTTCATAAGCAAATATCCCCTCTCCTCCCCAAGCCCTGTTACCACCATCCAGAGCCTCCTGACAAGCCCTTCACCATGGTGGCCCTTTGCTGGTACTCAGGGACACCCACTCCTTCTCTCCAGACTTTGCCCGCAACCCCCCCCAGTGCTTGGGCTGCCCAGGATGAGCGTGCTGGGGATTGGACTATTTCCTGGTTAACCAGATTGGGTGTGGAAACCTGCCAGTCCAGTTTGTGGGAACAAAGGTGGCTTTTGTCACCCAGATCACAGCTACTTATCAGCTGAAGTGGGGGCCTTGGAGAGGATGAGGGGCGGGCGAAGGCAGGTGCCCGTCTGGGCATCATGTGCTGCCCCCTGGTGGGTATATGCTGAATAGGCACAAAAGGGCATCTTTCACCCCCTCAGGCTCCCCAGGGCAGGACCTGGAGAAGAATCCAGGGCAAGACTGCACTTTGGGTCACTAAGTACAGGGTGCAGGTGGGGAGGAATCACCAGGAAGTCTCCCTGGCATCTTCAAACCCAAGACTCTCCCAGTTTTACAGACAAGGAGATTGACGCTCATGATAGTTAATGGAGGGGCTCCCATTTGGCTCAGCAGGTTGAAAACCTGGTATGTGTCCTTGAGGAGGCAAGAAAGTGAGGCTCAACGGGAATGGACACATAAATCTGTAATGTAAAAAATAGGAGTTCCCATTGTGGCTCAGCAGTTAAAGAACCGGACGAGGATTCATGAGGATGCAGGTTCCATCCCTGGTCTCGCTCAGTGGGTTAAGGATCCAGTGTTGCCATGTGCTGTGGTGTAGGTCACAGATGCAGCTCAGATCCGGCATTGCTGTGGCTGTGGTGTAGGCTGGAGGCTACAGTTCTGATCGACCCCCTAGCCTGGGAACCTCTGTATACCATGGGTGTGGCCCTAAAAAAAGACAATAATGATAATAATAATAGTGTAAAAAATAAACCAATAAAACAAAGAAAACAAAATCAACAAAAATAAATAAATAAGAACAAATGCTCTTTCCCTTTCCCCCACTTTTCCCAGGACCAGCCTCCCCTCCCTTCAGCTTGTCTGGTTCCTGGAGTCATCTGTGATCCAGCCCAACAGGCTCTCCAAGCCCACGTCCCCACTCCAAACCCAGCTGTGGAAGCCTGGGTGGCGGGAATGGCGCAAGACCTAGCCCCACATGTCCCATATTTTTCTCCTCAGCACCGTGGGAGGCCTCGACGTTCCCAGGCAGCTGCGTTGTCTTCTCTCCAGCCTGGCTCAAGTTGTTGGGGAGAAGGACGGAAAAGGGAGCAAGCTTTGCTTGATATTTATATTTCTCAGGGAAAAGGAGAAGTGACAGCTGCTGGAGCAGCAGTTTCCAAATGTTAGACTGGGGATTGACTGCATCTGCAGCCTCTCAGCAGAAGCTCGTAAAAGTGCAGCTTCTCATGCCCCCCAAGTGGAGCTTCTGATTCAGGCCGGGGGCTCTGCCTTTTCAAAAGCTTCCAAGGCGACTGTTATGTCTACCTAGGTTTGAACTTGCTTCTTTATTTTTTCATCCACCCCCCTAACGCCCCACCCGCCATGGCATTATGAGGTTGCCAGGATTGAATCTGCACTACAGCAGTGACAATGCTGGATTCTTAACTGCTAGGCCACCGGGAAACTCCCATTTTTTCATTTCTTCACCCAATATTTGTTGAATGCCTATGAGTGTCAGGCTCTACATGATATAGACAAAGATATTTGCCCTGGTTGAGCTTGGATTTTAGGAAGGGAGATAAAAAGCAACAACTTATTTTGGGGGAGTTCCCATTGTGGCTCAGCGGGTTACGAACCCAACTAGTATCCATCCTGAACTCGCTCAGTGGGTTAAGGATCTGGTGTGGCTGTAAGCTGTGGTATAAGTCGCAGATGTGGCTCAGAGCCCCAGTTGCTTTGGCTGTGGTGTAGGCCCATAACCGTAGCTCCGATTCAACCCCTAGCCTGGGAACCTCCACAAGCCTCAGGTGCAGCCCTAAAAAAAAAAAAAAAAAAGAGGAAGAAACAACAACTTATTTTAAAATATCGTAAATTCCATGAAAAAGAAAAAAAAAAGACCAGGGTAAGAGGGCTTGGAAGACCCAGGATGGGATGGAAGGGTGGGTAGAAATGTTAAAAAGAAATGGCCTCAGGAATATCATTGAGAAGGGAACATTTGAGCCAAAACCGAAGGAGTTGTAGAAGGGAGCCAACCAAGTGTCAGGTGGAAAAGCATTTCAGGCAGAGGGAACAGAATATGCAAAGGCTCTGAGGCGGGAGTGTCCCTGGCCTGTAGAAGGAAGAGCTGGAGCACATTAAAGAGGCAGGTGACATGAGGGAAAGCCACAGAGCTGGGGACACTGGGGTAGGAGATGTCAGCAGCTCACGCAAAGCTGTGTTGGCCTTGCTGGGACTTTGAGGGAACCGAAGGGCCATTCTGAATTCTGAAGTTTTGAGTGGAGGTGTGACATGGTCTGACAAGGTTTGAGGGCATCGCCCTTGGTTTCGAGGCTAAGAACCATACTGCATCTTTAGTCAGGATAAGTAGTTCCTGTAAGAAAGGGGAACCGCTCAGGGGGTGAAGTTTTGGGGTTCCCCGTACTGGCCCATTTTGTTCCACTTGTCAAAATCCTGATGTGTCTGCTCTTCCACAGGGTCCCCACCGTCCCGGTGAAGAACCTGAGTGGGTCCAGTCCTGTCAACCCTGCCTTGGCAGGTAAGAGAAAATAGAAAAACAAAAGCAACGAGATAGGTAGTGAGCAGTTGTAAAAAGCAAGAAAAGTCAGATGCTGATTAAGACAGATAAGGATGCGGAGAAGTCAGATACTGATTAAGACAGATAAGGATGCCAGGAGTTGGAAGGGCAGGAACAGTTTGGGGAGAATTGACTGCAAAAAAGCAAAGCATGCTGTTGAAGATGAGGGAATGGATACATCTCTGGGGAAAGGAGAGGCTACGTGGAGAAACCATGGGTTATGAGACGGCTGGTGGTTGGGTATGGTGAGGGGGGCAGTGAGGGGTGTTGAGGAGCTGACTCTCCCATCCTTCCTTGCCCTTCCAGGAATCACTGGCATCCTCATGAGTGCAGCAGGGCTGCCTGTGTGTCTCACCAGGCCACCAAAGCTGGTTCTCCATCCACCCCCTGTCAGCAAGAGCGAAATTAAATCCATCCCAGGGCTTTCCAACACGAGCCGTAAGACTACCAAAAAACAAGCCAAGAAAGGTATCAGCCTCCTTATCTATAGGGGTCCTGGTGGGGGGGGTCAGCAACTTGGCCCCAAGCCCCTGGCTCTGCCTCCACCAATGAGAGTGACCCATGCCTTCACCCTCTGTGTCTTAACCGATGCATATGCCGTGTAGGCCAGACTGGTACCTGTTCTGATCATGACACCAAAGTGGATGGGGTGTGGGTCAGACAGAGACGCCTTAAGAAATATAAAAATGCAGCACAAAAATACAGACGCGTAAAAAGAGGAAGCATGACACAAATAAAGTATGTTAAAGAGGAAGATCTCTTTGTCATTGGAGCCCAGACAGACTGGATTCAATACCAACGTTGTCACTTGCAAGTCACGTGACCCCAGACAGTCTCTGTTTTCTCCCCTTTACAACGGGGTAAAATTGCTCAGAACCGGTACCTGGCAGGTACGTCCTGGAATTCTGTGGAAGTGACCCCTGTCTTGTGTTCCTCTGGAGCCACTTGAACCCTCCTTCAGGAGCTCCTTACCTACCTACCCACAATGCCACAACTTAAGGGGTCAATACCTGTACCAGGCACCAGGGACCCCACCTCAGCTCTGTGGCTGGTCTTCTGGTTGCTAGTATTGGTCACTAAATGGTTTGACCTTCGCCCCTCCTCCCGCTCCTTGCAAACTTGTTGTGAAGTTTCAGTGGGGTCCTACATATATTATAACTTAGCCTGGCAAGCAATGGGCTCTCCATTCATAGAAGCTTAATTCTTATAAGAGAAGCAGGGCAAGTGGGAAGAAGTGGGATGGAAGGGCTGGCATCTCAGCTTTTGGCTGTTGCAGGATCTACCTCCTCAGACCCTTGTCCTACTTTTCCAGTCTAGCAAAATTTCTCTCCTTAAACTCAATTGCCTTGCTCAGAGTTTCATAGGAAATGACAGGATTTTGCACTTTCCCGCTCTTCCGGTTATTGTTAATTGCATATATTGGACCCTTAGCAAAGTGCCAAAGAGCCTTACATCCATTAATAAATCTCATTGTCAACCAACCCTCTGAGTAGGTGGTATTGCTCATGCCCATTTTCTAGATGAGAAAACGGAAGCTTAGAGAAACTTAAGAAAGTCGCCCAAGGAGGCACTGAGACTTTTTTCCTTTGATGTCTCTTTGTGAGGCTATATCTTCCCATCGCCTTTATTTATTTATTTATTTATTTTTCTTTTTAGGGCTGCACATGTGGCATATGGAAGTTCCCAGGCTAGGGGTCGAATCTGAGCTACAGCTGCCGGCCTACACCATAGCCGTAGCAACGCAGGATCCCAGCCACCTCTGTGACCTACACCACAGCTCACGGCAACGCCAGATGCTTAACCCACTGAGCTAGGTCAGGGATTGAACCCGCAACTTCATGGTTACTAGTCGGATGTGTTTCCGCTGCACCACAACGGAAACTTCCCATCCCCTGCCTTTAGGCTAGACTGCCTCTTGGGGTCCAGTCCTGGAAAACAATCCAGAAGCAATGCACCTGTGAGGATGCTTCCCTTTCACTGCTGGACTACCTCTGCTGGCAGTGACCGCACCATCAACAGCCGAGAAAGACCGTCTTGAGGCTGTGGTCATAACTTCCCGGTTTGCCAAAAAAGAGCTCATGGCACTTGGACACCACATTACACACCCAGACAGTACTTAGCACACTGTAAAAAAAAAAAAAAAAAAATGCCATAGCTACCTAATGTTTTTAAATGTGTAACAGTTTACAGAGTGCTTTTATTTCTGTTCTCTCATTGCATTGTTTGGGCAGGTCCAGGCTCTTTGCTGATGTGGAAGAGAAACCCACTCAACCTATGTCAGTTAAAAAGTGAATTTGTTGGCGTTCCCTTGTGGCGCAGTTGGTTAAGGATCTGGCGTTGTCACCGCAGCAGCTGGGTTCACTGCTGTGGCATGGGTTCCATCCCTGGCCCGGGAACTTTCACATGCGGGGGGTGCGGCCAAAAAAAGGAAAAAGTGGATTTGTTGAAAATAAGCGAGGGGGTGTCAAGGAAGTGACTGAAGGAGATAAAGGCAGATGTGAGTGTCTCCCACCTCCTCAGACATCCTCTGTCCATCTTCTGCCCCCGTGTTCCCTCTCACATCTTACATCCCATTGAGAAATGAATTCCTTGCCTTTGAGCCTGGCTAGTAACTCCCGTCTCTCTGGCATGTCCAGCTTGACAAGGCTCTTTGACCCCTCATCTCTGTCTTGGTGGCCCACTGATCACCGTGTCCCCACAGGGAAAACCCCGGAAGAAGTGCTGAAGAAGTATCTGCAGAAAGTTCGGCATCCACCAGACGAGGTGAGTGCAGGGGCGGCTGGGCAAGGTTCACCTTCTCCGTCATCCGCAAGCATCCCCTAGGCTCCCAGGTTCGTGGTCCTGAGTGACAGCTGCAGCTTCACCCCTCCCACCTCCCCTGTGCAGCGAAGAGCCGATTCTAAACTGCCTTCACGGGAAAGTCTGAATTAAAGGAAAACAGTATGATAAGCTATGGGAATGGACTTTAAAAGGGTTTTGATGTCCATCAGTGGTTTTCAACCAGAAGTGATTTTGGGGATACTACTGGTATCTAGTCCCAGTTGCTGTGAGCTGTGGCGTAGACAGGCAGCTGCAGCTCCAATTCGACCCCTCGCCCAGGAACCTCACGCATGCCACTGGTGCGGCCCTAAAAAGCAAACAGCAACAACAACCCACGAATGCTCCACTTATAAAGCTTATCAGTGGGTCTATCGCCAAGTGTTTGTTCCCTCCACGGGCCACCGAAGGATACCAAGGAAGGACACTCACAGCCCCCCAGGAGTTTATCATTTTCTCGGCCAGCCTAAATTAACATACACCACTGCCAGGGGTTATTTTAGGAGTTCCACTGTTGTGCAGAGCAAGACAAAATTATATTTAAATTCCCAAAGACACATCTACCCTGGTTTGGGGGCTTTCTGGAAGGTGAGCAGTACCAGCTCAACGGACCCTGAGACCGTGTGGGAACCACAGTGCCGCTGCTTTGGCCTCCCAGGCTGCCCGAGAGCGGATGACTTCTTTGCTCTGTCCCCTCCCACCCCCAGGATTGCACCATCTGTATGGAGCGCCTCACCGCCCCCTCGGGCTACAAGAGCCTACAGCCGACAGTCAAGCCTGACCTGGTGGGAAAACTGTCCAGATGCGGCCACATCTACCACATCTACTGCCTGGTTGCCATGTACAACAATGGCAACAAGGTTAGTGCCAACCTGTAGGGCTGCTGCTGCTGCTGCCCATGCGGGCCCTGGTGGGGGGAAGACCACAGAGGCCTTACTGGAGTTGCACCAGGCGATTCGAGGCACCCAGGGCAGCAGGAGGGATGATCTTGGTTGTTCTCAGAAGGGTCAGTTTGCCACCAAACTACTACGTTAGCAAAATCTCTCTTTACCTTCCTTTTGGGCTGTGCTACCCAAGTCCCTCCAGTGTCCACACTGGGTGGTGGCCTGAGCGGTGTAGCCTTCTGTCCCTGAGTGTTCTGAGAGGTGGGGTCCAGGAGGATGGGCCGCCGGGGAGTGTTCGTTCATACCAGGATGAATGGGTTTCCCAATCGCCCTTCCTTCTCCCAGGGCTGGTGATGTTCAGTGATAATTCACTTTCTTTGGACAATTTCAAACCACCTCTGACTGCCCCTTCGAAAGCCCTAAAGAGTTTGTCAAGGTATTCCTGGTAGTCCCTTGGGACCCCACTGTTGGAGGAGAGGAAAGCTGTTTGTGATGCTTTGTCTTGTCCCCTGATGGCAGTGGAGTGGTTTTCCCCCATTCGAGCTGGTTTCCAGGAACCTGGGAGTGAGTGTCCTTAGAGAATAACTCTCCTTACGATGCCTGAGTGTTTTCCAAGCTATTGACGTTTCTCATGTTCTCTCCCATGCCTGGAATAACCCTCACTCTGCATCTGTGTGAATTTGAGTTCTGCTCGTTTCTCCGGTCCCAGCTTGGATTGCATCAGAGTCAGAGACTTTGGTGATATCCCCCAACCTCTTCTTCATCCAGAAAAAAAAAAAAAAAAAAGGCCTGGCCTTCAGGGGCTGCTCTGTGCTTCTCTTGCTGTGGGAAAGAGTAGAGACAGCAGCTCCAAGATCAAACCCTGGCTTAGTGGCCAAATGACCTTGGGCAAGATTTTCAACCTGAGATTTCATTTTCCATCTGGAACGTGGAGATACAACAATCCCTACTTTATAGCGTGCTACCAGCATTGCTATTTGAATTGATATTTGTTTGTATTATGGCCATATTTATTTTCCCTCATCCTAATGTAGCCCTGTGATTGAAATTCCCAAAGTGCCAGTATTGGAATCTTTCTCTGTCTCTGTTATTATTATTACTACTACTAGTACTATTATTATTATTATTTTGACCACAGCCACAGCATACGAAAGTTTCTGGACCAGGGATTTGAATCTGAGCCACAGCTGCAACCTACACTGTTGCTACAGCAACACCAGATCCTTAACCCGCTGTGCCACAGTGGGAACTCCCTCAGAGAGCTCAGTCATTGGTGGACGATGCTCATTTTCCTGCCCTTGATGCTGATCAATTTCCTGCCTTTTTGATAACTGTATATAAGAATAGTCTAGGAGTTCCCATTGTAGTGCAGTGGAAATGAATCCAACTAGGAGCCATGAGGTAGTAGGTTCAATCCCTGGCCTCACTCAGTGGGTTAAGGACGGCGTTGCCATGAGCTGCGGTGTAGGTTGAAGACACGGCTCGGATTCTGCATTGCTGGGGCAAAGTAGGCCAGCAGTTGTGGCTCCTATTCAACCCCTAGCCTGGGAACCTCCATATGCTGTGGGTGCAGCCCTAAAAAGCAAAAAGAATAGTCTAGTACCTTTGCATTTATTTCCATGGTGCTTCCAAAATGCTGAAGAGGCCATACTTTGTTCTCTTTTATGCTAATACTTTGAAGCACACATTTTCTATTTTCTTTACACAGAAGAGGGGAGAAAAGGGCCCAGAGAAAAACCGAGTGAGTCATCCAAGGTCATGAAACAAATGAAGGCCAGAGCAGAGAGAGAGAGACCTGGCCTTGGATTCCCGTCCTTTGATCACATGGAGTAACCTCCATTGCCCTGAATACAAGCTGTTCCTTTAAATGAGTAGAGCTTGAATCGAAATGTCCTTAAATAGCCCCACAGAGGATTCCAGTCTTTGCCGGAGGAGATAGGGATGTCCTGGAGAGCTCTGTTCCCAGCTGCGTGACAGCACTTTTTACACGTGTTGTTCCCTGCCTACTCAGGCTGTTCTGCTCACTCTCTTTCTTTCATGCCTGGGAATAGGCTTGACTGTCCAGGCTCTTTCCCAGGCTTTCCTCCCACCCCTCCAGGTGACACTTTACCTGGTCCTGCTGTGAAACCAGGGCCCCTCACATCACCGTATCTAGAGTTCCCTGCCCCTCCCCACCCCCACCGCAACAGAGCCCCGACGTGCAGGGTGAGGCCTGGTCTCCTCAAGGACTGGGTCTCTCTCACGTGTCCCTTAGCATGGAGCCTGGGGCCGGTGTGGAATTTTCTTCCTGTTACTTTGGAGAAAAGCTTCAGCTTTCAGTGGCCTCGGTAGCCAGGCAGCAGGGGGCGATTAAGGTCTATTGCTCATTTGGATGTGTTTTGCCCCCTGACCACAGCCCTTTATCTTTTTGGAGGTTGGAGGGGAAGGAAGGTCATTACCAAAACTGTTTCCCACACTGGTTGTTCTGGCCCTATCTCTTCAGGATGGGAGTTTGCAGTGTCCAACCTGTAAGACCATTTACGGGGTGAAGACAGGTACCCAGCCTCCAGGGAAGATGGAGTACCACCTCATCCCCCACTCCCTGCCTGGCCACCCGGACTGCAAAACCATCCGGATCATCTACAGCATCCCCCCTGGCATCCAGGTGAGCTCATCCTTAGCCACCGGCCTTTTGCATCTTAGGTGTAAGTGTTTGCAGATGAATGCTTGTTTTTAGTCCACTCAGGCAGCTGGAACAGACTGGGTGACTGAAACAACAGAAGTTTATTTCTCACTCTTCTGGAGGCTGGGCAGTTCAAGTTCAAGGGGCCAGCAGATTCCTTGTCTGCTTCGTAGACTGTCTTCTTCCTGTGTCTTCATGTAACAGAAGGGCTGAGGGAGCTCTCTGTTGTCTCTTTTCTAAGGGCACTAATCCCATTCATTACAGCTTCACCTTCATAACCTATCACCTACCAAAGGTCCCCAACTCCTAATACCATCACATTGGGGATTAGCTTTCAACATATTAATTTTGGAGGGACCCAGACTTTGAACCACAGAATTCCACCCTGGGCTGCCCCAAATTCATGTCTTTCCAGCACACAAAATACATTCATTCTGTCCCAATGGGTCCCCAAAGTCTTTTTTTCTCTTTTTCTTTGTAGGGCCACACCTGCAGCATATGGAAGTTCCTGGGTTAGGGGTTGAATTGGAGCTGCAGCTGAAGGCCTATGCCACAGCCACACTAACTCAGGATCTAAGCCGCATCTGTGACCTGCACCACAGCATGTGGCAACGCTGGATCCTTAACCCACTGAGCCAGGCCAGGGATTGAACCCACATCCTCCCAGACACTATGTCAGGTACTTAACCCACCGAGCCCCAACGGAAACTCCATGGTTCCCAAAGTCTTAACTCGTTCCAGCATCCACTTTTAAATCAAAGTCCAGTCTTAGCTAAGTATCATCTAAGTTAGATGAGGGTGAGACTCCAGCTGTAATTCATCCTGAGGCATATTCCTCTCCAGCTGTGAACCTATGAAACCAAAACACTTTATGTGGTGGTGTCTCACCAGATCCTGAATCCGCCCACACATGGGTCTTGAACTTCCCAGCCTCCAGAACCATGAAAAATGCATTTCCGTAGTTCAAAAGCCACCCTGTTGATGGTATTTTGTTGCAGCACTGAGCTATAGCAGCAGTGTTATGCTTTGAAAAATCTCCCGTCTCTCTCTGGTCTCCCATCCACCAGGGCTCACCCTCCCCCATTAACCACCACTCTTCTCTTTTTCTTATGTATCCTTCCTGGCTTCTTTGCGCATTTGCAACAAAGACTGCATCCACTCCTCCCATCTTTACACAAAGGGTGACATGTCAGACTCATTGTTCTGCACCCTGCATTTTCAACCAACAATATGGTCTGTAGATCTTTCCATGTCAGTATAGAGAGAACTTCCTCATTCTTTCTTAGCTTTGCATAATAATCCCTTGTATAAATGCACCACAATTTATATTCGACAGTCTCCATTTGATGGGCATATGAATTGTTTCCAGTCTTTTGCTGCACAACTAATGCTGTAATGAATAACTTTGCATGCATGTGAAGTGTATCCTTAGAATAATTTTCTAGAGGTGGAATTTTTTTAACAGACGGTATTTGCATTTGTAATTTGATACATATTCCTTGACTTTTGTGGGCGCCTCTTTCCTCTTTTGATTCTTTGAAAAACAGTCCTAAGGAATAAACTGAACCATTTTCCTGGCAGTAAGTACAAATGTGTCCCTTCCTTCACTCATTGAAGCTTTTTCTAAACATTCTGAGGTGCTCACTGGATTTATTTATTCAACAAATATTTATTAGTTCATTCTCCGTTCCTCCTTCCTCTTTGCCTTCTTCCATTTTGTCTTTTATTTAACACACTTTCGAATGTGGACTGTGGGCCAGGCATGTTCCAGGTGCTAGAGAAACAATGGTGGCTAAACAGATACTCCTAGCTCCCGTGAAGTCCTCATTCTAGTAGGATGAAGAAGGCGTAAAACAAGGAGATGTAATAGCCTGTAAAATAGTTGAATAAAAAATGTGGTTCTTCTTTGAAGGATTTACCAACCAGTCAGGGAAAAATATACATCACTAAGCTATAGAGTAAAAGCGGATGTGCACCACTGATCGAAGCTGTGGGGGAGTTCCCACTGTGGCTCAGTGGTTAACAAGCCCAACTAGTCTCCATGAGGACTCGGGTTCAATCCCTGGCCTTGATCGGTGGGTTAAGGATCCGGCGTTGCCATGAACTATGGTGTAGGCCGGCAGCTGAAGCTCCAATTTGACCCCTAGCCTGAGAACCCCCATGTGCTGCAGCCCTAAAAAGACGGAAAAAAAGTTTAAATAAGACCCAGTCTCATAACATGATAACTCAGAATATCCAGGTTTCAATTAAAAAAAAAAAAAAAAAGCCACGGGAGGCCATGTAGACAAAGGCAACACAAGGCCTTCAAAGTCTGATGGACCTGAGTTCCAATTCCTGGCTGATTCCTCCTGAGCTGGGAATTTGGGACCTTGACCTCTTGACCTTTTACAGGTCTTGACCATTTCTTTATCTGCACAGCCTGGAACCCAATGTGCAAGGGTTTTGTAAAAATGGGGAGTCGTGTTTGTCTGCGTGCGTTGGGTCCCAGGCACAGGACCAAGATGCTCGGTAGCTGGTCCCCATCATTCATGAGTATCTTGCTTGCCATGGTAAGGAAGAGGGGCTCTGTCTGTCTGGGAGGGTCAGAGGAGACTTTCTGGGGCAGGGGGGCTCCCTAGTAGAGGTAAGACGTGAAGAAATGGAGGAATGTATTTTTAGTTGGACACAGCAGAGTTGCAGAGGAGAGAAAGTGGGCCTGTGAGGGCCCATTACAAAGAGTTTAATTGGGAATAAGATTTGCCAAAGTTGGGGAGGGGGGTTGGGGGAGAGGGAGCCTGAAGGATGTGGAAGATCAGGCAGGGAAGGAAGGTCGTCGCCAGGTCAGGGACAGCCTTGAACACCAGGGCGAGGGCTGTGGACTTTCCGCGCCAGGCTGGGGAGGGTACCTAAAGGTTGTTGGGCATGTGGTTAGGCTGATGGAAACTTGTGTGAATGGAATTATGCTTGAGGAAGCCAGTCTGGCCAAAGAGTGAGGGCTGACCTGATAGACCAATTAGGAGGCAGCACTGCAAACATTCAGCTTCTGGAAACGAGGCCTGGACAAAGGAGATAGGGTTTCGACGTGGGAGCAAGAGAGACTTCTGGAATGATTCTACGGCTGCCGGGGACAATGATAGGGCCATGAAGGAACATATGGGAGTCCTGAGAAGCAGCCAGTGGCCTTGATAGGAAGTAGAACAGACAGAAGTAGGCAAAGATCTGATGGGGCAACTGCTTCAGAGGAGGCTCTTTTCTTCCCAGGCTCCAGGAGCAAGGACAGAGAGCCTGCACTAGGGATTGGTGGTGCCCACCTGCTGCCCCTGTTCGTGCCCTGGCTGCTCCAGGAAAACCCGAGCTTGTGTCAAAGGCAATGCATCTGGGCACTGTCCTTACAGCCCCTCCGCAGACCTTCCCCAAGATGCAGTAGCAGGATCCTCAGTACCACGACCATCCCTGGAGACTGCAGGGACCACACAGGCTTGGGCTTTGATGAGGCCCGAGAGCCTTTACGCTCTGCCTTCACTGCAGAGAATGATTCTCTGGGGGAAAAACTCTAAGTGGGGCTATAGGCAGAGTCGTGACTGCTCAGCTTCGCAGCGTGCGGAGAGCACACAGCCTTGCTGGGCCGGTGCCAGACAGGCATCTGTGTTGGCTGCACAACGGACAAATCCCAGGCAGGAGAGGAGCAGGCAGGGCCGTGATCAGAATCGGTCTTTGGTTGGACAGCCTGGCTTAGAAACAGCCGTGGCCGTGAGCACATTGTAAATGTGATTTTGTGTGAATATGAGATTCAGAACCATCAGGTCCTGTGTCTCCCAGAAGACGTTGTTACCTCTTTCCAGCCCCCTGATCTTTCCTTCTTTGAGACCCCATTGCACCTATCATACCATTCGGTTGGCAACATGGTAAATGGTCCTGACCCATGCTATTAAAAAAAACCCCAAAAAACATTTTTTAGATCACATAGTTTTTAAACCATTTTGGAACTGGCATGCCTGATAAGAGAAAATGGAAAATCTATGCGTTCTTGCAGTTTTGTCATTCACTCGCTCGTCCATTTATTCAGCCAGGATACATTTACTGATCTACCGTGTGAGAGCTTGAGCCAGCAACTGCGTGGAATTCTTAATATTGTATTGGCTTCCTCTGGAAGGGATTTTAAAATAGGGTTTCACAAACAAAGGGGGGCAGGGATGCTCAGAAATGATAGAAAAACATTTGTGTGTAGGGGAAAATATGTGTCCTGCTACTGGGAGGAAACCCCTCACTTTTCATGAGCTTTTCAAATAGGCCTGTAGGAGTTCCTATTGTGGCTCGGTGGTAATGAAACCAACTAGTAGCCCTGAGGATACAGGTTCGATCCCTAGCCTTGTTCAGTGGGTTAAGGATCCAGCGTTGCTGTGAACTGTGGTGTAGGTCACAGATGCGGCTCGGATCCTGCATTGCTGTGGCTGTGGCGTAGGCAGCTGCAGCTCGGATTGGACCCCTAGCCTGGAAACTTCCGTATGTCGCAAGTGTGGCCCTAAAAAGGAAAAAAAAAAAGGCCTGTAGACCATTCTGAACCCTGCTTTGGGGCTACATTCTTCTTCTGCTTCAGTTTCTTTCCCACCTGGTGGCCTGAGATGACTTGCTTAAATAGAGGTATTTGGTGATGACATCATGAAATATTATAAGATTTTTGTGTCGTGAGTGTTTTGATACATATTGTTAAACAAGAAAACAGACCAACACCCAGAAGGACAAAGGAGAAAATCCCCAAGAATCATTCAGATAATTCTAAATGGACGGCTCTTGGCTCAGCGCTCAGCAGCACGGGTGTTATTCTGAGTAGTTTAGAGGTTAACAAGTCTGGTGTGGGCTTCAGGAAACCTGGGCTTAAGTTTCGGCAAAGCCATTAACATTACGGAAGTCGTTTAACCTCTGGGGCTGCAATTTTCCTCTTTTGTAAAAAACAAAAGAGCCGGAAACAGATGAGGAGGAGGAGGAGAAGGATAAACAGCTCCTGAGTTCCTGCGTGTGTGTAGCAGGCACCAAGCTCACCTAACATTCCTCTTCCTCCCACAAGTGAGAAGCCCTCATCTTCCTCATTTAAGGAATGGGGAATTAACTCCCCAAGAGAGGGCAGCTCTGGATAACATAGCTGGGAGGTGGCAGCTCCCAGTCCAGGTCCAGGTCCAGGTCCAAGGATTCCAGAATGCATATGTCAAACCACTATACCCCCTGCTGTTTGGTTCTGTTCCCTTCTAGACTCTTCAGCCATCATTCTTGTCATCCTTATTTGACTCACTCCCAGCTGCACACCCCACCCCCACCCCATCTGATATATTTTGAGTTTGGGGTGGTTTTTTTTTTTTTTTTAATTTTTATTTTGCATTGGAGTAGCATTGATTTGCAAGGTTGTATTAGTTTTAGGGTAGAGCAAGGTGATTCAGTTATACATACACATACACCCATTCTTTTTCAGAGTCTTTTCCCATATAAGTTATTGCAGGAGACTGAGTAGAGTTCCCTGTGCTATACAGTAGGCCTTGTTGAAATCTATTCTGTCTATAGCAATGTGTATCTGTTATTCCAAATTCCTAATTTATCCCTCGCCCGACCTTTCCCCCTTGGTAAGCATAAGTTTGTTTTCAAAGCCTGTGAATCTGTTTCTGTTTTGTAAATAAATTCATTTGTATCATCTTTTTATGTTCCACATATAAGAAATATCAGATGATATTTTTCTGTCTGACTCGTTCACTTAGTATTATAATCTCTAGGTCCATCCATGTCGTTACAAGTGGCGTTATTTTGTTCTTTTTAATGGCTGGGTAATATTCCATTGTATATATGCACCACATCTTCTCTATCTATTACTCTGTGGATGGACATTTTGGTTGCTTCCTTGTCTTGGGTATTGTAAATAGTGCTGCAGTGAACATTGGGGTACATGTATCTTTTCGAATTACGGCTTTCTCTGGATAGATGCCCAGGAGTGGGATTGCTGGATCATGTGGTAATTCTAATTTCAGTTTTTTTAAGGAAACTCCCTACTGTTCTCCATAGCGGTTATACCAATTTACATTCCCACCAACAGTGTAGGAGGGTTACCTTTTTGCCACACCCACTCCAGCATTCACTGTGTGTGGACTTTTTGATGTTGGCCTGAAACATTTGGAAAAATATCGTTTGTTCTTTTTTTTTTTTTTTTTTTTCCCTGTTTTCAGGGGCCGGAACACCCAAATCCTGGGAAAAGTTTCAGTGCCCGAGGCTTCCCACGACACTGTTACCTTCCAGACAGCGAGAAAGGGAGAAAGGTAAGAAGTGTAGGGTTGGGAATGTGCTTCTCTGTTAGGGCCCCAAATTTGCTCCCTGTGATGCGAAAGGGAACTGGGTCCCTCTCCACTCTAGATGTAACCAAGTCATATTTGAGTGTACTAGAGGTAAGGGTGGGTGTGATTCGAATTTCATTTTTACAGGGTGATGGAGGCTGGGCTTTTGACTTTTTGCTTTCCTAGGTTTTACCAGCAATAAGTCATCTATTTTAGCATCCTTCCTCTAGGACTTTGCTGCTTAAGGGCAGATCCTGGGACAGCACCAGAGGCAATACCTAGGCGCTTAACATAAATGCAGAACCTTAGAACTGACTTCACTTTAACAAGATCCCAGGGGATCTGACAGTGCATTAAAGCTTACGAAGCACAGCTTTGGGACAGGGATCTTAATTTGTGGGCTTTTATTTGTTTACTTATTTTTTTTTATGAATCCTTTGACTTTTCCCCAAAGAGCAGAGGGAAAAGTCACTGGGTTTCTGCATTCCTAGCAGTTCCTGGTAAAGTGTCAGTGGTTCTCTGAACTCTAAAAGTAGAATTAGAATTTCATGCTCATTTTCCTGTGGATAAGGCCAGAAGATCATTGGATTTTTTTTGAAATCTTCTCACATCTCAAAAGGGAAAAAACAAACAAACAGACAAACAAACAAACTGTTGCTTTGTTGGACAAGAGGTGTGTCTTTGTTAGCTTTCCCTAAATCATGCTGCGTAACAAACAGATCTCAGTGGCTTCCTTCAATCAGTGTTTATTTCTCATACACTTTGCCTGTTAGTGGCTGTGGCTTGGTTGCTGCTGGGAGTCAGCTTTCATGTGGCTTCCTATTCTGTAATCCAGGTTGAAGAAGCAGCCCTTCTATGGTCCATCCCCGCCCCATGGAACGGGGCAGAGGACCAAGAGAGAGTCCAAGCAGAAGTGTACAGTCCCATTAAAGCTGGTCCTAGACACATGTCACTTCTGCTCACCTTTCCTAGGTCCCAGAAAATCAAGGGCAAGCCAGGCCAGGAGCTGATGCACCACCTACAGGGAGGCCCCTTAGGTCTCATGGAAAAAGATGTGGCTCTAGTCTGTCATGGGGCAGGAAACAGTCTGGAACAATAAGAAAATCAATCACATCCTGAAGAGGTGCCCAGTGCAATGTCCCCAGAGAAGGTCTCAAGGCCAGTCCTGATACCTGGTTGCCCTGAACGACAAGGTTCCTACATCTAAGCCCTGGATCCACGGTCCCAACTGCTGGCTAAACATCTTGGCCATCGAGTCCTGCTGTGAAAACTGGAATCTTCTTGCCCAGGTGGCTCATCTGCCTGGCCTTCCTCTTTATGTTAATGATGTGCCCATAACTCCGGAGACCCAAACTGGACACAGGAACCGTCTTGGACTCTGGCTCTAGACCACCACGTCCCCCCCTGCACTGTCCGCTAAACCACTGGAATCCTTTTCTCATCCTGCCACTGCCAATCTGGTTATGTGTCAGTGGAATAGTCATCCTCAAACCCTGTTTCTACCATTAGGCGCCTCCGCTGAAAAGAAATAAAGTGAGAGAAAACAACATAAAATTGTTAGGACGGCTTTCCCTTCCTTCTTGACAATCTTCTCAGCTTGTTGTCCAGGACCTACTACAGCGTGGGTCTGAGTGGTCCCTCTACTGATTTTTCACCCACATCCTTCACGTCTGCAGTTCCCAGACCCTAGCCGTGGGCTCCTTTGCAGAGCAAGATAATAAGAGCGTGGGCTTTGGAGCCAGACCAGCCTGAGTTCAAATCCTGCCTTTACGGCCTCTTCAGGATGTGATTGATTTTCTTATTGTTCCAGACTGTTTCCTGCCCCATGACAGACTAGAGCCACATCTTTTTCCATGAGACCTAAGGGGCCTCCCTGTAGGTGGTGCATCAGCTCCTGGCCTGGCTTGCCCTTGATTTTCTGGGACCTAGGAAAGGTGAGCAGAGGCAGGGCCACCTGAGGGTCAACAGAGGAATGACTGAGACCAGGGACTGCCAGATGTGGGAACTGACATAACAGTTTAGTTAAGTCTCAGTGTCCTAATCTATCAAAGAGTGCTGGTCATTTCTGTGTGGGCAGGAATTTGAAGAATTAAATGCAGGTAGCGTTTGTAAAATACCCAGAGGAGAGGGGAAAAAAAAAAAAAGTGGAGTTCCCTGATGGCTCAGCAGATTTAGGATCTGGCGTTTCCACCGCTATGGCTTGGGTCATTGCTGTGACGTGGGTTGAATCCCTGGCCCTGGAACTTCTGCATCAACAAAAAAATAAAAACAAAAACAAACAAAAAGCCCAACGTGATGGCGGCAATTTTAACTTTTTACGGCCACTCCCAGGATGATATGTATTTACGATGTCTATACGTCCTTCTCTATTACTATACCTCGAATGCTCCCCTATCTCTGAGACTCAGGTCAGAAGGAGCCTCCTATATGAAATCTATACTGATGGCCACCTGAGGGTCAACAGAGGAATGACTGAGACCAGGGACTGCCAAAGGAGACAGTCCTGAAGTCAAGACACCCCCTCTCCCAGCATGTACTAGTTGTATGACCAAGGCAAGTCTTTTGTCTTCTGAGCCTGTTTCCTTTTCTGCAGAGAAGGAGTACTGAGCACACTGTCTTACTCAGTGACCATTACAAGAGCCAGTCCCTGGCCCTTAGTAAGTAAGTAAACACTCAGGAATTGGTAGCTCTTAGTTTCCATGTCATCTATTCTTATTACTCTTCCTATTAGCATTCCCCACCTCCAGCCCACGCCGTGTTTATAGCAGTTCAGTTTTGAACCCAGTGCATTTTTACCGGGTGCCTTCTTCATGCTGGTCAGGGTATTGGATGTGTGTCTTCGTCAACAAAGATTTTTTTTTTTTTAATGTAGCTGAATTAGAACATTCTGCAGCAGAGTTCCCATTGTGGCCTCGCAGATTAAGAACCTGACATAGTCTCTGCGAGGATACAAGTTCAATCCTCGGCCTCGCTCCGTGGTTTAAGGATCTGGCGTTGCGACATAGGTCGCAGATGTGGCTTGGATCTGGCATTGCTGTGGCTGTGGCGTGGGCCGGCAGCTGCAGCTCAGATTCGACTCCTAGCCTGGGACCTTCCATATGCTGCAGGTGTGGCCGTAAAAAGAAAAAGAAAAGGAAAAAAAAAAGAATATTCAGCAAGCCCTGACACTTCTCTGAGCCTCACCTATAAAGTAGAGATGGTAATGTAAAATTGAGACGATAATAGTACCTGCCAGACCTGCCCCAAAGGGTGGCCATGAGTGCCAGATGGGAAAAATACATATGAAATAGCCTGAAAGAGGTCAAAGCACTTCCACCATGTCCCCGGAGAAACAGTCCACACCTTTAGCTGTGGGTAAATTAATGTTTCGGTGGTGGCGGTGGTGGAGGACACGGCTCAGAAAACCTCAGGTGGGAAGTGCCTTGAATTCTTAGATCATCGCTTTTAACACGCAGCTATGACGCGGGTCCCTAACATCTGTTTAGAGGAGCCAGGCACTACGGCAAAAGTACTTTTGCTGGAGTGCCCTCTAAGAGGCTCACGACCTTTAGAGGTAACCTGTACCATTGCCATTTTATAAGGAAGTGAAAGCTCCGAGCGGTGATTTGACTGGTTCAGGGTCACATCGTTAGACGGTGACAGAGTCAGGACTTAACTTGCCGGTCCCTGACTCCACTTCCACATCCTTTTCTACTCACGGTGCCGCGTAGGGCATCACGATGCAGGAAGGGCCAGGACTCCTGGGAGGACTCTCTACTGTCCCAGGGATGGCCTTTGAGCCGCGCTGGCTGCCTGCCTCTGATCTCCCGCCTTCTGTCTTAGGTCCTGAGGCTGCTGCTTGTGGCCTGGGATCGCCGCCTCATCTTTGCCATCGGGACCTCCAGCACCACGGGCGAGTCAGACACCGTCATCTGGAATGAGGTCCATCACAAGACGGAGTTTGGCTCTAATCTCACTGGTCACGGCTACCCAGATGCCAATTACCTGGATAATGTGCTGGCTGAACTGGCTGCCCAGGGCATTTCGGAGGACAGTGCCGCCCAGGAGAAGGACTGAGCTGGAGGGGCCTTGGGCCTGGGAGGCGGCACCATGGGGACCACCAAGCAGGAAGTGGGGAGAGTCAGGGCGCAAGCCGGTGCCGGGCCCTCCCGACTCCCTCGTCCCGCCTCTGGTCTTGTCTTCACCCCCACCCCTCCCAGCCCCAGAGGGGAGCCCAGAGTGAGGAGCGATGTCATTCACAAACTTCATCCAACACCAAAGGGACGCGGGATGAGCGCCATCCGTGGTCTGTTCCCACGGCGTTTTTGGTGCTGGGTCGGCCAGAGCCCCCCTCAGCTCCCTCAGTAAGGGCACAGCCAGCACACTTAGGGGGTGGGCACCCCATACCCTGGCCTTGTGAAGCCTGAGGGTCATGCCTCCATTGGCTTCTTGCTGCTTCCGCTTTGAGAGCGGAGTCCTCGCTTTTCTCTCCTCCCCTGGAGGCGAGGAGCGCTCACTGTGCAAGACTAGGGGGGCCAGGGGGTGAATCGGGAACTGCTGTGACATCAGAAATGGATGCCTTGGTGTAGAGCCAGGAAGCACTTCTTGCCGAGAGGGTCAGGGAGGCACAGGCTTCCGGGAACAGACCCGGCTTTTGTCATTGTCCTGACGTCTCTGGGCCCTCCCTCCCTCCCTCCTCACACCTTTGGCCTGTCCAGAGGGCATCTGGTTCTCTTGTGCGGAGGGGCGGACTCCGGGATTCCTCTGTGGGGCACAACCCCACGATGTCTCCAGCCCCTCTCTAATCAGACCAGAGCCTGCATCCCACTTAGCATCTTGGCCGTCCTCAGGGACAGGGACCCACAGCCTTCTTTCCAGGCTCATCCCAGACCAGCTCGAAGATTCCATGAGTTTCATCAAGTCACTGTGAGTGGAGCCCAGGGTGGGCTCTGTGCCATCTCTGTACGTGCATATGTGTGTGTGCGCATGCATGTGTGTGTGTGTGTGTGTGTGTGTGTGCACACCAATGGGCCGGGTTGGTAGAGAGCCCCGTTATGTTCTCACACTCTGT
Source organism: Phacochoerus africanus (assembly GCF_016906955.1). Classification (NCBI taxonomy): domain Eukaryota; kingdom Metazoa; phylum Chordata; class Mammalia; order Artiodactyla; family Suidae; genus Phacochoerus; species Phacochoerus africanus. The sequence goes on along the minus strand of NC_062547.1, from coordinate 12,093,261 downwards.
CTTGCAAGATGTCCGAGCCCGGTTCTGATGGGGATGGGATGGGCAGGCCATGGTCCCCTGACGTGCCTCACCCTTCGCCAACCCATCCCATAGTAAACTTGGACCCAGACGGAGGCAGAACTGTGCTTGGGGAGATGTGTTAGGTGAGGGTTGCACTGACCCCTGGGTATGAATCTTTCACGAAGGGAATCTGAGGGGGTTCCCTAGTGGTTCAGTGGGTTAAGGATCCTGTGTTGTCAACGCTGTGGTGTGAGTTCGATCCCTGGCCCGGGAACTTCTGCACGTCGCCAGTGCAGCCAAACACAAAAGCAAAAAGATGATGGGCTCTGAGCCAGCTTCCATCCAGTATTGCACTGAAGGCCTCAGTCTGCATCCCTGGTCATTTGCTGATCAGAGCCCAGAGGTGGTGCTGGGCCCCCCATCTCCCTCCTCCATCACAGGCTGCCCCAGAGCGTGAGGGAGACTCCAGCTCATGCCCAGCAGGGTTGGGACGACATCAGGGTGCAGTCCCACCTGCATCTGGGTTGTGTCCCAAGACCTGTTGATCTCCCCAACATTCCCTTCAGCTCCCATTCAGGAAGGAATTGGGTGTCGGCGGGGAGAGAAGGGGAATCAAGAAGGGAAACCCACCTCCCCTTTGAAAGTGGGTTCTTTGAACTATGTGTTTGGGGGAAGTTCCTCTGGATACTAAGTTGAATTTATATACCTCATGTTTGGGGGGGTTGACGTATATATATGCATATATATTTCGTAGTATTTGGAAGGTTTTCAATGCTAGAAAAATGGAAACAAAAGAACCTTCAAAAATGGTACTTAAGTGAGAAGTGGAAGCCAAGCTCTTTTGAGAGCGGGCTCTGAGCTGCTTGCTCTTAGGCCGGCAGCTATTTTGACGATAGCGTGGCCAGGGGATTCATCTGAGTCCCCACTGCCCCCAGCCCCTGGGGCAGGCTGGTGTTGAGCCCTTCCTCCTTGTCCAGATGGCTGTAGGGACATTACTTGCCTCCAGCAGAGGGAGCTCCGGCAGGAGGAATTGTTCCTGTCGTTTTAATTCCAGTCTCTCCCACCAGTCCTTTATCTCACCCGCCGACCCAGGATAGGTCCCAAGTTCAGCGCACCATGAACTTGGGGCAGTTTCCTGCCACAGTTAGGAAGGAAACATCTGAACTCAGTGGAAGAGACATCCCTGCAGGTTTAACGTCACGTGTGTGCCCTTTGCCGGGCTACCTTGTGCCAGAGGTGAGCCTCATTATGAGCCTGGTACCATCCCCACCTTCATTCAGCATCCCTGTCAAGTGCCCACTGGGCTCCTCACCCATTGCCAGAGGGGGGCGGTGCAGATTGAGGGTTGGTGGGCAGAGAGCTGTGTGGTAGGAGGTAGGGAAAGAAAATGCTTTGACAACAGCAGTGGGTGGTGGGAAAGGCTGATTTCCCTGGAGCTGGGTGGGGGAACATGATTTCCCCGGGTAGAAGAAGGTGTGGGTGGAGAAGGGGATTCCTGAGAGCAGAAGGAAGAGGATACTGGGGGCAGATGGTGTGCCGGGGGCAATACCACTTTCAGAGTCGTCTTCTCACCTTAAGCGTTCCCCTCCAGGATGCTGACGGTGTCTGTGCCCCACGTCTCTTCCTCTCTGAGGATGCCCAGCAGGGGCTACCTCATCCTCATGCTGCTCTTGTGGGACATTCTGGGCAGAAGGAATTTTTGCATTTCCTTTCTAACACTGTGCCAGGCAAGGGGGTGAGGGCATCCCTTTGCCCTGTCCCGTGCCAATCTGGAAAGGTACAGTCTCGGGTTCCGTGAGAACCCCGCCAGCAGAGGCCCTGTGTATCCATCACTTTGACTCGGGAGGTTCTCCCACTGGAAGCCCTGCTGTGTTCCCTGCCCCATGCAGGTGCAGGGAATTCCATGCCTTTCCTTTCATCGTCTTAGCACCAGCAGCCTAGTTTCTCCCTTCCTGAGTCTCCAGGGAGGACACATGGGATTGGAGACAAACCTTGTTATATGCTCATCCCTTAAAAGATAAATCGTGTACATGTATTTGCGTGTGCCTTTGTGTTTTCATCCCCCTCTCCCCCTTTTGTAAAGCTTGGACTTCTCTGTGGTTTTATATTCAGTCAAAAGTACTGGTCCTGGTATTGCACTGTTGTGGGCATGAGAGGATTGGGGAAAGGTCCCGTGTGGTACAAGAAAGGGCCCTGTCCTCTTGCCTGTGGTCACTGGCATTGATGGGGAGGGGGGAGGGGTCGGTTCTGGGAGAGGGCAGGCAAAGGTCCTATTGTAAATCCTTGTAACTGGTGTGAAGTCCTTGGTGTTGCTCTGTGAGAGGACATCGCCACCTGGTGCTCATGACGTGTATGTGCAGAACAATAAATGGCAAGTGAACAACCACAAATTGCCGTTTTGGTTTTTTTTTTCCATCTGCTTTCTGCAGACCAGAGCACCTACGTGTGAGGTATTTGGGGTACCTCCCCGGGTCTGTCAGCAACTGCAAGCCCTTCCACTGAATGGGGGAGTCCTTTTCTAATTTTTGTCACAGCTCTGCTACCCACATCTTTGGCCAAATAACCCAGGCTTGACTTCTTGTTCCTCTGCAGACACAGATCACGAGGGGAAGTGAGGAAGTGAAACTGTGGGGAAGGACCTCTTAAACTCCACGAACATTTGCTTCTTAAAGTTCCCTTCACCCAACTACAACATCATGTATGTTCAAATTGTTTACAGGTGGTGGTTTTTCAAATACAAGTTTAGTATTGATTCTCCTGATACCAATGAGAACACAAAAATAAAATGCCATTGCACAGCCACCTCTGTCATCCACATGTGTCTCTATTTCTGACAGCCCATAGAGTGTAGTGTTCCTTGAAAGCCTGGGTTCGTCTTTCCACAGACGGCCCCCTAAGCTGGCCAGTCAGGAAAACAGGACTGGAAAAGCAGAGCCTGAGAACCCCCCCCACCTGGGTTCTGACTTTGTAAAGTGACTTGATGAATGTAAACCACAGACCCCCATGTTCTGATTTTCTGTGGATGAACAGTCGGACAATGTTCTTTGAGTACAGGTTTTAATGCATATTCATGTACAGCATTGTTTAGAAATGTAAGTTTGTGAGGAACCTTTGGTTGCAATGGGTAGTTAGTGCATTAAAAGGCTGGGAGCCTCTGGCTGTACTTTGTCTCTCTGACTCAGTAACCTTCAGAGAATTCATGGAGAAGTCTGTATTGGCAGGAAAGGGGTTAGCCTGGCTGAAACATACCCACAGAACGCCCAGAAGTTTAGGAGAGCTTTTTAATGCTTCAGAAGCAGGGGTAGAGGAGGTAGAGACCAGAGTCCCTAGCTGAAGGCAGGGCTCCAGTTCTGTAACTCACTTCTCTGTATCAGAGTGGCAGATAATCCTCTCCCAAATTCTCACAGGCTGGCACCCTTCAAGCTCCTCTGAAGGAGGACCTGGTATAACATTTTTGATCTCAAATATTAATGAGGAAAGGACAAATTCTCCTTCATTAAAGACGACTCACTGATGACATTTGACTTGGTGAATAAATGTATAACTTCTTTGGCTGTGCCTATGGCATATGGAAGTTCCTGGGCCAGGGATCGAACCCCTGCCACAGCAGTAACCCAAGCTGTGCAGTCACAATGCCAGATCCCACAAGGGAACACCAAGAAATATGTAACTTAAAAAAAAATTGAGGAAGAACACTAATAGGCTCACCCTAATAATTACAACTAGGTGAGACTGTTACTTAAATTGGTCAAAGCCTCATATGTCAAGGAACAATCATGCATCCTTCTAGATGGCCCAGGAAAGTCAGCCTGGCACTGTAATAAATGGACCACAAATGACGTTGGATGCCTTTTTTGTTTCATTTAAAAACATTGCTTTGATCATGTAAGCCTCCTTTCTGCTGGGAAAAAAAAAATAAAGACAAGGTAATAATTGTTTTCTGCTCTTTTTATGTCTTAGGGAGGAGCTGATACTCAGGTATGGGTTTCCTTGACTTCTTGTATTTTTCCTTGTCTCCTACCCCAGAAAAAGTCTTCTTGTTGGAATGTGGGGTGTGTATGTGTGTGTGCGTGTGTGTTGGGGCGTGGGGTGCCTATGATGGGGGATGGGAAGAGGGATGGCCATCCCTGGAAGAGTAAGGGATTGCGCCTTGGTAACAGAACATGCAGTGATAATGCTTGATCTATCCAAACCTGCAGCTCCTTTCTTGGCCCCATTTCTGACGAGTTAAGAGGATGAAACCAGGGAGTTGGCTGTGGGTAAGAATTCCAATTCCCCATGAGCCCTAGAATCTTTTCCAGCTTTCATCCTTCCTTCATTCACTCCTCGTCTCCCAATCATCTCTTCTCCCTTGACGTTTTAATTGAAGTTTATATCTGAAAATATTTCCTGAGGACTTTGTGACACTGGCCTGAAGTCCAAGGGTGGCCTGGTCTATGTAAGTCTGGATTGTGGAGAAGTTGGAAAACGTGTGCTTGGTACAGGCACCCTCTTTCTGTTCAGATGCCGTGGTGGGGATGACCCAGAGGAAATGAAACATGCCATCAACAGGAGCCTGCAGAGCTGAAAAGCAGTAGCCAACCAGGACTTCTGGGGGCTTTGTCCGCCTCTAGGAGCATGAAATCCAGACAGCTTTAAATAAACACAAAATAGTGGGAGGGTAACCCTTAACGGAAGGAAGTCTTACAGCTCATGAATTGGAGTCCATGGCTGACCTCCGATTAAATGCATCATCTCTGAATTCAAATGTTAACATCCTCCCTTGCTTCCTTATACACATAAGCATTCAGGTGAAGATACTTGATGAGGCACATAGAGTAAAGACACCACCCTCATGTTTTAGGCCCTAGGATGACGTTTGCTTAAGAAAAAAAAAAAATCACCACCACTATTCAACCCTTCCCCCAACCTGGTCCACGTAGCTCTGTTCATTTCTTAGCCCAGAGACCTGAGAAAGTCACAAAGTTGTACCTGCTTTTGGTTGCACTTGCCATGCCAATACTTAGGAAGGCAGACGTGAAGAAAGGAAAATGAAAGACACACTTGATGGGCTGGCTGGAGATGAGACCATCTGTTTCCAGGGAGGACCTAGGCTGGACTCTGCTCCTGCCCTTGGTCAAGGGCGTCTCCAGTCACTGCAGCACCTGGAACCAAACTCTGCCTCTCATCCTGGACTGCCTGGTAGCCCCTCTTCTTGTACTTCCGGGTGCCGTAGATGGCCAGGGCGATGACAGCTGCCAGGACGGTGGTGACCCCCAGTGTGACCCCAGCTGCTGCTCCTCCAGACAGGCCACTGCCATCCCCATGGATGACCTTCATGGCCCTGCGAAGCTCCAGCGGCTCTCCCAGCTTCCACCGGTGCGTCTGGGGATCTTTAATCCAGGAGCTGGCAGTCTCAGTATTTGTCACCATGACAGTGTTGGTGGCAGCCTGACTCATGAGGGGTGGTCGGGTGTAAGGTGGAAGCCTGGCAGGAGGTAGAAACCCTCCTGTAAAAAGCCCAGACTTGACACAATAAGATACTTGGCACCCATCACTGATGAGGGCTAGGTGTTGGCTGAAACCCCCCGGACACTTTTTTAGAGAAGGCACCCCTAAATCTCCAGATATGGCAGGATCCACCAAGGGGTTCCCGACCACACAGCTAAAGAACCCGCCAAAAGGGACCGAAAACTGGAATCCCAACTCGTAGTCCTGCGAGGCACATATCTTGAGGTTCTCAAAAAGTCTCAAGGGAAAATAGCCAGCTGGACACGACTGTGCGTTTGTCAAAGGGTTGATGCTCTTACTGCTGAAGAGGCCCCCAAAAAGTAGCCCTGAGTTTTCTGACACTTGGCCACTGGCCACACACCAAAAAGCCCTAAACTCAGCCTTGGCCACCCGGAACACATCTTCACACACCGTCTTGCAGAAAATGAGAAGAGTGCACTTCTGTGAACACTCCAGGCGGTTGTAACCCTCCTCATGGGTCTGGGTCAGCAGGTGGATGGGGGAGTAGCCAGAAGGGCAGGAGAAATCACCTGTGAGTGGATTCTTCTGCTCCAAGTTTTGGCAGAGTTGGACAAACTCATTCCCTGAGAGCTGGGTGCATTGCTGATAAACTCCACCAAAGGAGAAATTGGTCATTTTCCCCTCACAGGAGCCATCATCCATGTTGGCTTGGAAATTGAAGTTAGGCGAGTTGAGATCTGTGCAGCCAGGGTAGGTGTTGAAGGTGTAATAGCGTCTCACAGCTGTCTCCACCGTCTTTGACAGCTTTTTCACCAAGGGCCCTGGCAAGTCAGGCAGCCTGTCGGGGTTGATGAAGAAATGCAGAGGCAGGCCAGCACGGTCCACGGCCACCAGGTGGTTGGTGATGCCCTGCTGCCAGGCCTGGAGGGTGATGCCTGGGTAAAAAGGGAGCCCTCCGATGCTTTGCACCCTGGAGTTGGTTCGGTTGGAGAGGTAGTTCTTGGTGAAGTCATTCTGGGAGGTGTAGCTCTCCTCAAGTTTGAAGTTCACGATGTTTAGGAAGGTGATTCCAGCAGATGAAGTCACAGCACTGTGGCTGCTCTGGCTGTCCTGGAGGAAGGAGGATCTGATGTGGTCCTCCTGAATGAGAACAGCGCCCGCATCCACACTGGTGATGACATGGGTACCATAGTTGAGGACCAGGAGTTCCGCCAAGTAGGTGGCCATCCGTGTCTGGTTGTTCTCCAGACGTTCAGAGATGTCCATGAGCTCCTTTTTAAACCCCCAGCTTAGTTCTGCATCTGGGTTGATTTTGACCGTGTAGACCAGGTTTCTTAGCTGAACCTGGGTAGTCACAGCTTGATCCTTCACCTGGAGGCTCTTTATCCTCTGGAACTCAGGTGAGAACTTGCCATTGACTTTGGAAAAAAGAGAGAGCTCCGTGTTGATGGAGTAAGAGGTGGTGCTCTGGTAATTGACCCAGGACTCAAGGATTTTTGAGTTCATCTCCAGGTTGCTCTGTTTCTGGGGAATGGTGAAGATCTCGTCAGGGACAATGTACTGTCCATCCTCTGTGGTCTTGCAGTGGGTGTACGTCAGGTCCATCACCCGTCCCATGTCCACATTCCGAAGATTATCCCAGCCACCTCCTGGTAGGACTTCCAGAACAGGTAGTTTTAAGGCATTCTTGCATTTTTGAAATCCAGCCTCAGCTGCCTCTCCCAGAGATGTGTCCATTTTAGCCCACACTGCCACTGCCCAGATAAGGATGGCACCCCTGAAGCCGTTCATGGCTCAGACAGCCCCAGCCTGTCACGTCAGTCCTCAGCAACAGCCAGCGAGCTCTGTGCTGACTGAACTGCTTGGAAAGAAAGTCGTTGCTGAAACAAAAAGTTCAGCAGTTCTAAAGCCACTGGTTCCTCTTTAGGCTAGTCTAATCACAAATGGGGAAATGAGAGTCAGTTGGAATACGAAGGTCCATCGATGTGTTGAAGAACATTGTATTCTACTACATATGCGAATGCAGCCCCATATCCATAATCCTGAACTTCCCAGAGGTTCCCTACTTCCTTCAGCCCTGAGCTGGCTACTCTGCAGCAGTAGTGGACACTTAGAAAAAGTACAACCCCATGCTTTACTCTTAACTCCATGTGAGATTTCTGGCTTTGAAAGAAAGCTTGGATTTTGCTTTTTTTTGGTTCACTCTTGATATTTCAAATTTTCCCTACCTCCTCTCTCCTGGGACTTCAATACTAGTTTCCTTTTCCTGTGTGTAGGAGTTGGCAATAAGTTGGTGCCTATACCTTTCATTGTTTCATTCCATTGTTAAGTACGTGTAACCAGCATAGGTGCATCAAAATGAATGTAGCTCTTCATGATTCAAGTTTTCTAAGGCAACAGCTCATTTGTTATATCATTAGGAGAAGAAAATTTCATGACTTTGCTTTTGTGTGCTAATCCTAAATCAGTGTAGGAAACTGCACGATTTAGAACAGTGTTTCTAGGCCATTGATCGAGAACCAGGCTTAACTGAAGCCCAGCTCTGTCAACTCTTTGGGACAACTCGTACATTGAGTGGTACCCAGGGAATCCATAGGAGTTCACGGAAGCTCTCAATTGCACCCTCATGGTTCCCCAAATCATACCATGAACCAGAGGGAGTGCTGGGCCTGAAAAGATCACGTTTGAATTCACAGGCAACCTGTATGCATTCTGAAAAGGTTTCAAGGAATTGTATTATAGCACATTATCACTGATGCAGCTGACAAGTGTGTGCAGAAATAATGAGGCCAGTTTCCCAGCTTCACAGGCAGAGCATCACTAATTATTCATAAAACCTTGATGGTGTTCCGAAAACCCAGAAATACCATATTCTGGGTCTATTCATGCCTCAGTTATCATGATCTGGGGAATTCATTTGCACTCAAGGGGGATTAATTAATGAACCAGTATCTGTTTTATATTTGGCTAGAGAAGCAAGCCTCTATGCAGGATGTCCTGGTTAATTTGTAAATCATTTAGCTATAAGTTTATAGCTCAGTAGAATGATCCTAGAATGAGAAAAATTAGAGTTGAATACCTTGCATATTTCCAAAAAGTCTGTTGAAATATCCACATACTTCCCTTCAAACTATTTCAGGGCTAGTTCATCAGAATCAGACAACTCTTACTGTTTTGGAGACCTACTGACAATTTCTTACTTTTTGCTTTTTGTTTTTTTAATAGATTGTGATGAGACCTCATTCTGATTTAATGAGAATGCAAGCAAATTAAATATAGATAATTCTATATTCAAGTGTTCCTATATCTCTAAACACCTGGCCATTGTCTTTGGGGGATGCCGGTAACAGTTTTCCTCTTTATTTTTATCGTAGCAAAAAATTGAAAATAGCTAAAAGAGCCAACAAGAGTGAAATTATATCTCATCTATAAGACAAAATATTCAGCAGACATCCTAATTATATATTCAAAATATTTTAATAACAAAGAAGATTCTTCAGCCATAATGTTAAGTGACAAAAGCGTGATATACATTCAAGATGACCTCAGCTATGTACAAACATAATCAGGGGACCAGCCCATTGATGGCAATTATATCTAGTTGGTAGGCGTTATGAATTATTTAATTTTTTATTTTTTTCTAGGTTTGTTGTGTTTTCGGTAATGAGCGTGTTTTTACTCATTTTGACAATTTTTTATTGAGAATCTACTAAAATGCAGGGATAGATAACTGTTATTTTTGTACTCAGAAAAATAAGCAATAAATATACATTTAAAAAACAAAAGAAATCAAATATTTCTGGAATTTTCATATGTCAGGGCCTATGTTTTCTGTGCTCAAGGAAGTTCTCTTTTCAGTTCACAGAGAAACAATAAAAGAGGAAGTGCAAATGTTGGGAATTTCGGCTCAAATTAAATTTGCATGCCACCAGCAGGAATTGCTGCTCATAGTGGTCAGGTGGGAGGAAACGACCTATAAAAGTTCCTGCTCTACTCTGCTCACCAGTAATTTTTTCCACTATTTCTTGCGCTGAACTGCAGAGGCAACCGCATAAACCCTCCAGATGGCCACTTTCAAGGACCTGGATCTAAAAGCTCCACTTTGGTCTTTAAAAGATAAAAGCAACTTTTCTACAAAATTATGCATCTGTGTGGCAGGAGAGTGATTTCACTTCCTCCAAAACGATGTGAGAGGGAAGTCCCACGCCTTCTTTCTTTCTCAGTTTGAGCACGTGCAACTTTGAGACACCAGCTCATGCAGAGCCAAACCGTGATTCATGTCCGAGGTTCAGCTCTGCGGTCTTGGAGCTGGCCCATGAGTTCCTTACTTCTGCATTTCACCTGCACTCTGAAATGGGGGTGGTGGGGGAACGTTGGGCTGTGTTTGCTTATCCCCTGTCTAGGCTTAACCCCTCCCTTATTTTTAGTAGGCATCAGGGAAACTGGGTTTAGTAGAAGTCTAAAAACTGAGGGTCGCATAAACCCAAAATGGATGAGAGACCCATGACTTTGAAAGAATCTAGAACAACTTGATTCTGGAAGATCCAGGAGGTATCAATCACAACGTAATGGGATTTTCTTTTCGAAAGAGTTGATTGCTCACCTGATGTTCTTGGAATTGCTTTGTCAGCCCCTTCCCTTCAGAAACTGTCCTTCCCATCAGGACTCTTTGTATCCTGATCCCAAAAATCAGAACACAGTGGCTTCTTGATTCCTTTCCATCTTGCGGGTAACAGCAGATGGCCCATGGGAAATTCTACATATTCCCACTAAACAGGCCAGACATTGGCAGACTTGGCCATCTCATTGCTTTCCTCTATTAGCATTTGTCCCTCACATTTTTTTCTAATTCTTTTTCTCCTCATCAGCTTTCCCTTTCTGCTCCTTTTTTTTTTCCCCTTTGCTGTTTCCATATTTAGGTTTAGAGGATACAAGTCTGTGATTTAAGGTGATACTTCCACTCTACTGAAGAAGGAACTTGATGTGGCAAAGAAGTCATTTTTAGGCTGCCACACCCCTGGTCCATGCCATGGCAAACATCACTAATCAATCACTCCATTCTTTTCCACTGAGCTCTGGGACTGCCTCAGGATCATTCTCAGCACAGTTCATCCACCCCTTAAATAAATGTTTATTGAGCATCTTTTGTCAGGGACCTATTGTCAGTATACATTTTTGGAGTAGCCAAAGTCAAACTTTTATACTTTTTTAAGAGTCTATTTGATCCAGGGTGAACTCTTGGACCACTGCTTCCTTTTCTTCTACTCTCCGAGTTAAACTCCACTGGATTGAGCTGTTAGGACCACTTCCCCTTCTGCATCTGCTTTCAGGTTTCCTAATGACACCAGTCTAATATAAAGAGTGGCTCTTAAATTCTCCTTCAGCAGAAAACAACTAAACAGAGAGCTTTGCCCTCAATAGAACTGTGAGCACAGTGGAAATTCTTTCAGGTCCTCTTGCCTTAGTTCCCAGGTCCTTCCTGTTGTGTAACTTCCCCTTTGAGGAGAATTTGAGTAAAATAAGTGACTGGGTGGCATCTGACCTCTCTGGGTTAACCGCTGGTAGAGAGCATATTTCTATACTTGTAACACAAAACCAATCTAGCATTCAATCTTTCACTCTTTCATAGTAGGATCTTCAGATAGACTTGAGTAGGGGCAAAGAAAAAACACCACCATTTTTCTTTCTACCTGAAATAACCATGAAAACAAGTGAGTTATGGGAGGTGGTTCTTCTGTCAGGGAACGATGCAGAATTGAGAGCTCCTTTAAATATGCTATTGTTTTTGTGACTTTTTTTGGTGATCTACATATGAGAATAAGATCATGGGCTGGGTTGTGAGTCCATTCAGTTTCTTGGCTTTGTTCTGCTTTGTTTAGTCACTCGAAGTATCTTGTGAAGTAAAATTCATATTTTATGGCAAGACAAGAAAAATGTAAACATAAAAATTCTTCTCTGGTCTTTGACCTGCTCTCTTCCCTCACTGCCCATTGTGTATCTGCATTATGCATTGACCAGACCTCCCCCATTGGCAGGTGTACCTACTCAACCGTAAAGAGCAACATTCTCCTAGCATTAACAAGACAGCTCCTTAAAAGATAACTCTCCTTCTTGATCTCATAAAGGGTCACGTGATCCACCCTGATAATGCTCAGATCTGGATTATGTAAACCATTAATACATCATTTGATGCACAGCCCTCTGTCACAAAAACTTACATAACTGTGCCTTGACTTCTAACGTGTGAACAGTTCTCAGAGCTTTCTAAGATGCTCTTCCTGGGTTATAATCCTCAAATTTGGCTCAAATAGAGTTTTCCATTTCTTTCTTAATTAATTTTTTAGCAACAACCTCAACAACTGATCCAATGTACATAGATGTGAAATAGAGCTTTCAGAGTTGAAATATAGGTAACATCCTGGCTCCATATATGACCTCGAGTAAGTTCTGGAGTCTCCCTAAGCCTCCGTCTCCTCAACAGTGAAACACCTCTCTGCTGCAGATGAAATTGCTAAGAGGATTGACAGAAACCATCCATGTAAAGCTCTGTATGATCCAAGCAGGAGCTCAATGTACATCAGCTTCCAACTTTGCTAAACCTGTTGCTGCAGGCTTCAGGCTGACCCTGTAGTTGAATCCTTGTAGAAGGGGAATTGGAGAAAGGCCATATTAGAGCATCTAAGGAGCTTGACTTTTTTCCCATCATCCACTTAACAGCACAGGAAGTTGTACTGACTTGGAATATTTTTTAAAATAATATCCTGAACAAAGTCATGCATATATTTAAGGAAAACAACTTAGTAGCCTTATCATCTGGATTAATGACACAAATAAATCAGAAATGATTTAATGAAGAATTCATCCCAGGAGTCTCTTAGGGTGGTATTAACAAACTTTTTCTGTAAATGACCAGCTAGTATTTTTTTTAGGCTTTGCAACCAGATGGTCTCTGTGATGTCTACTTAAATCTGCCATTGTAGAACAAAGGAGATGATATGTAGATGCATGGGCATGACTGGGTTCCAATAAATCTTTGCAAAATACAAGTAGGGGCTGGATTTTGCTTGGGGTCTGCAGTTTACTGTCATCCAATTTAGAATCATAGAATTATGGAATCCCATGATTGGAAAGGACACTTCCTCTCAGCCAATGCTTGAGCCTCATCCAACGCAGTCTTACCAAATGGTCATCCAGCCTCTGCTTAGGTGTCTCCAGGGCAGGGTGTCTCCTTACCAACTGCCTGTGGACAGTTCTGATTCCTAGAAAACTGTTGCTTCTGCTGAGCCCAGATTGTCTGTATGCCCCTCCACTGGCTGAGATCATACTTCCGTGCTGTGGCCATCTTGACAGTGAGGCTATACACCAGATGCAAGCAAGAGAAGGTGGTTGGCTTAGATGCCCACTAGCCTGGAGGGTGTGACTGTTTATCTTTTTTAATGACTCCTAAGAATCTATAAAACCATTGGACGAGGGTCCCAGAGACCTCCTTCTGGGCCTCATCATTGGTGGAACAGGAGGAATTTCAGGGGGTTCCAGGGCAGAGGCTGGAGTGGATAGGGTACTTGGTGAGCTTGGAGAAGCACATATATTTATAAGGAGAAAATATTTCAATATCCCCACGACTTATTCCCATGAACACCAGCCTTTCCTAGAAGAGCATCTGGCACCCACCAGGTAGCCAATAAATATTTGTTGAAAAGATTAACTGAATAAATGGACAAATGCAATCTTAGAACACGCGTATTCATGAGATTCAAAAACAGTAGTCGAGAGCTACAAGTCCAGGTGACAGGGGCCAAAGAACAAGACATCCCATTAAGGAAGGGTATTTAGTTTATATTTGGAGCTGACAAGAATCCACATACCAGAAGTTATTTTATGCCAGCATTCTGAGACCTGTCAAGACAGGTGCAAATGGACAAACATTATATGGTTCCAGTTACATGAGGTACCTAGAAGCAGCTAATGCGTAAAGACAGAGAGTAGAAGAGTGCTTACCAGGGGGTGGGGCAGAAAGGAATGAGGATTGTAAATATATAAAAAAATTTTGACAATGTATATTTGTTTGGTGTTGCAGAGGCAAACTCAAACGGAAGATCGCCTTTGGAGATGCAGGCAAACATACAGCTAAAGGCAGTTACACATACCTGAAGTCCTCTGTCTAGGTGCTGAGCAGTGTGTGGTGTTTATTCAGATTGAGTTAATCCCCAGATTCTCCAGGCTAGTTCTTATTTTTCCTTCACATTTCAGTTTAATTCACATTTAAGTATGATTTTTCCTAAATGCCTCCTTTGGATCCACAGGCCTAGGTTGTATCAGACAAATTTATGTGCCTCCCTAGATTTCTTCATCTGCATCAGCCTCCCAAGTCCTTGGCTACTTCCCCTGTGATCCTCCAACCCCTCACCTCCAAGACTACTTGACTTTTCCCAAGAGGATGTCCAGGCTCTGGCATTGTCTCCACCTGCTCCACCTGCTCCATAGCTCCTGTAGTCAAGTCCAACAAGAGAGGGTTGCTAAATTTAGGGAATGCAAATGTGGGATGCCCAATTAGGCTTAAATTTCAGACAAATAATGTTTTTAGTGTAAGTATGCCACATGCAATATTTGGGGGCAAACTTATGTTGAGAATATATTCATTGTTTATCTAAAATTCAAAATGAACTCAGCATCCTAGATTGTATCTGGAGATCCTAAACCCTACTGGACCCAAAGCGACTTTGGTTTCTTCCTCACCTTTGAGCTCAGATGAAGCATGGGGCCATCAGATATGGGATATGGTATCTCGAGTAGTTGGTCAAAGAATACCCAGAAATACAGAGGGCTTAATTCCACATGCCCTCAAACATTGAGAGATAGGAGGAATCTGGCAAATAATTTGATTTTCCTTTCTCCCTCCAGTAAACTGGTTTGTTTTTTTTTTGTTGGTTGTGGTTTTTATTTTATTGTATTGAAGTATAGTTGATTTTTAATATCATGTTAATTTCAGATGGCCAGCACAGTGATTCAGTTTTTTTGTTTTGGTTTGACTTTTTGTCTTTTAGGGCCATACCAGTGGCATATGGAGGTTCCCAGACTAGGGGCCGAATTGGAGCTGTAGCCACTGGCCTATGCCAGAGCCACAGCAATGTGGAATCTGAGCCACATCTTTGACCTACACCACAGCTCACGGCAACACCAGATCCTTAACCCACTGAGTGAGGCCAGGGATTGACCCCATGTTCTCATGGATGCTAGTTGGGTTTGTTAACCACTGAGTCATGATGGGAACTCCGTGATTCAAATTTACATATGCATTTTTCAGATTCTTTTCTTTTTAAGTTATTAAAAAACATTGGGTGATATTGAGTACAGTACCCTGTGCTATCAGTGGACTGCTTTGATGACTGGTGATTTCGTGTGCTCCGTCTGAATTCATTTGCATGACTAAACAACTGTGTGTCTTTCCTTAAGCTGTGATCAGCTCAGGAATATACCCTCTTAGACTTGCTTTGTCTCCTTCGTTGTCTCATCTCCCTTTTCCCCTTATATTTGCTGCCCTGGGATTGTACCTGGCAATGAAACATGAATTAGAGCATTAATCAATATTGTAATGTCCCTCTTAGGTGCCCCACAGCCTCTCTTGCATTTATCACTGTCTGTTTTAGTGGACTTTTGTTTGACTCTCTCCTCTAGTAAAGAGTAAACTCCTTATGGGAAGGGATCACGGGTTTTTTTTGGTTTTTTTTTTTTCGATTCATCATTGTATTACCTGAGGCTGGTGCATTATCTGGTACATGGTAAATGCCCAGTCAATTCAGGTTACTATTGAATGAACAAACAAGTGGATAAAGTCAGTAAAGCTGATAATACTTATAGAACAGACTTTGAGTGGCTGGGAATGAATACCCAAGCTGAAGCAAAATTATTATAGGATTTTGGTTTCAATTTACATCAGTATCTTTGAGCCCTTGCTCTGAGCCTAGCTTGCACTACTTGTATTTCATATATATATATTCTTTTTTGGCCACACCTGCATCAGGCCAGGGATCAAACCCACGCCACAGCATTGCCCCAAGCCACTGCAAAGACAACACCAGTTCCTTAACCCATTGAACCACAAGACAACTTCATCTATTTCTATTTCTTATTGTAAAATGTAATTTGGTTTTTTGGCTTATAATTATACCCTTGGTGAATTTGGGACAGTGTGAGCTAGGTCTTATATAATACATGAATTTTAAGAGCCCAGAGGGACTGTTCCTATGTGCCAAGAGCTAAGGCGTTATTTACATCTGATATGGTGTTTAAAGCTCTGATCCCGCAGGACTGAACCCATACCTCTTTCCATCCTCATCTTGGTCCCCATCCCTGCCAGGTATCTGCATCTAGTGAGGCTGACCTAAAGGCACTTAGTCCTCATCCCATTCCTTCTCCCTCATCCTCTCCCTCCCCTCTCCCTCATCCTCTTACACAGTGTGCAAGCAAGGCTTGATTGAAGGGTGGGACAGAGGTTGAGAAGGAAAGAAGAATATCACAGAACTTATTTGCCCTATTCTGATAACATTTCTGTCATGTTGGCAGTTGAGGAAAGGGTTAAAGAACAGAAAGGAAGAATAGGAAAGAAAAACAGGTCAGCATAATGCAAAATGAAGACAGAGGAAGTTATGGAAAAATTCTGGTTATTAGAACACCAAACCTTTGCTGATAAGAGTCAGAGCCCTGAATGGGGATTTTCCTGGGTTCTAAGTAGGGCTTTCTGTCCCCTTTTGCTCCTGGTCCTCTCTTGAAGCTAGGGAACAAGTCAGTTCCCTTTCTCTGAGTCTCTGTTTCCCCAAGTGTCAAATAACAATGTTTGTTGAGATCCTTTCTAGCATCTGCATGATGTGGGATGCATGGATCTGCGATCATTTACAACCTGCCTCAACTTGAGAGCTATGGCGGCATTGCTTTATCAAAAAAGTTTGAAAAGACTGTTTCAGACAGGTCACGGCCTACACCATCGCCCATTTGTTGCTCCTGCTGATACTTCCTCTTGGCGGTTTATTTCCCTGTGTGGTTTGTCATTTGCGGCTCTTGACCTACTTTTCCACTGGGGTTTTCTATAGGAGGTTGGTTTACTCCACTTTGCACCATTGCCCCTCCAAGGTGGTTTTAACTTTGTCCCTGCTGAGGCCTTATACTCATACTGGACCCATGTTTCTTGGTTTGCTGCCAGAGTCCAGCTCCAGCAGCCAGGGTTGTTCCTGCGGGGATGGACGGTGTCGGCGTAAGAACATGGAGACAGCCTCTTTGTCTCTTTTTCAGAGCACTGGACTGCTCATTTATTAATTGAATCAACCATGCTTATATACAATTTTTACTTTCCTTTAGCATACGTCATGCGTTATACATCTGGTGATATTTTTTAACTTTCCACTCTGTCAAAGGTTACCTTATGACCCGGCACATGACCAGGTACATTTGGGGACACAAACAGTGCTCTTTTTTGTACTTTCCACTTGACTTTTCAGAATTAAATGTATTCATGTTAATGATCTAACTTTGTGGGTAGCAAAAGCACAAACTTATTAACTTTATAATTAAAAATATTTCTATGTGTCTAAAACTTAAAACCAAACTATATTCTATGAGTAAAGGTTAATCGTATATATCACAGGTTATTTTGATTCTTATAAAACTAGAAACCACAGCATTGACACTTCTTAGGCTTGGGCCAGAGGCCTGGCATAGCAATATACAATTGACTGAAAGTAGGTAATTTCCTGACCTGTATATAATTACCTGGTGCAAACCACACAGGTTTTTCTATAACTAAAGCCCAATATCTACCCTATTCATCAACTAGTCCCTAGCAAAGAAAAGAGCTACTTGCTGGAGCATGGAGAGACCTGTGCCTCTAGCCTCTCTTTTGTCTCCAGGGTTTTCCACAAGTTAAACAGTAACAGTCTAAATATGAAAGCATTCTATTAGGGTCTGTATAGAAAAAAGGGAGGAAACTCAGAAGTGAATGATAATCATAGAACAAGGGGGTAGTGAGAATCTGTGTGTAAACCCAAAGCCCCAGTGTTTACCCTCCCTGGGGTCTTTTTTCGGGGAACTTTATTTGACAGCAATTTCCCAGCTCTTGCAGTTTTTATTAACAACATAAGCAGGCAGAGAAGAAGCAGGACAGTCACTTTCCCAGACATGCTGTGCAGTCTGGGGTCCTCCGTCTCCTGGACTTCGTCAGCAGGCAGACTTGTACGAATGGCTCCCAGCAGTTTGGAGTCAATGTGAACTCAGACCTCACATCTGCGTAAACACAGGCTTAGGATTCTACCATCTCTAGAAAGAGGCAAGCATCCTAGCCATTTCCCACAGGTGCGTGGGTGGAGGTTTTTTCACCTGCAGGTGGTGGCTGAGGCAGCCCTTCTTGGCTCCCAGACAGTCCCAATGCCCCTTTGAACACTGCACATAGGACCAGTGGCCTGGATGACCTCCCAGAGCCCTTACTGCCCCAGTACCCTGGTCTGAGGTCTGCATTGGAAAGTCCCTTAGTCACAAGGCTTCAGTGCACTCACTGCTCTGATTTTGAGTTCTCTCTAACACCCAAAGATTTCCCTTCTTGGTTTTGAGCTTGAATCTTTATGTTTGCAGAAATGTGTCTGAGTGCAAAAGGACGAATCTCCCACAGGTGAGCTCAGCCAGCCAAATCCTTTCTTGTTATGATTATTTTGTACAGCTGACTTTTTCATAGATAAAATAGGGGCCCTACAAATGTGGGGGCACAGGGACTTTGGAAAACAGACTTTCCTGCTGTCAACCACCTTCCTTCCAGTAAAAGAACACTTTCACCAAAGCCTGAGACGCTTTCTCCAGAGGGGACGCCTCTTTCCACAGGGAGAGCCACCTTCCAGTGCAATCTGCTTTCCTCTCCCTGCATCCCCTGGAGAAAGATGGAGAACAGATTTCTCATCAAGTGACCAGAACAGAATGTTTCCTGAGAGTGGGGGGAGTGAAAGAGAGCAGCTAGTTACAGTACAAGTGAGATGGAGAGAAAGGAAAATGAAGAAAGCTGAGGTCCTCGGGTGGAGAAAGGTCTGAAACTAATTTTGCAAGAACCATTTCTTTCCCTCCTTCCCCTTCATTTTCATAGCGTGTGTGTGTGTGTGTATAAGTGTGTATTGTGTGAGTGTGTGAATATGTGAGGTGTGTATGTGTTTGTGAGTGTGTTTGTGTCTATGTGAGTGAGTGTGTGTGTATGTGCATAGAGAAAAATGTGTGGTCAAAACACAGGAGTCAGGAGAACCTAGTTTGAATCCCAGCCTTTTTGTTCTCTTGCAAACGGCTTCTCCTCTCTGGGCTTTCATTTCCTAATTCTAATTCACAAAATTAGAGGATTGTTTTAAATTTGTTGATTATCAACATGATTTTAGAAGCGGAATCCTCATTTCTTTGTAGGGCCGCACCTGCAGCATATGACAGTTCCAGGGGCAGGGTTCAGAGCTGCAGCTGTCGCCTACACCGAAACCACAGCAACACTAGATCCTTAAAACTGCTGAGTGAGGCCAGGGATCAAACCTGCGCCCTCACAGAGACAATGTTGCGTCTTTAACCCACTGAGTCACAACAGGAACTACGGGAAGCCTTGTTTTCAAATGTAACCTTTCATGGAGACTGGTATATAAAACAGCATAAAAGAACAGCTGCCTCTGATGAACCAGGGCCAGAGCCCCAAAGCCCAATGAATTTGTTTCCTCCTCACAAGTTAGAAGAGGCAGATTACTGGGGTTCATGGAACACAGTTTAAAAACAGCCGGTCTGCGCACAGTGTCTACAGTTTCTTCCAATTGAGGCATTACAATCACGCTGAGAAGGAGAAAACCTTCCCTAGCCATAAAATTCATGAGCCAGAGCTGAAGTAGCAAGATTTCTCTGAAAACAGGAAGTCAAAGCAGCCAAACAGTGAAGCAAGAGGTTTTATACCATATTGCATTCTTTCTTATAGAACCTTTCACCTATTTTTGGGTATGTTGTTGATGGCAACGGCCAGCTGTTGTGTAGTCTGGGAACAATCTGTGGGCTGGAATGGAGGGCTTTCATTAGCCAGCTGTGATTCATTTGCAAATTATTTCACCACTCAAAGTCTCAATTCTTCATTTGTGAAAACAGGGGAATGGAATAGACTAGTTACTAGGAGGTCACTGACAGTTGAAAAAGTTCTGAGATACAGCAAATTATGAATGTACTCACAAAAATTTATTGTGCAACTATTATGTGTCAGGCATCACTTGCTCAGCCATGGAGATTATAGTCTATGGGAAGACAGACAGTGACCAATGATGCTTTATGTGAAAAGGAAGTGCAGGGTGACCATGGAGGAAGGCCTCAACTTGGACCAGGGGGTCAGGGTGGTCCTCCAAGACAGAGGTGGAGAGAAACAGAGACACAGTGAGACACAGAGGCAGGGAACAATAGAGATAGAGACAGAAGAGAGAAGCAGAGAAAGACATTGAGAGAGAATGGAAAAAATGATGGAAAGGGAGTCTTGGATGACTATGGGTTAGGGAGATAAATTTTTTTTTTTTTGGCATATGGAGGTTCCCTGGCTAGGGGTCGAATCGGAGCTGTAGCCCCCGGCCTACACCAGAGCCACAGCAACGCGGGATCCGAGCCGTGTCTGCAACCTACACCACAGCTCACAGCAACGCCCGATCCTTAACCCACTGAGCAAGGGCAGGGACCGAACCCGCAACCTCATGGTTCCTAGTCGGATTCGTTAACCACTGCGCCACGACGGGAACTCCAGGGAGATAAATTTGATTTGAGCAAAGCGGATTGATACAGGTCACCCAAAGACCCGAAAAGATCTCACCTTCTAATGCACCAACCCAGTGGGTAAAGCAAAGTCTTTGATCATCTTTACGTTCTACTTGGCTCCAAAATGTTTGTGCAAGCAGTCTGCAATATGTATATATAAAGTATACATGATAACAGATGAAAAGAATGGTTAAAAAAAAAAGTAGCGATGCAGAGTGGAGACAGGAAGAAGAATAAAGGTATGCATCAAACGGACCTAAATTCTACAGATGATGACAGATTTTACTCATAACTTCTCAGCAATCAATGTAGAAAGAGTTTGTGTTTCCCTGTTCAGTAATACAATTCACAGTGTTAATAGGATGGATACAGAAAAAGTGTTGATAGGAAAGTAGCTATTAGAGATTAAAATTCTTCTGAGATCCTCCAGTGTAAACAGTTTGTTGTGGGTACTGATACAATGTAGCCTGCCAAACTTTTTTTATCTGGCTTAATCCAGGGGGAGAAGCATCATCCCTTCTATTATCCCCCTAGCCCTAATATCTTGATACATTGCCACTCAAGACTGTCTTCTTTCCCCAGAGCCTATAGGTCATTTCTTTATCTGAATACAGAGACAGATGCTATAAACTGGGTTGGAGCATCATTGCTATTGTTACCTTTGGGAAACAGTAATTAATTATTAACTCAATTCTGGCTTTGTTTTAACATTTTGGCTTCTTCTTGTTTCGTGGCCATGTGGGAATAAAACCATTTATAAAATTGTTCCATTAAAAAATCAATTTTTGAATAAAGCCTTTTTTTTTGGTTTTTTTTAGGGCCTCACTCGGGCATATGGAGATTCCCAGGCTAGGGGTAAAATCGGAGCTACAGCTGCTGGCCACAGCCACAGCCACAACAACACCAGATCCGAGCTGCGTCTGTGACCTGCACCAAAGTTCACGGCAACACTGGATTCTCAACCCACTGTGTGAGGCCAGGGATAAAACCCGCAACCTCATGGTTACTAGTCAGATTAGTTTCTGCTGTACCACAATGGGAACTCCTGAATAATGCTTTTTGAATTAATGTTTTAAATAAAACTCCTGGTATAGAACTCCTGGCATATAACTCAAGTGATGATCTTACTGAAACTAACCCCAACTATTTAACAGAAGTAAGTCAGTTCTCCTTTCTCCTTATACACTGAAATCATGCCTGACTTGAGAAATTAGTCAGTTTTGTGGTTACGGGTTGTTAGTTTGGTTTTTTTTGTTTGTTTTACAGAATTTGCTTTACTATTTTCTTCTTCATCTCTAGATGATGCCAAGCATGCATGTGAGAAAGTATATTTTCAATTCATGGCCTTGATGTTATGTAGACATGCACTTAGGGTCTCCTTAGCTTGTCAGTGTGTGCCTTTGCGTACATTACATAACCTTCTTCCTGAGCCTTCTGTACTTCTTCTCTTAGATAAAGATGATTAAATCCCTTATTACATAATGTGGTTGTGAGAACTAAAAAAAAAATTGTGTATATAGAGACTTTCTGTACTATATAGTTGAAGACAATAAATGATCCTATCTAACAGGGTCATTTCAAGGATGAAAAGAATACATTTAAAGAGATATTAGGCAGGAGAAAAATCAGTTTAATAGTATCATCCTTCATCTAGGGTATGAGAAAATAGGTGCCCTGTTACATCTCTGACAGGAAAGGCCATTGGTAGCTGCTCTAGAGAGAAGCTGGTAGTGTCTATTAAAATTTTAAGATATACATTCCCTATAAGTAGCAATGCAACTTCTCAGTTTCTACTATAACAGGTACATATTAGTGGGAAGAGTATGTACAAATATGCATATTGCAACACTGTAGAAAGCTAGCAAAAACTGGAAACTACCTAAATGTCCAATAGGGAAGAACAGGTACATAAATTTTGACATATAAATTCTATGAAACAATAACAAGATTGAGGTAGATTTACATGTAGAACATGGGGAAAATCCCAGAAAATAATGATTGAATTTTTTTAAAATCCAGGTATAGAATAATCATTCAATATGATTTGATTGATATAAGCACACACAGAGACACATAAAGCAATATTACATATTTTTGATTGGTACATAAAAGAATATTAATAAGCAGAAAAAATATAAATTTACATGACAACATAAACAGTAATTACCTCTCAGGGAATGCATGGTTATGGTTTAAAAGAAACATTCCCTCACCTATAGTGTTTTAATTTTTTTGAAATAAGAAATCTGTGCATATATTATAATGGAAATATGATTTTAAAAACCTGAGAACAATGCCTGGTATATAATAAATGCATAAGTGCTAATTCCTTCATTTTGGCATAAAAGTATCTGAATCACCTGCCAAGTGAATTTGGATTTATTTATTCATTTATTAAACAAATATTTATTAACACAGAGTTTATCCCAGTCATGTTCTAAGCTCTGGGGCAATAGTAGAGAGTAATTGAGACAAAGACGTTAACAACTTGAGGAGAAGACAGAGAACCAAACAAGAAAAAAATAGTACATCTCATAGGAGTTAATAGATGAAACAGAGAATGCTATGGGAATATATTGTAGTAGCACTTAACTTAATTTGGAGGAGTCAGAGTCCAAGGAAGTCTTCACAAAGGAACTTCATATCACAGCCCCTCCTATGCATGAACTGCCAATAATCCAAATAGTCAGAGGATGGATCAAATACCAGCATAAATTGAAAGAAGGATTGAGGCAGAAGAATTACAGCCAAAGTTGATGCAACTTAAGGATGACTGTCACTATGCACCGTGATTTATATATACAACCATTAAAGAAGTAGGATTTCATACTATCTTCCATCAAGTTCTATTCCAACAGATTGGATAAAGCTCCCTGTGTTGTAGAGCAGAACCTCATTGCTTATCTATTCTAAAGATAATAGTTTGCATCTATTAACCCCAAACTCTCAGGCCATACCACTCCCTCTCTCCCCCCCCCTCTTGGCAACCACAAGTCTGTTCTCTATGTGTGCGAGTCTGTTTCTGTTTTGTAGATAGGTTCATTCGTGCCATCTTGTAGATTCCACATGTAAGTGATATCCTATGGTGTTTGTCTTTCTTTTTCTGACTTACTTCACTTAGTATGAGAATTTCTAGTTGCATTCACCTTGCTGTGAATATCATTACTTCATTCTTGTTTTGGCTGAGTAGTATCCCATATGTACCACATCTTTGTAATCCATTCATCTCAATGGGCATTTAGGTTGCTTCCATGTCTTTGCTTTTTTTTTTTTTTTTGTCTTTTTGGAGCCATACCCACAGCATATGGAGGTTCCCAGGCTAAGGGTCAACTTGGAGCTGTAGCTGCCAGCCTATACCACAGCCACAGCAGTGCGGGATCTACACCACAGCTCATGGAAATGCTGGCTTTTTAACCCACTGAGCGAGGCCAGAGATCAAACCCGAATCCTCAATGGATGGTAATCGGTTTCTGTCTTGGCTTGTGAATGATAGAAGATAGTATGAGAAAAAGAATGTATATATATACGTATGACTATGCTGTACAGCAGAAATTGACATAACACTGTAAATCAACTAAACTTTAATAAAAATAAAATAAAGAAGCAAGACTTCATAAATGTTTGTCCTTTGCTCAAGAACCATCTTGTAAAATTGGATCAAAGACAACATAAAATCCACATTCAGTTCTGCAGTAAATTCACTGACTTGGTTGTCCTACCTCAGATTGTGTTGTGAAGATAATACGTGAAAATGAAAGCAGGGGTATCAGAGTCATGTAACAGACTGAAGTCAAATTCCAGAGAGTTGGTGGGAATGACACAAACTCTAGCACATGAAGTGAAAGTAAACTGAAGACGAGGAGAGAACAGAGAGTAAGTCAAATATCTGCGCATGACCAAGAGTGAGAACCAGTATAGGGAACAGGTATAAAACCAGAACTGCCAGAGGATGCCTCCCTTCCTTGAACTAGTTCTTTCAATCAGGTCCTACCTAGTCACTAGGCAGTTTCAGCCATGAAAATTCTATTTACACTCTTTTTTCATTTTGGGCTTCTCACCTTTATCACTGCTCTTGCCTCACAGTGATTACACAACTTTGGATCTGCTGGTTTAAGTCTCTATTTCTGGCCACAGGAAATCCCATGATCCCACAGATGTGAATCTTGGCTCTTCTGCATGTGGTTTACAGGTACCCTCTTGCTTTGTTGGCTCTGAGTAACCATCACTCAACCCAACTCGGCTGGGAGTCTCAGGTTCCTAATCCAGAGTCAACCTTCCTGATCAGTATCAATGTTTGTTTAGGTAGGTATCCAAGGCAAGGGAAACAAGAAATTTGTCCCAAATAGTGAATGGATTGTTATAAGTAGTATTTTGCATGATCTGTATCATCTCCTTTACTGTCAATGTGTGACTTTATTAAAGGAAGTTATTAATAGTACTTGGACCCCTTTCCCCCCATTGTTCTAAGCACTGTGGCTGGATTATTGAGGCACTCAGATTTATATGAGATAGCTTTCCTGTTTTTAAGAAAATAAGTCAAAAATTGAAATGCCCAGAGAGGCAATTTTCTTTTTCTCATCATCATGAGGTCTGTTGTGATCAGGTTGTTTGGGGTCAAAGTGTTCTTTTTCCTTAAAACAGTGGAATGAAGCACAGAGAGATAGGAAAAGCTGGCTTCCCCTTTAGAGAGTAAAGAAAGGCGTAAGGAATGGGAAAAGAATCTGAAAAAGAACAGATGTGTGTATTTATATAACTGAATCACTTTGTTGTACTGCAGAAGTTTTCACAACATTATAAATCAACTATAGTCAATAAAACCTTAAAAAAAAACTATTTGTCAATCAAACTTTAAAGCAAAAAAAAAGGAGGAGTTGGGAAAAAAGAGTTCAACATTGTGAAATGCTAATGCTCATTTTGCACAAATATTATCAAATAACCTTGCACCATGTGTTTGATAGAGAAATGCAGATGGTGTAGAAAACAATAAAACATCATTATTAAGTTCAAAATATTTAAAGTACTGAAAGGGACAGTCAGGAAAGATAAATCACAGCATAGTGTGAAGGTGCCCTAAGAGAAGTATTTGCACAGTGCCCTGGGTCCCAGACATAGTCAGTGGAGGCTCCTGAGAGGAAATTGAGGAGCATTGCAACAAGGAGGAAAGGGTACCAGAATGAAAATTTTGTATGTGAGTGGTTGGCCAGCAGTTGACTTGAGAAGTTTATAGAAAAAATGGGGAGAGCATTTGCAAAAGCGCAGGTGAGCACAGTGTTTGAGGAATCTTAAAAATGTTAGCAAGGCAGAGGTAAAGAGAGTTAAGAGAAGCTAAGTCTACTTTTGAGAGACAGTGGGAGGTGAAGAAATTGTGAAAGATCTTCAAAAGCAAAGATGGCAAGGACATTTGTCGAAATCTTTCATACATATAATTGCACACACATATATATAACTGCATATATGTATGTACATATTCATATTTAATTCCAACCTATTCCACTTCTGAACTTCTGTCCCTTTTGCTGTCCTGTCCTTCTAAGACTTATCACCTTCTACGGTTGTACATAATTCATTGGTTTGTTGACTGCTGACTGTCTGTCTCCCTCCCCAAGAATGTAAGCTCAGTGAAGACCATGACTTTTAGGCATTTTTGTCTCTCTTGTTCACTGAGGTGTCATAAGCACCTACACCAGTCCCTGGCGTCATAGATGCTCAATTCAAATTTGCTAAATAAACTTGATTTTAAGGAGTTTGACATTTCCCCTTTGGGCAAAGGGAAAATGCAAAAGTTTTGTTTCTGTTTGTTTTAAAATTTTTACTTGTTTCTTTATAAATAGGGAACTAGAGGTCAATTAAATGTTTAACAAAATAAATGAGAGCAGTAGAGAAAATAGATGGGATTGAAAGAAGGCTGAGAAGGAAGACTGGAAAATTGTAAGACTGGAATTTTGCTTCAAAGGCCAGGAAGAAAACTAATGGTGACTTGAACTGAAACAGGTAGATTTAGAAATAAATGCTCCCCTAAAATATTGTTAGAGGAGATACTGAAGATGACAGAATAGAAGGACTGGAGCTCAACTTCTCTCCTAAAAACAACAAAATTCACAACTAAAGACAGCATTCTTCACCCAAATGGACCGGAAACCTTAAAAAAGATATCCTACTCCAGAAGAAAAAGAGGAGGACATATCAAGAGGTAGGAGGGGAGATTTCACGATATAAACAACCCCATACCTCCGGGGTGGGAAGCCCCATAGACTGGAAACTAACTGGCTCACAGAGACTCACCTACAGGAGTGAGAGTTCTAAGCCCCACATCAAACTCTCATGTGTGGGGATCTGGCACGGGGAGAAAGAGCCCCTGGAGCATCTGGCATTGAAGGCCAGTGGGGCTTGTGTGCAGGAGCTCCACGGGACTGGGGGAAACGGAGACCCCATTCTTAAAAGGCGCACATGGACTTTCATGTGTACTGGGTCCCAAGGCAAAGCGAAGTCTCCATAGGAATCTGGGTCAAATCTGACTGCAGTTCTTGGAAGACATCCTGGGAAAACAGGGGTGAACGTGGCTTGTTGTGAGGGAAGGACATTGAAAGCAAAGCTCTCAGGAATATTTAGCAGCCTGCTTTTCTCTGGAGGTGGCCATTTTGTGAAAATCTGGCCCCACCCAAAGCACTGAGAAGCCCCAGGGCAAACAACGATCCAGGTGGGATCACAGCCCCACCCCTCAGTAAACAGGCTACCTAAAGACCCCCTCAAGCACACAACTGCCTCTAAACCCATCCAGAGACTAAGCCCCACCTACCAGAGGGATTAGAATCAGCTCAACAACCAGGGGGCAGGCATCAGCCCCTCCCACCAGGAAGCCTACAGGAGTCCCCCATACCAACTTCAGCCACAGGGAGGGCGGACACCAGAAGTAAGAGAGGGTACAACTCTATTATCTGCAAAAGGGTCACCACACCAAAATCTTATAAAAATGAAAAGATAGAGAACTATAAATCAGATGAAGGAGAAAGGAAAAACCCCAGAAAATCAGCTAAGCGATGAGGAGATTCTCAGCCCCCAGGAAAAAGACTTTAGATTGTTGATGCTGAAGATGATACAAGACATTGGAAATAAACTGGAGGCAAAGATGGATAACTTACAGGAAACACTGACCAAAAAGATACAAGATATAAAACTTAAACAAGAAGAGATGCAAAATACAATAATTGAAATAAAATATACACTAGAAGCAGCTAACAGCTAACGTTATTGTCAAATGTATATTTTAGCAAGACTCATCCCAATTCTTGCCACCTCAAACTCAAGGTTCTATGACATTTAGTCTATTACTTTTTTTAGGGCCAAACCTGTGGCATATGGAAGTTCCCAGGCTCAGAGTTGAATCAGAGCTGCAGCTTCAGGCCTATACCACAGCCGCAACAAGGTGGGATCAGAGCTGCATCTATGACCTATGCCACAGTCTG
Organism: Phacochoerus africanus; assembly: GCF_016906955.1. Classification (NCBI taxonomy): domain Eukaryota; kingdom Metazoa; phylum Chordata; class Mammalia; order Artiodactyla; family Suidae; genus Phacochoerus; species Phacochoerus africanus. The sequence continues at coordinate 12,065,566 of NC_062547.1, read as the reverse complement.
CAGCAATGCCAGATCCTTATCCCACTGAATGAGGCCAGGGATGGAACCCACATCCTCATGGATACTAGTAGGGTTCTTAACCCACTGAGCCAGAATGGGAACTCCCTAGTCTATTACATTTTTAAGTGTGATAAAGGTGACTTACCAATTATTTTATAGGATTACTACGTCAATAACCTGATTATTCTGACCTGAATCATCTGTAGGTAAACATGCATAAATAGAAAATGTGATGTACATTAAATTTCCATGCCGTAATAACCATATATAAATTGGGTTGAGTGGTCCGAGACCCACCACCACTTATTTTGACAGTGCTTTTAATTTTCTGCAGCATTTTCACATCCATCATGGTATTGATGTCAGACACAGGGATTTGATGTCAGACACAGTTAGACTCCAGTCCTCACATCACTACTCACTGGCTGTGTGGCCTTGCTCAAACTGACCCGTTATTCTCAGATCTCCTCTTTTTTTTTTTTTGCCTTTTCCAGGGCCACACCCACGGCATATGGAGGTTCCCAGGCTAGGGGTTCAATCGGAGCTGTAGCCACCAGGCTATGCCAGAGCCACAGCAACACAGGATCCGAGCTGCGTCTGCTACCTACACCACAGATCATGACAACACCGGATCCCTAACCCACTGGGCGAGGCCAGGGATTGAACTCGCAACCTCATGGTTCCCAGTCAGATTCGTTAACAACTGAGCCACAACAATAACTCCAGATCTCCTCTACTGTAACGTGGAGACAATAATAGGAACACCTCTTAGATTGTGAACATTAAATGAAATAACTTACATCAAGTTTTGGAGAGAAAATGAAATATTTCTATTATTTAGCAAATCCATCTTATGGTTACCAAAGGTGAAACCATTGGAGGGAGGGAAGAAATGGGAGGATGGGAATAACATATACACACTACTATATAAAATAGATGATTAATGAGAACCTACTGTATAGCACAGTAAAATCTTCTCAATAGTTTGTAGTAATCTATATGGGAAAAAGAATGGGTATATGTATATATATGACTGATTCACTTGGCTGTACACCTGAAATGAAGACAACATTGTAAATCAACTATATTCCAATAAAATTAATTTTTTATAAAAAGCAGATCCCAATAATGCCTCTTCTTATTAAAAGGATAATTTCATTCAGAAAAAAATGATCAGCACGGTCAGGATATGAATCCAGTCCTACTTCCTCCCTAATCCAGGGTCTGATCTCTGCACCCGCCAGCTAACTCAGAAGGATATACTTGTACATGATAATAATTGCTACATCAACTGTATGCCCTTTGTGACCTAGAAAGTAATAAAAATTATATTGCCAATATTTATAGCTATACGTTGTCTTATTGGATAACACTAACACCTTGTATTTACTTTTGTTTGCTGACTTGTCCTGTCTGTATCTTAAACTGTCAACTCTGGGAGGGTATTACAACCTTTACTGCCTTGCATTGTTGCCGGAATATAGCGGACATTAAATAATACTTGCCAAATGAGTTTAATCTACAACAATCCCAAAAGACATGTATTACAGACGAAAAGCTCATTGAAGTTATGACAGCTCAAAGAGCTATTAAGTGACAAAAGATTAAACCAAGATTTAAATGCTTGATGCTTTGACCCAGAGCCTGTTCTCTTTCCTGAATGCCATGCAAGAGCCCATGGGACCATAATACAGACAGAACTGCAGTAGATGCGATCTTTTTCTTTTTCCAACTGACTGGGCAAGACTGGTTATGTGAAACTCGAATTCTGAAAATCATTGTCAAGAGTTTTCTTCTCCTCAACCGGGGTAAGTCTATTGACATTTTAAAAAGATTAAGCCGCTATCAAGATAAAGAGGAATGAAGGTCTAATGTGGTAATTCCTAAATAAATGATTCATTGAGATGCAGAAGGTATTTGTAGTTCAGAGGAATTGATGAAGCAAATCTAGGAAGACTAACTAACATGCAGGAAAAGAAATGTGTTTTCTGCTTTCATCAATTATTTCTCCTCATCTGTTATAGTGCTTAGCATGTTGTAGGTGTCCAATGAATATTTATTGACTGGCTAAATAAAGCATTATAAAATAATTACTATATAGATATCATAAACTTTCCCTAATCCCAAGACTACTAGATCTACATTATTATCATTATTATTATTATTTGCCTTTTTGTCTTTTTAGGGCCGCACCCGTGGCATATGGAGGTTCCCAGGCTAGGGGTCCAATCAGAGCTATAGCAGCCGGCCTACGCCAGAGCCGCAGCAACACAGGATCTGAGCCACCTCTGCGACCTACACCATAGCTCACGGATCCTTAACGCCAGATTCTTAACCTGCTGAGCAAGGCCAGGGATGGAACCCGCATCCTCGAGGATGCTAGTCATGTTTGTTAGTCACTGAGACATGAACTCCCGATCTACCCTATTTTAAACATTCCATGGATATCCAGGAAATTCTGGCAATATGCCTAAGATAATAAAATATCAGAAGTAGAAACCATTTAGCCCAGCCTTTGTCCATTACAAATAATACAACTAAAGCCAGAGAGAGAGAGTTATTGTCTGAGGGGAAATTAGAACGTAAATCTCATTCCCCAGGAGTAGCTCTTTCTGCTTTACCTTATTCTAAAACGTGAAGTCTCAGTGGTCACTAGAGAAAATCCAAGGAAACTAGACAATTTTTTAAAACTGCAGACACAGTCACACATGTAAATACATTCATGAGTTTAGAATGGCACAAAAAGCATTAGCCTGAAAGCTAAAAAATAAAACGCTGATTCAAGTCCTATTTCTCCTACCTTTTGACTAGGTGACCTTGGGGGAAAAATTTTTTTTTTCTTACTGAATCTTAATCTTCTTTTTTTTCTTATTAGGGTTGTACCCATGGCATATGGAAGTTCCCAAGCTAAGTGTAGAATCAGAGCTTCAGCTGTTGCCTATGTCACAGACACAGCAACACCAGATCTGAGCCATGTCTTCAAACTACACTGCAGCTCCTGGCAATACCAGATCCTTAACACACTGAAGGAGGCCAGGGACTGAGCCTGTATTCTCTTGGATCCTAGTCCGTCTTGTTACTGCTGAGCTACAACAGGATCTCTGAATCTTAATCTTCTTATGTCCAATCTATACAAGGAAAATATTGGCTTAGATCATTGTTTTCTAGTCCACTTTCCTTCCTTTCATTTATAAGCAGCAGAAACTTTTAAAAAATGAGATCTGCAGAATTCCAGAATATAAAATAGGTCAAGTCCAGCTCCTCTGGCTAAAGTCAGAGCCGTCAAGAGGAGGACTCCAGCATTCTGCTTGTTCCACCTTTCCGACTTTTAAGGGTCTTTAAAATTTTTTTTTAAATTTTATATTGGAGTAAAGTTGATTTACAATGCTGTGTTAGTTTCAGGTGCACAGCAAAGTGACTTAGTTATAATTATACACATATCCATTCATTTTCAGATTCTTTCCCCATGTAGATTATTACAGAATATTGAGTTTCATGTGCCATACAATGGGTCCTTGTGAATTATGTGTCTGATAAATAGTAGTGTGTACGTATTAATCCAAAGAGCCTAAAGGGGTCTTTCTAACTTTCCCATTCTGTGCTTCTAGTATCTACCGCAACTCATTTCTAAGAAAGATCAAAGAGAAAACTCATCCAAAACTCCTTAAACTCTGGGTTTCAGACAAATGGCGAAGACCAGAAGCTTATAGCAAGAATGAAATGCATCTCTGATTGCACATGGAGCACTGGTGTTGGCCAATGCGATAAATAAAATTTGGATATAGCTACTTTAAATTGACCACCAAGGGGAAGACTTGATGGGGTTTAAAGCAAAATCCATTCTCTCCTGGGTACCTTCGGGTCTCTCTAGGCTGTGGGGTATGACATGTCCCAGAGAGAACCTGTTGGCAGTTTGGCTGCCCATCTGGACTCAGAGGACAAAAAGTATGCCAGCTTTGGTTGGGTGGAATTGATTTCCATTGGCCCTACCTCCATTAGATTCCTAATTCCTGCTCTGGTTCCAACAACATAACCCTAGAGGCAGTGAAAGCCAAGAGTGGCTTTTGGCTTCAAAATATGTCACTATATCATGAATAACAGTTACCTTTGTAAAGCACTAGATATTTTACAGAACTTCTTCACTGTAAAAATATCCTTTGGATGAATCCAAGGGTTGGAGCTAGGACTGAATGGGCAACATTGGGAGAGAGAAAGAGATAGAGACAGATGATAAGAAAACAATAGTCAAACAATCCAAAAATTTATATGGAGCAACAAAAGACCCAGAATCGCCAAAGCAATCCTGAGAAACAAAAAACAAGCAGGAGGCATAACTCTCCCAGACTTCAAGAAATATTACAAAGCCACAGTCATCAAAACAGTGTGGTACTGGTATCAAAACAGACCAAAGGAAAAGAGTAGAGAACCCGGAAATAAACCCTGACACCTATAGTCAATTAATCTTTGACAAGGGAGGAAAGAACATAAAATGGGAAAAAGAAAGTCTATTCAGCAAGCATTGCTGGGAAACCTGGACAGCTGCATGCAAAGCAATGGAATTAGAACACAGCCTCACACCATGCACAAAAATAAATTCAAAATGGCTGAAAGACTTAAATATAAGACAAGACACCATCAGACTCCTAGAAGAGAACATAGGCAAAACACTCTCTGACATCAACATCATGAATATTTTCTCAGGTCAGTCTCCCAAAGCAATAGAAATTAGAGCAAAAATAAACCCATGGGACCTCATCAAACTGAAAAGCTTTTGCACAGGAAAGGAAACCCAAAAGAAAACAAAAGACAGCTTACAGAGTGGGAGAAAATAGTTTCAAATGATGCAACGGGCAAGGGCTTAATCTCTAGAATATATAAGCAACTTATACAACCCAGCAGCAAAAAAGCCAATCAATCAATGGAAAAATGGGCAAAAGACCTGAATAGACATTTCTCCAAGGAAGATATACAGATGGCCAGAAAACACATGAAAAAATGCTCAACATCGCTGATTATAAGAGAGATGCAAATCAAAACTACCATGAGATACCACCTCACATCAGTCAGAATGGCCATCATTCATAAGTCCACAAAGAACAAGTGCTGGAGGGGCTGTGGAGAAAAGGGAACCCTCCTGCACTGTTGGTGGGAATGGAAACTGGTACAGCCACTGTGGAGAACAGTTTGGAGATACCTTAGCAATCTATACATAGAACTTCCATATGACCCTGCAATCCCACTCTTGGGCATCTATCCGAACAAAACTCTACTTAAAAGAGACACATGCACCCGCATGTTCATTGCAGCACTATTCACAGTAGCCAGGACATGGAAACAACCCAAATGTCCATCAACAGAGGATTGGCTTAGGAAGAAGTGGTATATATACACAATGGAATACTACTCAGCCATAAAAAAGAATGATATAATGCCATTGCAGCAGCATGAATGGAACTAGAGAATCTCATACTGAGTGAAATGAGCCAGAAAGACAAAGACAAATACCATATGATATCACTTATAACTGGAATCTAATATCCAGCACAAATGAACATCTCCTTAGAAAAGAAAATCATGGACTTGGAGAAGAGACTTGTGGCTGCCTGATGGGAGGGGGAGGGGGAGGGAGTGGGAGGGATCGGGAGCTTGGGCTTATCAGACACAACTTAGAATAGATTTACAAGGAGATCCTGCTGAGTAGCATTGAGAACTATGTCTAGATACTCATATTGCAACAAAGGGTGGGGGGAAAATATATACATGTAAGGATAACTTGATCCCCTTGCTGTACAGTGGGAAAAAAATTAATAAAAAGCTTGAAAAAAATAAAGAAAACAATAGGATGATCCAAAGGTAGAGTGGAGGTTCTGGAAAGAAGTAAATTCTCCATCACCAGAAAGAAGTAAGAAGAAGATAGTACACTTGACAGTGATGATCTCACTTATAAGTGGAATCTAAAAACAAACACACAAACTCATAGAAACAGAGACTAGATTGGTTGCCAGAGGCAAGGGGTGGAGGTGGGGGAAAAGATGGAAAATAGCCAAGAGGTACAAACTTCTGGTCATATGACACATAAGTTTTGGAGATGTAATGCACAGCCTGTTAACTCTAGTTAACAGTAGCACATCATATACTTAAAAGTTGCTAAGAGAGTATATCTTAAAAGTCCTCATCTCAAGAAACAAATTGTAACTATACAAGGTGATGTTTCTTAACTGCATAAACCTACTGTGGGACTCATTTCATATCCCAAATCATTATGTGGTACTCATGAAACTAATATAATATTATATGTTGTTTGTATCTCTGGAGAAAAGTAAAATACATAGGCTATTTTTAAAAAGAGAAAAAGAGGCAGCTCCCGCTATGGTGCAGTGTGTTAAGAATCCGACTGTAGGAGTTCCCATTGTGGTGCAACAGGATCAGTAGTGTCTTGGGAGTGCTGGGACTCAGGTTCAATCCCTAGCCCAGCACAGTGGGTTAAGGATCCAGTGTTGCCAATGCAGTGGCTTAGGCAGCAACTACGACTTGTGTTTGATCCGTGACCTGGGAACACCTATGCCGTGGGGCTGACCAAAAAAAAAAAAAAATGGATCACTGTATCACTGTGCAGGTGCAGGTTCAATCCCTGGCAGTGCGTTAAAGGATCTGGCATTGCACGTAGGTAAGTCACAGCTGGGGCTTGGATTCAGTCCCTGGCCTGGAAATTTCCACATGCTGAGGGTGCTGGTGTGGCCATAGAATTTAAGAGAGAGAGGCTGAAGTAGTTGATCTTGTGGGGTTCCTTAAAATTCTAAGATTCTATGATTCTGTACAATAAGGAGAAAGAGGAAAGAAGACAGGTACTGCCATTTTTGGTTGTGTGGACTGGGCCTTTTGTATCCTTTATTTCATAATATCCTCACAGTTGTTCCCCAGGGAAAGATTCTTAAATGCATTTTCAAAGGAGAGAGTGGAATTTTGAAGCAGTACTTGCCAGAGGTCATGCAGAGAGGTTGTGGTAAAGTTGGAATTTGTACTAAGGCCTTCCAGAATCCAAAGTTCATGTTCAGTCCCCTCTATCCCACCTCCCTCTACCATCATCTTAAAGACAAGAAAAAATGGATGGCAATGCGGGAAAAACAATCACCTGATAGACTTCATTTTTTAAGAAAAATCTAAGTACAGGGAGTTTAAAAGAAAAAAAAAAAAACTTCCAGTGTTTGACTAAGGCCAGATATCCCACATGTCCGTGCTTTTCTTATGATTTATCAAATAACTGACTTGAAAAGACTTGAAGTCTCTTTGTGTGTCTTGTGAAAGGATATGGCAAGGAACAGAAGGAAGTGGGTATTGTGCAAACCCGCAGGACTCTGTGGCTTCTTTCAAGGTTGTGATGGCAGCTACACCCAGTTTATGTTGGCAGTTCTTCCATCTGCATCCAGATGAGAAAAATCTGCTTCATTTTCCCTTCTCCACTCCCAAACCCCACCCACTCATCTTCTATCAGGGTTAAAATCTCCTACTGTGAAGCTCAAAAAATTATACCCTTTCCCAAAATTCCCAGCTCTTGGCCTTAGTCCTACCTTCTCAGGGTCCCTCTAAGCCTTGACATTGGGGAAAGGACCCTCGTGGTCAATGCAGTAATTTGTATGTAATTAACCTTTTCCAGATTAAAAAATATGGAATAAACACACACACACACACACACACACACACACACAAACCCTCCAGTTTTTTACTACTCACTGCAGTGAAAGTTTTAAGGATGAAATACTGGAAGACTATATTTTTTGTTTTTAATTCTTGCCTATCTCCCCTCTCTCCTCCCCAAGAGAAAAATTTCATAAACAACTTTCTTTCTTTAATATTTTCAGAATAAGAATATCATCAACAGAATCAAGTTCTTCTTTGGTGACATCTCCATTCCAGCCCCCTTTTGTTTCAACCTGATTGTTCATGATCTGCCAACATCTTTCCATTGCCTTCTCTTGGCCTTCAGACTCTCTCCAATTCAATCCTTCCATGTTAACCTGCAGAAAGACCTTCCTGAAACACCGTCCCATCATGTCAATCCCTGTTCAAGAATATTCATGAGTGGTGTTGTTCATTAATAGCCTGATGACACCCAAGTTTCTTAGCTGATCCACAAGGTCCTTTCCACCCAGTGAGGTTTGGTGAACGTGGCATGGAAATCAAAGGCAGAAAAATATGAACCAAAAGCCACTGGATGTGGCAAGGAGGAAGGAAGGGGTGGTCTTCCCAGCACAGTTGCAACAGAAGCCCATCCATTCCAGATGGGGTATCTGGAATGGGGATCTGAGAGGGCATCTGTGAAGCCAGGTGCTAAAGAAAGTGAGATGCCAGTTTAGCAGGAAAAGAAGAGAAGGAAATGGAAACGTGGATTCAAGGCCTAGCCCTGTCAACAAAAGAATCCTCAAGATGAGGGAAACTGGAACAGGTTTAGAGACTGGAGAAAAGGCCATAGAGAGGGATAATCTGTGGCAATGGTTCTGCTGGCTGCTCAGAGGTCACAACCACTCGTTGGCAGAGCCAGAAATTAAGCCCATGCTTCCAATCACAAGAGATGCAGGAACAACTGAGGCAAGCGATATGGGAGGAACCCAGAATCAAGAAGGGAGGGGCTTAAAAAGAGAGGAGGTAAGACAGAGGACAAAAATTATAGGACTTTATGCTTTTGCTTAAAGCTAGTCTCATCTTCCTCTGCAAGTATTTGTTTTACTTTGTTGAAAATAACATGAAGAGGACTTCCCACTGTGGCTCAGCAGGTTAAGGACATGACGTGGTCTCCGTGAGGATGTGGGTTTGATCCCTGGCCCCACTCAGTGGATTAAGAATCCAGGTCACCCCCAGCTGTGGTGTAGGTCACAGAGGCAGCTGGGATCTGGTGTTGCTGTGGCTGTGACGCAGGCCTGCAGCTGCAGCTCAGATTCAACCCCTCATCCAGGAACTTCCATATCCTGCAGGTGCGGCCACAAAAAAGAAAAAAATTTAAACAGGAAAATAAATAAATAACATGAGGAGAGCCCTGGTGGCTCAGCAGGTTAAGATCCAGCATTGTTACTGCTATGGCTTGAGTCACTGCTGTGGCACAGGTTTGATTCCTGGCCTAGAAATTTCTGCATGTCATGAGCATGTTCAAAAAAAAAAAAAAAAAAGAAAGTTTATTTTTCTGGATCCTGGGTGAATGCAGAAGGAGTCCTCTGAAATCTATTCTGTCTTGAATCTATAAACGAGATGGTAAAACCTGGAAAATAATTGCCCAAGCACATGTGGACCTTCACACACAATGTCTATTGTCTCTTCTTTAAGAGATTCTGATCCTTTAGTCCCATTTAGAGGGATGGGAAGGGTTTCAGCTCTTCTGGGAAGCCACATGGCTGTGGTGTCCCCTGCTGAGAGAGCCCTCCCCAAGACTTTCCTAAAGAAGCCTTTCTGGGGCCTGGAACACGGGCAAGCATGGAGCCACTGGGAATCATGCAGCCAATTAACTGTGTATTGCAAGGCTGAGTTATCCCTTCAAATAGACCTTCAAATGACCCAGAGCTGATGTTGCTGGGAAATGTACAACCATTCTGAATTTGCTTGATCTTAAACCTAGCCTATGGTCAGTGGGCTGAATTTCAAGGAGAAAAGGCAGCTGTGATTGGATACAGGAGGCTAGGCTAATGAATGTTCGCTGCAGAGGGCTATCCAGCTGGCTCCCAGATGGTGGGAAAGGCCTCGTCTATAAGGCCACAAAGAGCCAGATGAATAAGGAGCATTTTAGTCTGTGTGGATGTTGATGATTTGGAGAGGCAAGAAAGGAAGAGAGGAGACAGCAGCTGTAGGTTACCAAGTATCGGTTTATTTTATTCAATCATTAATTAGTCTTAAAAAGCTAAACTCGGTCTTGAAAGTCTATCAGAAGTGACAGAAAGAGAGAGTGGAAAACCAACAGGTTCCCTCTGCACACTCCCCCTGTTTTGTCTTTGATTGAGGTCTCAAGACATCACTCTTCTCAAGTCGACCACCAGTGGGTTTGGCCAATCAGCTTATGAGCAACCACACATGGCTAGGAAGGGCAAGAAATGACCTATTGCTCACCCATATGTTGCCTTTCCTTAGGACCAAATTTGGAACTCAAGAATACTGAGAATATTTCTGGATTGACTTCGCCTCATTCTGATTCTTCCATATGCTTTTCAAGTCAATTTTTTTTTTTAGCTATGTTTAAGAGCCATCAAAAATATAAATCATGATTTCAAGGTTGATGCTTTGAAATTCCCTAGCTGCACACTGTCTTGACCTCTAAACCACCACCAACTTCAAATTCTAACAGATGTGGCAGCCCCATCCCAGACCTCACTGTAATGGGACACTGCTTAAATGTAAAATCTCCAACCCTAAAATTTCCCTTTACCAACACTTCCTGTTTTTCTACTGTGCAACTCTCAATGACTCTATTCTTGGTGTCTTTTTGTTCCTCAAACCCTCCCAGGTTCATGAGGCCATGACTCTTAAGTTGTTCCTATAACCACCCCTCATAATTTTCTTCCTTTCCCCATGCTATTCCCAGACTTCGGTTGCTGAAGAGCTCAGCTATTTAAATAAGGTCTACAATCCCATAGACAGTCACTGTGGCATAAACTCTTTTCTGAGCCTCCTGTTGATTCCTTATTATATTCCCTGCCTCCATCCCAAGATAACTTTTCTTGACACCCTCAACCGGCTATGAATTCTCCCAGTTCTAACCTCTCATAACTTGTACTTGTCATTCCCTCATGGCATCCATCACTTTCTGACTCAGATAATAGTTATGTGTCTACTTATTTTAATTTTTATTTGAAGTCTTTTAGGGTTTCAACTTCCTATTCATCTTAGTATTCCAGTTCCTGTCTCACTGGTTGTTTCCTGAATTGAATAGAACCATTTTTCCGCACAAGACTTTTTAAAGCTGTATCAGGATTTCAACTGCAAAGTTCGGGGCGAGGAGGTAGTTTTACAGAGAAGCATACTAAAATGTAAATGAGGATATTAGTTTCCCATTATTGCATAATGAATTACCCCACATTTAGTAGCTTAAAACTATAGGCATATAGTATCTCATAGTTCTGTAGGTGAGAAGTTTGAGCACAAGGTGGCTGGGTTCTCTACTTATTGTCTTCCTCCTGAACAGAGTAAAAGAAGATATTGGGCTGTTTTAGCTGCACCCAGCTTTTCAAGTAGAGTGCCACCTCTTCTTGCATCTTGGGAAGTAAGGAGGGAGGGTATTTTTTTTTTACATCCCATTTGCAGATGAGAACCAATTGAAGTTACTTGGAAAGAGTTTGTTGCTTAGTTCAAGGAGGACCTTTCTTTTTTGTTGTTTTAGGAGGAACCTTCTTACAGTGAGAATTTCCTTATCTCCATCCAAAAATATAAGGGATTAAGAGATTCTGAACCCTTGGGGTGAAGAACAGTATTGAAGATAAATATTCATGACTCCTAGACACAAAGATGGATATATTTAGCCTCTCCCAGACATGCATGCCAAGATATCTAAAGGAATCATTCTAGATAAAGTGGAAAGTATTGGGGGGAAAGAGTATCTTATTTGGACCACTGTGTGAGAGATGTTAATATGCGGGTACACACTCGTGACCATTCTGTCATCTGCTGCTCATTTGCTAGGGCACGTCTGCAAAGGCAAGCTGAGGTTCTGCTTCCTCATCTTATAGATGAAGGCCTCAAAGCCAAGTGATCATGAAGACCAAACATTTATGGATACAAACTGTAAAGAATTACACACACTGCAGTTAGTATCATCACATCACTAGTCAGCGCCATCCACTCCGCTCCTTGTCCTGTGTCCATGGCTCAGTTACATTAGAGTCTTGTGAAGGAACCCCCTCTGCTGGTTAATGAAGGTCTAACAGGATATCATGTTGATGTCTCAACATACCAGATGCATATCATACAAGACTGTGTTCTATTTTACTGCCCTTTTTATATTCATTGGTTAATTTGGTCATCTTTATAGCTATGTTATGCATTCTTCACAATCTACATTTAAATAAATTATCCAAATCAAACCGTATTTCAAGTGCATAATGAAAAGTGGCTATTTCAAGGAAACCTATGATGAATCTCTTCATTTCTGCTTCTGACCAGAAAGGCCACCCCTTCCTCTTCCTTCATTTGGCTCAGTTCTGTTGTGAGCAGCTCTTGGAAAGAAAGAGCTCTTTGCAGGAATGAGCTCTCTGCAGGAGGTCCCCTGGTCTTGTCACTAACCTTAAACCAGGCACCCCCAGGCTCTACTCACCTCTGGGCCTAGTACAACTTTCACGTCTTTTGACCACACAATACCTTGCCTTACCTTTTGGTTCTTTCCATGGAGCAAAGAAGTAGAAAGGAAGAATAAGTAATTAACAGATGACCAGATGTCTTCCGTAGCTTCTCCTTCAGTAACCTCGAGAACAAACTGTGTGAATAAGAGAGCATCTAAAGAAAAATCACAAGAAGGGGACAAGCCTGCATACAAGCCTCTAGACAAGCCTGCACAGTGGGGGATGGGGATGGTTCTGACCCCGCCCTCCCATCTCAATGATTAACTGAGATTACTTGCCTCTGTCCCTCTAAACACTTTCACGGCAGAGCAGAATCTTCGGAGACAACTTTGCGGGACACGGAGTCCACCATATTGCCAGGATTGTGGATTAAAAGCAACTTTTCTGGGGTTCTTGATGTGGTTTAGCAGATTAAGAACCAGACAAGCATCCATGAGGATGCAGTTTCAATCCCTGGCCTTGCTCAGTGGGTTAAGGTTCCAGCATTGCTGCGAGCTGTGCTGTGGGTCACAGGCGCAGTTCAGATCTCACATTGCTGTGGCTGCACTGTAGGCTGGCAGCTGTGGCTCTGATTTGACCCCTAGGCTGGGAACTTCCATATGCCCCAGGTGCAGCCTTAAAAAGAAAAAAAAATAATTAAGAACAACTTTTTTCCCCCCAACATTGATCTGTCTCTCTCATATTGATATTTAAGCCTAGAGCAGCCCAACCTGAGTTTGCTAACTCTGTCCTAAGAACATTGAGTTGTAGAGTGCATGTCTGACAGGTGAATGATGTATCTGGACCATGCCATAGCATGTCAGGTGGGGAAATTGCTATTAGTCAGTGGGCAATCCCAGTTCTATTAGGGCCTGAGGTCTAAGCCTGTGCAGGGCTATGTGGGGATCAAACAAGGACGGAGTTTGAACATTTAGTACATTTCTTAGTTTAATAAATGTGTCCTCTTCTATTGGTATAGAGAAGGACAGTTTCATTTGTGTAGCAACTTTATTCAGGAACAGAGGTTAGTGTTTTGCTCATTTTTAAAATTTTTCTTAGAAGCTTTCATTTCCATGCTCAATTCATTTTTCTCTTTCATTGCCAACTCTTTAAGGAATATCCACCACAGAAACGGCGCCTTCCCAAGAATGTCACCTTCGGTCCTGTGCACTTTCCAATCTCTTTTTTTAAAAAACAAAAAATAAGAAACAGCTTTATGGAAACATGTTTCACGTATGATAAAATTCAGTGACTTTCAGTAGATGCAGTTTTCCAGCCATTACCACAATCTAATTTTAGAATATTTTCATCCACATTCATTAGCATCTAATGACTCCCTGTTCCTCTCCACCCCCTGTACCTAGGCAAACACTCCTCCACTTTCTCTCTGTATAGATCTGCCTATTCTAAAACGGAATCACACAATACATGATCCGTTGTGACTAGTTCTTTCATTGGCGTGATGCTTTCAAAGCTCATCCATGCGATAACCCATGTCGGTAGTTCACTCCTTTTTTATTAGCCAAATAATATTCTACCGCGTGGATAAACGAAGCCTCCTCCTTTTTTTGGACATATGATGGATCTATAACATCATATCTGATTGCAATACAACATGATTCAGTATTTTGTGAAGTGCTCACCACAACGTTTAGTTATCTATCACTACACCTGGTACAGCTTTTTTTTTTTTCTTGTGATGAGAGCTTTTAAGTTATATTCTCTTAGCAGCTTTTAGATAGACGGTACAATATTATGAACTATAGTCGTCATGCTGTACATTATATTCCCATGACTTATTCATTTTATAACTAAAAGTTTCTATTTTTTTTTCATTCCCTTTATGCATTTGCCTGCTCCCCACTCCTTACCTGTGGCAACCACCAATCTGTTCTTTGTATCCATTTTTTAATTAAAAAAATGTATTTAGTTATTTATTTTCCTTTTTATGGCAGCACCTGCGGCAAAGTGGAAGTTCCCAGACTAGGGGTCGAATCAGAGCTGCAGCTGCCAGCCGACACCACAGCCACAGCAACACTGGATCTGAGACACATCTGTGACTTATACGGCAGCTTGTGGCAATGCCAGACCCTTAACCCACTGAGCAAGGCCAAGGATCGAACCCACATCCTCATGGACACTGATCAGCTTCTTAACCCACTGAGCCACAATGGAAACTCCTGTTTGTTAGTTTTTAGATTCCACATATAAGTGAGACCAGATTATACTTGTCTTTCTCTGACTTATTCATTTCACATATGCCCTCATCTTCCATCCATATTGTGATTTCATTCCCCTCTTTGATTTTCCCAGCTTTCAGTGCTCTGGGTTACCAGGTCTCTGATTTATTGTCAGTATTTCTCCCTTTGAGGAGGGAGTATTTTTTTGAGGGGAAATTTAATCTGTGTTTCACCTTAGCTAGTCCTAACTCCCTTATCGTCTTTACTGATAATTTGAATATCTGAAGATTTTGCAGGTCTATTTATAGGGACTTTTCCGTTCTCAGTTACAGTGGTTTGACTCTGTATAGAGGTTTGTGCTTTTATTTTATTTTTTTTCAATGAGCTGTTCTTTTTGTTCTTGAATCTGTGGGACATCTTGCTAATTTCCAGAGGGTACAGCCTCCTAGTTCACCTGGGCCATGGTGTGGAGTCTTGTCTTTTGGGCTTTCACCACCCACACAGACCCAAGTTCAGGGTCTCCAGAATTCAGGAGGGCTCTCCAAAGTAATAGCTGTTTTTAGTTTTTATTTGCTCCCCTGGGTTCCTGGCTTCACTTCATTTTAGGACTTAGCATCTTCCTCCTTTTCATTAAGCTCCCTGGAAATTCATTTGAAAGATGATTTTATTTCAAATTCAGCATTTCACTCGTGTCAACTCCAAGGGTCCTTCGGGTACCGCATATAATTCACCACAGTGCCAGACAAAGAAATCTTCAGTAAACTTAATTTTCCTGGTCTTTTTTCAATTTTCTTTCTTATCTTTGACCATATCAGTCACACCTAATTTATATTTGTGTTAAGACAGTTGCCATTCCTGACTCCTTTAAAAGTTTGACATGTCCATGTCTTCCTGGCTTTTACCCATGAAATGTTGTTTCTTCCTTCCTTCTTTCTTTCTTTCTTTCTTTCTTCCTTCCTTCCTTCCTTCCTTCCTTTCTTTCTTTCTTTCTTTCTTTCTTTCTTTCTTTCTTTCTTTCTTTCTTTCTTTCTTTCTTTCTTTCTTTCTTTCTTTCTTTTTCTTTTTTTGGTTTTTAGGGCTGCGCTTATGGCATATAGAGGTTCCAAGGCTATGGGTCCAGTTGGAGCTATAGCTGCTGGCCTGCGCCACAGCCACAGCAACACAAGATACAAGCAGCATCTGTGACCTACACCACAGCTCATGGCAACGCTGGATCCTTAACCCACTGAGTGAGGCCAGGGATTGAACCTGTGTCCTCATGGCTGCTAGTCAAATTTTTTAACCCCAAACCTCCACGAGTGTGGTTACAAATTTTCTTTTATATTTTTTTAGTGCTGCCCCTCAGCATATGGAGGTTCCCAGTCTAGAAGTCCAATCAGAGCTGTAGCCACTGGCCTAAGCCAATGTCACAGCAACACGGGATCCAAACCACGTCTGCGACCTACACCGCAGCTCACGGCAACGCTAGATCCTTAACCCACTGAGTGAGGCCAGGGATTGAGCTCACATGTTCATGGATACTCGTCGCGTTCATTAAGCGCTAAGCCACGATAAGAACCCCACAAAGTTTCAATTTACTTTTCTCCACACCCAGCATGAAGCCTGAGAGAGTTAAGTTTTCTTTTTTTATGTTTTTGTGAGATAGGACTTTTTTTTCTCCTTAATTTCCTCTCACATCAAAGTTCAGCCCACCAAATTCTCACAGGTACATATGGGTCTCCTGTCAAGTCTAAGGCAGCCTCAGGCTTGAACTTCTTCTCCCTGAGCCCCATGTCCTTGTCAGGATACAGCCCCAGGAGTGGGATTGCTGGATCATGTGGTAGTTCTAGATTTAGTTTCCTGGTGAACCTCCATACTCTTTTCCATAGAGGTTGTAAAAATTTACATTCCCACCAACAGTGAGGAGGGTTCCCTTTTCTCTGCACCCTTTCTAGCATTTGCTATTTGTAGATTTGTTAATATGATCCAGCAATCCCACTCTTGGAGATATATCTGGACGAACGTTTCACTCAAAAAATACATGCACCTCTATGTTCATTGTACCACTATTCACAATAGCCAAGACATGAAAACTAACTAAATGTCCATCGACAGATGAGTGGATTAAGAAGACATGGTACATGGTACATATACACAATGGAATACTAGTTAGCCATACAAAAGAACAAAATAATGCCATTAGTAGCAACATGGATGCAACTAGAGATTCTTATACTAAACAAAGTAAGTCCAAAAAAGAAAGGCAAACACTTTATAATATCTTTTAAATGTGGCATCTCAAATATGACACAAATGAACCTATCTACAAAACAGAAACAGACTCACTGGCATAGAGAACAGATTGTAGTTGCCGAGGGGAAGGGGGAGGGGAGTAGGATGGATCAGGAGTTTGGGGTTGGTAGATGCAAACTATTTATTACATTTAGAATGGATAAGCGATGAGGTCATACTATACAACACAGGGAACTATATCCAATCTCTTGGGATCTAACGCGATGGGGGAGTTCCCGTTGCGGCTCAGCAGTTAACAAACCCGATCTATGAGGATGAGGATTTGATCTCTGGCCTCGCTCAGTGGGTTAAGGATCCAGTGTTGCCCTGACCTGTGGTGTAAGTCGCAGACCTGGCTCCAATCCAGCATTTCTGTCCCTCTGGCCTAGGCTGGTGGCTACAGCTCTGATTGGACTCCTAGCTTAGGAACTCCATATGCTGAGACTAGGGCCCCAAAAAGACAAAAAAAAAAAAAAGAACATGATGGAAGACAGTATGAGAAAAAGAATGTGTATATACATACATACACCTTCTTCAGTTTATATATATATGACTAGGTCACTATGCTGTACAGGAACAATTGGCACAACACTATAAATCAACTATAATTTTTTAAAGATTAGCATAATAATAATAATGTAATAGTTAATCTTTTTGAGTGATTGTTATGTGATATGCAATCCGCTTTGCTTTTATAAAGATTACTTTTTAACTTCTTTCAACAATGTTGTGAAATAGACACTACGTTTATTCCCATTATATTGCTAAAGAAATTTGCAGACAGATTTAAAATATATATATATATACAGTCCTGATACTACCAGAGTTTAGCTGATTCCTCTAATGTAAAAGTCATTTCCACAGCTGCTTTACTTCCAGGATTCCTGATTTTACTTTATACTTGGATGTTGATTTCCTTTCTTTTCTTGCCTTCTCAAAAATGTATTTTTAAATATTTTTTAAAAAAGTTTTGTGGGAGTTCCCATTGTGGGGCAATGGAAATGAATCCAACTAAGAACCATGAGGTTGCAGGTTTGATCCGTGGCCTTGCTCAGTGGGTTAAGGATCCGGCATTGCCATGAGCTGTGGTGTAGGTTGCAGACACAGCTCGGATCTGGCGTTGCTGTGGCTCTGGTGTAGGCCGGCAGCAACAGCTCAGATTAGACCCCTAGCCTGGGAACGTCCATGTGCCATGGGTGCAGTCCTAGAAAGACAAAAGATAAAAAAAATTAAAAAATAAAAAATAAAATAAAAAGATTTTGTCCATCATCTTTAGTTGTTTTTTAGTGGTGGGTGTTCGCGTTATTCAATGCCATCATAAGAGACATATAATCTTTTCAATATATTTCAGAATGCAAATGATCACTTTGTTTCTTCCTATTTTAGCTCTTCCATGTCAGGTTAGTATCATAGGAATCCCCTTGTTCGTTCACCTAGCGATGTTGAGTTCTAAAAATTGAAACCTGGGAGAAGTTCCCCTCATGGCTCAGCAGTAACCAGCCTGACTAATATCCATGACTACGTGGGTTCGGTCCCTGGCTTTGCTCAGTGAGTTAAGGAGCCGGCATTGCCATGAGCTGTAGTGTAGTTCTCAGAAGCAACTCAGATCTGGCGTTGCTGCGGCTGTGGCATAGGCTGGCAGCTGTAGCTCCTATTTGACCCCTAGCCTGGGAACTTCCATATGCCGTGGGTGCAGCCCTAAAAAGGAAAAAAAAAAATCAAAATCCGGAAAACAAACTCTAGACCAAAGTCCCTATGGTAGGTTTCCATGGCAGGGAAGTTATATCAAAATTAAAGTTCTGCTTCTCTCCACATCCCCACATCAATAAGCTGGAATATGCCAAGGCATCCAGAGGGTTTGGAGTCTGGGACACAGTGGTCCTTGTTCCATTTGGGATGTTGCTTATGAAAAAGATTATTTACTGGCCTTGTGTTTAGTACCATTCTCTCCAGCCTGCAGTCTGAAATTCTGAAAGGGTATGTAAACACTGATAAATTGAAGGTTATATGTACATGAAAATTAATATATTAACTGCTGGAATATTAGCCATACAAAGAATGACATAATGTCATTTGCAGCAACATGGATGGACTTAGAAACTATCATACTGAGTGAAGTTAGTCAGACAGTGAAAGACAAGTATCATATATCACCTATACATGGAATATTTAAAAAAAAAAAGGGTACAAATGAACTTTTTTGCACAACAAAAATAGACTAACAGACTTTGAAAAACTTATGGTTACCAAAGGGGACAGGTCGGGGGTGGGGAGGAGGGATGGAATGGGGATTCGGGACTGGCATATGCACACTGAAGTGTATAGGATGATTGGCCAATGGGGACCTGCTGTATAGCACCGAGAATTCTCCCCCGTATTCTGCGATAATCTACGTGGGCAACGAATCTGATCAAGGATGAATATGTGTATATGTATGACTGGGTCACTGTGTTGTACAGAAGAAATTATCACAACCTTGTAAATTAACTATGCTTCAATAAAACCTTTAAAAATAAAATAAAATAAAATAAATAATATATTAACTGCTTTGTGAAGTCATTGCTGGTGTAAGAGAGGAGAGTCTACCGTCAAGACTCAAAGAAGCCACAGGCTTTGCATGGCACTCAACCAGTTCTGGATTTGGATGTTTTGACTCAGTGGTAATCCTGCCAGAGCATTAGCGATGTTGAATGAAGTTACATGCATTTCCCTTCCAGAGCCTGGAAACTTCCAGTCAGCAGGGTTACTAACCTATCGGGCCTTTATGGCAATGGGAAAACATTCTCTTCTTACACCTCTTAAGGGCATCTTTAATTTCCTTATTCCTTAGACTGTAAATCAAAGGATTCACCATGGGGGTCACCACTGTGTAGAAGACAGATGCCGTCTTATCATAGCCCAGAGCGTTATTAGCACTGGGGTGCATATAGACAAAGAGTCCTGATCCAAAGAAAAGGGTCACTGCTGTCAGGTGAGAAGCACAGGTGTTGAAGGCCTTGGACCTGCCTTCCACTGAGCTGATCTTCAAGATGGCAGCAATGATATAACTATACGATATCATGATGATTAAGACGGATGTCATGCCAAAAATCACTGCTATCGCAAATTTCATGACTTGTAGGAAAAGGGTTTCAGAGCAGGAGAGGACTAGTAATTGAGGCAGGTCACAAAAGAAGTGGTTGATAATATTCGGGCCACAGAAATTGAGCTGAAGTAAAGCACACAGTTGGATCAACGAGCCAAGGATACCGGTTATATAGACTCCAGCCAGCATCTGCACACAGAGGGTGGGGGACATGATGGCTGCGTAGAGGAGAGGATTGCAAACCGCAGCATAGCGATCGTAAGCCATGGCGGCCAGGAGGCAGCACTCGGTCAGACCCAGGCTAGAGAAGAAGAAGTACTGCATGGTGCACCCTGTAAGGGAGATGAATTCAGGCTTCTGGAAGAAGCTTGAGAGCATTTGGGGGGTTGTGGAGGTAACATAGCAGAAATCTAAGAAGGATAAGTTGCTGAGGAAGAAGTACATGGGCGTATGTAGGCAGGAGTCCATTCTAATCAGAAGGATGAGGCCCACGTTCCAGACCACTGTCAAGAGGTAAATCCCCAAGAATACAGCAAAGAGAACAATTTTGAACTTGGGAGAATCTGAGAATCCCAAAAGAATGAATTTGGTGACTATTGTATTGTTTCCTCCTCCAGCCATTGTCTTGAGAAATTTCTTCACACTGCAAAAAGATGCTTGGGTTAATGATTGACTGTTTCAGTATTAGGAAACATATTTGTTTTGGATATAGTTTCGTGGTTTTGGAACAAAATTATCCATAGTCAAGATAATATTTTTTGGAGTTCCCGTCATGGCGCAGCGGAAATGAATCCGATTAGGAACCATGAGGTTTTGGGTTCAATCCCTGGCCTTGCCTAGTGGGTTAAAGGTCTGGCATTGCTGTGAGCTGTGATGTAGTTCGAAGATATGGCTCAGATCTGGCTTTGCTGTGGCTGTGGTATAGGCCAGCAGCTGTAGCTCCAATTAGACCCCTAGCCTGGGAACCTCCATATGCCTAGGGTACAGCCCTAAAAAGCAAAAAAAAAAAAAGATAATATAATATTTTTTAACCTAGCTACAAAACAGAAACAGACTCACAGACACTGAAAACAGACTTAGGGTTGTCAAAGGGGAGGGGAGAGGGAGTTGGATGGAATGGGAGTTTGGGGTTGGGAGATGCAAACTATTACATTTAGAATGGATAAGCAATGAGGTCCTGCTGTGCAGCACAGGGAACTATATCCAATCACTTGGGTTAGATCATGATGGAAGATTACATAAGAAAGGGAATGTGTATATATGTATACATATGACTGGGTCACTTTTCTGTACAGCAGAAATTGCCACAACATTGTAAATCAACTACACTTTAATTAAAAATTCAACTATAAAAAAGAACATTTTAAAACAGTATCTCACTATAAAACTTATTTTTAAAAAACTTTGGGAATCCCATTTCCCAGTTATACTTGATAGTTTGTGATATATTCTTGCAAATGTTTCTGCACACATGTGTGTGCACATATACACACGAAGATATTGCCAAAATGCTGTCTAAAACTTGGTACTAATTTACACAAGTGTTAAGAGTTTTTGACAATATACCTTACCATCCCATTATCAATACTGCCCATAGTCGTTTAACTTTATACTTTGACAACCTTACAGGTAAAAAAATATTATTTCATTGAATTTCATTTGCATTGAGTTTACTGATTTGCTTATATACATGTATTTTTTAACCCATTTCATTTTATTTATTTTTTATCTTATTTTTATTTTTTATTTTTTGTCTTTTGTCTTTTTAGGGCCACACCCATGGCACAAGGAGGTTTCCAGGCTAGGGGTCTAATCGGAGCTGTTGCTGCCAGCCTACTCCAGAGCCACAGCAACACCAGGTCTGAGCCGCATCTGCAACCTACACCACAGCTCATGGCAATGCTGGATCCTTAACCCATTGAGTGAGGCCAGGGATCGAACCCGCAACTTCATGGCTCCTAATTGGATTCGTTTCCACTGTGCCACGATGGGAATTCTATCTTTTTTTAAGTAGTGCCTAAGTCATGTGGAAGTTCCTGGGCCAGGGATTGAACACACATCACAGCAGCGACCCAAGCTGCTTACAGTGTCGATGGTGGATCCTTAACCCACGGCACCACAAGAGAACCCCTTTACCCCTTTACCCATTTTTAGTAGGCTGTTTATCATTGCTTTGTAGGAGCTCTTAACATATCAAAGATGATAACTCTCTCTCCCTCACACATTTTGCTAAATCTTTTCCAAGTTTGTCACTTATTATCAATATTGTTTATACTGAAATTTGTTATACAGATTTTTCTTATTTTTAGATCATCAATTTTCTATGATATTTATGTTCCTGGCCTTGGTATTATACTGAAAAAGACTTCTTTACACAATCCAAAAGTCTTTTACATTTTCTTTTAATTCACTTATAATTTTATATTTACATTGAAAATTTCCGAGCATATTAGTATACGGAGTGAGGTATGCACATAAGATGATTTTGGTTTTCTTTTTCCAAACTGCCACTTGTCCTAACACAATTAATGGAATGATTTCTGCATTGATTAAAGTCACTTCTAAGATGAAGTTGTTTACAAATTCCCTTCTGCCCAATTTTTTTTTTGGGGGGGTCTTTTTAGGGCTGCACCATTGACATACGGAAGTTCGCAAACTAGGGGTGAAATCAGAGTTGTAGCTGCCAGCCTACACCAGAGCCATATCACCACCAGATCCGAGCTGCGTCTTCAACCTACCCCATAGCACAAGGCAACACCAGATGCTCAACCCACTGAGTAAGGTCAGGGATCAAACCCATGTCCTCATGGATCCTAGTCAGGTTCATTACTGCTGAGTCAAAATCTGCCCAATTGTTAATCTAATAGTCCATGAATCCTATGTCTAGCCCTGCACAACATTTTATAATTATGTATAACTATATTTTATTTTAAAGTAATAGAACATTTTGATAAGTGGTAAGAAAAACATTCCTTCATTGTTTCACTTTGAGATCATTTTATAAATATATACATTCTCTTTTAAATATTATTTTCCATCATGGTCAATGCAGGAGATTGTCATAACGTATCTAAAAATATAACTTCTATATCCTGCATGATTTTCTTGATAACAGAAAGATGTCAATTGTACTTTCAACTTTACCGCCAATCATAAGCTGATGGCAAGAATGTACTTGTTCCATGAGAAATAACACCAATTGTCAAGAACTCACAGTAACCTGAGAAGGTCTTCTTTAGAAAGAGGTTCTGAGTGTAACCCTGAATGAATATCAACCTCAGATAGATCTGGAAGAGGGGGAAGAAAAGTGTGAGAGTCTTGGGTCAAAAGCACTTACTACATAACCTGGACCAAGTTACTTTAACCTTTCTGAACCTCAGTTTCTTCACTCATGAAATAGAGATGTAATGATTGGTTGTAGGGTCACAGTAAGGATATCAAGAGATCATACACTGAGTACCTTGCATGATTCCTGGAAGTAGGTAGAATTTCCTCTGTTTTGATTATGATGGAGGGAAAACAGGGCTATGCGGATGAGGGAGGCTCTCAAGTTGGGAGTCGGAGTCCTTGAATACCATTGCTATGTGCCCCATGCTGCCATTGACCACAGTTCTCATCTAGATGTCTGTGAGGAAGGTGGACCACTGATGCTGTTTATCCCTCTGGAGTCTGGGAACTCCAAAGGACCATCCCCTGCAGACCCCAATGGAATATCCACTGCCCCTTCCTAGTCTGGACAGCTTCCTAGATTCCTAGGACAGTCATTGGACATTTACCATCTTTCAACTGTCTCCTAAAGGAACATTCCTATGGGAGGGCCTTCCCTTCCAAACTCTTCTTTGGCCCTGCAATCTGACCAGCTTTGAGAAGAGAGGCACTTCCACCTGGGGTTCATTTAAATGCCTCCTTAGAATCCAAAGTGGAAAGAGGATGGCTAATTAACCTGTCCAGGTAATTGCTCTCTAGTGCAACGACCATAGAAAACATGAAAGATTCCCCTGCCGATTCCGTTTTCTCTTTGTGGATGATTCAAGTTGAGAAAACTTTTTTAGACCAATGGATGACTAGAATAGGAGCACATCTCACACATCATCTTTGTCTAAAACCTTATGGATTGATTTTTGCCAGTCTTTGCTGAATATTATATTTTCAGAATATTATAATGTACCTGTCTCACTTGACATGTCATAATACATATGTAAATAAAAATAAAAAATTGATTAAAAAGATTCATTTTTCTTTTTCTTTTTTCCCTAAAATGTTTTTTAAAAAAATTCTTAAACCCCATTACAAACTTGGGTATTAAGTTATATAATGTTTCTCTTTATTTATTATGTATTGAATTACAATTAATTTACAATATTATGTTCATTGCAGGTGTACAACATAATTTGAAGTTTTATACATTGTGAAATGATCACCGCTATAAGTCTAGTTACCATCTATCACCATACAAATTTACTAAAATATTGACTACATTCTCCATGCTCTAACATTACATACTACGGCATTTATAACTGGAGGTTTGTACTTAATCTCCTTCATTCATCCTCTTACCTCACTCTTCTCCACAACCACCGATTTGTTCTCTGTATCTGAGTCTATTTATATTTTCCTATGTTTGTTCTTTTGTTTCTTTAGATTCCACAAATAAATAAAATTATATGGTATGCGTCTTCCTCCGACTTTATATCACTTAGTATTTTACAGTCTAGGTCCATTCGTGTTGTCACAAATGGCAAGATTCACCTTTTTAATGACTGAGAACCACTCCATTGCCATGTGTGCAGGTGTGTGTATGTGTGTGTGTATCACATTTTCTTTATTCATTCATCCTATGAGCCGCCCTTAATTTGCTTCCATAACGAACATCAGAGTGGATATAGCTTTTCGAATTAATGTTTGTATTTTCTTCAGAAAAATTCCCAGAGGTAGAATTACTACATCTTCTGGTAGGTCTTGAATTTTTTGAGGAACGTTATACTGTTTCCACAGTGACTGCACCAATTTACATTCCCACCAGCAATGAACAGGAATTCCCTTTTCTCCAAATCCTCACCAACACTCGATATTTGTTGTCTTTTTTGATAATAGCTATACTGACAGGCATGAGGTGATATGTCATGGTGGTTTGATTGAATTTCCCTGATGATTAATGATGTTGAGTACCTTTTCATGTGCATGTTGCTATCCACATTTTTTTTGCTTATTTTTTTTGCTTTTTTTTTTGTCTTTTTAAAGCCTGCACCCACAGCATATGGAGGTTCTCAGGCTAGGGGTCTAATTGGAGCTGTTGCTGCCAGCCTACACCACAGCCACAGCAATGCCATGTCCGAGCCACGTCTGCGAACTCCATCACGGCTCATGGCAATGCTGGATCCTTAACCCACTGGGCAAGGCCAGGGATCGAACCCACAACCTCATGGTTCCTAGTCAGATTTGTTTCCACTGAGCCATGATGGGAACTCCGATTATTGAATAATTTTATACTAAGTTCATTTCTATGGCTCAGAGTATAACAGGACATTTCATATCTTTTAGCCAGTCTTTCTTGGAGGTATTTATTTTTTCTTCTTCTTCTAATATTATTTTTGTTTCCATGATTTTTGTTGAAGTATATTATAAAATTCACCATTTTAAGTGTACAGTGATTTTTAGTAGATTGTGGAATCATTCCCACAATCCAATTTTAGAACATTTTTCTCATACACACACAAAAAAAGATCCCTTAAGTCCACTGGTAGTTTACTTGCATTCTCAGTATAGTTTTGGTTAGGGTACTACTATCTCAAAACTCCGATCTTTCATCCGTTATTTGGGATGGTATGAGTCCTTGATCCCCCAAAGAAAGATGCAAGTGTCACAGCTATGAGACAAGCTTATGGAGTTTATAGGTCAGTGCTTTTCCCCAAGTACTTGTGGTGACGGAGATAGCATCAAGGAAAATCTGAAAAAGCAGGTGCTGCTGCAAATTATATGTGGTGTCTAATTCTGTAGAGTGCAGCATATTACTAATTTTTAGTAGTTGCCTTTGCCTTTATTTTGCCATCACAATAAAGCCTCTCAGCTTTATTCTGTCTCAGCTCCTAAGTTTACCAGCACTGGTGTTCATCTCTCCATTACTCATGCTTATTTCAAATAAATAATTGCTCTCCTACCCTCCAAGGATAAAGTTATTCACCTGCAGTCACATCGAGGCTTGGCTCCATCAATGATTCACTTTCTGCTATTTATTTTCCAAGCCCTATTTTTATCTGTCTGTGAATATACTCACATCACTGACTTCCTTTTTGCCTTCACCCCTTCATTCTGGTGGGAGCCATCCTCTTTCCCAATGGTAAGAGCAGAGAGAATGAGTTAAGAAAGTGCCTCGGTTACTACAACCAAAAGGCATGTGTACTTATGGATTGGGCCTTTGTGTCTCTTGTACTGCATGGTTTGGAGGCTTTTCTTCAGTCAGCTCTGTCCGTGGTTATTGTCATCCACACCAAATACAAATCTCTCTGGTGATTTTATAAGAGGTGGCCTTTGGTCATTAGTCCATGTACTTTGCATTTTCCTCCTCCATGACCGTCTGGCTCTTTTGATTTATTACCCCTTTCCCACCCCTCCTGGGTTGCATAAGAAAATTTATGATCCTTTCCCATGCCTCTCTTAGCCACAGAAAACTCAGGAGGATTTTCTCAAGAACTTTATCAGCCTAGGCTTTTCTTGCTGCTCTTTACACTCTAGGCTGCCACCTTATATTTATGTGGTAAATAGAAGAATTCTAGAATCTGTATTACTTTTGCGTGCTCCCAGTCAAGGGGCACCCATGAGTGCCTTCTCCTTTGGATTTTTCAAAAGAGCTTATTTATCATTCTGGACTCTAGACTTAACCCAAAATGATCAGGGAGCAAGGGACGAGAATCCCCAAATAATCCACCAAACTTTCCTGGTTCACACCCAGTTCTTGGCTTTGTCCACTCACCAATATGGAGAATATTTATTTGGTTTGATCAAGTTTATCAGCTTCCAAGCCTTTTTTGGTCTTTCAGTTGAACCAAAGATTTTGAATTTAAACAACAGGAATTTTCACTATTTATTCCCTCGTTCTGTGGTGGTAACTTTCTATCTCATATGAGTGACTAATGTCTGACTTTCTAGCTTGGAGAAAGACTTTCAAGATTCAAACAAAGGAATTCAATGAAACACAAAGGGGTAAAAATTCACTGGTAAATGTCATCCTACCACCATTATAGAAAGACACAAACATGAAACTCCCATTCTAAGGAATAATTAATTCTACTCAGACTGACTACGTTTCAACTTTATCTGTATCACTCATGAGCTATTAAGCATTGGGACAGTTACTCCAACTTCCAGTTTTTTCAGATTAAAAAATGTATATAGCAGTAATGCATCTCTGGTGAAATTGTAAGAACTAGATGAGAAAATATATGTAAAGTACACAGAACAGTGCTTGGCCCTTGGTAAAGGCTCAAGAAGCATGACCTATTCTCATTACCACTAACTAACATGGCTAGCATTTCATTAGCATCCATTGTCTTGGCCATAATGGTAGTTTGTTGATGTCTTTCATTCCAATAGGTTAGTGTTTATCTTGTGTCAAATATCAAGCATTTTCTGGGCAGCAGTGTAGTTAGTGGTAGCTGCTAGGTTAGCTTCTCACACTTCAATAGCTTTGGCTAGTAAGACAACAGTGAGCCTGAGTGGATTTAGAGAGAAGGCAGCATCAGCTTTATGTTTGCGTCAGTTCCTGCCCTCTCTCAAGAGCCATGGAGGCAATGAAGAAGCAGACGCAGGAAAATCACCCACACCGTGTGGGTTTGTGTGACACTTGAAGAATATTATTTTTATTTATTTATTTATTTATTTTTGCTTTTTGCTTTCTGGAAGTTCCCAGGCTAGGGGTCAAATGGGAGCTGTAGCCACCAGGGCATGCTGATCACAGCCACACAGGATCTGAGCTGTCAGCAACCTATACCACAGCTCACAGCAATGCTGGGTCCCTAACCAACTGAGCGAGGCCAGGGGTGGAACCTGCAGCCTCATGGATATTAATTATTCATTTCTGCTGCTCTACAACAGGAACTCCCAAGGAACACTAATGTTAAAATACCGCCAGTCTTATAAAGGGCTGCTGGCAGCCTGCCCATCTTCCCCCTCCAGAGACATTATCTTTATCATCCTGAAAAATAATCAAATATTCTCCATGGTGAAGATGTTTCTATTGCTACTATTCTGGTGGGTTTGACAGATTTCTAAAACATTGCACAGTCATTTGGTTACCAGAGGTGAAATAGATCTTCAGAAAAATGAACGTGATGATATTGGTAAAATTCACATAATAATCAAACTGTCAATTTCAATTTGTCCCCAAAGAAAGGAAAAATAATTTATTTTATGGTGAGTGTTAGGGACCTAACCAGGCCTAAAAAAATGGAATATTCAATTAAGGATCTTTCAGAATAATTAAATTCTATTCCATATTTTAAATTACTTTTATTAATTTGACAGGTGCAATGTGGCAGAAATAGCTGTTGTAATTTGCATTTATCTGATTACTTTGAGCTTGAGCTATTTTTCATTATTTTCTTAGAGTCATATTCTCTTTTGTAATTCAGCCTTAAATGGGGTTTGTAATAATCTGATTAATTTTCAAGACAGTGAATAAAAACTCCATCAAATTATTAACCCTTTGTAGAATATCATTTGTTCCTTTACTTTTTTTTTTTTTGCTTTTTGGGGCTGCCTCCGTGGCATATGGAGGTTCCCAGGCTAGGGGTCCAATCGGAGCTGTAGCTAATGGTCTACACCACAGCCACAGCAATGTCAGATCTGAGCCACATCTGCAATCTACACCACAGCTCACAGCGATGCCAGATCCTTAACCCACTGAGAGAGACCAGGGGTAGAACCTATGTCCTCATAGATGCTAGCTGGATTAATTTCCACTGAGCCATGACAAGAACTCCCAAACTTATTTTTATATTCTGAAATATTTAATCTCAAAATTGTAAATTTAATAGTCTTTTTATAAATAACTTGTAGGGGCTTCCTTTATTAAAAATTAATTTTAATCTAACTGGATATTTTTAAAATAGAGTTTTTTGTTCTACTTTTCAACTTGTATACCATTTCCACATAGTTTAAATTATTGTATAAGTTGACTACCTAGGGACACAAGCCATTACTTATGAAGTGTTTTGTTTCCAAAATATTCTTGTTATTGTCAACCTTTATTTTCCAAGTGGAACATTAGCATCATTTTACAAAATTCTTTTCACCATTCCCTCTACCACCACCATTGAATGCTATTGGGATTTTGATTGGAATTAACAAGCAAATCACTTGATTAAAACAGGCAAGTTTTCAATATTCTTCTTCAGATCAAAGGAATTATCTTTTCTTAAAAGTCAACCATCCTGTTGTCTATGTCTGTTTAATTATTGCCTTTTGAACTTCCTATTACATTACATTGGATCTACTGAAGCAATTCCTCATGCCTCACCATCTGGCTGATCATATTCATCTGTTTATACTTTTTCTTTGAATTCTTAGGAAAGATCCCAAGGTAGTTTTCTAATTTGATGTTTGGTTTTCTGAGACATCCAATTTGCTGCTCACTGCCTCAACCATTTTTAAAATTCTGGGACCTAGGTACCACGCCATGGTCAAGCCTGTGGATGAAAATGGCTCTGATGACTTTCTGAATGTCAGGTGAATATTAATCTTTCTGAAGCTGCTCTTGCAATAAGTATAGCAACCACTGATCCATTCCTGCCAATGTGTCTCAATTTAGGAAACAGGAACCTTTTCCAAACCCCCGTTTTCTCTTCACTTTTTGACATCTACTTTTATTAATCAGAAATAAAGTATTAGAACACTTATGTAACGTGGGATATGGGAGTACTTGAATATAAGATCATTGAAATGTATAGTGACAAACAGAACAATCCATCAGCAATCAATGCTGTATTAGGAGCATGTAGCTTATGCCCAGGGTCCTAGAATCTACCAAACCCCATCCTCTTCTGCTAACACAGAAAGGAAAATGTAATGTCTTAAAACACAGAGTTTACTACTCCATAGCTCAGAGCATGTCTGTTCTCAGTCATGGTGCTAAATTCCTGAAGCAGCCTAGAAACCCAGAAGATACTGCATGAGAGAAGTAATAGCTGCAGATTACGTTTCCCGTAAAGCAACTTTACATTAGTTACCACTGTTTCTTTAAAAAGAGCACTAAGATAAAAATGTTAATCTTATATAGTTATAAAAAGAGAAGCAAGCACACAGTACTTCCCCAGAGTCTAATTATTGGGACTCTTTCATGATAAATCAATCTCTGAAGCTTTGTCATTCATGAGAAATTCCTCCACAGGGATATTTATTCTATACATTCATGCTTATAGGTAATTTGAAGGTCAGAATAAAAGGGATCTTGGTAGACAATGTAAATAGGCTCCTCTTAATTCAAGGCCAAATCACTCTTTCTGAGGATTATTTTTTCATAATTGAAGAGATTTGTAATGTTCAGTAATTATGGTTAACTATGACATTGTCTGGCTAAGACATTGACTCAAAGAAGTCTTTCTCTTCAGAGATTTTAACTCTCTATGACCATAAAAATATTAAAGATTCAGCCAAGCAAGTTGTGTGACATGTATGGAGTTATTTTTCTTTCACAACGCCAGTCCATTCACTTAAGGTCTTTTATCGTTAGGCTAACGCTGAGGGTGGTCTGAATGGGATCACAACAGATGTTAGTGCTGAAAAAGACATTAGATGAAATCTAGATTTACAGCCTTATATCTAACTTCCCTTGACAAAAGTCTTATCCAATAACTGTAACTCAGCTTTTGTCCAAAAGAACATTCTTTTTCACTTCCAAGTGCCATGAAATCAGATTCTCCCCCCAGGAATATGGAGTCCGAGAGGTAGGATCTTCAAAGCTATTGCGTCTATAGTTGTCCATGGGTTTGCTTTAAGTTCTTAAATAATGCTTGTGAGGATTTTGAACTTTCCCTTCTGAACATAAAAGGAGAAATGTACATGATGCCTTTTACCAGGAATACTCTCTTGAGTACATCTTTTATTTCTGGCCTAAGATTATAGAAATCAGAATTCTATCAGAAGATAAACAAGGGGAGTGTGTTTTTGTCCCAGCCTCAACTCTCCAGTATTTCTCTATGCCTTGCAACAATTCCAACCAAGGTTAAAAGGGAGATGGGAAAATCTATACTTTCTTATGCACCAGAAGTTCAGCTTCTTATAGCTGATTTTATCACCCACTTCCCCCTTGTTAGTTATTGAGAAAAAAACTTCCTAATGGAGGCTTGATCTACTTTAAAAGAAAAAAAAAAGGAACATGAAGACATTGTTGGAGGTGCCTAAATCAGGTTCTGGACAACCTCACCAACAAAGTACCATTTTCTGATTCCCTTTTCTGGTGACACAGTGAAGAACGAAGAACAAGATGACTCTATAGCAATGAGGGACAAGGAATTGCCTAAGGGTCCCTAATAAGCCATTGATCAACCAAACCTTAAAAACAACACCCAAGTTAAGCATTCTTATTACAACACATTTATTTGTCTTTTTTTTTTTTTTTTGTCATTTCTTGGGCTGCTCCCACGGCATATGGAGGTTCCCAGGCTAGGGGTCTAATCAGAGCTGTAGCTGCCAGTCTATGCCAGAGCCAGAGCAACGCGGGATCCGAGCCGCGTCTGCCACCTACACCACAGCTCACGGCAACACCAGATCGTTTACCCACTGAGCAAGGCCAGGGATTGAACCCGCAATCTCATGGTTCCTAGTCGGATTCGTTAACCACTGCGCCACAACAGGAACTCCCTACAACACATTTATTTGTATGTGACGTTAAAAAATCGTTTGCTTTGAACAAATATGTAAATGAAGAAATTAATTCATAATTTCCAGAGATGAAAGAATAGGTTAAATGTGAGAACTAACCTAATTATTTAGGAAATTCTTCATAAAAATATCTTCCAAGGGAGTTCCATTGTTAGCACAGCAGGTTGAGGATCCAATACTTCCACTACAGTGGCTTGGGTCAATCTCTGACCTGTGGCACAGGTTCAGTCTCTGGCCTGGGAACTTTCACATGCTGTGGGTGTAGCCAAAGGAAAAAAAAAAAAAGATCTCTCCCTACTAATAATAATTCCTGTCCTACCTAAAGTGAGATGCTATGAGGAGGCTTGCTGTTCTCCTGGCAGCCTTGACCAGCACTGGCATTGTTGGTCCCTGAGGTAGTACAAGCTAAGTGGGGATGGAATATTGAAGTTGAATGGTCACACCATGCTGACCGGCTACAAAAATACTTGTGGATTGCTTGGCCCATTGATGTATTAGATCATCACTGATGAAGGATGGAGATATTAAACTTCTAGATGCTTATGCATTTTTCTTGTCCTTGTGCCAGTCCTGGTCTATAAAAGAAGACTATAGCAACTACAATTCAGTCTGCAAGTAGGAGAGTTCAGGATCTATATTTTAGTTGACATTTCTCTTACACTGTTCATCTGAAATAAATTCCATGATTAGTAACACCAGGAAAAGTTTCTCTTCTTGCATCTACTTAGGGCATCTTGGATTTCCTTGTTCCTTAGACTGTAGATCAGTGGATTTAGCATGGGAATTATAACAGTGTATAAGACAGATACCAACTTGTTTTGGCTCAGGGAATCACCAGAATTAGGATACATATAAATGAAGATACCTGAGCCAAAGAAGAGGGTCACTGCTGTCAGGTGAGAAGCACAGGTATTGAAGGCCTTGGACCTGCCTTCAGCTGAAGTGATCTTCAGAATGGTGGCAACAATGTAACAATAGGATATTATAATAACCAGGACAGATGTGAGTCCAAAGATCACTGTGAGCACAGAGGTCATGACTTGAAAGAAAAAGGTGTCAGAGCAGGATAAGATTAGCAGTTGGGGCAGGTCACAGAAGAAATGATTGATGACATTTGGGCCACAAAAATGGAGCTGAAACAAGGCACATAGTTGAATGAATGAGCCAAAGAATCCAGTTACACAAGATCCGGCCACCATCTGCACACAGAGGGTGGGGGACATGATGGCTGCGTAGAGGAGAGGATTGCAAACCGCAGCATAGCGATCGTAAGCCATGGCGGCCAGGAGGCAGCACTCGGTCAGACCCAGGCTAGAGAAGAAGAAGTACTGCACGGTGCATCCCATAAAGGAGATGAATTTATACTTCTTGAAGAAATCAGAGAGCATTCTGGGGGCTATGGTGGAAACATAGCAGATGTCCAGCAAGGATAGGTTACTGAGAAAAAAGTACATAGGTGTGTGCAAATGCGAGTCCATCCTGATAAGCATGATAAGACCCATGTTCCAGGACACTGTCATGAGGTAGATCCCTAGGAATACTGAAAAGAGGACAGCAGTGAGCTTTGGAAATTCAGAGAATCCCAAGAGAATGAACCTTGTAATTGTTGTACTGTTCTTTCCCCCAGCCATTGTTCGCTGATCCTGGGGTCTACAGGGAGAGAAGAGAATAAATCTCTAAGTCGAGTTACCCCAATTTCTATTGGAATAAACTGCCTATACCCACACTGAACACAGAATAAAGAGAAATATTGAATTGTTTTATAGGAAATAACCTTGGTTAACTTTGTCCCTAAATAATGGTTCTGGGTGTCGATTTTCCCACATGTAAAGGAGGATATTACATTTTTCATTATTAACCCATCAACCTCTCATGAAGGTGAAAGAAAGTATGTTAACATTTGGAAAGCCCTTCTTAAAAGATACTTGGGAAATTTTAGGATATTATTAATAGGAAACAACTCCTATATATATTTTAGTGACTAACAGCATGGCCTTAGATATCACATACTTCTAAGGGGATGTGGCTTTGCTGTCTGTGAACTTTATAACTCTAAAGAGATTGTTAGCTTTCTACCTAAGTTATTTCATCTGAAAACTAGTAAAATAACTATAATGGAACATATCTTAAAAAGTTTATTTGAGGTTAAATTAGGTCTGTTTTATATAGACCTTTGGTAGTGTTGTAGAGCTAGTTTGGAGGGGCTGAATTTTCTCAGCTTTTGCTAGCCTAGATCCTGAGCCTCTATGCCCTCCATTCCTCATGCTACCTACTTGCTAATATCTGAAATTCAATGTTAAATATTTCTCTTTAGACTCAAACCCCTCAGTTTCCGTTATAATTCAAATAATCCCATTGGGATAGGGGAGAAGGGACATGGTTACTGTGAGAAAATAAAAAAGGAAAAATAATCATTGAAACTGGATACATGAGGCCTCTGGGTTGAGGGCAGAGGAGAGCATGGTTGCAAGAAGAAAAAGGGGGCAAAAAAGCCAGTTGTCTCATTATGATTTTACCCACCCAGATATTCTTGTAGATATTCTAGCAGGAGTGTCCTGGTGGAAGCAGGTAAGTGTGCTGCTACGGCTGTCTTTTCCTGGATCTGGACCTTGATGGCACTCTAGATGCCCAGACACAGGTAGAGTTCTTTCAGGAATTAGAGGATATAAACATAACATGAGCATTCAGGATAGAGAGGTTGACTTCCTCCAGGCTCTGCGCTTTGGGTCGTGGTTCCTGCTACATATTGCTATAAGAGAGGTGCTTCTAACTCAAGATTCTCTTAAATGTTTCCTTAGGGTCCTGTGTGGAGAGAGAGGAGGCAACTAACATAAGGCAATGTTTTCGGTTAATTATTCTCTTGAGTGCTGGATGGAGAAATAAATGGAGTAATGTCCCTAGTCGATTCCATTTCTCCACATTATCCTGCGCACCTCATGACCTAACTGAATCATGTTCAAATTTTCCTTTCTAGACTTTTAGAAGCATGAGATCTGGGAGGGGCTCTCAATGCAGGGTGATCATAGTATTTATTATTGAAACTGGACAACCTTGAGCATGAAAATGAGTTAACACTAATTGTATCAGGACAATAAGCCTAAATTTAGATTGTCCCAGGCTAACCAAATTGTATGGTCACTCAGCATTTGAATTCTTTATCAGAACAGTCATTCAATGAGGTTGTGGTGATTATGTCCTCGGGCTCTGGATGGACCCACTTGGGTTGAATTCTGACTTAATTACTTACCAGCTCTGTGTCTTTGATCCTTTCACTTAAACTTTTACTGCAACAGTGCATCAGTTACTTAATCAATAAAATGGATTGCTAACAGAACTTAAATGAGATAATACCTGTACAGTACCTAGAAGCACTCAATAAATGTTAGAAATTTTAATATTGCTAATAATGTAATTGTTGTGATGTCTCCATTTTTTTCTGCTCATATCTTTATAAAAATGAGGACATAGTATATATACAATTCCCTACTTAGCATTTGTTATACAATATGATTTTCATATTTTTAAACATTTGCATGCTCTATTTTAATGGTTGTATAATATCCTATCCAAATTTTTATTTGGTTAATGTTTTTCTTACTATATTGGATCATTATCTTACATTTTGTTTTGTTTTTAACAATATAAATGCAACCTAGGTATTTCTGATCTCATCAACCTTGATTATAATATGCTAGCTTTTTATTTAAAAAAATTTAACCTTATTATTAAAAATAATTAAATACAGAAAACAACATAAAGATATACAGCTTAATGAATTACATAAGAATACCCTAGTAGCTCCACCAATATGAGAAGATAATGCTTTGCTTTCTATGTCAAAAATCTCCCTCATACTCCATCCCAAAATTAGGCCCCTCCTTCCCACATACAGGTATCCACTATTCTGGTTTAATAATAATCAGTACTTTTATTTATAGTTTTGTCACTCACCTGCGCATATCTAATTGCTAACTTGAGTGCTATTCTTTTTTGTGTTCTCTCTTTCTCTCTCTGTGTGTCTCTATGATTCTGTCTCTGTAGCTCTTTCTGCCTCTTTCTCTCTCTTCTATGAAATTTGTTTCTCCCTTCAGGACTTCTTACAGTCTGCGTTTTGCTAATTGACTCCCCATAGTATAGTATAATATGTATCTCACATAAACTTTTAGTTGCGTGTAAGGGCTTCACATAACTGAGTTTTAAGCGTTTTGCAGACTCTTCCATAGGTTATGGCCCATTTGTTTTTAATATCCAGGTCTAGAAGGCACAGGTATCCATCCTATCTCACTTCATAAGTCCAGTACTTCACCTGGCTCCCCTTTCTGAGTACTTATGGAAGCCATAAGAAATAATTACATGTTCTATGGTTTCATTCTGGTTGCTGCAATGCCATCTTGGTGGGTTTTTAAAAATCTCTGCTTCTATTTCCCTCTGCAGTAAGTGAATTTCATAGGAGTTTATTGTTTAAATAGAACCTCTAGTTTTAAACTTGAGCATCTTTTATGTGAAATTCTCCTTACCCTAACATTGTTCTTTGCAATGAGATGAGATGGCTCTTGCTAGAGAAAGTGTACACACCTGTTCAAATAACAGAAAAAGAAAAAGCATGTGGTTTTTTTCTCTCTTAGTCAAAGATCCAGTTTATATTTTATTATAATGTATTATAATAATTGGTTAATATATTATTATAAATATAAAATGATTTTTATTTTTTTCCATTATAACTGGTTTACAGTGTTCTGTCAATTTTCTACTGTACAGCACGGTGACCCAGTTACACATATATGTATACATTTTATTTTCTCACATTTTCATGCTCCATCATAAATGACCAGACACAGTTCCCACTGCTACAAAGCAGGATCTTGTTGCTAATCCATCCCAAAGGCAATAGTCTGCATCTATTAACCCCAAGCTCCCAATCCATCCCACTCCCTCCCCATCCCCTTTGTCAACTACAAGTCTATTCTCCAAGTCCATGATTTTCTTTTATGTGGAAAGGTTCATTTGTGCTGTATATTAGATTCCAGATATGAGTGATATCATATGGTATTTGTCTTTCTCTGTCTGACTTACTTCACTCAGTACTAGAGTCTCTAGTTCCATCCATATTGCTTCAAATGTCATTATGTCATTCTTTTCTATGGATGAGTAGCATTCCATTGTGTATATATACCACATCTTCCTAATCCAATCATCTGTCGATGGACATTTGGGTTGATTCCATGTCTTGGCTATTGTGAATAGTGCTGCAATGAACATACAGGTGCATGTGTCTTTTCTAAGGAAAATTTTGTCCAAATACATGCCCAAGAGTGGGATTGCGGGGTCATATGGTAGTTCTACGTATAGTTTTCTAAGGTACCTCCATGCTGTTCTCCATAGTGGTTGTACCAGCTTACATTCCCACCAACAGTGCAGGAGGGTTCCCTTTTCTCCACACGCCCTCCAGCATTTGTTATTTGTGGACTTATGAATGATGGCCATTGTGAGTGGTGTGAGGTGGTATCTCATGGTAGTTTTGATTTGCATTTCTCTAATAATCATGGATGTTGATTTACTTAGCCCACTTTAAGACATTTGTCTTTTTATTCATAGGAGATCATTTTATATTCTAGATACTAATCTTTTGTCAGCCCTATTTGTATTGGTATCTTTTCCAATTGGAACTATATCTTTGAGGGATTCCTACAAGTCTCTTAATAATGTATAT
The DNA here is from genome assembly GCF_016906955.1 of Phacochoerus africanus. Taxonomy (NCBI): domain Eukaryota; kingdom Metazoa; phylum Chordata; class Mammalia; order Artiodactyla; family Suidae; genus Phacochoerus; species Phacochoerus africanus. The sequence goes on along the minus strand of NC_062547.1, from coordinate 12,028,153 downwards.
ATCATTCTTATTGGTTTGGATACATGTAGGCTAAACAAGTTATGTTTTCTGTACACCCCAATATTTAATAGTGAAACATGGACAGGACAACAGCAGTAAACAGAACTCTTTTGAAAGTGAAAGAAGACATATAGCACTCACTGGTCTTGCAATCCCAGAATCCTCCTAAGCATCTTTTAGGAGGAATCCCCATAATTACATTGTAGACTACTCCATGGTTAGCAACGATTTCCACTCTCCCCAGTCCACTATCTTTCACGACACTTAATTCTGCCTTCTGAAAAGTCCTTACTTGGACATTTATCTTCCTTGGCAACACTTGACTAGGAAACCGAAGAAAGTCTCTATTGGGGGCTTTATCAGCCGTCCCAGTCTCTTTCATGGCCATTGAAGACTGATGGGTCAAGGATTCTTTTCGGTCTCAAATAGTCAAATTTCCATTAGTCCAGATTAATAGGTGACTTTTTATCTACCTATTCACATATAATGAGCCACATTTATATTCACAATTATTTATAGATCTCTAGAACTCAATGGATAAACAGATACAGTATATAGATACAGATTTCAAATATCTTAGGTATATATGGATTCTCTGTGAGCGTCATACTGTAACTCTCTTGATTTCTTTAACATGAACCACTTTGTCAAATTTAAAAGATTTACTGAGCATAACCTTCAACAATTTAGACTTTATAGCCATGGGATATGATGACTACATCTTTGATTTTGTCCTTGATGCAGGGCAGAGTTTTATTTGTCTATTTTCTCAGAGTCCTAACTTCTATATTTACTTGTTGGAAATGAAAAGCTTCTCTTCTAACACTTCAACTCCTCAAATTTCTTAACTCTTTCTATATTCTCTCTTATTTTTACTTGCAAACTGACAATTTTTTTTGTGTTTGACTAATTTTTGTGGAAACTTGTTAAATGCATCTAACAGCAAAGAACTGGCACTGGAAACATTCGATTTTCCCATGTAATCTCCATTTTAAATTACCTCAAGTGACTGTTATATCAAATGTTTTTACAGTGCTAAGCCTGAATTGCTATTCTTCCAGTTAGCAATAACACATTACTTGACACTGACTGCCAGGCCCTAAAAAAACTTACAAATTTTATCAAATTTATTAAAAAAAAATCACACCACTACCTGTACAAATTTCTATAACATAACTAGTAGAATGAATACACTACAAAAACAAATAATCCAAAACATATTTATTTCTGGCCAGTATTATATGTCTTATCTTGGGTCAGCTGTGGGGGGTGTTATTCTCCTGAATCATCATCTTATTCCTTATGAATCAACCACTAATGGGAGCCTTGGGAAAGGAGAAGATTAAAAAAGGACATAAATACACACACACAGCCTCTGACCAAAAATGAAATATGTCACCTCTGCCCACATTTTATTTGCCATAAGAAATCACATAGTCAAGTCTGACTTCACAGGGATGAAAATACAATCTTCTTTCCTGGAGCAAAGGCAAAGAAGATATTTACAAGTTACATAATTTATTAAAATTCTTATAGGTGCTATTACAGCTACTTTTCGTACATTGTTCTATGATTGTTGTCCTAAGACCTAAAAGGCACCCCATAATAAACAATTCCAGTTTAATATTTTCTTCTTCCATCTGTTTAGGGCATCTTTGATTCCCTGGTTTCTCAGGTTATAAACCAGTGGATTAACGTGGGGATCAACACAATATGTGCAATAAAGGCTAGCTTGTTTTGACTCAGAGAATCATCAGAGCTAGAGTACAAATAGACAAATATTCCTGAGCCATAAGAGAGGGTCCCTGCTGTCAGGTGAAAAGCACAGGTGTGGAAGGCCTTGGACCTACCTTCAACCAATGTGAGTTTCAAAACTGTGGCAATGGAGCTCCCGTTGTGGCTCAGCAGTAATAGTATCCATGAGGATGCAGATTCAATCCCTGGCCTTGCTCAGTGGCTTAAGGATCTGGCATTGCCGTGACCTGTGGTGTAGGTTGCAGACATGGTTTGGATCCAGCATTGCTGTGGCTGTGGCGTAGGGCAGGGGCTACAGTTCTGATTTAACACCTGGCCTGGGAACTTCCTTATGCCACAAGTGCAGCCCTAAAAAGACCAAAAAAAAAATGTGGCAATGATATAACCATAGGATATCATTATAACTAGGAAAGACAAATCTAAAGATCACTGTCAGCACAGAGGTTATAACTTATAAGAAAAAGGTATCAGAGCAGGACAAGATTAGCAGTTGCGGCAGGTCACAGAAGAAATGATTGATGACATTTGGTCCACAGAAATGGAGCTGAAGTAAGGCACGCAGTTGAATGAATGAGCCCCAAAATCCAATTATACAATGGTGGAGATGGTGAGGGACATGATGGCTGTGTAGAGGAGAGGATTGCCATTTGCAGCATAGTGATCATAAGCCATGGAGGCCAGGAGACAGCACTCAGTTAGACCCAGGCTAGAGAAGAAGAAGTATTGCATGGTGCACCCTGTAAAGGAGATGAATCTATGCTTCTTGAAGAAATCTGAGAGAATCTTGGGAGCTGTGCGGGAAACATAACAAACATCCAAGGAGGAAATTGTATTGATAAAATATGTGAGTGAGTGCAGGTAAGAGTCTAACCTGGTCAGTGTTATGAGACCCAGGTTCCAGGACACTGTCATAAGATCAGTGCCTAGAAATATTGAAAATAGGATATTTTCACCCTCATAAATTCAGAGAATTCTGGTAAGATAAGCCTGGTAACTGTAATGCTTCTTCCACCCATTGTCATTGTGCTTCTGAGATCTGAAGAGAGATAATAAAAGAAATCTGTTAATACAATATTCTTGGGCTATTAAAAGTGGGTGATGTTACCCTGCTCTTCAGCCCTCTAGCTTATATAGTTCCCTGTAAACAATATAACAAGAAAAAAGAAACTGCCTATATGCACTTTTATTTCTTTATTTTTAAGAAATCTTTTCATTGAAGTATAACCCACATAAAGAAAAGAACATCCAGGAGTTCCCACTGTATCTTAGTGGGTTAAGAACCTGACTAGTATCCATGAGGATGTGAGCTCAATCCCTGACCTTGCTCAGTGGGTTAAGGGATCTGGTATTGCTGCAAGCTGTGGCATAGGTCATAGATGAAGCTCAGATGCAGTGTTGCGGTGGCATAGGCTGGCAAGCACAGCTCTGATTTGAGCCCTAGCCTAGGAACTTTGACATGCCACATGTGCAGCCCTAAAAAGAAAAAAAAAACTTACATCTAATGGGGATAGGGCATTTTGTGATTCAGAAAGACACCAATGGCTTCCGGGATGATGACAATGCTACATTTTCTGATGTTACTTGTGGTTACAGAAGTGTTGTCTCTATACCATTATAGTATATATTTATTTTTATTTTCTTATTAAAGTATAGTTGATTTACAATGCCATGCCAATTTCTGATGTACAGCATACATCTATACACACCCCCTTTCTTATATTATCTTCCATCATGGCCTATCCCAAGAAACTGGATATTGTTCCCTGTTCTGTACAGTAGGACCTCATTTCTTATCCATTCTAAATGTAATAGTTTGTATCTATTACATTTATGCTGCACATATTTTTGTGCATATGTAAGAATGCTCCAATAAAAAGTAAAAATAAGAAACATTTTAAATATAAATTAAGTAACATAAATTCTCCCTTGTGTAAAGGCCTATTTTGATACTGAAAATCCTGACAAGATGGAGGCAAGTAGCCCCATTCATCCAAAATGAAACTGTATTCACACTTGTCACTTTGTATGAACACCCCCAATAATCCTACACACTCTAGAGAAGAAAGCATGATTCCTGTAAGAAGAAACACCATCTCTCTCAGAGCCTAAGGGTAAAGTGAAATCGTCCAACCTAAACAAATGGAACAATGTTTGCTTTCTTATTGCTGGAAAATAATATCACATTCCAGGCACTAAATGGAATTTTCAGAATTCATTTGTCCATCTTCCTGACTTTAAATAGACTTAGTACCATTCCAGATTTTCCAGAAAAAGTATATACATTAGACATGTCTGATATGAAATAATATCTGAGATGTTGATTTTTTAAATTAAGAAATCATGTTAAGATGCAACTACTGCCTTTGGAATGGATTAGCAATGAGATCCTGCTGTGTAGCACTGGGAACTATATCTAGTCACTTATGATGGAGCATGATAATTTGAGAAAAAAGAATGTATATATGTATGTGTGACTAGGTCACTTTGCTGTACAGTAGAAAATTGAAAGAACACTGTAAACTACCTATAATGGGAAAAAAATCATTATTTAAAAAAAGAAAAAATATACGGGGTCAGAGACATATCAATAATTGGTGAGTTGCCTCCTACATCAAGAATCATAAGGTTTATTAATTTCCATCACCTATGAAATGGCAATAGAAAGCTATTATCAATATTTCAAAAGGTAGTGGACACGCGCACACACACACAAACACAGTGTATCTTTTTAAATGCTTTTTTTTTATTTTCCCACTGTACAGCAAGGGGATCAAGTTATCCTTACATATATACATTATAATTACATTTTTTCCCCACCCTTTGTTCTGTTGCAACATGAGTATCTAGACAAAGTTCTCAATGCTACTCAGCAGGATCTCCTTGTAAATTTTAAATTTTTTTTTCTGTTGGGGTGGCATTAGTTAATTGTTTTGTTTCTTTTTTAAAAGGAATTACTACTGAAGTTCTGTTTACTCCTCAGCTCACATCTATTTAGTCCTATTCCATCTCTAAATAGAGATCAGGGGAGAGTTACAAAACCTCTCCCTCACTTCCACACAAGACCCTTTAATCTAATATAACCAGAAGAGTGAGATGAGAAACTACTCACAAATGGGCTCTCTTTAGCTCTATTGAAGTAGTAATATGGATAAGTCACTATACCTAAATTTTGCAAGTCATTTTGGTGGGAATGTAATTGGGAATGAGCAAGATGTCGGGGTAAAATCTTCCATCTTGTCCAGAACTTTCCAACCAAAGTCGGGTTTTAAAAAAGGGCACCATTTCACTTTTTAAAAAATTACAAAATAACTTAAAAATGTGATGTCAGCATCACTGTGTCATGATATTCCTCTTTTCTATCCCTCCTTTTAACAAATAAGCATCGGCAGCTATCCATGTAGTATGGGCTGTGGAACCAGAAGCCAGTAAACTGGCCCTAACCCCCCTTGGCTGTGGTCAGGGAAAACCACAAGAGTGATTGGCTTGGGTAGACACCCATGGATGAGACAGGCCTTGCAAAAGTTCCATATTGCCAAGGTGGGAATCAGTTCTCCATTGGATTTCAGTACTCTACTGGAAGAAGTATGCCAGTGCCACCCATCCCATGAAGCAACACAGCACAGTGCTGAACTACCTGGCAACAATGTCTCCCAAGGAGCAAAGGGAGAGGGCTGAGTAAGTGCCTGGATAACTCTGCTGTGTAGAATTCTGTGGGGAAGCATATTCCTCTCTACAGTACCCAGAGTATTGAAGCTGGAACTCAATGATGGGGTGGGGTGGGGGTATGGGAAAAGTGTCAGATAAAAATATCAAAGGACATTAAAAGGATGTTGTTTCTGCTGATGGTTTTCATGACTTGCTGTGAGACCAAGGATCCCTACACCTGGTCTGCAAGAAATGCAATGCCCTGTGTTCTAAACTCACTTGTCCCCCAAATCTGTGCCAGCTCATTGTGCACATGCTCAAGTGTGGCAGGATAATGGACTCTAGTAAATAATAGACACACTCAGAAAATTGGACCATGTCCTGTAGGCAAGGGAAAATCCAAAACTTGAGCAATATTGCAACAATGTAGAAAACAAAAGAAAGTTTGTCAGCAGCCAACCTCATAAGCTGTAAGAACGAAAAAATAACTACAAGTTTAAGAAATCAATTGCAAGGGGAAGCAAGAGGGTGGAGATGGTGTATTTATACAAGGTTGGAGAAAATTTTAGTTATAACCAAAACCAATGAGAAAGTCTCCCACCCAAAAACATAAGTAAAGATGAGAGGTGCCTGCTACTTCACATACAAAAGCAGCAACTCAAAACTCCAAGTAACATGCAGAATTAAGAAAATATGTCATCACCAAAAGTTAGCAATAATCCTCCAGTAACTGAACACAAAGACACAGACTTTTGTAGTCAATCTGATAAAGATATCAAAATAGCTGGTTTGAAGAAACCCAAGAATTACAAGAAAACAGAAAAACAACTCAATGATATCAGGAAAAAAATACATGAGCGAAATGAGAAATTTAACAAAGCAGTAGAAATCATAAAAAAGAATTGAACAGAATTCTGGAGCTGAAGAATTCAATAAATGAAATAAAAAATGAAATTTAAAGGATCTAAAGCAGAATATGCCAAGGGGAAGAGAGTATCAGTGAGACATGAAATAGGGACTTTGAAATGACACATTCAGAAAAGAATAAATTTTAAAAAAAATGAAAAAGAACAAAGAAAGCCTACATGATCTATGAGATACCATGAAACACAAATATTAAAAGAATGGGGGTTCCCAAAGGAGAAGAGATGGAGAAAAGGGCACAAAGTCTATTTAAACATAAGAGAGCCAAGAATTTCCCAAACCTGGGGAGAGATATGGACATCCAAATTCACAAATTGATAGATATAACCTCAAAATAACCTTTTCCATAATATATTGTAGTAAAATTGTCAAAAACCAAAGAAAAAAAAAGGACACCAAGAGCAGAAAGGAAGAAAAACGAGTGTAACCTACAAAGAAATCTTCCTTAAGCTTTCATCAAATTTCTCAACAGAAACCCTACAAGCTAGGAGGGAGTTGAATGATATATTCAAAGTGTTGGCAGAAAAAAAAATCCAATAAAAAATAGCCTATCCTGGAGTTCCCTGGTGGCCTAGTGATTAAGGATTTGATGTTGTCACTGCTGAGGTTCAAGTTCAATTTCTGGCCCAAGAACTTCTGCAAGCTGCAGACACAGAAAGAAAGAAAGAAGAAAGAAAGGGAGGGAAGGAAGGAAAGAAGGAAGGAAGGGAGGGAGGGAGGGAGGGAGGGAGGGAGGAAGGAAGAGATCACACTGGTGAAATGGGTTAAGAATCTGACTGCAGCAGCTCGGCTCATTGCAGAGGAGTGGATTCTATCCCTGGATTAAAGGATCCAGCACTGCCACAGTCTCAAAACCAGTTTTAATGTTTCTTCTTTCCTTTCTAATTTTATTTATTTCAGTCCTCTCCCTTATTTTCTTGATGAATCTAATAAAAATATTTGTCTGTTTTGTTCATCAGTTAAAAATATCAGCTCCTAGTTTCATCATTCTTTCCTATTGTATTTTTACTCTGTGTTATCTTTTTTTCCATCCTGATCCTTATTATTTCCTTTCTTCTTCTAATTTTGGACTTAGTTTTGTTTTCCATTTCTAGTTCCTTGTGTTATAAATTTAGGGTGTTTAAATTACTTTTATTATTTCTTAATGCAGGCATTCTTTTCTGTGAGCTTCCTTCTTTGAACTGATTTTTCTTCATTCCATAAGTTTTGATATACTGTTTTTCCATTTCATTTGCCTCAAGATTGAATTTCTGTTTTTATTTCTTCCTTGACCTATGGTGTTCAGTTTCACCTCCTCATATTTGTGAATCTTTCAGTTTTCTTCTTGTACTTGATTTCTAGTTTCATACTTTTATGACTGGAAAATGTACTTGATACAATTTCAATTTTCTTAAATTTATTAAGATATGTTTTGTAGCCTAACATATGCTCTATCTTAGAAAATCTTCCATAGGCCCTACTAAAGAGTAGATATGCTTCTTTAAACAGATATTATGTAAATGTTGGTTAAGTCCATCTGTTTTAGTGTAGCTTAATTCCAATGTTTCATTACTGATATTTTTTCTGGATGATCTATACATTGTCAAAAGTGGGATTTGCAATAGATATTACTCGATCATGAAAAAGAATGAAATCCTGCCATTTTCAGCAATGTAAATGGACATAGAAAATATTATGCTTAGTGAAATAAGTCAGATAGGGAAAGATTTAGCCATTTGGCCAATTTGTTAATCTTTTTCCAGCTGCTTTGTAATTCCTTTGTTTCTTTCTTCTTCTCTTGCTCTCTTCCTTCATAATTTCCTGGTTCTGTGTAATGGTATGCTTAGATTCTTCTCTCATTATCTTTTTTGAATTTACTACAGATTTTGGTTTTGTTCAAACCATAATTTTTACATTAAAGATCTTGTATGAATGAGCATAGAGATAACTATGCAAAGTGAAGTCAGACAAAAAAAGACAGATATTATACGATATCACAATATGAGGGAACCAAAACAATGATATAAACAAACTTATTTACAAAAGATAAACAGAATCACAGACTTAAGAAAGGAAGAAGGAAGGAAGGAAGGAAGAAAAGAAGAAAGAAAGAAAGAAAGAAAGAAAGAAAGAAAGAAAGAAAGAAAGAAAGAAAGAAAGAAAGAAAGAGAGAGAGAGAGAGAGAAAGAAAGAGAGAGAGAGAAAAGGAAGGAAGAAAAGGAAAGAAGGAAGGAAGGAAGGAAAGAAGGAAGGAAGGAAGGAAGGACACATCTATGGTTACCAAAGGTGAACAGCAGGGGGTAGAGCGTGGGGGATGAATTGGGTGCTTGAGATTGTCATATACACACTATTGTATACAGAATGGATGGTCATTGGGAACCTACTGTATATCAAAGAGAAATCTACTCAACGACCCATAATAATCTGAATGGGAATGGGTAGGTATATATGTGTAACTGAATCACTTTAGCATACAGCAGAAATTAACACATTTTAAATCTACTACTCTTTAAATTTTTTTTAAAAAGAAATAACAGAGAGAAGTGGTTTTAGACAAAAGTTAAATATCTTTGGTACCATAAGCTATCACTACCACTGCATATAGACATATCTCTGTGCTTTCTAATTTTGTTTCAACTCAGTCCTATTGCCTCGGATCCTAATGATGGTACGAAGGAAAGACAAATGTATGACCTATATGAGAAGCTTGTAAACAAAGATTCTGGTAAAAATTTATTTTTTCTTTCTTTTTTTTAATGGCTTTTTTATTTTTTATTTATTTATTTATTTGCTATTTCTTGGGCAGCTCCCGTGGCATATGGAGGTTCCCAGGTTAGGGGTCTAATCGGAGCTGTAGCCCCGGCCTACGCCAGAGCCACAGCAACATGGGATCCGAGCTGCTTCTGCAACCTACACCATAGCTCAGGGCAACGCCGGATTGTTAACCCACTGAGCAAGGGCAGGGACTGAACCCGCAACCTCATGGTTCCTAGTCGGATTTGTTAACCACTGCGCCACGACAGGAACTCCCAGATTCTGGTAAAAATTTAAAAAGAAAAAAATATATATCAACCAACTGCAGTGTATTTTAATCCTGATTTGAGAAATAAAAACTATAAAAATATTTTGTGACAAATAGGAGAGGATGTTTGAACATTGGACATCTAATGATACTAAAGAATTATTATTTTGTTGGTGAGAAAACGACATTAAGATTATATATTTTTGAAAGCTTTTGTCCTTTAAAAAAGCATATTGAAATTTGCAGATAAAACTCTATGATGTCTAGGATTTGCCTCAAACTAATCTGTGAAAGTGGGAGAAAGTGGGTAGGAGTACAGATGATATAAGACTAGCTATGAGTTGATAATTGTTTAAACTGGATAATGGACACAAAGGGAGTTATTATAATATTCTACTTTTCAGTGTTTAAATTTTTGCATTATAAAAGGGTTGTTTTGTAAAAAAAAAAAAAAGAGAGAGACAGAAAGAGCGAGCACAGGTGTTGCTAAGGATATGAAGGTAAAAGAAGTCTTATAGTTAGTAGGCATATAAATTGGTTTAGCTACTACAGCTAATCCAATTACATAATCCCCAATCCAATACATAATCTCCAATTATGAAGATTCCTCAAATAATTAAAAATAGATTTACCACATGGTCCAGCATTTCTACTATGGATATGCATCCAATTCAAATAAAAATGGGTTATTGAACAGAAACACACTTCCATGTTTATTGCAGCATTAATCACAAAGCCAAGGTTTGGAAACAACCCAAGTGCTCCTCAGTAGATAAATGACATGGGACACACATACAGTATAATGTTATTCAGACTTGTTAGTGAAGGCAATCTTGTCATTTGTGGTGATATGGATGAAACCTGGGGGAAATGTGTGAAGTGACATAAGCCAGACTGAGAAAGAAAAGTACTATATAATGTCACTAACATGTGCAATTTAAAAGAGTTGAGCTCATAGGAACAGAAAGTAGAATGATGGTAGGATGAAAATAATGATCCTCCATGACTTGAAAATATTGTGGGATGGAAATTGGATTATGATGATCGTTGTACAACTATAAATGTAATAAATTCATTGAGTACTAAAAAAAGATGGCTAACAAAAAAATATTGTGTGTTTTTGGTTTGGTTCAGCTGTCAGGCCATTTTGGCATATTATCTTTATCAAATTAAAAATTTCTAATCGAAAGGCAGAATGATTTTTGTTATATTCCATTTGAATCTTATTATGTAAGATATTACAGTGTATGAGGATTCCGACACAACAACTATGCTGGATATCTCAGAATTTGTGACCTCAGCAATACCTTCTCCTCTTTTGCAACCTCTTCAAGGCATCTTTGATGTCTTTGTTCCTCAGACTGTATATCAAAGGGTTCAACATGGGAATCACCACAGTGTAGAACACGGAGGCAAATCTGTCAAAGCTGGAGGAACCGCCAGAGCTGGAACTCAAATAGACAAACATACCTGAGGTGTAGAAGAGGGTAACTGCTGTCAAGTGAGAAGCACAGGTGTTGAAAGCCTTGGACCGGCCTTTTGCGGAAGTGATCTTCATGATGGAGATGACAATGTAGACATAGGACATCATGATCACCAGGGCATTTATTATCCCAAAGATCATAGTTAATACAATAGTCAAGAGTTGTAAGAAGAACGTGTCAGAGCAGGAAAGAACTAACAGCTGGGGCAGGTCACAGAAGAAGTGGCGGATGACATTAGGCCCACAGAAGTGGAGCTGAACCATGGCACTCACTTGGGTCAGAGAACTAGAGAGTCCAGCCATATAGGACCCCAGCACCATGCGACCACAGAGAGAGGGTGACATGATTGATGAATAGAGGAGAGGGTTACAAATGGCAGCATAGCGGTCATAAGCCATGACTGTCATGAGACAAGACTCGCTCAGTCCCATGGTCGAAAAAACCAAACTCTGAACGAAACAACCCACATAAGTGATCATTTTCTGATCCTGGAAGAAGTCATAGAGCATCTTGGGAGCTGTGGAGCTCACATAGCAAATATCAATGAAGGACAGATTACTGAGGAAGAAGTACATGGGTGTGTGGAGGTGGGCATACATTCTTATTAAGATGATGAGGCACATATTCCAAGTCAGGGTTGTCATATAGATCACCAGGAATACAACAAAGAGCATTGCCTTGATTCTGGGAAAATCTGAGAATCCCAAGAAGATGAAAGAGGTGATCTCTGTAGTATTTCCTCCCCTAATCATTGGCTTGGTGCTCCTGAAATTAGAAAAAAGACAAGAGAACGCATTGTTGACTCAGGTGAAATGGTAACATTACAGTTCTCATATGTGGCATATTTTTCCTCCATTGAACACTGGAAAAACGCAAATGTGTCACTGTCCTGAAAGGAAAACCCCTAGCTTTTCATCTAGAATTTTAAGAAATGCCTTCTGAGCACTTCAGGTTCTCAGTTATTTTCATGAGGTCTCGTTAAACTTAAAAGGTTTATGAGGAGTTCCCATTGTAGCCCAGTGGTAACAAATCTGACCAGTATCCATGAGGATGTGGGTTCAATCCCTGGCCTCACTCAGCGGGTCTGGCATGCAGTGAGCTGTAGTGTAGTTCACAGATGTGGCTTGGATCCTATGTTGCTGTTGCTATGGTGTTGCATAGGCCAGCAGCTGTAGCTCTGATTTGATCTCCAACCTGGGAAGCTCCATATGCCACAAGACCCCTAAAAAAAGGCTTATTTTATGGTAACTTTTGTCCCTCCCTGTGTATATTTATTGTAACTTTATATGTAACATGCATCTTCAAAGTCTTCCTGAAATCCACTATTGAATTTTATCATTTTACACTGCATAGAATGATATATACAGAGTGCAACAAAAAAAGTAATTGTCCTACAGCTCAGCTGTTCTCTGACCAATAAATTTGAATTTCAGAAAAAAAGACATATTTTAAAAGTTGATTGAAAATGTTGAAATGACAATAGAAATCCTGTGAGAACAAATATAAAGATGATGTCATTGATTGAAATAACAAGTTTTTAAAAGGCTTCTAATAATTCAATATAGAACTTCTGCTTTACAATCGTAAAGCATAAGTGCATCATTTCAGAATAAGTTTGAAATGATGTTCTTTCCCAGATAGCCATCTAGACAGATTATTAATTTAATTTAATTTAAAGAAACACTCCCAAATTCATTCAATGAGGCCACTATTACTCTGATACCAAAATCAGACAAAAACACTATAAGAAAGACAATGACAGGCCAATATGTTTGATGAATGTAGATGCAAAAAGTGTCACCAAAATTAACAAAACAAATCCAACAATATATGAAAAGGATCACACACCATGATCAGGTTGGACATCTTACAAGGTCAAAGGAATGCTTCAACGTATGACAATCAAGCAATGTCATACACCACATTAACAAAAGAAAAGGAAACATTTGAAATAGCTCTACTCTCGGAGTTCCCGTTGTGGCTCAGTGGTTAATGAGTCCGACTAAGAACCATGAGGTTGCGGGTTCAATCCTGGCCTTGCTCAGTGGGTTGAGGATCCGGCATTCTGTGAGCTGTGGTGTAGGTTGCAGACTTCGCTCCAATACCGCGTTGCTGTGGCTGTGGCATAGGCCAGCAGCTGTAGCTCTGATTGGACCCCTAGCCTGGGAAACTCCATATGCCATGGGTGCAGTCCTAGAAAAGGTAAAAAGACAAAAAACAAAAACAAAAAAAAACTCTACTCTCCATGATGGTCATCTAGATAAAATTTAAAAATTACTTCTTTGCTCTTTTTGCTTTTTTAGGGCTGCACCCATGCCATATGGAAATTCCCAGATTAGGGAATGAATCGCAGCTACAGCTGCTAGCATATGCCACAGCCATAGCAATGTAGGATCCGAGCCACATTTGCAACCTACACCACAGCTCATGGCAATGCTGGATCCCTGACCCACTGAATCAGGCTACGGGTCAAACCCACATCCTCATGGATCATAGACAGATTTGTTTCCACTGCACCACAATTGGAACTCCCTAAAAATTATTTCTTTTTTTTTGTCTTTTGTTGTTGTTGTTATTGTTGTTGTTGTTATTGTTGCTATTTCTTGGGCCGTTCCCGCGGCATATGGAGGTTCCCAGGCTAGGGGTTGAATCGGAGCTGTAGCCACCGGCCTACACCAGAGCCACAGCAACGCAGGATCCAAGCCGCGTCTGCAACCTACACCACAGCTCACGGCAACGCCGGATCGTTAACCCACTGAGCAAGGGCAGGGACCGAACCCGCAACCTCATGGTTCCTAGTGGGATTCGTTAACCACTGCGCCACGACAGGAACTCCTATTTCTTTACTTATAAAAAATTACACTGTAAATAATAACTTTTCACATTTTTATACAAATATATTCAATACATCAAGTCCAAAATGATGTGCAAAATTACATCTGATTTATGATCCTGATATACACAGAATGGATGCCCAATTAAATTATGAAATAAGCCTTCTTAAGGAAGTTTTTATACACACAATTCCAAAATGATGCTAAAAGAACTCACTACTGGCCCCCACACCTGTCCTGATTTTAAGATATTTTGCATCCTGGGAAACAGTGTAATACTCTGTGAAAGGTCAGACTTTAGAGACTTAGTTCTCAGTGATACAATCACGATGACAACATAGGTCATTCCTGACTTCAGTTCCTGTCACCAAAAAAAATGTTTGCAGCATTCCCGTAGTTGCACAGTGGAAAGGAATCCAACTAGGACCCATGAGGTTTCAGGTTCAATCCCTGGCATTGCTCAGTGGGTTAAGGATCTGGCATTGCCCTGAGCTGTGGTGTAGTTTGCAGATGCAGCTCAGATGTGGCATTGCTGTGGTGTTCTTGTGGCGTTGCTGTTGCTAAGGCATAGGCCAGCAGCTGTAGCTCCATATGCCACAGGTGCAGCACCAAAAGGACAAAAAATATACATGTATTAGCAATTATTCACAGACAAGATAACGATGTGAAAATCTTAAAACACAGGGATGAGGCAGAAGCACACCCCTAGACCACAGAGAGGGAGAAGGCCCACATTAGAAGGGGAGAGGAGCAGTACATTTGACTGCATTGCCCTTCTGCTATACAACACAATACTATACCAAGAGGACCCCTCTTGGCCTATGCTTTCTTTAGTGGGAAAAAGAGAGGCCAATATGGACATCCGGCTCCCCCAGCGTTATGTGTCACTGCTCAGGAGGCCCACTCCAGTCTCATTTCCCAGAAGCTATGTGGTAATTCCATGGAGTTTGACCACTGGGAATCAGATTGTGCCAGATAAGAGGGACAGGATTTGCAATAATTAGTACTTTGAGCAGACTGAGTTCCTGCTTGCAGCAGTTCTGCCTGCTATGAGACTCCATACAGTAAGCCTTACTATCCTTGAAGCCTATTCTCTTGCATCTCTAATTCATAATCCTCCCTACTACTGAGGTTATCCTCAAGCACCACCCCTACAGGAAGCATGGCTGGAACACTCAGAAAATTACACAAGTCAGGAGCATGTGAGTGGAGTATCCAGTCAGTGGCTCTGCCCGTCTGCAGACCAAAGCTAGTGGCTCCATCAGGCCAGGGAACTTGTGGAGTTACCCAAATATGGAGACTGGCCAGTGTTGGGGCCTGTTCTGTCACCGTGCCCAGCCAAGGCTAGCCTGAACTACTGCTGAATACAGCCTTCAGCCCTACCTGGTTAGAAGAACTTACCAATGCACCTGGAATGGTACATAACCCATCCTACAACCCTGTTTACAGTAGCATGTGAGCAGAGAGCCCAATCAATGGCTGTGCCTCTCTTAATGCCACCCTTGGCCCAAATACCAAGGCAGAAAGCCTATCAACTGTGTCAAACCATTGGCATCTTCTCCCCAACCTCAGAACATGGACAGTGTTCTCACCTAGAAATAGACTTTAATAGCTAGCCCCAGCAGCCCAAGGACATTACCAGATGACCCATCTAGAAGAACGGCTTTCTTTGCCAAGGCAAACACATAGAATGACAACTAAGAGAAATTTAGAAAAGAATGCATTAACAAAATGAACAAAATGAGTTCAACAAAGAAAGAGAAACCATACACACACACAGACACATGCGCGTGCACACACACACATAAAAGCAGGAGTTCTCCATGTGGTGGTGGGTTAAGAAAACAACTGCAGTGGCTTTGGTCACTGTAGAGGTTCAGGTTCAATCCATGGCTTAGCAGAGTGAGTTAAAGAATCTGTCATTGCTGCATTTGCAGCAGGGGCTTGGATTCAGTCCCTGGCCCAGGAACTTCCACATGCCATAGGTATGGCATAAACAAAGAAAGAAACAAACAAAACCTGAAACCCTAGGGCTTAATAATAAAATGACTGAACTGAAGAAATCAATAGAGGGTTTTAACAGTACACTCAACCAAGCAGGAAGAATCAGTGAGATAGAAAATCAGTCATTTTAAATTATTCAGTCAAAGAAAACAAAAGAATGAAAAAAATTTAAGAACTACAAGATTTACTATGGGACACCATCACCATCAAGACAAAAAAATACACTCATTTTGGTATTCCCAGAAGAGAAAGGAATAGAAAGAATTCATAAGTCATTATTGACCAAAAACTTCCCAAATCTGGGGAGCAAAAGAGACATTCACGTTCAAGAGGTCCCTAAGCCCCCAACTAGGTGTCATGAAGGGTTACACTGACACATATGATAGTTAAACCGTTAAATGTCAAAGGTGAGCATTTTGAAAGGAACAAGAAAAAGGCAACCTAGCACCTAAAAGGGAATTCCCCCTCATAAAATAATGGGCTGATTTCTCAACAGCAATTTTTTAGGTCAAGAGAGGGTCCTTTCTTTCTTATTAGAAGAAAAACTATTAACCAAGAACACTATACATGGCAAAGTGGTCCTTCAGAGATAAAACTTTTAAAACCAAAGAAAAGCTGGGACATTCATCACTGCCAGACCTGCCTTCCAAGAAATGCCAGAAGGTATTTCACAAGGAAATAAGCATTTGAATGTAGGTGTACGTTGCACTGGTAAGTGTAATACAGAGTCAAAGTCAGCTGCTTTAATATTGTACTGGTGGTATGTAATGCACTTATGCTGATTTAAATTTTAAAAATAGGGAGTTCCCGTCGTGGCGCAGTGGTTAACGAATTGACTAGGAACCATGAGGTTTCGGGTTTGGTCCCTGCCCTTGCTCAGTGGGTTAACGATCCGGCGTTGCCATGAGCTGTGGTGTAGGTTGCAGACGCGGCTCGGATCCTGCGTTGCTGTGGCTCTGGCGTAGGCCGGTGGCTACAGCTCCGATTCAGCCCCTAGCCTGGGAACCTCCATATGCCGCGGGAGCGGCCCAAGAAATAGCAACAACAACAAAAGACAAAAAAAAATAAAAAAAATAAAAATAGACATCTAAGGAAAAGTCATAGCTAAAATAATTCCTATATTAAACCTTTTAAATTGCAGCGTTAATAACATAAAAAGTAGGAGCAGGGGATGAAGTAGTGTCAAATGTAGAATGCGATCCAAGTTAAATTGTTATCAGCTTAAAATAGGATGTTATAAATATATTTCATGTAAGCCTCATGGTACCCACAAAGGAAAAACCTGTAGTTTCTACTCAAAAGATTATGATAAAAGGTCAAAGCATACTGCTACACAAACACATCACTTCACAAAAGAAGACAGCAAGATAAGAAGCAAGGAATAATGAATCTATAAAACAAACAATTAACAATCTGTCAATAATGTCATAAGCTATCAGTCATTATTTTAAACATCAGCAGATTAAATTCTCCTGCCAAAAGACATAGACTGTCTAAATAAATACAAAAGCAATATGCAACAATGTGCTTCTTTCAAGAGACTCATTTTAGCTTTAAAAATAGAGGCTGGGAATGATAGTGTAGGAAGATGTTTCAAGCCAATGGTAACCAATGGTAACCAAAATACTCAATGGAGAGAAGAGAGTCTCTTCAGTGAGAGGTGCAGGGAAAACCGGATATTCAGATGAAAAGAATGTGATTACTAGATCTCAATTTTAACACCACTCAAAAAAATTAACTTGAAGGGAATTGAGTCTTAAATAATGGGGTCTGTATAACCAATAACCATAAAACACCTGGAAGAAAACAAGGGGGGAAATTTCTTGATATGGGTGTTGGCAAAGATTTTTTGAATACCTCACCTAAGGAAAAAGCAAAAAAAAATCTCAAAATTCAACAACTGGATTTGTATCAAATAAAAAACCCTTCTGCACAGCAAAATAAATAGTTTTTAAAAAGAGAGAAAAGGGAGTTCCCGTCGTGGTGCAGTGGTTAATGAATCCGACTAGGAACCATGAGGTTGCGGGTTCGGTCCCTGGCCTTGCTCAGTGGGTTAACGATCCGGCGTTGCCGTGAGCTGTGGTGTAGGTTGCAGACGCGGCTTGGATCCTGCGTTGCTGTGGCTCTGGCATTGGCTGGTGGCTACAGCTCCCATTAGACCCCTAGCCTGGGAACTTCCATATGCCGCGGGAGCGGCCCAAGAAATGCCAAAAAGACCAAAAAAAAAAAAAAAAAAGAGAGAGAGAGAAAAGGAAACCTATGGAATGAGAGAAAAAGCTTGCAAACCACATATATGATAATGCATGAATTAAAAAATCTATAAGGAGACATAGAACTCAATACCAAAAATAATAATTTTAATAAGAACCCAATTAACAATTAGGCAAAGGGACCAAATACACATTTTCCTGAAGAAGACAACCAAGTGACGAACAGATATATGAAAAGTTGCTTAATATCACTAATCATCAGAAAAATGTCAATAAAAACCTTAATGAGCTATCACCTTGCACATGGGATAATGGCTGTTATCAAAAAGAAGATAACAAATGCTAGTGAGAATGTGTTCACTGCTGTGCTAATGTAAGTTGGTGCAGCTACTATGGAAAACAGAGTGAAGTTTACTCAACCAGAAATAGAACTGAATAGTCAGCAATTTTACTTCTGTGTGTATGTATACAAATGAAATACAATCACTGTCCACAAGAGATATCTACAGCCCCATGTTCACTGCAATATTATTTACAATAGCCAAGACATTTGAATGACTAAAGAAATCATGATATATACATATTTCAGGCATCAGAAAACCTTGAGGACATTATGCGAAGTAATATAAGTCACATAGAGAAAGACAAATACTGTATGATCTCACTGTGTGTGGGGGAAAAAATCATAGCAGAGTTCCCATGGTGGCTCAGTGGAATCGAATATGGCTAGTATCCATCAGGACACAAGTGTGATCTCTGGCCCCGCTCTGTGGGTTAAGGATCCAGCATTGCCAAGAGCTGTGGTATAGGTCACTGACATTGCTCAGATCTGGCATAGCTGTGGCTGTGGCTGTAGCCAGCAGCTGTAGCTCTGATTCAACCCCTAGCATGGGAACTTCCATATTCCACAGGTGTGGCCCTAAAAAATAAAAAAAAAATCATAGAAGCAGAGAACAAGTCTGTGGTTCCAAAGAGGCAGAGGATAGAGAATGGGAGAATTGGGAGAAGGTGGTCAAAGGTATAAACTTCCAGTTATAAGATAAATAAGTTCTAGGAATGTAATATACAACATAATGACAATACTTGGGAATTCTATATTGTGTATTTGAGAGTCGTTAATGCTTTGAATTTTTCACCATTGAGAATGATGTTAGTGGTGAATGTGTCATATACGGCTATTAGTATGTTAAGGTAGTTTCCTTCTATTTCTTGCTCACTTTCTGGAGAGTTTTTTTTAATCAGAAATAGGTGTTGAATTTTATCAAAAGATTTTGTTGCATCTATTGAGATGATCGTATGGTTTTTATTCTTCAGTTTGTTGATGTGGCATGTCACAGTCACTGCTCTGTGGATACTGAAAAACCCTTGCATTCAAGCAATAAATCCCAGTTGATCATGGTGGGATATAACTTTTTAATATATTTTTGGATTCAGTTTGCTAGTATTTTGTTGAAGACTGTTGCATCTATGTTCATAAGTGATATTGGCC
Source organism: Phacochoerus africanus (assembly GCF_016906955.1). NCBI lineage: Eukaryota > Metazoa > Chordata > Mammalia > Artiodactyla > Suidae > Phacochoerus > Phacochoerus africanus. Next base: position 12,008,807 of record NC_062547.1, on the reverse strand, counting down.
TGTAATTTTCTTTTTCAGTGTGTGGCATCTCCTGATTTTTGTATCAGGGTGATGGTGGTCTCATAGAATGAACTTGGAAATGTTCCTTCCTTTGCAATTTTTGGAAGAGTTTCAGAAAGGTAGGTGTGAATGTTTGACAGAATTTGCCTGTGAAGCCACCCAGTTTCTGACGTTTGCTTTTTGGAATTCTTTAACCATAGTTTCAATTTTAGTTCTTATGATTGGTCTATTCATATTTTCTATTTCTTTCTGGCTTAGTCTTGGGAGGTTGTACCTTTCTAAGTATATGTCCATTTATTCTAGTTGCCCAATTTTTTGGCATATAGTTTGCTTGTAGTAGTCTCTCATGATCCTTTATATTTCTGTGATGACCATTGTAATTTTTTCTTTTTCATTTCTCATTTTATTGGTTTCAGCCTTCTCCCTTTTTTTCTTGGTGAGTCTGGCTAAAGGTTTATCGACTTTGTTGATTTTTTTAGGAACCAACTTTTTGTTTCATTGATCTTCTCTATTGTTTTCTTTGTCTCAATTTCATTTATTTCTGCTGTGATCTTTATGAGTTATTTCCTTCCAATCATTTTGGCCTTTGTCAGTTCTTGCTTCTCTTGTTGCAGAATGGGAGAAGATCTTTGCAAATGAAGTGCTCACCAAGGGATTAATCGGCTAAATATATAAATATCTCATTGAGCTTTCTACCAAAATAACAAAAAACCTCAACAAGGGACAAAAGATCTAAATAGACAGTTCTCCAAAGAAGACAGACATGTGGCAAAACAAAACAAAACAAAAAAACAAACAAAAAAAACTCATGAAAAATGCTCAACGTCACTGATTATTAAAGAAGTGCAATTCAAAACTGCAATGACATATCACCTCACACCAGTTGGAATGGCTATCATCCAAAAGTCTACAAACGATAAATGATAGAGAAAGTGCAGAGAAAAGGGAACCCTCCTGCACTGCTGGTGGGAATGTAAGCTGATGCAGCCACTATAGAGAACAGTATGGAAGTTATTTTAAAAACAAACTAGAACTGCCGTATGATCCAGAAATGCCACTCCTGGCAATCTAAACAGAGAAAACCATAATTCAAAATGATATATGCACTCCAATGTTCATTGCACCACTATTTAAAATAACCAAGACATGGAAGCAACTTAAATGTCCATCAACAGAAGAATGGATAAACAAGAGGTGGTACATACACACAATGGAAAACTACTCAATCATAAAAGAGAAGGAAATAATGCCATTTGCACCAACATGGATGGACCCAGAAATTTTCATACTAAGTGAAGAAAGTCAGGGAAAGACAAATATCATAAGATATCACATATGTGGAATCTCATGAAAATGATAGGAAAGAACTTCTTGACAATACAGAAACAAACTCACAGATTTCAAAACCAACTTTATGGTTACCATAGATGAAACCATTGTGGAGAGGAAAAAATGGGGAGGGTGGGAGTAACATACATACACTACAGTAGAAAAGAGTTGCTTAATGAGAACGTACTGTACAGCACAGGAAAATCTACTCAATCGTTTGTAACAACCTACATGGGGAAAAAGGATGGGTATAAGTATACGTATGACTAATTCACTTTGCTATACACCTGAAACCAATAAAACATTGTAAGTCAACTATACGCCAATAAAATCAAGTAAAAAGAAAGTTGTTAAGAGAGTAAATTTTAAAAGTTCTCATCCCAAGGAAAATAATTAGTACCTGCAAGAAATATGGACATTAACTAATTTTAAGATGGTAATCATTTTGCAATATATATTTATATCAAATCTCTATGTTGTACACCTTAAATGTCTACAATATTATATGTCAATTCCATCTCAATAACACTGAAAAAAAAGTTTTAGTTCTGATACCCTCTCCCTTTATGTCCCAGTAGGTCAAACACACTTGTCCAACTTACTCATAATGAAGTGAGCACAGCCCAACCCCCGAACCATAAAGCAAATGGGATATGGATGCCCAGCACACAAGCCAGTACCACAATCCTGCTCAAGAGCTGTAGGTTATTATTATCACTGATGGTTTACACATAACCATGAATCACAGATGTGCCCAGGGACAGGAATGCCAGGGGTGCCAGAGTTGTATGGGTTAATTTTGGGGAGTACCTGAGACATCATCAGCCCTGTACATAGTCAGTAACTTTGCCTCTAGGCGGGAGTAGATTCAGACTTCATTTACAGGCAAGCCAAGTGAGCTGTGGCCGTGAAGATGCAAACCACATATATTATGTTCAATTTAGTTTGCTTGAATTTGAGAACACTTGGGTCAATGGAAAATTGGCATGACTCTATGAGAGGCCTTGAAGTCAAGAGTTAAAGCAAATATTTCAATCCTTAAATACTACAAAGGTATATTTGTACTTTTTGCTGGTACAGTCAGCATGCTGCAGGTCCCTGACAGATTCATAACAGATTACCCCGACACTGTCCATAACCCAAACTGAGATGAAAGAGAAAATCAATAGTAACAGCCAAGAAAACTTAGGAAATGATTAAAAATTGAAAGGAGTTGAACTTTCAGAAAACAGAAAGTATTATAAATGTTGACAATTAATTATTCTTGTAAGAAATGATGTCAAAAGGGCAAAGAGAAATTTAAGAAATAAATTTTTTTATCAGTAAGAATTTAATATCTGATAAAGTTAATATGTAAAATCGATAAAGGATAAACTGTACCATAAATGGTCTGTGAGACCTGGTTCCCTATAAGTAAAAAGCATGAGGGGAATAAATATATAAGCATATATATACTCTTGAGATGGGAAACCTTTCTGAAATATAACACCAACACAGAAACAATAAAAAAAATATGATATAACAATTCAAATTTGGTTATGGCTAAAAGTTCCCTTACATAAAATGCTCTTTGAATATAACTGATGAACTGGTGGAAAATAGTCACAAAATATAAAAAGACAATGTGTTGAAATGTTTAATTAAAAAGGCATAAATAGAAGTTCCTGTTGTGGCGCAGCGGAAACAAATCCCACCAGGAACCATGAGGTTGTGGGTTTAATCCCTGGCCACACTCAGTGGGTTAAGGATCTGGTGTTGCCATGAGCTGTGGTGTACACTGGCAGCTGTAGCTCCGATTGTACCCCTAGCCTGGGAACCTCCATATGCCACAGGTGTGGCCTAAAAAGACAAAAGGAAAAAAAGGACACATAAGTAAATACTCTGATGAGTACACAAAATGGTCCTAACTTATTGAGGAAAAAATACTTTATGTAATTTATATAATCTCTCTCTCTTGCCACATACGCACACACGAAATGTGAGCTGGTTAAAAATGCCTAAAATAATCATTGGTATGGATTTGATTTTATTCTTTACATTTGTTGCTTGTTCTGCAATTTTCCACAACTCCTAGCTTTATAATAAGAACAAGTTATTAAAATATATTAAACTTTGATCCTAAATAATAAAGAGGGAAAATGACAGGGAGAGAATGAAAGATAGAGAATGACGGGGAGAACAGACTCAGGCTTTCCTGACTTATACCTACTGGATGTGCAACCCTTGGAAAGTTATTAATCCTTCAGATGCCTCACCTATAAATGGGGCATATAACACTTACCACCTCATACAGTGGTTTCAGGGATTGAAGGACATAAAGGCCTTAAAACAGTGAGCGATCAATAAATGTTGGTAGTTGTCATTCCCATGATCATTCCTGTAAAGGAAAAACTAAGGCAGAACTAAAACAAAAGGACCCAGGGGTTCTTCCAACTACCATATGCTCCAGCAATCCAACTCCTGGGCATATATGTTGAGAAAACCATGATTCACCAAGATACATCCACCTCAATGTTCACTGCAGCACTGTTTACAATACCTAAGACATAGAATCAACCTGAATATCCATCAACAGAGGATTTGATAAAGAAGACATTTTGCATATATACAATGGAATGTTACTCAGCCATAAAAAAAGAATGAAATAATGCTATTTGCACCAACATGGATGGACATGGAGATTATCATACAGAGTGAAGTAAGTCATACAAAGACAAATATCATATGAGAACACTAATATGTGGAATCTAATTTAAAATGATACAAAATCATTTACGAAATAGATGGAATTCCTGTTGTGGTGCAGCAGGTTAAGGATCTGGCATTGTCTCTGAGGTGGTACAGGATCAATCCCTGACCTAGTGCAATGGGTTAAAGATCTAACATTGCCACAGTTGTGGCATGGATCACAGCTGTGGCTTCAATTGGATCTCTGGCTCAGGAACTAACATATGCTGCATGTGCAGGCAGAAAAAAAAAGAAAAACTTACGAAACAAAACAGGCTCAATTTTTTGAAACCAAACTCTGAGGAGAGGGGTAAGTTAGGGGTTGGGACTGATGTATATACACTACTGAATATAAAATAGGTAACAAGCACCTACTGTACAGCACAGGGAAATCTACTCAATATGGTACCACAACTTACATGGGAAAAGAATCGGAATAGATATATGTATATGTACAAATATGTACAACTGATTCACTTTGTTGCACACCTGAAACTAACACAACCTTGTCAGTCAACTGTACTCCAATTAAATTGTTTTAAAAATGAGTTCCTAAATTACATGGTCTCTAAGCCTAAACTCAGAATATAGTTAATAAATGACTGCATTTATTTCCATGCTATTTTGTCATCTCCCATTCAGCAAAATTGTAAACTCCCAATGCTGCTTTTATGCTCCATCAACACCAACTACAATTGAAGTGATGGTACTCTCACTACAAATAATATGTGGACTATGGAGATGCTATGCTATTTAATGATAAGCGTCTCATGTACTGATATTTATATAATTAAATAAATATATTATACATACATTAGGAAATGGTTCTTTTACTCCCTTTTGAATATGAAAGTAAAAATGTATTTGTTTTATTTAAATTTATGGTTTTATTAAATTTAAAATCTTTCTGTTTACTCTTACAATAGAGTGCTGCTAATATGCTTCTCAGACAATTTGTCCAAGATGAGTAGGAATCAAGGAAAATATTTTGAAAATAAAAACTCTCACACACAACATCCCCAAAACATCAACATAATTATTCAATTCAGTAAAACCACATCAAGCGTTTGCCCAATTTCTTGCTATGAAATTCTTCACTTTCTTAATACCTTTTGAAACAGACACAGCCACAACTAAGCATTCTGTGTAACCCAGCATTCCCAGAAAAGAATTCATTCAATTCACTACTCTTCAGAGTAGTGCATTGTTTTACTTATTCATGAAAAAAAATCATAAAAAATTCTATTGTTAGAATTTGGTAAACTACAGGAAAGGCAAATGTATTCTGAATGTATTCACTCTTTTCAATTAATAATTCTCAGCATGTGTTTGTCATGTCTTAAGAAAATATTTAGAAGACAAAAATGACTGATGTAAATATTGGTTGGAGATTTCACTATGGAGATAGAGCTAATCAAAACTTTGTCCAAAGCTGATCTACAAAGGACATGGTCATTTGTCAGGCTGTGCAGGGTACAAACTAAAGTGAAGAAAGCCAGGAATGGTGCTGGATGAAGAACAAGTTAAGTAAAAGACAGTTCAAGTGACAGCTAAACCAACACTACCTGTGCTGGGACTGGGCATCTCTGATAACTGTGTATCATCAGACCCCCAAGGTATCCATCATGAGAGGGGAGAGATATTTGAAATATTTCCAAAGGCCAGTGCAGTGGTACTTGAGGACTTTGTCATACCATTATGGAGAAACTATGAATCCAAGCTGCATATTGAAAAGGAAATCAAATTAATTATTTTTTTAAAAGAGCATTCTCAGGAAAAAGTAAATTGAAAGGGTCCATGGGACGGATAAAGTTTGGAAACACAGACAAGCATTTTCAATCCTGGGAAATTTCCCTGAATTGAAGTAAATTAGTATTTTAAGTCAGCACTCGATTCACTTGTACAAGGTGTTGGGCTCCATAGACAGGATTTCATTTGCTTTTACAGGATCGTATCGCCCCTCGTTTTCAGGGGGAAAAATGGAAGGTAACAGAGTTCAAGATTACATTCTTGAGAAACCGCACAACTAGTCCTCAACATTTGTCTCCCACAGCAGAGTGAGGACCTGAAATTTTAGGGTAGCGATCGTCCTTTCACTGAAAGTCAGAGAATTGGGGTAAGGAGAAAGAGAACCTGAGGAAGAGCTCTAAGGGGGGGGTATGGACACGAGGAGGGGGGAAGAGTTGAAGAATGAAGGAAACAGGACTATAAACTTTGCTCTGTGAACGTCCTCCTAAAAGAATCACATGGCTATAGAGATAGCACAGAACCCACGGTTCTCTGTAAAGCTCACCCTCTCACCTTGACTCCGTTCCCAAGAGGACAGAGTTCTTGCCAAAGGTTGAAACTGTATCTCGTTCTCCCCTGAAAGTTTTCATGTGGCCCTATGGCCCTTCAAGGTGGGAACTGTGTCCACGAGCTGGCTGTCCACTCACAGCCAGAGAGATGCTCGCAGGGGGGTTACTCTTAAATGTGGTAGTACAGGCAGAGGTGAAAGGAGAAGGACAATTAGGGAGAGGAACCTCTCCAGGTACTTGCTCTCTGGAGTCACGGTTGTCATGGAGCGTTTGTCCCTGCTAATTTCATGCTCCACTTTGCCATGTCCCTTCTGGATCCATTCCCTACTTCCCAATAGTCCAATCATAATCTTAGGATTATAGCTTTTCTTTTAATGAACTTGAAGTCGTTGGAACTAGAAAGACCCAGGGACATTTTAGTCCAATACCATCATTTTCCAGGTGATGGCCTGAAGCCTGTAGAGCTAAGGGATTTGTCAAGATGACAAAGCAAGTTGGTAAGAATAACTTGAAAACCCTATGTTAAGCATGTGCACTTCCTGTTTACTAAGTAGTTTTTTATACACATATACACATACACACATACTCTATTATATATATAATGTGTGTGTATGTGTGTATATATATATATATATATATATATATATATATATACACACAGGAGTTCCCATTGTGGCTCAGTGGGTTAAGAACCCGACTAGTATCCATGAGGACGCAGGTTTGATACCTCACCTTCTTCAGTGGGTTAAGCATCCTGCTGCCTCAAGCTGTGGCATAGGTCACGGATTCAGCTTGAATCCTGTGGCCATGACGTACACCTGCAGCTAGTGCTTAGAGTCTACCCCTACCCTGGGAGCTTCTGTATGCAATGGGTGTGGCCTAAAAATAATTAAGTAATTTAAAATAAGAATTTTAAAAATAGCTATATAGACACGGCTCGGATCCCATGTTGCTGTGGCTCTGGCGTAGGCCAGCAGCTACAGCACTGATTAGACCCCTAGCCCAGGAACCTCCATGTGATGCAGGAGTGGCCCCAGAAAAAGACAAAAAGACAAAAAAACACCCTATATATATATATATATATATATATATATATATATATATATACAGACATTTTCTCAAATATCTTACCTGAAATGATTATCACAGCAGCCCTGTGAGGCAGACATAACATGATTTCCCATGACAAGTGAGGAAATTGAGGCAAGAAGGTATACAAAAATTAAAAAAAGCTAATTCATGACAGGGCCACAAATTACTATGATTACACTCATGAGCATTGGTATCAACATATCACAAATTGGGGTTGGAGTCTGGTTTTTCCACTTGAGTGCTGTGTGACCTTGAGCAAATGAACCACCTAAGCCTCAGAATTATCACTTCAGTTTCCATAAAATGGAACTGAGAGTAGGAGCTATTTCATTGAGTAGCTCTTCCTAGACAGAATCAAATTACGGAATGCTCATAAATCATTATGTAGAGTATCTATTACACAGCATGCCTTCTATTAATAGTAGGTGTGAGGTTTTCTGAATTGGATTTCTCTCAATACATTATGCTGCATTACTATGTTCATTAACCTATCTACCTCAGCTCATTTCGGTAATTTTTTTTTTAATTTTAGTGGTGCTCATCTACTCTGCCCTACTAGGAATGTTTTAGAAAGGTCCCACCCCAATTTTATCTACTTCAGCTAATCTTACTTCCAGTGAAAATGGGGTGGGTGGGGCAAAGAACTAAATATATTATTTTATTCTTGCTAATATGCTAGTAGTTTCATATTCCCATGATAAAAGCTAGTCATATAATCATTGAAACCAAACAGATTCTTCTTTTCTTCAAGAGGTAGTTTTTATTTAAAGAAAACAAACAGAAAAAAAAAACCATTATTGATCCCCTTGTAAGTACCAGATGCTGTCAGTCGTCCCAGGTTACAATGGTTCCTAAAACATGGTCTCATCCTCAAGGAATGTGCAGTGTCACTGAGAGTTCTGATTCCTACACAGATGCAGTCAGTGATGTAGGTGTCCTGCCAAAGGCCAGAAGAGGCTGCCTATAGGGAAAGGCACCTGACTTCCCTGGAGAAGCAGGAGTGAGAGGTGGGACTCTGAACCTCTTGGAATGCAGATGCCTCAACTTTGAGATGAAGACAATAAGAGTCAAACATAAAGCCTTATGAGAATCAGATGTGAGAATTCAAGGAAACCATCCCACCTCAGAGATTTTTTTCATACTTCTAAAAGCCTGTCCTTAAGTTATTGAACATTTTCTCACCCCACCTGCCTCAATAAGCATTGCTCCACTTCTTCAGCCTTCTTTCGAGAAGACTGTGACTCCTGTTTAGAATTGGAAACCAACAGAATTGATCCCTTTCTCTTCATGGAATGACTTTGGTTTGTCTCATGTTATACATTGTGTCTTCAAGCCTCTTTTTTCTTTCTAAGTATAGCTACCCCAGCTCTCTTTTGGCTTCCAGGTACACGAATTTCCCCTTTTTCTATCCCCTCACTTTTATTCCATGTGTGTCCTTAAAGTTGTCACGAGTCTTTCTTATAAGCAGCATGTAGTTGGGCATGGCTTCTTTATCCATTCACTACTCAGTGGGTTTGATTGGAAATGTTAGGGCTATTACATTTAAAGTCGTATTGATAGGTAGGACTTAACAATCGCTGTTTAGTGGATCTTTTTCTGGCTGTTTTAGAATCCCTTTGTTGCTTTCTTCTCTTGCTCTCTTCCTTTGTACTTTGTTGATTTGGGGTAGTGGTATGCTTAGCTTCATTTCTCTTTACCTTGTGTGAATTTACTATAGATTTTGGTTTTGAGCTAACTGTGAGGTTTCATTCAATATCTTACATCAATGAACATAGAGATTATCATACTAAGTGAAGAAAATCAGACAGAGAAATACAAATATCATAGCTATCACTTATATGTGGAAACTGAAAAATGATAAAAATGGATTTATTTACAAAACAGACAGAGAAAACTAATTTATGGTTATGAAAGGGGAAAATGGATGAGAGATAATTAAGAGATTTGGATGAAAATATACGCATTAATAAATATAAGATAGAGAAACAGCAATGACCTGCTGTATAGCACAGGGAACTATATTCAATATACTGTAATAACCTATAATGGAAACATATCTGAAAAGAAGTATATACGTGTAACTGAATCACTTCACTATACACTCAAAACTAACAAACCATTGTAAATCAAACATGCTTTGATTTTTTTAAAAGATCTTAAACTATTAATGGCCTATATTAAAATGATAACAAGTTCAAATACACTCAAAAACTATACTTTACCATTCTCTCCCACATTTTATGTTTTTGATGTAACAATCCACATCATTTTACCTGTGCATCCATTAAATTTATTGTAGTGGTAGTTATTTTTACCTATTTTCTCTTTTAATATTTGTACTAGATTTTTTTTTGTCTTTTTGCTATTTATTGGGCTGCTCCCGCGGCATATGGAGGTTCCCAGGCTAGGAGTCGAATCGGAGCTGTGGCCACTGGCCTGCGCCAGAGCCACAGCAACGCAGGATCCGAGCCGCGTCTGCAACCTACACCACAGCTCACGGCAACGCCGGATCGTTAACCCACTGAGCAAGGGCAGGGACCAAACCCGCAACCTCATGGTTCCTAGTCGGATTTGTTAACCACTGCGCCACGACGGGAACTCCTGTACTAGATTTATGATTGCTATATCAGCATGATTACTGCACTAGAATGTTCTGAATTTAGCAATATGTTACCCCCACTAATCATTTATATTATCATGTTTCTCGTTATTTATTAGTGAGATTTTATTTCAGCTTGAAAAGTTCCCTTTAACACTTCTTGTAAAGTCAAACTAGCGGTGACAAATTCATCAGATTTGCTTTTCTCATCACATGAAAAATGTTAATGTTTGAAGGGGCCAAAGCAATTTGGTAGGATGATCCTGATGGTTTTGTTACCCAGTGGTAAATATTCCAAACATAATGGGAGCGAGGTTTGAATCCCACAATATAACAAATTGCTATTGACTGTGACATGGATTTTTGGATACCATCTCCAACAGAAATCCCCTCTGGACACTAGATGCAAAAAACTACACCATCAGATTCATAAGTAATGAATATGCATTATGATATGATAACTGCATATATTCTTCCATTCCTCTTCATGATTCAAATCACCGCCTCCTTCCTTGGACTACAGCTGGTGGAGATTCAGATATGGTCAGAGACTTATCAGATAATAAGCACTGAAAGAGGCCCTACACAAACATAAGATATCCCAGACTACCCTCCGTGGGAGGCACAGTCAGGCCAAATGTAGACCTTGTTTCTGACCCAGAGCATATTCCCTCTCTCTGTTCATGTTCATTCTGGTCAGAAACACACAACAAACAATTGTCACTGCCATGTCTAGATTATGCTGCATCAAAATATTTGGAGGACAAGTTTTCCACAATCCTGGGACTTCTGTCACATGTCTCTCCTTTAGGGGAATAAATCTAAGATTGGACAGACGTCATCTTGGAGGAAAAAAGGAAGAAACAAAGTTCTAAACCTTGATGTTTCATGAATACTTGCTGATAGATGAATAAATGTTGAAACCACACTACATGTAGAACGAAAATAATGGGCCTCAAGGACTGAAAGATATTTTGTTTGTGCAGCAGAATATAGCTGTTGGTCCATTTTGGCATATGATCTCTGTCACATTAAACCTTTTTGGTCCAAGGCACTATGAATTTTGATATTCTCCATTCATGTGAATATTATTGTGTGTTAAGCTGATTCTAACAGGACAAACCTGTCAGACATCACAATCTGTTACCTCAGCAACACTCTTTCCCCTTTTGCAACCTCTTCAAGGCATCTTTGATGTCTTTGTTCCTCAGACTGTATATCAAAGGGTTCAACATGGGAATCACCACAGTGTAGAACACGGAGGCAAATCTGTCAAAGCTGGAGGAACCGCCAGAGCTGGAACTCAAATAGACAAACATACCTGAGGTGTAGAAGAGGGTAACTGCTGTCAAGTGAGAAGCACAGGTGTTGAAAGCCTTGGACCGGCCTTTTGCGGAAGTGATCTTCATGATGGAGATGACAATGTAGACATAGGACATCATGATCACCAGGGCATTTATTATCCCAAAGATCACTGTTGATATAGCAGTCAAGAGTCGTACAAAGAACGTGTCAGAGCAGGAAAGAACCAACAGCTGCGGCAGGTCACAGAAGAAGTGGTGGATGACATTAGGCCCACAGAAGTGGAGCTGAAGCATCGCACACACGTGGAACAGAGAACTAGAGAGTCCAGCCACATAGGACCCCAGCATCATCCGACCGCAGAGAGAGGGTGACATGGTTGATGAATAGAGGAGTGGGTTACAAATGGCAGCATAGCGGTCATAAGCCATGACTGTCATGAGACAAGACTCACTCAGTCCCATGGTTGAAAACACAAAGTATTGAATGGCACAACCCACAATGGTGATAGTTGGCTTTGCCTGGAAGAAGTCGTAGAGCATCTTGGGGGCTGTAGAGCTCACATAGCAGATGTCTATAAAGGACAGATTACTGAGGAAGAAGTACATGGGTATGTGGAGGTGGGAATCCATCCTTATCAGGACAATGAGACACAGATTCCAAGTCAGAGTCAAAATATATATCACCAGGAACACCACAAAGAGGACTTTGATATGGGGAAAATCTGAGAATCCCAAGAGGATAAAATGGATGATATTTGTAGTATTTTCTCCCCCATTCATTGGTTTTATACTCCTGAAGTCAGAAAAGAAAGAGAATGCATTGCTGACTCAGGTGAAATGGTAACATTGCAAATCTAATACACGCCATATTCTTCCTCCATTGAGCACTAGCAAAGGGAATATCCCTCACTGCCTTGGGGTAAAGAACTCAGCTTTTCTTCTTAAATTGTCAGCAAATACCTTCTCATAGCCTCAGGTTCTCAGTTATTTCAGGAGTTCTCATGAAAATTTATAAATGTCCTTAAGATGTTGACTGAAAAGTCTTAAAAAAGCAATATAAATTCTGTGATTATTATTTAAAAGAGTATATCATGGATTAAATTTACAGGTTGAAAAAAGGAAGGTGTCACTTTGCTGTACAGCAGAAGTTGGCACAATTTTATAAATCAACTATATTTTAAGATTAAGTAATTAATATGAGTTTTTTTAATGATATTTCATAATTCAGGATATAACTGATGCTTTATAGTAGTATTGCATAAGTACCATCATTTCACAATAATTTTGAAAGAGCTCTTCTCTCCCAAATGACCATCTAGATACATTTCCATATTCTCTTCTTTTACTCATAAGAAAAATTACTCTGTCTACAATAAAGTCTCAAGATTTTTGCAAACACATTTAATCAAACAGCTCCTAAGTGGCCTAGAAATTTTTACCATGATTTATAATCCTGATAATATCTTGGAGGGACACAGTCTGTTTGCCCCATTAAGTTATGAAGTAAATCTTCTTAGGGAAGACTTTCTACAAAACATTCCAAAGGGAAGCTAGTACGACTCACTACTGGCCACAATTTTGTCCTAATTGCATGAATTTTTCACTTTATGAAGCAGCATAGAACTGTGGCTAAGTTCTAAAATCTAAGACTTTAGATTTTAAGTTCTGAGTGTCATAATCAATATAACAACATAGATCATTCCTGACTTCGGTCCTCTTACCTGAAAAAAAGAAAAAAACTAGTAACTATTCATAGGCAAGATACCAATGGTAAAATTCTAAAACAAAGGATAAAGGTAGAGCATCCCCCCTGGGCTACAGAGACCATGAAGGACCAAATGAAAAGAATAGAGGAGCAGCTACACTCTGACCTCACTGCCTCTCCCCTCTGCTGCTTCAGTGCTCCACCAAAGTGGCCCCTCGGTGCCCAGGGTTTTCCACCACATTGGACAGCACAGAAGAAGCAGATACATTTCTAGAAATGTACAACCTAAGAAAACTGAATCAGAAAAACAGAATAGACAGTCTGAACAGAACATTAACTAGCAAGGAGACTGAATCAGTAATCAGAAACCTCCCAACAAAGAAAAGCCCTGGACAAGAAGACTTCATGGTAAATTGCACCCAACATTTAAAGAATTAATGCCAATCCTTTTCAAACTCTTCCAAAAAAAAAAAAACTGAAGAGAAAGGATCATTTTTCTTTTCTTTTTTTAATTACTCAAATGAATTTATCACATCTGTAGTTATATAATGATCATAAAAATCCAATTTCACAGGATTAGAAAGGAACCTTTCCAAAGGCATTTTACAAAGCCAGTATTACTTTGATGGCAAAGCAAAATAAGGACACTACCAGGAAGGAAAACTACAGGTCATTATCCTTGGCTACTAGAGATTTTTAAAGTCTCAATGAAATATTAGCAAACAAAATTCAGCAGCACATACAAAGGATCATACCATGACCAGGTAGGGTTCATTCTTGGGATGCAAGAATGGGTCAACATACGCAAAGCAATAAATGTGGCACATCACATTAACAGAATGAAATATAAAAATCATAGAGTCCTCGCAATAAATGCACTAAAAGCTTTGGACAAATTCAACTTGCAATCATGATAAAAACTCTCAGCAAGTGAGGTAGGAGGAATTTACCTCAACATAGTAAAGGCCATGAGAACATGCCTGCATCTAACAGCACACTCAGTGGTAAATGATTGAAAGCTTTTTCTCCAAAGACCAGAGATAAGACAAGGGTGACCACTGTGCACATTCCTACACAACATTGTACTTGAAGTCCAAGCCAGGCCATTCAGGCAAGAAGGAATGAAACAATGAATGAATGAATAAATAAATGGCATCAGAATTGAAATTTCTCCTGTTTGCAGATGATATGATTTTTTAATATAGACAGTCTTAAAGACTCCACTCAAAACCTGTCAGATTAAACAATCCAAAAATTGTCATGGAATCACAAATACCCTAAGCAGACAAAGTAATCCTGAGAAAGAGAACCACACTGGAGGCATTATGCTTCCTGATTTTTACCTACTGGCTGTGTGACCCTTAGCAAGTTATTAACCTTTCTCTGCCTTCACTGCCTCATTTGCCAGTAAGGCTAATAAGATTTGCCAACTTGGAATTCCTGTTGAGACTCAGTGGAAACAAAGCCAACCAGGATCCCTGAGGATGTGGATTTGATTCCTGGCCCATCTCAGTGCTTAAGGATCCAGCATATCTGTGAGCTGTGGTGTAGATCACAAACACAGGTTGTATCTAGCATTGCTATGGTGTAGACTGGCAGTTGCAACTCTGATCCCCTAACCCAAGATTTTCCATATGCCATAGCTGCAGCCCTAAAATAAAAACATTCACCAGCACATAGGGGGCTAGTGCTTCAGGGACTGAATGACCTAAAGAGCTTATCAAAACCTTTTCCAAATTGGACCTACTAAGGACATGGTCACTTGTGAGGTCATGCAGGGAACAAAATCAGGTCAACAAAGCCAGGAATGTTGCTGGGTGAAGACTAACAATGTTAAGCAAAAGAAGATTAAAAGGGACACTTAGACCAACACTACCTGGGCTCGGAGGGGGGCATCTCTGATATCTCTGCCACCCACCCTAGAGTCTCCAGACCCACAGGTTCTCCAAAGATAATTACTTTAAAGGGCCAATGGAATTATGTATGATATTTGTTCAAATCTTTAACAGCATCCTGCTTGGCTTAGCTGTACGGTAATTATGAATCAAAGCTGTATGTTTAAATGGAAATCAAATTAATGATTATTATATAAAAACAGATCTGCAAATAAATATATTAAATTATAAGTGTCCTTGGGATGAATAAAGATGGAAAGTATAAATAAGCATGTTTTGGTTTATTCGCCTGAAATTTTCAGTAAATTATTATACTTGACTTAGCATTCAGTTAGCTTTTACCGTACATTAAACCATTCAAACATGTCCTTTGATTCTAAATGATTATTTACCCCCATTTTATAGGTGAAAAACAGAAGGGTGTGGAGGTCAAGATTACATCCCTAA
This sequence comes from Phacochoerus africanus, assembly GCF_016906955.1. Classification (NCBI taxonomy): domain Eukaryota; kingdom Metazoa; phylum Chordata; class Mammalia; order Artiodactyla; family Suidae; genus Phacochoerus; species Phacochoerus africanus. The sequence continues at coordinate 11,993,412 of NC_062547.1, read as the reverse complement.
GAAATTCCAGAACCAGAAGTCAACCTGTGTCCCTCACTCCGGAGTGATACCTGAAAATTTGGGTCACAGATTCGTATTTTCCATGAAAATCAGAGAAAGAAAAGAAAAGCTCAAGGAAGAGCCCTAAGTGGAGGGTGTGGAGATAAGGGAGAAGGGGTAGTGGAAGAAGGAGAAAGAGACTGAGGACTACAAACCTGGCTCAGGAAAGTCCAGCTAGAAGAATCACATGGCTATAGAGATAGCACAGAACCCACTGTTCTCTATGAATCTTGCCCTCTCACCTTGACTCAGGGCCCAGGAAGGCAGAGTTCTTGACAAAGGGTAAAATTGTGGATGTCTTTTGCAAACAGATTTTCCAGGTGGGCCTGCTACACTTCGGTATGGAGACTTTCGACCGTGGACTTGGCTGTCCACTCAGCCAGAGAGATGCCCACATGAGAGCCTCTTCTATGTGTCATCAAGGGCAGAGTGAAAGGAAAAAGGCAGTTGGGCAAGAACGCTCTCCAGGTACTTGCTCTCTGGAGTCAGGGTTGTCATGGAGATTTTGTCCCTTCTAATTCCATGTCCCACTTTGCCATGTCCCTCCTGATTCAGTTCCCCACTTCCCTGTGGTCCTATCAAGGTCTCATAATTAGAGCTTTTCCTTTAACACCCTGGGAGTCATTTGAGCTGGAAGGGACATAGGGATCATCTAGGCCAATACCTTCAATTTCCAGGTGGGGATTGGAAGTTAGTGGAGTTGAGAGATTTCCCCAAGATGACACAGCTAGCTGGTGATAGTGTGAATATACTAAATCAGATATGTGGACACACCCTGTTTACAAAGCAACTTCATTTTAGATATATCCATATGCATATCTTTTTCTAATGTTCATTGCAGCACTCTCTGCAATAGCCAAGACAAGGAAACAACCTAAATGTCCATATCGACAGAGGAGTGGATCAAGAAGATGTGCTGCATATACACAATGGAATATTACTCAGCCCTTAAAAGGAAAGAAATACTGGCATTTTTAGCAACATGGATGGACCTAGAAATTATTATACGAAGTCAAGTCAGTCAGACAATGAGACACCAACATCAAGTGGTATCACTTATATGTGGAATCTAAAAAAGAACAGAATGAACTTCTTTGCAGAACAGATACTGACTCACAGATTTTGAAAAATCTCGGCTTCCAGATGAGATGAGTTGGGGGGTTGGGGATGTACTGAGGTTTTGGGATGGACATGCTGTCAAATTTGGTTGTGATAATGGTGTACACCTATAAATATGATATAATTCATTAAGTAATAAAAAAAAAAGCCAAATCCACATCCTTCAAATGGACATCAGTCTGAGCTCCAGGATTGCATTTCCAATTGCCTATCAAATTTAGCCATCCTTCCTGGTGGTATTTTACACCTGAAGAGCGGCTCAGCCAGTTTCTGATGTAAAAACTTGTGGTGCATTGATTCATTCTTCTCCTTTACCTAGCCCTTCCAAGGTTTAGCAAATTTTCATTTATTCATTTAAAATGTGATTTTTACCTTTCTGTGTCCATACCCACATCACTTATTTCTGTAGTGTTTAATAAACACGTTAATTTTTCTATGTCAAAAAGAAAAATAGAAAGATCCCACTGCTGATTTCATCTACTTCAGCTAACTTCCAGGGAAAATGGGGTGGGTGGGGCAAAGAACTAAATATATTATTTTATTCTTGCTAATACGCTAGTAGTTTCATATTCCCATGATAAAAGCTAATCATGCAATCATTGAAACCAAACACATTCTTCTTTTCTTCAAGAGGTAGTTTTTATTTAAAGAAAACAAACAGAAAAAAAAACCATTATTGATCCCCTTGTAAGTACCAGATGCTGTCAGTCGTCCCAGGTTACAATGGTTCCTAAAACATGGTCTCATCCTCAAGGAATTGTGCAGTGTCACTGAGAGTTCTGATTCCTACACAGATGCAGTCAGTGATGTAGGTGTCCTGCCAAAGGCCAGAAGAGGCTGCCTATAGGGAAAGGCACCTGACTTCCCTGGAGAAGCAGGAGTGAGAGGTGGGACTCTGAACCTCTTGGAATGCAGATGCCTCAACTTTGAGATGAAGACAATAAGAGTCAAACATAAAGCCTTATGAGAATCAGATGTGAGAATTCAAGGAAACCATCCCACCTCAGAGATTTTTTTCATACGTCTAAAAGCCTGTCCTTAAGTTATTGAACATTTTCTCACCCCACCTGCCTCAATAAGCATTGCTCCACTTCTTCAGCCTTCTTTCGAGAAGACTGTGACTCCTGTTTAGAATTGGAAACCAACAGAATTGATCCCTTTCTCTTCACGGAATGACTTTGGTTTGTCTCATGTTATACATTGTGTCTTCAAGCCTCTTTTTTCTTTCTAAGTATAGCTACCCCACCTCTCTTTTGGCTTCCAGGTACACGAATTTCCCCTTTTTCTATCCCCTCACTTTTATTCCATGTGTGTCCTTAAAGTTGTCACGAGTCTTTCTTATAAGCAGCATGTAGTTGGGCATGGCTTCTTTATCCATTCACTACTCAGTGGGTTTGATTGGAAATGTTAGGGCTATTACATTTAAAGTCGTATTGATAGGTAGGACTTAACAATCACTGTTGAGTGAATCTTTTTCTGGCTGTTTTAGAATCCCTTTGTTGCTTTCTTCTCTTGCCCTCTTCCTTTGTACTTTGTTGATTTAGGGTAGTGGTACGCTTAGCTTCATTTCTCTTTACCTTGTGTGAATTTACTACAGATTTTGGTTTTGAGCTAACTGTGAGGTTTCATTCAATATCTCATATCAATGAACATAGAGATTATCATACTAAGTGAAGAAAATCAGACAGAGAAATACAAATATCATAGCTATCACTTATATGTGGAAACTGAAAAATGATAAAAATGGATTTATTTACAAAACAGACAGAGAAAACTAATTTATGGTTACCAAAGGGGGAAGTGGATGAGAGATAAATTAGAAGTTTGGGGAGTTCCTGTCGTGGCTCAGTGGTTAATGAATCTAACTAGAGACCATGAGGTTGCAGGTTCAATCCCTGGCCTCGCTCAGTGGGTTAAGGATCCAATGTTTCTGTGAGCTGTGTTGTAGGTCACAGATGGGGCTCATATTCAGCATTGCTGTGGCTGTGGTGTAGGCTGTGGCTATAGCTCCAATTAGACCTCTGGCCTGGGAATCTCCATATGCCACAGGAGCAGCCCTAAAAAAGGCAAAAACACGAAAAAAAATTAGGAGTTTGGGATTAAAAGATATACATTAATAAATATAAAATAGTCAAACAATGACCTGCTGTATAGCACAGGGAACTATATTCAATATCCTGTAATAACCTATAATGGAAACTTATTGGAACAGAAATATTTATATATCTGAATCACTTTTTTATACATTTAAAACTAAGAAACCATTATAAATCAAGTATGCTTTGATTTTTTAAAAAGCATCTTAAACTAACAAGGGTTTATATTTAGATGAAACTTAAATTCAAATACAGTCAAAAATATATTTTACCCTTATCTCCCACATTTTATGTTTTTAATGTAACCATCCACATTATTTTAACTTGTGCATCCATTAAATTTATTGTAGTGGTACTTATTTTTACCTATTTGTCTATTAATATTTTGGTGGATTTATAAGTGATATATTAACATGATGACAACAATAGAATAATCTGAATTTAACAATATTTACCCGTACTAGTCATTTATATTTTCACATATTTCTTGTTATTAATTAGTGACCTTTTGTTTCAGCTTGAACAAATTTCTTTAACACTTATTGTGGTGTGAGTGGGCATCCTTGTCTTGTTCCAGATTTTAATGGAAAGACTTTCAGATTTTCTCCATTGAGTATTATATTTGCTCTGGGATTGTCATAAATGGCTTTTATTATGTTAGAGCATGTTCCCTCTATACCAAATTTTAGTAAGAGGTTTTATCATGAATGCTCAACATCACCGATAACTGGAGAAATGCAAATCAAAACTACCAAGAGATATCACTTCACACCAGTCAGAATGGCCATCATTCGTAAGTCCACAAATAACAAATGCTGGAGGGCGTGTGGAGAAAAGGGAACCCTCTTCACTGTTGATGGGAATGTGAGCTGGTACAATCACTAAGGAGAACAGTATGGAGGTACCTTAGAAATCTATACATAGAACAACCATATGACCCAGAAATCCCACTCTCAGGCATATATCCAGACAAAACTCTACTTTAAAAAGACACATGCACCCGTATGTTCATTGCAGCTCTATTCACAATAGCCAAAACATGGAAACAACCCATCGACAGATGATTGGATTAGGAAGATGTGGTGTATATACACAATGGAATACTACTCAGCCACAGCAAAGAACGAAATAGTGCCATTTGCAGCAACATGAATGGAACTAGAGACTCGTACTGAGTGAAGTAAGTCAGAAAGAGAAAGACAAATACCATGTAATATCACTCATATCTGGAATCTAATATAAGGCACAAATGAACCTTTCCACAGAAAAGAAAATCATGGACTTGGAAAACTGACTTGTGATTGCCAGGGGGGAGGGGAATAGAGGGGGATGGATTGGGAGTTAGGGTTAATAGACACAGACTATTTTCTTTGGAATGCATTAGCAATGAGATCCTGCTTTGTAGCACTGGGAACTATGCCTGGACATTTATAGTGGAGCATGATAATGTGACAAAAAAGAATGATATATGTATGTGTAACTGGGTCACCATGATGTACAGCAGAAAAATAAATAAATAAATAAAATTTTTAAATTAAAAAAATAGTTATTGTAAAGTCAATCTAGCAGTAACAAATCTGTCAGATTTGCTTTTCTGAAAAACTATTCATCTCTCCTTCAATTGTGAAGAACGACTTACCCAGGTAGACTCTTGTTGGTTGGCAAGTTGTTCTTTCACCACTTGGAATACATCCTGCCACTTCCTTTGGCCTGAAAATATTCTAGTGAAAATGCACTGACAGCTTTAAGGAGCTTTCCTTGTTTGTACGAAATTAGTTTCCTATTGCTGCTTTTAAAATTGTGTCCTTGTCTTTAACACTTGTCATTTTACTTGTAATATGTCTCAGCATGGTTCTACTGGTATTCAAGTTGCATGGAAATGTAAATCAAAACTGCAATGAGATATCACCTCACAACTGTTAGAATGATGATCACCAAGGAAAAAAAATTATGTAAGAATTGATGAAGATGTGGAAATAAGGGGACCCTTGTACATGGTTAGTGGGGTGATAAATTGGCTTGGCTACTACAGAAAACAGTATGAAGAGTCTCCAAAAATTAAATACAAATCTTTCATATGATACAGTAATTCAAATTATGAGTATATATCCAATATAAATAAAAATATAATACTGAAATGATATGCACATCCGTTTTCACTTCATTCATCACAAAGCCAAAATATTGAAACAACCAAAATGTTCAGCAACTGATGGAAAATGAACAAGAGGTACTCACATACAATAAAATATTATTGTCATGAGGGGAAAAGAAATCTCATTTGTGACCAAATAAAATATATGGAGCTTGAGGGCATTATGATATGTGAGATAAGCCAGATCGAGAAAGACAATTACCATATAATATCACAACTATGTGAAATTTAAAAAGCCAACCTCATAGAAACAGAATCCGAATGATGATTACCAGGGGACGCAAGAGCAGAAGGCAGGAGGAGATGAAGTCAAAGGGTACACACTGGCAATTAGAAGATGAATAAGGGCTGGGGATCTAAGGCATAGCATAGTAATCATCACCAACAATGTCGTGTTATAAACACACAGCAGAGGCTTATCTCCTACTGAGGCCCTCAGAGCCTATTAGAAACAGAATTCTCATGTTAGCAAAATCAGGTCTGACTCTCCGTTGCAAGGATAGCTTTTTTTAATCAGAATGCTAGTCATCTAGGGAGATGGTGAATTCAGTGTGTCCAAAAACCAGCTCTGAAGACTCTGCTTGCCCATGAAAGGTTTTAAAGGGGAAAAGGGAAGAAATCTCAGTTAATCCTTCAGGTGGGAAATCAGACTCCTTTTGTTCAGGGGAGGGCCACACCTGTGGCATGTGGACGTTCCCTGGCCATGGATTAGACCCTCACCACAGCAGGGACCCAAGCCACTCTACTGACAACACTGGATCCTTAACCCGCTGGGCCACAAGGGAACTCCAGCGATGAGACTCTTCACCATCTCCCACTGCATGCACCTCCTGACATTCAGGTTTGTCAACGTCTTGTGATCTTTCCTTAGATGTTATCTTGGTCACACAGTTTATTCATGAGATTACTAAAGTGGAAGCTAAGGAAGAGATCTGATCATCTTTTAATTACTTATTCTTCATGTCTACCTCTTTGATCTAGGGAAGGAAACTACAGGTTAGGTGAGATATTGTTTGATCAAAAGATGTGAAAGGTGTGCTTGGGCCCAAGATGAGTAAAACAGGAAGGTGCCTGGTTTAAGGTTAGTTATAATAAATCTCTGCTAAAAATGACCAAAGGAGGAGTTCTCGTCATGGCTCAGTGGTTAACAAATCCAACTAGGAACCATGAGGTTGTGTGTTTGATCCCTGGCCTTGCTCAGTGGGTTAAGGATCCGGCGTTGCCACCACCTGTGGTGTAGCTTGCAGGCAGCTCAATACCTCCACCATTCTGCACTAACCATTACAAAACTCCCATACGACCGTGAATTTCTAGGACATAAAACATTGGCCACATTCAGTAGGAAGCAAAGTATATTAGTTTTCCATACTAGATCTTACCTTGCAATATTGAATATAAGTAAAAAACTCCAATATTGCCATAAATTCTCACACAATTCTCATCCCACCAGAAATGTTCAGATGTTTGAAAGAGCCAAAACTACTCGATACATATGATTCTTTTGGCTATATTAACCAAAAGAAAAATGTCCAAATTTAGTGAGAGAGAAATTTGAATCCCACAATATAAGAAATTGCTATTGACTGTGACATGAATTTTTGGATACCATCTCCAACAGAAATCCCCACTGGACACTAGATGCAAAAAATTACACCATCAGATTCATAAAAATAGCACAAAAGGGACTGCATGTATCATTCCATTCCTCTTCATGATTCAAATCACCTCCTTCTTCATCAGATTATAACTGCTGGATATTAGGAGGTGACCAGAGACTTATCAGACAATAAGCACTGAAAGAGGCCTTACACAAACATAAGCTACCTCAGACTAATCTCCATGGGAGGCACAGTCAGGCCAACTGTATGTCTTGTTCCTGTCCAATGGCATACTCCCTCTCTGTGTTCACCCTCATTCTGGTCAGAAACACAGAACGAACACTGGTCACAATCATGTCTAGGTGAGGCTGCATCAGAGTATTTGGGAGACAAGTTTGCTACAATCCTAGGATGTCTGTCATCGTTGGGGTCATAATCTAAGATTTAACAGACATCATCTCAGAGGCAAAAAGGAAGAAACAAAGTTCTAAACCTTGATGTTTCATGAATGCTTGCTGATTGATGAATACATATTGAAACCACACCACAAGGAGAATGAAAACAATGGGTCACAAGGACTTAAAGCATTTTGTCTGTTTGTTTGTTTGTGCGGTGTGATTCAGCTATTGGGCTACTTTGGCAAATGATCTGTTTCACATTAAGCCTTTTTTCAAAGACAGTATGAATTTTGTTACACTCCATTCACGAGAATATTAATGTGTGTTAAGGTCAGTCTAAAAAGACAAATCTCTCAATCTGTTATTTGACCAACATCCTCTCTTCCTCTGCAACCTCTTCAAGGCATCTTTGATGTCTTTGTTCCTCAGACTGTATATCAAAGGGTTCAGCATGGGAATCACCACAGTGTAGAAGACGGAGGCAAATCTGTCAAAGCTGGAGGAACCGCCAGAGCTGGAACTCAAATAGACAAACATACCTGAGGTGTAGAAGAGGGTAACTGCTGTCAAGTGAGAAGCACAGGTGTTGAAAGCCTTGGACCGGCCTTTAGCGGAAGTGATCTTCATGATGGAGATGACAATGTAGACATAGGACATCATGATCACCAGGGCATTTATTATCCCAAAGATCACTGTTAATATAGCAGTCAAGAGTTGTACAAAGAATGTGTCAGAGCAGGAAAGCACTAACAGCTGCGGCAGGTCACAGAAGAAGTGGTGGATGACATTAGGCCCACAGAAGTGGAGCTGAAGCATGGCACACACTTGGGACAGAGAAGCAGAGAGTCCAGCCATATAGGACCCCAGCATCATCCAACCGCAGAGAGAGGGTGTCATGACTGATGAGTAGAGGAGAGGGTTACAAATGGCAGCATAGCGGTCATAAGCCATGACTGTCATGAGATAAGACTCACTCATTCCCATGGTTGAAAACACAAAGTATTGAATGGCACAACCCACAATGGTGATAGTTGGCTTTGCCTGGAAGAAGTCATAGAGCATCTTGGGGGCTGTAGAGCTCACATAGCAGATGTCTATAAAGGACAGATTACTGAGGAAGAAGTACATGGGCATGTGGAGATGGGAATCCATCCTTATCAGGACAATGAGACACAGATTCCAAGTCAGAGTCAAAATATATATCAGCAGGAACACCACAAAGAGCCCTGCTACGATTTGGGGAAAATCTGAGAATCCCAAAAGGATAAAGTCTGTGATATTTGTAATATTTCCTCCCCCAGTCATTGTCTTTGAACTCCTGAAGTCAGAAAATAGACAAGAGAATGCACTGCTGACTCGGGTGAAATGGTAACAGTACAATTCTAATGCATGCCATATCTTACCTTCATTGAACAGTGGAAAGGGAATATCCTTCACTGTCTTGGGGTAAAGACCTCAGCTTTTCATCTTGAATTGTCAGCAAGCACCTTCTTAGTTCTTCAGGTTCTCAGTTATGTCATGAGGTCTCATGATAAATTATAAAGATATTTTAAAAGTTGACTGAAAGTTTTCTTAAAAAGCAATATAAATTCTGTGATTATTATATAAAAGACTATATCATTGATTAAATATACAGGTTGAAAAAAGGAATGTATGTACATATCTATGATTGAGTCACTTTGCTGTACAGCAGAAGTTGGCACAACATTATAAATCAAAAACATTTTAAAATTAAATAATTAAAAGAACAGGTTTTTTTAATGACCTCTGATAATTCAGGGGATAACTGCTGCTTTATAGTAGTATTGCATAAGTAGCATCATTTCAGAACAATCTTGAAAGAGCCCTTCTCTGCCAATTGACCACTAGATATGTTTTTATATTCTCTTCCTTTACTCATAAGAAAAATTACTCTGTTTATACTAACTTCTCAAGATTCTTGCAAGTATATTCAATCAAACAGCCCCCACATGGCCTAGCAAATTATACCATGATTTATAATCCTGATAATATTTTGAAGGGACAGAGTCTGTTTGCCCCATTAAGTTATGAAATATGTCTTCTTAAGGAAGACTTTCTACAAAACATTCCAAAGGGAAGTTAGTACGACTCACTACTGGCCCCAACTTTTGTCCTAATTACATGAAATTTTCATTTGAGGAAGCAGCATAGAACTGTGGTTATGACTTAAGAATTTAGGTTTTTAGTTTGGAATGCCATAATCAACATAGCAACATACATTATTCTGAATTCAGTCCTCCTCACCAGAAAATTAAAAAAAAAATCTAGTAATTATTCAAAGGCAAGATACCAATGGTAAAATTCTAAAACAAAAGATAAAGGTAGAGCATCCCCCATGGGCCACAGAGACCACAAAGGACCACATGAAAAGAACAGAGGAGCAGCTACACTCTGACCTCACTGCCCCTCCCCTCTGCTGCTTCAGCACCCCACCAAAATGGCCCCTCGGTGCCCATGGTTTTCCACCACATTGGACAGCACAGAAGAAGCAGATACATTTCTAGAAATGTACAACCTAGAAAAACTGAATCAGAAAAAAAAAACAGAATAGAAAGTCTGAACAGAACAATAACTAGCAAGGAGACTGAATCAGTAATCAGGAACCTCCCAACAAAGAAAAGCCCTGGACAAGAAGGCTTCATCGTAAATTGCACCCAACATTTAAAGAAAAATTAATGCCAATCCTTTTCAAACTCTTCCAAAAAAACTGAAGAGAAAGGAACCTTTCCAAAGGCATTTTACAAAGTCAATATTACTTTGAATGCAATGCAAGATAAGGACACTACCAGGAAAGAAAACTACAGGTCATTATCCTTGGTTACTAAAGAATTTTAAAGTATCAATGAAATACTAACAAAAAAATTCAGCAGCACATACAAAGGATCATACCATGACCAGGTAGGGTTCATTCTTGGGATGCAAGAATGGGTCAACATACGCAAAGCAATAAATGTGACACATCACATTAACAGAATGAAATATAAAAATCATAGAGTCCTTGCAATAAATGCACTAAAAGCTTTGGACAAATTCAACTTGCAATCATGATAAAAACTCTCAGCAAGTGAGGTAGGAGGAATTTACCTCAACATAGTAAAGGCCATGAGAACATGCCTGCATCTAACAGCACACTCAGTGGTAAATGATTGAAAGCTTTTCTCCTAAGACCAGAGATAAGACAAGGGTGACCACTGTGCACATTCCTACACAACATTGTACTTGAAGTCCAAGCCAGGCCATTCAGGCAAGAAGGAATGAAACAATGAATGAATGAATAAATAAATGGCATCAGAATTGAAATTTCTCCTGTTTGCAGATGATATGATTTTTTAATATAGAAGGTCTTAAAGACTCCACTCAAAACCTGTCAGATTAAACAATCCAAAAATTGTCACGGAATCACAAATACCCTAAACAGACAAAATAATCCTGAGAAAGAGAACACAGCTGGAGGCATTATGCTTCCTGACTTCTACCTCCTGGCTCTGTGACCCTTAGCAATTTATTAACATTTCTGTGTCTTCATTGCCTCATTTATCAATTGGGCTAATAAGATTTACCACCTCCAAGTTCCTGTTGTGGCTCAGTGGTAACAAAGCCAACTAGTATCCCTGCTGATGGGGGATAAATCCCTCGCCCTTCTCAGCAGCTTAAGGATCCAGTATTGCCGTGAGTTGCAGTGTAGGTCACAGACACAGGTTGTATCTAGCATTGCTGTGGTGTAGGTTGGCACTTGAAATTCTGATCTCCTAGCCCAGGAATCCCCACATGCCTCAGGTGCAGCCCTAAAAAGAAAAATATTTACAACCACATAGGGTGATGGTGCTTCAGGGACTGAATGACCTAAAGAGCTTATCAAAACCTTTTCCAAATCAGACCTACTAAGGACATGGTCACTTGTGAGGTCGTGCAAGGCACAAAATCAGGTCAAGAAAGCCAGGAATGTTGCTGGGTGAAGACTAACAATGTTAAGCAAAAGAAGATTAAAAGGGACAGTTAGACCAACACTACCTTGGCTCGAAGGGGGCATCTCTGATATCTCTGCCACCCACCCTAGAGTCTCCAGACCCACACGTTCCCGAAGGATGGTTACTTTAAAGGGCCAATGGAATTATACATGATATTTGTTCAAATCTTTATCAGCAACCTGCTTGGCTTAGCTGTACAGTAATTATGAATCACAGCTGTATATTTAATGAAAGTCAAATTACATAAAAACAGATCTGCAAATAAATATATTAAATTATAAGTGTCCTTGGGATGAATAAAGATGAACAGCGTATACATGTTATGGTTTATTCTCCTGAAATTCAGTAAATTATTAATCTTGACTTAGTATTCATTTAACTTTTACCATACATCAAGCTATACAGACATGTCCTTCAATTCAAAAACTATACAGACATGTTCTCTGACTCAAAAGTTATACAGACAGGTCCTTCGATTCAAAAGCTCTACAGACACTTTATAGGTGAAAAAACAGAGGACTACAGAGTTCAAGATCACATCCCTAAGAAATTGAAGAATCAGAAGTCTAAGTGTCCCTCACTCCAGAGTGATACCTGAAAATTTACATCAAAGATTCATATTTTCCAGAAAAATCAGAGACAGAAAACTCCAGGAAGAGCCCGAAGTGGAGAGTGTGGACATAAGGGAGAAGGGGTAGTGGAAGAAGGAGAAAGAGACTGAGGACTACAAACCTGGCTCAGGAAAGTCCAGCTAGAAGAATCACATGGCTATAGAGATAGCACAGAATCCACTGTTCTCTATGAATCTTGCCCTCTCACCTTGACTCAGGGCCCAGGAAGGCAGAGTTCTTGACAAAGGGTAAAATTGTGGATGTCTTTTGCAAACAGATTTTCCAGGTGGGCCTGCTACACTTCAGTATGGAGACTTTCGACCATGGACTTGGCTGTCCACTCAGCCAGAGAGATGCCCACATGAGAGCCTCTTCTATGTGTCATCAAGGGCAGAGTGAAAGGAAAAAGGCAGTTGGGCAAGAACGCTCTCCAGGTACTTGCTCTCTGGAGTCAGGGTTGTCATGGAGATTTTGTCCCTTCTAATTCCATGTCCCACTTTGCCATGTCCCTCCTGATTCAGTTCCCCACTTCCCTGTGGTCCTATCAAGGTCTCATAATTAGAGCTTTTCCTTTAACACCCTGGGAGTCATTTGAGCTGGAAGGGACATAGGGATCATCTAGGCCACTACCTTCAATTTCCAGGTGGGGACCTGAAGCCAGTGGACTTAAACAGAGACTTACCCAAGAAGACACAGCTAGCTGGTAATAGTGTGAATATACTAAATCAGATATGTGGACACACTCTGTTTACAAAGCACCTTCATTTATATATATCCATACGCATATCTATATTTAATGTTTTAATGATTTTTTATTTTTTCCATTATAGTTGGTTTACAGTGTTCTGTCAAGTTTCTACTGTACGGCAAAGTGACCCAGACACACACTCACACAGAAACACACACTCACTCACTCACACACACACACACACACACATACATATTCTTTATCTCACATTATCCTCCATCATGTTCCATCACAAGTCACTAAATATAATTCTCTCAGCTATAGGGTAGAATCTCATTGCTTGTCCACTCCAAATGCATCTATTTACCCCAAGCTCACAGTGCAGCTCACTCCCTCCCTCCCTCTCCCCCTTGGCAACCACCAGTCTGTTCTCCAAATCCATATATCAGATTCCAGATATAAGTGATATCACATGGTATTTGTCTTTCTCTTTCTAACTTACTTCACTCAGGATGAGGGTCTCTAGTTCCAACCATGTTGCTGCAAATGGCATTGTTTTGTTCTTTTTTATGGCTGAGTAGCATTCCATTGCCATACAGGTATCTTCTTAAATACCTGACCTAAATCAATCACCACTGCAGCCATGAGGCAAACATGGCATTTCTTCCTATGCTACGTGAACAGGTCAAGGCATTAAGGAGTATGGTAAAACTACTCATGAGAAGGCCACAATTTATTGTGGTTACAACCATGGGCATTCGTGTCAGAAAATCTGGGTTGAGTATCATCTCTTCCACTGAGGATTCTGTGATCTTGACCAAATGCACTTCTCTAAACCTTGGTATTGTCACCTATAAAATAGGACTGATAGTGAAACTGAATTTGAGATCCCTTTTTAGGCTATTGTCAGAATATACACACCTTGCCTTCTATTAATACCAAGTGTAATTTATGTATTCTGAATTGGAGTTCATTCCCACGTATTCTGCTGCATTACTAACTCTTCATTAAAAATGTCTAAAATCATTCCCAAAATGATTTGTCATTTTGGGGTCCTTTTTAAATTGGGCTCGGGTACCCCGCCATTACTATGGATATAGAGATGTTTCAGGAAGGTCTCATTCTTGATTGGATCTACTTCAGCTAATCTTACTGCCAGGAAGAAACAAGTGTGTGTGGACAATGAGTGAATTACATGATTTAATTCCTGCTAATAGGCTGGTACTTATATGTTCCTCTAATAAAAACTATAGTAATTTAATCTTTTAAATGGAAAATATTCTTAAAATAGTTTTCCAGATATCAGACCAAAACATAGAATTGGTGCTTCACAGACAAGCAATAGAGGACATGTTTCTGGTCAGTAAGAACCATTTAGTTCCACAAATCACATTTTGTGAAATTAAAGATGAGCTGTTTCATATAGTAGTTCTATGTATAATATGACCCAGCAATTCCACTCTTGGGCATATATCTGGACAAAACTCTACTTAAAAAGGACACATGCACCTGCATGTTCATTGCAGCACTATTCACAATAGCCAAGACACGGAAACAAACCAAGTATCCATTGATAGATGGTTTGATTAGGAAGATGGGGTATATATGCACAATAGAATACTACTCGGCCATAAAAAGAACAAAATAATGACATTTGCAGCAACATGGTTGGAACTAGAGACCCTCATCCTGAGTGAAGTAAGTCAGAAAGAGAAAGACAAATAATATATGATATCACTTCTATCTGGAATCTAATATAAGGCACAAATGAACCTCTCCACAGAAAAGAAAATTACTGACTTGGAGAATAGACCTGTGGCAGCCAAGGGAGAAGGGGAGGGACTGGGAGGGACTGGGAGCTTGGGGTAAATAGATACAGAATGTTGCCTTCGGGATGCATTAGCAATGAGATCCTGCTGTGTAGCACTGGTAACTCTGTCTAATCAATTTTGATGGAGCATGATAATGTGGGGAAAAAGAATGTATACATTTGCCTGTAACTGGGTCACCATGCTGTACAGTAGGAAAAATACATATATATAAATAAATGATTTTTTTAAATGATAGACAATTAATTAAAATTTTTAAAAAAGATGAGTTGTTGCTACACTAAGAAGAATATGGCAGACTTCAATATGCCTAAAAATTCTATCTATAAAAGGAATAATTCGAACCTGCCAACCCCATATGTTAATAGAAAGAAGTCACATCTTTGCAATGTAACTCTATGAAATATAAAATGTAGTATAAATACTAATATGATATGTATGAACTTAGTCCATAATCTCCTGTGTGAAAAAAAAAATCTCTCTTTAAAATTCTCTCTTTTTTATGTTGTTGAGAAACTATCTGGTTCTCTATTTTGTTTTTTTTTAAATGATTGCATGATAATATGAGAAAAAATAATGTATGCATGTATGCGTAACTGGGTCACCATGCTGTACAGCAGCAAATTGACAGAACACTGTAAGTCAGCTATGATGGAAAAAAATAACAACCATTATATAAAAAAATAAAAATCATTATAAAATTATCTTTTAATTCTCTTGATTGGAATCTGAGTTTCCGTGGTAACTCCATGTCAGGTGGCTCTATTGCTCCCTCGTCAAACTTAAATCCTGGATACTCAGGGGAATTCAGATCACTGGAGATCCTGTCCAACCCCATACACAACAGCCTTTATTTCTGAGGTCTTCCCTAGTCTCTGGGAAGCTATCAGATAACAATGCTCCAAATGATGACTTTTGACTTCTTTCGAACCCTCTGAGCATCTCCCCTAATCTCAACATTTAAGGTGTCTTTTCTTTCTACCCTTCCTCTCTCCCATCTCTTTTCCACAATACACTTCACAAAAAAGGCTCAAAGAGGAAGTTGGGGGACAAGATTATTTGGGAATAAAGCTAGACCTACCTTTGCCCCTCTCCACTCTGGTCATCTCCTGGCATCCCCTGGCATCTCCTTTGCTTTCCTTTCTTCCCCTCCCCCATCTCTCTCTCTCTGTCTACTGCTCTCTTGTTCTGTGTGTCTGTCTGTCTGTCTCTCAAACACACACAGACACACTTTGTCCAAAATTAAGATTACGACATGTTCATTTTTAAATGATTTTTAATTTTCACACATTTCATTTTGTATTTATTTTTATTTTTAGTTTATTGATGTATAAATAAACACCTAATTTTATAAAGAAAAATCAGTGAAGAAAAGCATAGTGTGTATGGCTTCCTGGGTTCTTATCACTACAGTACATGTAACATCTATCGAAACCTCTGTTTTCAAAATATAGGGTTTTGTCTACCTGGGTCTAATCAGGGAAACAGACTTTTTAAACTGAATTCAATGTAGCTGGCACCGCCTCAGACAGATCACTTGGTGGTGGCAGTTAAACATAATGACACTAGCATCCATTATGGAAAAGAGTTGGAGAGTTTTCAAAAACCAAATATAGAACTACCATATGACCCAGCCATTCTACCCATGAGCTTATTTCTGAAAAAAAAATGAAACCACTAATTAGAAAAGATACATGAGTCTCAATGTTCATAGCAGTAATATTTACAATTGCCAAGATATAAAAGCAACCTACGTGTCCATCAACGGGTGAGTGGATGTGGAGTTCCCTGGTGGCTTGGTGGTTAAGGATCTGGCATTATCACTACAGTAGCTTGGGTCACTATTGTGGCGTGCATTCAATCCCTGGCCCTGCAACTTCCATATGCCACTGTCATTCACCCCCAAGAAAGAGAAGAATGGATAAAGAATATGGGTGTGTGTGCACACACACACAATGAAATACTACTCAACCATAAAAAAGAATGAAATTTTGCCCTTTGCAGCAACATGAATGGGCTTAGGGGGACTATGCTAAGAAAGTAATTCATGTAAAGAAGGAAAATACTGTATGATACCACTTAAATGTAGAACCTAAAAATAAAATAAGCTAATGAATATAAGAGATCAGAAACAGACTCACAAAATAGAGAACAAATTAGTTGTTGCCAGTGGGAGAGGGAAGGGGGAAGGGAATGATAAGGGTAGGAGATTAAGAGATACAAACTACTAAGTGCAAATTAAATAAGCTATGAGAATAAACTGTCCAATACGGGAATATAGGCAAAATTTTACAATAACTATAAATGGAATAACAAGTTTAAAAATTGTGAGTCATTACGTTGTACACCTGAAATGTATAAAATATTGTACATTAACTATAACATAGATGATAGGTAGATAGATAGATAGATAGATAGATAGATAGATAGATAGATAGACAGACAGACAGATGATAAAATTAAAAAGAAATTCATGGCACCAAAAAACAAGGAAGACACGTTTTTGTTTAATCTTTTGACCTCGCTATTCTTGTGTTCTACAAAGTGTCTCTTGCATATTCTTACCCCTGTCTTTCTTATACGGGTAATAATACCAACCCAAATGCTATTCTTTTTTTTCATTCACAGATTTTTTTATAATGATTTTTATTTTTTTCTTTATAGCTAGTTTAGAGTGATCTGTCAATTTTCTACTGCACAGCATGGTAACCCAGGTACACATATATGTATAGGTTCTTTTTTCTCACATTGTCATGCTCCATCGTGAGTGAGTAGATGTAGTTCCTAGTGCTACACAGCAGGAACTCATTGCTTATCCATTCCAAAGGCAATAATCTGCATCTATTAACCCCATGTTCCCAATCCATCCCACTCCTTCCCCCTCCCCCTACCCCTCCCTCTCCTCCCAAATATTATTCTTACTGAGGTAAATGTGTTTCCCTCTTTATCACTCTCCTGAGGGCTTCTTTGATCTCTTTGTTCCTCAAACTATATATAAGAGGGTTGAACATGGGAATAAGGACAACATAGAACACTGACAGGACCTTGTCCTGCTTCTTGGGGTGGCCAGACCTAGGAAGCAGGTACACGGAGAGACCTGTGCCATAGAAGAGTGTCACAACTGCCAGGTGGGAGGCACAGGTATTGAACGCCTTGGCACTACCTTTGATGGAGGATATTTTCAGAATGGAAACTGCTATGAAACCATAGGATAAGAGGATAACAAGCAAAGAACCCAACCCAAAAAGAATAGCTACTAAAGAAAGTATCATTTGGCTGGTGAAGGGATTGGAGCAAGACAAGGAAATAATCTGAGGAAGGTCACAGAAGAAATGATGAATCACATTTGGCCCACAGTAGTAGAGGTGAAAGCAAGGGACCGTTTGAACTAAGCTACCAAGGAAACCACTCCCAAAAGCCCCAGCAATCATCTTCACACAGAGGCCAGGAGTCATGATGGCTGAGTAGTGCAGGGGGCTACCAATAGCAACATATCTGTCATAGGCCATGGCAGCCAAGAGGCAGCACTCAGCCTGAGCCATCCAGGACCCAACAAAATACTGGGTGGCACAGGCTACAAAGGAGATTGTTTTTTCAACCTTTAAGAAATCTGAAAGCATCCTTGGGCTGACAGAAGACGAGTAAGAGATATCAATAAAAGACAAGAAACTGAAAAAAAAGTACATAGGTATGTGGAGGTGGGAATCCATTCTGATGAGGCAGATAAGACCCAGATTCCAGGTTAGAGTTACAAGATAAATCCCTAGGAAGATTGGAAAGAGGATAAGTTGCAGCTCTTTTTCATCTGAGAGTCCCAGGAAAACAAACGTGGCCACGAAAGTTAGATTTTTATCCCCATCCATGGACTTGTTTGGTGCCATCTGCTGAGAAAAACATGAGAAGGAAATGCTTTTATTCTACAAACAAAACACTCTTCTTTTATTTTTTCAGTCATGCAGCTGATTAATATACAACCTTGAATCATCAATGTTGAGTTAACCTGTCCTTTCCATGTATAATCACGAACCTTAAATGAAAAATTATCTTGAATATATATATTGTAATTCTCTTGGGGGTCCTAAAGACAGTAAATGAACATCATTAGTACATATTGATTAAATGCCTTAGTTTCATGCTTTCCCATTCCAGATTTTACAAATATATGAGAATTTAAAATGGACCAAATTAAGAAAATCTGTCATCTCTCTATATGGTAAAAATAATGATTCTGATAAGAGTAACTGTGATATTAATTCAAGGCTTCAAGAAATCCCCGAATCATGCTAGGCTTCGTCTATAAAGTGAGGATGGTGGAGTCTGTATTCTTGAAAATCTACATGAGAACTAACATTCATTATTCTGTTATCAAGACAGGTGGAAAGTTCAAAAATACAGGTGGAATGCTGTAGCCAGTGCTGAAAGTGAAAACTCCTAGCCAAGAATACTAACACTGTAGCTGGCAAATTTATACTTGAGATATGAAAGAGAAATGAAGGGATTTCCCATCATGGATCAGTGGAAAGGAAACTGACTAGTATCCATGAGGACACAGGTTCAATCCCTGGCCTTGCTCAGTGTGTTAAGGATCCAGCATTGCCATGAGCTGTGGTGTAGGTCGCAGACACTCAGCTCGAATCTGACATTGCTGTGGCTATGGTGCAGGCCAGGAGCTACAACTCCAATTCAACTGCTAGTCTGGGAACTTCCATATGCTATGGGGTGTGGCCCTTAAAAAAAAAGAAAAGATAAAGAAAGAGAAATGAAGACTTTCTCAGAAACACAAAATCTGAGGTATTCATCGCCACTAGACCTGCCTTACAAGAAATACTGAAAGGAGTTTTCCAAGCTGATACGTAAAGACACTTCAGCAGCATGAAAAGATAAGAAAGTATGCAAACAACTTAGGAATAAAAGTAAAAAGACTTTAAATATGCTAATTAAGTAATAGGGTGTTGTTTAACCACTTAACTATAGTATAAAGGATAAAAACGAACAGTTTTTAAAAATAACTATACCTTGCTGTGGCATAGGCTGGAAGCTGCATCTCAGATTAACCCCTAGCCTGGGAACTTCCATATGCTGCCAGCGTGGCCCTAAAAACACCAAAAAATAATAATAATAACTATATCTACTATAATTTATGTAAATAAACAACATAGAATAGGTAAATAGTTATACAAGGTGAGAGTAAAAATGTGCTGCTTTTGTAGACGAATTAAGTTGAATATCAGCTTAAAATGGATGGTTTTATCTATGAGACATATGTTTATATAAGACTCTAAACAACAAAGAAAAAACCAAGAGTAGATTCACAAATAATAAAAACCTAAAGCAGATTCACAGAAGAAATAACGCCATAGAAAATCACTGATGTAGAAAGATAGGTAGAAACAGATGGAAAAGACACAGTGAAGGAGCAGAATGGCCATCATCCAAAAGTCTACAAACAGTAAGTGCTGGAGAGGGTGTGGAAAAAAAGGAACACTATTACACTGTTGATGGGATTGTAAATTGGTGCAGCCACTGTGGAAAACAGTATGGAGTTTCCTCAGAAAACTAAACATAGAACTACCATTTGATCCAGCCATCCCACTCCTGAGCATCTACCCAGAGAAAACCACAACTCGCAAAGGCAGATATACTCCAGTGTTCATTGCAGCACTCTTTACAATAGCCAAAACATGGAAACAACCTAAATGTCCATCGGCAGAGGAGTGGATCAAGAAGAGGTGGTACATATACACAATGGAATATTACTCAGCCATCAAAAAGAACGAAATACCAGCATTTTTTGCAATATGGGTGGACCTAGAAACTATCATGCTAAGTGAAGTCAGCCATACAATGAGACACCAATATCCAATGCTTTCACTGACATGTGGAATCTGAAAAAAGGACAGACTGAACTTCTTTGCAGAACAGATGCTGACTCACAGATATTGAAAAACTTATGGTCTCCGGAGGAGACAGTTTGGGGGGCAGGGGGATGTGCTTGGGCTGTGGGATGGAAATCCTGTGAAATCAGATTGTTATGATCACTATACAACTACAGATATGATTTTAAAAAATATATCAAGGTTAAAATTTTTAAAAATTAAAAAAAAAATTTTAAATTAAAAATGAATAAATAAGTAAATAAAGCATAATTTGCTTAAAAAAGAAAGAAAGAAAGAAACAGTGAAGGAGTTCCTGTCATGGCTCAGTGGTTAATGAACCTGATTAGAAATCATGAGGTTGCATGTTTGATCCCTGACCTCACTCAGTGGGTTAAGGATCCAGCATTGCCATGAGCTGTGGTGTAGGTCGCAGACGCAGCTCAGATCCCACGTTGCTGTGGCTGTGGTGTAGGTCAGCAGCTACAGCTCCGATTAGATCCCTAGCCTGGGAACCTCCATATGCCACAGGTGCAGCCCTAGAAAATACAAAAAGAAAAAAGAAAAGAAAGAGTGGAGGAGTTGTTGCTGCTGTGGTGTGGGTTCAATCCTTGGCCCAGGAACTTCCATATGTCACAGGCATATCAAAAAAAGAAGGAAGGAAGGAAGGAGGGAAGGAGGAAAGAAGAGCGGGAGGGAGGAAGGAAGGAAGAAGGAAGGAAGGAAGAAAAAAAAGAAAAAGAAATGGTAGAAATACAAAATAGCCAGAAAGCAATTGATAAAATGGCATTAGTTCTTACATATCTATGATAACTTTAAATGCAAATGTGTTAAGTTCACCCATCAAAAAGTCAGAGCACTCAATCAATTAAAAAAAAAAGATCTGGAGATCTGGAGTTCTCCTTGTGGTACAATGGGATTGGTGACATCTTGGGAGTCTTGGGATGCAGGTTTGATACCCAACCCAGCATAGTGGGTTGAGGATCCAGTGTTGCCTGCAGCTGTGGCTTGGGTGGCAACTGCAGTTTGAATCTGATCCCTGCCCCGAGAAGTCTATATGCCACGGGGTGGCCAAAAGGGAAAAAAAAAAAACAAAATAACAAAAACAAAAAATACACTAATATTTCAAAAAAGGATCCAACTATATTATACCTACAAAAGACTCAAAACAGCTTTAAGAACATACATAGGCTCAAAGTGAAGGAATGGAAAAAAATAGACCAAGCAAGTGGAAACCAAAAGAAAGTGGGAATAGTTATACTTATATTAGACATTAAGCCAAATAAAGAAACAAGAAAAAAAGTCATTATGTAATGATACAAAGGTCAGTTCATCAAGAGGACATAATAAAAGTAAATATATATATATGCACCAAATCAGGTCACCTAAATACAATAAGCAAATACTAACAGATCTGAAGGAAAAGATAGACAACAACATAATGACATTATGGTTCTTCAATACCCTACTTTCAACACTGATTTATCATCCAGAGAGAAAACCATGAAAACTTTGAACTTGAGCCATAGTCTACAGCAGATAGGCCTAATAGATAGTCACATAACATTCCATCCAATAGAAGCAGAATCTCATTCTTCTCAGTGCACAGGAACATTTCCAGGATAGATTATACGATAGTCTAAATAAGTTTTAGAAAAGTTAATATTAAAATAATACCAAGCATTTTTTCCAACCATAATGATATGAAGCTAGAAATCAACAAGAAAGAGGGAAAATCTACAAGGATGTGGGAAAAAAAACTAGACTTTCCTGAATAACCAGTGGGTCAAAGGGGAACTCAAAAGAGCAATCAAAATATCTCTAAACAAATGAAAATAAAAACATAATGTATCAAAGCCAATGAGATGCTACCAAAGCAGTTCTAAGAGAGAAGTTTGTAGTGATAAATACATTTCAACAAATGCAGAAAAAGTAGTTGACAAAATACAACATTATTTCATGATTTAAACACTTAGTGTAATGAACATAGAATGAACATATTGCAACATGTAAAACAAGTCCCCGGCTAATCTTGTCATTAAAATTTGAAAGCTTTTCTTCTATGATCAGCAACAAGACAAGGATGCTTACTCTCATTACTCTTCAATATAGTACTGAAACCTAGAACAATTGGGCAAGATAATGAAAGAAAAGATATCCAAATTGGAAAGGAAGAATTAAAACTGTCATTATTTGGAGTTCCCATCATGGCTCAGTGGTTAACGAATAGGAACCATGAGGTTGCGGGTTTGATCCCTGTCCTTGCTCAGTGGGTTAAGGACCTGGTGTTGCTGTGAGCTGTGGTGCAGGTTGCAGACACAGCTCAGATTCTGTGTTGCTGTGGCTCTGGTGTAGGCTTGGCAGTTACATCTCCGATTAGACCCCTAGCTTGGGAACCTCCATATGCAGCGGGTGTGGCCCTAGAAAAGCCAAAAGGCAAAAAAAAAAGAGAGAGAGAGAGAAGTTGTCATTATTTGTAAATGATATGAACTTATATGTAGAAAATCCTAAAGATTTAATTCCAAAGTGTCAAAAGTAACCCATGAGATCAGTAAACCAGTAGGATATAAAATTAGCATGCAGAAATCGGTTGCATTTCTATACAATGAAAATGAAACATCTGAAAAAGAACTTAAAAATCTATCCCATTCACATTAGCATCAAAAACAACAAAATATTTAAGATTTAAAACCAAGGAAGTGAAAGATTTGTACAGTGAAAACTACAAGACCTTGATGAAAGAAACTGAAAAAACACAAATGGAAAAATAGCCTGATTCATGCATAAGAAGAATTATTATTGCTAAAATGCTCATTCTACCCAAGGCTCTCTAATGATACAGCATAATCCCATTCAAAATTCCAATGGCATTTTTTTTGGTCTTTCTGTCTTTTTTTGTTGTTGTTGTTATTGTTGTTGTTGTTGTTGCTATTTCTTGGGCCGCTCCCTCGGCATATGGAGGTTCCCAGGCTAGGGGTTGAATCGGGGCTGTAGCCACTGGCCTACGCCAGAGCCACAGCAACGCGGGATCCGAGCCACGTCTGCAACCTATACCACAGCTCACAGCAACGCCGGATCGTTAACCCACTGAGCAAGGGCAGGAGCCGAACCCGCAACCTCATGGTTCCTAGTCGGATTCGTTAACCACTGCGCCATGACGGGAACTCCCCTCCAATGGCATTTTTTATAGAAATTTTTAAAAATCCTAAATGTTATGGAACCAGAAAAGACTCTAAATAGACAATATAATCCTGAGAAAAAAGAACAAAGCTTAAAGCATCACTTTTCCTGAATTAAAACAATATTACAAAACTGTAACAATCAAAATCTTGGAGTTCCCATCGTAGCTCACTGGAAACGAACCCAACTGGTATCCATGTGGATGCAGGTTGGATCCCTGGCCGTGCTCAGTGGGTTAAGGATCTGGTGTTGCCATGAGCTGTGGTGTAGGTCACAGATGCAGCTCGGATCCCATGTTTCTGTGGCATAGGCCAGCAGCTACAACTCTGATTTGACCCCTAGTCTGGAAACCTCCATATGTCTCGGGTGCAGCCCTTAAAAAAGAAAAAAAAAGACACAAAAAAGTCATATAGTAATGACATAGAAACAGACGCAAAGACCATTGGTACAGAGAGCCCAGACATAGTATACACAGTTTTCTAATGTTTAACAAAGAACCAAGAACATTCAATGGAGAAAGGACGGTCTTTTCAAAAAATTCTGCTGAGAAAACTGGGTAACCACCTGCATAACAATGACTTTGGGCCCCATTTTACACTACTTACTCACTAGTTATCTTGAAATGGGCTAAAGATTTAAGCATAAGACAAGAAACCATAAAACCTCTAGAAGAAAAAATAGGGGAAATACCCCTTACCAATAGTCTTGGCAGTGATTTTTTTTTTAATATGACTCCAAAAGCACGAGTGACAAAAGCGAACATCAATAAGCAGGGCTGCATCAAACTAAAAACTTCTGCACAGAAGAAGCAATTGAAAATTGAAAGGCAGCCTATAAAATGATAGAAAATGTTTGCAAATCATATATCAGAAAAGAAGTTAATATCCAACATATATACACAGATCTCATACAAGTAAATAACAACAAAACAATCTGACTTTTTTTCTTTTCAGCCACACCTGCAGCATATGGAAATTCCCAGGCCAGGGATCAAATCTGAGCCCCAGCTGTGACCTATGCCACAGCTGTGGCAATGCCAGATCCTAACCCACTGTGCCAGTCTGGGGATCAAACCCACATCGCTTCAGAGACCACACAGGATTCTTAACCCACTGCACCACAGTGGGAACTCCAAAATATGACTTTTAAATGAGTAGAGGATTTAAACAGACATTCTTCCAAAGAAGATATTCAGCATCCAAACAGATCACTACCTGTTAATAAAAAGATGCACAACATCACTAATCACCAGGGAAGTACAAATCAAAACCACAATGAAATATCTCCTCACACTTGATAGAACAACTATCACTAGGAAGATAAGGAATAACAAGTGTTAGCAAGGATATGGAGCTAGGAAACACTTGTACTCTTTTGATTAGAATGTAAGTTGGTTCAGCCACTATTGAAAATAGCATAGAGTTTCCTCAGAAAAATTTTAAAAAGAACTACCATATGAACTAGCAATTCCACCTATGGGTATATATTTAAAGGAAATGAAAATAAGATATTGAGAATGTATCTGCACTCATGTTTATTGCTGTATTATTTACAATTGCTAAGATATAAAACCAAAGTGTTGTCAAGGGGTGAATGGAGGAGCTCCCGTTATGGCTCAGTGGTAACGGATCCGACTAGGAACCATGAGGTTGGGGGTTCGGTCCCTGCCCTTGCTCAGTGGGTTAAGGATCCGGCATTGCCGTGAGCTGTGGTGTAGGTTGCAGATGTGGCTCGGATCCAAGTTGCTGTGGCTCTGGTGTACGCCAGTGGCTACAGCTCCGATTAGACCCCTAGCCTGGGAACCTCCACATGCCTTAGGAGTGGGCCTAGAAATGGCAAAGAGACAAAAGAAAAAGGGATGAATGGATAATGAACACAAGACTTAAAAAGAAATGATGATGATGATAGATAGATAGATAGATAGATAGATAGATAGATAGATAGATAGATAGATAGATCTGCAATGGAATATTATTCAGCTGAAATCCTGCCATTTGTAACAACATGGTTTAAGGGTACACACCTGTAGCTACTAGTTAAGTCCTAGAGATCTAATGCATAGTATAATGATTATAGACAACAATATCCTATTATAAACTTCAAAGTTCTGAAGAGACTAGATCACAGTTATTCCCATCACAAAGAAGAAATGATAATGAGATGTGACAGACGTGTTAGCAAATGGTAGGATGAGAAGCATATGGCAATATGCAAACATATCAAATCAACACACTGAACAACTTAAACTTACACAAATGTTTAATGTCAAGTTTATCTCAATAAAAATAATTTTTTAGAAAGAATTATCAGAGAAGGCATTTACTTTTTCTCTACCTCCCAAACTAAAGCTGAGAGAGGTATGTGCGTCACTGCCTCATTTTGTGGAGTAGGTTTTCCTAATTTGCTCTCTGAGAGTTTCACCCTTTCTGAGTCCCTGTTCAGTGACTTGATGTGGGGATGTTGCTTCTAATCCAAACTCCCACGATGTCTGTTTCTCCAACCCCTCAAACGCATGCCCATTAAACCACAGGACTTAGGCTATCAGGGATTGGTAGATGCTACCTGGGAAAATGCTGGCCTCGGTGCAACACACTCCAAGGTTCTTGCTTTTTCTTGTCATTTCTTTACCTTGAGAAATGTATTTGCTGTCTTGCTGGCTCAGTCAAAATATATATATTAGATTTTACCTCACATTATTGAATCTACTGCCCACCAGATTACCAGAAACAATTTTAAAAATACTATTTCTATGAAACTCTTGATTTTGCAAGTTTGTAACTGGCTAGTTTTTGTAGAACCCCAGGCTATTTGATTTGCTTTTTTTTTTTAACTCTATTATGACTGAATTTACCCCCAAATAAAGGCATGCTATTAAGTGGCTATCATTGATTGAGTGGGTACAAATCCAGGTGCTATTCTGAATCTTTTTATATTTTACCTCATTTTAATTTATCCAACATCCTTATAAGATATGTACTCCTTATTCTCATTTTACAAATGAGAAAATTGTGGTTCAGAGCAGTAAATAACCAAACATTACACAACCCATGAAGGATAAAACTGGGATTTAAATTCAGGCTCTCTAACACCAAAGCCACATCTTAATATCTGTATTCAATAGCTCACTAAAATGATATTAACTGTTGCCTTAATCTTATTTCTATACAACCTTAGTATGCAAAGCACTGTAGTTGGTGGTTTGGATAATGCAAATGATCTAATAAGGAACTCACGGTTCAGGAAGAGACATGAGAAATGTGCTCTTATAGGTATAATACAAGACAAGAAATACTATGTGGCATGAGAAAGATATAATATTTTGTTGGCAAACCTCAGCTAGATACGGGCAGGAAGCCAGAAATCTGGGAAGGTTCCTACATGTTCTTTACAGGAATTCCTCACGAAAGATCTTTGAATGGCAGAGACTATTTCAGAGACATTGTTGTACAAATGGACAGGGCAATGACCATGTAATTGAACATGGGGTCAATAACATGACCACCACATCTTTTCACATAGATACAGGAAATGAACGGAAAAGCTGTAATGAATGCAGATGGTTTGCCAAGTAAGTGAGACAAACTGGAGACGCATTTATCTTCTTTCAGGAGGATGAAATACATAGGTATGTGTTGCTGACACAGAAGGAAATCTCAGTCTTCAGGTGGTAACCACTGCAAAGCTTGGGTCCACGGATGCCTAAGAGATTAAATTTCCACAGTGAACCCTACTGTACGGAGAGAACAATGTGAAACCAGTGATGCTGTTGTTAGTCTCAGAGTACCTTGTGGTTGCCAAGTCATTTTTCTCAGCCACCCAGATTGTATCATTTCTAATTTGACCTTACTTTTTCTTGCCTCTTCATCAGGGATGCCTCAGCTTTCTTCTTTTTCCCCCCCCCCACCATACAGCAAGGGGATCAAGTTATCCTTACATGTATACATTTATTTCCCCCACCCTTTGTTCTGTTGCAATATGAGTATCTAGACAAAGTTCTCAATGCTCCTCAGCAGGATCTCCTTGTAAATCTATTCTAAGTTGTGTCTGATAAGCCCAAGCTCCAGATCCCTCCCACTCCCTCCCTCTCCCATCAGGCAGCCACAAGTCTATTTTACAAGTCCATGATTTTCTTTTCTGTGGAGATGTTCATTTGTGCTGGATATTCAGCTTTCTTCTTTAGTTTTGAGTTAAATTTCTCTTGGAATAAAGTTTATCTTGGCACTCTTCCTTCAACTTTTTCTCGCACCGCATTTGATAACATAGTCCACCATCCCTCCCCCAAGCCATTTACCTCCATTCAACCCTGCCCAGCCAATGAAAAAAAAGAAGGAAATGGAAAGCGAATATGAAAGAGTGGCCCCTTCAATATGATCCTTTAGGATAAATCATCGATAACACTTCCTGATATTTACTTAGTCGTCTTTATAAAAGTTCAACATATCTGTAGGCCAGGAGACAAACCCTGAAGAGCTTGTTTATCAAAGGCAATATGGACACATTATTCTCAGAAAACCAAGTATTAATTTATTCTTAACTGGTGGTCCCTCCCGTCCTCTAGAATCTAACATAATAATCAAAGCTGCATTGGATTCACTCAATTCAGGAATAATGCCCTCCACAGAGTCTTCTGTAAACAACTCAAAGTGGACATTTTATTTTTTTTAATTTTGTTATTTAAAGTATAGTTGATTTACAATGTTCTATCACTTTCACAGCAAAGTGACCCAGTCATACATATACATACATTCATTTTTTCATACTATCTTCCATCATGTCAAAGTGGATATTTTAAATGCAACAAATAGGATTTTATAAGCTCCTCAAAAATATTGCACGAGCCTTCCCCTTGGGTCTGGACGCTCTCATTTTAAACACTAATCAAGTGAGTCAGAGGAGTTTCTGTTCCCCACTTTTGGCTAAAATGTATTGATGCAGCCCACATATTTAGGTCAACCCTCAACAGATTTCCTTTTCCAGAAGCACAAGCTGCCAGGGACAAAGACCCCTTATAAAACTTAGGATTCAAGGACAATGATACTGAGCTATTTGTAAATCTCTGAAATCTTTCCTGGATCCTAGCCCATTGACATTCCATATCAGAGCCCCTAGTGACTCACCTGATACTTTGGAGAAGCTTTATTCTCCTGTGATCCTTTTGTGGTGTGCCCAGCTACTCAGAAATGCCCAAAATGTATTTAAACTTCTGACTTCTGATATTATCCCACTCATCCATATCCTGGGATGAGCACATGGCCTCTTGTTAACAACTCACTCGTCCTCCTTCAGAAATGATCCAGCTATGGAAGAAGAGAGCCCTAAGTACTTATGAGCTTTCTCCATCACAGGTAAGAGAGGACTTGGGAGCATGATCCACAATGAAGAAGGAGCAGTTAAAACCATACAAGCTAGACATGACCTATCTCCTGGGTAATAGAGGAAGACCAACTCTGTTAATTGGTCCCTTGTTTAGACTATAAGATCTCCCTCCGTGATGTTAACCTTTTGGGACATTTCGATAGCAAGGTACCCTGGAAGAAACATGGGGCTTATCTAGAGATCATTTCCAACCTTGTTATCCGTAAAATACGTCACCCAAGCATAGGAACTGTCATCAGAGACCTCTGCCTGGGAAAAACACCAGGAAATAGGGAACCTCCAGGAATGCTGAGTCTGACTCTGCCGTAGAGGGAATCTCAACTATCTGCTGCCTTATTTTGAACCAGTTGTTTGGGGGGTTGTTTTTCACTTTTAGATGGGACTCTATAGATGGATAACGTTCAGAAAGACCTTCCCTACTTAGGATAGGGGAGACGAAACATAAACAGCTCTCTTCTTGTCTCCTGCGGCTCCAGCTGTTTGGTTTAAACAAGTGAAAGAGAAGGAAAGGGAGAACAAGAGAAAGAGAACAAAGAAGGGTAGAGACAAGGAGGGAGAAGGGGGAACTGGGCAGAGTAGGTAGGAACCTTTGAAAAGGTAAATAAACCAATGTCCCCAAAACACACACCGAGAAGGAACTCTTCCACCTCCCTTCACACCACTTTGCTGTCTTCTCCCTCCAAATATATGAGAAGTAACTTTTACAGCCAAGACAGCGAAGTAGACTAACCCCTTGTCCTTGGTCCCCAAAGTCTGACTTTTTTCCCCTAGGCACTGCATGGGAAGGACATCTTAGGGGATATAAGAAGCTAAGCTATGTCTAATGAATGAGTTGTAATCTATTAAAGATGAGGTCTGCTCACTATCTGCAACATGTCTTTAATCCCTGGTTTTAGGCACATCCAACCTACTTTTTAAATTTTTCACTTAGCTGCATGGAATAGCTAATCAATATTTTGAAACATTTTTCAAATGTTTTACTTAATTTTTTCTTCCTCATGTATGGGACCACTCCCTTCTTCCAAGCAGATAAGTTGCCAGCTTCTTGAGCCTCAGAGAAGAGGGGTGACAGGAAAAGAAATATGAAGCAGAGCTGATGAGGTCAACAATATGAGTAAGTCTTCAGATGGCTTATAGACAGAGCCCAAGGGCATAAATACATCCCTCAACTAAGTTTAGAGACACCAAGAACAGAGACGCCCTCACCAAAAGATGGTTAGAGTCTGCATTGGCAGGCAGAAACATACGAGAATGTGATCACAGTGGTTCAGGTAAAGAGCCACTGGGCAGTGAGGGCTTGGGTCCTACAAAGTTTCCGTGACTATCACAGTCAAGGGTGGAAGTAGAACGGTTCCTCTTCACCAAGAGTGCTTGTGAGCAGCGTAGTCATCAGACCGAACAAATCTTGGTGATGGGGATAAATGAAATTCAGTAGCTGAATTCCATTTGTGATTTGACAGCTGGGGATCTGATGAAGCCATAGATATTCCAGGAGATGCTGCTATGGAGAAAGGTCACGGACCTGACCTGCCATCGCCCTGGCATCATTCAAACCCTCTAGAACTTACACACAAATGCAGGGAGAAAAACGACAGACCCTTGAATAGACCAATTTTTTCCACGTAGTGAAATAAGGGGAGGGCAAAGGAAAAATAGCGTTATGGAAAGATAATAAACATTATTTCCTGAATCCTTAAATTTGTGGATTGGTTATCAAAACGTTTTGGGTTCATTATAGGTATTATTTTCCTCCATGTACATTCTCATAGATCAACTGAATTTCCCTTAATGTGTTTAACTGTTTTTTTCACATGGCATATAAATTGTTCCCAAATTTTCAATGAATGTTTTCTAATATAGTTATTCTGAAGCATTTCTAACGATCGGTGTGATAGGCAACCTTCAAAATGGTCCCCAGAGAGATCCCGTTATGGCTCAGCAGCTTATGAACCTATTATCCTTGGGTTGCAGGTTCGATCCCTGGCCTTGCTAAGTGGGTTAAGGATCTGGCGTTGCCGTGAGCTGTGGTGTAGGTCGCAGACGCGGCTTTGATCCCGCGTTGCTGTGGCTGTGGTGTTGGCCAGCAGCTACAATTCTGATTTGACCCACAGCCTGGGAACTTCAAATGCTGTGGGTGCAGCCCTAAAAAGTAAAACAAAGAAAAAATGGTCCCCAGTGATCTGTAGATGTATGTATGCCCATACCACTACTAGATTTAATAGGCCAACCCATGTAACCAAAAATACCCATCTTCTGCCATCAACTTGCCAGCTCTGTGAAAGATCCATTTTGACAGTGGATCCTCCAGCCTCAGTGTAGCTTCAGAAGACTAGAGCTCTGATTAACTACGTGAATGCTACTTGGTGAAAGACCCTGAGCCAGAACCACACAGCCAATATTCCCCTGAATTCCTGACCCACAGAAACTGAATAAAATAATAAATACCTCTTTTTGTCTGAAGCTATAAATTTCTGTAATTTTTTTTGCCTTTTTTAGGGCTGCACCTGCAGCATGTGGAAGTTCCCAGGCTAGGGGTTAAATAGGTGCTACAGCTGCCAGCCTGCAGCACAGCCAAGATGCATCTGTGAACTACAGCAGCTTACAGCTGCCAGATCCCTAACCCACTGAGCAAGGCCAGGGACTGAATCCACATCCTAATGGACACTATACCAAGTTCTTAACCCTCTGAGCCACAACAGGGACTCCCAGATATTTTCTTTTTTTAATTGAACTATAGTTGATTTATGATATTGTGTTAGTTTCTTGTGTGTAGCAAAGCGATTCAGTTATGTTTTTCAGATCATTTTCCATTATAAATTATTACGCGAAGTTGAATATACGTCCCTGTGCTATACAGTAAATCCTTATTGCTTATCCATTTTATGTACAGTAGTTCGTACCTGCTAATCCCATGCTCCTAATTTATCTCCCCCTTCCCCCTTTGGTAACCATAAATTTGTTTTCTATGTCTGTGAGTCTATTTCTGTTTTGTATATACATTCATTGTGTTATTTTTAGACTCCACATATAAATGATATTTTTGATATTTGTCTTTCTCCAACTTACTTTACTTAGTATGATCATCTCTAGGTCCATCCATGTTGCTCCAAATGGCAATATTTCATTGTTTTTTATGGCTGAGTAACAGTCCATCTTCTTAAACCAAGCATCTGTTAATGGGCAGTTGGGTCGTTTCTGTGTCTTGGCTACTGTAAACACTGCTGCGATGAACATTGGGGTGCAGGTATCTTTTCAAATTAGAGTTTTTGTCTTGTCTAGTTTTCATCCCTAAGAATGGGATTGCCAGATCATATGGTAGTTCTCATTTTGGGTTTTTAAGGAACTTCCATAGTGCACCAGTTTAAAGCCCCCCAACAGTGTAAGAGAGTTCCCTTTTCTCCACACATTCTCCAGCATTTATTATTTGTAGACCTTTGATGATAGCCTTTCTAACTAGTGTGAGATGATACTTCATTGTGGGTTTGATTCGCATGTTGGATATTTTCTAATTGTCTTAAACTGATTAGGGTTCAACCTTGAAAGCCATAGTTGAAACTAATTCTACTCAAGCAATGATGCCAGAGGACAGAAAAGGTTATTTTTCCCTTCAAACAGATATTTTCCCTTTCATGGTGAGTTACATCTAATTGTAAGTGTTAAATAAAATTAAATCAAGTAAATGAAGAAGGCTAGGGTCTTTATCAAAGCTTTTTACACTAGCTAAAGCAGGAAAATCTCATGAATGGTGTGCTGTTGAAAAACTACTAGGTATGGCATGTATGATGAAAAACAATTCCAGGACCTTCAGAGATCTGAAAGCCACTGACACAGAAAGTGTTCATGAAAGAAGAAATACTTGCTTTGCCTTCTAGAAAAAAGAGGGACTGCGTGGGGGTGGGGAGGAGTGTCACCCAGACAGATAGTGCAGAAAATTATAGGAGCTCCCGTTGTGGCTCGGCAGGTCACAAACCAGACTATTATCCATGTGGATACAGGTTTGATCCCTGGTCTTGCTCAGTGGGTTAAGGATCCAAGGTTGCTGTGAGCTGTGTTGTAGGTGGCAGACTAGACTTGGATCCTGCATTGCTAAGGCTGTGGTGTAGGCCAGCAGCTGCAGCTCTGATTGGCCCGCTAGCCTAGGAACTTCCATATGTTGCAAGTACAGTCCTAAAAAGAAAAAGAAATACAGCAAATTATAAACAGCATGTGTTACAGCATGCATGAAATAAGTTAATGAATGAATACTTATTGGACTGGAAGGTGTGTAGAGATACAGGACTTCTTTTTTTTTTTTTTGTCTTTTTAGGGTTGCACCTGCTGCATATGGAGGCTCCCAAACTAGGGGTCGAATCAGAGCTGTAGCTGCTGGCCTACACCACAGCTGCAGCAATGTCAGATCCAAGCTGCATCTGCAACCTATACCACAGCTCACAGCAATGCCAGATCCTTAACCCACTGAGCAAGGCCAAAGATTGAACCTGAGTGCTCATGGATACTAATCAGATTCATTTCTGCTGAGCCACGACAGGATCTCCAGAACCCACCTCTTCTTGATTAGGCTCATGGATACCACCCAGCTGCATCTTAACCCCGGATTGAGTGTTATTTCCAATTGTGTTCTAGTCAGGTTCAAATTGAGGGGTAAGATGATCCCTGCCAGGCTACTTCCTTAGCTCATAGTTGTCAGGAAATGAACTATGAATTTCACTGCATGTCTGACACACGGACTTCCTCCCTCTTGTCCATATAGGTCGGTTTTGCTCCTTAAGAATTTCTTAAAATGAGGAGTTCCCATCGTGGCGCAGTGGTTAACGAATATGACTAGGAACCATGAGGTCGCGGGTTCGATCCCTGCCCTTGCTCAGTGGGTTAACGATCCGGCATTGCCGTGAGCTGTGGTGTAGGTCGCGGACACGGCTTGGATCTTGCGTTGCTGTGGCTCTGGCGTAGGCCGATGGCTACAGCTCCGATTCAACACCTAGCCTGGGAACCTCTATATGCCGTTGGAGCGGCCCAAGAAATGGCAAAAAGACAAAAAAAAAAGAACTTCTTAAAATGAAAAAAAACCCAGCTTCTTTTTGCATAAGGAAAAGATAAAGATTGTATTAGAATAGCAAATCATGCCACACAATGTCAACATGATACTTCACACATGCCAGTTTTTCTATTTATGTTGGTGTGTAAATCCAATCTGATATCATGAGTCTATTTCAGAAGAAGTTTGTTTTGACAACGATGAGATGTCTTTTCTTTCATGAGGTCTCCCTGGGTCCCGGATGTCTGCTTATTTCTAGAGTGTGGTACCACCAAAGTATGTGGTTTGTCTGTCTTCCAACCAGATGGTTCCAGCCTTCTGGACTGGCAACGCTGATGAGAGAGACTGCCACATCCACATTGTATCAGTTCCAAGCCACGATGGCATCAGCTATGGCTATTTCTTTACTTGTAGGAAAGAAAGGACTCTCATCTTTGACCAGAACCATAAGCAGTATTGGACATAGGAGATTTTGGCCAGCATTAGAAAGGGAGAGAGAAGCATGAAGAGTGAGAGTGGAATAAATGCAGCAAAGTTTCGATATAAGCAGTTGGTTTTTTTTTCCCCATGATACAGAAGATGTTACAGACAAGGAAACACCAAGAATTCAGAGAAGCTAGTCCTAGATCAAGCTGATGGGATTCATGGTTTGTCTCCTTCCATGCAAAACATTCAGACTCTCCCTGCTCATTTGTTGGTCAGGGTGCTCCAAATTAGTTATCTGGATGCAGGGGAGTGAAATGCAAATGTTTCCTTACTCATGTGGATCATCACAGAAGAGGCAAGCTCTAGGTTTGCCTAGATTTAAGACTGGAAACGTGAGACTATTAACCTTTAGAAAAAGGCTTAAAAAAAGCTTGTTTAATGTATCAGTCACTAATTGGGGTGTGTGTGTGTGTGTGTGTGTGTGTGTGTGTGTGTGTGTGTAACCGTATATATCTACAAAGATTAGGGGACTGTTGATGGTCCATAAACAATAATTGAGTTTCTGTAAACACTAAAAATCAAAGCACAAAATGAGATTATAAGAGATAATTAAAATGTTTAAAAGAGGCCATTTAGAGACAAAATATTTCTTAGACCAAAAGAAGGGAAAGCTGTCTGTTGATCTGTAAATAGCATATTCATTAACAGGGGAAATGGTCACTTTGAAGAGAGGAAAGTGAGTGCCTGGGGAGAAAACTTAGTGGTGTCCTGGCCCAGAGCCTCAGCCTGCCTGGACCCTGTAGCCAGGCCCATCTGGCACGGGTATACATTATCCACTTTGCTTTGATTCCTTTCTTTCCAAATAGACTTTCGATTGAAATTTGCCTTTCCATGTGGTTTCTTCAACGAGACAAAGTATTGTGCCACTGGCACAAGTACACAGTTGGCGGCTTGGTTCTTCACTGAAAATTAAAAATGACATTCTGGTTTATGCAGCCAGCTCTTCTGAGCTTGGTTAACTTCAGTCCATCTGGAAAAGATTCTCGGACATGGCAAAATGAGCACCATACCCTGGATGGCCGTTATTTTACTAAGATCAATTCATCTTCAAGCTGGCCTAGCCGCCCGCTGGAAACAGCTATAACTCGTCCTGTTTCAAACAGCTGTAAAATACCTGATCCTCTGAGTGCCAAAAACACTCTGTTTGATGTACTTCTGCGTATATGCTCCATAATAAATGCACTTGTTTGGGACGTTTCATTCAACATGTGTTTTACTATAAACTCCAAATTATTTTAGCTTTATTCAGGCTTTGTGCCCGTCTCCACTTTAAGCACTAGATTTCATGATAATTAATGAATGAGCATTACTTTCTCCTGGGTAGTTGGGCAAACTGCAAAAGCACCTTATATCTTCTCAATGAAAAAAGAAAGTTTCCAGTACTAGCAAACATACACGCAGCCAGACAAAAGAGATTTTTATAAAGACATTATAGTAAGAATCTTTGCTCATGAAAAAAAATAGAAATAATAATAAGCCAGTGACTTCTCCAGGTAAATCCAAAGCATAAGCCTTATTTTTTTCCCAATGGCTTCTGGCATAGGGAGAATTTTTTTTTGGGGGGGGGGTCTCTTTGGGGCCATACCTACGGCATATGGAAGTTCCCAGGCTAGGGGTCAAATCAGAGCTGTAGCTGCAGGCCACACCCATAGCAACATGGGATCCAAGCCGCATCTGTGACCTACATCACAGCTCATGGCAACACTGGATCCTTAACCCACTGAACAAGGCCACGGATCGAACCTGCCTCCTCATGGATACTAGTTGGGCTCATTACCACTGAGCCACCACGGGAACTCCCGGCATGAGGAGAATTTAAGATAAACTACTAAAGGTAAAATGAAGGGTAGGAATTCAGTGAACTGAAGTACATATAAGGAAAGATGGAGGAAAAAGGGAAGAAGGAAAAAGGAAAGTGTTCTAGGAGATGACAGAATTGGCACTGTGGTAGTGTTTCCACTTGTGGGGATTTCTATGAACTTGAGTTGTTTCTATTTCCCTAAGGACTGCTTCCTGCACACAAAAGTAGCAAAGGTGAGATCTTGTAGGCATACACTTTTACTGAGACTATTTTATCCCAATTGAGTAGATATTATAAACCTATTTACCTTTTCTGTTTTTAGCACATTAACCTGGATTTCTCCTGATTTGTACAAAGTTGATTGACAGTATCATTGAATTGGATAATATTATGAGCTAACATTTATTGTTGCCATATGCATAGGTCACTAGGCTAAGCCCTTTTCATGCATAGTCTCAATTGTCGCACCATTTCTATGAGGTAGATACAATTATTACTCTCATTTTACATGTGAGAAAAATGGAGCTTGTAAGTAACTGGCATAAGGCCACTTACAAAATGGCAGAGATGAGGTTAATAATCGCAGGTCTAATCACTTAAAAACACTTAAAAAATACTCTTAACTAGTCTTTGCTAGAGTCTCCGCAGACTCACTTTCCAATGCAGCAAAGCCATGACAAAGATCACATTTCCTACCAAACTAAGGAAATATCTCCTATTCTTTGGCTCAGATGGTGATAAATCATTACAGCATAATACTAGTAGTATCACCCCTTAAGCATGTGCTATACACCAGGCACTATTATGAGAGTTCACATATACGGACTCATTTAATTCTTTACAATAAGCCTATAGGATAATTACTATTATTATCTCTGTTTTACAGATGAGAAACTAAAGCACACAGGGCCCAAGTATCTTGTTCAAGGACACATAGGTAAGTATTTATTCATATATGACCGATTCAAAATAAGCCACAGGTGAAAAATTTATTCCAGTTCTTACTGCCAGTTCAAGGACACAAAGCAAGTTTTCAGAAAATATGGAGGAGAAAAATCACTCTCTTCAATTCTTTGGCTAAATTCTCTTCTAGAACATATCAAAAAAAATGGTAAGGAGAAAAGAGAAGGAAGGAAAGAGCAGAAAAGAAAGAAAGAAAGAAAGAAAGAAAGAAAGAAAGAAAGAAAGAAAGAAAGAAAGAAAGAAAAGAAAGAAAGAAAGAAGAAAGAAAGAAAGAGGGAGGGAGGGAGGGAGGGAGGAAGGAAGAGAG
Source organism: Phacochoerus africanus (assembly GCF_016906955.1). NCBI lineage: Eukaryota > Metazoa > Chordata > Mammalia > Artiodactyla > Suidae > Phacochoerus > Phacochoerus africanus. The sequence goes on along the minus strand of NC_062547.1, from coordinate 11,955,869 downwards.
AAAGAGAAAGACAAGAAAAGATTTCACCCCAGATGAAGGTAAGCTCCTCTTACATAGATTCCTAAGAATCTTGGAGTGTTGGTTAGAAAACTGTTACTTTGGACTTAAAAGACAATTCCCTGGTTTTGTTCAAGTCACCTCTGTGACTACGTTTTGTATATTTGATTAAATTAGCCATAAGTTGTCCCATTTATTCAATCATTAAGATCCTATTGGAAGTTTTTAATCTCTCTCCTGCCTTAAACATCTAAAGAGTCAGTACTATATCCTCATCAATCATGGTGTGTAACAGCCACAATTCTCAAATAAGGCAGGGCGTCTGCCTTGTGGTGCTCATGTGTTCTAACTTGTTTAACCTCATAAGAAGGAAAGGCAACTGTTTTAAGGAAAAGGTACCCCCCCTCAGATTATAATGCTATGTATTCCTAACCTACCCTAAGAATCTCCACTCTCCATTATATGTGGAATCTAATATATGGCACAAATGAACCTCTCTACAAAAAGGAAACAAACTCATGGACATGGAGAACAGACTTGTGGTTGTCAAGGGGGAGAGGGAGAGAGTGGGCTGGACTGGGAGTTTGGGGTTGGTAGACGCAAACTACTGCAATTGGAATGGATAAGCAATGAGAGCTGCTGTATAGCACAGGGAACTCTATCCAATCATGTGATGGAAGATAATATGAGAAAAAGAATGTGTATATATAAGTATAATTAGGTCACTTTGCGGTACATCAGAAATTGACAGGACATTGTTGACTCAACTATAATTAAAATATTTTAAATAATAAAAAACTTTAAAAAAAATTTTTTTAATTCTCTACCCTGAATGCTGGACTAACATTTTTCCAATATTTTTCTTCTACAGACACAAACTCTCTTTTTTTTCCTTTTTTCATTTTAGATGTACACACGTCCATTCTTTTTCAGATTCTTTTCCCACACGGACCATCACAGAACATTGGATAGAGTTCCCTGTGCTGCACAGCAGGTCCCTGTCGGCCACTCTTTCCATATACCTCAGGATGCATATGCTAATCCCAAACCCCCAGCCCATCCCTCCCCACCAGACACAAACTCTTACTGTGATGTCCCAGGTGGTCGGTCTTTGTCATGGTGAAGTTTTCTGCTCAACGGAACACTTATCTCAAATCTACACAATGCTATTCATTCTAGAAACTAATAACAGCCAAATTGTTTTCCAGTAACCAACAGAAAATGGTTAGAGGAATATTGAAAGAGGAAAGAAAAAAAATGTTGATCTGCACAAATCATCATGCAAATCAACTAGTCCAAACCTACATGAAAGTCTGAACAAGTGACCCAACGGACAGCTTTACTGTCAACATTACGTCTGGGTAGGAAAAATCAGTGCCCAAGAGAAAGTACATAATCCCTTTCCATGACTTTCCTCATGGCTCTTTTTATCTCCTTATTTCTAAGACTGTAGATGATGGGATTCAACATAGGGATCACCAGAGCATAGAATATGGACACCACCTTGTCTCGGTCCAGGGAGTAGCTGGAACTAGGTCGCATGTACATGAAGAGACCAGAACCGTAGAAGAGGGTCACAGTTGTCAGATGGCAGGTACAGGTGCTGAAGGCCTTGCTCCTGCCTTTAGCTGAACCGATATTCAGGACAGTAGCCACAATGTAGCCATAAGAGAGGAGGAGCACAAGGGCAGATACCACTCCAACAACAACAGCTACAAGGAAGATCACCACCTGGATGATGAAGGTATCTGAGCAGGACAGAACTAGGATGGGACGAAGGTCACAGAAGAAGTGGTTGATCGTATTGGGCCCACAGAAATCATGCCGATAGAGTAAGTATGTTTCAATCAAAGAACTGAGGAATCCGCCCACATAGGCCCCAGCCACCATCTTTAAACAAAGCGTATGGGATATGAGGGCTGGGTAGAGCAATGGGTTGCAAATTGCAGCATACCGGTCATATGCCATGGCTGCCAAAAGATAGCACTCAGTCAGCCCAGCTCCACAGAAGAAAAAGTACTGTGTGGCACAGCCAACAAAGGAAATGCTTTTCTGCTCTGTGATGATGTCAGAGAGCATTTTGGGGACTGTGGAGGACACATAGCCAATATCTAAGAAGGACAAGTTACTGAGGAAGAAGTACATGGGCGTGTGTAGGCGGGAGTCCATCCTGATGAGGGCAATGAGGCTCAGGTTCCAGGCTAGGGTCAGGAGGTAAATCCCCAGGAATAACACAAAAAGGAAAACCTTCATTTGCGGATGATCTGAAAATCCCAGGAGGATGAATTTTGTCACAATTGTGTCATTCCTTCCTCCAGCCATAGACCTGCTTCCTGCATAAAGGAAAGAGGCAATCTTTCAATCAGACTTTGTTATTCTATGAGTGGTTATTTCCTAGAAGGTCATACAGTTAACACCAAGTTTAGCCACCTCCTGGACAGTCTACTGGGAGGAATTCAGCCTCTGATAATCTCTTGACACTATTTAAAATCTGCATGCTGCATAACTTGTTCCCTAGAAGAGAATCAGTCTCATAAAGAAGAGATTGGGAGTCAGTAATAAGAATTTTCCCCACAGCTCCATTCCTAACTCCCCAGAGGACTGTGAAAAAGTCACTTCATCTCTTTGGATCCTCATTTTCTCAATTGAAAAATGGGAAGGTTGAATCAGATGAGTCTCAGGGTTCCTTTGGACTTTGGGTTTCTTATAGCTTTTTAGATCTCTTAACTTCAAAATATAAACCCAGAGTTCCCATTGTGGCACAGGGGAAATGAATCTGATTAGTATCCATGAGGATGCAGGTTCAATCCCTGGCCTCACTCAGTGGGTCAGGGATCTGGCGTTCCCATGAGCTGTGGTGTAGTTCGCAGATGTGGCTTGGATCTAACATTGCTGTTGCTGTGGCATAAGCTTGCAGCTGCAGCTCCAATTTGACCCCTAGCTGGGAACGTCCATATGCCACAGGTGCAGCCATAAAAAGGAAAAAAAACAGAGACAACAAATTTTTAAAAACCCAAGTTTACAAAAAATTTAGGAATTTCTTCCTATATTTTATATACTTTAATATGAGAATCAAAAAAGAAACTAAATACAACAGGCTATATTTTACATATTCCATTTTGAGGAAGAAAATTCAATCCATAATAAAAACAACCCATTCTTTTAGGTAGTAAAACTAGAGGGAAAAAATATATATGCGGTATGTATACATATATATTATATACCTACACATGCATTCTTAGAATTTTTCTAATTATATAATGGTTTTATAAAAGTCACTGTATAAAATGCATAAAAAGACTAAAACTGGGACTAACTATGTTCATTGCAGCATTATTCACAATAGTAAAGATACAGAAACAACCTAAATGTCCACTGAAGGGTGAATGGATAAAGAAAACTTGAAATAAATAGATAGATAAATACAAGGATAGATAGATAGACAGATAGATGATAGATAGATAGATAGATAGATAGATAGATAGATAGATAGATAGATAGATGATAGACACTGGAATATTATCAGCTGTAAAATGAAAAAAATCTTGTCATTTGCAAGAATATGGATGAACATGGAGGGCTATGCAAAGTAAAATAAGCCAGACACAGAAGAATAAATTCTGCATGATCTCACCCATACATGGAATCCTAAAAAGTCAAACTTTAAAAAGTAGAGAGTATCTACCCCCTGGTGTTTTAGTCACATGTTGTTTAGTCTCCATGTAGTAGGTTTTTTCTCGCTTCTTTTCCTGTGATTGATTTCTAGTTTCATGCCATTGTGGTCAGAGAAGATACTTGAAATAATTTCTATACTCTTAAATTTGCTGAGGTTAGCACTGCTGTACAGCAGAAAAAATATATATATAAATAAATGATTTTTTTAAAAAAGTAGAGAGTAAAATGGTGGTTGCCAGGGTTTGGGATGGGGTGGGGCGAATGGGGAGATATTGGTCAAAAAGTACAAAGCTTCAGTTACTCTGGTAGAACAATTTCTGGAGAATCCAATGACAACCTAGGTGACAAGAGTTAATATTACTGTGTACTTGAAAGTTGTCTAAGAAGATAGATTTTTTTTTTTTTTGGTCTTTTCTAGGGCCACACCCATGGCACATGGAGGTTCCCAGGCTAGAAGTCTAATCAGACTGTAGCCGCCGGCCTTCGCCACAGCCACAGCAACATGGGATCCGAGCCCCATCTGCAACCTACACCACAGCTCACAGCCACGCCGGATCCTTAACCCACTGAGTGAGGCCAGGGATCAAACCCACCACCTCATGGTTCCTAGTTGGATTCATTAACCACTGAGCCACGATAGGAACTCCGAAGATAGATCTTAAATTAAAACTTCACACACACACACACACACAGAGGTAACTAGGTAGAGAGGATAGATAAGTTATTTAACCTGATCTATGAGCTTTTCACCATGTATGCATATATGTATATAAACACCAAGTTGTACAGTTGAAGACATGCAATTTTTTTTTGTCTTTTTGCCTTTTCTAGGGCCACTCCCACAGCATATGGAGTTCCCAGGCTAGAGGTCTAATCGGAGGTGTAGCCACTGACCTACACCAGAGCCACAGCAACTCAGATCCGAGCCGCATCTGCAACCTACACCACAGCTCACGGCAACGCTAGATCCTTAACCCACTGAGCAAGGCCAGGGATTGAACCCTCAACCTCATGGTTCCTAGTCGGATTCGTTAACCACTGCGCCACAATGGGAACTCCAAGACATGCAATTTCTAAGTGTTAAATATATATCTATAAAGTTGTTAAAGTAAATACATTATTTGTAGCTTTGCGTCTTCTAAAAATTTCAAATCTCCCCACATTCACTGATGGAGCAGGCGAAACCAAGAAGCACCACGATGACTCTTCACTATAACATCAATCTATTAATCCTACCAAAAAGGAAATTAGATGAGTTTGGTGTTTCTTACCTTAATGAAATCTTCCCTACCAGAATGTAATCTAATCAAAAGTAGTCAGGGAGTTTTATCTGTTCTGTTTATTTAACTATCCTGATTCTCCAAAACAGTGTCTGGCAGGCACACTAAATATTTGCTTAACAAATGAATTTTTCCACTGCTTATTCACAGAACTTAGCAGTGTATTTGGCTTATAATGAGTCCTCTGTTGTAATAATATAATATGTAATATGTAATATATGCACAAACATTTATTTTGGGCTTATCAAGTACCAGGCAGTGTTCTAAGAACTTGATTTATATTAACTCATTTAATCATCCCTGGAGGTGGGTAGAATGACTGCCCCTTTCGCAGATAAAAATATGAGGAAGGCTGTATTTGTATAACGGTCATAATAAAAGGTGGCAGCTAAACTTACTGAATGGTTTCAGGCAGAAGCGTCCTGTGTTCTGTTGCTACAGGAGAAGAATCATCGGTTGCTTTGCTCCAATCACATCTTTTACAAATCTTAGTTCATCTGGATTTCCCTGCTCCAAGTCTATTTCATCTGCTCTATGTCTGGTTTCTGGTTCAGCCAATTTTTATACTTTGGACTCATGCAAATAGTAATAACTCTTTCTGTAATTGCTATTCCTTTTTTATCAAGTCTTTGAATGGCCTTTGAGAGTTCATTATTTTAATGGGCAGGGGTAACCATACTCTCCCTCCATGTGGCTGCTTTGTTACTCACTCCTGGGTCCAAAGTAAAGCCCAGCAATCATTAGAGCTCAACATTTCCGAGTGCTAATTGTTCTCTGGGGTGATGGGCAACAGAGCCAACCACCCTTCACCAGAGTCTTATTCTCATTTCCCTGCTTTATCCACCTTGAGCTTCTCCTGATCTAAGTCCAGGAAGGCTTCCTCTTGTACTGGGGGGTTGCCTTCCACTTTAAGACCCTTCATTGTGAGTAAACTACACAAAAACTGATCAAACTTTGTACTAAAATATAGTTGATAGCAAACAGGTTTGTAGTTGCCAAAGGGGAGGGAGGAGGGAGTGGGATGGACTGGGAATTTGGGTTTAGTAGGTGCAAACCAGTACATTTAGAATATACAAACAATGAGATTCTACTGTATATAGCACAGGGAACTATATCGAATCTTCTGGGATAAACCATGATGGAAAATAATATTAAAAAAGAATGTACATACATGTATGACTGAGTCATTTTGCTGTACAGCAGAAATAGGCACAACACAGCAAATCAACTATAATAAAAAAAATTTAACCAAAACCGTAGTGTTTAAAAAATGTCCAACTGAGGGAGTTCAGTTTGAATTCTGGATCTCCCACTGTATTCATATAGACATGTAACAAGTTTTTTAATCTCTTAAGTATCAATTTCCTCACTTGTAAAATTGGTATAATAATAATATCTACCTCCAATGTTTTGATGTGATCCTGAAATGAGATGTGACTAAAAAGATCTTAGCATTGAGCCTAATGAAAGAAATCACTCAATGGATGGCAACTGATATCATCATGAACTCTGCCTCTAGGGTCATGGCCAAAAGCTCCTTTCCTTCTATCTGACTTTTGTCCTTTTTTCTTTTTTTTTTCTTTGTCTTTTTTTTTTTTTTTGCCTTTTCTAGGGCCACTCCCGCGGCATATGGAGGTTCCCAAGCTAGGGGTCCAATTGGAGCTGTAGCCGCTGGCCTACACCAGAGCCACAGCAACGTGGGATCCAAGCAGCGTCTGCAACCTACACCACAGCTCATGGCAACGCCGGTTCCCTAACCCACTGAGCAAGGCCAGGGATGGAACCTGCAACCTCATGGTTCCTAGTCAGATTTGTTAACCACTGTGCCACGATGGGAACTCCTCTATCTGACTTTTAACTCTCACTCATTTTCATCGTGATAAAAACAGTGCCTCAACACTTTAACATGTTGGGTGCTACTCCCAGAACTGCCACAACGTGGATGTATCCCCGGGGGTGAGTCAGTTTACCCTTCCCACCCTTGGGCCTGAGTGAATTGGGCTCACTCTCCCTCAAATTCTGAAAGTCTGAAATTTTGAAACACTGATTTCTTGTTTTTTGAAAACTTTTCTTCAGGAATAAAATTTACAAAGGAGGAATTCATCTGTTTTGTGGAGATTAAGTTAGCAATCTTCAGTCTGAAAATAAAAATCAGTTGGCAGAAGGAATTCAACGGTTACCATGGTTCAGTGGTAACAAACCCAACTAGTATCCATGAGGATCTGGCAGTGCTGGGGCTGTGGCCTAGGCCAGGAGCAGCAGCTTCAGCTCAACCCCTAGCCTGGGAGCTTCCATATGCCGCTGTTTCTGCCCTAAAAAGAAAAAAATATATAACCAAAGGGAAAAATTAATTTTTAAAAACACTGATTGGAGGGCATAGGTAAAAGAGGGAGGTGCCGTATTATTTCTAAGGAATCACGTTTTCATTTACTCTGCATGGTAACAATATTTTTTAAAGCTGGGGCCATAAGAGTCACTTTTATCAGAAGCTCATGCCAGCCTAGGAATGCAGGAAATGGCACTGTTATCCTGTCTGTCCTGCAGCATGGAAAAGGGCGGGAGCTGACTGCCAACCTTAGTCCCCCATACCATGCGATCAGGAAATCATCTCCAGAGTTCCTGTCGTGGCTTAGCAGAAACGAATCTGACTAGCATCCATGAGGACACAGGTTCGATCCCTGGCCTCCCTCAGTGGGTTAAGGATCCAGCGTTGCCGTGAGCTCAGATGTGGCTCAGATCCCGAAATGCTGTGACTTTGGTATAGGCCAGCAGCTACAGCTCCTATTCAGCCCTTAGCCTGGGAACCTCCATATGGTGGTTGAAAGTAATAGAGAGTGTGTTCATGAATCAGATTTACTGGAGTCATGGTGGGGGCCGGGGGGAGGGCTGGTCTCACTCCCTTCCTGACTTACTGCTGATTTACCAGCCCACCTACTCTAGTGGGTAAGCTCTCGGCCACCACCCAGCATATGCCACGGTCCTACACTCTTGCCTTCCCCCAACCATGACATGTGAAAGGACACTTTTTAATAAATGTTCATGGGGGGTGGGTTTTTTTTTGTCTTTTTAGGGCTGCATACAGAAGTTCCCAGGCTAGGGGTCAAATTGGAGCTGTAGCTGCCAGCCTACACCACAGCCACAGCAACTCCAGATCTTTAACCCACTGAGCGAGGCCAGGGATCGAACCCGCGTCCTCATGGATACTAGGCGGGTTTGTTACCGCTGAGCCGTGATGGGAACTCCCCCTTTCTAATAAATGAACAAGCGTCCTAAGCAACATCATCCAAAGATTGTCCTTCCCATCCTCAGATCCTGTGATTAGGATCACTCGACAATACCGTCATGTATCATTTTCAATGAGGTACATTTTTTACCCATGTAAATGCTGCCTTGTTTGGCCCCTAAAACAATAAAGTGTGTTAAAAGTTTGTATCTCTTGTTGTGGCATTTTTTAAGGGGATCCAGGCTAGTAAAATGACATTGAATTCTGGATCTGACTTGAAAGCCCTTTCATGTGGTCACTAGATGCCGTGGGAAAGAAGGTCCGAGCGTGTTTTCTTAAGAAGAGCCTGCACCCTCTCGGCCATGAGCTCATATGCAGGATTTTCTTAAGTGTAGGACAAGGCGGACTGGTCTAGTAGAGACAGCACCTTGCTTGGAATCAGGAGAGATATAGCAAATCCCAGGCAACCATTTACTCTGCTCCTATTTCCTCATTTAAAAAAAAAGAGGCTGAGGATGCCACCTTCTCAGACTCATTCGCAATAAATGAAGTTTAGAAAAAGAAGCTTTTCCTTGGTGCCTGGCACACAACAGACACTGCGTAAATGCTGGTTGGATCTGAATATACACAGAAAAACACCTACTTCCTGTCAGGCCGGATGATTCTTGAGCAGACAGTTGTCCATAGCCTAGAAAGCCAGTGCTTCTAACGCCTAAGCCAGATTTTTTTTTTTAATTTATTTTGTTGTAGAGTTAGTTCTAAGTCACATTTTTGATCACCTTTTCAGCCGCCTCTTTTAGACTCTTGGTTGCTTCTTTGTTAATCCATTTCTTCCCCTGCAAAAATGGGCTGAAATGATTTGTCTTAGCTGGAGGTCTCGTGCTCTTTGGAAGGGCTACCTTTGCCAGTGAGCTTTCTGAGTAATGACTGCCGTTGCTGAAAACAGGGAGCTGGGCTGGAAACACCACCATTCTTCAGGTGCTCTTGCTCTGGAGAGAGGCAGAGTTGTCACTGGCAGATGAAATCCTGCTCCTTCTTCTGCCTCACCACTTCCCCTACTTCTGCACAGTCATTTTCCGGTGTCAATATGATTTATTTGTTCTGATCTTTTCCATTCCCTGAGATATTTAAATGCCCCATGAAAATTTTCTTTTCTTCCTTGATCATCATGCAACCAACTGAGGGAAATTTTTGTCAGATCAGCCTGAGAGGAGGCATGGTATGGTTAGAAAGGATCAACTGAAAGAAGACCCGGTGAGCTAGTGCTCGCTCGCTACTTTGGGCCTGGTCTCCTCACCTGGAAACCAAGGTTGGATGAGGTAAGACCACCACCATTCCGGGAGGGCTGACACATCAGGTACCGTACAGCAGCCCCACCCCCACCACCTCACTTGATCCCCACAAAGCACCCTAGGCGGTTGGAGCCCTCCTGTTGTCACGGGTGAGGAAACCAAGCCTCCTGAGGGCACATAAGAAGCAGAGTCGGGACTCGGAATGGTCTCTGACACCAGAGCCTGCGTCTTTGACCTTGTTGCTGAAGTGACATAGTGACTTGGCAGTGCTGCAGCAGAAAGGGCCCCTCCAGATGGGGGTTCTTTCTCATGGGCACCTACACTGCCAGAATCGATTTGGGAGACATCACTGCCAGTCTGAGGACTCGGGGCATGTGTCTTAGGATCTTGTGTTCATGAAGTGTCACAGACAGGACAGAGCGAGGTGAAGAGCAGCCTTGAACCTCAGGAATCCTCAGCAGCCTTCTCTCAGGAAGACAGCTAAAGGCGTTGGAAGATGGATTTCAGCAGCAACTCCTCCACCCTGAGCCCTCTGGCAAGTTATTACTCCTCATCAGTTGAATGGGAATTATCTCCGCCCCTCAGGTGTATTGACAGCACTGGTGACCAAGACACTCATGTCAGCGAGGATCCCCTGCCCACAGCAGGTGCTTGGCTATGCTGATGGGGCTCAGAGAGAAAATGAGGGCCTTGGCAAGACCTGTCCACTCCTGACCCAGGAAACAGGCTAAGCTAAGGATTCTTCACCTGAATATCTCCTTGAAGTCTGTAGAGCTCTGAAATTGTATGCAGAATTCTGTATTTTTGTATTTTCAAAATTAATGATTAACATTTAATGCTTACTGTGTGGTTTTAAAAAAAGCAAATTATCTCAGTGGGTTAAGGATCTGGCATTGCCGTGATCTATGATGTAGGTCACAGACGAGGCTTGGACCTTGCGTTGCTGTGGCTGTGGCGTAGGCCAGCAGCTGTAGCTCTGATTCGACCTCTAGCCTGGGAACCTCCATATACCACTGGTGCAGCCCTAAAAAGACCAAAAAATAAAAATTAAAAAAAAAACAAATGGAGAGAAAAAATTGTAAAGTAGGGGCACTGAATGTGTTTGTCAATTTGTTCTGGAAGAACTGTTGCCTTATTTAACTCACCTGGATATAACCATAAACTCTCCATTCCCTTACTTTAAAATATCACATTTCAAATATGATTAAATCTAAGAATTTAAAGCAGAAGTTTAAGCAAGCATCAAAAAGTATAAAAGCAAACGGTACATAAAAGCAAATATTTAGGAGATATTTCTTTGAAATTCATCTCACTAAGATTCTATACATTCTAGAGTTAGTTCACTAACAGCTCCTCCTTACAATATGTTTGCTTTTGTGTCTGTTTAACATTTTAGCATTTTATTGAGATTAATTGATTCAAAGCAAAGCCCAGAGAAAAATCTAGAAGTGCTTGTAAGTAAAATACAATATTGAGGGACTTCCCATTGTGGTACAGCAGAAACAAATCTGACTAGTAACCATGAGGTTGCGGGTTCGATCTCTAGCCTCACTCAGTGGATTAAGGATCTAGCATTGCTGTGAGCTGTGGTGTAGGTCACAGAAGTGGCTCAGATCCCCTGTTGCTGTGGCTGTGGCGTAGCAACAGCTACAGCTCCTATTCGACCCCTAGCCTGGGAATTTCCATATGCTGCACCTGAAGCTCTAAAATATATATATATATATACACACACATATATATAAAATATGTGTGTGTGTGCAAAAGGAAAGTACCAAGCTAGAAGTCATAGAAATTAAGCTCTGATTCCCATTTTAATGAGGGAGATTAGGATCTTGATCTCTCAGGTTTTTACTATGAAACAAAAGAGCTAAAGTAGAAGAACCCAAACAGTATGGTTACAACTGAGATAACTGTATTAACAAACCATTACCTTCACTGATGCCTGCTAGCTTAGAACTCCCTCTGGAATGCTGCTGCCACCTGGTGGAAGTATGCCTAAATTGTAGGGTCAAGTTTTATGATTCCCCCGGGGGCTAAAATCTGAGATCCCAGCATTGCAATAATAATTGATCTTCCTCATATACATTATCATGAAGTAAGCATTATACCATGAGCTTTTCAAATACCTAAGTTCAATACTTTCATGCAGCTCGATGCTGGGAATGAAACCAGACCAGGAAGATGGGCAACTTACTGAGAATACTGTAAATGGTGAATAACATTAATAAGTGAATATGTTTTTATAAGGACCCTATAATTGAGGACAGGTAAGTTGCAAGTTTCACGTTCACAGAACCATTTTAACAAGTCAGATTTTTTTAGTTTTTAAAAAGAGGCATCATGACATAAAGAGCCGTCTAGAAGAGTGGACATCATAGGTTTTAAAATATTGGTAATGTTAATACATGGCAAAGTTTGAATCCTACCTATTTTCACCTGTATAACCTTGGGAACCTCACTTGATCTTATGTAAGATCTTCCTTCATCAGTGAGATGCTCCCAAATGTATCAGTGTTGTGTGGTGGTATGAAGATCATGTGATATACAACCTATATGATAATCATTATATGAGAACTATTCAGGAGTTCCTCTTGTGTGCAGTGGAAATGAATCCAACTAGGAACCATGACGTTTCAGGTTCGATCCCTGGCTTCACTCAGTGGGTTAAGGATCCGGCGTTGTCGTGAGCTGTGGTGGAGGTCACAGACACGGCTCAGATCTGACATTGCTGGGGTTGTGGTGTAGCCCTACCTCCTATTAGACCCCTAGCCTGGGAACCTCCATATGCTGCAAGAATGGCCCTAAAAAAGCCCCCCCCCCAAAAAAAACTATTCAAATGGGACAAGCTGTCTTTTTAATATACATATAAAATATTATATATACATATATATATATTTTTTTTTTTTAGGGCCATACCCTCAGCATACGGAGCTTCCCAGACTAGGGGTCCAATCAGCTGCAGCCACAGCCTCAGCAATGCAGATCCAAGCCACGTCTGCAACCTACACCACAGCTCAGGACAACGCCAAATCCTTAACCCACTAAGGGAGGCCAGGGATCCAACCCATGTCCTCATGGATGCTAATCGAGTTCACTAACCACTGAGCCACGACAGGAACTCCTACATCTTTTTAAATTATAGTTTTGTCCACATATATGTCCAGGAGTGGGATTGCTGGATTATATGGTAGTTTTATATTTTGTTTTCTGAAGAACTGCAATACTATTTTCCATCGTGGTTGTACCAGTTGACATTCCACAGTGGATTTTTTTTAAGACCCAATTACATGTTTTCCATAAGAAATCCACTTTAAATATAAAGATAGAGATAAAAAGCAATGTGATGAAGAAAGATATACCAAAAGTAAGCTGGAGTAGATATATTAATTTGATAATTACAAGAAAAATTATCAGAGATAAGAAGAGAGACTTTATAATGATAATAGTAAGGGGATAAAATTTCTGGGAATACGTAACGACCCTTAATATGTGTGCACTTAACAACAGATGTCAAAATACAGGAGGGAAAAACTGCTAGAAACACAAGGAAAAACAGACAAATCCACTACATAGAGACGCCACCATCCCTCTATCAATAATTGACAGGTCCAACAGGCAGAAATTCAATAAGGACACAATTGAATTAAATAGCACCATTACTCAACAGGATCTAATTGATATTTATAAAATATTTCATGCAACAATAGCATAATATACATTCTTCTTAGGCTTCCATAGAACATTTACCAGAACAGACCACATTCAGGGCTATAAACCATTCTATTCAAAAATCACACAAAGTATGCTCTCAGACCACAGTGGAATTAAACTAGAAAGCAATAACTGAAAATGAGATTGGAAAATTCCAATATAGATACACGTAGCTTATTAACTTTTTAATAACTCCCATGGCATCTGAAACTGCCAGTTTCTCCAGTGAAAATTATTTTTCCTACAAATACCTGACGCTATTCCCTATGCTGATTATTATATCATTAGACTTCCAATCCAGTGTCTAAGAGAGCAGTGTGAATTGTGCATGTGTTTGGGTGAAGAGCAGACAGTGAAGATGGGGAAACTGGCAGGCTCACCTTTCTAATGCAAAGGTAGGTGAGGACATGCTGAGGATGGGATTGCAGGCACCTTCAGCTTAGCACACATAAACCTTATGACTTCGATAGTGTTTTGTCTGCAGCCCCTAAGAAGTAAAACGCTCATGTGCAATTCTTGAAATATGTCATTTAGAATTAAAAGACTTAGGCTGACTGAAATCTGCTGCCTCTCCTGTAAAATACTCGGCTTCTCAAGACACATTCAAATTATAGGATTTTTTTTTGTATTAAAACTCATTCTAGGAGTTCCCATCGTGGCTCAGTGGTTAACGAAGCCAACTAGGAACGATGAGGTTGCAGGTTCGACCCCTGGCCTCACTCAATAGGTTAAGGATCCGGTGTTGCCAGGAGCTGTGGTGTAAGTCAAAGATGCGCTCAGATCCCACATTGCTATGGCTGTGGTTTAGGCCAGCAGCTACAGCTCCGATTAGACCCCTAGCCTGGGAACCTCCATATGCTGTCAGTGCGGCCCTAAAAAGACAAAAAGACACACACACACACACACACCCCCCAAAAAAGAAAGAATTTTCAGGCTGCAAAAAGGAAAACCCTGGGAAGTTCCTGTGTGGTGCACTGTGGGATCCAGCATTGCCCCAGCTGCAGTGCAGGTTGCGACTGCAGCGTGAGTTTGATCCCTGGCCTGGGGAACTTCCATATGCCATGGGTGTGACTAAAAAAGGAGGGGGAGACTCTAGCTCAGTTTTTCTTAGTAGGCACTATGATCTAAATGCTTAAAAGAACCTTATAACCATATATGATAAATGATGTTGTCGCCTCAGGACTTCACACTCCTAACTCTAAAATATCTTCTGCCAAAGTAGATCTAGAAGAGGGTGCTCTCCCCATCATGGTCCAGAGCAACCACACCAACGTGAAGGAATTTGTCTTCCTGGAAATCACTCACTTCCGGAAACTGGAGCTTTTCTTGTTTGTGGTTTTCCTTGCTGTTTATGTAGCAACTGTGCTGGGTAATGCTCTCATTGTAGTGACCATCACCTGTGAGTCCCCCCTCCACACTCCCATGTACTTTCTCCTGCGGAACAAATCTGTCCTGGACATTGCTTTTTCATCTGTCACCGTTCCCAAATTCCTGGTGGATCTTTTATCAGAAAGGAAAGCCATCTCCTACGATGGCTGCTTGGCTCAGATCTTTTTTTTCCACTTTGCTGGTGGGGCAGATATTTTTTTCCTCTCTGTGATGGCCTATGACAGATACCTTGCAATCTCCAAACCTCTGCACTATGTAACAATTATGAGGAGAGAGGTGTGGTTGGCCTTGGTGGTGGCTTCCTGGGTGGGTGGTGGCTTGCACTCCATTGTTCAGATTATTCTGATGCTTCCACTCCCCTTCTGTGGCCCCAATGTCCTGGATGCCTTCTACTGTGATGTGCCCCAGGTGGTTAAGCTGGCCTGCACCGACACCTTTGCTCTGGAGCTGCTCATGATCTCTAACAATGGGCTGGTGACCCTGCTGTGGTTGCTCTTGCTCCTGGGGTCCTACACGAGCATTCTGGTGATGCTGAGACCTCATTCTGGGGAGGGCCGGAACAAAGCCCTCTCCACCTGCACCTCCCACATCCTGGTGGTGACTCTTCATTTCGTGCCTTGCGTGTACATCTACTGCCGGCCCTTCTCTACACTGCCCATGGACACAGCTGTGTCCATCAGTAACACAGTCCTCACCCCCATGCTGAACCCCCTGATCTACACTCTGAGGAACCAGGAGATGAAGTCAGCCATGAAGAGAATGCAGAGGCGGCTTGGGCCTTTTGAAAGCAATAAATTGGGATGAGCAGTCAGATGGAGCCTGGAAATCTAATTTGAGTTGGTTACCTCGCTGCTAACCTAAGGGTCAGAGACAGCTGGCTCTTTCTCTACAGTCATTTGTCTATATCCCCAGAGCCACTAAATTCTTTTTTATCTTTTTATGACCTCACCTGCCACATATGGAAGTTCCCAGGCCAGGGGTTGCAGGCAGCTGCAACCTGTGCCACAACTTATGGCAACACTGGATCCTTAACCCACTGAGCAAGGCCAGGGATCAAACCTGCATCCTCACAGAGAAAACATCAGGTCCTTAACCCACTGAGCCATAACAGGAGCTCCAATTAGAGATAATATAAGAACAAAAGGAAGAGATGAGGTCAAACATCAGCGAGGGGCTTATGGACTAGGGAGAAGCATGGGGCATGTGGTTGAAATCAATAACCTAAATGTTGGAGTTCCCATCATGGTTCAGTGGTTAATGAACCTGACTAGTATCCATGAGGACATGGGTTTGATCCCTGGCCTCATTCATTAGGTTAAGGATCTGGCTTTGCCATGAGCTGTAGTGTAGGTCTAAGATGAACTTTGGATCCAGTGTTGCTGTGGCTGTAGTGTAGGCTGGAAGCTACATCTCCGATTTGACCCTAGCCTGGGAACCTCTATATGCCCTGGATGCGGCCCTAAAAAGACAAAAAAAAAATCCCAAAATACTATTTTGGTGTGCTCTGTGGCTCTCAAGCCAACATATCGGACCTCATTTTCTCCACCTGCAAGGTGGAAATAGCATTGTCTACACACAAGGTTGTCATGAGAATGAAATGTGATCAATGTTGAGAGCATTATAGCTGCAAAATATAGCACCACTCCTGACAACGATCAGGCACACAATGTTCCCTATTGTCTACACGTCTGCTCCTAAATATGCATATAAACAGAATATGAATGTGTTTATTTCATACATTCTCTCTCTAGTGGTGCTGCTGTTTTCAGTGGATTATTAGAATCACTTCCTGACTTAATATTGTGAGTGCAGAGTCTTCAAAGTAGTTCATGAATTAGTGAAAAGAGAAGGAACAGTTTAAGTTGTCAGATATATACATGAACAAATCTATATACATGGACCAAGCATTTCCTATACTCAAGTCCATTCTACATTTTTGCCCACTAAAATTAATCTCAAAAGAATTACAGGAGATCCCATCATGGCTCAGCGGAAATGAATCTGACTAGTATCCATGAAGATGCAGGTTCCATCCCTGGCCTCGCTAAGTGGGTTGGGGATCCAGTGTTGCCATGAGCTGTGGTGTAGGTCACAGACTCGGCTCAGATCCCACATTGCTGTGTCTGTCACTAAGTCAGCAGCTATAGCCTAGGAACCCCCTTATGCCTACAGTGCATCCCTAAAAAGCAAAAAAAAAAGAGAGAATTAACAATTTGGAGATATATCTGCACAGAATCCACATTTATTTTATGCTAACCTGAACTTCCTTCTTACCTCTATCCCCTGTTTCTATTTCACCCCAAGGCTTTTAGAGCTGGAGCAAAACTATAGTTTTCATCTATGTATGCATAGGCAATTCAAGAAAATCACTCTGGTATAAAAAAAAAATTACCTAAGGAATAACTTTTCATACACTCAAGACCCATTTTGTGTACCAGGAGAGTTAAAAAAAAAAAAAAACTGTATATAGTAACTTTATACAGGGTCACTTAAGAATAGTCACTGGGGAGTTCCCGTCGTGGCGCACTGGTTAACGAATCCAACTAGGAACCGTGAGGTTGCGGGTTCGGTCCCTGCCCTTGCTCAGTGGGTTGACGATCCAGCGTTGCCGTGAGCTGTGGTGTAGGTTGCAGACGGCGGCTCAGATCCCTCGTTGCTGTGGCTCTGATGTTGGCCAGTGGCTACAGCCTGAGAACCTCCATATGCCTCAGGAGCAGCCCAAAGAAATAGCAAAAAAAAGACAAAAAAAAAAGAATAGTCACTGGGTCTATGTTATAATCCTCTTCTCTCCCAAGAGAAGAATTCCAAGGAAGTAAATCTGCAAAGAGACAGTAAATCTCCTTTTTCTCTCTATGCTCACATCCAATTGCACCTTCTGTCTCCAATCATCATTAAAGAATTGGTCAAGAGGAATAAGGAAGCTGAGGAAATTGAAACGTACAGAACAGCTTTTTGCAAATTGTTGAGATGGGCTCATATTTAGCTAAAAAAGTCCTTCTAGGTGGTGCACATCGGGATCTTCTCTGTGTCTTACAAGACAGAGACATTGGTCCAAGACTCTTAACCTTATTGCCAGGGCTTCTCAAAATTTTAAAAATTATTGCCCCCTAGAATTGCTGTTGCAGCTCAGTGGGCTAAGAAACTGACATAGTCTCTGTCCTTGAGGATGCTGGTTCAATCCCTGGCCTCACTCAGTGTGTTAAGCATCCAGTGTTGCCCCAAGCCACAGAGTAGGTCACAGATTCAACTAAGATCTGGTGTTTCTGAGGCTGTAGCATAGGCCAGCAGCTGCTGCCTCTGATTCGACCCCTGGCCCAGGAACTACCATGTGCCTCAGGTGTGGCCATAAAAAGAATAAATAAATAAATAAATAAAATTAACTCATTCCCCTCCACCACCAAAGGATCTTTATTAGATGTTTTTCCTTGCTCTCCCTCAAGAAAACTTACTCCGAAAGATATATTATATATCTTTTTATGTACTGAGGTTCTCTGAAGAACCACAGATCACTGTTATATCTAAGGGTTTTTTTGGTCCCCAAGAACCAGTTTTTGCCCCGTTGGGCATGATGCCCACATTGAGAATGAATGATCATATCACATTAAATGTTCGTACAAATATATCCCCAATACTGACAAAATCACACACTATATAGATTTATGTCTTCTGGGGCCTTGCAAGAATTTGGAAGTTATTGAAATGTTTGAAACACCTTCATGTTTGTGTGTGTGTGTACTTTGTGTGGTAATGACTTAGCAAAGATTTAATAATCCCCACTGGAACTCCAACACTAGCAGAAGAATGTCCATTCTGTTTCCAGGCTCACATCCAATAAAATTCTCTTGGCTAATATGCATATTAGGCTTGGGCCTGAGGGACTAAGCCTAGCAGGGACACGTTGGGACAAGCAGAAGAGCCATAGTGACATGACTTCCTGAGTCTGGCGTTTCCAACAAGAAGGGTGAAGAGAAGATGTTGAAGTCCAGTATTACTAATCTTCAGAAGAACTTCACCTTCTGTCACGCTATTTCTTAGCATCATATAACCTGAGGCCCAGCTACCCAGTCTCAAAATGTGTCACTTCCTGATTGGCTGCTGAAGAATTTAGGTAAAGATATTGAACCGTCAGAATGTGAGTCATTGCAGACCACACATGAATGGTATGAGCATGAAAAGTACACCCAGTGTGTAAGATACCGCACAAATAGCTGAAAACTTCAGTGACAGAAAACAAAGTGGATGTTAAAAATATTGGGTAAGGAGGAATGTCTTCCTAAGAAGAAGAGGACACCACCACATGGTAAGAGAAAAAGCAGTTTGTATTTGGTGAAGTGATTGAGTTGCATATAAGGAGCAGATTTTGTTCCAGCTTAGGATTTGTCACAGAGCCTCTTTCCACAGGATGGGTGCTTCCTTAAAAACCATGATTTTAAGCCCAAATTCCCTTAAAAACTATGGAGGTTGCAGAGGCAGCCGGGTATAGTTACATTGCCCATGACTCACTGAGTCTCTTTTGCCTTAAGTCCCAAACTCGATAACCCAGCGCTGAAGTCTCTGGTCCACTTGGTTAATTTACACAAGTTCACTGGAATAAAAGTAAGCAAGTTGGTTCAAAGAGAAGCTGTTCTTCTGTTGAGTAGCATTTTACATTCTGCAACTGTCCTCATAAATAACCTTTCAGGGCAGGCACTGTATTTTCAGGGAAAGAGAAAGGAAATGAGTTAACTGAATGCCTATTATGTTCTGGGTACTTTACGAAACATGATTATAGTTACTCCTCATGCTACCCAGTGAAGTAAGTGCTATGCTTCCCAGTTTACAGAGGAGGAAATTAAAGGAAAATAAAGGACTTGCTCTGAGTAACAAAGGAGGCAGAGGCAGAATTCCAATCCCAGGGTGCCTCCAAACCCCTTGTCTTACCCCGCATCATGCTAGATCCTGCATCAGACTACATCATACTAAACTGTCTGCACATTTTACAACTGAAGATCTGAGGCCAGAGAGGCAGCATGACTTTCTCAAGGTCACAGAGATATTTTAAAGCCTGGATCAGAAAATAAATCTCTATCTGGCATGCCTGAAGCCAGTCCAAAGACATTAACAAAAGGGTTTCTTAGGCTATGTTTGTCAAGATCCTTCTTGCTCACTCACACTCCATTGCCCATGCTTATAAGTCATGATGCACACTTATGAGTGAAGTTTATTCATTAACTGAAAAAAAAATCATTGAGCACTGAACATGTGCCCCAAACTAAGTAAAGTTTTGATGACATTGGGATGGACGAAACACTAAGCAGACAGGATGAACTTGAGGTGTAACAGGGAAGCTACAAAGAACTAAGAAAATATAAACATAGTATAAATCAGAAGGAATAAACCATTATCTGTGCCAGAAAAGAAGTCAGTGCAGGGAATTATGGTCATAAAAGGATATTAGGAAATTTTTCAGAGAAGAGGGGACTCTGGACCTGAGTGATGAAAACTCAGTGCTCGTCAAGGAGGAGAGTCTAAGAGTGAGGAGGACATGGTGGGTGGAGATAACAACAGGAACACAGATCCAAAGGCAGAAGCCAGCAAGAATTTGCATAACATTTAAAGATCTGAAACAAGATTGAAGGAAACAGGGCACTAGATAAGAGCCAA
Source organism: Phacochoerus africanus (assembly GCF_016906955.1). Lineage (NCBI taxonomy): Eukaryota > Metazoa > Chordata > Mammalia > Artiodactyla > Suidae > Phacochoerus > Phacochoerus africanus. The sequence continues at coordinate 11,935,659 of NC_062547.1, read as the reverse complement.
GATGGAAAAAAGTCTTGGTTGCTATTGAAGGAGTTTGATGTTTTGTAGGCAATATAGAGTCATGGAAAATTTTCAAACAAAGGAATAAATGATCCCATTTGTGACTTATATTTCTGGAAACAACAGAGAGGATGTAGTTAGAGACGACAACACCAAAAGACCAGTTTGGGAATTCCTACAACCATCTAAGCAGAAATGGTAAGGGTTTAACAGGCTGAAGAGAAGGGGCACATGGAGAGCCATGAAGACAGTAGAATCCTTAGGAGAGATGTGACACAGTGTCCAGTGTCCTTGCAATGTGGGTAACTCAGACAAGTCTTTGATATAAAACGTGCTACCTATCAGTACAGGCTGTGGAGGTGATTAAGTCCACAAAGACTGGCTAAACTGGAGAAGCAAAACTAGTCCTATCCTCCAGACCAAATGAGAGGCAAAGTGTGGCGGGTTTTTGCAGTTCCTGTTGTGACTCAGCAGGTTAAGGACCTGACCTAGTATCTGTGAGAATGGGGGCTCCATCCACCATTGGTGCAATCATTTGGCCGCTCCCGTGGTGTGCGGAAGTTCCCTGATCAGGGATCAAACCAGCACCACAGCAGTAACCAGAGCCACAGCAGTGACAGCACTGGATCCTTAATCCACTGAAGCACCAGGGAACTCTAACAATGTGTGGCTTTTGTTTATTCATCCACATAATTTCTCAAGGCTCTGAAAGCTTGTTTCAACACAAACAAAGTAGGATGCTTTCCAGCCGGGCACTAATCTAGGGACCATCTCTCTATATAGAGGTTTTAGTAATTCAGAGAGATGCTAAGGCTGAGGATCTTTTTTTTTCTCTGAGTTAATTTTTATCTTTTCACCATTTCCACCATCATAAGTCTTCTCAGAAACTGTGGAACTGACATGGGCAGAATATGAACTGACATGGGTGAAGTATGTATTGGACTATGTGACGTTACACATATTTGTTAAGCTTCTTCAAGAACATGATTTTTCCTAAATTAATTCTCAAGCCATAAAACGTTGCCTACTCCTGACTCACGTGGGAAAAATATAATGAATTCCCTCTTTCTTCCCCAACAAGGACTCTACAGTAAGAGAACCAACAGGTCTCCAGGAACTGGGAGCAACCTTTGCTTATATCCTGTGTTATTTTGTACTCCATCAGGAAATGCAGATTGCAAGCTCACCAGAAACTGCTTAATTGTATAGAAAGGGCACAGGAGGAAATCCGCATTTACCTGGACCGAATATTTCACTGTGGTAACTTGCATTTCATGACATTTCTCTGTGGATGCAAGCCTGGACCTTTGCTGTCTTCCTTATGGACTGAACCATCACCATCTTTGCCATATTCTTTGTGTTAAACCCCAACCCCTGAGTGTTTATGAACTGAAATTAAAGAGACATTTCTGAAAGGTAATAGAAGAACAATAGTCTAAAATTCCATTGTGATGGAGAGTGGAAATTGAGGGAGTGATGAAATTCACTGTGGAAGGTGCTAGAAAATTCCTGTACAGAGTCCCTTACACAAATTATTTTTGGATTTATGTATTATTAAACTGGCAGGCAGTGTAGTATAGTGGAGAGATCCTAGGACTAAGAAATGGAAGACATTTATGTTACCTTCTCTGTGACACTGATTTTCTGTATGACCTTGAAAATCAATTTATGCTTATTGAGTTCAGATTCACTGTTGTTGAAGTGGGAAAGATAATGCCTTCCCACAAAACTCAGAAGGATGTTAGGAAATTTTATTGAAATTAGATGTGCAGTTGCTTTTAAAACTATAACATGCTATTGAAATCGATCCCTATCATGTTGTTGCTGAAAGGCATTTAAGGATTGATTTATTCTAATGATGTTTAAGCCATAGGAACAAAGTAGAAAGTGAATAAAATCAGAGTTGCTCTGATTCATTAAGATGTAGGGAACCCACAACCACTTCCACAAAACCTTCCTTAAGTTCTCTTTCTCAGCAACTTCTTGGGGTAGACTTTAACAGAACCCAAGGACCCCCTCTGATTATAATAGGGAAACAAACCTATAACTTATACTAATAGGGGAGCTGAAGCAGGTGGGACTGAGTGATTTCCCTGGGTAATACAGTAAGTTCATGTAAAATAAAACATGTGATTTTTTTTAATTATGTATGTTCAATTTATGCATGAGATAAATCTTTGCTTGATTTCATTGCTTTAGTAATATCATTATTTCCTTTAAAGCTGTACGTGGAGGAAAAAATATCATCCAATGGCCTTGAGAAATCATACCAGGGTGTCTGAATTTATTTTTTGTGGAATTACCCAGTCTCAAGAGTTGAGCTTGCTCTTGTTTTTCTTCTTATCTACAGTTTATGTAACAACTGTGTTAGCAAATCTTGCCATCATGGTCACGGTGACCCGGGAGTCTCACCTGCACACCCCCATGTACTTCCTGCTCCGCAACCTCTCCGTCTTGGACATCTGCTTCTCCTCCATCACTGCCCCCAAGGTCCTGGTAGACCTTCTTTCCAGGAGAAAGACCATCTCCTTCAACGGCTGCATCACACAGATGTTCTTCTTCCACCTCCTCGGTGGGGCAGATATTTTCTCTCTCTCCATGATGGCCTTTGATCGCTACGTGGCCATCTCCAAGCCCCTGCACTATGTGACCGTCATGAGCAGGGGCCGGTGCACTGCCCTCATTGTGGCCTCCTGGCTGGGGGGCTTTGTCCACTCCGTCGTGCAGATCTCCCTGCTGCTCCCACTCCCCTTCTGTGGACCCAACGTTGTGGATGGCTTCTACTGTGATGTCCCCCAGGTCCTCAAACTCGCCTGCACCGACACCTTTGTTCTGGAGCTGCTGATGATTTCCAACAATGGCTTAGTCACGACCCTGTGGTTTGTCCTTCTTCTTGTGTCTTACACAGTCATCCTTGTGATGCTGAGGTCTCACTCCGGTGAGGGCAGAAAGAAAGCCATCTCCACCTGCACTGCCCACATCACCGTGGTGACCCTGCACTTCGTGCCCTGCATCTATGTCTATGCCCGGCCCTTCACTGCCCTCCCCATGGACAGAGCTGTCTCCATCACCTTCACTGTCATCATCCCTGTCCTGAACCCCATGATCTACACCCTGAGGAACCAGGAGATGAAGTCAGCCATGAGGAGACTGAATGGAAGACTCATGCTTTCTGCAAGGGGATAGCCTCATTATAGATTGCAGATCAAGATGCAAGTATATAATTGAAATATTTTCTTAAACTATTAGCTGTCATACATTGGGGCTCAACCATACCTAAACAACTAACTATACCAGGATGGCACAGATACAAAGCATCAGTAACCTGGAACACAGTCTTTGAAAAGAAACACCAGAAGGAAGTTATAGGGAAGAACATAGTCTTTGAAGAGTAAGTGACAGCAAGCAGGGCTCAACTATGAACCATAGTAGAAATCGTGTGTCCAGGTAATGAGGTAAAGGCTAGCACTGCAATGTCCAGGCATGTAATAGACAACAGGGACATCCGTCTCCATGCAACAGGCATCCAGCAGCTTGGTCCCAGTTCAACAACAGTTACTCTATGACTATTTATCAAGTACATGCTCTGTACTAAACATGGTCTGCAAACATTCTGCTTGAACACTTCTGTTTTGTCAGCAAATTTGGACCATCCTTTCTTAAATTTTATTGGAGTATAGTTGACTTACAATGTTGAGTTAATTTCAGGTATACACCACAGTAAATCAGTTACAGGTTATTTTCAGGTGTACAGCACAGTGAATCAGTTACAGATTCTTTTCCCATGTAGGTTATTATAGAATATTGAGTAGATTTCCCTGTGCCATGGAGTAGGTCCTTGTTACTTATCTATTTTATATATAGTGGTGTATATTTTATTATTATTATTATTATTATTTTAATAGTTATTTCCCCAAAACAATTTTTTGTTTTCTACTGTACAGCATGGTGACCCAGTTACACATAAATGTACACATTCTGTTTTTTGCACATTATCATGCTCTATCATAAGTAACTAGACAAAGTTTCCAGAGCTACACAGCAGGATCTCATTGCTAATCCATCCCAAAGGCAATAGTCTGCATCTATTAACCCCAAGCTCCCCAACCACCCCACTCCCTCCCCCTCTCCCTTGGCAACCACAAGTCTATTCTCCAAGTCCATGATTTTCTTTTCTGTGGAAAGGTTCATTTGTGCTGTATATTAAATACCAGATATGAGTGATATCATACGGTATTTGTCTTTCTATTTCTGACTTACTTCACTCAAGATGAGACTCTCTAGTTCTATCCATGTTGCTGCAAATGGCATTATGTCGTTCTTTTTTATGGCTGAGTAGTATTCCATTGTGTATATATACCACATCTTCCTAATCCAATCATCCGTGGATGGACATTTGGGTCGTTTCCATGTCTTGGCTATTGTGAATAGGGCTGCAATGAACATGTGGGTGCATGTGTCTTTTTTAAGGAAAGTTCTATCCAGATATATGGCCAAGAGTGGGACTGCTAGGTCATATGGTAGTTCTATGTATAGATTTCTAAGGTACCTCCATACTGTTCTCCACAGTGGTTGTACGAGCTTACATTCCCACCAACAGTGCAGGAGAGTTCCCTTTTCTCCACACCCCCTCCAGCATTTGTTGTCTGTGAATTTATTAATTATGGCCATTCTGACTGGCGTGAGGTGGTATCAGGTGTGTGTATGTTAATCTCAACCTTTTAATTTATCCCTTCCACCACCGCATTCCCCTTTTGGACTTTCTTTTTAATCAACCTACCTGTAAAATACACTGGCAAGACCTCCCGAAAATATTTGGTATATGTAAAGAGTCTTAGCTTTTAAAGATTTCCATTGCCTTGTGCCCGGATAACTTTGTCAGAATTGGATGCTGCAAAGGAGGAGGAAGAGATAAATTGGATGTGACCTCTAAGTCACCATCTGATTTGTACAGCTCCAGTACATAATTACCACAATGGCCAAAATCTGGAGCTACCTATGCTGTGTTCATACCACTGCCTCAGGCATAACCTAGTTAGATCAGTTGAAAAAGGAAAAAATGTATGTTCAACCCAACAAATACTCTTATTTTTCCTATATGTACTTCTTTATCATTTCTCCTACCGCTGTCCATTTTAAAGCCTCATAAAACTTCAAATCAGTAGATCTGATTCTCCTTTATATTGCCAGTATCTAGAATACTGCCTAACCCCTAAGAAGCTATGAGTAAGTGTTTCAAATATGTATAAAAGGATGAAATAATGCATGCAAGAAGATGATACCAAATTCTAATTAATCTTGTTTTTTTAGTATTTAAAACTAACTTTAGGAGTTCCCTTTGTGGTTCAGCAGTAAGAATCCAACTAGTATCCATGAGGATGAGGGTTCAATCCCTGGCCTCACTCAGTGAGTTAAGGATCTGGCATTGCTGTGAACTGTAGTGTAGGTTGCAGATGCAGCTGGGATCTTGCCATTGCTGTGGTTGTGGCGTAGGCTGGCAGCTGCAGCTCTAATTTGACCCATAGCCTGGGAACTTCCATATGCAGCACATGTGGCTCTAAAAAGGGAAAAACAAAACAAAACTGACTTTACATTACTACAGAAGCCAAAGGAAATGGAAATGATTGAACCAGAGTGTCCTAGGATTTTATACTCTAGGCTTTATGCAGAACCACATCCCGTTATTTTAACTTATTTGGAGCAGATAGGTCTTGCAATTTAAAATTTATTTTATATATATATATTTTTTTATTACTCAAATGAACTTATCACATCTGTAGTTGTATAATGATCATAACAATCTGATTTCACAGGATTTCCATCCCACAGCCCAAGCACATCCCCCTGCCCCCCAAACTGTCTCCTCCAGAGACCATAAGTTTTTCAATGTCTGTGAGTCAGCATCTGTTCTGCAAAGAAGTTCAGTACGTCCTTTTTTCAGATTCCACATGTCAGTGAAAGCAGTGGATGTTGGTGTCTCATTGTATGGCTGACTTCACTTAGCATGATAGTTTCTAGGTCCATCCATGTTGCTAAAAATGCTGGTATTTCGTTCTTTTTGATGGCTGAGTAATATTCCATTGTGTACATGGACCACATCTTCTGGATCCACTCCTCTGTCGATGGACATTTAGGTTGTTTCCATTTCTTGGCTATTGTAAATAGTGCTGCAATGAACATTGGAGTACATGTGTCTTTGCGAGTCATGGTTTTCTATGGATAGATGCCTGGGATCAATTTAAAATTTCTTAGCTTTAGAAAGATAATTCAGTGCATATATTATATAGCATATCATCTATCCCATTGGGAGCCTCTAATACCCAAACACTTAAATCAATTTCTGCAAGAAAATATGTGAATATTCCCACTATGTGCAATTGATTAAAGGTATATATGTCCTCATATTAATTCAGATCAAATTTTTCCACTTAAAATTAGTTCAGGTCAGATCAGATTTTTACTATTAAATGACCTTAAAAATCTTTCAGCATTCAGAGTTTGGAGGTTCCAGATTGACAGGTAACAAATACAGAAACAGAATATGAGGGGTTATAGGAGACAATATAGTTAATATCTTAGTACCCAGAATCTGTGAATGTTATAACATATGGCAAAGGAAATCATGGTTGTAAATGGAATTAAGTTTGCTAATGAGCTGACCTTAAAATAGGAAGGTTATTCCAGAATATCTGGGTAGGGTCAATGTCATCACAAGGGCCTTAAAAGTAGAAGGGGAATACAGAGAGAAAGTTGGATTAATGCAATGTGAGAAGTACTTGGCTTTAGAGATGGAAGAGCCCACAGCCAAGGAATGTGGGTAGCCAGAAGCTAGAAAAACCAAGAGAGTGGATTCTTCCCTAGAACCTCCAGAAAGACCCATGTCAGATTTTTGACCCACAGAATTGCAAGATAATAAATTTATGTTGGTTTAAGCCACTGAGTGTGTGATAATTTTGTTACAGCAGCCATAGAAAACTGATTCGAGAGTGATGTTTCAACTGGGATGAAGAGGAAGAGGAGCTGAAAAGGAAGCAGGAGAGAAAGATAGATGCAAGGAAGAGGGGCCAGGGGTGGGAGGGGGACCTGACAAAGGATGGTGGCCACTTGCTTATTCCAAGAGTCTAGGAATTAGCACCACACTCATGCACAAGTCTCAAGTTCATGGGCTAGAGAAGCCAACCCCAAGATGTCACCACTTTCTGGACTCTGTATAGGATGGAATAGAGCATGAGTCTGAAGTAAAGGGAATTCCCATATGCCACAGGTGCAGTCCTAAAAAATAAATACATAAATAAATAAAAATAAAACTTAAAATGGCGGAAGACTCCAATTTAAAAAATGAAATTGGACCCCTATTTTACACCACTCACAAAAATTCACTTGAATGGAAGTTCCTGTTGTGGCTCAGTGGAAACAAACCCAACTAGCATCCATGAGGACACAGGTTCGACCCCTGGTCTCACTCAGGGGTTTAACGATCCAGCGTTGCAGTGAGCTGTGGTGTAGGTCATAGACACACCTCGGATCTGGTATTGCTGTGGCTGTGGTGTAGCCAGCAGCTACAGCTCCAATTCAACCCCTAGCCTGGGGTCCTCCGTATACCACCAGTGAGGCCCTAAAATTAAAAACAACAACAAAATTCACTTGATGGAGATATATTTAAACATGAAACTTGAAACTATAAAACTCCTAGAAGAAAAATTAGGGGAAAATCTCTTTGACATTGGTTTGGCAATGCTACTTTTGGATCTGACACCAAAAACACAAGCAACAAAAGCAAAATTTAATAAATGGAGGAGGGAGAATTCCTGTCATGGCTCAACATAAACAAATCTGACTAGCATCCATGAGGACACAGGTTCAATCCTTGGCCTTGCTCAATGGGTTAAGGATCCAGTATTGCTGTGATCTGTAGCGTAGGCTGCAGACACAACTCAAATCCCACATTGCTGTGGCTGTGGCACAGGGCCAGCAGCTATAGCTCCAATTCAACCGGGGCGGGGGGGGGGGGGTAAAAAGACAAAAGACAAAAAAATTAAAATAAATAAATAAATAAATAAATAAAATGGAGGTGTTCTCTTGCGGCACAGCCGGTTAAGGATCCATTTTTGTCACAGCAGCGGCTGCTGTGGTATGGCTTCCATCCCTGGCCTGGGAACTTTCACATGCCTTATCTGATATATGATTGGCAAATATTTTCTCCCATTCTGGGTGTTGTCCTTTTATTTGTTGATGACGTCTTTTGCTCTGCAGACGCCCTTTAGCTTGTTGTAGCTCCATTTATTTATTTATTTGTTTGTTTGTTTGTTTATTTAGGCTGGGTCCAAGGCAGTTTTTATCTTTGTTGACTAGTTTAATGTACTAAAACAAAATGGAAAGGCAGGTAAATCCAAGCCCACTATCATTCTGGAAACAGGGAAAGTGCATTCTACATAAGATGAAACAACTTAATAAATTGAATTAATTCTGAATAACTGCCATAATTGTGCTGACAGCTTTATTAACATGCTTATCTAGCTCAATGTATGAGATATCTCAGAGTAACATACTTAATCAAAATTGAAAGATTCGGTATGAGTGGGATGTTGGAAAACAAGAAAATTGCGCAGCCCCCAAACACCATCTAAGTCGTGTTTCTCTACCTGGGGACTCATGAGACTGAGCATCCTGTGTGTAATGAGAAACTGGACTAATAACGAAAGATTTGAGGTCCAGTTCTCTTCTTTCTGTTTTTGGTAATATAATTAAAACTCTCTTGTCTGTGGTGTCCTCTGAGCCTTGCAAGCCATACAAATTGGACATTTTTAGTCACTTGGGAACAGCAGCTGGCACGTTTTAACAAAGTTCTGACTGAGCTGTGGATAAAGGTCTAGATTTCACCTACTGCCTCCAAATAATTCGAACACCAATTAAAATGTGTCCGTGTCTGTGTGTGTGTGCGCGCGCAGGTGCGTGTGTGTGTACATATGCATGTCTCAGTGACTTTTAGTAACTCCCATTGAAAATTCATCACCAGCGGCACAATCAGGCATTTGACTTCCCCTTCCTTGTCCAATAATATTTCCTTTCCAATTCTTATATTAGGCCTGAAGCTGAAGGATTTGTGTATAACACAAGAACACAGTGAAGAGTCTTGAAGATGTGATTCTTTGAATCTACCCTTTCTCTCCTGAAAGGGGAGAAAAGACACCAAGATAGATAGATAGATAGATAGATAGATAGATAGATAGATAGATAGATAGAGAGACAGATAAATAATAGATAGATTGGACTAATACATAATATATATTTGCCACACCTGCAGCATGTGGAAGTTCCCAGGCCAGGGATTGAAACCACACCACAGCAGTGACCTGAGCCACCGCAGTGACAACACCAGTCCTTAACAGGCTGAGCCACCAGGGAACTCCAACACTAAGATATTTAGTCCTCCAAAGGGCTTTACCTTCAGAAAAAAATTTCAAGAATTAATGTCACCAGTGTTTTGTTCTGCCCTCCACCCCATGGCATACAATTTGTACTTGGAGTTTCAGGATCCAAGGAATGAGGTAAAGACATTCTAAATGTCTAGCTAAGGTTAAAGTTATGCATAGTGAAATCGACATGTTGTTACTGATTTTGTAGAAATAGTTTGACCTTAATACTTCTGTTATATTAAATGTTTCAGAGCCAAGGTGATCTTCTCAGTGACAAAGACAGCAAAGGTGGGTGTTAACCTTTGGGAAGAGGGATGTTGTGTTAAGAGGAATGCAGAAATTTGGGCCATTTGGCATGACTTCCAGAGTCCCTTTCTGTCAAATGCTTATCCTCAGATAGACTTCATGAGACATTTTTGTTATACAAAATTAAACTCTACATGTATGTGTGTGTGTATATGTGAAGAGGTTATTTAAAAAGTTACTGTTTAAGGTCTTTTTAAAAAGAAACTGTTTCTTTCCATCTTATTTCTATCTATTCCTTCCTTCAACCAAATATAGATTCATAATATATTCCATATGAAAGCCAAGAATAACAGTACTTATGGAGTTCCCATCATAGCTCAGCGGTAATAAACTTGACTAGTATTCGTGAGGACACAGGTTCAATCCCTGACCTCACTCAGTGGATCTGGGGTCCAACATTGCCAGGAGCTGTGGTGTAGGCCAGCAGCTACATTTCTGATTTGACCCCTATCCAGGGAACGTCTGTATGTCATGGGTACGGCCCTAAAAATACAAAAAAAAAAGAAGAAGAAGAAGAAGAAGAATGCTTACTAAAGGGTGATGGTAAAATTAAATAATCAACTTTTAATACCTCTTCACATGTAGTAAGCTCTCTAAATATAATAGTTTTTGTTACTGATGAAAATCATGACATCTCCTATCATCTCCTATCCCACCCAAATCTGCACTTCATCAGGCATTTCTCATTTGATCATGCATTACATTCATCAATTTGCACAAATCAATCATTTTTTTAGGCTGTAAACTCTTTGGCCATGTGGTCCAATTTACCTATACGCATTGGAAGATTGTAGTAAATGTTCACTGGCTAAGTATAAGGAGGAACAAATAAAAATTATAAAATTTCCAAAAAGTAGTCAGTAACAGCTTATGTAAAAAAGGGCATTATGCTAATGATACCTGTGTCTCTCCCTGCTGTGTGATTCCCTCCACTCTTTTAGCTTCAGTCCACAAAAGGAAAGAGGCAGAGGAGAGTATGCCTGATGCGACATGGACCACCTCTTGAAAGGTCACCATCTTTATTCTCTACCCACCTCCCCAAGCAAGGATTGTGTCAGTTATACAAGATGAATATGTTCAAAAGATGTGCTGTACAAAACCATGGCCATAGTTAACAAAACTACATGATGCACTTAAAAATTTATTAAGAGAGTAGCTGTCACATTTGTGTTTTAACCACAAGAAAAATTACAATGTTCTTTGAGATGTGGATTTACGTATCTGTTTTCCAATAGCAAATTTTATATATTTTTAAATAATTATAAAGCAAATAATCTCTTTAGGGTAAAGGAATCAAAATAACAAGTTACCTATACAAAATAACAGGCTGAATTTTTAAGAAATCTGACAGAAAACAGCCAAGAGCAAGGAAACTGACTCATACCACAGCAACATTGTAATCATAGCAAGATAAAACCCGCTTGAACAACACAATATTTGCTATTATGAATATTAAATCTGTAGCCTCTAAGTCCACAATGGCTGGAGTCATGTCTTTTTTTATTTTTTTATTTTATTTTATTTTGCTGTTTAGGGCAATACCCACAGTTTATGCAGATTCTCAGGCTAGGGGTCAAATCGGAGCTATAGCCACTGGCCTATGCCACAGCCACAGCAATGCAGGATCCGAGAAGTGTCTTTGACCTACACCACAGGTCACAGCAACACCAGATCCTTAACTCACTGAGCAAGGTCAGGGATCAAACCTGCATCCTCATGGATGCTAGTCAGATTCATTAACCACAGAGCCATGCCAGGAACTCCTCTTTCTTATCTTTACATACAAATATACGGTTTGAATATGAATGAATCCTTCAGAAAGTTCTTGATGTCAATAAATTTGTATGGAATTTAAATGGGATCCTGCTGCATAGCACAGAGAACTATATATATAATCACTTGTGATGGAACATGATGGGGGATAATGTAAAAAAAGAATGTATATATATGTATGACTGGGTCACATTGCTGTACAGCAGAAATTGACACAACATTGTAAATCAATCATAACAGAAAATATTTAATAAAAGGCAAAAAATATGCTACAGGAATATATTGTACAATATAAGGAATATAACCAGTATTTTATAGCAACCATAAATGGAATATAAACTTTAAAAATTGTGTATCACTATGTTGTACACCTGAAACTTATATAATATTGTACAGCAACTATACTTCAATTTAAAAGAACAGAAAAATAAATAAATAATAACAATGAAATTTTGAAACCAAAATAAATCCATATAAAATAGGCTATGTAAATATCACTACTGAACACAAATGCTTATTCTTTCCAAAAACAGTATTACTGGAAAAGGATTATTGAAACACTTCACATGTGATCATGTAATTGGATCACTGAAATGACTGCTATATTAGATATTTGGACAGCTCAACAAATTATGAATACTACCACCACGTGGGAAAGATTCTGAATTGTACTCATGGTGCTGAAGAAGAAAACATTTTAGAGGAAGGAGAAGGAGGAGGAGGAAAAAGAGAAGAAAACACATATAGCCAAGTATTTTCATACAAAGTAGCTGAAACAAAAGAGAAAAAGAAGATGTTCCAATGGAGCTGGGGAACTGCACTGCTGCAAAAGAATTTATTTTCCTTGGCCTAACCCAGGAGCAAGAACTGAGCTTGGTATTATTTCTTTTCCTGCTTTTGGTGTATATGACAACTCTGCAGGGAAACCTCCTCATCATGATCACTGAGACCTGTGAGTCTCGCCTTCACACACCCATGTATATTTTTGCTCTGTAATTTATCTATTGCCAACATGTGCTTTTCCTCCATCACAGCTCCCAAAGTTCTGGCAGATCTTTTGTCACCAAGAAAGACCATCTCCTACAATGGCTGCTTCACCCAGATGTTCTTCTTCCACCTTATTGGAGGGGTGGATGTATTTTCTTTGTCAGTGATGGCATTAAATCGGTATGTGGCCATCTCCAAGCCGCTACACTACACACTACATGACCATCATGAGTAGAAGCTGTTGCATTGGGTTAATAGTGGCCTCCTGGGTGGGGGGCTTTGTCCACTCCATCGTGCAGATTTCACTCTTGCTGCCACTCCCCTTCTGCACACCAATGTCCTTGACACTTTCTACTGAAATGTCCTCCATGTCCTCAAACTTGCCTGCACTGACATTTTTGTGCTTGAGCTGCTGATGATTTCTAACAATGGACTGCTCGCCATGCTGTGGTTCATCTTCCTCCTGGTGTCCTACTTGGTCATATTATTATTACTAAGGTCTCACCAGGAGGAGGGCAGGAGGAAAGCCATCTCTACCTTCACCTCCCACGTCACCATGGTGACCTTGCACTTCGTGCCCTGCATCTATGTCTACCCCCAGCCCTTCACCGCCCTCCCCACAGATAAGGCCATCTCCGTCACCCTCACTGTCATCTCCCCATTGTTGAACCCCTTGATCTACACCCTGAGGAACCATGAGATGATGTTGGCCATGAGGAAACTGAAGGGAAGAGTCATGCCTTCTGTCAGTGGGATAGACTGCTAGCTCACCCCCACTCGCCATCTTTGAAAATGTTTGTCCATCAAATAAACTATATTTGATTAATTTTCATATTTCTGCTAAGATACTATGACTTACAGATATTGTGATCATTGTGTAATGATGGAAAAAAATGGGTTTCATGTTTCAAAATACTTAGCCAGAAAAGTGTTATGTCACTTTTGCTATGCAGCCTTGGAAGAGAGAAAGAAAATGGAATCCAAATACACTCAGACCATCTTATCACATTAGATAGTTGTAGGGGTTTTTTCAGCTCTACAGAGATGTGATTGACAAATAAAAATGACTTCTATTTAATATGTACAACTTGATGTTGTGAAACCATCATTGGGGGAAAGTGAGTTAAGCTGGGATCCTCCATGTTCTTTTTTACAACAACATGGGAATCTACACTTGCCTAAATGAATTTTTCAATTAAAAAGGCAAAAAAAATTGCTGTATATCCACACATTCCCATTAATTCCTACACTGTTCACAGGAAGAGAGCTGAGACATATTAGAAAATAACACAGTTTGGAAAGATAAACATCATGTGATATCAGTTGTATATGGAAGGAATCTAAAAAAAGATACAAATGAATTTATTTACAAAACAGAAACAGACTCCCAGACTGTGAAAACAAACTTCTATTTGCCAAAGGGGACAGATGTGGGGGGGAGCAATGGACTGGGGGTCTGGGATCAGCATATGCACATTATTGTACATAGAATGGATAGTCAACAGAGACCTGGTGTATAGCACAGGGAACTCTGCCCAATATTCTGCTGTAACCTACATGGGAAAAGAATATGAAAAAGAATGGATATGTGTACTTGTATAACTAAATCACTTTGTTGTACAGAAATGATCACAACCCTGTAAATTAGCTATATTTCAATACAACTTTAAAAGAAAAAAAAGAAAAGAATGCAGTTTTAACATTGGGATTCTATAAGGTCTTTCACAAAGTAATTACATCTAAGAAAGTAAACACATCCAAATGATGTTCCTCTTCTGACTGTAAAATATGAATAAATTAAATATCTATTACCTGAAGATTTTTCCATCTAAAGCCCACATGCCAGTAGTTGAGGGAAGCAGCCTTGAAGATAGCAGAGCTTGAATTAGAGTTCCCACCATGGCTCAGTGGAAATGAATCCAACTAGTATCCCTGAGGATATGAGTTCGATCCCTGGCCTTGCTCAGTGGGTTGGGGATCCAGTATGGCCATGAGCTGTAGTGTAGGCCAGCAGCTGTAGTTCTGATTTGACCCCTAGCCTGGAAACTTCCATATGCCATGGGTATGGCCCTAAAAAGAAAAAAAAAAGAATATGGACCTCAGCAGTCATGAGTCCCATGACCTGGGAGTTCCTACTGTGGCACAACAGGATCAGCTGTGTCTCTGGTTTGCAGGGACACAGGTTCAATCCCCTGCCCAGCACAGCAGATTAAGGATCCAGCTCAGCTATGGCATAGGTTGCAACTGTGGCTCAGATCTGATCCCTGGCCTGGGAACTTCATATACCACAGGGCAGCCAAAAAGAAAAGAAAGAAGTAAAAGAGAATGCAACAAAAAACAAAAAAATTAATTAAATGAAAAATCTCTATGAGCTGGTGCAAGGTCCTTCCTCTGACCTTCCTCTGATGCCCTGGCCCACTGGCCACCATCCACTGCTCTTCCTCAGCACCTTGAGCTTGGCTCTAACCCTCAGTGCCTTCTTAACTTTATGCTTTGCAGTTTTATCCAAAAACCTGGCAGAACAAGCAGAACATAGAAAACACTCATACAAATCTTAAAAATCAAGGGGTTCCCATTGTGGTTTGTTGGGTTAGAAACCCAAGGTGGTGTCCATGAGGATGTGGGTTCAATCCCTGGCCTTGCTCAGTGGGTTAAAGATCCAGCATTACAGCAATCTGTGGTGTAGGTCATGGATGCAGCTCTGGATCCAGTGCTGCCATAGCTGTACCATAGGCCTGCAGCTGCAGCTCTGATTTGACCCCAGCCTAGGAATTGCCATATGCGGTAGGTGTGGCCTTAAAAAGAAGAAAAATTTAAAAGTCGATGAATGAATATTTCCTCTCACTTGTTTTTGCTGCTCAAATCATTGGAGAATACGGAAAAAAACAACAGATATGCTTTTATTCCCTGACACCTAACTCTCTAAAACGCATAGAAACCTCTGAAGCTTCTTCAGACTATGTATACATTCAGAAGGATTGGAATGACATGGAAAACACTGGTCAATGTATCAACTCGGCTTTTTTTTTTTTTTTTTGCTTACCTATTATGCTATTTACAACCTAGGAGGGTTTTTTTGTTTTTTTCATTTGTTTTTTTGTTTGTTTTGCTCCATTTCTGGAGTATACTATGGATCTTAAAATACTCAAAACTAGGAAAATGGTGATGTTGTGGTACACATCTCAGGGCACAATCAGACATGCCAAGGCCCTGAGGTGGGGGTGTGCCCTGAGCATCCATGAAACAGCAAGGAAGCCTTTGTAATTCGATGAGAGGAAGAAGGAGGAAAGTGGTAGTAGTTGAGGTCAGAGAGATGGTTGGACCATGGGACCAGTTCATTACAACCTTTGAAACCATCCTAAGAATTTTGACTTTCACATAAAGTAAGATGGGTTGTCCTTAGAGGGCTCTGGAAAGTGGAATAATTATGCATGTTTTTGGAGTTCCTGCTGTGGTTCAGTAGGTTAAGAACCCGACAGTGTCTATGAGGATGAGTTCAATCCCTGGCCTCGCTCAGTAGATTAAGGATCCGGTGTTGCCTCAAGCTGCAGCATACATCACAGATTCGGCTCAGACCCAGCATTGCTGTGGCTGTGGAGTAGACCTGCAGCTTCAGCGTGTATTCAGCACCTAGCCTGGGAACTTCCATATGCCGCAGGTGCAGCCCTAGAAAGGAAAAAAAATGATGCATGTTTTAACAGAATTGCAGGAGAGGTAAGGACAAAATGGGAAGACCAGTTAGAAAGTTACTGCAGTAGAAATTATGAAGGTATGACTTAAGTTAGTCTCCCTGGAGGCAGTGAGGATTTTGAAAAATTGTGAAGGTCAAGCAAGTAGGATGTGTGTAGCCCATGAGAAATCCATCACCCACTTTGGTCATCACCCCACTCAGATCTCCTTCACTCTCACGTACATAACCCTCAGATCTGAGGTCTCCTGCCCTTACCTGTGTATCACCCTTCAGGAATCTCCCTGCATGGATGAAACTGCCTTAGCAAGTTGCTCACAGTCCCTAAGGACTGACATTCATTTCCCTCTAGGAAAATTACCAAGAGGTAATCATCAGAGGACTGGGCAGGGGGCATCGTGGCTAAACTGACCTAACAGGATTCTTGCTGAAGGCAGGCCAGGGTGATCAGACACCACCTGGGGGGTGACAGAGGATGAGATGGCAGGTGATCAGATGTGGCAGATGGGAGAGTCTGGCTACCATAGCTCAGCAAGATTTGGGCTACCACTGGACGATGCAGAGACAAGCATGGAGCTCCAAAAGTCAAGGCTTTGTTGAAAAATCCAGGGGCAGCTGAGCAGTGTTGGTCAGGGAGAGAATCTACTACTGCTGGAAAGTTTTAGACCCATGACCAAATTTGTGTTCCTAAGCATATATGCTTGAGTCGTTTCTTTTTTTTTTTTTTCTTTTTTTTTGTCTTTTGTCTTTTTTGTTGTTGTTGTTGTTGTTGTTGTTGCTATTTCTTGGGCCGCTCCCGCGGCATATGGAGGTTCCCAGGCTAGGGGTTGAATCGGAGCTGTAGCCACCGGCCTACGCCAGACCCACAGCAACGCGGGATCCGAGCCGCATCTGCAACCTACACCACAGCTCACGGCAACGCCGGATCGTTAAGCCACTGAGCAAGGGCAGGGACCGAACCCGCAACCTCACGGTTCCTAGTCGGATTCGTTAACCACTGCGCCACGACGGGAGCTCCTGAGTCGTTTCTTAATTACTCCCACTGAAACAGCCTCTCCATCAGCAGAATTGTTCCAGCACCACATCCAACTACATGCCCTCTGATAATTCTCATCCTGGTTAGGGGATTAAGGAATTGGTCAATACGACAGGGCGTGGTATATCAGCATGGAAGACTCAAGAAAATACTATTTCAGTGTCTGCCCTTTTCCACATAAAGGTGAAAGAGAAGCCATTGAAATCACTGCCCTTCAGAGGGGCATTTAAGAGAATTTTCTGAAACGGAATGATTCATGTGAGTATTAATTAAGGTGTTGGAGACCTGGAAAGAAACCTTGGCATTTCAGGTAAGATGCATAACCCTACCTGGGCATGTACATCTGTGACGTCTGGCTACCTGTACGTAAGAGTAGAAATGAGTGAGAAAAATTGAAAGCTGGATGTAATTGTTAATACTTACAAATAGATTTTGACTGCAAATAATGTAATAAGTACACACGATGCTACATGCCAGGATGAACCTTCCGTTCTTCTGAAAGATTACCAGTATCTTTAAAGAAGTCATGTGTCTGTGAGAGTTACTAACCCAGAGTTTTTCTTTAAGGTCACACATATCACTCTTATTAAGGATTAGGTAGTGCTCCAAGTCCTGATGCTTTACATAGATGAATTCATTTAACCCTCACAAAAATCATATGAGGGAGATGCTCCTGTTTCTAAACACCAGTGCAGAGCCTGAGGGCAGGTGGGTGAAGGCACCTGCCTGTGTTTGCATAACCAGTAAGTGTCCAGCTGCGATCTGAACAGGCCGAGTGATACCATAATCCCCCTGTATCTGCTGTACGCTGTGATGCCTCTCAGTAGCTTTTTCAGTTTTCCATACCAAATAGCCTTTGGACAAAATTGCAAACAGAGGAAAGACAGCTTGAAGGGAAAGTGAGCTGGGCGAAAAGAAATGTCTTCATCCGAACTGGAAAAATACACCCCAAAAGTGGGAGGGTAAGTGGCTTTCACTTTTCCTTTGTTTCTGATTATAGAAAGAAAAGAGAGATAAACTGCAAAGAAAGAAGTTAAGGTCCATTTCAAGGACTCACCAAAAAAAAAAAAAAATAGGAATTCAAAAGCCATCAAGAGTATACCGTGAGTACACGTTCAACATCCTAAGAAACAAGCAAACTGTTTTTTAAAGTGGTTGTACCATTTTATGTTCCCACCAGCATTCCAATTCCTCCTCATTTTTGCCCACTCTGGATATATCCATCTTTTTAATATTAGCCATTCTAACAGGTACGCACTATTATCTCACTGTGGTTTTCATTTACATTTTCTCAGGGTGAATGACACTAAGCATCTTCTCCTATGCTCATTTGCTATCTCTCTATCTTCTTGCTCAAGTGTCTGTTCAAACCTTTTGTCCTTTTCATTTTAATTGGTTTGTATATTTTAGCATTGAATTTGAAGAGTTACAGCCATTCCACTCTTAGATACTTACCCGAGTGAAATGAAAAGATATGTCCATGTGAAGACCTACTCATAGAAGCTTTAAGATAAGAGCCAAAAACTAAAAACCACCCAAATGTTCACCCATAAGTGAGTTGATAAATAAACCGTGGCATAGCCATGTAATAAAAGGGAACAAAATGTTGGTCCGCACCAAAACATGGATAATTTTTATGAGTAAAAGAAGCCAAACAAAAAGAGAGTACACATTGTAAAATACAGTTCATAAAAAAAAATTTAGGAAATACAAACCAACTGTCTTTCTTTAATAGATGTAAACTACTGCATTTGGAGTGGGTAAGCAATGAGATCCTGCTGTGTAGCACAGGGAACATATCCAGTCACTTGTGATGGAACATGATGGAGGATAATGTGATAAAAAGAATGTATATGTATACATATATTTTCATATATATACAGTTATACGTATATATAACTGGGTAACTTTGCTGTACAGTAGAAATTGACAGAACAGGGTAAATCAACTGTAATGGAAAAATAAAAATCATAAAATAAAAAAAATGAAAATACAAACTAATGCAGAGTGACAGAAGGCAAGCAGCTCAGTGGTTGCCTGAAGAAGGAGGGGCAGAGGAGACATTACGAAGGGTCACAAGGATGCTTTGGGAGTGATAGACATGCTAATTATCTTAAATATAGTGAGGATGGCAGGGGCCTGTGCCTGTGTCAAAGCTTATTGAAGTGTACACTTGAAGTACATGAGTCTATGTGTCCATGATCGCTGCATTTTAAAAAATTAATTTTAAGCAATACACTGAAGCAATGAACTGAAGCTCTGAGTTACACCTTTATTTCCATAGCTGTTATTTTGACACCCAGGGGTTTGAGTACCTGAAGTAGTTTAAAGTAAATGCAGAAACAAAGAAATCCCCTTAAGGAAGAATAGAGCAATAATGACCTTAAAGCTTTCTAATTTTTCATAGAATTACACTTGTGGTTTGAAAAAGAAAGGGGTGCTTCTGCAGAATGAAGGCCAAAGAGAACCATTCTAAAGACACCAATTCTTTTTTTTTTTTTTAATTTATTCAATCCCTTCTGCTACCACTTTTTTTTTGGGGGGGGGGAGGGGGTTGCTTTGGTTTTCTAATTTGTTTGCCTGAAATAGGAATGAAATTTCATTATGTATGAATCCCAGGGAGATGTCTTCTGTCATTAAGGTTTTTTTTTTTTTTTTTGTCTTGTTGCTATTTCTTTGGGCCGCTCCCGCGGCATATGGAGGTTCCCAGGCTAGGGGTCAAATCAGAGCTGTAGCCACCAGCCTACGCCAGAGCCACAGCAACGCGGGGATCCGAGCCGCATCTGCAACCTACACCACAGCTCACGGCAACGCCGGATCCTTAACCCACTAAGCAAGGGCAGGGACCGAACCCGCAACCTCATGGTTCCTAGTCGGATTCGTTAACCACTGCGCCACGACCGGGAACTCCAAGACAGCAATTCTTAAACCATGTAAATGAGCCACCCAGTCTGGGGGATGGGGAGGGGGGAAGCAACACATTCCTGTAGGATTTATAGGAACTCAGTCATATCAATAGGCATTTTCTTACCCATACACCAAACTGATACCATTTTTATATCCATCATACCACAATACCTCCTTTATGAATATTTAATATCCACCTCTTTATCTTGAATATTTAGAACATTATTTTGTGCATTTTCTAAAATATCTATAATTTACAGAAGAATAATTTGGGGGCAGCAACTGCAGCCTCCAAAAGTTCCTGGGCCAGGAATCAAACCCTCACCACCCAAGCCACAGCAGTGACAACATCAGATCCTTTAACCACTAGGCCACAAGGGAACTCTCAGAGAAAGAACAATAAAATGCATGCTTGTGTTATATCACTTTCACACACTAGCAATAACCCCAGAGCAGCAATTCAGTGGGGATAATATCTTACCAGTTTTTAGACCAAATACCTGACTCTATAAACCTGAATCTATTAAGAGAGAGTAAACACTTTCCAAAATAACACTTTCAATTTTTTCCAATCTACAGAGGAAGAGGAAACATGATTCAATGGAGTTGAGAAATGGCACCAGAGTAACAGAATTTATATTTCTGGGACTGACTCAGTCCCAAGACCTAAGCTTGGTCTTCTTTCTTTTTTTGAGCTTTGTGTACATGACAACTCTTCTGGGAAACCTCCTCATCATGGTCACGGTGACCTGGGAGTCTCGCCTGCACACCCCCATGTACTTCCTGCTCCGCAACCTCTCCGTCTTGGACATCTGCTTCTCCTCTATCACTGCTCCCAAGGTCCTGGTAGACCTTCTGACAAAGATAAAGACAATATCATATACAAGCTGCATGACACAGATGTTCTTCTTCCACCTCGTCGGTGGGGCAGATATTTTCTCTCTCTCCGTGATGGCCTTTGATCGCTACGTGGCCATCTCCAAGCCCCTGCACTATGTGACCGTCATGAGCAGGGGCCGGTGCACTGCCCTCATTGTGGCCTCCTGGCTGGGGGGCTTTGTCCACTCCGTCGTGCAGATCTCCCTGCTGCTCCCACTCCCCTTCTGTGGACCCAACGTTGTGGATGGCTTCTACTGTGATGTCCCCCAGGTCCTCAAACTCGCCTGCACCAACACCTTTGCCCTTGAGGTCTTGATGATTTCCAACAATGGCTTCATCTCTACACTGTGGTTCCTCTTCCTCCTGGTGTCCTACACAGTCATCTTGACGATGCTGAGGTCTCACTCCGGTGAGGGCAGAAAGAAAGCCGTCTCCACCTGCACTGCCCACATCTCCGTGGTGACCGTGCACTTCGTGCCCTGCATCTACGTCTACGCCCGGCCCTTCACCGCCCTCCCCACGGATAAGGCCATCTCCGTCACCTTCACTGTCATCTCCCCACTGCTGAACCCCTTGATCTACACTCTGAGGAACCAGGAGATGAAGTCGGCCATGAGGAAACTGAAGGGAAGACTCATCCCTTCTGAAAGGCGATAGACTGAGGCTCTCCATCCTCTTCACCAACAAAGACTCCATTCAGTGTTTTACCCATGGAGTCTATTTATATACTCAGATATACGGTCAATAAACCAACTAAACTCACTAGATAACACTTTTTTTTCCAATTTAAGTTAACAGGATACTAATAACCCAAGCTTCTGGTGAACATGAAGTATCTTGTGTTATAGGATTGAGCTGATTGATATATTTCCACTCAAAGACTAAAAAAAAATGTGGTAACCATGAAAGTTTTATGGCATGTGAAGAGTGATCCCTTTTCCAAGAGGTGAGTAATACGAAATAGAAGAATAGAGTGATTTCCTCAAGATCTTCTATCAATTTAGTTAGAGATAAGTCTTCAGATGGTCAATTCCTCTTGCCACAGGAATGCAATTTATTTCATTGCTGGACCTGTCCATGGCCCAACTGCAATCCTGTTCTAGAAAGATTTCATGATCACTGCCTCTGAAATACACATATATGAGTACATACGGGCCTATCACAGATTAAGAACATTTTTTCTGCTGAGTTAAGCTCCATATGGGCTTGTAACCCATGGAGAACCTCAAAGGTATGTAGTGGTTGTCCTCCTAGATTCCTATCAGTAATGAAGAAGCTTGAGAATATTTCCCATAATGTCCTCAAGGGATTTGTCTTATGCAGAACTAGACATGCCAAATTCACATTCTCATGACAAAGGCAGGCAGAACCTCAGGGATCCTACACCAAGAGCAATCCGTTCTCATTACTCAAGAACTTGTGCACCGTTGTAGTCTTACCAGAGCAAATATCAGACTGACGACACCACTGAGGATTTACATTCTCCCCATCCGAGAAAAGGAGGAAGAAAGGGAGAAAGAGGGTGTTAAAGAAGAATAAAACTCTATCTTTCAATATGTTCATATTTGTGAAGAGGCAGTATAGGCTTGTGGTTTTGTCTGGGAAAATATGGTTAAAAGTAAAAAAGTAGAGCACCTGTGGCTGAAAGCTCGAACTTCAGAGTTAAACAGACCTGGATCCAAATCCTATCTCTACCATCCATCTGTGTGATCTTGAGCTATTTTAACTCCTCACAGGTCACAGGTCCCCTGTACAAAGGTGCTGACATGATCCTTCTCTTGGAGTTGTTGTGAAGGTTAGAATGAGATGGTGTATGTGAAACATACACAGCGGGGCAGACAGTAAATGCTCAGGTAAAGGCAAATGGATCCACTTTAATAACTAAACTACTATGCTTCACTCACATTCCGTTACCCATTGACCTGTCACGCTCTTCTCCTCTGTATGATCTATACTCGTCATTATTAGGGGAAAAAAATGGTGTGGAAAAGATGGAATGTACCTAGAAGTCAAAGCACCTATCATCTTAAAATTCCTAGTTTTCATTTTTTTTCTTATAAAAAAAAAGTGGATCCTGGGGTTCCTGTCGTGGCACAGCACAAACAAATCCAACCAGGAACCATGAGGTTGCAGGTCCAATCCCTGGGCTCGCTCAGTGGGTTAAGGATCCGGCATTGCCGTGAATTGCGGTGTAGCTCACAGACGCTGCTCATAGCTCTCATTGCTGCAGCCGTGTTGTAGGCCGGCAGCTGTAGCTCCAATTTGACCCCTAGCCTGGGGACCTCCACATGCCTCAAGTGAGGCCCTAAAAAGCAAAAAAAAAGCAAAAAAAAAAAAGTGGATCCTTAATCCACTGAACAAGGCCAGGGATTGAACCCCCATTCTCATAGACACTATGTAGAGTTCTTAACCCACAGAGCCACAAAGGGAACTCCTTAAAATTTCTAGCTTTGTCATTAAAACATGACAATAGGTGTTCCTGTTATTTATATACAACTCGAAGAATTACCCTGAAGATGATGAGGTACACAGTGCGAGAGAGTTTCATAGCAAAAGAATACAATGGGTCAAAGATAACCATGGCTTAGAGAGAAGGGATAAGGGGTCAGACCACGAAGGCAGAGCCAGTGGGTTAGAAGAGAGCCCAGGGGAGGCAGCCAAAGCTTCACTTCTGTCCCTCATCGGACCTGGGCTGGCCCCTTAAGCATCCATTAACGAACTGACTCACTTGTTCATTATTTCCTGCTCCTGTCAATCAGCTCTAACTTTTTATAGCATTAACCCAGCCCACAAATTCTTGTCAACTCACTGCTCATCGGGTTCTGCTATATTTGCTCCGGCAGCTCGGGTCTCTAGTCTCTAGACTCTCTAAGATTTTCGTTATGAAATTGCCTATGAAAAATGCATACCGCAAGCCACTTTAGAGCCCAGTTCATGCAAATGGGTCCTTTCCTTTTCTTCCCACCCCTTGTGACTCCCTCAAATCAGAGTGTTATCCCTATGTGAGATCGGGATGGCATCAAAAACCTATAGAGTCTGAATCACTGTATCTCAGAAGTGAAACCATGTACAAACGCCTGAGTCCTTATATTTTCAAGTAAAAGGCTTTTCCTTTCACCTCCCAGGCCTCCCCTCAGTCTCCAAAGACTGACTCCAGAGTTAATCATTAGGAAATTGTGTTACAGCTAAAAAACAACACTAGTTAAAACCACCTCCATTATGTTATGCCCTGCCTTGACACACAAACGTATTGCTAATGTTTACTTTCTAGTTAGAGTTACTGCACCCAGTGTTTTATTGCATCTAGTTTTTCTTCTGTAATGGAACAACACCACCTATCGCCACTTCCCTGTGAGCAATCTTCTTTCCAAAGAGAAGGTCAAGGAACGATAACCCCAAAGACAGCCAGAAACGGATAGGGATGGAGTGGGATAGTTGCATGTGTGGTGGTTGGGGGCGGGGGGTGGGGGGGTCCCAGTGGGGAACCATGGATGGAGAGAGGGGGCCGGGGGAGCTTTGGGAGATCATTGTGGGTTGGTGATTGCTCCGGAGGGCCTTCAGAAGGAGGCAGGCTTGCTTGACTGGTGGAGGTGCCAGATATGCACCTCAGGCCATTGGGTGGGGATGGGGCGAGGCCAGCATCCAGGTTCAGACCAAGGGCAGGAATTTAAGGACCACCCTTCTGCTGTTTTTAATAAGCACCATGACAGTCCTAGTTTGACCTTATAGGGTCAAATACTCTGATACCGGATACCAAGGAGAAGCTACTACTTGAAGAAAGAGAAAGAGGTGGTTTTTCCCACCCCCATTTCCCTTGGATGATAAAACTGTAGCCCACCTGGAGTTCCCGTCGTGGCCCAGTGGTTAACGAATCCAACTAGGAACCATGAGGTTGCGGGTTCAATCCCTGGCCTTGCTCAGTGGGTTAAGGATCCGGCATTGCCATGAGCTGTGGTGTGGGTCACAGATGCAATTCGGATCCCACATTGCTGTGGCTTTGGTGTAGGCCGGTGGCTACAGCTCTGATTAGACCCCTAGCCTGGGAACCTCCATATGCCACGGGAGCGGCCCAAGAAATGGCAAAAAGACAAAAAAAAACTGTAGCCCACCTAATCCTTAGGGCAGAGCCTCCTTGCCTGCCTGCTTGCATCTCTCACAAGCATCTTAATAAATCTATTTCTTGCCTATCACTTTCTCTCTTGCTGAATTCCTTCTGCACTGAGGCACAAAGAACCTGAACCTCAGTAAGTCCAGACACCAGGTGAGTGACTCTAATTTAAAAACTGTGGGTTCAAGTCTCAATCTGACTTTTGGCTAAATTCGAGTTCCAGCACGTGGGCTCAAGTCCTAGTCTGGGTTTAGGCTGGGTTCAAGTTCCAATCTGCTGGTTGGGTTCAAGTCATAAGTATTGTCAGTTTCAAAACCATCACTGGACTGACCGATGGACCCAGCGACTCTGAAATGATCTATGGAGGGAGAATAATATAGACACCTTAATCAATAACCCTGTCTTCTGAGCTGAATCTATAAAACCTTTTGCTATTTCCTCTCAAGACAGGACACAGTTTTGAGGCCTTAGCCTGCCATGGCCTCCTTTGCCTGGCAAAGCAATTAAGCTGTTCTTTCTGCTTCACCTAAAACTCTTTCTCTGAGACTTAATTTGTGCCAATGCACAGAGGCAGAGGCCACATTTCAGCTACAGAAATATGATCCCAGGGGCAGGAACTCGGAAAGCCCTGCCGTGCCATTGTCCCTGACACTTCCTCAACCTATGTCTGAACACAAGATACAACCTGTTTCAATAACTCAGGGGAAGGGGAGGTCAATTGCATCCATTTACACACATGTCTATCATTTATCTTGATGACATAAAGACACAAGCTGGGGATTCCTGTTGTGGCACATAGGTAATGAATTCAACCAGTATCCATAAGGATGCAGGTTCGATCCCTGGCCTCCCTCAGTGGGTGATGGATCCGACATTGCCGTGAGCTGTAGTGTAGGTCACAGACAGGGCTTGGATCTGGCGTTGCTGTGGCTGTGGTGCAGGCTGGCAGCTGCAGCTCAGATTCAACCCCTAGCCTGGGAATTTCTATGTGCCTCGAGTACAGCCCTAAAAAGCAAAAAATAAAAAATAAAAATAAATCTACACCCTCCAGTCTCTGAGAGCTACCCTAGCAGTAACCACTGAGTTCTGGTTTGTTTTTCTGTTGTTACCCTTTTACTTAAGTTTCATTTCCCAGCTGATTGAAAGCAAAACAATTTTGGGAAGAAGGAAAAACGCACGCTCCATGGTGTGGTGCAACACAGCATGTTCCTCCTAAGCCAAGGATGATAATGCACCGTTTCATGGGCTTCCTCTAGAGAAAAGGCTATGTCCTGAAGATGCACTAGTGTCTCTGCATGCACACATGGGATGGGGCAGAGAGGCGATGAGGGAGATAGAAAGGAGGAGGCCTTGGTGACATTTTAATGACTCTCACAAGAACACCATTGAATTGGCCACTCAGCTTCCGCATTCATACGCAACAATATTCCCTTTGCAAATTCCTTTATTAGGCGTGTGGCTGAGGGACAAGAGAGGTGGTTGAGGCACTGTCAGGTGAAGAATCAGAATGAGGTGATTCCCCGAGGCTGCCCTTTCCCAGCTGAAAGAAAAACATAACCAAATCGCTAGCTTTGAGGTAGGCTGTCCATGAAACATAGACTTTCCCCAGAACCTACTTCTAAGAAGCAGTGGGAGCATCATAAGAGGGTTGATTTTTTTCACTGGGAGACTGAGTCTGTTAGTGCTTGCCTGTGAACTTCCAAAACTCAAAAGCTGTGGGTGTAGATTTTTCAGAAATGCTACAAATGTATAGAATGTTCCTTTTGAAACCAAGACTTTTAATGAAGCCAAGAAAAGCGGTAGTTGTTCACTATGAGGAAGAAGGAAATTGTGGCTTGTAAAATAGAAGAGGAAGTTCAGTTGGCTCCAGGGGATGTGAGGCATTTTACTTGGGGGTGGGAGGGAGGAGGGTGAGGTTTGAATTGTTTTGAAGGTAATTGAGAAGGTGCCTGGCTACTTCCTGCCTCTCAGGAGGACAATTGCCTTGGAAAAACAGCACTGAAAGTCAGCAATTCCTGGATTTAGTACATGCAATCTGGCCAGCTTCGAAACTCAATATGCATAAGACTTCTAAAAATTTAAGGATTCAATTAAGAGTAGAGGCTTTTCAATATTGGGAGAGAGAAAACTGTGGCATAGGCAAGCTCTCAGAGATTCAACTCAATGTAGAGAATGGAGCAGCATTCTTTCTGGGAAGCTGGGCTGTGGGGTAACCCTCGGTTTACAGGCTCTGACCAAGATGTTTGATAAGCTTGTTTCCAAAGCATGGGGTGATTTCCAAATCACCTTTGGGGTGATTTCTGAGAAACCCTCATGATCCTTCTTTTGACTTTACAAAAACAGATAAAACTATAACTTTTTTTTTAATGGAAGTATAGTTGATTACAATGTTGTGTCAGTTTCAAGTATACAGCAAAGTGATTCAGATATTCATACAGATATATGCACATATTTCTCTTTCAGATGCTTTTCCCTTATAGGTTTCACTTATAGATGCCTTTCCCAAAATATTGAGTTCCATGTGCTATACAGTAGGTACTTATTGGTTATCTGTTTTATGTAGTGTGGAGTGTATATGTTAATTCCAAACTCCTAATTTATCCCTCCCCACATCTGTATTTCTTTATCCACTTCCCCTCCCTCCTTCTTTATTGGGCCTGTGTTTCAGCGCAGTGTGTACAACGCTGCAGGTTCAAAGTATCCTCCCCACTCGGTACAAAGACAGCATCCGTAGGAACTCACAAGATCCATTATTTTAGGAAGGAGCTTGTGTTTGAGATAATGCTACCCAGAACTCATTTCTGCACCTTGCACTGAACACTCTGTGGTTGATGCAGGTTCTGGGTGAAGGTACTTCTAAAGACTGCAAAGTCTACTTTTAAAATTCTCCTTTTTTTTCTAAGTCACTTCTGACATCCTCTCATGTGAGTCACTTTCAGCCAAACCTTTTTTTTTTTTTTTTTGTCTTTTTGCCATTTCTTGGGCTGCTCCCGTGGCATATGGAGGTTCCCAGGCTAGGGGTTGAATCGGAGCTGTAGCCACCAGCCTACGCCAGAGACACAGCAACGCGGGATCCGAGCCGCGTCTGCAACCTACACCACAGCTCAGGGCAACGCCGGATCCTCAACCCACTGCGCAAGGGCAGGGATCAAACCCGCAACCTCATGGTTCCTAGTCGGATTCGTTAACCACTGCGCCACGATGGGAACTCTCAAACCTTGTATTCACCAGGCGCCAGCTTCTAACATCACCATCTTATGCCCACATTCTACTTTCACTTGCTTGGCAAAGGATTTTTTTTTCCTTTCCAGGATTTTCTGGGAAGGGCTGACCAACACCGGGAAGAAGTGTAGTTGCAGTTGTTAGGGTTTCTTTCCGTTTGTTTTTTTTGGCTGCGCCTGTGGCAAGTGGAAATTCCCAGGCCGGGAGCTCATGCCACAGGAGCAACCTGAGCTGATGCGAAAACAGTACTAGATTCTTAACCCACTGCACCACAAGAGAACTCCCAAGACCATAGGTCTTTGGAATAAGACAGATCTCGGTTTGTGATATGGCTCTACCAGTGGTGAGAACTTGAACAAGTTTCTTAATTTTTCTTGATTTCCTCATCCATAAAATCAGGAACATAATACATATTTCACATGGATATGATGGGTTTTAGAAGCAATAAAATGAACATAAATTTTCACTAAAAGTGAGGGAAAAAATAAACAAAACAGAGCTCCATAATTCTACCCACATTGCTATAATGCTGAGACCTTGAAAGTTGCCACCCCTATGCCCCAAAGCCAGATATCCAGATGACTGAAGCACAAATTGAACATTATAGTTGGCTTTCTTTCTGTAAAGGTTTTTTTAATGCAAATGCTTATATTTACAGTTGCATAAAGAAATAAATTTATTTATAAGCAGATGTGTGATACAATACTCAATTTTTTTAACATATGCATTAGTTCAAATTCCTAGGCAAAAAAAAAAAAAAAATCCCTAGAGGGTAAATGGCACTTTACACTTATTCCCAGTTGTTGGGAAGAGGGCTTTGAACCACAGCATCAGTAGCAAGGTGCGGCCACGAAAAAGAAAAAGGAAAAAAAACTCAAGTGACAGAAAAGACAATAGTAGATTTCATAACACATTCTTTAATATGCTGTTATTTCTTCCAGAGATATACTTGAAAAAAAAAGATCTGTGACTCAATGGATCAGGGAAATTATACCCGAGTGAAAGAATTTATTTTCCTGGGAATTACTCAGTCGCGAGAGCTGAGCTGGGTCTTATTTGTCTTTTTGCTTTTGGTGTACATGACGACTCTGGCGGGAAACCTCCTCATCATGGTGACAGTTACCTGGGAATCTCATCTGCACACCCCCATGTACTTCCTGCTCCGCAACCTCTCCGTTCTTGACATCTGCTTCTCCTCCATCACAGCTCCTAAGGTCCTAGTTGATCTTCCGTCAGAGAGAAAGACCATCTCCTTCAATGGCTGTGTCACCCAAATGTTCTTCTTCCACCTTCTGGGGGGAGCAGATGTTTTCTCTCTCTCCGTGATGGCCTTTGATCGCTACGTGGCCATCTCAAGACCCCTCCACTATCTGACCATCATGAGTAAGGAACGATGCACTAGCCTCGTGGTGGCCTCCTGGGTGGGGGGCTTTGTCCACTCCGTTGTGCAGATCTCCCTGCTGCTCCCACTCCCCTTCTGTGGACCCAATGTTCTGGATACTTTCTACTGTGATGTCCCCCAGGTCCTCAAACTCGCCTGCACTGACACCTTCACCCTGGAGCTCCTGATGATTTCCAACAATGGACTGGTCAGCTGGTTCATATTCTTCTTTCTCCTCATCTCGTACACAGTCATCCTCAGGATGCTGAGGTCTCACCAGGGGGAGGGCAGGAGGAAAGCCATCTCCACCTGCACCGCCCACATCACCGTGGTGACCCTGCACTTCGTGCCCTGCATCTACGTCTACGCCCGGCCCTTCACCGCCCTCCCCACAGATACCGCTATCTCTGTCACCTTCACTGTCATCTCTCCACTGCTCAATCCTATGATCTATACCTTGAGGAACCAGGAAATGAAATCAGCCATGAGGAGACTAAAGAAACGACTGGAGCATTCAGAAAGGATTTAAATTCCGTGAGGACAACGATAAGCAATGAGGTCCTACATGATGGAAGATAGTATGAGAAAGGGATTGCGTGTATATATGTGTGTGTGTGTATGTGTGTGACAATGACTGGGTCACTTTGCTGTATAGCAAAAATTGGCACAACATTGTAAATCATCTTTAATTTTTAAAAAGAAATTGTTTAATATGAAAATAATTCTATGAGAATGAGACAATACCAACATATAAAGACAAACATAAAATTTCATTTTCTCAAAAATGGGAAGAAGGCTCAGCTTTAACGAACCCAACTAGTATCCATGAGGATGCACGTTCCATCCCTGGCCTCACGCAGTGTGTTCAGGATCCGGTGTTGCCATGAGCGGTGGTGTAGGTTGTAAATCCACTGTACCCCAATAAAATGTTTTTAATTTAAATTTTTTAAATATTTCTTTACAGGAGTTCCCACCGTGGCTCAGTGGAAACAAATCTGACTCGCATCCATGAGGACCCAGGTTCAATCCCTGGCCTTGCTCAGTGGGTTAAGAATCTGGCATTGCCGTGAGATGTGGTGTAAGTTGCAGACGTGGCTCAGATCTGGTGTAGCTGTAGGCAGGCAGCTACAGCTCAGATTCGACCCCTAGCTCGGGAACCTCATATGACAAGGGTGCAGCCCTAAAAAGACAAAAAGACAAAAATTAAATTAAATTAAATTAAATTGAATTTTTAAAAAATTCTTTACAAAAGGCAGATATTAAGCTCAGAACTGGCAGCTTAGATACAGCATTGCTGTGGCTGTGGCTGTGGCTTAGGCCAGCAGCTGCAGCTCCCAAATCAACCCCTAGCCCGGGAACTTCCATATGCCACAGGTGTGGCCCTAAAAGGCAAAATGAATAGAATAGAGTAGAAAGAATAGAATAAGAACTTTTTTAATATGAAAAAAAATTCTATGAGGACAAGGTAATACCAAAATGTTAAGATAAATATCAAATATTTCACTTTCTCAAAATGGGAAGAGATCACCATAAGGCCGAAAGCAATTAATATCTATGGGGGAGTTCCCGTCGTGGCGCAGTGGTTAACGAATACAACTAGGAGCCATGAGGTTGCAGGTTCGGTCCCTGCCCTTGCTCAGTGGGTTAAGGATCCGGCGTTGCCGTGAGCTGTGGTGTAGATTGCAGACGCGGCTCGGATCCCGCGTTGCTGTGGCTCTGGCGTAGGCCGATGGCTACAGCTCCGATTCAACCCCTAGCCTGGGAACCTCCATATGCCGCGGGAGCGGCCCAAGAAATGGCAACAACAACAACGACAAAAAAATATATATCTATGGGACCATAGGATCCTGACACGTTTGGTCCTATAGTATGTGCTGGGAACCTATATGTGATACCGTTTTAAAGTGAGTCCCATTCACACCTTCCACTACCCACTTTCAATTATTCCTCCCACACGTATTGACAGAGCTGATTATGTGCCTGACAGTGTTAGGAGTCAAATTGCTGCAGAAGGATTCAATAGAGTCAATGTCTCAGAAGCCTACCTCAAGTTGCTTTCACAAAGATAAGAACAAAGTATAGTGGAAATATTGTAAGCACTTTTCCTGAGAGTTTGAAAAGATGTTTGACAATATACCCCTTACCATTGCCAAGGGTAACAAGACAGAGAAGGACAATTCAAGCACATAAACCAGTATGTGCAGAGGGAGAGGCTGGTGCAAGGGTAGGTCACACTTGTGTGATGGTGGGCTCGCGGCAGCCACAAAGCCAGACGCCCATGGAGTGAAGACCAGTATTTGACATTTAAAAGGAAAATAGGGAAAAGAGAACTCCACCTGTGGTCCCCCAAACAATGCAAATCCACGCTTTTGCTTGGGGAGAGAGGATCCCCAAATGGCTCCAAGATTTCTTCCTGGGCAGAAATCGGTAATGTTCTATGTGGGAGCATTCATACAGAAATAACACAGACAGGCAGAGCCTGTAGACAGCGCACCTGAATTTGTGAAAGGCTTAAGCAAAGACAGATGCTAAGCAGGGTAGCAGGGGGGCGGGGGGGGGGGGGGGGAGAACAAATTGGGAGTTTGAGGTTGACATATATGCACTACCATCTATAGAACAGATAACTAGCAAGGACCTACTATATAGCACAGGGAACTCTGCTCCATATTCTGCAATAACCTAGATGGGAAAAGAATCTGAGAAAGAGTGGCTATGTATATACATATGGCTGATTCACTTTGCTGCACACTTGAAACTAACACAATGTTGTAAATCACCTGTACCCCAGTAATATTTTTAATTGAAATTTGTTTTAATGTCTTTACAAAAGGCCGATACTAAGCATTCTCAAAGGAAGAAAGTGACTCCCTATTACATAGCAGGATTATTCCAATCATAGACTAGCCAGACCCAGGTTTCTCTCTGTTTCTGCACATGAGAACTCACAACTCCTTTACACTTCCCATTTAATGCATTAGAAGCTAAAGAAAAGCTAAGAAAGAAGTTCCTGCTGTGCACAGTGGGTTAAGAAGCAGACTGCAGGCAGCTCAGGTCGCTGCAGAGGTGTGGATTTGATCCCCACTCCAATGGGATCCAGGATCTGGGATCCTATGACTGCAGCTCCAGGGAATTTCATATGTTAAGAAAAAGTATAGGGAGTTCCCGTCGTGGCGCAGTGGTTAACGAATCCAACTAGAAACCATGAGGTTGCGGGTTCGGTCCCTGCCCTTGCTCAGTGGGTTAACGATCCGGCGTTGCCGTGAGCTGTGGTGTAGGTTGCAGACGCGGCTCGGATCCCGTGTTGCTGTGGCTCTGGTGTAGGCCAGTGGCTACAGCTCCCATTCGACCCCTAGCCTCTCTATATGCCTCGGGAGCAGCCCAAGAAATAGCAAAAAAAAAAAAGACAAAAAGACAAAAAAAAAAGAATAATGTGGAAAGGGGAGGGATGGATGGGAACCAGTCCTGAAAGTAGTGTGTGTCATTTTTGACCATGGTTGGTGGGCCAGCCCTTCATCATGTACCCCAGTTAACTGCAAGGGGGTCTCGAGAATGTAATCTGGTTCTGATGCCAGAGAGAAGAAAGAACATGAAAAATGGTGAGCTCTAGGGATCTCCTCCACGTTTACGATCATGGCTAAAACCTCACGGTTGGATTAGATTATGAGGTCTAAAGCATTGTCTCTAAAAAGAGTCTCTTGTTACATAAAAATACTTGGGAGTTCCCATCGTGGCTCAGCAGAAACGAATCTGTCTTGTGTCCATGAAGACCTAGGTTCAATCTCTGGCCTCGCTCAATGGGTTAAGGATCTGGCACTGACGTGAGCTTTGGTGTAGGTCGCAGACATGGTTCAGATCCTGTGTGGCTGCGATTGTGGCTGTGGCCAGCAGCTGTAGCTCTGATTGGACCCCTAGCCTAGGAATTTCCATATGTCGAGGGTGCGGCCCTAAAAAGTGGGGGAAGAAAAAAAAGAAAAAAAAAAGGGCAAATTGATGAAGGTAATCCTGGAGATTAGGATGACACTAGACTTGCAGGCTAGGTTCCAAAAGATGGAACACTGGAGTACATTGCCCAAAGAAGACTGGCCAAGAAGGCAAGACTCATGGAAGACAACCATCACTTAGCCCCATCCTTTCCATAGGCTACTTGTAAACAAACATTTACTGATGCAGAAGTTCCTATAGAAACAAGTCTTTTTTCTTATTGATTATCCTTTCCTGTGCTCCATTCTACTCTCACCACTCAAAAATATTCTGGAATGCACCCCAATGTTCACTGCAGCACTATTTACAATAGCCAAGACGTAGAAGCAACCTAACTGTCCATTGACAGAGGAGTGGATAAAGATGGGGTGCATATACAATGGAATGTATATATGTACAATGGAATATATGTGGTATATATACTCCACCATAAAAAGAAGAAATAATGCTATTTGCAGCAACATTGATGGACCTAGAGATTATCATACTTAGTGAAAGTCAAAGAGAGTCAAACATCATATGATATCACTTACATGTGGAATCTAAACAAAATGACAGAGGAGTTCCTGTTGTGGCTCAGTGGTCAACAAACCCAACTAGTATCCATGAGGATGCGGGTTCCATCCCTGGCTTTGCTCAATGGGTTAAGGAGCCAGTGTTGCTGTGAGCTGTGGTGTGGGTCTCAGACACGGCTCGGATCCCACACTGCTGTGGCTGTGGCTGTGGCTGTGGCTGGAAGCTACAGCTGCAATTCAACCCCTAGCCTGGGAACCTCCATATGCCACAGGTGTGCCCCTAAAAAGACAAAAGACCAAAAAAAAAAAAAAGGATACAAAACAGAAACAGAATCATAGTCTTCAAAAACAAACTTATGGTTACCAAAGGGGAAAGGTGGGGGGGGTGGGGAGAAACAGGGATAAATTAGGAGTTTGGGATGAACATATACACACTGTTATTTATAAAATACACATTACTATATATAAAATAGATAATCAACAAGGACCTACTGTAAGCACAGGGAACTCTACTCAATATGCTAGGATAACCTACTTGGGAAAATAATCTGAACAAGAATGGATATATGTATACGTGTAACTGATTCATTTTACTGCACATCTGACACCAACACAACATTGTAAAGTAACTATACGCCAATATTTTTAAAGAGAAAAAACAAAATAAAATAAAATTCCAATAAAGACATAAATTTGTCCTCCGCTGCATCTATCTGCAGAAAAATCCCCATTTACCACCTGGTTCCATCTTTGCTCAGATGTCAGTGCTCTTCTGACCCTCTGAACTTGTCACAAGGATGCCTTCTTTTCCAACCTCTCTGTTGACTCTACCTCAAGCAAAACCTTTGTGACTGGGCGACGTTTTAAGTCACCAAAACTCTGTACCATCAGAGTTTATGTTCCCAATTGCAGGACTCCACAAATTACAGCCGCTCAGCAAAAGCTGCCCATGAAGCTGCCTTGACCTGTTTGCAGCATGCAAAACAACCTGATAAAACACAGTGAGGTGGAGTTCCCTGGTGGCCTAAGTTAAGGATCCGGTGCTCTCACTGCTGTGGCTCAGGTCACTGCTATGGCGAGCGTTCAGTCCCTGGCCTGGGAACTTCCACGTGGCACGAGTAGAAAAAACAAAAACAAAAGCAGTGGACTTCAGGAGAATAGCAAGCATTACATTTACTTCCCTTCACCATAACATCAAATAATTATTTGGATTAATATATTTTTTCCTCCAAGTAGAGACATTTTCTAGGGCAACATTACATATTAAGCAGATGCTAACTTATCCTACACAAATCCCTTGTATTTGGCCCTACTGTCTGTGATTTTTTTTTTCTACATTAGAAACATTGATTTTTAAACTTCTGCAACATTTTTATAAGCAAATAAGTGTATCTATACACATAAATGGACTGGTTTAGGAGTGATGCCATCCTTCTCATGGAAACAACCTGAAGGTGCATAGACAGAGGAGTGGATCAAGAAGATGTGGTACATATACACAATGGAATATGACTCAGCCATTCAAAGGAACGAAATAATGGCATTTTTAGCAACATGGATGGACCTAGAAACTATCATGCTCAGTGAAGTCAGTCAGACAATGAAACACCACTTACATGTGGAATCTGAAACAAGGACACAATGAACTTCTTCAGAATGGATACTGACTCACAGACTTTGAAAAACTTAGGGTTTCTGAAGGAGACGGGGTGGGGGTGGGGGCATGCACGGAGGGTGTGGGATGGAAATACTATACAATTGGATTGTGATGATCATTGTACAACTATAAATGTAATCAATTCATTGAATAATAAAAAAGGAATGATCCTGTCATTCTAGACTTCTTTGAGAAAGTCAAAGAAGATTCAGATTGTTTCAGCTTACTTTCTAAGATGCTAGTACAATCAGCACCACAGAAACTATGTTGAAGCATCTGATATTCCACTCACAAAACACTACCCTGGAGGGATTTGCAGAGTTGTGTCATTGTTACTGTGGCGTGACTTATCTTTCAGGTCTAAAACAGAAAGTTGTCCACAGAAATCTCACTTAATAGCAGACTATTAAGCTGCAGTCAGGGCTGCAACCTTATCTCAAGGTTCAGCTGGGGAAGGGCCAGTCTCTAAGTTCACTGACCTGACCAGAAGAATCATGAGCTCTTGGTCTGAGGGTTGCAGTTCCTTCCTGGCTGTTGGCTGGAGGCCATCTCGAGTTGCTAGCCTTTTGGGCCTCTCCCATAGGGCAGTTTACTTTGTCAGAGAAAGTGATCAAAGCAAAAAAAAACAAAAACGAAAAAACTGTGTCAGCAAGACAGAAGTCATGGTCTTAAAAGTGACATCCTGGAGTTCCCTTTGTGGCTCAATGGTAATGAACTCAACTAGTATCCATAAGGACTTGAGTTCGATCCCAGGCCTCACTCAGTGGGTTAAGGATCCGGCAAGGCCATGAGCTGCAGCATAGGCTGCAGATGTGGTTTGAAGCTGGCATTGCTGTGGCTGTGGTGGAGGCCGGCAACCACAACTCCAATTCTACCCTTAGCCTGGCACCTTCCATATGCCTCAGTTGCAGCCCTAAAAAGACAAAAAAAAAAATTAAAAAGAAAAAGTGACATCTTATCACTTTTGCTGTATTCTCTTCATTAGAAGCAAATCACCAAGTCCAGTCCACATGTGAGGGGACGGGATTGCACAAAAGCATGAATATCAGAGCAGAACTGACAAGTTCAAGAAGTAAATTATGAAAAATTAGGGCCAATGAAGGAAGAAGCCAAAAAGGGTTACAAAAGGCCAAAAAAGGGGGGGGGGGGCTAAGGGGACTCATCAGAGGTATTTCAATGATACTGGACCCTTGAGACAAGGAGTATGACTACACCCGCTACAGAGAGGAAAGTGTTTAGCGCTTGATAGCAATGATCAGATCAATTTTAGGTATTTTAAGTCGAAGGTGTGCAGTATTTCCAAGTGAGACTATCCGCGGATCTATAGTAAGAGATAAGGTTTCAAAAACAATATTGGGGGAGTTCCCTGGTGACTCAGCAGGTTAAGGATCTGGCATTGTCATTGCTGTGGCTCAGGTTCGATCCCTGGCCAGGGAACTTCCACATGCCATGAGTGCAGCCAAAAAGTAAATTAAAAAAAATAAAATGTATGTAATGTATACATGTAATGATAACTTGATCCCCTTGCTATATGGTGGGAAAATAAATAAATAAATAAATAATAAAAAATAAATAAAATAAAATAAAATTTAGATCTTTTCCTATAGTACTTCAACAATTCAATAAAAAAGAAATTATAAGATTTAAAAAAAAACAGGCAACCAGATTGTAGATGAGTGAAAGCATCTCTTCCTATAGTATTTCAACAGTGAAATGAAAAAGAAACTATAGGAGTTCCCGTAGTGGTGCAGCAGAAACAAATCCAACTAGGAACCTTGAGGTTGCGGTTTGATCCCTGGCCTCACTCAGTGGGTTAAGGATCCAGCGTTGCTGTGAGCTGTGGTGTAGGTCACAGACACGGCTCGGATCCCACATTGCTGTGGCTGTGGTGTAGGCTGGCGGCTACAGCTCTGATTCGACCCCTAGCCTGGGAACCTCCATATGCCACGGGTGTGGCCCTAAAAAGCAAAAAAAAAAAAAAAAAACTTGTTCTATGAATGGTATCAACACATTCTTTGTCTCCTTATATGCTCTCTTTTTGTGAGGAGTTTGCTTGAAAACAAAGAGAAAATGTGCTTCCCAGTCTTTATAATGAATTCAATGATGTATGTTATTCAGACAACGAGCAAATCATCTACCTAAAGAAAAGAGAAAAGAAAGGGCATGAGCTGGAGCACAATCTCCTGGGAGTTCTGTGTATTTTCCCTGAGTTCTTGCCTCGTCAGGAGACAGACTTGTCTGTCTCCTGTGAGCCTTTGAGGCAAAGACATTTAGGATCTCATCACAAGATCTCTGAAGATTCATCTCCTCCCCTGCCTTAGGAGAATTGCGAAACCAAAATGTGCCTGTTTGCCCACCCCTTCCCGTGCATGATCAATGTCTTAATAACACTCAAGGGAGCGGCATCCCAGTAGGAAAGTCTGGCTACTCAGGTTCAACCATCACATCCAAATGTATTCCCTTTGGTGATCCTTCCGTTGGGCCTGGGGCTGAGAGGCTGGTGTATCCATGGCAGCAGCCATGGGGTATCCATGGGGCAGTGTGGTAGGACCACACAGAAGTGATTCTTGGAGCCTGCCCTTAGCCCCTGAGAATAGGAGAGAAGATACTGTACCAACCAACCATCAGATGCATGTCTACCTTAGAGGGGACTATTCCTGGACAATCACTCCTAAGGTCAGTGTCTGCCACCCAACGGCCAGCACTACTTCCCGGGTAGGGACTGGAGGGTTGGGAGCTTTAAGTGAGGTCATTCGGTGACATTGGGGCTCTTTGGTGCGTGCTGGTGTGTCCGACTGCCTGTCTGTGCATGTGTGTCCGTGCGGCTTGATTATGGATTTCAGAAATATTTTCAATGTTCATCACCCTCCTGAGAGGTAGAGGATGATGTCTATTCAAGCGAAGAACTTGAGTGATGCACAGCAGAATAACGGGCTCTTCAGTATTAAGAAGGGGACTTGCAGAGCATAGACAGGAGGTCAGCTGGTTAGGAGGGAAGGGACAATGCACACTGGGTGGAAAAGAGGGTTGTGTTTTCCCTCGAGTTGGGCCCTCCATGAATTTCAAGAAGCCTCGTTTATTAGAACGGTTTGCCTGGGCAATTTTCTAAAGAATTTCTTAGGATCTTGAGTTCGTTCTTGCCAAAAGCAAAATATATATAAACACAGTTCTCTGTTTTCTTCTTTCCTGTTGCAAACAGGCACCCATTCAAAAGGATTCCTAGTTACCCTCCCACCCTCCAACTTTACTTTCTTAGTGGCGCGTACATCTCGTGCTCACCATTCTCAGCACGTTTCAGTTGTATAGGTGATAGGATTACATTCACAGCTAATTTCTGCACAGAAGCTCCCGTGTTTGGGATTCAGGGCCCAGTCTCTTAACCACTATGATAAGTCGCCCCTGGAAATTCTTGTTCTAAAACGTTTTTTTTTTTTTTGTCTTTTTGCTATTTCTAGGGCCGCTCCCGCGGCATATGGAGGTTCCCAGGCCAGGGGTCGAATTGGAGCTGTAGCCACCGGCCCACGCCAGAGCCACAGCAACACGGGATCCGAGCCGCGTCTGCAACCTACACCACAGCTCACGGCAACGCCGGATCGTTAACCCTCTGAGCAAGGGCAGGGATCGAACCCGCAACCTCATGGTTCCTAGTCGGATTCGTTAACCACTGCGCCACGACGGGAACTCCCTAAAACGTTTTTCTTGCCACCACCCATCAGCCATCAGTTAAATATCAAGAAACAACTGAGCGAGTTCCCTAGTGGTTCAGAGGGTTACGGATCTGGTATTGTCACTGTTGCGGCTCTGGCTACTCCTGTGGCAAGGGTTCCATCCCTGGCCTGGGAACTTCCACTACCATAGGTGTGTCCCCTACCCACCCCCAGAAAAGTTGAGGGTTTTAGTTAATTGAGATGCAACTGGCTTGGTAAAGCAATAGACAGAACACAGTCTAAGACTAGACACAAGGAAATTGAGGGCAACATTATTTAAAACTTAATAAACTATAATAGGAAGAAATAGAAAAAAGGATATAGTAAATAGATGATAGATGGATAGATAACCAAATCGCTTTGCCATGCACCTGAAACTAACAGAATAGTGTAAATCAACTACACTTCAATTTTTTTAAGTTTTAATATATGTTCAAAAAAAGCTCCAAAATTCTAGAAATCTCCTAGATCAATGGATCCAATATTAATATCAATATTAATATTGTGCAGATCTTGGAGTTCCCGTCGTGGCGCAGTGGTTAACGAATCCAACTAGAAACCATGAGGTTGCGGGTTCGGTCCCTGCCCTTGCTCAGTGGCTTAACGATCCGGCGTTGCCGTGAGCTGTGGTGTAGGTTGCAGACGCGGCTCGGATCCCTCATTGCTGTGGCTCTGGCGTAGGCTGGCAGCTACAGCTCCGATTAGACCCCTAGCCTGGGAACCTCCATATGCCGAGGGAGCAGCCCAAGAAATAGCAACAACAACAACAACAACAAAAAAAGACAAAAGACAAAAAAAAATAAATAATATTGTGCAGATCTTGCCTGCTTGCAAAGGGGCTTGAGGCAGTGAATTCTTCCATTTCCCTGATGAAAAGACTGACTACCCAGAAGTTTAGATGCCTTTAAAGAATTTTCTGTTGTCCCACGAAGACATCAAAGCTCATACCTCCCAAGCTGGTGTCTCTTCTCTGTGCCACAATACTTCCCCACCGCAGTTCAAAAGTTTGTTTTAATCCTCTGTGCGTTATCTAAAAAATAGCATGTGTTCTGATCACTTGACTTTTGAAATCTTTTTTAAAAAATATTTACTCAAAAAAAAAAAAAAAAAACCTGACCCTTTTAAAAATGGAGGATATTTGAAGAGGATGAAATCCTGTGGGAGTTATCTGTGGATTCATAGATGGCTGGGAGTGAGCCAAGAAAATTAGCTTTGTGTTGCTTGGGCTTCAAAGGAAAGGGCACGGAAGGAAAGTTAGTGATGTCTGCTTGGAGGAGGAAATGAGACAGAAAGTGGGTGGTCTCCAGGGACCTCAGGAGTTAACAGCAGGATGAGAGGTTGGCTTCAATACAGACAGAACGTGGAGGCAAGGAGTAGAAAGAAAGGTCAGAGCTGAACACAGCCTGATGTTACTGAAACCTAGGGAAAGGGCTGAGCTCCACTCCAATCTGGCCCCGAAGAAAAGTGAAAAATTGCAGAGTCCATCAATGTCCATGCATTTCCGTGGGTTGTGCCTTCGGGCTGGCGGTTATGGAAGGTGGGTGGCTGGGTGACATTGACCCCCGTCCTTCCTGATGATCTCATTCAAAGGAATGGCTCTCGGTCCTTGAGAGAGACACTTGTGAATTGCAGGAGTTGCATATTCACAACTGCAAGGCCCTTCCAATAAATTCTCGAAGCAAGGGAGGTCAGTGGCCCATCTCAGGTGCCCGCCGCCACAGACAGTAAATTGTCCTGGCAGCTCTGTGCTTCCCAGGCAGGCACTTGCATGGGGGGAGGGGGTGATATTGGGGGCATGCTAAGGACTCAGCATATTACAGTCTGGTGGTCTCTCAGTGCAGGCTTGGACAGAGTTAGGGGCTGAGATTCTGCAAGTTCTCAGGGGCACAACTTTTTGGGATGACGGAGGCATTCCTTATCCTAGTTGTGGAGACAGTTTCATGGCTGTACATATATGTCAAAGTCCCTCAAATTGTACCTTGAAATGCGTGCAGTTCATTGTATGCAAACACAGCTGATTTTTTTTTAAAAGCAGCAAAGGGCAATTTTGTTGTAGGCAGTTGGCAAAATCACCATAGCCAGGTCCCTGTTGACACGCAAAGTGGTAGTTAGGTATAGATGTTTTCCTTAAAACAGGGTGGGGAACAGGAGGAAAGCATCAAATTGGGATGTAGAGGAAATGAGGCTTTATAAGGGTTTTTTTAAGTGTTCCTTTGCAAAACAGAAATGTTTTAAATTGTGTCATCCTTTGGTATATGATTTTTTGAAGTAATAGATTTTATTTCTTCACGCAATTTTAGATTTACAGAAAAATTAGAAAGAAGTTCCCGCTGTGGGTTAAGGATCCAGCGTTGCCACAGCTGTGACCTTGTCCCTGGCCTGGGAATTTCCATATGCCGTGGGTGCAGCCAAAAAAGGAAAAAGAAAAAGAAAAATTAGAAAGCAGCTTCAGAGAGCCTGTTTACCCCCTCTCCCCTCCACCACTGCAGTTTCCCCTATTATTAATGTCTTGCGTTCGTGGGCTGCATTAGTTAACACCGATGAACCAAGACTGATACATTATTATTAACTGAAGTTCATGGTTTGCATGAGGGCTCACACTTCCCGCTTTACATTCCATGGGTTTTGACAAACACATGATGTCATGTATCCACAATTTGAGTATCACACAGAATAGTTTCAGGGTCCTAAAAATCCCATG
This sequence comes from Phacochoerus africanus, assembly GCF_016906955.1. NCBI lineage: Eukaryota > Metazoa > Chordata > Mammalia > Artiodactyla > Suidae > Phacochoerus > Phacochoerus africanus. Next base: position 11,893,395 of record NC_062547.1, on the reverse strand, counting down.
CGTCTCAGATTTCAAAACCCATCTTGTGGTTACCATACGTGACCTTGTTGGGGGGAGGAAAGAATTGAGAGGGTGGGAATAACACTCACCCTGAATAACATCGCTGATTCACAAGAATCCACTGTACAGCACAGAAGATCTACTCAGTCATGGGGAAAAAATGTCTATATTTATATGTACGACTGATTCGTTTTGCTGTACCCCTGAAACTAATACAACATGTAAATCAACTAACACGCTAATAAAATTTTTTTTAAAAAAATCCCCTACGGGAGTTTCCATTGTGGCTCAGAAGAAACGAACCCAATTAGTAACCAGGAGGATGTGGGTTCCATCTCTGGCCTCGCTCAGTGGGTTAAAGATCCAGCGTTGCCATGAGCTATGGTATAGGTCACAGACATGGCTCAGGTCTGGCCTTGTTGTGGCTGTGGTACAGGCCAGCGGCTGTGGTACAGGCCAGCGGCTGTAGCTCGGATTAGACCCCTAGCCAGGGAACTTCCATCTGCCATGGGTGTAGCCCTTAAAAAAATCCCCTGTCTCTCACCTCATCATCCCTCCCCACCTCCACAGCCCAGCCCCTAGAAACCATTTATCTTTTTACTACAGTTTTACCTTTTCCAGAAAAAAACAGTTGGAATCATATGATATGTACCTTTTCAGATTTTCTTTCACTCAATAATATGACTAAAATTTCCTCCATGTCTTTTCCTGGCTTGATAGTTCCTTTCCTTTCTTTTGCTGAATAATATTCCAGAGAATGGAACATATCTGCTTTTCAAATGCTAGAGGTGATCATAGTTGCAATTATTTCAAAGAATTACATTTTATAAGAAAAGTATAGGAGTTCCCGTCGTGGCACAGTGGTTAACGAATCCAACTAGGAACCATGAGGTTGCAGGTTTGATCCCTGGCCTCGCTCAGTGGGTTAAGGAACCGGCATTGCTGTGAGCTGTGGTGTAGGTCGTAGACATGGCTAGGATCCCGAGTTGCTGTGGCTGTGGTACAGGCCGGCAGCTACAGCTCCAATTAGACCCCTAGCCTGGGAACCTCCACATGCCGTGGGTGTGGCCCTAGAAAAGATAAAAAAAGAAAAGCATAAGAGTGCATTTTTAGTCATCGTTTTCCAAATAACATATATGAAAGACTGGCTCTGCAAAATGTCGATTGTGCTATGCACAGGGGAAATGTGGTCTAAAATGAACTCAGGTTAAATACATTAAGCAAGCCTCTTCAAGCTTCACAATCCTATGAACCAAACATGATTAGACCCATTTTTACTGCTGATGCGCTGAGGCTTGGAGTCTCTGTCAATGAAGTGACAGAGTCTATATTCCAGTTCAGTTCTGCTGATACTCACTATCTTGGCTCTTTGCACAAAACTGAAGCCTTTACAAATGCTGAAGGGAGAGGGTGATATACAAATGCAAGCGATGAAAGGGATGGAGTCCAGGAAAGGAAAACCATTTGTCCAGTGGCCTGAATGATGACGTTTTTACCAAGAGCATCCTGGGGGGCAGGGATTACAGCTATCAGTTGCCAAGTCCCAATCTTGGGCCATAGAAACATGAGGAAAACAAGAAACCAAAGAGAAGGAAGATAGAGTTCCCACTGAGGCACAGTGGGTTAAGAATCCGACTGCCATGGCTCTGGTCACTACAGAGCTGAGGTTTGATCCCTGGCCCAGTACAGTGGATTAAGGATCTGGCTGCGGTGTAAACTGCAGCTGATTCCATCCCTGGCGGGAGATCTTTCATATCCACCACTCCCCCCCAAAAAATAAAAAGACCGAAGGGAGTTCCCGTCATGGCTCAGTGGAAACAAATCTGACTACTATCCATGAGGATGCAGGTTTGATCCCTGGCCTTGATCCATGGGTTAAAGCATCCTGCGATGCCATGAGCTGTGGTGTAGGTCGCAGGCGAAGCTCAGATTCTGCGTTGCTGTGGTGTAGGCCAGCGGCTACGGCTCTGATTCAACCCCTAGCCTGGGAACCTCCATATGGCCCGGGTGCAGCCCTCAAAAGACAAAAACTGAAAAAAAGAAAAGGAAAAAGAATCAATGATAGGAGTTCCCGTCGTGGCGCAGTGGTTAACGAATCCGACTAGGAACCATGAGGTTGCGGGTTCGGTCCCTGCCCTTGCTCAGTGGGTTGAGGATCCGGCGTTGCCATGAGCTGTGGTGTAGGTCGCAGACGCGGCTCGGATCCCGCGTTGCTGTGGCTCTGTCGTAGGCCGGTGGCTACAGCTCCGATTGGACCCCTAGCCTGGGAACCTCCATATGCCACAGGAGCGGCCCAAAGAAATAGCAAAAAGACAAAAAAAAAAAAGATAAGAATCAATGATATACTCCAATTGTCTTAGCTGCTGCAAAGCTGTTTGTCCTAAGGGAAAACTGTTTTTCTGGACTTAATGCTAATTATCTGGTATCATGAAAATCTGTCCAGACTCTGCCAAGCAGATCATCTGCTAACGAAGAGGAGGACAGAAGAAACTCTAAGCCTCCATTAGAGCTGCAGACTGTTTTCTATTTTTCCCCTGTGTGTGTTTCCTACTTCCTCATAATTAGATGCACAAGTGTTGTAGAAAAGAGAAAACAGAAACAAGAAAAAAACGAGTCTCTTCACTTCTCAGTGTATCTGGTGACTTTTAAAGAGGGATGTAGAATATATAAAGTTATGAGACTAAACTTTTTTTTTCTTTTTTTGCTTTTCAGAGCCTCGCCAAAGGCATATATAAGTTCCCAGTCTAGGGGTCTGGCCGAATCGGAGCTACAGCTGCCAGTCTACACCACAGCCACAGCCACATGGAATCTGAGCTGCATCTGTGACCTGTATCACAGCTCACGGCAACACCAGATCCCTGACCCACTGATTGAGGTCAGGGGTTGAACCCTCACCCTCATGGATACTAGTTGGAGTCGTTTTTTGCTGCACCACAACAGGAACTCCAGAGACTGTAAACTTTTTTAAGAATTTAATAATGTACTAATTTAGGTGCTGAAATGAATTACACCCTTTTGTTTGCTCTGAGAAAACTCAAAAAACACCATCTCCTGGGGAGAGCTTACTGAATTTTAGGCATCCCCACCCAAAAAGAAAATAACCGTAAAAATAATCCCCAAGGCAGCTCCATCATTTAACTCATACACCTTTTGCTCTTAATGTTGTGTTTTCTACATTCTATTTTCTGTTTTCCCCTCCCCAGCAACTAAAGAAGAAGAAACATGATGCAATGGAGCCGGAAAATTACACGAGAGTGAAAGAATTTATTTTTCAAGGACTGACCCAGTCCCGAGACCTAAGCTTGGTCTTCTTTCTTTTTTTGAGCTTTGTGTACATGACAACTCTTCTGGGAAACCTTCTCATCATGGTCACGGTGACCTGGGAGTCTCGCCTGCACACTCCCATGTACTTCCTGCTCCGCAACCTCTCCGTCTTGGACATCTGCTTCTCCTCCATCACTGCTCCCAAGGTCCTGGTAGACCTTCTTTCCAGGAGAAAGACCATCTCCTTCAACGGCTGCATCACACAGATGTTCTTCTTCCACCTCCTCGGTGGGGCAGATATCTTCTCTCTCTCCGTGATGGCCTTTGATCGCTACGTGGCCATCTCCAAGCCCCTGCACTATGTGACCGTCATGAGCAGGGGCCGGTGCACTGCCCTCATTGTGGCCTCCTGGCTGGGGGGCTTTGTCCACTCCGTCGTGCAGATCTCCCTGCTGCTCCCACTCCCCTTCTGTGGACCCAACGTTGTGGATGGCTTCTACTGTGATGTCCCCCAGGTCCTCAAACTCGCCTGCACCGACACCTTTGCCCTTGAGGTCTTGATGATTTCCAACAATGGCTTGATCTCTACACTGTGGTTCCTCTTCCTCCTGGTGTCCTACACAGTCATCTTGACGATGCTGAGGTCTCACTCCGGTGAGGGCAGAAAGAAAGCCGTCTCCACCTGCACCGCCCACATCACCGTGGTGACCCTGCACTTCGTGCCCTGCATCTACGTCTACGCCCGGCCCTTCACCGCCCTCCCCATGGACAGAGCTGTCTCCGTCACCTTCACTGTCATCATCCCTGTCCTGAACCCCATGATCTACACCCTGAGGAACCAGGAGATGAAGTCGGCCATGAGGAGACTGAAGAGGAGGCTTGGACCGTCCCAAAAGGAATAGACGGCGTGGAGCTCCCACTGCGGCACAATGGGATCGGCAGCCTCTTGCAAGCGCTGGGACGCAAGTTCAATCCCCGGCCGGCACAGTGGAGTAAAGAGCCTGTGTTGCTGCAGCTGTGGCTTAGGTCGAGACTGCTGTTCAGATCTGATCCCTGGCCCAGAAGCTCCACATGCCGCAGGGTGGCCAAAAATGAAAAAAAAGGGGGGGGGGGAAGGGGCAGGAATAGACACCTTGAAGCAGATTAGAAGAATCAGAACCAAAAAGTATTTTCTTACAACACAATAGAAGATCCCAATCAATAGACCATTTTTTCTTTCCTTTTTTTTTTTCTTGGTCTTTTTGCCTTTTTCTAGGGCTGCTCCTGCGGCACATGGAGGTTCCCAAGCTAGGGGTCCAATCGGAGCTGTAGCCACTGACCTACGCCAGAGCCACAGTAACGCAGGATCCGAGCAGCATCTGCAATCTTCACCTCAGGTCACGGCAACACCAGGTCCTCAACCCACCGAGCAAGGCCAGGGATCGAACCCTCAACCTCATGGTTCCTAGTCGGATTTGTTAACCACTGCGCCACAACGGGAACTCGTCGATAGGCCATCTTGAAGCCAGAGTTTCCCCTTTGCTCTGCAGCCCTCTAAGGAGGATGGTCTGGGGGGTTCCCTGGTGACCTAGTAGTTAAGGACTTGATATTGTCACTGCTGCAGCTTGGGTTCAATCCCTGGCCCAGGAACTTCAAAAAAAAGGTGATCTGAAACATTTATTTCTATGAAATTTTCTCTCTTTTTTCAAGCTTTTTTTTTTTTTTAATTACTTAATGAATTTCTTTTTTTTTTTTTTTTGGTCTTTCTAGGGCCGCACCCGAATCATATGGAGGTTCCCAGGCTAGGGGTCTAATGGGAGCTGTAGCCGATGGCCTACACCACAGCAATGCGGGATCCTAGCCACATCTGCAACCTACACCACAGCTCACAGTAACACCGGATCCTTAACCCACTGAGAGAGGCCAGGGATTGAACCTTCAACCTCATAATTCCCAGTCAGATTTGTTTCCAACCTCATAGTTCCTAGTCAGATTCGAACCCCTCAATGATTTATTACATATAAGATTTTCTCATGATGAGCTTGTCAGCAAACCCTTCAACTGTCAGCTCTTAACAGGACGATAAATCTGCTATCACCCAAACACCTCGTTTTACAAGTGAGGAAGTAACATTGGAGGGAAAATTACCTCTCAGTTCTTGAGTTGGGTCTGTGCCCCGTGTAGCCTAAGCAGTAATTAGTAAAATGATCTCCAAGGGCCAGAATCCAGCTATAATATCTAGCCGCCTCTGTGTGGAAACGTTCCATGGCTCACCTTGGAGGATCTGAGTTATGTTTTTCTATGGAAATGTCGAGGTTTTCCCTTACAGCAGCTGAGATAAGTTTCAGGTCTGATCACAGATTTCATAGCTAACAAATGGCCAAGGCCAGCCTAGATCTGTGTTATCTAATAAGCTAAATGCATGTCTTGACAACTCCTCAGACAGGATTTGATGGCATCTGAAACAAGGGGTCTATAAACATTCCTCTAAGGAGTTTGCGCTGTGGCTCAGTGGTTAACGAATCTGACTAGGAACCATGAGGTTGTGGGTTCGACCCCTGGCCTTGCTCAGTGGGTTAAGGATCCGGTGTTGCCGGGAGCTGTGGTGTAGGTTGCAGACGTGGCTTGGATCTGGCTTTGCTGTGGTGTAGGCTGGCAGCTGCACCTCCGATTAGACCCCTACCCTGGGAACCTCAGGACAGAAAAAAAAAATTTATCCTGTATTGTAGTGTTATGAAAAGTACTGGGTTGTCCTTATCTGACCAAGGAGTACATATGGTAAGGCTTAGGTTCCCTCTAAGAATTTCAACATCATCTTCCAGCCACTCATTTCTCTGCAGCCCTCCGGGGAGAAAGACACCCTATCTTGTCTGCAGACACCCTATCTTGTCTGCATTGCTAGAAGGTGCCTGAGTTGCACATCCACAAGAAGGAACAGGCTTAAGATTAAACTGACTTTCCATTATTTAGGGACCAATTGTCTGGAGTACCAATCAGCCCATTCTAAATTCCTCCTCATTCTTCATTCTAGCATTTTCTTTAAAGCCCCTTATTAAGAGCATAGAAAACAATCATAAATTCCAGTTGGTCTCCTGACAACCTGTTATTTGATCAAGTAAACAGATGAACAGAGTAGTCAGCTAGAATTTGAGGGACTTATGTAAGGGAAGTAAAGCATCCTTTACAGAGTGTGATTCACAAATGAGAGAAACTTGGCCCTGGGAGTTCCCGTTGTGGCTCAGAAGTAATGAACCCGACTAGGAACCATGAGGATACAGGTCCCATCCCTGGCCTCGCTCAATGGGTTAAGGATCCTGCCATGAGCTGTGATGTAAGTCGCAAACACAGCTCAGGTCCCACATTCCACATTGCCGTGGCTGCGGTGTGACCAGCAGCTGCAGCTCCAATTAGACACTCGCCCTGGGAACCTCCATGTGCTGCAGGTGCAGCCCTAAAAAGCAAAAAAAAAAAAAAGTGGTGGGGGGGACTTGGTCCCAAATCCAACCCATCCCAACAAGCTCTATTGCTGCCTACTCTTTTTCCCTTGGTGTTGGCCTGACATTCCTGCTCTGGGGATAATTCATAAATTAGACATGGCTCATGGGGTTCAAGCTAGGTACAGTGCAACCACTGCAGAAGTTATATACACCTCTGGAAAGCCACAGCCATCTGGTGGTGGTGATGGTGGGGGAGGGTATCTCTAAGCCCATTCTCAGTAGCATCTCCTTAGGAGTTAATTTCCGAGGGTCTACTGGACGAGGCAAAGGGGGTCATCTCAGAGTGGAAGAGATGTAGAACTGGAAAGCTGCAGAGGGTGCCTGCGAGGGGGATAAGTTCAAGCCCTCAGTGTCAAAATTCTCAGGTGCAGAAGGATAGGCCACTTCAGCAAGGTGGCTGGGGCAGCGCAAAGCAGACACCACTGACAAAATTCACAGTTGCTCATTTCTGATCCTGGACTCATGGGTGCTTTCTTAAAGCTGGAAGGTCTTTTTTAAAAAAATCTATGTTTGCTGTAAACCAACTATAATGGAAAAAATTAAAATCATTAAAAAAAAAACTCAAAAAAAAAAAAAATCTACATTTGCTTCACTAACACGGTTGTGACTTCTGGCCTAGAATTAAAATCACTCACCACACTTCTAACTTCAGGCTTGAATTTTTTTTTTTTTTTTTTTTTTGTCTTTTTGGTATTTCTCGGCCGCTCCCGCAGCATATGGAGGTTCCCAGGCTAGGGGTCCAATCGGAGCTGTAGCCACCGGCCTACGCCAGAGCCACAGCAACGCGGGATCCGAGCCGCGTCTGCAACCTACACCACAGCTCACGGCAACGCGGGATCGTCAACCCGCTGAGCGAGGGCGGGGACCGAACCCGCAACCTCATGGTTCCTAGTCGGATTCATTAACCACTGCGCCACCACGGGAACTCCCCAGGCTTGAATTTTCAACCTAATTACCTGTGTAGCAAAAGTGTCAAGAACAATCAAACTCCCTTGAACCAAAGCGTACAGAATCACATTCGGCCGTAACCAGTATGTTCCTTTATCAACACTAGCTGATGTTTTCTTCCTCGTAAATCATTTTTTATTACCAAAAAAACCCCACACCACCTTCCCTTCTTTATACAGTTTTTTAGCTTTTAGTCTTTACTTTCTAGAGGCAACTATTGAATTGAGGTTTCACAAGAGAATACTTCCAGAAAAAAAAAAAAAAGTGTGTTCTGTGTGTATATATAACTGTATATGTGTGTGTTTATGTATAGACTGATCAACATGAGAAAAAATACATAGCACACAATTTTAAAACACACACGTGTACATACACTTTTTACTTTGAGACTATCCCAGGACACACACACAAACACACACTTACTTTTAAGAGACAATTGATTATTGGGCTCCTAATAGATCATAGTAATTTGGAAGCAAGCAGTCCCATGAAAATGTTCTCTTTCAATATCATGAGACCGTGTTGCTTGACAACAATATTTTAACATATGGATTTTAAAACAATATGTTTGTGTTTGGGTCAAATTCTTCAACATCTTGTCTCGGGAAGCTGTTATTTCTAAAGAACCTCCTTGAAAGAGCAGTGTCTACAGAGCAAAATGGTTCATGATGTTTTCCTACCACTAGAGGGAGCCATTCCTTTGCATGCGTCTCCCCTTGGCAGATGTTGAAGAATTTTAACTATTTTTATTTCCAGACATGAAGCTTCAAAACCCATGTCCACTGGGGGGAAAAAAGAAAAGCCAACCTAAAAATCTGAGAATTACATTTTATTCAGGGGACTTACTGAGGACTTTCCCGGAATATAGCTGTTTAGATACCTCTGAGGGACTGCCGCAAAGAGGGAAGAGAGGAGCCAGGATCTATGGGAGTTTTTGCCAAAAAAAGAAAAAAATAAGCAGTAGAACATCAAAAGAGTACCGGTAATTAAAGAAACAGACATCTCAAGTTAAGGAAATTAGCACTTTTCTATGTATGGGGAGATGCATACACAGGGAAGAGTCTGGGCTCACTGATCATTCCTTTGAGGTCCACCTTATCTAGGGCCAGTACTCTGTTTAGTAGCCTTTCTAAATAGCTTCAGGGTGCACAGTCCAGGGTGCTGCAATGGCTATTAGCTTGATGACCACAACATTCTTTGTTTACTGAAAAGGCAAGAGATATTCTTTATCCACCCCCCATCACATTCATTTTCTCTCCTCAAAATTTCAATCCAGAGTTCCCATTGTGGCTCAGCAAACGAATCTGACTAGGAACCACGAGGTTGCTGGTTCCATCCCTGGCCTCGATCAGTGGGTTAAGGATCCAGCGTTGCCATCAGCTGTGGTGTTGGTCGCAGATGAGGCTCCGATCTGGCATTGCTGTGACTCTGGTGGTGTAGGCTGGCAGCTACAGCTCCGATTTGACCCCTAGCCTGGGAACCTCCATATGCCATGGGTGTGGCCCTAAAAAGCAAAAAAAAAAAAGATTTCAGTCCTTTTTCTTAAGGAGTGGGAATATCTGCACACATGAACTCACACAGATCAAGAGGAGCAGCTCTGTAAACATTTCCCTTGGGTCCACAGTCCACAGTTCAGAGTTGGAAGTCTCTGCTAGAGTACCCTCTATGCTACCTGGCCAAGGGTCCCCAAACCTCAGAGGGCATAAGAACCACATAGCAGAGTTCCTGCTCTGGTGCAGTGGGTTAAGGATCTGGCATTGCCATAGCTGTGCTGACGGTCACAGCTGCGGCTCAGATTCAATCCCTGGCCAACCTTACGGTTGGGTGCGGCCATAAAAAAAAGAAAGGGGTAAGGTACCACCTACCCAGATCTTCTTATATATTACAAAAGAAATTGTTTTTCTTGCATTTTTAAACACAATGGGATAGAGACCTCTTCTCTAAGGGTTTGATATTCTGTGATTTAGATATTTCCCCTCTTATATTATGCAACTATCCTCCTTATATTATGCAACTATCCCCCAAGAAATGGAGAGAGCCTCCAAAAAATTATTCACCAAATTATGATTATGTAGGAGTTCCCACTGTGGCTCAGAGGTAATGAACAAGGGTTTGGTCCTGGCCTTGCTCAGTGGCTTAAGGATCCGGCGTTGCCATCAACTGTGGCATAGGTTGCAGACGTGGTTCGGATCTGGCATTGCTGTGGCAGTGGTGCAGGCCAGCAGCTGCAGCCCGACTCAGCCCTTAGCCTGGGAACATCCATATGCTGCAGATGCGCCCCCACCCCCCAAAAAAGGCAAAAAAATTATGTTCGTGTAAAACTGTTATTGATCTCAATCTGAAATCCAATTCCTACTTCATTCCATTATTTATTCAACAAGCACTTATTTATTTGTATATTTATGTATTTACTTATTTTTTTTTATCGAGAGCCTGCGATATGCTATAAATTCTACTTTGTTTATTGAAGTACAATTTATATACAGTAAAGCCCACTCTTTTAAGGTATATAGTTTTGGGTTTTGGGTTGTTTTGTTTTTGGTTGTTTTTGGTTTTGGTTTTTTTTTTTGTCTGCAGCTGCCAGCCTACACCACAGTTCATGGCAACGTAGGATCCCCGACCCACTGAGCAAGGCCGGGGATGGAACCCACGTCCTCATGGATACTAGTCTGTGTCTATGTTACTGCTGAGCCATGACAGGAACTGCCCAGGTATTTAGTTCTATGAGATTTGACAAACACACAGTCATACAACGGCAACCACCATTATTATCAGGATACATAATGCCTCCATCACACCACTTTGCAGCTAATATTGTCCCCCCCACACTAGCCTCTTCATCTGCAAGCAAGCAATGTCCTCGGCTATGTGAGATCTTGGGACATAGGCTTCCAGAATGGAATCACTAGTCTGTCTTCTGTCTTTTGTAGTTTTCCCTTTTCCAGAAAGTCCTATAAATGCAATCATATAGCATATGGCCTTTGTACATGGCTTATTTCACTTAGCACAACACTTTTGAAATCAACCCATGTTGTTGCACATACCAGAAATTCGGGAGTTCCCGCTGTGGCGCGGTGGGTTAACGACCCTGATTGTCTCTGTGGAGGTGCCGGATCAATCACTGGCCTGACGCAGCAGGTTAAGGATCCAGCATTGCTGTAGCTATGGCATAGGTCACAGCTATGGCTCAGATTCCATCCCAGGCCCAGGAATTTCCATATGCCACAGGGGCAGCCAAAAAAAAAAACATTAAAAAGAAAGAAAGTCATTCCTTTCTCACAGTTATGGAGGCTGGGGAGTCCAAGATTAAGTCTGTTGAGAGCCCACTTCCTGGGTCATAGATGGCAGTCTTCTTGCTGTGGCCTCACCCAGCAGAAGAGGAAAGGGATCTCTCTGGGCCCTCTTCTATACGGGCACGAATCTCGTTATAGGGGCTTCGCCCTGATAACCGAATCACCTCCCAAATGCCCCATCTCCAAACACTATCACATTTGGGGTTAGGATTCAACATACAAGTTTGAAGGGGACACACCCAAAACACCCAGGTATGGCACCCAGGTATAGAAATGCCAACTGGACCAAAGAAAATTTTTTTACAGAAAATTTTTTATGAAGTAATAATCAGGAAAAAGTATAGCATAATATTTGGAATGTGATCTCAGAATAGGGAAGAATTTTTTTAGGCAAGAAATTTTATAATCTCCCCCCCCCCAAAAAAATTATTATAAAGGGAGTTCCCTTCGTGGCGCAGTGGTTAACTAATCTGACTAGGAACCATGAGGTTGAGGGTTCGATCCCTGCCCTTGCTCAGTGGGTTAAGGATCCGGCGTTGCCATGAGCTGTGGTGTAGGTTGCAGACGTGGCTCGGATCCCGCGTTGCTGTGGCTCTGGCGTAGGCCGGTGGCTACAGCTCCGATTCGACCCCTAGCCTGGGAACCTCCATATGCTGCGGGAGCGGCCCAAAGAAATAGCAAAAAGACAATCAATCAATCAATCAATCAATAAAATTATTTTTAAATTAAACAATAAATTATTATAAGGATGATGAATGGGACTACATTAAAAGTTTTAAATATCTTATAAGGCCGCCAGTTTGGTCACCTCACTGAGGATGTATGACAGTGTCCAGACTGTGAATAAAGACAGGAAAGAGAAATTATATACTCTTACGAAAAACATGTACATGCTTTTGAATATCATACTCAACTTCCCAGTTCGAACTTCATGTTTTCATGAAGATAGTTAGTAGTGAATTTTAGGAATTATATCTAACCAATCCCCCAAGTTTAAGCAAGTTCAAAGAACACCATCAGTCATGATAATGCCTAGTGCAATTATGAACTTTTAAAGCTCTATTTGTTTTATATCTTGCTATAATAAATGTTTTGCATTCATCTGTTTTTTTTAAAAAAGTTTTAAGTTTCTACATTGCACAAAATGTCAAAAATAAAATTAAAAGGCAAGTGAAAAGTGGGGGAAATGTATTAGCAAAACATATCCTAAGTCTAAATCTATAGAGTATCTGAAAAATCAATATGAAAATATTAACAAAATAATAGAAAATTGAAGAAAAGAAGGGATCAGATAGTATGAAGGAAGAAAGAGGGAAGCGGGAAAAGTTTTTAAGCATACGAAAAAATAGCCACACTTACCCAAAAAATATTCTTGACTCTCAGACAAGCAAAGATCCAAAAGCTCATTAATATTTCCCATCTAAGAGAGAGAAGCAAGTTGCTCTTATCTTGGTATAAGCTCTTTGGAGATGAAAGCAGTAACGTTTATGGGGATGTAACACACATGCCCAGTGATTCTTCTAAGACAAAAGGGCAAGCTCCAGCTTGCCTGAGATGGTACCTCAAATGGGTTAGATGATCATGACGATTGAAGATTTTTGCTATTATTATTTTACATACTGATCCCCTCCAAAACCAGTGAACAAGGAAATCCAATACTGTACTGTCCATTAGACTGAATACGGTTTAATTGTTCATCAAAAAGCACAGACTAAAGAAAGAATCGTGACATATTCAAACAAAGAAAGGGAAAGGATGAGTGAAGGCTTATGAAGGAAATTAAAAGATTTCTAGAATATTGTCGGGGTGGGAGGTGACCTTCAGTAATTGCCTCAACTGAGTGGTGGCAGCAGCTTTTAAAGATGGCCAAGCGGGGATTGGAAGAAGCGGGGCTTGGATTTAAGAACCCGCCCAAGCACCTCGAGGTAGAATTGTGGGTTGTCAGGAGCACGCAGGCGCAGCGGCGTGCGGTGGCCCGAGCCGGGCAGGGCCTTCTGCACTCCTTAGAGGTGCCACCAGGGGGCAGCCGTGGCAGCACATCCGTGCCGGCACCTCAGAGAGGAGCCTGCGCTTCGGGGAGCAGTGCAGAGCCCCTTAGCAACCGAAGTGTCTCCTTCCTGGCGTAAAACTCAATTTCCCGCGGCGGGCAAAAGGAATTATTCAAATACGCGCAAAAGAGAGGTTGTTTATAACCTCGTGGTTCCACTGGGGCTCGAACCCAGGACCTTCTGCGTGTAAAGCAGACGTGATAACCGCTACACTATGGAACCTCTCGCCGCACAGCCGTGCCAGGATGAAATAATAGCACACAAAGACCTTTTTTTCTTACTATGTGGAATAGGAGAGAGTTAATGCCTGGCGATCGTTCGTGAGGAGAAACTTTCAAGCAGATTTCGGACGCTGAAGCGCAACTCCCGCCCGCACTTCTTCTAGGTGACATGGACCCTTCCGTTTCTCCAAGAAAGAAAGCGTGGCCGGATGTGCCGGCGTGAGTGCCCCGGACAGACATCACTCCTGTCTTGATGTAAACGACGCGGAGAACGTTGGGGCATCTGGCTCTGTGGCGCAATGGATAGCGCATTGGACTTCTAGATAGATGGAGGCATTCAAAGGTTGTGGGTTCGAGTCCCACCAGAGTCGTTCTTTTTAAGTAAGAAAACACGATTCGTTCACTTTGAAGGAAGTGATTTCTCTTCTGTGTGGTGTGTGGTGTCCTCAGCCTTGGAAGTGTTAGGAGTCCCACTCCTTGAGTTTGCTCCACCGCTTTCAAGTGCCTCCAGGGTTTCTGGGGACCCGTGAGAGTTGCTGACTTTCCTCCTATCCCACCTCCGAGTTGTCCTTTCACATCCGGAATAAAACTTTATTTAATTGCTCTACAATTTTTCTGCTGCTCAGTATTAACCAAATTGCGAAAAATAAAATGTTTTTTAATAGCTACCAGAATGGCCGAGTGGTTAAGGCGTTGGACTTAAGATCCAATGGATTTATATCCTCGTGGGTTCGAGCCCCACTTCTGGTACAAACATACTTCTTTTGTTTTGTTTTGTTTTTGTTTTCCCCAATAGTTTTAGGTGCTCAGCGTGAGTGATTAAGTAGCAATGACCTTTTAATCTGAAAGTTTATTTCAAAGAAAGTGTAGCAAAAACTTCAGAACTACTGGTTTCCAAATAAAGTGTAAACGACTGCTGAAACTACCACTTTGTAGGGAATGGGGGTGGGGGGCACGTAACTTTTTGAAATGAGTCAACAATTTTTGAATTTCATTGAAGTATAGTCGACTTACAACAATGTGTTAATTTCTGCTGTACAGCAAAGTGACATATATATATATATATTCTTTCCGATTATGGTTTACCCCAGAATATCAAATACAGTTCCCTGTGCTATATACAGTAGGACTTTGTTGTTTTTCCATTCTATATATAATAGTTGGCATCTATTAACCCTAAACTCCCAGTCCATCCCTCCCCCATCTCCTCTCCCCTTTGGCCACCACAAGTCTATTCTCTATGAGTCTGTTTTTCGTTTCCTGGATATGTTGATTTTTGTCGTATTTTAGATTCCACAAATAAGTGATATCATGTGGTATTTGTCTTTCTCTTTCTAACTTCACTTAGTATAACAATCTCTATGTAGTCAATAGTTATTATGTGGCATTTACCATTCTAAACACTGAGGTGGGAATGCAATTTTTAAAAAAAAAAATAAAAATAAGCCAAATAGAAAATAACTGTAACAAAAAAATACAAAGTCCTTTCCTACAAGGTTTTTGCCAAGTGGCACTTGCAGGACAGAGCAACAGAGGGAAGAGATGGTTTATAAACAAGCAAATAAATTGGAGAATTTGAGATGGCGATAAGCACTGCAAAGAATTAGGTGGGGTGGCACAATAAAGTGCATAGAAATTTCTCAGGACAAACTTATTCCATTTGGTTATGGAAATCAGTCACCTTGATTGGAATTTTCTCCCATCTCTCTAACAAACAGAAACTTCCAAGGACGGAGACTGCCCATCCTCATCCACTAAAATCCTCCCTGACCCACTGCCCTTGCTCAACTCTCCATTCAATCATCCAACAGTGGGGTTTTGTTGTTGTTGTTTGGTTGGTTTTTTGGTTGTTTTGTTTGTTTGTTTGTTTGCCTGCACCCACAGCATACAGAAGTCCCTGGGCCAGGGACCAAATCCTCACCACAGCAGTGACTTGAGTCACAGCAGGACAAAGCCAGATCCTTCACCCATTGAACCTCCCAGGAATTCCTCAACAGTTTTTGACAGCTTGCTTCGTGCCAGCCACTCACCCAGGCACTGGGGGGTGTACAGAAAGTTCCTGTCCTCACAGCAGAAGCATTCTTGAAGGAAAGGCACACCCATTAAACATGTGTTGAAGGTGGGTTGTGGTGGGCCCAGCAAGAGGGGCAGTCTCAGAGTCCCCAGGACCCAGTCCCCTCAGGAGAGGATCAAGCAGATATCTCTGGGGCAAATTCTTTAAGGATCAGCAGGAAATTCCCAAAACAAAGGAACTTAGAAAGTAGGAAGAGGAATACTACTCAGCCATAAAAAAGAATGACATAATGCCATTTGCAGCAACATGGATGGAGCTAGAGAATCTCATACTGAGTGAAATGAGTCAGAAAGACAAAGACAAATACCATATGATATCACTTATAACTGGAATCTAATATCCAGCACAAATGAACATCTCCTCAGAAAAGAAAATCATGGACTTGGAGAAGAGACTTGTGGCTGCCTGATGGGAGAGGGAGGGAGTGGGAAGGATCAGGAGCTTGGGCTTATCAGACACAACTTAGAATAGATTTACAAGGAGATCCTGCTGAGTAGCATTGAGAACTTTGTCTAGATACTCACGTTGCAACAGAAGAAAGGCTGGGGGAAAAATGTAATTGTAATGTATACATGTAAGGATAACTTGATCCCCTTGCTGTACAGTGGGAAAATAAAATAAAGTAGGAAGAGGACGGCATTTCAAGTCAGGGAACATGGGGTGGGCCGGAACATAGGGTGAAAAAAAAACTGTTGTTTGTTAAATAAAAGTACATGCTGCTCCAATTAGCTCTATGCTAAGCAGCCCAGTTCCACATCTTTAACACTGATTACACACAGTTTGAGACTTTTGTTCTCTGAGTTCAACTCCTGTCAATCTAGCCCTAGGAGAACAGAAAACATTTCACACTCTTCCACACTGCATTCAAAGCGGCACCTAGCAGCTCTCCTGAACCCGGAACTGTGGTGAGAAGCTGAGTTTAGGCCAAAAGCTAACTTCCCCCAGGATCGACTCCATGATACAGGCAGCTCCTTTTCAGCAGGGACTGATTTTAGCTTCTTTGGTTGAATCCAGACTTGTTCTATGATTCTTAGGGATCCACATCTTAATTTGTGACAATCGCATCTAATTCATTTGTGATTGTTCAATAGCAGTGAAGAGGAGCAGAATTTACCGTGTCAGAATGTCTCTCTGGCAGGTGGATTATTTTGAGCTGAAAACATTCAAGGCCCAGAAGACTCAGGAAGAAACGTTGACGTTTGACCTTCCCTGTAACTGCATAAAGAATGTAGATGCAGGATCTGTTCCCAGAAGGGAAAGGAACCATCATCACGGGAAACTATAGGAAGAAGCAGGTGTGCAGAGCAAGGAGGGATCTAGCAAAGTCTCCGTGTTAAAATTCCTCTCTGTGACCCAGGGTCTCTGCATGGCCCAGCAAACATCACATTACCAAACATTTGCTTTTCCCATTTTCATGTCAATTCCCTTTTGAGGTCCCAGATGACTCACTCTCCTCTTTTGGCGCTGGCTGAAGATGATATTTGAGGTGAGGGTTTCAACCATTTTGGTGAGTTATTCAGTTTTTCCGGATGTCTCCATGTATACAGGTTATTAAACTTTTGTTTGGAAGTTCCCTGGTGGCTCAGTGGGTTAAGGATCTGGCATTGTCACTGCTGTGGCTTGGGTCACTACTGTGGTGCGGGTTTGATTCCTAGCCCCAAGAACTTCCCCATGCCTTGGGCACAGCCAAAAAAAAAAAAAAAAAACCCGCAAAACTTTGGTGGATTTTTCTCCTGTTAATTTGTTTGAGGTCTATGCAATTCTTAGACCAGTTAGAAGAACTACGAAGGATAGAGGGGGAAAGTTCTTCCTCCCTGACATCAGGAGCTCCCCTCCAAAACCCTGACACATGGAGGGACCTCCTATTGAGAAGGAAATTTGCTTTTCACCTGTCTCTGCTGGGATCTGGGGAAAGCACAGGATCAGGGATGCTGTGATCTGAAGGGCTACCTCTATGATCCCAGAAGGAGAGAATCATCTGACTATATTTGTTCTTCTTCATTTATTTTATTATGAAAACAATATGTGCTTTTAAAAAAAAAAAAATCCAATTGTCAGTTTGGGGGTGGGGGGATGCGCTGGGGTTGTGGGATGGAAATCCTATAAGATTGGATTGTGATGATCATTGTACAACTATAAATGTAATCAATTCATTGAGTAATAAAAAAATCCAATTGTACAGACGTACTTAAAGGGAAGTTTCTTCTCATATACTTTATTGCCATTCCTCAGAAAGTGGTCATTTTTGTTAAATTGTTCTATCCTTAAACATCTCTTATGTATGTGCCAACAAGGAGGATATGAACATATATAATTAGAGGATATACTTTCATATACACGTCCTTTGACTTTTCCACAGATCATACATTTTGTTTGGCACCTTTTGTCATTGTTGTTTAACATAATATAAATATTTTTCCATAGTGAGTTATTTTTTAAACTTTGCTCAGAGTTCCCAATGTTACCAGCAGGAGCTGGAACAGAACTCAGGTCAGTAGCTCCCACTCAAAAGTCAATGTTCAAGGGACAAGGGTTGGTGGAAAAAGAAAGATGCTTTATTCAGGAAGCCAGCGACCTGGCGAAATGGCCGACTTGTGTCCCCAAAACCGTCTCCAAGTTGCCAGTTAGGGGGGAAAGGGTTGTATAGCGAAAAACCAGGAAGTTTCAGGGTGCAGGTGGAGGGTAAGTTCAGAACAGCACAAAGGGCGCAGACAATCATTTTGAAACTGCTAATGTGATGGTCTGGTTGGAGTCATCTTATTTTAGGCCCAGTTCATCTTCAACTACTCCAGGGTCCATTTGTTTCCACTTCCCTGAATCCACTGTCTGGAATTATGCAAGCCATAGATTCAGTACTGCTCAAGATGGAGCAGCTGTGTCAGGTCTGTAGTCTGGTCATCAAGTAGTTACTTTTTCCCCCTCTGGTGGTGGTGTCAATATCCACAAAACAACTTAGGAATGTGCACCAGACACTGTTATCTATGTCCTTCAGGGAGGAACTAAAGATTCTGTGACTCCTTTATGGCTGAACTGTTGTTTAAATTATTACCAGTTCTCCTGGGCCAACTGCTAGCTTTTGTTACTATGTGTTCACATTCCTCCAATTCTTAACTCTTGAGCTAGACTTGTGTGACTCTTGGGAGGCCTGGGAAACTAAAGCTTTTCTACAGACAAGAGGCAGGCAGAGGACAGGGCCCCATGGTTCCTGCTCAGTTACACAGATGCATCTGTCCATCAAACACTGCAAGCATCATCCTTTCCCCACAGAGTGGACTATCTCTGAACTCCAGGGACAGTTAAAATGGTTATGAGGCTGTACTACATAGGATTTCTTTCCTTTCAGGGATCTTAGCCAATGCCTCAATGAATGACCTGGCATTGAAGAAGCAAGATTAATGAAAAATGGGCTCATTAGGGATAACGAGGAAAACACACACACACAACCTAAAAATTGAGAGTTGTGTTTTATTCAGGGACTTTCCAAGGTTGATAGCCTAGAAATCAGCCTCTCAGAGAGCTCTGAGGCACTGTTTCAAAGAGATAAAGGAGGAGCCAGGATATATTAGGAGTTTTTGCTAAGGAAAAAAACAAAACAAAACAAATGTAGTGACACATCAAAAGATTACTGCTAATCACAAAAGATAGATATCTCAAGTTAATTATTTTAGTGCCTTTCTAGGTATGGGAAGATGCAAGGCTCTGGACTCATTGAAATTATTCCTTTGGCATGCATCTTAACTATCTAGGGCCAGTATCCTGTTTTTCTCCATCCTGAATTCCCCTAAGGGCACACCAACAGGGAAGCTGTGGCGGCTGATGGCTTGATGGTGGGCAACCTTCCTTGTTTACTGGAATTGTAGGCAGCAAGGGTAGTTCACTGAAATGGCAGGCAGCAGGTTTTTGTCCACATTAGTTCGTTCAGGACACTGCAGGCCAGGGTAATAGGACTTGCTAAAAATAGAAAATCCAGCCTGATCAAAACCTTTCGATGGGAGCTTCAAGGAAAATGCTCGGATTCCCTAGCGAACGTCCTTTCCCTTCTGCTGTTCCCTCTGCTCAGCATTCTCTTCACAAGTCTTCAGGGGCCCAGACACATTTGCAGCTCAGCGGGGCGTCAGCACCCCCTGAAGACGTGGCGAACTTTTATTTCTGGTGTTTGCTGGATTCCCACCATCAAAGCGCTTGGCGAGATGCTTCCGTTTTAGTGTCTTCCCGCCCCACGGAGGACCGAGACTGGGTCTTGGTTCTAGATGGGGTCTGACAAATAAAGATTGGAAATCTAAACAATTATTATAATGCTCCACCCACAAGACGTTCGGAGGCTTTTCCCAGACCAAGATTAGAATGAGAAATACCGCTGCTCACCTGGTCCCAAATCCGGAGAATTTCTCGTAGGATGTTCCCTGAGGCCCCGAGGGGTGGGGGCGCTGCCTGGGTAGGAGCAGGGTCTGCCAGACAGTTGCTTTCCTTATAATTTGTCTGCGAAAGGATAAAATAAAGTAAAAATTTTAAAAGCCTGCCGCCAAACACCTACTCGATCTTGATTTCGCAGTTTCACTTTTTGTGGAACCAACAAAAGAACTCGGGATTTTAATCCAATAGGGAAAGAATAGGGCCACGTGGTCTATTTTCTGCGGATAGACTAGGAGAAAGCTTACCTTCGTGAGCCCGGATAGCTCAGTCGGTAGAGCATCAGACTTTTAATCTGAGGGTCCAGGGTTCAAGTCCCTGTTCGGGCGGAAGTTGTTTTAAGCCCCCAAATTTCAATGTGTATTCACACCGATTTCTCACAGCTGGTGTGCAGTTATGCAAAACAGTTGATTCCGGCCCCTAAGAGTTGTGGAAAAGGTGAAGGTAAGGAAAACGCTTGACAGCTTTCTCTTCCAATGTCGGTGTTTTCTCTCTCAACCTTCCTATGATAGATATTTTGCCTTTGGATATTTTTTCCTGAAAATTAACATGTAGGGTTTTTTTGCATATTCAAAACATCAATAAACACATAACAAGAAAATTGCAGCCAGGACCAGAGTCACGATAACAATGCTCCTGGCAGTAAGTGTGCAGAATTTGGCACTAAAAAAAGATAGTTCATGCACTGTTTTGAAAGCGAGGTGAGAAAGCTGAGACTCCAAAAGATATTTCAGAGTATAGACAACGTAACTGAAGCCTGTCTTCAATGAGAAAAACTTGCAAGCCCAGCAGAAACTATACTTGGCATCAAACCCACGACCTTCACCCTGTAAACCGGATGTGTTGGCCACCACACTACGAATTGTCATGCCACGTGCTGCTACCTAACACCCAGTAGTATAAGTGGACTGATTATGCGACTGAGTGCAGATCACGCCGTGATGTGTGATTTCTTAGTATCTTCAGTGAGTGGTACAGGTGCAAGGGCACACTGGGAAGGGGGAAGGAGGTGAGCCTCTTGAGATGAAAGGAAGGGACCCCAGACTCCAGTTTTGTCCAATCACGTATCAGCAAAAAGCCCTGCCGAAACCCGGGATCGAACCAGGGACCTTTAGATCTTCAGTCTAACGCTCTCCCAACTGAGCTATTTCGGCGAAGGTGGCAACCTTCTCTGCCCTGTTAAACAAATTTTAAGGAAAAGGAAAGGGGAGGGTGGGATAAGATTCTTCAATTTCATATTCACCTTTTCCGTATAACTCTCTAAATTGTACTGTTTTTAGTTCTGAGGTTTCAAGAGCAGTGAGTGAGAAAATTAAGTCCTGTCATGTGAGGAAAATTTCACGTTCTGCCTTGTCCCAGGCTACATTTCCTTGTCTCCCTAAGGTTTTGTCTATCTCTTCCCAGGACCAGGACCCTAATAAAAGGAAAGACAGAACCCTACTAAGTGCCTACTCTGTGCCCACAATGTGCTCTACATGTCGTCGTTCAATCCCCACCCCACTTGCCCACCCCTGACTTAAGGTTGATAAGATCATTTTTAAGTTAAATAACTACTTTGCTCCCAAATCGTCCAGAACCAGCGAACTACTCCTGCTCCAAAGCTCGAAAGGTCTTTTTTTTATTATTATTTTATTTTTTTGTTTGTTTTTTTGTTTGTTTGTTTTGTTTTGTTTTTTTTGCCATCTCTTGGGCCGCTCCTGCAGCATATGGAGGTTCCCAGGCTAGGGGTCCAATCGGAGCTGTAGCTGCCAGCCTACGCCACAGCCACAGCAATGCGGGATCCGAGCCGCGTCTGCGACCTACACCACAGCCGTTAACCACTGCGCCACGACGGGAACTCCTATTATTTTATTTTTAAATGATTTTTTTTTCATTATAGTTGGTTTACAGTGTTCTGTCAATTTCTACTATACAGCAAAAGGACCCAGTCACACATATATATCCACTCTTTTTCTCATATTATCCTCCATCATGTTCCATCATAAGTAACTAGATATAGTTCCCAGTGCTATACAGCAGGATCTCATCGCTTATCCATTCCAAATGCAACAGTTTGCATCTATTAACCCAGCTGGAAGGGTCTTGGTGGAAAGAAAATCTAATTGGTGCTTTTGTTTTTTTATTTTTGGTGTTTTGTTGTTGTCGTTGTTGTTTTTCTCCTCGCTTTTTCAAAGGGAGAGAGGACTTGAGAGGAAGAAGGAAAGAATCAGATCTTAAGTCCCTCCTCCCCTGTCCTCTCCTTGCACCCACCCCCACCTGGCTCCATCCCCCCCTGCCCCAACCTCCCATCCCAGTCTGCTCCTGTTCAGTCAAGAAATGACTGGAGCTAAGAGGCTCCATTTTTCAAGGGTGCCAAAAAATGGACTTGATCACTTCCAGGGGACTCCCTCAGGAAGAAGAAAAATCCTAGTGTTTACCTCAGTTCCCTTACCTTGTTTATCTCCCTGGAATGCCACCCCATGATTCACTCTGTCCAAGAAAGAAGCCCACCTTTCCTTGGGTCAGTGACAATTGCTGTCCCCTCCATATGTACCAGTAAACACAAGTCACATGAGTATGGGTTCGTGACCTTGGACATATTGGGAACATATTTCTTTGAAATGGTTCCTTACCTGTTTCAATGTGTCTTTTGACTGAAAGCTCTTTAATAATAATAGTTATAGTTATAATGTAATGAATGCTCGCTATGGGGCAAAGACTCTACTAAGCCCTATGCAAGAACAGTTATCCCATTTAATCACTGCAATTTTATAAGGGATACTATTACTATTACTCCCTTTCTCCTGATGAGGAAGCTGTGCTTTGGAGAGAAGAAAATTCTGGGACTGTGTAGGAGCAGGGTAAGGCATTCAGTTTGGAGGCTGAAGGTCCTGCCTCCCACTTGAGTGCTACCTTCTCTTGGCCCTGCCCCACTAATCAGCACTCTTTGGGTACCTTAGGTACCACAGTCCATCAGCTAAGAGGGTAGCTGATTCAGTCAGGCCACATCCTCATCCTGTTAATGAGTTCAAGGTCTATATTCTTTCCTTTACTGGCTGTAGAAAGAGAGGCTCAGGCACCAGCTAAGCAAGGATGCACCCGGACCCTTGGCCCCACAGGGAACATTAGTCTTGATGAATCATGCCTGAGCCCTTGGGTCCCCAACCCAACTTCCTCAAAACTTCTCAGAGAGCCAAATGCTTTCCTTATTAATTTGTGGTCGGTGGGAGTGAATTTTTTGTTTTTCAAACTCCAGGACCTATCCCATTCTAGTCCCTTGAATGAAGTCTTTCCCAATATGCACCGTCTTTCTCCCACCAGCAGAAGCTGCCACTCAACTTCAATTTCTCCCCGGATTCCCGGTCACACTTTGGGACTGAGGGGAGAAATCTGACCCCAGCAGAGAGGGGGAATTGCTCTGTGTAGTGCTTCAGTTTCTAGATAGTCATCTCCTCCCTTTCAGAGTACAAAAATATTCTCTAGAAGAGTAGTAAGGCAGAGCGGAAGGGTGCAGGATCCGTGCCACAATCCGCAGGGACCTAGTAGGAGGGAACCCCGGAGAGAGAGAGAGAGTGATCCGCTGGGGCCGCTCACAGAACAGAGAAGGGAGGTGGAGACTGCGGGAGTCTTCCTGAAGGCGTCAAGTTCCCTTTTCTTTAACTGCAGCTGTTCCTGAGACCAAACAGCCCAGCGAGTGTTTGCAGAGTAAGCTTGCCTGTTTACAATGCAGAGCGAAGCTCTCCAGGAGAGCTTTGCACAAAGGCCAGTGGCGTCTGCCGGGTTTTTCTCTGGGAAGTGGTTTGGACTCGCAAGGTACCGTTCCAGCGTTTTACTCCCTATGCTAAAGGCAATCGGCCACCACAATGGAGGGCCCCTAAACCTGGTTTTCACTTCTGAAGTAGCTGTTTAAAAAAGGAAAAGCGGCAGCGCCCGAACAGGGACTTGAACCCTGGACCCTCAGATTAAAAGTCTGATGCTCTACCGACTGAGCTATCCGGGCTCGCGAAGAAGTGGCTGCTCCGATAAGTGAAGGCTATGTCATCGTTTGCTCTGAGAGCTAATGGACATGATGCCTAACGAGCCCCCGGCCTCCTCCCCGGAGTGATTTAATACAATTCCAATGCACAGATCCCGCGGGAGCAAGGAGGCGAAGTAGGAAGTGTGGAAGGAAGGTAATTAAGTCGTTCTCTGATGGAAAACAGATTTCTTGAATAAAATAGAACACGTCCCATTTTATTTAGAGACCCTTTGGCAAATGTGAATCCAAACCTCTGCAAAACCCTGCGGAGAGAGGAGAAGCCGATCGTATCACCCCTCCGTGATTCCTTGCCCTTAAACCGTACGGGGTTGGCGACCACAGTTTAGTGTTAAAGGTATCAGGCTGTCACTTCTTCCGAGAAGCATCACGTCTCAGTTCTTTGTCCGAATGCCAGGTTCCCACGAAACAGATGAACTGAAAGAGACGACCTGAACTCCGGTCAGAAGCGATGGCAGCCACCACCCCTCTGAGCTCGGGAAGCGCGCCCCGCCCCCGAGCCCGGGCTCCAGGTTCCGGCCAGGTCCCCACCCGCCTGGGCCACTGGTCTTTGCGCAGGCGCGGTGGCGGCGCTCTTCATTGTCTTAACCCACCTCCCCCAACCTCTTACCCAAACAAGTCACTGTTTACATGTAACAGATCCTGCCGTGCCTTTCAATGCTCTGGGCCTTTGCACCCGGTGTTCCCTCTAACTGGAATGCCCCCCCTCCCCCACTTCTTGCCATTCGTCCTCCCGAAGAACTTTGTTGAGGACTCAAATTAACCTACGGGGAAGCTCTTTGGTGACCCTCACCATCCCTGGTCTCCATTTTGCCTTTTACCACATCTCGAGTTTTTAGAATGTGAGAGCCATATCTCATTCCTCTCTCCCCATGCCCTTGCCTGGGGGATGGAGAAAAGAAAGCATTCCCTAAGCATGTGTTCCATTGCACTGCCTTAAATGGAGCGGCTCATCGTCGTAAGTTTTTTTGCTTTGTTTTGTTTTTTTAAGGATCCAGTCCAGAGCTTCCAAATCCCCCTCTCCGCCACCCACACCCTAGGCCAGTGTGGACAACTCTGGAGGCCTGGAGCCAGCCTGATTCTTGGGTGATTCCTGGTAATCCCCACCAAGATCTAGATGTCCGGTGGTGGTAAGAACAAATCAGCTGATGGACGCAAATGCAGTTTTAAACCTAAGAGATGCTGAGAATGAGAAACTTCCAGTTTCTTCTGAAATCCCGTTCGTCCTGACTTAGTTTCTGACTATCTTTGCTGGGCAGGGCGCATCCATTCAGAGCGGTGCAAGGATCTGATGTCCAACAGTGGTTTGCGATTTAGCAAATAAAAGTATTACGTTTGAATTTCAAAAAAAAAAAAAAAGAATATATCATTTGTATGTCCCGTGCAATATTTGGGACATGCTTATACTAAAAATTGTCATTGTTTCTCTGAAATTCAAACTTAATTGGGCGTCCTCTATTAGATTTCGTAACCCTAGAATAGATAGAAGGCAGAAAGGAATTCCAACCGCACCCCATTCCGCCACCGCCACCATCTCCAGAAGCTGTCCTACGTCCTTGTTATGGTTAAACTAGCTGGGCCAAGCAGAAATTGAGGATTTCTTTGGCTGAGAGGGGGCCCGGGCTGTCGCCATCACCGCCGAGTCCCCGCCCGCCCTGGAGACAGAGTGGTCCAGCAGAGGCTGTGCAGCCCGGCGCCTCGCACGTGGCAGCTCGGTGGCCCCCAATTCCCCCTGCGGAGCCCAGGCTCGCGGGTCCCTTTTACCCTCAAAGATACGTTCCGACGCCAGCTGCTCGTGCAAAGAGGTTGGAAAAAAAAAAAAAAAAGAAGAGACAGGGCTGGGATGAAGAAAAAGGCGAGCGGCGCAAGGCGCGTGGGAAGAACTTGGACCCAAGCAGACCCAAGATCAGGGAAGAGATACTGGCTGATACAGACGTGATAAGGAGCAGTTTAAAAGCAACGTCCTGTCAGTTTCCTCCTTCCTAGAGGAGAGGAAAACAAAATCTGAGCAGCTCTTCCGTGTCCACCCAAGCACCTGTACAACCACTCCGGGGGGCAGAGGGGAGTAAGAAGTGCGGGGTTCTTTCTTTAAAGGGCCGGAAACTGGTACGCAGCGGACTGAAAGGACAACCACGTGGGAAGTATATTTGGATCACTTCCAATGACCCCTAAAACCATTGCCGAAACCCGGGACCGAACCAGGGACCTTTAGATCTTCAGTCTAACGCTCTCCCAACTGAGCTATTTCGGCAAGCCATGACAGTTTCCCCTCCTCATATCTGTAATGAAATAACAACATCTGTTCTTTTGACGTGAAAAAGGGTCAGGGTATAAGTTCAGCTGGAGGCATTTGATAAATATTAGCAGTAGTGAGGAAAGGCCTCTGTTAATAAGCTAGAGGTAATAAACAATTTTACTTTTCTCGGAGGTTTTCTATTTGTTTGTTGGGTTAGGTTTTTTTTGCGGGGGGGCTTGGCTTGTGTGTGTTTTGGTTTTTTGTTTTGGTCTTTTTAAGGGACGCACCTGCTGCAAATGGAAGTTCCCAAGGCAGCGGTCTAATCGGAACATCAGCTGCCAAATGGAAGTTCCCAAGGCAGCGGTCTAATCGGAACCTCAGCTGCCAGCCTAAGCCACAGCCACAGCCACGCCAGATCCGAGCCCCGTCTGCGACCTACACTGGCTCATCCCAAGGTTGGAGCCTCAATCCACTAAGCGAGCCCAGGGATGGAACCTGCATCCTCATGGATATTAATCAGGTTCTTAGCCGGCTGAGCCACAGCGGGAATGCCTCAGTTTGCTTTTTGACTACCCTAAAATTTACTTCTCTCATTTAAAAATAAATCATGTACAATGAGGTGCCACCTAACACTGATAAATATGACTATCATTAATAAGTCTACAAATGACAAATGCTGGAGAGGGTGTGGAGAAAAGGGAACCCTCCTGCACTGTTGGTGGGAATGTAAATTGGTACAACCACTATGGAAAACTGTATGGAGGTACCTCAGAAAACTAAATATAGAACTACCAATATGATCGAGCAATCCCACTCCAGGGCTTCTATCTAGACAAAACTTTCATTGAAAAATACAGGTGCCCCCCTATGGTCATTGCAGCACCAGTCACAATAGGCAAGACATGGAAACAACCTAAATGTGCGGTGGACAGAGGAATGGATTAAGAAGATGTGTGGCATATACACAATGGAGCACTACTCGCCCATAAAAAGAACAAAATAATGCCATTTGCAGCAACATAAATGGAACTAGAGAGTCTCATACTAAGTGAAATAAGTCAGAAAGAGGAAGACAAATACCATATGATATCATTTATATCTGGAATCTAATATATGGCAAAAATCAACCTAGCCACCAAAAAAAAACCAAAAACAAAAAACCTCTTGGACATGGAGAACAGACTCGTCGTTGCCAAGGGTGAGGGTGAAGGAGTGGGATAGACTCGGAGTTTGGGGTTGGTAGATCCAAACTATTGCATTTTGAGTGGATAAGGCAATGAGATCCTGCTATGTAGCACAGGGAACTGTATCCAGTCACTTGTGGTGGAAAAAAAAAGATGTATGTATATGTGTCACTGGGTCACTTTGCCATACAGGAGAAATTGACAGACTATTGTAAATCGATTATAATTAAAAATTTTAAATAAAAAATAAAAATAAATCAGGTCTTTTTTCATGTCAGCTATGTAGACCTATTTCATTCTTTTTAATCCAAGCACAGTATTGGATTGTATGGGTATAATACAATCAATTTAATAAAATTCCTCATTATGGATATTTCGATGTTTTCCCTAGTTTTCAGTATTAAAGTCAGTTCTGCAATGACTACCTTTTTGTATTTGTTTTTCAAGGCAGACTTTTCAAGGTCAAAATATATGAACATTTTGAATTTTTCAGATATTGTCAAAACAGGGTCAAGAAATCTATGGAAAAGGACAGACAGGTAGGGAGGGAGGGGGGAGAAGGGAGAAGGGGAAGGGGGAGAGAGGGAGGGACTGGGAATTTGAGGTTAGTAGAAGCAGATGATTACTTTCAGAATGGATAAGCAATCAGGTCTTGCTGTACAGCACAGGGAACTAATGGATAATCACTTGTGATAGAATATGGTGGAAGATAATATGAGAAGAAAGTGTATATATATATGACTGGGTCACTTTGCTGTAGAGCAGAAATTGGCCAAATATTGTAAATCAAATACTTGAATTTAAAATTTTTTAAATAAAAAAATTAAAAACGAAATATATAAACATTGTCAAAAAGTGGAATTGGCTCAGACATATCTTTCTCAAACTCTGAGAAGCAAGCTGTGGCTAAATAACATTCCCCAATATACTGATTTTATCCTACCTCTTCCTCCCATTTCATAATCTCGCAACCCTTGCATTCATATCTATATCTATATAGTACAGAGTTAATTACATATATAATTGTGGTAGCCCTAACCCTGATTGAATCATAATGCCTTACAGATGGGTCTTAGGATGATATAGATAGATAGATAAATAGATATTTTTCTTTTTTGCTTTTTTTTTTTTACAGGGCCACACGGGCAGCATATGGAAGTTCCCAGGCCAGGGGTCGAATTGGAGCTACAGCTGCCAGCCTATGCCACAGTCACAGCAACACGGGATCCAAGCCACATCTGTGATCTACACCACAGCCCACAGTAGCACCGGATCCCTGACCTACTGATCGAGGCCAGGGATTGAACCTGCATCCTCATGGATATAGTCAGATTCGTTTCCAATGTGCCACAATGGGAACTCCGGATGATATATTTTTTTTAACTTGCAGGTGATTTTAATGTACAGCTACTCTCAGCATCCCATCTCACAAAAATGTACCCATTGTATTTTTCCCCATGTTTTTAATTGCTTACTCAACGTCTCCACAGGCACCTCCAACTTAGAATGTCCAAAAATAAACACATCTTTCCCTCTAAAGTTGTCTAGCTTAACACCACCTTCCATCTAAGTTTCCCCAGCCAGAAAAATACAAATTCCCTCCTCCTTCCCACACTCCCTCCCCCTGTTCTCCACCAATAATCATACCCAAGTACTGTTCATTCCAATTCCATATTCCAAAATCCCTGCACTTCTTCATTCTCTTAACTTCTCCAGCCTCTTAATTGATCTAACTACCTATCGATCATTTTCCACACTGGAACCCATCATCTTGCTTACAAATCTTTCACTGGCTCCCTTGTTGAAAACAAAAACCTTCTTTATATGGTCTGCAAAGACTTCCATAACTTGGACCTTACGCTTCTCCAGTACCGTGTCAGTGTTCTCTCCTCGATTCTGTACTCCAGCCATTCATGCAGCCTTCCAACCTCAGGACGCTTTCCTTTACTGTGCTCTTCGTCTTTATCCATGCAGTATTTTTGTTTTTGTCTTTAATTAAAGTATAGTTAATTTACAATGTTGTGTTAATTTCTGCTGTACAGCAAAGTGATTCAGTTATAATACACTTTTAAATATTCTTTTCTATTATGGTTTATTCCAGGATATTGAATATCATTCCCTGTGCTGTATAAGCAGACCTTGTTGTTTATCCATTCTATGTGTGATAGTTTGCATCTGCTAACCTCAAGTTCCCAGTCCAACCCTCCCTGACCTCCCCTCCCCCTTGGCAACCACAAGTCTGTTTTCTAGGTCTGTGAGTCTGTTTCTGTTCCTAGATAAGTTCATTTGTGTCATATTTTAGATTCCACATGTAAGTGATAGCATATGATATTTGTCTTTCTCTTTCTGATTTCACTTAGTATGATAATCTCTAGGTTTATCCATGTTGCTGCAAATGGCATTATGTCATTCTTTTTTATGGCTGAGTAGTGTTCCAGTGTGTGAGTGAGTGTGTGTGTGTGTATACCGCATCTTCTTTGTCCACTCATCTGCCAATGGACATTAAGGTTTTTTCCATGTCTTGGGTATTGTGAGCAGTCATGCAGCATTTTTATACATTGCTCTTCCCCTAACCCCTATTAAACCTGCAACTCTTGATTCAGATACATTCTCCTAGTTCTAGAAGCTTTGTCTGATATGTCTTTGTCCCCTCTCTCCCACTCCCTATAAGCTTGTTACCTTGCTACATTGTTTTCACACCATTTATCAAACTAGCTTGTCATAATTGCCTGTTTATCTGAGCTCTTAATTTCTTTCTTTCTTCCTTCCTTTCTTTTTTTCTTTCTTTTTTGGCTGAGCCCTTGGCATGCAGAAGTTCCCAGGCCAGGGATCAAACCTGAGCTACAGCAGTGACAATGCTGAATCCTTAACCATGAGGCTACCAGGGAACCCCTCTGAGCTTTTTTTTTTTTTTTTTCCCCCATTTGTATCCCTAATGTATTCCTCAATTATCTTGCTGAAAGTAGAGCAAACCCTTGAAATTTATAGGTTTAACATTTGTATAGGTCTTCGGAGATTTCTTGCTCGTGTAATAGTATATGATTTTGAATCACGTGTAAACACCTCAGGATTTTAGACCCATCATGTCACAGTCACCCATTAAAGGAATAAAGGAGGAATTATTACAATTTTTCAGGCACATTTGACAGCCCCTATTGGAGGGAACTACATTCCACGTGGTATTCAAGGTTGAGGGATGCAGCTCCCACAACTGTCAAGGGTCTACTGCAGTGGTTTTTAGCTTGCCAAGGAAAAAAAAAAAAAAGAGGGAAAACAAAGTTGTTGATACTTCACACCAAGCCCACTAATGGGAACTGGGAAGATGACTTGAGCAGATAAGTGGTTATCCCAAGAAGCAGGTTAGAAAAAACAATCCCTGGTGATAAAGCTAATTTTGGGGGAGCATGTTCCTTCCTTGAGGTGGGACTCCCAAAATGATATTATCCACATTAATAAGCCTTTAGAAACAGAAATATGCATTTCTGCGTGATGTATACTCCAGGAGGAAATGACTATCAGCTGCTTTCCAACCCAGTATCTCACAGAACACAAGGTTGGAAAGGTCACAAACTCCAGGGTTAAACAAACCCAGCTTTGAATTCCAGTGCTGTGACTAACCAATCAGCCATGTGACCAGGAGTGAATTAATCCAAGTTGGGGTATTTTTTGAGCAACTTTCTTTATATTCGACAAGACAATTTTAACATTTACCTCTTAAAATTGTTTAAGAGGAAGCCAGGAAATGTTCAGACTCAGTTCTCAGCATTCTGGACACAGAAGCAGATGTGCAGCGGACGTGGGGGCCCCCCTCAGGGCAGGTATTGGCACTGGCCCTCATCTAAGGCCTCTCCAGGCCCCTCGAGTCCCTTTGCCCACCTGTCCCCTCCCTGAACATTACAGAGCAAACCTAAACAAGCATCTTCACTGTTCTTACTTCTGTCCAAGGTCTGCGAATCAACACTCAATTGCTTATGTTTCAAAATACAGAATCTGAGTTACCACGTGGGATAGCTAAGAGCCTGAGAATTAAACGGGCAAGATTTTTTTTTTTTTTTTTTTTTTAGGGCCCCACTTTCAGCATATGGAAGTTCCCAGGCTAGGGAAGGGTCGAATCAGAGTTACAGCTGTCAACCTGCACCACGGCCACAGCAACATAGGATCCGAGCTTTGTCTGCGACCTACACCACAGCTCACAGCAATGCTGGATCCTTAACCCACTGAGTGAGGGCAAGGATCGAACCAGAGTCCTTATGGATACTATTCGGACTTGTTACACTGAGCCGCAATGAGAACTTGCAAGACTTTTATTTTGGGGGTGACACAGACCCAGTATCAAAAACTCTGTAAACTATCCCCCAATGCCAATGTGGGACACAGATGATGACATTATCCTGAAGCATCAGGGGCTGTTAAAACCACTCTTCTGGTCATGGGACCTCCAGAATGCTGTTGAGCAGTCAAAACACCTGTAAACCCTTGCCCAGTTTTTCTCTCAGCTTCCCGTGGAGATCAAGTTCCCGGACTCCCAAGAACAAACCACTGTGGATCCAGCTCTCCAACTCCTCCCGCCTCCTACCTGGTAGACGTGGAAGTGAATCAGACAAACAATATGACTTTTTAAAAATTATTTAATTTAGTAGTTTTCTTGGAAAAAAAACAATAAGGCAAAAAAACCGAAAATATATATCGTTTTGTTTTGTTTTCACATGACTTTATTTCACCTGAAGGACTCGAAGTTTCTTCCATTAGCAGGAATCTGACTGGGGGGTCAGGCTGGAAATGTAGTGCAGATAGATGGTGGAGGGGTGGGGGAATACAGCGGGGACGTTGCTTAGCTGGGGAGTTCCCACTCCGTCTGAAGCCCCCCTCCTTAGGTCATCGCTTTCACAGGCCTCCTTGAAAGAAGCTCCCAGGAGGTGCCCCTCTTGAGTTCATCACAGCTAGGAAGGGAGGGGCGGGGGGTGGGAATGAAAGTACTACTTCGCCAGCGTCAATCCAGCCACCCCGCGCGGGATGGCTTCCTCTGGAATGATACTCTCCCTCGGACCCACACCGGCTGAGGCTCAGCAGTTAAGGAACAGAAATGAAAAAACGCTAACAAAAAGCATACAAGGAAGGCACCTCAATTTGTGATCCTCAACCAAGGGTGGGTGGCACGGGGGCTAGGTTTCTGAACAAGACAACTTAAACAAATGCCAAACGAAAAAAAGGAAGGAAACCAGGGCCCGACAGGAGCAGTTCTCTTGCCAACCCCACCTGCCAGGTGTTTTTAGCTCCGATTCCTGGGAAGAAGGCTCTTTTGGAGAATGAGCTGTCTGGTGCTGTGATTTGGCCAGAGGCCGGCCTAACCCCAAAATGACCCTCCGGACTTTCTACCCAGAGCCTTCCTAACAAAAGGAGGAAAAACGATAGGAAAGAGGTCAGGATTTCATTTTCAAGAGTCAGGTAATTAGGAGAGCAGAGCTTGGACAGTGGTGGGTGCCCCATGACACCAACCATGGATGAAGTCCCTGCTCAGTAACTGCTGGATGGGGTCCTGCTCAGGTTTTGAATCTGTCTGACCCTGAAAGATGGAAAGCAGAGGAGGCTCCAACCCACATCAGTGTGTCCAAGAGAGTCTCCCAGGGAGACGAGTGGTATCAAAAAAACAAGATTCTTAATGGGAAGAAGGAAAATCAAACCAAAAAAAAAAAATTTAGATTTTTCTCTACATATATATAATATACAGATATTTAACACATTATTCCAGAGGTGGCTCCAGTCCATGGGGCTTGAGAGATGGTGAAAACTTATTCCAGAGCATCTCCTTCTCGCAGATTCTGAAGGGTATCAGAACGGGACAGGTAATGCTTTGCTCCAGACTGGGGCCCAAACCTGGATTGGTACTGTGCCGGGAGAGAGAAGAGGAGAAAGGCAGTGAAGGACGGGGGTGAGAAGGGACAGCAAAGCTGAAGTGGCCAGCAGTCTCTTTCCATCCTGCCTGTGTTCTCAGAAGTTCTCTGCCTGAGCGAGTCCGTAAAACCCCTTTGTGAGGATAAAGCAACCCTCCTACCACCGACCACCCCAGTGGCCCTGGTTGCTGTCAAAGAAGATGGAGAACAGCAGCAGGGTGTTTTACGCGAGTGAAGATCATCGAAACTTCCAAGAATTTAACTCTGAACGTTCCAGCCCTCTGGCAAGCGTCCCAATACCAGTTTTCTCTGCACGGACACCCCGTTAAGGGTCCCCGCTTGTGAACATTTCATAATGTTATGCCTAAGTTCCATCACAAGCATTCCCGATGCCTCTGCTGGTACGTCTCAACGTGTTTCTTTTTAAAGGGAACGTCTAAAATCAGCTTTTGCTCTGAACAGCACCAGAATGCCTCTGAATCATCACCTTCCGCAGATCTTGGCTGAGCAGGACGCTCTGAGGGGAGGGCGAATGACGTCATCTCAGATGGGGGCAGAAGGAGAAGGAAGAGCCCAGAGCACTCGCCTCTGCCCAAGTGGGATTACACTAACTTTCGGCCGCTACCCCTCTCCCTCCGAGCACAGTATCTAGAATGTCGATTTCAGTTTCAATCAGCTAAGGCAACCAGCCAATCACCACCGATGGTGTCTGCTTCTGGTGATTGATTTGGAAAAAATGATTGGTTAAGACAGACAAACTCGAGGAAAGCGCTCGCTCGGTAAGAGTCACGCCGGCCAGCTTTCCCGCGCATCCTCTGTCCTCGACAGCTTTGCGTCCTCCTCCTTCTGTTAGGGCTGGTTCAGAAAATGTCTGGGCACGAGCTCCAGTCCTGTTTCTCTTTACACTCCCAGTATCCGCCCCTATAAATATGGGTTAACTCCTTGGTGACGGGGTCCTTCTTCCGCTCGAACCACAGTGCCTTGTAGGGATCGTAGGGTGTGCCTGAAAGGGAAAGAGGGTAGAGGAAAACAGTTAGAACCAAAAACACCCTGGTGTTCTCCAGCATCGAGAAATAAGAGGAGAAGGCGTCCGCTACCATCCTCTGTGGCTTTCATAGCTTCGGCTTCCCTCTTCTTTCTGGAAAGTCTCTGTTTTTCCTCTAGGCGTTGCTTCTCAGCATTTGCTTCATCCCAGCGCCCGTTTTCCATCAGTCTCTGGTCAGGCCGCAATCGGCTGTCTGTGGGGGCAGTGCCAGCTTCCCAGGCATTGAGAGTTAGAGCAAGCTCTGAAAAGTAGTACATGTTTTCTGCATTCTTCCTGAAAGTAAAGGGTGAGAGAGAGAGTGAGCCAGACCTGAGACCCTCATTAGTTAAGGAGCAACAACCAAGTTCAATGCCAAAGGCCACCTCAGGTGGGCTGTTCTGAAATTAGGAAGAATGAAACACTACCAAATAAAATTTCTTTCTTCCTCTTCACTTTCTTTTTAACCTCTTTCTGGAATAGGTTAATAATCTTGGATATTCCTAAGGCCCGAACATATTCAGTGACGACGGGTCTCCATCCTAATTTATTTCCAAAGCCTGGTACATTATCTCAAGGACCTTTAGAGCTGCCAGGCCTTTAGGCCACAGGTCATGGGCATCCTTCTCCTCTAGCCACTTTTTTTTTTTTTTTTTTCTTTTCAGGGCTGCACCCGTGGGGTATGGAGGTTCCCAGGCTAGGGGTCGAATCAAAGTTGTAGCAACTGGCCTACACCACAGCTCACAGCAATGCTGGATCCTTAACCCACTGAGCAAGGCCAGGGATCGAGCCCGTAACCTCATGGTTCCTGGATGGATTCATTAACCACTGCCCCATGATGGGAACTCCCCACTTCTGAAGAGTTTTGCTCTAAGTTATAGAAAATATCCTTCTGAATCATAATCCAAAGGTCTGGTAGGAAGCACCAAATTATTTTTTGGCAGATGTGGTTTGAGTAGTTTGAACTTTTTTCCCTTTCACACAGGGAAACTTTCTGGTCCTCTCCCGGTTCCCATTTCCCTTGCTCCGTCCCTCAGGTAATTAGGTGGCAAGGCAGGCAGAAAGGCCCAAGGTCACAGCAGGACCCGGGTGGCATGCGCACTGATACTCACGGTAAGGGATTCCGCTTCCACAGCATGACCCTGCTTTCCTCCGCCTCGTGGCCTCGCTGCCGAGCATCACCCCCATTTTCCCCAATGACTGGCTGTACTTTGAAACAATCCATTTTCTCATCCCACGTCCCCAGGAGGGCAAAGTGAACTTTTCCTGACGGGTCTGTCACTTCTCCTGTCACCTGCAAAGATGGAGAGCAGGGCTCTGGAGCACAGCGCTCACTGTGGGTTAGTGAATCTGACTACGCCGGAAACCGAAGTCCTAGGGTAAATACTGGTTAAATCCTGTTATGACAACCTCCACGGAGCCATTCAAATTATTCTGCCATATTTTCTTGAGCTGCTTAAAATAACTGACCTAGGAGCTGGAGGTTTCATTACCACTTTGTGGTTCAGGGATTTCTGCTGTAATGCTGTGTCGAGAAGGAGGATCTAACTGTACTCAGAATTATGCCTGGAATCCTCCCTTTGTCTCCCAGTGTTCCCTACCTTCAATCTCTCATTGTTCTTGACTTTTACTTTCTAGTCTGTTGTCTTTTACCTCTCCTCTTTTTTTTTGAAAACACACACACACACACACTCCCATCTACACCAGCTCCAAAGGAGGAGGCTTTCTGGGGGATACACACTAAGTGAAAGACGTTTTACTTCGAACTTCTCTTACCTTTCTTGCTACATCCCGGGAGAAGTAGCTATAAGGAACAAATTTAAGATTGCACTTGTCTCCTGTCTTGTGATTCACAATATCGATTTCACCAGACTGTAAAATGAAAAGAATCACGGGTTAGTTTTACTGAGATTGGATGGCTTGAGTATCTGCGAGGCCCCGTGCCCCATAATTCTTCCCTTTTCAATTTTACATTCTAACACTACCATACTTAAGATCCAGGCCTCAGCCAACCTTGAGAGGCTGTGGAATGCCTTCATAATCTTGGCATTCCAGGTTGGAATCAAGGCCAAGTGACCCCTTTAAAAAAAAAAAAAAATTATGTGTCACAGTTTAGATAGCATAATTGGACCTTTCCAAGCCGAGTCTCCACTGCTACCCTTCATGAACTCAAAGCACTCTCCTCACAGAGTTCTCGTTGTGGCGCAGCGGAAACAAATCCAGCTAGCATCCATGAGGATGTGGGTTAAGGATCCAGCACTGCCCTGAGCTGTGGTGTAGGTCGCAGACACAGCTCAGGTCCCATATTGCTGTGGCTGTGGCGTCGGCCAGAGGCTACAGCTCCGATTCAACACCTAGCCTGGGAACCTCCATATGCCACGGGTGCTGCCCTTAAATAAATAAATAAACAAATAAATAAAATATTCTGTATGACCAAAGGCATTGAAGAAAAAGTACTCTTACGGTTTCAAGATCACACACGGTGGGCCTTCCTGCACTTGACTCACTTCATTCCCTCCTCCTTTCTATCCTGCGAATCCTAGACTACTCTTCAAGACGCAGCTTCCTTCCCGTACCTACCGTGAAGCTTTTCCTGGCTGCTCAGACATTATTCCCTCTCTTTTCTGAATTTACTGCACCCCTCCTCTGAAGAACACACTGACAGTGCATTAGGTATGATCTTAGTACAGCGCTTACATGAGTCTATTTTGTCAAATACTTTTCACCTTATACGTATCTGTCCTATGTCTCCAGTGATAAAATAACTCATTGAAGGACAATGCCTCACCTGACTTTGTATCCCCAGGACCTAGCGCTCTGCCTGGCAATAAATGTTTGAGGAATAATGAAAGGATGAAGGATGGGAGCCAAGCGTATTATTTTCTGGTATCGTTCACGGGGCCTAACACAGTCCCAGGGGAGGAGGCACTGAATGAATGCTGTAACTTGGTCATTTATAGATAATACATTGTGGTACAGAAACTCAGGGAGGCTGAGCTTGGGGCTACTGCCTGAGAGAAATTCCTCAGGCGAAACGGATAAACCAGTAACAGCAGGCTAGGGCCAGCTCGCATGCCATGCCCTAGGCACTGCAGAGAGGGACGTTAGGAGGTGTTCTTCTGAACTTCAGAGGCCCTTGGAGAACTTTTGCTCACCTGATCGATCCACAACTTGCCCACGATAATGTTGTGCACTGTTGTGGTAACTTTCTTCCAAGTGTAGTGGTGCCCAGTTGCATGGAAAATACAGTGGATGCTACCTAGAAACAGAGAGCGGCACACAAATTAAGCCAAATAGGAAAGGAGCACTGTGCTAGCTAGAAATAATGACAGACTGATTTTCTTCTATTGATAGTTCTTACTTTTACAAAGAAAAGAGCAAGTCAAAAAGGACTTATAACCTTTTAAGATGCTGGAACTACTGATTGAATTTATTACTTTGATTTTTAAATGTATGAGTAAAATATAACTAATGGTGACAAACACTGACAACGGATACAACTTAGCTGGGAAGTAATATCCTGCAGCTGTAGAAACAGAAATGAAAATAAAAAGCCCCAATTTTGTCACTAACTGTGTCTGCCATACCAGCTGTAAAATTCATAGAAACAGGTCAAATCTGCCCCAACATGAAAAAATAAAATTGCGTTGTGGAAAAGAGCACACGTTGGTAGTCAGCTGAATGACCTCAGGCACACCACTTCTCTGCTAAGGGCCTTAACACAGAAAAAGGAGGAGTGGACAGAGCAGGGGCTTTGGAATCAGACAGAACTGGATTCACTGGCTCCACCACTTATTAGATGAGAGCCTGTTCTCTATAATAAAGAATCTGTCTGGTCTTTGTCCAAGGTTCCTGGGAGGAAAGCTCTAAACCCTTGTAATTTCCCAAGTGACAGCTGTATCTTTGTCACTCACAGGGGCCCTGGTGGTTTATGCCAATGAGGTGCCTCAGGTGGGTCCCTGGATAGCTTATGCCAACAAGATGACTAAGGAGGAGGGCGGGCCAGAGAGGCCAACCCTGTCATTAGAGAGCAGGGGCTTCAGGTCACCTGATACGACCGGGCCTGGGCCTCTCAACCTCCTGGGAATGATGGTCCCTTCCTGCCAGGAAGGGAAGGAGGCTGGGAAGAATAGTGAGTTCAGTCATGTGGCCAAGGTGCCCTCACAACGAAACCCCAATAAAATCTCTGGATAACAAAGCTCGGTGGAGCTTCCAGGATGTTAAACACATCCATGTGCCAGGAAGGTGATGTGCCTGGATTTCGTGGGGAGGGGCACGGAAACTCCGTGTCCAGGATCCTCCCACACCCTGTTCTAGGTGTCTCTCCGTTTGGCTGGTCCTGTTTTGTAAACCTCATAGCCCTCGGCAGGTGTGGCCTTCCCTTGTTCCTATGAGTTAATCTCAAATGAATACCAAACTCAAATCAGTGGTTTGAACAGAGGTGAGTGGAGATTCAAAATAATGAAAAAATTTTATAAGGTATATATATTAAATAGTAGTTAATTCTAGAAACAGTCTAAG
Source organism: Phacochoerus africanus (assembly GCF_016906955.1). Classification (NCBI taxonomy): domain Eukaryota; kingdom Metazoa; phylum Chordata; class Mammalia; order Artiodactyla; family Suidae; genus Phacochoerus; species Phacochoerus africanus. Next base: position 11,854,793 of record NC_062547.1, on the reverse strand, counting down.
CTCCCTTCTATAACCACTAATGAGAAGAACACGAAATGTGGCTTAGGTATGTCTTTCTTGCACAAAAGAGGAAAACAGCCCTAGTGGCTGAGGCAGTGATGCACTAGCAGGAACAACAGCAACCCTGCTGAGAGCACTTGCTGAGGAGCAGACACTGCTAGGTTCTCCTCATGTGTTACCTCATTTAATCTTCACAGCAACCTTTAAGAGCATTTACGCTGCCTAATTATACCCTAAATCTCTTGTTCTTCCACCATCCCTGCAGTCTAAGCCACCACCAGCTCTAGCCTGACCTCTTTTTGGCCTCCCAGCTTCTACTCTGGCCACCTTAAAGTCTCTAGCCAAAATGATCTGTTTAACAAGACATGGTCATATCAACTTACCACACCATAAACATCTCTCAATTACTTCTTTCCATGGTGTACCCTGTAAGAGCTGGTCCCCGCCCAACCCTCTCGTCTCATCCACCACCCCACCCCAAGCCCCCATCTCACTCTGAACCAGCTGCAATGGCCTTATTGTTTCTCATGCATGCTATGCTTGCTCCCCATGAGGGCCCTTATCTTTTGGGGCTCTCTCTGCCTGGAACACACTCCCCCAAGGCATCTTTTGATTTTTTACTTCTGTTATCAGATTGCTGCTCAAGTGTAACCTTTCCAGAGCATTCCCTAGACTCCCTCATCCAAGGAACCCACACACTCGTTCCTCCATTAACCCCTGTCACCTCCACCCCATATTCCCTTTTTTTTTTTTCCGCTTTTTAGGGTTGCACACACCACACATGGAGGTTCCCAGTCTAGCAGTCAAATCAGAGCTATAGCTGCCAGACTACACCACAGCCACAGCCACGCAGGAACCGAGCTGCATCTGCGACCTACACCACAGCTCAAGGCAACGCCAGATCCTTAACCCACTGGGCGAAGCCAGGGAACGAACCTGTACCCTCATGGATGTTAGTCAGATTCGTTTCCACTGTGCCACAACAGGAATTCCCCCATTTTCTTCATAGAACTACCACTATATAAAATTATGTCTTGTTTACATTTTTGCCGATTTAAGAATGTAAGCTAAGTGAGGTCCAAGTGGCTTCTGCTCATCATTATCACATTATTGGACCCATCTGTGGTTCTTCGTAAACTCCCACTCACAGGCCTTATCTTTATTTGATCTGACTCCGTACCCACTCACCTCAAACAGCCTTTTCCCTGGAGCGATTATTACAATCAGTGGCAATTATTTGACACAATGGCTACATGAAGTGGTGATACTAGCTGGAGCAGCTGAGGAAGTAATGGCCCCAAATTCTTCAAATTTGATGAAAAACACTAATCTACACATCCAAGAAGTTCAACGAATGCCAATAGGATACACTCAAAGAGCACCACACTGAAACCATCATAATCAAACTAGAAAGACAAAGACAAAGGGAGAATCCTGAAGGCAGGAAGAGAGCAGGGATACATCACATATATAAGTGACCTTCTGAGACCACGGAAGCCAGAGGGCAGTGGGATGACATGTTCAAGGTGCTGCAAGAGAAAGACTGCCAAACCAAGAATTCTATATCCAGCAAAATTATCCTTCATAGACAAAGGAGAACTTAAGACATTCCCAGAAAAACACAAAGGACTCATAGCTAGCAGATCTGCTCTTCAAGGAATACCAAAGGAAGTCCTTCAGGCTGAAATGAACGGACACTTAAATCTACATTAAAAAATAAAGAAACAGAGTTCCCACTGTGGTGCAGTGGAAACGAATCCACCTAGGAACCATGAGGTTATAGGTTCGATCCCTGGCCTTGCTCAGTGGGTTAAGGATCTGGCGCTGCCGTAAGCTGTGGTGTAGGTCGCAGACACAGGTCGAATCTGGCGTTGCTGTGGCTCTGGCGTAGGCTGGTGGCTACAGCTCCAATTAGAACCCTAGCCTGGGAACCGCTATATGCCGTGGGAAGTGGCCCTAGAAAAGGCAAAAAGACAAAAAATAAATAAATAAAACAAACAAACAAACAAAAAAAAAACAAAGATGTGGCTCGGATCTGGTATTGCTACAGCTGTGGTGTAGGCCAGCAGCTGTAGCTCCAATTGGACCCCTAGCCCGGGAACCTCCTAATGCTGTGGGTGCAGCTCTAAAAAGCAAAAACAAAACAAAAGAAAGAAACTAGTAAATGTAACTGCAAATGAAACTATATAAAAGACGGCATAAATGTATTTTTTGTTTGCAACTTTTTTCGCCTACATGATTTAAAAGGCAAATACATAAAGCAACAGTTATAAAACAAAGTTGGTGGAATTATAATGTATAGAAATACATTTTGTATGAAAACAAGAGCACAAAGAAGGGAAAAGGTAATGGATCCATATAAGTGCAAATGTTTTGTATATTGTTGAAATTAAGTTGGTATTAATCTGAACTAGATTATTTAGAAGTTGAGGTGTTAATTGTAAAACCCAGGGTAACCACCACAAAAAAATATCTTTAAAAAATACAGTAAAAGAAATAACAAGGGAATTAAAATGGTAAACTAGAAAAATATCTATTTAACACAAAAGAAGGAACCAATGGAGGAACAGAGGAACAAAAAAGTTGCAAGATGTACAGAAACAAAATACCAAAATGGCAGATATAAATCTTACATTATCAGTAATTATAATAAATATAAATGAGTTAATTGCTCTGGTCAAAAGGGAGAAATTGGAAAAATGAATAAAATACACAAGGAGGATTTTTTGACGAAAAGTGCTACTCAAGGGCAAATTCAAGGTCCAGGGAGCCCAGTAGTGTCACTGACACAGAGATCAAAAGGCTGCCACCACCTGAAAAAACCATCTATCTGCCTATTCACTCACAACCCATTCACTCACAACCCTGTCCATATATCTTTCTTCAATGACGTCTACTGCCCTAACAATCTACCCTCTGAAAGTTGAGTGCTGCTGAAAATGCGAAAATTTAATTACCTGATTCTCCTTCCAAGTCACAGATGGGAAAATATTAAATACAGCCATCCCCAGGGCTAATGTCTCGAAATCCCACTCTTTATACTTCTGTATTCAGTTTCCTGCCACTATGTGAATTCTCTCTTCAATCTTCCTACAAGCGCTGGGATCTTTGTAGCATTTCCTGAGCACCTTAGAATACTGCCTGGTACATGGTAAATACTCAGTATCTCACAGATGGGGTGACTTAAGACAATACCTCCTGACAACTCAAATCCTTAAATGACCAACCACAGGAATGAAATTCTATCAAAGATTTTTTTTTAAATTTTTTTAATTTATTTATTTTTTTTGGCTTTTTGCTATTTCTTGGGCCGCTCCCGCGGCATATGGAGATTCCCAGGCCAGGGGTCTAATCGGAGCTGTAGCCACCGGCCTACGCCAGAGCCACAGCAACGCAGGATCCGAGCCGCGTCTGCGACCTACACCACAGCTCACGGCAACGCCGGATCATTAACTCACTGAGCAAGGGCAGGGACCGAACCCGCAACCTCATGGTTCCTAGTCGGATTCGTTAACCACTGCGCCACGATGGGAACTCCCTATCAAAGATTTTTTTTATTTAACTCTAAAAAACTAGATCCACCACTTATATCATGCTCTTGTAGTTATTTGTCCTCCAAGAATTCTAGATTAGTCAAATTACAGAGAAAATGTACAGCACATCATTGGTAATTTAGGTTTATTGCTATTTTTTAAACATATACAACTCTCTTTAGAATTAAACACATATAATCCATCCCTTTAGTGATCCTCAGCGGGGGCGGGGGCGGGGGGGCTCTGAAACTCTTCTCCACAGAGGAAAGGTATGCTGCAATACACCCACTGACACCCGGGTTCTGCAGATTAGGTGTGAACATCTCAGCTGTTTACTACTCTTAACCTAACACATATCTGAAATTATTAGCTTCAAAGACAATTAAGCAATCGGAACCTTTTTGAAGGTTCCCAATCACTATCAAGACCAAAATCACTTAGTCTCCTTTTCACCTAAGGGCCTTTTGCATATTAACCATGGAGCAATAGAGTTAACACTGCAGTTTCTTGTCTTAATATATCACAAATATCCCTGGATTTTCTTCTGGCTAATTTCTAGTCTATACCTCTACATTCTGCGTGTCTGAGAGAACCTTTTATTAAAGCGGAAGACTACACTGCAATAACACAGCACTGCAGCTCTGCCTCGTGAAGGAGGAGGAGCAGGGAATGGAAAGCATGGGAAGCTCAGGGAGGTGCTGTCAGCTCTGTCTCTAGGGAGCTACTTAGTTTCTTTCTACCTGCTTTGTGTTTCTTTCTCTGCAGGCTGGCATTCACTCTTTGGCACACACATGGCCAAATGTGGCTGCTCTAGTTCAGAAGAGCATCGAGACCCTCTGCTGTGCCTTTTGAAGAATCTCATTTTCCCTGAAGTATAGACACTCCAACATTGCATATTAAGATTCCTATTCCCAGGCCTGATCTTTTTGATCTTGGGGCAAAATTAACCTGTAATCCAATAAGATCTTTTAAAATAAGGTTTCATCTTACCTACAGTTCAGCCGTTACATAAATGATACCTAACTCCTTCCGTGGAGGAGGAGAGAGGGGAGAAAGGAGAGGAGAAGGGGGAGGAGCTACCTAAGAAACCTAACCTTGCATCACAAGAACTCTGCTCCATAGGGAGAAGCTGATTGCTACGGTAATGGGGAAACCACACCACCTAAAAGAATTTTAAAATACATGCTAAAATACATATTCTACAACATACTCAAAGATGCATTAAATATAGTGAAGAAGACAAACTTATGACTGGATGGGTCCTTAAAGAGTCTCAAGCCACCTCCACTCCCCCAGTAGCTGAGAAGTTATATGACTTGCACAAAGCTGGCTCAGAAGGTCCAGTGCCCAAACTAGACCTGCACGCAGGCTCCTGACCCTTGAACCAGTGACTCCCCTATCCTGCCAGAAAAGTGTTCTTTCCTGGAGCACAAATTAATATAAAGATGGTGGCCTTACCGAGGGGCATAATGGAGAGGTATTTGCCTCGAAACTTGCTGGTGATTTTGATTTCCTGGCGCAATGTCCAGCCATTTTTGGACTCAGCATGGTGTGCGGCCGCAGGGGGATGATGACTCACCTTGAAGAGATCAGTGGTTTGAGTTAAAAGAAAGGAGAAGGAAAAGATATTGCCTATTAACTGGTGATCAACACCCCAAATCCACACTTGACAATTTTACACCCATGGCAGTGGGTGAATACCAGGGCCTCCAAGGTTGAAGGCCTGAGGAAAAAGGAGGCAGTCTGGGATGACAGGGACTGGAATATCTGCAAATCTAACACCCAGCGAGATCAAGCCCCCCAGATCACCCCTTCTTCAAACAGGAAAAGTGTCACAGTTCAGAGCCTCCTTTACCTGCTCACAGAGGGATCGGTACCCATTCTCCTCTAATCGGTCCAGCTCGAAGGTCTCCCCAAGGAGTGGGTTGAATGGCTTGCTGGTACGGAAGACAGTGGTGGAGTAGGAGGACACGGTGAAAGCTGCAACATAACAGAGCTGTTCTAGAGAGTTCTCACACTTTGCAGCACGGTCTAACAGCTCATGGTATTCCAGGTCTTCAGTAAGGCGCTGAAGCATGGATAAGGGCTCATTAAAGTTCACCTGTCAGGAAAAGAGCAGATATCAAAACTTTGCCCACACATCCATTAGGAGACAATTTCTTTCTTTCTTTCGTTTTTTTTTTCTTCTTTTGCAGGTGGAGACACATATCAAGATGTCAAGATGATAAAGCAAATCACTGGGAAAAGAAGAGGCCTTTGCTCGGTAGAGCAACCCTGAGATCTAACCCCAAAGCAGCCCATTCTCCTTGGTCAACTGTCTGTGTCAGTGAGTGGTGGGAATCACCACCATTTTCATTTCCTTCACTAACTGTAAACTCTCTGCGATGGGAACCGTGCCTCTCCTGCTCCTCACTGCATATCCATGCCTATCATGCCTGCATATCATGCCTGGCCCATGGGAGACTGTCATCAAAAAGCTATTGAATGAGAGCATCAAAGAAGATATGTACTTTAATAAGAGTTCCCGTCGTGGCGCAGTGGTTAATGAATCTGACTAGGAACCATGAGGTTGCGGGTTCGAGCCCTGCCCTTGCTCAGTGGGTTAAGAATCTGGCGCTGCTGTAAGCTGTGGTATGGGTCGCAGACTCGGCTTGGATCCCACGTTGCTGTGGCTCTGGTGTAGGCCGGTGGCTACAGCTCTGATTAGACCCCTAGCCTGGAAACCTTCATATGCCACGGGAGCGGCTCAAGAAAAGGCAAAAAGACAAAAAAAAAAAAGTACTTTAGCACAAGTATACCCAGAGAGAAAGTGAGGCACCTGACATTCTTGAGGGTGGAAAGAAAAGGTAGTAAATTCTAAGTGCAGGCGTGTCCTGACTGGCAGGAGAAACAGTACAAAAGTCAGCTTGCACTGGTGCAGCAGATGGCGGCCTGGAGTCTCGATTCAGTTCTACATCAGACCAGGGTTCTGCTTTCTCCTCTGAGCCTGGACAGTTGTGTTTCTGGACTAGAGTGCTCAGCCTGGGGGCTGAGAGAGAGCCAGGAGTGTGTCCATCATTCAAGGCTTTTTTTTTTTTTCTTTTTAGGGCCACACCTGAGGCATATGGAAGTTCCCGCTGGTCTACACTACAGCTTGCAGCAAGGACAGATCCTTAACCCATGAATGAGCCCATGGATTGAACCTGCATCCTCATGGACACTAGTCGGGTTCTTAAACTGCTGAGCCACAACAGGAACCCTATACCTTCCAAGTTTTAGAGCCAACTTAGGGCACTGAGCCACAGGATAAAGCAAGTGTGTATCTGTAGGCCACTGTCAGGGAGCTGTCCATTCATTCCACAAATATTTATTGAGCCCTTACCTGTGCCAGGTCCTATACAAACCGGTGGGTATAGAGAAATGAACAAAAGAGACATTGTCCCCCCACCCCCTCCAAAGAGTTAGCTTCTAAGTTGACTGAGTGGAATTTACGATGACTTTACCACTTAGAAAATTACTATAAAAAGAGGTTAGGTTCCCAGGCTAGTCCATAAAGCTTATGTAACCAGCACTACAGCTAAACAAGCCTGAATATCACTAGCCTGAGTTCTGAGTCCAGAGAACAGAGGGAGGAAGAAAAAACTTCTACTGCGTTGAGCTGAGCTAAAGCAACATTTCAGTTAATAAAACCGACAAAAACAGCACTTTTCTTTCCTGAAGCCCAAGCTCTTTTTCTTTCTTTTTTTGCCTTGTTGTCCCACTTCCTACCCGCCAATTTCTGAGTCACACACTATCCTAATATTTACTGTCCTCCCAATTGTGAAATATCTTGTAATTTCCACTATAACAAACTTTGGAAACAAAGCACAAAGGAAAACTACTGGAAAAACCATCACCCAAGCAGAACTATTATTAATAGTTTCTTATTTATCGCTATGCATGTGTACATTTTATTTTATTTTATCTTTTAGGGCCACACCCATGGCATATGGAGGTTCCCAGGCTAGGGGTCAAATCGGAACTATAGCCACCGGCCTATGCCAGAGCCACAGCAATGCCACATTCAAGACATAACTGCGAACTATACCACAGCTCACGGCAACGCTGGATCCTTAACCCACTGAGCGAGTCCAAGGATCGAACCTGCAACCTCATGGTTCCTAGTTGGATTTGTTAACCAGTGAGCCACGATGAGAATTCCCATTTATACATTTAAAAAAATAAATAATATACTAGAGCCTGTTTTTCCTCTGAGAAATACAGCAAGCATTTCTCTGAAAATTTCTCAATGGGGAAGTAAGATCTATCCTGCCTCAACTAAAAGAGTATGTCATTTCCCAAAACCATCTTCTCGACACTGAGAGAAAAGCAGTATGATAGGAAAAAATGCACAGAGGGGAAACAGAAATAACTCAAGTCCTCGAGGGTCTTTTCTGAAGAGGGTACTTATTAACTACGCCAGAACTGCAGGCACCATGCAGTAACATTTCCATATATTTTGAGAAAAATGGGCCAGTTGGTGGCCATGGGACAGATCAGCACTGCCCGGGCCTAGAATCGCTACATCCTTATACCATCTCCGTTTATCTCACACACACAGCCCTACTCCCCCTCCCCCCCGCAACAACTTTCAGGAACCACGGTTTCTCTGAAAGTGCTAAGCTTTTCATATTGGCCATTTTACCACTCAGTGACCCAACAGGGAAACAAATAAATCTGAGAATTTAAAGTGGAAGGAAGCAGGGAATTAGTTTTACAGCTGATGGAGAGCTGGGCAGCCAAAAAAGACAACCTAGAGATTAGCAGCAGCAGGAAGCTGTAACCATCGGCAGGTGGGCGGCACAGAGAGAAGCAGCACAGAGACCAGAGGCATGAGGCAGCAGCTAAGACCTCAGGGGGGCCTGTCCAGTGGAAACTAGAGCCACACAGCTGCTGCCAGAGCACTGCCCCAGAGAATGAAGTCAGGGCGGGGAGCACCCTCGGGTTTTTCCCTTCCTCCCTGCTCCAATCTCCTACTGGTACCCTGCCGTGGTGGAACCCGGCCAGAGCCCAACAGACATGGAAGCCTGAGAAACACAGCCTGGAGGGATCAGCTTTCTGTGACACACACAGAGCAGGGAAAGGGCAAGGACTAGATCCGCAGGCAAACAGGTACAGGACTGCACATTCCTTGTCACAATGTCAACAAGGAACTAATGGTTAAGAAAGACAGGGAGGCCCCCTAGACTCAGAAGCTATCTCTGAGCAGGAACTGCATTTCTGAGGCTGCAGTGACATGCCTTCCAGCCTAGCCTCCCATCGCTTCCTTCAGGGCACTAGGCAAGTGGGGCTGCCTTTTAGGTCCTCAGTGAACCAGTTCTTTTATGTGTCTTCAGGGTGCTTACTCACGGCCTTTGCTTGTCTGGAGGCCAGTATCTTTCTAACAAAAATCCAATGCGCTTACAGAGGAATCTATTTGTTTTCCAAGACCCAGTTAATTAATTACTTTAACATGTGCTGAAGGATATGTATGTGCCAGGCACTGGCTAAGCATCAAGGATATAAAGACCAATACCACAGTCTCTGCCCGAGAGGAACCCAGTCTACACAGAGGCAGAAACCACTGACTGGTCCATAAGCCCCAAGAGGCCGGAAGAATGCTATCTGTATTTCTGCAGGCCATGCACCTGACTGGGGCTGAGCCTGCAGCCACCTTCACTCTCCACTCCTCCCTTCTATCGGTAGTAGAATCCCTGATTTTTATTTAAGCCCTGCCACCAAAAAAGAAAAAGTCCTTATTTCCAGCTCCTTGTCCACCTAGCTAAGGCCACATAAGTTCTGGCCAAAGAGACTAAAGGGAAAATATTTATGCAATTTCTAGGAAGCACCCTTAAAAGGCAGGGCATGCCCTTCTCCTCTTGCCTTTTTCCTGCTGCTGGAATGAGACCCTAATGGCCTGAGCTGGAGCAGCCACTTAGCCCCTAGGAACTGAGGCCACAGAGTAAGACAAAAGGACAGAAAGGAGCCTGGTCCCAACACTGCAGAGTATGGTACCAGCCCCAACCACCTACTTCTGGATTTTAACATGATAATGAGTTAAGCTAATATTTGTTTAAGGCAGGAGTTGGTCAGCTTTTTCTGTGAAAGGCGAGATAGTAAATGTTTAGGCTTAGAGGGCCATATGGCCTCTGTCATATCTACTCAGCATTACTGCTGTAGGATGAAAGCAGCCACAGACAATCAGTGTATGAATGAGCATTTACCATGTTCCAATAAAACTTCATGGACCTTAACATCTCAAGTATATATAATTTTCACATCACAAAATACTATCCTCCTGATTTTTTTCCAACCATTTAAAAATATCAAGCGGGGAGTTCTTTAACCACTGTGCCCATCGTGGCACAGTGGTTAAAGAATCTGACTAGGAACCATGAGGTTGCAGGTTCGATCCCTGGCCTTGCTCAGTGGGTTAACGATCCGGCGTTGCCGTGAGCTGTGGTGTAGGTTGTAGACGTGGCTCGGATTCCACGTTGCTGTGGCTCTGGTGTAGGCCAGCGGCTACAGCTCCGACTGGATCCCTAGACTGGGAACCTCCATATGCCACGGGAGCAGCTCAAGAAATGGCAAAAAGACAAAAAAAAAAAATTTTTTTAATTAAAAAATAAAGCCTATTCTTAGCTTGCAGGCTGTAAAGACAGCTGCTAGATTTGGCCCCAAGGCCAGTTTGCTGACCCTTGGTCTAAACCAATATATTTTATTTGCTTCTTTAGACTGAATTTAGGAGTTCCCATTGTGGCTCAGCAGAAACGAATCTGACTAGCATCCATGAGGACGTGGGTTCGATCCCTGCCCTCACTCAGTGGGTTAGGGATCCAGCATTGCCATGAGCTGTGGTATAGGGTCACAGATGAGGCTTGGATCTGGCATTGCTGTGACTTTGGCATAGGCCAGCGGCTACAGCTCCAATTCGACCCCTAGCCTGGGAACTTCCCTATGCCACAGGTGCGGCCCTGAAAGAATAAAAAATAAAAACAAACTGAATCTATATCTAACTGACACACTGATACAACCCCAAACAGAAAGTCAGTCAGTAAACGCTTGTGGAGTGAGCGAGTAAGTGAAACCACTGCCTAGAAATAAACAGTGGAACTTGTTGGAACCCAGGGGAAAGACAGCTCACCCTGAACGCATGCACAGGGGAAGGTTTGCTGAAAGAGAGGACACTATAGCTGAATCCTAAAGAAAAAGGTGTCAGCCAGAGCAAAAGTAAAGTGACAAGTGTGGATTGGGAGCTGATGAAGGTTTGGGCAGAAAGAGCAGGGTGTGCAAATGCCCTGAGAGGAAAAAACCAAGATGTGGGTGAGCATCTGAAGGTAACTCCCCAGGACTAGACAGCTGATGTGTATGGGCGGAGCCTCGGCCTCGGGAGGAAGTATGAAGCTCACTAAGGAATCTGGACTAAGTTCGAAGCAGTAAGAATTTTAAGCACAGGATTTTTTTTTTTTTTTTGTCTTTTTGCCAGAATTTTCTAGGGCTGCTCGTGCGGCATATGAAGGTTCCCAGGCTAGGGGTCAAAACGGAGCTGAAGCTGCCAGCCTACGCCAGAGCCACAGCAACACAGGATCCGAGCCACATCTGCGACCTACACCACAGTTCACGGCAACACCGAATCCTTAACCCACTGAGCAAGGCCAGGGATCAAACCCACAACCTGATGGTTCCTAGTCAGATTCGTTAACCACTGAGCCACGACGGGAACTCCAAGAACAGGATTTTAAGCTAAGGAATGACATAACTACATTTGCAATTTTTAAAAAATCACTTTTTTAAAACAGTGTGGACAAAAGCAAAAACTAAGAAAATAAAATAAAAATAAATAAAACAGTGTGGACAGACTGGGGAAGGGCATGATGGGAGGCAGGGGGGTCAGCCCAAAGCCATCTTCACATGGCGACAGTCCACATCTGCCTGGTTGGAACGAACTGGTTTTGTTTCCATGCTCCCCAAATGTTTGTATGTATGGTACTTCCCATCACACTATTATAGAAAGGAATATTTTCTTCTTCTCTTTTTTTTTTTTGCTTTTTGGGGCCGTACTTGCCCCATATATATGGAGGCTCCCAGGCTAGGGGTCGAGAATCTAAGCTACAGCTGCTGGGCTACACCACAGCTACAGCAACTTGGTATCCGAGCTGCGTCTGCAACCTACACCACAGCTCACGGCAAGGCTGGATCCTTAACCCACTGAGTGAGGCAAGGGACCCAACCCGAGTCCTTATGGATACTAGTTGGATTTGTTACCACCGAACCACGATGGGAACTCCCAGAAAGGAATATTTTCTACCTGTTTTCAGGCCTATCTCTTGAACTATATGCTTCTTGAAAACAGAAACAAGGCTCTATTTATCTTTGCACATCCCCAGCACATCTAGCATAGGAATTTGCTCATAAACAACTATTACTGAACATATGCATCTGATTCTAGGCAATCTGGAAACGTATCAGATCCACAGGCAAAATTAAAGCAGCTAGTTTTGGGGAGTTCATGTTGTAGCTCAGCAGGTTATGAACCCAACTAGCATCCATGAGGATGAGGGTTTGATCCATGGCCTCGTTCAGTGGGCTAAGGATCCGGTGTTGCCGTGAGCTGTGTTGCAGGTCACAGACTCCGCTCGAAACTGATGTTGCTGAGGCTGTGGCGTAGGCTGGCAGCGGTAGCTCCAATTCAGCTGTTAGCCTGGGAGCTTCTTTATGCCACGGGTATGGCCCTAAAAGGCAAGGGGGAAAAAAAAAAAAAAGCAACTAGTTTTGTTTTTCCGTTTTGCCCACCCGGGGGAATGCAGAAGTTCCTGAGCCAGGGATCAAACTTGCAACACAGTAGTAACGCAAGCCATAGCAGTGACAATGCCAAGTCCTTAACCATTAGGCCACCAGGGAACTCCAAAGCAGATATTTTTAAGGGGCAGTTTACGACGGCAAGGGTAACAAGAGCCATGCCGCAAACTGCCATGCGAATGGGTGTGGCTGTCCGGCAGCACTCTTCTGACTGGGGCCTGAGGCCCTCTGGGCAGCAGCCCAGGTGTGCAGGACCCTCACCGGCATGGGGATCTTTGAGAGTTCTTTCCCGATGCAGTTCTTCATGATGCTCCATAAATTGAGGCTATAGTTTGGCTTGTACGGTATCCTCGTTCTCTTCTCCTTCTTGGTCTCTTCCAGCTGATGCTTGTACTAAGCACAAAAACAAAGCCATTCAATCACCCACAAAGAACAGAAAACCCAGTATTTATATTCCCTTCCCCCATGCGAAGGCAAAAAAAAAAAAAAAAATCAGTATTTTCTGTTTCCTTTAGTACTTTACAGGCAAATCCTTGCGAATTTCACCCAAGAGCCTCAGTCTTGGTAACTTCCAAGCAAGAGTTACCTGTTCATCAAGGCTGATGTCACTGCTGGCTCCACTGATGTTGCTGCCAGTGCGCCTACACGAACGGGAAACATGTATGAGAATTAGAACCAAGAGCAGAACCAGAGTTTGGTCCTTGCCATGTCTTTGCAAAGCAGAATTCTAAGGACACTGCACAGACTTATTAATGAGTGATCAAATGATGACACCCAGGAAAGAATATGTATGAATAAACATCTCTGGAGAACTTGTCCATGTAAAAAAGCTGACAGCCTCCCACTGACTTAAGGAAAATAGTCCAGATCTTAGTGAACAATTATGATACTCCCACTGAAACATTTCTAACCTTTTCACGTTCATTTGGGGGTGGGGTGGGTTAAGAATAACTTACTTGTGGCCCAAGTTTTCAGGCATGGTGATGATCTCAGGAGCATCAAAAAATTCATTCTCGTCGTCCTCATCACTCATGTCTCCTTTGCCAGAGCAGCACTGATCTACAAGGAGGAAAGCCTCATTCATTTACTTCGGCTACATTCACCAAAACCTAGCACAGCAGTGTCTTTTAAATACTAAACCAGAACCAGAGCAACCAATTGGTAGAAAGCAGTGGAAAAGTCAGAAGAAATAAAGGGCTCCAATTCCATTTCATATGAGTCACTGATTCTGGAGAATCCAGAATTCCCTCTATCAGCTGCAGAAAATGATCAGGCTTGTATCGGCACAGGCTACCCTAGAACCAAAGAAGCGTCTCACCTTTACTAGAACCAGTGCTGCCAGGAGTGTTTGCCGGCAGCACCGTGGCTCCACGGAAGGCTCTCTCCAGGTGATTATGCTGCTTTGCCAGCTGCTCCAGGGTCTCTTCCAGTCGGATGCGCTGGTCTCTTTCATACTGCAGGGACTTCTGCCACTTTTTACTATGGGTCTGGGCCAATACAAGGAAATCTCTGCAGGCCTATATGGGGAAGGAGTTGACACAGGTCACCTCAAGTCAACTAGCCAGAGATTCCCTTGGGCCTCTGTAAGCCCATTAGGTAATCTTATTCTGGTAACTTGAACTAGTAAATTAGAATGAAAGACTTTCCCTATTATTCCACAGTATCAGGGACAGCCAGCTCTGTGAGGCAATCAAGGTCAAGCCCAGGAAAAAAAAAAAAAAAAGAATTGAACGTGGTTGTCATAGTTCTTTCATATTTTCCTGGTCATGAGGCCCAAACAAATGCCAAGTGAGCAGTAAACTTAGACAAAATATTTGTGGCAACATCACAAAGGGCAGCTATGTGAACTGCACCAAAAGAAGAAACCCATTGACTGAAAGGTGAGGAAAAGCATAGGATAAGTGCTTTTAATACACAGAAGTTCCCGGGCCAGGAGCCTAATCAGAGCGGCAGGTGCAGCCTAGTCCAGAGCCACGGCAACACTGGATCTGAGCCACACCTGTGACCTACGCTGCAGTCTGTGGCAACGCTGAATCCTTAACCTACTGGGTAAGGCCAGGGATCAAACCCGCATCCTCACAGAGACAATGTCGGGCCCTTAACCCGCTGAGCCACAACAGGAACTCTGCTTTCAATACATTCTTGACTAAACTCAAGTCACCTAAAGCTGAGGAATTCAGACACTGAGAACTGAGAGCCTGTACTGAATTAGACCAAATGTGGGGAAATTGAACTGGTTTTTATTTTGGTCACAAAGAGAAACAATTGACCATGAAAAATTACACGTCTACCTGAGGAGTCAAATCTGATCGTATCAGTCCCTCCACTGGCTCCCCATTGATATCAGGGCTAAATCCTGACTGCTGGTTATGGACATAAAGGGCCCTTGTATCCTCCTCCAGGCAGCTGTACCCACTCTGCACCCTGCTATGGAGCCACCCTGAACCACGCGTCCTTTCTCAGACACACACATTGCCTCCCCGCCTGGCTATCGGTACACGAGCTATTTACTCGGCCTAGAAGGTCTTCTTCCCCCTTTCTCTACTTGGCCAAGTCCTCTTCATTCTTTAAGATCTATGGCAAATGTTACTTCTTCTGTGACACTCCCCTCCCCCACCCCCTGCTAAGCAGCTAGTTTCTCCTCTACTTTCCACAGCACTTTGCACATATTGCTATTTTATACCATCCGCAGCAGCATTGTGACTTTTGCTCCGACTGGATTATGAGCGACTTGAAGACACCATTTATAGCTTATTCACAGACTTATTTCCAGCTCCTAACTTAGCTGCTCTGGACATAGTTTGATAAAGTTTGCTTAATAAATAAATGAAGGAAGGAAGCAATATAAGCTTAAAAGTCTATGCCCTGTTAAAGAGAAACTAAAGGGTAAACAGAACACCTACTCCCTTGGTTTGAACCTTTGCCTGTGGGCTAATGGACACTAAATCAGTCATGCCAGCCCCGCCCTCAAAGAGCTGCAGACCAGACTAGCTCACTGCCCTCTTAGTGGCTCAGAGGAATCTCAATATCAGTGAGTCCCCTACTGAACTCACCACATTTCCTTTCTGACTCTGCTTTTCCATCCCAAGACCAATTCCAGGGCCCCTGCAGCTGCCCAGGCCAGAAAACTATGAGGCATCCTTGATTCTTAGTTTTCTGCCCTCCCCACATCCGACAATCAAGTCTTACTGATTTTTCTTTGATATTTCTGGACTCTGTACACTTCTTCCATCCTCCAGACTCTGAGGCAGTACAGACTATATAGTCTGGAGCTGGATTGCTGGGGCTCAAATCACAGCTCCATCCCACTGCCTATCTATGGAATTGCTAGCAAGTTATTTCACCTCTTGGTGCCTCATCTTCCTCATCTGTAAGCAAAGAATGACACAAGTAATGACTTCCAAAGGTTGTGGCTTTAGAGGTCTAGCACTTAGGAATACCGGGCTTGAAGTAATCACTCAATAAGGTGTTAGCGATTATAGTTAAGCCAGCATCAAAATCAGTCTTATCCTCTTCTAATCCACTGCTACCAAGCCCATTCAGTAGGATCTGCCCTCTCGTCCCCGCCCAACACTTAATTCCTCTTCAGCCTTATCTCTCTCTAGCCACCTCCTTGCTCTGCTAACACTCAACGGTGAACAGTTCCCAGACCTGGGGAGAGAGTGAGGGATCCACAGGTGCCACACCTGGATCAACTCTCCTCCCTCACTCCCTTTGATGAATACTGATCATAACTCAAAGTTACTGAGGGATAATTAGATGTCAGGGACTTTGTTCAAGACCATCCATCAATTATCTAATAAAAGCCTGTCCACAACCCTGTGAGCAGCTACTGGGATCACCACCGTTTACAGAAAAGGAACAGGGGTCACAGAGGAAGGAGGGTGCCCCAGGTTATAGAGGTAGTTAACCGAGGCAGCTAAACTTCAGGGCCCCAGCATTCTGCTGCCCTTTTTTCATAGGAAGAGTCTCTCGGGCCTTCCAGAATTTAGATGTTGCCTTTCCTAAGCCTCCTGATCTGAGCTAGACACCCCCAGCAGCCTCTGTCTCTCATGGCACTTGGCCCGCTCCATGAGGATGAGGTCATATCTCTGGCCCCTCACTGGAGGGAAATGTCCCTGAAGGCGGGGACCACATCACATGAAGTTTTTATATCCCCTTGCACAGTACCTAGGACAAGAGAAGGTGCTCAACAGACATCCACTGGATCAGTAAACAGAAACACAAATACAGTATCAAACTCACTCCCCTGCTTAGATTCACGTTGGTAGCAAGGAAAGCTATAGGCAAGGCAACCAAACCACTGAGTAAAATGAATGTATGCTTCCCTCGACATAAAAATCCAAACTAAAGGTTCCGTTTTATGAGACATTTTAAAATCAGGGAGTTCCTGCTGTGGCTCAGTGGTTAATGAACCCGACTAGTATCCATGAGGATGCGGGTTCGATCCCTGGCCTTGCTCAGCGGGTTAAGGACCTGGCATTGCTGTGAGCTGTGGTGTAGGTAACAGACACAGCTTGGATTCCACATTGCTGGGGCTGTGGTGTAGGCCAGCGGCTACAGCTCCGATTCAGCCCCTAGCCTGGGAACCTCCATATGCCGTGGGTGTGGCCCTAAAAAGACAAAAAAAAAAAAAATAAGGAGGTGATTTTTTTGTTGTTGGTTTTTTTTTTTTTTTTGTCTTTTTAGGGCTGCACCTGAGGCATACGGAGGTTCCCAGGCTAGGGGTTGAATTGGAGCTGTAGCCACTGGCCTATGCCACAGCCACAGCAACACTGGATCTGAGCCGCGTCTGTGACCTACACCAAAACTCATGGCAACACCAGATCCTTAACCCATTGAGCAAGGCCAGGGATCGAACCTGCGTCCTCATGGATACTAGTCAGATTAATTTCCGCTGAGCCAGGATGGGAACTCCAGGAGGTGTTTTATTTAGCAAATTTTTCATAGTAGGAAAAAAAACTGTCATGGAGCAGGGTATTCACCTGACATGGATAAAAGGCAACAGACTCATATCCTGAGCTGTTCTACTTCAAAAGTATATTTATCTACTACTGATTAAATGACCTGTATGACCGATGAAGTTTTCTTGATCACAGGAGGATCCCAAAAACACAGTCACAAAGGCAATAAGAAGTGCGATACTTTGGAAAAAAAGAGCATGGGACTAGATGTTAGGAACCCAAGGCCAGTGCTGACTCCCAGAAGAGCGTCAGGAGACAGCTGATCTTCCTGCAGTCCAAATGGACAAAATAATTTCTCACTTCCACTGAAGAGAGAGCTCAACACTTCAGAAAATGACATGAAAATAAAAGTTATCACAATTTTCTATTAAGAAACAAAGGTTAAGGATATGACGTTGTCTCTGCAGCAGCATAGGTTCAATCCTGCCCTGGAGCAGTGGGTTGGGGATCTGGCCTTGCTGTGGCTGTGGTGTGGGTTGCAGGTATGGCTCAAATTTGACCCCTGGCCGGGGAACTTCCATATGCCATGCGTGTGGCCAGAAAGAAAAAAAGAGAGACAGAAAAGAAAAAAAAAGAAACAAAGGGTTTAAATGAGAAAAACTAAATTTTCCTATGGTCACAGGAAAAGACCTTTAATCTCAAGAAGCCTCACGAAGTAAACTAGGTCTAAGCAGACCTAGGTCTACGGAGTCTCATCAGCACTCCTTAAACAAGGAAAAATCTGGCCCTGGTGAAGTAAGTTCACCCCATTTAATTAGACAGGAAAACAAAAACAAAAAACAACCACCTGCATAAGCCCTTTCTCACCTGCCTTATGAAATGTCTCCTCGTGTTCCCATGTGGAAGCCGACTCAAACAACCTGCCAGGTGAGGCTCAGTCACCAGCAGAGGAAAAAGAGCACTGTTTAAACCGCGCACTCTTTTCACACCAACCACCCAGTATCTGACATACATCACTAAGGCCAGTGGTGCTTTGGGTATACCTGGAGCCTCGTACCCAAGCAGTATTCCACAAACCAACACCAGCTACCTGAGCTAAGAGTCATGAGACGCAGAAGCATCCACCCCTTTTTAGAAGAAAAGTGCCCAAGGCTGAGTGTTTTGTCTTAGCGCCCAGAATTACCCCTCAAATCAAAGACTACAGATGAGATGAACCAGGATTAGGAGCGTCTCACTAGGACTCGATGCAACCCCTGCTTACCACACTGTAGGCAGGAGGCACAGGCAAAGTCGGGGTCAGACTCCCAACTCCACTCTCAAAGAGCCCGACAGTGGAAAGGGCCCATGAGGACCGTTTAGTTCCAAGAGACAAAGTTACAGAGAAATAGATACATAAACAGACACAGAACCCACAGAGGTTAAGGGACTAAGCTAACATCACCATCAGATGTCCGGCTGGTGGCAGAAGCAGGGCTGGAACCCTGGACTCCTAACTGGCTCGCGGGCTAGAGGGGTGTCCTCCTGACCCCTTGAGCAGAGCGGGAATGTCCTTCCACCTGTGCACCGGTTCCACTTCACTCAACGAAGGGTGGAACTTTATTAAAGCCCCTGAAGGGTGAAGTGGGACCCAAAGTTCTACCCTCTGCTGAGGACAATTTCCCACCATTTGGGGACGATTACACTCGGAAGAGGGAAGGCAGCAAAGGCAAGGCAGACGCCTGCACACTCACGTTGATCATGGCGTTGGACGTTATCCTGAAGAGCGTGGCCCGCTCGTTGACCTGTTTGATCTTCTCGTTGCTCTCGGCGGGCAGCCGCAGGGACTCGAGCTCGCTGAGCGAGCGCTGCAGCGCCGTGCCGTGCTTGGCGATCAGGTCGTTGCACGTGCTCAGGTCCTCCACTTTGCTGGACAGGGTCCGCAGGGTGTTCTGCAGCTCCGTCTTGTCAGTCTGGGAGACGGACTCCTCATCTCCGGACTCATCTGCAGGGGCCATGAGGTGAGAGAGGTAACTCTGGGCCCAGGGCTGAGAGTCGGAGCCCACCCACCCTGCCCACAACCAGAGCCACGCGCTTGCTGCTGTGCACTCTGACCCGTGGCTGGCCCACCTGAAGCACAAATACCTGGGGTACTTTTATTTTCTCCCTGTGGGACACAAAACAATAAGCACTTTTTTTTTTTTTTTTTTTGCTCATGCTTCTTTTTTCTTCTGGTTTTATTGAGATATAATTAACATATAACCCTATGATAAGTTTAAGGTGTACAGCATAAACACCTTACACAGATTGTGAAACGATTACAATAAATTAACCTCCATCTCTCAGAGACCAAAAAAAAAAAAGATTGTATTCCTTGTGATCAGACTTTTAGGATCTATTCTCTCAGCAACTTTCAAATGTACCGCCAGGCGGTGTTAACTACAGCCATGCTGTACATCACAGCCCCAGGACAGACTCATCCTGTAACCAGAAGCCTGTACCTTTTCACCATCTTCATCCAATCCCTCACAGGGTTCTTCTCAAAGGTGCCGTCTCTGGCCCCATCCCTAGAAACACTCTGATTTAGCTGGTGAGAGGCAAGGCCCAGGAACCTGAATTGTGAATAAGCTGCCTGGGTAATTCTGATGCACACTGAGGTCTGAGAGCAAAAGACCTAGACGACAGGGTGGAGAAGCTCTTGGGATTGAGAATAAATTATTGAGACTTCTAACCCTAGCTTGAGGGTCCCCAGCCAGTCACACTCATTATTACTGCAAATCCACGATCACCTGTTGGGTGATGAGTGGCCCTGTATGAAATGGGTTGAGAAGCACAGTCGAGCTCTCTGTAAACCAAGTCCACATCATCAAAGACTCGTTAACGTATCTTTCCTTAAATTTTTTTTTTTTAAGAGCCGCACCAGCAGCACATGGAAGTTCCCAGGCTAGGGGTTGAATCGGAGCAGTGGCTGCCTGCTGACTTACACCAGAAAGCACGGCAACACCAGATCCTTAACCCACTGAGCGAGGCCAGGGATCGAACCCTAGTCCTCACAGATACTCATCAGGTTTGTTACCACTGAGCCATGACAGGAACTCCTAACCTATCTTCTTCTAAAGGAGAACTCAGGAACTTCATGATGAGCTCATTTGACACTAAAGCCAGCACTATGTTGAAAGCGATGCAAGGTCTTCTGTTAAATGACTCTCAAACAAGAAGTAGAGAGCTAAATTGTACTTCTCGCTATCAGTTTTGTCCCTAACACTTTGTAACTGCAGAGTGCTTTTCTAGCACTGTTACTTCCTTTGGGAGAGCTAAAATCAGCACTAAAATCAAAACAAAAGGAACAAGGGAAGACTTACCCTATCTGCTAGACAGAGAGGGAGGGCCAAAGTCAAATATAACCTGTCACCCAAAAATTTACAAAGCAGAGATCATTCCTTTCACTGCTTAAGAGATATGAAATACAGCATGGGAAATAACAAAGGATAAGAAAAACAAGAGATGAACAAAAGTTAACAGGTGACCATCCTGGTCAGCTCTAAGTGAGCAGGCTCAGTGTGGTTAAACTATCAACATCTGAGGGGAAATACTACCATTTTCCTTTAAGAAAAATCAAAACATAATTAGATGGTCCTTTTTCTTTTTTTAATGGCTGTACCTGCAGCATATGAAAGTTCCTAGGCCAAGGACTGAATCCAAGCTGCAGCTGCAACCTACACCAGCTCCTTGAACCCACTGCACTGGGCTGGGGCTCAAAACTACAACTCTGCAGCCACCCAAGCCACCACGATCAGGTTCCTAAACCTCTGTGCCACAGTGGGAACTCCGAGATTGTTCTTTTGACTGAGATTAAGGTAGCAAAATAGAGATTTTTTTCACAAAAACTATCACACACAATTTTTTTTTTATGTGCCTCAGGCCTGAAACAGCTCTAGCCACCAAGCTAGGCCTCGAGCTTGTTGTACAAAGGGCCCTATATATGCTCTGCCCGATTGACACTAGAGCAACACCACCAAGTAAGAGTCTTCTTGCCCACTGCCAGGGGGTTTCATATACAATGTTTCTGACAGTCTACAAAGAGTGTTGGTTTCAATTCAACTAATAGTTTGGTAAGATTTAGCAGGCAAGAAAAAAGTAAGGATAGATCCAGATTGTGAGTTGTAATAATGCTGACTGACCTCTCAATAAAATAATTATTTCTTAAGATTTTAAGGTAGTCAGTTGGCATTAAAAGCCAAAAGGAGGGAGTTCCCACTGTGGCTCAGTGGGTTAAGAACCCAACTAGTATCCATGAGGATGCAGGTTCCATCCCTGGCTTTGGTCAGTGGGTTAAGAATCTGGCGTTGCCACAAGCTGTGGTGTAGGTTGCAGACACAGCTCAGATCTGGTGCTGCTGTGGCTGTGGCTGTGGCTGGCAGCTGCAGCTCTGATTCGACCCCTGGCCCGGAATTTCCATATGCCGCAGGTGCAGCCCTAAAAATAAAAAAATTAAAAAGCCAAAAGATAGGAGTTCCCTGATGGCCTGGTTAAGGATCTGGCATTGCCCCTGCTGTGGCATGGGTTTGATTCCTGGCCCAGGAACTTCTGTGTGCCTCGGGTGAGGACCCCCCACCCCTCCCCAAAATGCCAAAGGATAACTGTGGACAGAGTTTCCCAATCTCACCAATTCTAACATTTTGGGCCAGATACCCAGACACCCACATTTTGGGGAGGCTGTCCTGTGCACTGTAGGAGGCTTGGCAGCATCCCTGGCCTGTATTTCCTAGATACCAGTAGCACCTCCACACCTCAGCTGTAATAAAACGTCTCCAGAGGACCCCTTCAGGGCAAAACTGCCTCCAGTGGAAAACCAGCTCTCCAGGAGAAAATTCTGCATGACAGGGAGAAGCCTGACACATCCAAAAGATAGTTGATAATTAAATGACAATGAGGGACAAGATAAGATTTGTGCAGAAGCAAGGCAAACAGAATGGTCCCTGGACACGGTGTTCTTTGCTCTCTACCTGATTCAGCCAGCATCTTCACAGCCTTGGCCTTGGCCAGTTCTAGGGCTGTCACCCAGCGCTGCCGCTCCACTTCTGAGCTTGCCTTCAGATGGTATGTCTGAGCACCCCCGTTGGAAATGATGAAGTTGCAGGAGTCCTCCACGGTGATGTTGGCTGTGGCGAGGTTGATGGTACCACGGCAGGTGTGCCTCATTTCTGCCTTTGACCTGTAATCATAAGGCAAAGATAAGCTAAGGACAAGCTAAGGCTTTCGAAAATACAGCAGTCTGAGGAATCAGCAAGTTCTTTTTTTTTTTTTTTGTCTTTTTGCTATTTCTTTGGGCCACTCCCGTGGCATATGGAGGTTCCCAGGCTAGGGGTCGAATCGGAGCTGTAGCCACCGGCCTACGCCAGAGCCACAGCAACGCGGGATCCGAGCTGCGTCTGCAACCTACACCACAGCTCACGGCAACGCCGGATCATTAACCCACTGAGCAAGGGCAGGGACCGAACCCGCAACCTCATGGTTCCTAGTCGGATTCGTTAACCACTGTGCCACGGCGGGAACTCTGGAATCAGCAAGTTCTAATATTTCCCTCCAATGGCTCCCTGAAATTCAGAAAAACAATCAGTAGGGATTTCCTTTCAAAGCCCTAAGTGTTGTTTCTAAAGTCAGACTTTACTGCTCTGCTGCTCCTCTCACCCGTAGCTTTTAAAAAATGGGCTTCACTGAAGGCTAACTACATACAATATTAATTCAGCAATTTTTTTTTGTCTTTTTAGGGTCGTACCCACGGCATATGGAGGTTCCCAGGGTAGGGGTTGAATCAGAGTTGTACACCATAGCCACAGCAACACCAGACCGGAGCCGTGTCTGCAACCTACACCACAGCTCATGGTAATGCCAGATCCTTAACCCAGTGAGCGGGACCAGGGATTGAAGCTGTGTCCTCATGGATGCTAGTCAGATTCATTTCCCCTAGGCCACGACAGGAACTCCAATTCAGCAATTTTAAGTGTACAATTTAGTGAGTTTTGACAAATGTATATGATTGTGCAACCACCTCCAATTAAGATGTAGGGCATTTCCAGGGAGTTCCCGCTGTGGTACAGTGGAAACGAACCTGACTAGTAACCATGAGGTTGCGGGTTTGATCCCTGGTCTCGCTCTGTGGTTTGGGGATCTGGTGTTGCTGTGAACTATGGTGTAGGCTGCAGACGTGGCTCGGATCCTGCATTGCTGTGGCTGTGGCTGGCAGCTATATCTCAGATTCAACCCCTTGCCTGGGAACCTCCATATCCCGCTAGTGCGGCCCTAAAAAGCAAAAATAAATAAATAAATAAATAAATAAATAAATAAATAAAGACGTAGGGCATTTCCATCACCCCAAAAGTTCCCTCATGCCCTTCTGCAGTCAGGAACCACTTTTTAATTAACAAGTTACCATTATGAAATAGTATTTTATAAACTCATGCAACAAAATTGTGTATGCTTATCTTATTCTCTAAAAGAAAGAACAGCTCCACTTTCCATATACTGAACCCGCCCCCCAACTGTAACAGCCCAAGTAAGAACTGTCACACTATGCTTATAACTACATTGCAGAAGTATAAGGCATACTTAGACGGTTAGAGCATTAAATACTGACTTTGGTTCAAGTGATATGAAATAGGAATAATTAGCTTTCAGTGGGAATAAAGAAAGAATGATAATCACTCATTAAAGAATCACCAGGTGGTATAATCTTTCTGGAATATACTCTTTCCTAAGGTCCATTGACTTCTATTGGTGGGAACTCCTAAGCCATTCTATTAATAGTTAGGAAAGATTCAGCAAATCTGTTCTCAGAGGACTGGGTGTAAAAATTTTCCCCATTGCCCCTGACTGACAGCTCTATTAATAGATTAACTTTTGAACTTTCAGCGATGCTTGGTGACAACAAGCGACAAGCGACCTCACATAAAAAACATCAAGCTGCTAGCACAATTGAGTCTACAGGGCAAATTGTGCTAATTCCCCCCCACCCGCTGGTTAGGCACAGGGACCTGCATGTTGAGACTGCAGTTTTCCCTGACCAACTTGGAACATAAAGAGGTCAAAGTCCTTTGCCAGCTGCCACAGTGCAAAGCAGAGCTGTTTCCCTTTCATGAGTGCCAAGTGGCCAAACTCATCTGGCACATCCAGAATTCCTGCATGCCAGAAGTGACACACACTCCATCTCCAGAAACCAAGATTTTGGTAGGTTCGAGAAAGTCTGTTTACTATGCTTAGGAAGACAGATTTGCTATTGTTTGATTTGTCACATGAAACTGGTTTTTCCTTCTCAAATGCTCAAATGAACAGTATGGGATGGCCAGGGGGTCTCAATAAACTAGGCCATTTTCCATGCCCTGCACCTGCCACACTGTAATGTGAATCCCTGTTTTTTTCTATGCTAACCTCCCCGCCCCCGCCCCCGCCCCCGAGCTTCAGTTACATTATGAATAATGCAGGCTGAATTACAGACTCACAGCTGACAGGCCAGCTCACCCTTGCTTTCTACTCCAAAGGTGCAACTTGGACCTTATACCACATTCCTCACAGTGTGTTGGTACTTTCCACAGCCACTTCCTAGGAATCTCTTCTGCTTGGGCCATCTTCATGAAAGAAGTTTCTCAAATCACATAAAGTCTGTGGCAGTTTTTAAAATACCAAAGAACTCTGGGAGTAGGGCAGGCTTGATCTCGGAGCCCTTGGGTTCAAGCAGATACACCTATACTTATAAATGATTAGTGCAGAAGCTAGAAAGACATGCTCTTCAGGGCGCAAGACACGTTCTTTAGGCACTTGAGCATTAGGTGGTATTTTCAGGTTAGAAAGTTCTTCCCTGAAAAGGCCAGCTGAAAGAGTAACTCAATCTCTAGAAGCTAGCTAAGAAAACCAATGCTATGGGCTTGTCACGATGTGTCTGGGAGAGCTGGGATTCCACATATGGTTTTTCTGTTTTCTTTCTTTAAGAGCCGCATTTGCGGCATATGGAGGTTCCCAGGCTAGGGGTCTAATCAGAGCTACAGCTGCCAGCCTACACCACAGCTCACTGCAACGCTGGATCCTTAACCCACTGAGCAAGGCTGGGGATCAAAGCCACAATCTCATGATTCCTAGTCAGATTCGTTTCTGCTGCGCCACAATGGGAACTCCTACATATGGTTTTAAGTACAGAATTATCTGCATAACTTTGCATGTGTGAGGAAGAACAGGATAAGTAAAAACTGCCAAAACCTATTACGACAGTTCATGAGAAGATAAGTCTAGGAAGTATTCAGTTAGAAAGAAAACAGTGTTTTGTAAAAGGCATACACAGGAGATGACTGGTTTTGGAGGCATGAAGAGCAGAGGAATGACAACTTGGCTAAATAACTCTAAGGAGGTGGGGAACGAATGGAACCTGTTCAGAAGAATGAACTACCAATTAGCTGAAGGAAGTTACTTCAATGTGATTTTGAGGGTAGTGCATAGAGTTGATAACTTTGGATCCCGTTGCTGGGTTGGCTTGTGGGTGGAACCATCTTAGCTGGCAAGGGCAGGCCCATGGCATATTTCCCAAAATGTGGTTCAGTATGTTTTGGCAGGAATTTTAGCTGTAGTCAGACAGGTACCACTGGCTCTTGTAAGAGGGAACTTAAAAGCAGTTACAAGTACTTGGAGAGACGGCAACATATAAGGTAATGATGTCCAACCAAGGTCAATATTGATCAAGACTGATACTGATCAGACTCAACTGGACTGGAAAGTGGATCTGATTAAGAAGTTGGATAAGGAAAAATGACCACATTAAGGCCCTCAGCTGATAAACAACTTTTGAAAATAGGGAATCAGTGTTAATAGTGATTTCCGAGCCAAGTTAGGATATGAATCAACTGAACATTAGAATGATGGCTGTTGTTAACAGGAAAACATGAATTTGAGTAGGAGAAAAGCTCTGAAGCAAACTAAAATTTTAGATTTGTGATTACACCTTAAACTAACAGTCCTAGATGAGTAATTTAAAAAGGTGAGAATTAAAATCAATTCTGAATATAATAATGCAAATGATATACTTAAACGTTCCCAATTAATGCTGCTTAAGCAGTGAGGGCGCGGTAAGGTATTTTTCCGCTGTGTTAGAGACGAGATAAGAAGAATGTGTTTCTACTTCAACAACCTCCAACTCCCATCTTCAATGTCCTCTCAAAATTCTTTAAGAGCCAATACAACGGAGTTGACGGAAAAGAGATTTGTTCATCCAAACTCTTTCAATGAGTTAACAAAGTGACCACTGGCAGAGGAAAAGCAATACAGAATGAACAGTTCTTAGCAAGAATGTTTTGGATCCCAAGTAGAATGGGCTAAGATTTCACTTAGAAATGCCATTCGATAAAGCAAAATCTCTCTTAAGGGAGACTTCCATACATTGTATATAAAATACACATAGTACCATGATCTGTAAACTTAACTTGCTAAAGGTAAGTAGTTATCTCTGTATCTGATTCATGTAACACTAACCTGGGTGTTAGGCTGTGTCAGTGTGAAAATAACTCGTTTCAAATCCTGACTCAAGACCTTGGGAAAGTTGCCCAAGTCAAGCCTCAGTTTCCTCACTGGTAAGACAGAAACACCTCCTAACTTCCGCATTGTTGTGGGGAGTCAAAGGATACCGTATGTAAAAGACCTATCCAAACTGTCCAGCATTCAGGAAATGTTAATGTCCTGTCTCCAAATCCAGCATCTTAACCTTTCTATAGTAACATGAGTGGCCAAAAGCATGTTATGTTATGGCAAGACTGTGAGTTACCATAAATATGTATTAAATAATCCAAAACAAGCATTGCTGAACAGAAGGGTCATTCCAAAGACATGGGTTCTTCTTTTAATGAAAAAATCTGATTAACCAGAGAGAGCCCAGAAATACTGGATGGAACACTTAATCATTCCCACGGGAGGAGGTGGGGCAGGCAAAAATAAGAGAAAGGCTGGAGTGCACTTCTCCATTCTGGGCTGTCTAGAAGGCAAAAGCATAGGCAAATCTTGGAAGAGATAAAGACAGGGGACAGCTACCGAGGCCACCCTGTGTGTGGTGTCCTTCAGCCTGAATGTGGAGAGACCAAAAGGCGGGTAGATCAAGGGCTGCTAATAACCTTGAATTTTGGAGACTGGGCCCAGATAGCTAAGCCTTGAGACTTTCGCACTTAAGTTCTTTGGGAGTGGTGCCTGCGATCGGCTCTCATATATGTGCCCTTTAGCACCTACATCGGCGCCTTCCTTGCAGAATTAATCATTGCACCGATGTGCTGCTGGAAACACAATGGAAGAGAAGAGGCTCTCGGAACAACTCAAAGGGCCAGGCACCGAGCGGAAGGTCTAGCACTAAGGGTGGGTCACCCAGGTGGAGGGGCAAGTCCTGGGGCGTTCATTTTCGTGAGGGTGGACTTGTGTCAGGGGCTGTCAATGCACGCAGGTGACGAAAAGGGGCCTGGGGCGACCTTGGCTGCTGCGCGGGCTGGAGAGGGTGACGGCGCGGGGACTGTGGGCTGCGATGGGAGACGGCGCCCCGGAAGCAGTTACCTGTAGTAGCTCAGGAGCCCGTTGCTCAGCACGAACCACCGCCGCTGGTAGCCTTTGATATAATTGGTCCATTTGAAGAGCCAGCCCTCGCGAGCCGAGCCTGATCCCCCAGCGCCCGAGCCGCCCGAGCCCCCCGCCGGCGGCGCAGGAGCCGGGCCCGCTGCCGCCACTCCCCCGGCCCCGGGACCCGGGCCGCCCGCCGACACCGCGGCCACCGTGCTCGGCGCGGCCGCGGAGCCTGGCCCCGAGTCTCCGCGGCCGCCCGCGCCGCCTCCTCCCACCATGGGGGGACCGGCGCCGCCGCCGCCCGGAGCCGCCATGGCTGTCGGGCCCGGGCCCATCACTCCTCTCAGTTCCGTCGCCGCCATGAGCCGCCGCCGCCCTGAGATACAGGACCGGAACCGCCTACGAGAGCCGCCGTCGCCGCCCGGAGGGCCCCACACGGCTAGCGCATCAGCCGCCGCCGCGCACCGTCCCCGCCCCGCCAGGCCGGCCGCGGGGAGGAGGGCTCGGCCGCCGGGAAGGAAAAAGTCGATTGGTGCCGCCGAGTGTCACTTGCGGAAGACCCCTAGGACATTGGCATTTCTCTTGGGCCTGTCATTCCACACCGCCCAGTGAAAACTGAGGGTGGGACGCTTCCGCCAAGCACGCCATTGATTGGTGAAAGTGAAGGCCAATCAGATTTCTGTAAATCTCATTGGTGCTTTCCCGAAGTCTCCAGCGCTCCGGGAGGCCTCGAGTATGCAGACTGCCCAGCCAGTTTGATTGTCGATTGGCTAGAACTTCTGCCACTCATTTTAGTTTATGCCCCCGTCACCGCCACGTCACCCCCTCCCAGCACTCTTCGCCTTGTCTCTCTTCCGCCCTTACGGATTGGTGGTTGGTATCAGCTGCTCAACCTTTTCTACCATTTACCGAACGAGTTGAGGAGAAGGAGGCGGAGTCTAGCCATCACAGCCGCACTTTAATTTCTTACTGGTTAGAATGAATGTCCCTCACATGTCGGGGGAGGGACGGGGCAGTGATTGGAGATGATTGGTTCCGGAGGTTGTCTGTGAACCAGGAGCTTGGCAATGATGACCAATGAAAGAGACGGACTGAGAGAGGGCAGGCCAGGGCAGCCAATAAAATCTGGGAGAAGCACTTACCGGGCGAGCCCTTCTGCTTCCACCTTTGGTGAACTTTCTAAGAGGCAAAAGCGGGTCAGCGTCCCGAAAGCATATTTTTGCTGTATGCGCAGCGTAGGAATCCCACTTTCTGAGTTAAGATTTCCATTGTTTCTTGTTAGGAGGAGTGATTCTTAGTAGACAGCCCCTGCCCGAGTCTCTCCTTTCCAGGGCCCCATTCTAGCAGCTGGCTCCCAGCTGGAGACCAGAATTAATGGGGAGCCCAGAGACAGCTTCCCACTTTCCTCCTGAATCCACCATTCTAATAATGTTCCCTGGTTTGCTCATCGTTCCACCACACCTCTTATCTCTTGCTTCTAGACTCCTAATTCTGTCCCACGAGTTGCTGACCCAGCTGTGAGGAGAAAATAGACTCGCGAGGACCTGACTTTATATCTACTTGCGACCCATGTCTTCCAGTCCAAAGGGCCCTTGGCTGTAGCATCATATGCTCACGTGTGTATACTTACCCTTGCACGGAAAGTAGTTATTTCAGATAAATTGTTCACACATTTGTGAACGTCACAAATTTAGTATCTCATTTAGCATTTAGATGTTGTGAACTATTGTTGCAAAAGGAGCTCTGGGGAACCTGGAACTTGCTACATTTTTCTCATTTCACTGGGCAACAAAAATAGCTGTTGGACATTGTAAAATTGCTTTTTTCCCTGCAGTGTGCTTCACGGTATCAAGGAAATAAAGAAAAATATCCTGTTAGAAAGCTTTTAAAGAAGAGAAATATCCATTGAATTCTGGAAAGAGAATACACTTTGAAAATCTGCAGTTAGGAGTTCCCATCGTGGCGCGTGGTTAACGAATCCGACTAGGAACCATGAGGCTTCAGGTTCGATCCCTGGCCTTGCTCAGTGGGTTAAGGATCCGGCGTTGCTGTGACCTGTGGTGTAGGTTGCAGACGTGGCTCGGATCCTCCGTTGCTGCGGCTCTGGTGTAGGCTGGTGGCTACAGCTCCGATTCGACCCCTAGTCTGGGAACCTCCATATGCTGCGGGAGCGGCCCCAGAAATGGCAAAAAGACAAAAAAAAGAAAATCTGCAGTTAGATGTAGGCTACTTGGGTTAATTGTTTTAACTGAGCTAAGATGAATTCTTTTATGCTTGAGTCCTGCCTTTGCTACTTATCGGCTCTCTGACTTCGGGAAAGTCATTTAGGCACCCCAAGCCTCAGTTTTCACTTCTTTTAAATAGGAATAAAACTTTACAGGGATACTGTTATGATTAAATGCATATGAACGTGTTCGATAAACTAAACTGCTGCAAAAATGGAAGTTGTATTGCCAAACACATCCCTGGGTTTACTTGCCAACCGCAAAACAGAAACACATACTTTTACAATGGGGGAAATTTGGCTGTCCCCACCTTAACCCAGTTATCCAGCTTAACATCATTAACCCTGGGACAGTCAACATTTTTATGAGGTTCCTGGTGTGCTGCAGCATGAAGAATACAGCTTCGCCTAATGGAGTTTTCTTGCCAAAAATGTTGGACCTGAATCCAATCAAGCCCTTAGATCTACCCTCCAGTTTATAGGAGCTAGAGGAACCAGTTAAACAACACTCCCAGGGAGACAATCAGTTAAATCAAGAATGTGAGACAACTGCTTATATAGAAGGCATAAATGTTAAGGAAAAGTGACGTCATAACAAAGAGTCAGGCGGTGAGTGTTCTAAAAATTTTCTTGTGACTTAAAAAAAACCCCAAGGAGTTCCTGCTGTGGCGCAACAGGAACAGTGGTGTCTTAGGAGCGGTGGGACAAAGGTTTGATCCCCAGCCCAGCACAGTGGATTAGGGATCCAGCATTGCTGCAGCTGCTGCTTTGGTCGTGGCTGTGGCATAGGCTGGCAGTTGCAGGTCCATTTGACCCCTAGCCTGGAAACTTCCATAGGCCACAAGTGTGGCCCTAAGAAAGCAAAATAAACAAAAACCCTCCACAAATGCTTGATTGGATTCTGGTTCTGAAAAAAAAAAAAATACACTTCAGCTTTTTAGACATTTGAGGGGTAACGGAAAATTTGAAAATGAACTGGATTAGGTGATATTAGACCGTTATTACCTTTGTTCAATGTAATATTGGGATGATGGATAAGAATGAGAGCATCTTTAGAATCTGGAGAAATGTCAGTCTCTTCAATAAGTGGTAATGGGGAAACTGGACAGCTACCTGCAAAAGAATCAAACTGGGCTACTCTCTGACACCATATGCAAAAAGAAAGTCGAGGAGTTCCCATTGTGGCTCAGGGATTACAAACCCAACTAGTATCCATGAGGATGCTGGTTCGATCCCCGGCCTTGCTCAGTGGGTTAAGGATCTGGAGTTGCTATTAGCTGTGATGGAGGTCGCCCAAGTGTGGGCTTGGATCCTGCTGCTGTGGCTGTGGCCTAAGCGGGCAGCTGCAGCTCCAATTCAGCCCCTAGCCTGGGAACTTCCAATCACCACAGGTGCAGCTCTAAAAAGAAAAAGAAAAAAAAAAAAAGACAAAGAAATTAAAAGTGGATTAAAGACTTTAAGACCTGAAAGGAAACATAGGCAGTATGTTCTTTTTTTTTTCTTTCTTTTTCTTAGTTAAGTCAGAGAAAGACAAATACTATATGTCATTGCTTGTGTGTGGAATCTTACAAAAAAAAAAAAAAACAGAACAAATGAACAAACATAACAAAACAGAAACCGAGTCATAGATATGGGAAACAAACAGGTGGTTGCCAGAGGGGAGGAAAGAAATAGGAGAGGGAAACTAAGAGGCACAAAATAACTGCTGTAAAATAAATTAGTCATGAATATGAAAAGTAAATAGCAATACCTTTGTGTGGTGACAGATGATAACGACTTATCCTGGCAAACATTTTGAAATGTACAGAAATATCAAATCATCATCCTGTGTAACAAGAACGAACCTAGTGTTGCAGGTCAGTTATACTTCAAAACCAAACCAACTCAAAGAAAAAGGGATCAGGTTTGTGATTACCAGAGGCAGGGTTTGAGGGGGTGGGGGAGAAGGACCTGGAGGAAGGTAGTAAAAAGGAGCAAACTTTCAGTTATAAAATAATAACCACAGGAATGTAATGTACCACATGATAAACATCATTAACACTACTGTATATTCTATATGAAAGTTAAGAGAGTAATTCCTAAGAGTTCTCCTAAGAGTTCTCATCACAAAGAAAAAAAAAATTGTTCTATTTACTTTTGTATCTGTATGAGATGATGGATGGTCACTAAACTTATTGTGATAATCATTTCATAATGTATATAAGTTAAATCATTACTCTGTACACCTTAAACTTACACAGTGCTATATGTCAATTATATCTCAATAAAACTAGGAGAAAATAAAAACAAAAAATTAAATTTGGAGGAATGTTAGGAGTCTGTAAATTTCCCTCTCTTTTTTTTCTTTTGGTCTTTTTGCCTTTTCTAGGGCCGCACCTCTGGCACATGGAAGTTCCCAGGCTAGGGGTCTAATCGGCGCTGTAGCTGCCAAGGCTACACCAGAGCCACAGAAACGCAGGATCCAAGCCATGTCTTCAACCTACACACCACAGCTCACAGCAACACCAGATCCTTGACCCACTGAATGAGGCCAGAGATTGAACCCGTAACCTCACGGTTCCTAGTCGGATTTGTTAACCACTGAGCCACGACAGGAACTCTTTCTTTCTCTCTTTCTTTCCCTCTTTCTTTCTTTCTTTTTCTTTCTTTCTTTCCTTCTTTCTTTCCTTCCTTCCTTTGGGAGAGAGAGAAAGAAACTTTTTTGGTCACACCGGCAGCATCTGGAAGTTCCCAGGCCGGGGTTCAAACCTACACTGCAGTTGTGACCTGCATCACAGCTCAGTCAATGCTGGATCCTTAACCCGCTGCACCACAAGGAAACTTCTGAGAAAGAAACTTTTTAAATGCAATTTAATTTTTTTTTTTTTTGGCTGTGCCTGAGGCATGTAGAAATTCCCAGGCCAGAGATGGAACCCGTGCCTCAGCAGTAATCAGAGCCATAGCAGTGACAACCCTGGATCCTTAACCCATAGAGCCAGTAAGGAATTCCTGTCAATTTCTTCTGAAACGGTCAGAGAAAGAAAGCCAAAAAAATAACAAACTTTGAAGTACACATACACACATATTTATATCTATATATCTAGATCTGTATATCTGTCTATAAAGCAAATAGGTAAATGTTGCTTGTTGAACATTGGTGAGAAGTATACGCATGTTTACTGTACTATTATTTCTATTTTTATCTTATACCCGAGAATAGTTTGTTGTTGTTGTTTGTCTTTTTAGGGCCACACCAAGGCATACGAAAGTTCCCAGGCTAGGGGTCAAATCAGAGCTATACCTGCCAGCCTACACCACAGCAACACCAGATGGGAGCCACATCTACAACCTGCACTGCAACTTGTGGCAACGCTGCATCCTTAACCCACTGAGCGAGGTCGGGATCAAACCCACGTCCTCATGGATACTAGTTGGGTTTGTTACTGCTGAGACACCACAGGAACTCCTGAGAACAGTTTAAAAGGCTGCATTAAGTTAATCCTGGTGTGTTGAGTTAATGGGGTTACCCACCACTCCCTCCAGAGTACAGCCCAGATTTCTCAGCCCAGCAAATGAGGTCTTTGGTAATCCAGTGTCGCTTCTTCCCCAGCCCATCTCTGGCTCTTCTGTCTCGATGTGCTCCACGCTCTACGTGGATGCACGTGTCTTCACCCACATGTGCCGTCCACATCTCCTCCTTTCAGATTCCTCCCCCAGAGAGTCTGCTCTGCTCTCCCTGCCTAGAATAATGCCCCTTCCTCAGGATTCAGAATTTCCTGGTATATTAATTGTCTTGCTTTACAGTCCTTCCGGTTCCTGCCGCATCACCCCTCTTCGAGGATAGGTTCCTCCCCCTATGTGATCCCTACCTGTTTCATCTTTGGTTCCCTCGTGACAGTTAGCACACAGCCCCGCATAGTCATCCTTTTAGCAAATATTTACTGAGCATCTGCTAAATAACCTCCAGGCTTTTGCTGAGTGCTGGGGACAGAGTAGTGAATGTACAGATAGGCTCTAGTTCCTCATGGAACGTAAAGGATCTGGGGACAGTCAGGTGTTAAACAAGAAGTATACACATGAATTAAACAGTATTTGCATAGAGAAAATATGTACAGTAATTTTATTTATTTATTTATTTATTTATGTCATTTTAGGCCACACCAGTGGCATATGGAAGTTCCCAGACTAGGGGTCAAAACAGAACTATAGCTGCCAGCCTACACCACAGCCACAGACACAGCCACGCCAGATCTAAGCTGCGTCTGCAACCTACACCACAGCTCATGGCAACACTGGATCCTTAACTCACTGAGCAGGCCAGGGATTGAACCTGCATCCTCATGGATGCTATTCAGGTTCATTTCTGCTGAGCCATGACGAGAACTCCAGTGACCCCGATTTTTGTTTAAAATGATCACTGTGAAGTCACAAGGGTGGAGAGGAGAGAGCAATTAGGAAGCTTCTGCAGCTTTTTAGACGGAAAATATTGGGGACTTTACTGAATGTGGTGGCAACAGAGACGGAGAGAAATGGACAGATTCCAGCATATTTTGGGGATAGAACTGACAGAACTGGACACATGGTAGTGATTCAGTCAAGGCATGATTGTGGAATAAATACAAGGTCTTTATGCTTGAGGAGTTCCCTGGTGGCTTAGTGGTTAAGGATTTGTCACTGCTATGGCTCAGGTTTGATCCCTGGCCCAGGAAATTTCACATGCCACGGGTGTTGCAAAAATAAATAGCGTGCTTGCTTCAGCAGCACATATACTAAAAATTGGAATGATACAGAGAACATTAGCATGGCCCCTGTGCAAGGATGACACGCAAATTCGTGAAGTGTTCCATGTTTTAATAAATAAATAAATAAATAGGAGTTCCCGTCGTGGCGCAGTAGAAACGAATCCGACTAGGAACCATGAGGTTGCGAGTTTGATGCCTGGCCTTGCTCAGTGGGTTAAGGATCTGGCGTTGTCATGAGCCGTGGTGCAGGGCTCGGATCTGGTGCTGCTGTCGCTGTGGTGTAGGCCGGCAGCTGCAGCTCCAGTTGGACCCCTAGCCTGGGAACCTCCATATGCCATGGGTGCGGCCCTAAAAAAAAAAAAAAAAAAAAAAAAAAAAGCAAAAATAAATAAATAAATAAATTGATCTTTGATTTTCTCAGAAGTCTTAGTTATAACTAGTCAGTAGCCAAAAACTGGATGATCTTTCATGCCGCCCCTCCCTTTTTTCCCTTTTTTTTTTTTGAGTTTTGTTAAGGTATAACATATAATGTTGTATAAATTTAATGTGTGTAATTAATGTGATGATTTGATTCAGGTGTAAGTCACCCTTCCATCACCACACATAATTACCTTTTTTTAAAAAATAGAACATTTCGGAGTTCCCATCATGGCTGAGTGGAAACAAATCTCATTAATATCTGTGAGGATGCAGGTTCGATCCCTGGCATTGCTCAGTGGTTAAGGATCTGGCGTTGCTGTAGGCTGTGGTGTGGGTCACAGACGTGGCTTGGATCCTGCGTTGCTGTGGCTGTGGTGTTGGCCAGTAGCCACAGCTCCGATTTGACCCCTAGCCTGGAAACTTCCATGTGCCAGAAGTGCGGCCCTAAAAAAAGACAAAAAAAAAAGACAAAAAAAAAGAACATTTAAAATCTATTCTCTTGGCAAATTTCAAATATATGAAAGAATTTTTTTGTCTTTTTGTTGTTGTTGCTATTTCTTGGGCCGATCCCTCGGCATATGGAGGTTCCCAGGCTAGGGGTCGAATCGGAGCCGTAGCCATTGGCCTACGCCAGAGCCACAGCAACACGGGATCCGAGCCGTGTCTGCAACCTACACCACAGGTCACGGCAACGCTGGATTGTTAACCCACTGAGCAAGGGCAGGGACCGAACCCGCAACCTCATGGTTCCTAGTCAGATTCGTTAACCACTGCGCCACGACGGGAACTCCGAAAGAATATTTTTAATTATTGTGCTCATGCTGTACATTAGATGCCCAGAACCTATTCGCCTTATAACTAGAAGTTTGTGTCCTTTGACCAATATCTTCCCATTTCCCCCTCCACCGAGGCCCTGGCACCCACCGTTCTACTCTCTGTTTCCATGAATTTGGCTTTTTTAGATTCTACATGGTGAGACCATACAGTATTTGTCTTTCTGTATCTGATTTATTTTATTCCATGGAATGACCTCAGAGTCCATCCATGCTGTCACAAACGGCAGGATTTCCTTCATTCTTATGGCTGAAAAATAGTCGTTATGTGTAGGAGACGCTTTCTTCATCCATTCTTCCCTTGCCACACACGTAGGTTGTTCCCATGTCTTGGCTATTGTGAGTAATATTGCAATGAATGTGGAAGTGTAAATCTCTCCTCCTCCTAATGAGGGACCTTAACGGTGAGATATTAAACCAGGTTTTCCTCGGAGCAGGACCTTCATTATGTGGTCCTGCATGAACAAACAGCAGACCAGACACCTGGTAGGTTGATACTATACCTGGTGACAGCGTGTTAATGGTCAGAGAGGCCCTGCAGGTATCATCACTCATTCATGCTTTCCCCAATGATTCTTTTTTAACTTTTATTTTTTTGCTTTTTTTAGGACCGCACCCAACAGCATAATGGCAGTCCCCAGGCTAGGGGTCGAACTGGAGCTGCAGCCGCCCGCCCATGCCACAGCCACAGCAACATGGGATCTGAGCCGCATCTGCAGTCTACACCACAGCTCATGGCAATGCTGGATCCTCAACCCACTGAACAAGGCCAGGGATCAGATCCAAATCCTCATGGATCCTAGTCGGGTTTGTTAACTGCTAAGCCTCGAAGGGAATTCCAAACAATTCTTTTTTTAAGAAAAATTTTTATTATGGTTGATTTACCACGTTCTGTCAATTTCTGCTCTACAGCAGAGTGACCCAGTTTTTATATATATATTCTTTTCCTCATAGTATCTTCTATCACAAAAGATTGGATATATTTCTCTGTGCTGTACAGCAGAACCTCATCGCTTATCCATTCTAAATGTAATAGTTTGCATCTTCTAACCCCAACCTCCCCGCCACCCCACTCCTTCCTCCTCCCTCCAGTCAACCACAGTCTGGTCTCCATACCTGTGAGTCTGCCCCAAACACCTCCTATAGCCTGTTATTTCCAGGTACTGCCGTGAGTGCTTGGGGGGATGAACTCCATCTCTGTGGTCAGCAAGGAGTCGTCTGCCTGGTGTCCCTTGCTGGCTGTCTCCTTTGTCCTGGAATGAGAGCCACATGCTATCTCTTTGATCGTCCTCTTGTGTTCAAGCCTGTGCAGCAGGATGATGAAATTCACGGAAACTAGGAAGACACAGAAGTGAGGTGGGGAACTCTGGTACATCAGAACAAGTTCTCCAACAGGGCCTCGGGGGAGATAATTCAACCCTCCTCTCGTGGCTCATGAGGGGAATGGTCGCTTCTAGAGAGCAAGGTCCACATTCTGTGTGTATTTTGTAGACAGTCACACAGGGAGTAATTGGGAAATTTCAAAAGAGGAGCTGCATGCTAATTGGGAAAAATCATGTCTCTTGCCTCCTAGCAGAAGGCATTACTGGTGGATAGGCACCACAGGGTAGTGATTGATTACTCTGTCTCAGGACCCTGACCGCTGGGGTTCAAATCCTGCTTTTGCTCAGCGAATGCAATCCTGTGTTGTTTACTCAAACTCACCCAGTTTCCTTATGATCATATTAACAGCATCTATTTCTCAAGGTTTTGGAGAAGGGTTAAATGAAAATGCGTGAAATGTGCCTGGCATATAGCAAATAATCAATAAATTCTTACTGTAATTATTAATCATTCAAGTCTATCTTTTTTTTTTTTTTTTTTTTTTTTTTGGCCAGGCTCATGGAATGCAGAAGTTCCTGGGCCTGGGATCAAACCCATGTCATGGCAGGGACCTGAGCCACTGCAGTGACAACGGTGGACCCTTAATCCTCTGTGACACAAGGGAATTCCAAATTACGCAAGACTATCTTTGCAGCACAATATAACTCATCCAAGTAGGATCTACATGTCTTTCTTGAGGGTATGACAAGCCTAGAAGTACTTGAACTTTATATGAGGTAGAAATGGATTCATAAACTGAGGGAGTATCAGCTTTTATTGAGTGTAAAGCACTTTTGCAAAAGTAATTTTATTTTTTCTTTGTCACAATCCCAGATGTTTTACCATCTTACAGAGAGAGAAATTAAGGTTCAAACAAGTGAAGTCTGTGCCTTCAGCTAGGCACAGCAGATAGGAACAGGCCTTCGGCACTGGCAGACTTTATGCTACTGCTGCCTTGGAATTTTTTTTTCCTTAACAACAAACAATTCAAATAGTTAAATTAGGTGTCATCGACATAATAAATTGATGTTTAGGTTAAATTTGATAACAGAAAATAGAATTAGTTTTTCATTTTTGCTTTTTTGCATTTTTTGGGCTGCACCCACCGCATATGGAGGTTCCCAAGCTAGGGATTGAATCGAGCTACAGCTGCTGACCTACGCAACGGCCACAGCAATGAGGGATCCAAGCCACATCTGTGACTCACACCACAGCTCACAGCAATGCTGGCTCCTTAACCCCTTGAGCAAGGCCAGGGATCAAACCTGCATCCTCATGGATACTAGTCAGATTCATTTCCACCGAGCCACAACAGAAACTCCAGAATCAGTTTCTTATATTTTAAAAAAGTATCACTAGACTACCCCTGTTCCTGTTCCTCCCCCATACCAACATTGTAACACTCTCTTTAGGCTACACAAACCCTCCTGTTTCACACCAAATAATCATGTGTTGCACTTCAGAGAAAAAGGAGGCTGTGGGTGTGAAGAATTCCCACAAATTTGTAATAAATTTTAAAAAAGATTATTCAGTGATCCAGCAATCCCACTCCTGGGCATATATCTAGACAAAACTATAATGCACCCCCTATTATAAGCACCCCTATGTTCATAGCAGCACTATTCACAACAGCCAAGACATAGAGACAGACTAAATGTCTATCAACAGAGGCATGGATAAAGAAGATATAGTACCTATTGATAATGGAATATTACTCAGGCATAAAAATAACAAAACAATGTCATTCTCGCCAACATGGATGCAACTAGAGATTCTCATACTAAGTGAAGTAAGTCAGAAAGAGAGAGACAAATACCATATGATATCACTTACATGTGGAATCTAAAGTATAGCACAAATGACTCTATCTACAAATCGGAAACAGACTCACAGACATAGAAAACAGACTTGTGGTTGCCAAGGGGGATGGGGAGGGTTTGGGGTTAGTAGATGCAAACTATTATATATAGAATGGATAAACAACAAGGTCCTACGGTAATAGCACAGGAAACAATATCCAATCTCCTGGGATAAACCATGATGAAAAAGAATACAAAAAAAAGAATGTATGTATGTATGTATGTATATAACTAAATCACGTTGCCGTACAGCAGAAACTGGCACAGCATTGTAAATCAACTATATTTTCAGACAAAATAAAATTAGAAAAAAGCTGAAATACTTAGGAATATGCCACCAGTTTTGAATTTACTGGATTGTCACTTACAAAGATAGTCTTTATAACAATTATAATTTCTTTGAGAAGTTTTACCCAATAAATCTTAGCTTTCATCTACATGCTTACCATCTAAGGGCTTCTTAAAGATAAAATGATGTTGTTATTTGTTTAAAAAAGATTATTCAAAAAATCTTTCCCCTGTAGCACTTAATGAACTCTAATATCAGATGACTGGAAAAAAAAAAAAATCCTTTGTCAGAATTCCTGTTGTGGCTCAGTAGGTTAAGAACCCGACTAGTATCCATGAGGATGCAGGTTTGATCCCTGGCCTTGCTCAGTGGGTTAAAGACCCAGCATTGACTTGAGGTGCAGTGTAGGTCACAGACTTGCTCGGATCCCACATTGCTGTGGCTGTGGCTTAGGCTGGCCTGGGAATTTCCATATGTCTCACGTGTGGCCCCCAAAAGACCATTATTTCCAAGTAACAGAGGCCCGATTTGTGTTGGTTTAAACACATGGGAGTGTATTCTTGCATTTTGAAAAGAAATCCAGAGGTAGGCAACTCAGGGTTGGTATGGCAGCTCACTGAAGTCTTCTGAGACCCAGCCTCCTTCTTTCTCCTCCACTGTGCATTATTACTATTGTTGAGA
Organism: Phacochoerus africanus; assembly: GCF_016906955.1. Classification (NCBI taxonomy): domain Eukaryota; kingdom Metazoa; phylum Chordata; class Mammalia; order Artiodactyla; family Suidae; genus Phacochoerus; species Phacochoerus africanus. The sequence continues at coordinate 11,814,617 of NC_062547.1, read as the reverse complement.
TTGTTGCTCTAAGGGGGCTGCTGGAGCTCCAGTCATTACAACTGCATTCTAGGCAGCAAGAAGAGGGAAGGAGGAAGAACAAAAGGAAATTCCCTTTCTTACTTTCTTTCTTTCTTTTTTTTTTTTTTTTTTTTGTCTTTTTAGGGCTGCACCCATGGCATATGGATGTTCCCAGGCTAGGGGTCTCATTGGAGCTGCAACTGCTGGCCTACTTTGCTGTAGGCACAGCAATGCTGGATCCAAGCATCTGACACAGCTTGCTGCAAATGGATCCTTAACCCACTGAGTGAGGCCAGGGATCAAACCTGCATCCTCATGGATACTAGTTGTGTTCTTGACCTGATGAGCCACAGGGAACTCCTCTTCTGAGGTGTTGACTAGATGGTTGTCTTCTTCTTATATCTTCACATGGTCTCTCTGTGCCTGGGTCTCATCGCCACTTCTTATAAGTCACCAGTCATGTTGGATTCGAACCCATCCTAATGACCTCATTTTAACTTAATGCCTCTTCAAGGCACTGTCTCCAAATACAGTCACGTGCTGAGGTATTGGGGGTTAGGATTTCACCTTATTTTTATTTTTGCTTCACCCACAGCATATGGAAGTTCCTGGGTCAGGGATTGAACCCACACCACAGCAGCAACTCAAGCCACTGCAGTGACAATGCCAGATGCTTAACCCACTGCACCACAAGGGAACTCCTTAACTTAAGTTTTTTTGGGGGGCCGCACCTGCGGCATATGGAGGTTCCCAGGCTAGGGGCTGAATCAGAGCTACAGTTGCCAGCCTATACCACAGCCACAGCCACATCCTAGTCGGATTCGTTTCTGCTGCGCCGCAGCAAGAACTCCTTTTTCTTTTTCTTTTTTTTCCTTTTAAAGTTTTGAGAGACACAATTCAGCCCATAACATACACAGAGCAGAATGCATGATACATAGAGTATGACACACAAGAGTGAAATGAATACCCATCAATACACCACTCCACTTAGGAAATGTATACTGGACTTTCCCTTATCTTTATATCAATCCCATTCTCCAAACCACTCCCCCTAAAAAGGTAACCTCTGGTTTGAATCTATTAAGGAAAAATTATTCCCTTGGTTATTTTGCCTTTTAAAGGCTCAGTCTTGGGAGTTCCTGTTGTGGCACAGCAGGATATGAACCCAACTAGTATCCCCAAGGATGTGGGTTCCACTGATCCCTGGCTTCACTCAGTGGGTTAAGGATTCGGTGTTGCCATCAGCTGTGGTGTAGGTCGCAGACGTGGCTTGGATCCCGCATTGCTGTGGCCGTGGTGTAGGCTGGCAGCTACAGTTCTGATTTGACCCCTAGCCTGGGAACTTCCATATGCTGAGGGTGTGGCCCTAAAATAAATAAATAAATATAAAAATAAAGGCTCCGTCTCCTCATTCTGTAGACTGGGAATAGTGTTGTGAGGCCTTCTCCAAAGTGGCCTCTTCTCTCGCCTATTTCCTTTTAAAATTGAAGCGATTTTTAAAAATTGAAGTTTAGTTGATTTGCAGTGTTGTGTTAGTTTCAGGTCTTCAGCAAAGTCATTCAGTTTTATATATATATAAATATATATATATTCTTTTTCAGAGTCTTTTTTCATATAGATTATTACAAAATTTTGTATATAGTTCCCTATGCTATTCAGGAGGTCCTTGTTTTTTGTTTTTTGGTTTTTTTAAATCTATTTTACATATAGTAGTGTGTACCTGTTAAGCCCAAACTCCTTTTTTTTTTAGCCATGCCCACAGCATGCAGAAATTCCTGGGCCATGGGTCAGTCCCAAGCCACAGCAGTGACAATACTGGATCCTTAACTGCTAGGCCACCAGGGAACGCCCCAAACTCCTAATTTATCCTCCTACCCCCAAAGTGACTTTTAAAAGTATATATCAGGGAGTTCCCATTGTGACACAGCAGCTTAAGAATCTGGCATCGTCTCTATGGTAGCTTGGGTTTGACTCCCAGCCCAGTGCAGTGGATTAAGGATCCAGTATTGATGCAGTATAGATTGCAACTGTGGCTTGGATTCAATCGCTGGCCCAGGAACCTCCATATGCCTCAGGTGTGGCCAAAAAAGGAAAAGAAAAGGCATAAATCAGATGTTTTGTTTTGTACCTTTTCCTTAAAAACTCTGCAAAGGCAGTTTCCATTGTGGCTTAGCAGGTTAAGAACCCGACTAGTATCCATGAAGACGCGGGTTCCATCCCTGGCCTTGCTCAGTGGGTTAAGGACATGGCGTTGCTGCAAGATGTGGCATAGGCTGCAGATGCTGCTCAGATCCTATGGCTATGGCATAGGCCTGCAGCTGCAGCTCTGATTTGACCCCTAGCCTGGAAACTTCCATATGCCACAGGTGTGGCTCTAAAAAAACCCCACCTCACTTCTCCCCCAAAAAACTCTGCAAAGTCTTCCTGCTATAATAAGCATAATTCCCTTCAAGGCCCCATGTGGTCACTCTGCCTTCACTCCAGCAGTATTTACCTGCTGTGGCCCCTCGAACTCCTCACTCATTCTCATCTCAAGGAGAGAGGCCGTCGCCTTCTTCTGGCTTGGGATGCCCTCCTGAGCCTTTGCATGGCTCTCTTCTCATTAATTAGGATGTCACATGTTCCTCAAGGCCTTTCCTGGCCTCTATCTAAAGCACAAATCCTCCATCACTCTTTATTCCTTTACCTGTATTTGCTCTCTTCTTAGCACTTAATCACCATCCAGCCCCTCAGACTGTAAGCAGCACCAGAGCAGAGCATCTGTTTTGTCACCTCTGTACCTGGAGGAATGCTGGACATTCAACAAGTGCTTCTCTGATTTACTTTTATCAAGTTCCTGGCCAGGGGGTTGCTGTGCTAAAATGGTGACAATGCAGTTTGAAATGGGCTTTGCATACAGAAGGTCCATGCTCTGAATAAACCATTTAAATTGTTTCTTCAAAGCCCAACTCTTTCCTAAACAGATGTTTGTTGTCTGCCTGCCAAGTATTGCCCCTGTGCTGGGTCCCCTGTGGGCAGTTGCTACATTTGTGGGGTTCACATGTTAACTCAGTGGACGAATGAGTGAACCAATCACCTGTGACTGATATATCTAATATAAAAAATGCATTTCAGGGGTTCTCTGGTGGTACAGCAGGTTAAGGATCCAGTGTTGTCACCTCTGTGGCTCAGATTCAGTCCCTAACTTCTCAAACAAAACCTGAGAAAAAATGCATTTTAAAATATCGTGATAGAGAAGAGTGAAAGTGAGCTTTTTTTTTTTTTTTTTCCTTTTTCCCTCCTTTTCAAAATGCTTAAACCAAAAGGAACCATACATGGAGTTCCCATCATTGCTCAGTGGTTAATGGACCCGACTAGTATCCATGAGGATGCGGGTTCGATCCCTGACTTTGCTCAGTAGGTTAAGGATCTGGCATTTTGGTGAGCTGTGGTGTAGGTTGCAGACAAGGCTCTGATCTGGCATTGCTGTGGCTGTGGTGTAGGCTGGCAGCAGGCAGCCGTAGCTCTGATTTGACCCCTAGCCTGGGAATCTCTATATGCCGTGGGTGCAGCCCTAAAAAAGACAAAAGACAAAAATGAAAACAAAAACAAAAACAGATGCCTGTAGCTGCCTTTCTGTTATTTGATCCTTATGTATGCAATTGGCCCCAATTGCAAGGGCCAATTTTAAAACCTGAATTATCTTTTTTTTCTTGACATTACCAAGCCAGAATTTTTATATCTGCCTATTGAAAATGAAGGCATTAAAACCCAGTCAGAAGAATTTGCAGATGTGTCCTTAAATGCTTGTAGTTTTTCAGCTGCTCCTATATGAAATTTGGGTCGGAGAGCAGGGGCCTTCTCGTAACTTGGACTCTACACGTGGAGCTTAAAATGTAATGGTTTAAATCCTCGTATTAGTCCTTACTAGCTGAAAGGTCTTGCTGATCTCATTTTGATACTGTACAATGATAGTGCCCATTCTACTGCAGAAGGCTATAGAGAAGATAAAATTGGAAAATGAGTGTCAGTGTTCCAGTACACCATAAAAAAGAGCTAGAGAAATGTAAGGTGACATTGTGGTTTGCCTTTGTTCACTTTTGGATGGACAATAATGATTGATGAAAATTATTTGAAGACTGAAGCCATTGATGGGATAAATAAATGTTATGGCACACAGTTGGACACCATACAACCTTTAAAAAAACATGGTACCTCTTTCTATACTGGCATAGAAAGATGTCTAGGATGTATTATGGGAAAAAAAAAAGTGAAAATAGCTACAAATCTATGTGTACATCTGGTTTTGCTGGGGTGGTGGTGGTAGTGGTGGAGTCCTTTAGATTGGTGAAAATCTAAGCAATTTAAGAGATATTCAAGGGAGTTCCCATTGTGGCGCAGCAGTAACAAATCTTAGTATCCATGAGGATGGGGGTTCAATCCCTGGCCTCAGTCAGTGGGTTGGGGATCTAGTGTTGCTGTGGGCTGTGGTGTGGGTCGCAGATTCGGCTCAGATCCCATGTTGTTGTGGCTCTGGCTTGGCTGGCAGCTGCTGCTCCTATTTGACCCCTAGCCTGGGGACTTCCATATGCCATGGGTGCAGCTCTAAAAAGACAAAAATTAAAAAAAAAAACAAAAAACAAAAAACAATTCTATTCACAATGAGCAAGATGGGCGACACATCACTGATTACCTAGCCCCCTTCAAGATGTTTCCCAGCTCTCAGGTCTGATTTAGGTTTATGTTCCCTTGGAGAATGAACGCGGCTAAACTGGGGAGCTTGGAGAATCATGTTGAATAATAAATGACAGGTTCTTTGGAACGGCTTTACATGCAACATTCACAAGATAAAAAAGCAAGCAGAGGCTGTTATCAGACCTGCAAAGCATTTGCACCTGTGCCTCTGCTTCAAGAAGGTAAATACTAAAAACAATGCTATTAGGTGATTTTAAGAAACTGATTCCTCAGATTAAAGACTTGTTTCCTAAAAACCGACATATTAATTTCTTAAGGGTCACAATATCAATATACTTAGACATAGCTGGGTGAAGAAAAGTTGAAGTTGCCTTCAATCTCCGGCTTCTACTTTTCACACACTGGACTTTATTGTTCTCCAAAAGTAGATGGTGGATGGCATCCAGTGATCTGCATTAAATTAAAAAAGCGGGGAGTTCCTGTCGTGGCTCAGTGGTTAACGAATCTGACTAGGAACCATGAGGTTGCAGCTTCAATCCCTGGCTTTGCTCAGTGGGTTAAGGATCCGGTGTTCCCCTGAGCTGTGGTATAGGTTGCAGATGGGGCTTGGATCCCATGGGGCAACTGAATTCAGGAGTTCCCGTTGTGGCTCAGCAGAAACGAACCTAACATCCATGAGAACACAGGTTCGATCCCTGGCCTCACTCAGTGGGTTAAAGATCCGGCGTTGCCATGAGCTGTGGTGTAGGTTGCAGATGCAGCTTGGATCCTGTGTGCTGTGGCTGTGGTGTAGGCCAGCAGCTACGGCTCCAATTTGACTCCTAGCCTGGGAACCTCCATATGCTGCAGGAGCAGCCATAAAGAAACCACACACACACACAAAAAAAACCCCCCAAAAAACAAGAAACAAAAAAACTGAATTCGAATCATATATGCTTTCCACTTTTCCCCAGACTCTATCATAAACACTTCCCATGATTTAATATTCTAGTTGTTCATGGCCCAGATTAACATTTACTTAACCATTAGTGTGGTGTTGGACACACGGGTTATTCCTAATTTTTCTTTTATAAATAATGCTGTACTTAAGAATCTTTCCTCAGATTTCTAAAGCCAAATTAATAAGTCAATATGAATTGTTCTGAAGCTCTTTTTTTTTTTTTTTGTCTTTTTAGGGCCACTCCTGTGACATATGAAGGTTCCCAGGCTAGGGGTTGAATTGGAGCTGTAGGGGCTGGCCTACGCCACAGCCACAGCCACGCCAGATCTGAGGCACTTTTGCGACCTACACTACAGCTCACCGTAACACTGAATCCTTAACCCATGGAGTGTGGCCAGGGCTCAAACCTGAGTCCTCATGGATGCTAGTCAAATTTGTTTCCACTGAGCCATGACAGGAACTCCTAGTTCTGAAGTTCTTTATATTGCCAAAGCACTTCCCAGGAACGTAGACATTTACCCCACCAGAGTGCGTGATAGCCCCAACTTCTCACTAGCATTCTTTCAAGTTTTTGGTCATTTGATAGGTTAAAAATATTTTCTATTTTTCTGATTACTAGTGAACTTAACATTCACTTCCATTTTTTCCCGAAAAATACTATTAACGAATCTCTTATTTATTACTTATCAGGGTCTTCTTTTTCTCATACAAAGAGGTTACATACATGGATGTAATGTTTTCTTGCTTTCTTTTTATGGCTGCACCTGCTGCATATGGAAGTTCCTGGGCTAGGGGTCAAATCAGAGCTGCAGCTGAAGGCCTGTGCCACAGTCATGGTGACACTTGGATCTGAGGCTTATCTGCGACCTACACTTGCAGCAATGCCAGATCCCTGACCCACTGAACAATGCCAGGAACTCCTGATGTCAGTTTTGAATTCTGTGCTATGTTGTTATAAATTATTTTAGTGCATATTCTATCTTTCACATATAATTAGTCAGGAGGTTAATGCTGCTCTCATTGGTTGAGTCTTAGAACAACTTTTTAAGGACCAAAATGTAGTATCTGGTATTTACCACATGATTCAAAACCCAGCTGGTAGTTACTGTAAGGACGTCTTAAACTTGGTTTTCTTCTCACAAGAAATGTAATACTGATGTTTTCTGGACATTTCCTCAAACCGTAGTGGAGACTGTAATCTAAAGAGGAGCAGAGCTCATAAACCTCACCAATAACCAGCTATCCAGGGACTTCGGCTCCCTCACGCCTTAGATGCTGGACCACAGCACCTCACTCCTTTCATTCTGAATCTAGTCTTCTGGGGATGAAAGGGCACCACTGGGCTGGGTCTATCCTAATACAGCAGAGCTATCGACTGAGACCTCTGCTCTTTCACATTAAGTGGTGAGAATGAATCTTTTACCAGAAGTCATTCCCTCATAGCATTAAGCATATCCTGATTGAGCCTCCTGCTCTGCTGCTCACCATTTGTGCTACTTCCCCTCAAGAAGCCTGTCTGCTCATCAGGAAAAACTGCACTTTATGTGAGTAGGCATCCAGTAATGTCAAATTATCTCCTCCCTCATTTTTAACTTGTTCTGCCTTCTCTAATTGTTTGAAATTCCCCCTCCCCCAACAAAAGCTTTCAAATATTTACTACTGAACCAACCTATTAGTGCAGAAGCATAGAAACAAAGAAAAAAAAAATCATCTTCCGAATAAAACACGCCCAATTACCCAGATAGTGGTGATGCTTTCAGCCTGATACAGTCAGGTGCTAGTGACCTTGACGGAACATCAGTATGTGTGCCTCTCATGTGTGAGTCCCTGTAGACCCAGCCTGGTTCTTCTCTGATGGCTCCTCTTGGAGTTGTACTTGACACTACGACCAGTTTGCAGGAGAACCCACGGGGGAATGGGAAGACCTGCTTTTGTTTCTTGGTCGGGTATCACTTGATCCTGCAAGTCTCTGGTGAGACTTGAAGAAGACACAGAAGGGAAGAGTCGATGGCACACACCACAAGGGTGAAGAAAGGAAGAGAGAACCCAATCTTTTCATGAGCATTTGAGAGTAAAATCCACACTCACATTTGAAATAGTTAACATGAATTTACTACAATGAACCACCTCCTTTGAAGAGATGTGAGAGGTAAGGAAATACTAACCACGAGGGCAGCTTAAGGCCCAACTGTGCTGTGAAGTTCCTTAAAAACGTCTCACATGCCTGGAGATGAAGAAGATCAACTGAAACTTACAATTCTGTTTTGTAGTTAAAAGCCTATGTGTGGGGGAAGCGGGGGTGGGGGGGGACCTAGGTTTTTAAAGGAAAGTTATCCTGTACACCTAAGATCTTTCCTCTCTTACGACAAAATAAAAAAGGTAAAAACATCAGGTCATAATAGCCTTACTAACCCCCAATACCAAGAGGTTTGCCAGTCTAGCTAAACATGCTGGAAACACACTGCAAAGTCTGTTTAGAAGTAACAAGCAGAAAAGTAGGCACACATTTTTTTCAAGTATACAATTTGTTTTTATTTACAATACCCTATAAAAATGTAAATTTAGAAACTTTAATTTTTATTAATTAGAACCAAACAAAAAAAATAAAGCACATAAAGGAAGAAATAATAACCAAGTCTTCACTTGATCAGTTGTGAAGGGAAGGGAGGAAAGGCGCAGAGTGGAAAGAGTCAGTAGCTAACCGCATGGGGAAGCTCGGCAATGCCACGGGGGAACAGCTGGTGGAGCCGGGGCTACAGAACGGGAAGAGATGGAGATGGAGACGTGACGGCTGGTTACAACGGAGGAGTTTACTGTTGTACAACACGTGTATGTGCAAAATGCTTCTTCTCTTCAAACATCATGACCCGTCCCCCTACTACATTCGAAAAGGTGAGAACAGCAGAATGTGTATCAAGGACAGTCATGTAAAGTTAATTCAGATTTCATTTCCTTGAGGGCTGTAACCACTAGGGACCAAACCCCTTAACCTGGCTGACTGCTGAACGGGAGAGGGTGAGTGGAAAGGACGATGGCAGGCTGTCCCCGCTAGAATTCAAACCCAGGCCCTGGCTGCCTGGAATGGGACCTGGGTGAGATGAAGTAGCAAGGACGGCGCTTCTGCCCACAGTGTGGAGAAGACTGAAGAGCAAGGTGGGCCGAACTTAGCTTCCATGGTTAGGTCTGGGGCTTCTACCCACGACACCAAGTAAAAACAGGGAAGAGAGAAGGAACGGCATGGCTTACTGAAGTAGTTTCAGGAAGACAGAGGAAGTGTGCAAAAGCCACACTGTGGAAGCAGGCTCTAAGTTTGGATCATCTCTGGCAATCTTCCATGTCCCTGAGGGGACAGGCTCAAGTACACTGTAGTTGTAGCAGGAAAAGGCTTAACCGTGTGCTGTTTCCACTGAGGTGGACAGAAAAAAGGAAATACAAGTGGGGGAAAAGATAAAGGACTTCTCAGCCTAGAGCTGGGCATCGGCCAATTAAGAATTCTGATTTTATTAAACGTGCTGCATACCCTATATTTATATTAAAACAAGAACCCACCAAATTCATTACAAGATGGACGAGAAACAGATTAAAAATACATCAGCTGGTTTGTGGTTAGAAAAGGGATGTGTCAACTAAATAGTTCTCAATCTAAAACTCCTTCTTTAAGGATCCTCTGGAGACCACATAAATGTATATATAGGGTGCGTGTGCATATCTATATTGATTTCTACTCAACTGGCTCTCCTATGGGCATGTTAATATGGGGCAATAAAAACAGACTGCGATAGGATGAGGGAAGGAACCCTTTGGCAGACTACAATCTATTCTGAACTGGAGTAGTGGTGGTAGGACAAAGGGAGAGATTATATTTGTGTCTCTAGGGCAAAGAAAATGCGAAATTGAGAAGAATTGAGGAAAAGTAGGACATGCAGAATTGTAACACAGAAGGTAAAAAGAAACCAGCAGAAGTATCACCCAGCCAGATCTCAGAGCAGTGGGGCAATACCTGGCACTCAGAGACAACCCTGTGAACAGGAATCGGTCCCACAAGATGCTCTGGGGAATAAGCTACCTTCCCTCCCTCATTAAAAACAACACTCCATTGGCGATGGCAGCAGTGCAGGCGGCAGCCGAGAGGAGGTACAGGACGCATGTGGAGATCTTTACCGTATCCCCTGAACTAGCCTAGGTATAAAGAGAGAGAAAGAAGACCTGTATGAATGAGTTAAAACAGAAGGCGGTCCTTTGAGTTACATCCTTGCATGAATAATTCTCATAACAAAATAGCTAAGACACTTCTACCCTTCGCATTTATTCACCGACGAGGGTTCTGCTGTACCCAGTACAGTGTTCTATAGCTAGTCGACACTCACGTATTTGATGTAAGTCTTTAAGCTCTTCCCCCAAATTCAGTTTCACGCCCCCCGACCTCCTCAACACAACTTCTCAAGTGCCAACTTCAGGGAGATGTGGAACTTTCCTGTTTCAAACTTACTGCAGTTTTGTCTCCAGCAAGTTCAGTTTCTGTCGGTCAACATAACGAGAAAAGAGGGACACTAGGTTTGTAGGTATAGAGATCGGCTTGGCCAGGGCTGCCTGGGGAATCCGCAGAAGTTCTCGGGTTGCCATGAACATCACCTCCGTCCTGACAGGGAAAACCGATAACAACAATGTGAGAAAAAGGATGAAAAATGACCTACAAGAACTTAAAATAAAAGGAACGTAGCCCAGACTGACCACTGGCTGTTTTGCGTGGATTCTGAAGCGGGGTCTGAACTCTGCAGGTCCTCCCCACGGCTCAGGATGACGAGGAGCAGTGACAGGCCAAACTACAAGAGGAGAGAGAGGGTCAGACAAGCCTGCACCGCGCTGAGGGGACCCTGGCCTTGGACGGGGAAGAGACCAACACCCTTCAGGGTGCTGCTCTGTGAAACGGCCAGAGCTGAGAGGCCGTATCTCTCTCTGGGCACGGCCACAAGCACCCTCAATGCGGCAAGGAGGTCCCCGTGCCAAGGACTCTCCCCCACCCCACCCCGAGACAGGAAGATTTTTTCCTGCCATGGATAATGTGGGGGTTTAGCTTTTCCCTATTTACTAGAACAGAAATGGATTAAAATGGAAAGTTACATGAAGACAAACTTTGATGCAGAAAATTAAAATTCATAGAATAAAAAACATTAAATAGAACTTGAATTAAGAAAAAAGGTGTTAAGGCCTGTGGGAAAACATATAAATAGAGGTAACTGGAGTGATGAGGGTATGAAGAGACAATTCCTTTAAAAAAGGACACACCTGGAGTTCCCGTTGCAGCTCAGTGGTTAACAAATCTGACTAGGAACCATGCATGAGGTTGCGGGTTCTATTCCTGGCCTCGCTCAGTGGGTTAAGGATCCTGCATTGCCATGATCTGTGGTGTAGGGCTACAGCTCCGATTAGACCCCTAGCCTGGGAATCTCCATATGCTGTGGGTGTGGCCCTAGAAAAGACAAAAAGACAAAAAAAAAAAAAAAAGGACACACCTATCTGGAAATATAAAGGCTTAGAGAAAATGTTGAGAGTGTAATTAATAAAAAGAGAGAAAGAATAAACAGATATATCCACCATATCTAGGATTATTAAAATGTAGCAACATTCTGTAGAGACTGAAGTACAGAAAGATTTGTTTCATTCAGTGAACAGTAACAGAAGGAAACAAGTAGTCTGACGGGCACAGAGTGAAAATACAAATATGGACAATTATTAGGTTAAATAGATGACTCACAGTGTTAATGGACCATAAAGAGAAGCTGGGGATATTCTGGGATTCCATCCCTCTTTTCTGAGTTCATCTCACAGAGGATAACCTTGCCTTTCCCTAAAAGTTCCCTTCATATCATTGTCAAAAAACAACAGGCTACATAATCTTTTCTGACTTCATGATTTTTTTGGATTTTAGGGCCACACCCGAGACATATGGAAGTTCCCAGGCTAGGGGTCAAATCAGAACTGCAGCTGCCAGCCTACGCCACAGAGATAGCAAAGCAGGATCCAAACCACATCTGTGACCTATACCACAGCTCACGGCAATGACGGATCCTAAACCCACCAAATGAGACCAGGGATTGAACCCGAGTCCTCATGGATACTAGTAGTTGGGTTTGTTACCACTGAGCCACGACAGGAACTCCCTCTACTACCTTCATCACAATTAAAGCTGAAAGACCAAATAACATGAAAACACATAACTAAGCACCCAGAACCCCTGTCTTAAGTTCCCCAAGGCAGCATCAGCCCTCTCAGCCTCTGAGGTACTAACTGCCTTTCGGAGCCATGCTTTTGGCAGGCTTTCGGGTGCAAGAAGAAAGAGGGCTTGGGTCTACCTTTCCCTCTGCTCTAACAGACGGTCCTCAACGAGGGCCCACTGCGAAGCCGGCATTACCCTGAACGGCTCACGGCTCTTTTCTCATCTAAGTAACAGGACGACTCTGAGGTCGACGTTATCACCTCCACTTTACACATCAGCTCAGCAAAGTGAAATCAGCTATTCAGGGTCACACACCCAGGAGGGGGAGACAAGGAGTGGAAACCTGCTCTGCCTAAAAGCTCATGCTTTTCTTCTGTATTATGCTCTCCCTGGGTCTCTGGACCTTTAATCTGATATAAATGAATCTGTTCCAGCCTTCCCTGCAGTTAGATGTGGCCCACAACTAAGACCTCGCCACTGAGGGAAAGTAGGAGTTGGTGATCAGAACTCCTGGAAAAAGTCCAAGGAAGGAGAGACAGCTACTCCACATCTTTTGGGCCTCTAACCACACCTCTTCCCTGATGCCAAGTGGAGCCCTGACATCCACAACCACTGTGGACCGTGACAGGTCACGAGTCCGGCAGCCACTGCTAAGGATGGCAAAGCAGAGAAACTGAAGGAGCCTGCTTGCCTGATACCACGGAGTCACCATACCAGATTTACTCCACATGACACAGGAAGTTCTATTTTGTTGAAACCACTGTTATTTCTAGCTGTTGTCACTACGAGCTCAATGTAACTCCTGGCTGAAGGAAAACAACTGCCACGGCAGCCCTTATTTTCACCCATTATTTACATTTAGAATCCTCATAAAGTTCATGGACACAGAAGGGCAAGACCACCTTGTTCTGGAGCACAGCAGTGAGGTGGGGGCTGGCGGGTGCTGGCGCGGCTGCACTCTGAGGTAGGTTCATTAGCTGTTGCAGAAGGCTGGTGACAGTCACTGATGGAAGATGATAGAGGAGGAGAGAGAAGGGACTCAATAAGCATGGCAGCACCTATCAAAAGGGGGAAAAAAGCACATTACATCCCGGCAACTGTTACTTCAGTCACACGCCATCAGTGGGCAGGCACGGAAGGGCACCCAGCTTATGCTCAGCTGCCCGAAGCAAGACTGACAAGTCTAGCAGACACTACTAGTGTCCTAAGAACAGTCTATGGTTTCTACTGAGAACATTTTCAACTCAATTTACATAGGAAACATCATGACTTGTGTGAACTAAAGGTGTAAATAAAATCAGTTCTCAAACCCAAACCAAGATTCATGATAAAACATTCACAAGCATTCCACAAATATTCAGAGGCTTACAATGTGCCAGGCACCATGGGCTAAAAACAAATGGTAAACAGGACAGATGCTCAGGGATCTAAAGTACAAAGGAGAAGCCATGAGTGAAGTGGCAACTTCAAAATACTGTGAGAAGCGCTCTAACATAAGAAAATTCTCAGTGCTAAAGAGTTACAGAGAAGTGTTTGCAGACTTAATTACCTTCTTTTATCTTTATAAAAGCTCAATGAGGAAATGGAGAACTAATTAATCTATTCTATGGATTATCAGAGAAGCTAAGTGATCAGAAACTCGGTGTTTGGTTACAAAGCTAGAACCAGAATCCAAGGCCATGGATCCCAGCCTGCTACTCCACTCATTCTGCTTTGCCTTAAGGTCCAGACCGGGAAGTTAAAATTCAGAGCTACCAACAAAACACTTGAAAGGAAATCAAGCCTGCCTTCAGCACTTAATGCCCCTGGTATAAAAAGTGACTTTAAACAGCATCCAAGGATGGAGAGTAGAGTCCTTGTGATCTACTACTCTAAATAAACAAAGCTTAAAAAATTAAGGCATTTTGGGAGTTCCCGTCATGGCCCAGGTAACGAACCCAACTAGTATCCATGAGGACTTGGGTTTGATCCCTGGCTTCATTCAGTGGGTTAAGGATCCAGTGTTGCTGTGAGCTGTGGTGTAGACTGCAGATGCGGCTCAGATCCTGAGTTGCTGTGGCTGGGGTATAGGACGGCAGCTACAGCTCCAATTCGACTTCTAGCCCAGGCACTTCCATATACCACGTGTGGCCCTAAAAAGACAAAAAAAACAAACAACCAAGAAAAATTAAGGCATTTTTAAACATACACTAAAGTACCAAGAACAATACAGTGAAATCGACGTATCTATAACCCAATTTCAACACCAATTCGGTCATCAACAGGCTCTTGATCTTATGAATCTATGATCCTCCCACAGCATATCATTTCATCCATAAATACTTCCATTTGTATATCTAATAAAATCTCTCAATATTATTGTACCTAAAAGAATTTAACTCCTTAATCATCATTTAGTATCTACTCCAAATTCAAATTTGTCCAACTGTCTCAAAAATGTCTTCTAGCAGCTCGTTTATTTTAATCATGATTCAAATATGATCCATACATACTGCATTTTGGCTGGTAAGGCTTTTCAAATCTGTTAACAAATCCTTTGTCACGGCCCATCTCCTTTTCTCATGACATTTATTTGTTGAAGAAACTGGGTCATTTGTCCCATACTTGGGCCCTGGCTAAAGGCACCTCTGTGGTATTCACCTAACAGGTGCCACCATCCTCTGTTTTTTTCCCCTTAAAAACTGGCAATTAGATAGAATTAGAGGTCTGATTAAGTTCAAGTGCAATGGAGGGGTCAGGGTGGTAGAGGGTGAGAAAACTTCATGGAGAGAGTTGTGTGCTTTCTACGGCTTCTGCGTCTGGTTGTTCTCCCCTGAGAGGTGTTAACAGTCGTCAGTGGGTTCGGGTGTCGTCAATCTGACCCAACTACTGTAAAGTTCCCCAGCAGCTTTCACCTAAGGCTTTTGGCACCAGTAGCGGCTGCTGCCCAGATCGACTGGGCACCAGTTATGGCCACTGCCCAGATCAACTGCTTTTCCATTAGGAGCTGTAAAATGGCAACCTTCTATTTTATCATTTCTTTTGAATTTATTAGCTGATATTCTTCTATAAAGAAAATCTATTACCGACTCTCTAGTCTCAATGGCATTTAGTTGTAATGGGGCAAGATAAATGCTTGATTCTTTTTATTTACCCATTTTCAGAATAATGAGTTGATGGCCTAGAAATCTTTGGAGATTAATATATTTTTTCATATCATTATGAACTCATTAAATATATTTACTCTATTTCAATCCACTGCTACAACTTTTCCTTCTGATGCAAATAACCCCATTCTGTTCAAAAGGAGGCCCTTTCAAGTTGGTTTGCACATCTTTTACACAGGAACTAGTAATCTTTTAGCTTCCTTGCTTTCGGACATAAGATAATCCAGGATTCTCTTGTACATTTTATGCCCGACCTGGAATCTGCCATTACTTCAAACAGATGGTATTTAGAATGCAGTCCATCACTTTTTAACACATACAGGTAGAACCTTAGCCTCTCTCTATTTAACCAAGTTTTCCTTACTACCAGGTAAGCTCCAATAAAACAGGCATCTTTGGATTCTTAATTCTCAGCACCTACAACTAGGTGCTATATTTCTAGGACATAAGCAGTGCTGGGTATAAGATGTGTTCGCTAAGTGTTTGCTGAAAGATAGAGTTCTTGATGCGGTGCAGCAGGTTAAGGATCTGGCCTTGTCGGAGTTCCTGCTGTGGCACAAGGGGACTGGCAGCATCTTGGAAGCGCTGGGACATAGGTTCGATCCCTTGCCTGGCACAGTGGGTTAAGGATCTGTCATTGCTGCAGCTGCAGCTTAGGTCATGACTGGGGCTTGGACCTAATTTCTGGTCAGGGAACTCCGTATGTCTCAGGGTGGCCCCCCCCAAAAAAAAGAAAAAAGAAAAGAATCCAGCCTTGTCTCTGCAGCAGCACAGGTTTGATCCCTGGCCTGGAACAGTGGGTTGAGGATCTGGTGTTGCCACAGGTGTGGCATAGGTGACAGCTTTGGCTTGGATTCTATCCCTGGCCCAGGAATGTCCATATGCTAAGAGTGTAGAAATTTTTTTTTTTTTGCTGAATGAATAAAGCTCTCCCAAACTTGTTTCCATTGATGAATACTTCTGTGATTGTAATGGGTGAATACCTGTCTCATTGCTTACAATTTTTTAAAACCAAAGTATAGTTGATTTTCAATGTGCCAATTTTTGCTGTATAGCAAAGTGACCCAGTCATACATACATATATATATACATACATATATATATATATATATACACACACACACATTTTTTTTGTGTGTGTGTTTATATAGGGCCGTGCCTGTGGCATATGAAGATTCCTAGGCTAGGGGTTCAAACAGGGCTGTAGCCGCTGGCCTACACTAGAGCCACAGCAATGTGGGATCTGAGCTGCGTCTGCGACCTATACCACAGCTCATGGCAACGCTGGATCCTTAACCCACTGAGTGAGGCCAGGGATCAAACCCTCGTCCTCATGGATGCTAGTCGGGTTTGTTAACCATTGAGCCACGATGGGAACTCCTACATTCTTTTTTATATACTATTCTATCATGGTTTGTCCCAAGAGATTGAGTATAGTTTCTGTTCTATCTAGTAGGACCCTACAACAATTTATATTCTGTAAGTTGTCTTCTGCTTTCTGCAATAAACTTCAGATCCTTTTAAAACTTTCCTTCAAATCATTTTTCATTCTTGAAATCTTTAAAAAAAATTACTTGTTACAACTCACTTCAATTTTTCCAAGGATGACACCTAAATGTCTCTGTATTTCTTCTGCAGATGTTAAAATATCAAGAAGAAATTCTTTCAACTCTATTATTATTTCAGAAGGAATAATTTTCAACTCTTTCAGGTTCACTCTCAAAAAATTCTACTATTCTGAATCTCACACTTAATAATACTGGTCCTTTGTGTTAACCTAATTGATTTCTTGCCTTGAACTTTTAATACTACTTTTTTTTTTTTTCTGGCCACGCCTGCAACACGTGGAAGTTCCCATGCCAGGGACCCAAGCCGCTGCAGTGGCAATACTGGATCCTTAACCTGCTGCATTACCACGGAACTTTAAGACTATACCACAGCTTCCTAACTTACGTCAAATACAATGGAATTACCACTTTCCTCATGTTTAGGAATGGTTAGACAAAACACAAAAAGGAAAAGGGGAAGGAAAAGAAATGTGGCTTCTTATCAACTGTGAAGACCCAAAGGAAAGATGTCCCACACATGGTGGATCACCTCATCTTGTGCATCCTTCTTGATAAGGAAAGGGAGGTTCCTGGCTGTTGTCATGAGAATGTCAGCGGCTTGCTCTGTGGAAAGGAAAGGAAGAATACGGGCAACCATTCTCTTCCCTTTTCGGATACACATGATCTGTACAAAGTGGTCATCGCTTGGCCTGCAGCAGAAGGAAAATGCTAACTTAGCAAGAACAGTGTAAAAAATCCCCCTTTTCCTTTTATATGTTACTGATGAATACACTGCATTTATTTTCACTTCACAATTGTCTGTACTACAGAGCAGTGAGAATTATTTCTCCAGCTCGCAACCAAATAACAAAAATAATTTTTCAGGTTTCACAAATACTGAAAATCATTTCAAAAACTGTATCAAAAAAAAAAACTTGATCAAACTATATGCATTAATTTCCTTTATTAACTTTTAGGTAGCTACACAAATAACATGGTTTTACAACAGCAAAATCTGAAAATATACGTAAGAAAAAAAGGAAATAATATTTCAAATCTGAGTTAATTACCATTTAACCATTTTGAAGACATTTTTACTATGTACTGTATAGTTTTATCTTTATTTAAAAAGAGTCCACATAATTCACATGGCTTTGTTACTTGATTTCTTTTTGTGTTTTTTTACTTGACTTTTTTCACTCAAGAAATTCTTGTAAACCCTTTTCTATGACGTAAATGATACTTTAACTACACACATTTTAATGGCTACATAACACTCAAATTTACGGATAAATTCAAATTTTTTCAACAAGTTCCCTGTCAGCCCAACACTAGGAAAGGTGTGTTAACAAGAAGGTGCTTTTTTTTAATGTTCTGTTTTGTCTATGTGCTGCTGGCTCAGAAGAATCATCAGTTCTCTTCCATGGGCAAACAGAAGAGAAGTGGTTAGGAGACACAGTTCTTTTCCAATCATTAAATATTTGGGATTTATAGGGCATTTACCATTAACAAAATTCTGTTCCAGATACTGGGTGGGAGAGAAATGACAGAGATACAGAGAAGTTGTTATATTAAGGAGCTCAGTCTCCACTGGAAGACTGACTGGTTTCCATGGGAAATAACTGTTACATGGAAATCCCAAGGAGGTATAAATACACTTTCCATCTTAGTAGGAAAGAAAACACATAAAGATGTTCATGTTATTATGAACATTAATAAACATAAGCAAGATACACTCTGTACGTTCAACAACAGAACCAAAATAATGTTCTCCCCTGCATCTCCAGCACCTAGCACAGGTCCCAGGAGATACTGAATAGGTACCTGCTGAATACGTGAATTCAGGGTAAGATTTTTTTTTTCCTGGCTGGAAGGAATTATGCAATGTTTTATATGAGGTGGCACTTGAGTCAGGCCAAAGGAAAGACTGTGACTGCACTAAGATAAGAAAGGGGATCCAAAGGGTCGAAGGTATAAAGCTGGGAGGAAGGGGTTCAGGTAATCTCATATTTTCACCAAAGTGCACCCCTCTTACCTCTCTTGTCCAGGCAATTTCCCCCTTAAGTTGTCATACATGCTACAAATTTTGTGCTTTCTCTCATCCATCAGGGCAGGTCTATCTTCTTCTAGACTTAGGAGGTAACGCCTTTCATAATCCTCCACATCAAGGAGTAAACTGTAGGTCTAAGTGAGAGACAAAGCAGACCTCAGCAAGCGAGGTTGGGATCACAGAGTATTAGATAAACAACTTCAGTTTAGAATTCCCAGATAAAGGCAAAAGAGCGAAAACTTATTGTACTTAAGACTAAGAGCTAAAAAGGGGCTCTTTCAAATCCAGAAAAACAGTAAAATAACTTAAAACCGTCTTCAAACATCCTCTGTCTCTCCTTGACCTCTAATCCGGAAGCTCCCAGCTGCAACAACAGCACTGTGCCATAAACAATCTGGAACACTGCTCCCGGTGATGTCTCATGTTTATAAAATGGTAGGAGTTAATTTTACTCCTGGGCACCAGGCACTCCTCTGAGCACGTTCTGAGTGCTCATTTACTGAGTACTCACCACAGCCCAGTGAGAATTACTTCATTTTCATTTCATTTCACAGATGGAGAAACTGAGGATAGCACAGGAAGGTTACAACTTGTCTCAAGTCACAGATTCAGTGAGAAATGGAAAAGACATGATTTGAGCCCGTTTCCAGAGTCTGTGCTCTTAACCCCTATGCTCTGTGGTCCTGAAACATGGTATCTGTGTTTCACAAGCTGTCTATATACTAACTCATTTTCCTTAGTGCCTAGGACAGTGGCCAGTACTCAGGGAAATGTCCAATAAATACATGTGAACTGACTTAATGGACTCAATTAAGTTATAAGCAGAATAGCGTCATTTTAAAATTCTCATTCCCCCCTCCCCAAAACACCCAGCTGTTAACTGAACAAACTTGGACAAAAAATCAGTACTTCTAACTAACTGCAGTGTTTTTTCCATTAGGTCACAGAAGCATACCACATTCTATTCTAGCGTGAGCTATTCACAACAAGCACTTTACACAAATACATCCATTAACTGAAATCACAGAACACTGACTGTTCACTTTTCCACTTGTTGTGCACACAAAGATTTGACAGTTCCTTATCTGAAATCAACTATAGCAAGAAATTCTAAAACTTACTTTCTCAATTATGACAAGGGTTTTTCGTCTTTTGTCCCGAACCTGTTTTTCTTTTGTCTCCTAAAAAAAAGACAAGACTAATCAATATGGACTCTTTATCCATGTTAGAAATAATTTAATGAGTGTTGCAAGTGTAATTTCATTTGTGACAATAGTTTGAGAATCTTTTTTTTAATGATTTTTATTTTTTTCCATTATAGTTGGTTTACCGCATTCTGTCAATTGAGAATCTTGACTTTGAAAATTGATAATCTAAAACAAAACTAATGTGGACAAAGGTTAGAGAATTGCCTAAATCAATCCATATAAACTATTAAACTGAATTCATACATAGGTAAAGATAACTGCAGAATGCAGAAGATAAAGATATCACAGGAAAATTATAAAACACATAGAAAATAGTAATTTTAAAAACTGGAGTAAATAGCTGATGCTGTCTGCAGCTAGAGTTACCCAGTTCAAAGACTCCCGGATGCCTTTGGAATGAAGGTGTTAGCACATCTCTGGAAACCCAGCACACCATGACGTGCCTAGGAAAGCTCCAGGTCAGACTATGAACACTCCACTATGCCTGATTCCAATCCAGTGACCCTCAAACAAGCAGTGATGACCCAGACTTTTTTTAAACACACAATTCTGTAGAAACTTACATCATCCTCACTCCGAGATGTCACAACAGCATCAATCATTTTTCGAGGGTTATTCACACTAGAGACAGTTAGCTTTCCCAAAGAGCCCTCAAACTGCACTGCAAGGACAAAAAAAATTCCAACAAATAAAAATTCAGCAATGCAGGCAGGCAGCTTTCAAAGATCTTTATATTCACTACTCTTTACTCAGAGCATAACAACTACTACAAAAATTGATGCATTATCTAAAGCAATCTCTTATTTAAATCTGTCCTTTCCCATTTTTTTTTTTTTTTGGTTGCAATAATAAATAAAAATCCGAGAGTTCCCTTTGTGGCTCAGTGGTAATGAACCCGACTAGGATCCATGAGGATGTGGGTTCAATCCCTGGCCTTGCTCAGTGGGTTAAGGATCTGGTGTTGCCATGAGCTGTGGCATAGGTTACAGACAAGGCTCAGACCTGTCGTTGCATTGCTGTGGCTGTGGCGTAGGCTGGCAGATGACCTTGGCCCAGAAACTTCCATGTGCCGCAGGCACGTCCCTAAAAAGACAAAAGAAACAAAACATGACAAATATCCTAAGTACATCCCCCTTATCTATTTTACAAATACTAGAAATTATCACAGGTTTAAAAGTCATGGACTCTGGGAGATCCCCCCATGGTGCAGTGGGCTTGTCTCTATGGAAGTGCTGTTCGAGCCCCTGGCCAGCGCAGGAGGTTAAAGATCCAGCGTTGCCATAGCTGTGGTATAGGTCGCAGATGCATCTTGGATTAGATCCCTGGCCTAGGAACTTCCATATGCCACCCATGCACGCAGCAAAAAAAAAAAGAAAAGAAAAGAAAAAGTCTTGGACTCTTAGTAAAGGATCTAAAAGCCATCTGTCAAACCATTCATTTCATGCTTGATTAACACTGACCCCTGCATTTGCCAAGGACAACGGTACTAAGTCAATCAGTTTCAAACATCTCTATCTAATCATCTATACAGTTATTTACAGTTGTCTGTCCACACCCATGCCACAGCAGTGACTTGGGCCCCTACTGTGCCACAAGGGAACTCTCTTTTTTTGCGTTGCACCTGGGGTATGTGGAAGTTCCTGGGCCAGGGATCAAATGTGTGCCACGGTTGTGACCTACGCTTCTGCTACGGCAAAGCTGGACCATTACGAACCCTCTGCTCCACAGAGGAACTTCCTACACAGTTATTTTTATTTTATCCTACCAGCACCATGTCACGTTTTTCAATTTTGGGCATGAGGATGGGACCTTACCTGGCTTATAGGCATGCTCCAGCTTGGCCACCTGAGGAGTAATGAGCTTGGTGCGCTCCTTTTTAGGGCCATCACCTTGCACTTCTTCAGCAGCTGAGAGTTTCTCCAGTTTTTCAAAGTAATTCTACCACATGAGAAAATGATTTTAGTTGCAACAAACACAGAATATGGCTGCTCTTTATCACTAAATAATTAATTTATACTAGTGGCAGCACCACCACCTTGTACTCTATAAATGTACTGATCTTTTGTTTTTGTTAGATTGCAATGAATTTACTTTATTAAAAAATCTGAGCTTTCAAAATAATCATCAATGGAAATATCTTTAAAGTCAGACTGTCAATATTCTTAATCGAAGGGACCAGATGGCTGATGCCAAAGAGGTCTGAAAATACTGGTCTGAGAGCCTCTACATGGAAGAAGTAAAAGGTGTATATGCAAACATTTTAGTGAATAGTGTGAGAGTCTCCAGTTTGAAAAGAGGACAGAATTTGCTCAGTCACTTCTTGCCTACTTGAAGACTACCTCAAAAAAAAAAATCCTATCAATATTAATTCTATCAATATTTAAATGAGTGCCTTCACCAGGGCAAGAGACTAAACTGCTATCCTCAAAACTGGCAAGAGAATTTACCTGGTAATAAAAATCATCCAGGTAGGGGTCAGTGCTTTGCAGCTGCATCATCTGGATTTTGGAGACCCAATCCTTTTCTCGCTGTAACATGAGATTGGCATATGGATCCTTTCGGAGGTGATCTTGATGACTGCTCCGGTGACTTCCTCTATCTCCTGCACCATTGAGACTGCGATGCTGACTGAAAAAGAAATACATGCCACATTCACTCCAAGTGGATACATGAATTATGCCCTATAACACAAACCAGGCCAGTTAAAAAAAAGATTTCCCTTACTTCTGTTAAAAGAGAAGTGGAAAAGAGAAATTCCTGCTATGGTACAGTGGGTTAAAAATCTGACTGTAGGAGTTCCTGTAGTGGCGCAGTGGTTTACGGATCCAACTAGGAACCATGAGGTTGCGGATTTGATCTCTGGCCTTGCTCATTGGGTTAAGGATCCGGCGCTGCCGTGAGCTGTGGTGTAGGTTGCAGACGCGGCTCGGATCCTGCGTTGCTGTGGCTCTGGCGTAGGCCAGTGGCTACAGCTCCGATTCGACCCCTAGCCTGGGAACCTCCATATGCCGCGGGAGCGGCCCAAAGAAAATAGCAAAAAGACAAAAAAAAAAAAATCTGACTGTAATGGCTCCAGCTGCTGAGGAGGCCTGGGTTCTATTCCTAGCCTGGCAGAGTGGGTTAAAGAATCTTGTGTTGGAGCTCATTGTGGCTCAGCAGTAATGGACCTGACTAGTATCTATGAAGTTGTGGGTTTGATCCCTGGCCCTGCTCAGTGGGTTAAGAATCTGGTGTGGCTGTGGCATGGGCCAGCAGCTGAAGTTCTGCTTCGACCCCTAGCCTGGGAATTTTCATGTCGTGGGTGCAGCCCTAAAAAGCCAAAACAAAGGAACAAACAAAAAACCTTACTGAAAATCATGACATACTTCAAACATATAAAAGATCAGCAAACACTATTATTAAAAGCATCTATTTACTCACCATTTAGACTTAATAAAAAAATTTTACTTGATCAAATTTGTTTCAGATTTTTAAAAAGTAGTATTAGCAGTACAGTGTTACGTTGAAGGCCCGTCTATACTACGCTGGATCCTGGTTTCCAGCTCCCCTTCCTTCTTATAGGAACCACTATCCTGATTTTGGTGTGTGTCCAAAATGTTTTTATGCTTTTATTGTATCTCTACCTTTAAATATTATACAGTATTATTCTATTTTATATAAATGGTACTAGACACACAATTCTGCTCCTTGCTTCTTACTCAACATTATGTTTTTCATATTTAACCATGTTGACAATATACTCAGGTATATACTGAAAAGTAGAACTGCTAGGATGAACTACAGCCATGTTATCAACCTTATTATTTATTGCCTACACTCTCCACTCCTGCCAATTAATGAGTGTTGAGATGCTTCCGCTTCTGTCTGCCTCATGACGTAAAATGGTTATCTAATGTCCATCTGTAGGCCTCCTACTACAAGCGAGCCTGAAAATCTTTTCATTTTTATGAGCCATGTAGGGTTCTTCTATTGAAAACTGCATGTTTGTGTTTGAAGTCTTTTTTCATAGAGAAGTTGAATGTATCTTTACAACTTTATCAAAAATTTGATATTTTAAGAGCTTTATTTAGTGTAACTGACATACAAAGAACTGCATATAGTGTGTACAAATATTAAGTTCGTACATATATAAATTCTTACAACACCATCACCATAAACAAAGCAACAGTTGTATCTCAACACCTACTCCTTGCGTCCCTTTTTTTTTTTTTTAGTGGTAAGAACATAGCATGAGATCTAGTCTCTTAAATTCTGAAGTGTACAATGCCATTATTGTTAACTGCAGGCACTGGAAACTTCATATTTTAACAGTCAAATGTACTATACTATTCCTTTCCCTTATGGTTTGTACTTTTTAAGAACCAACATTGATTTTTCTTTTCCCCTGCAAAAAATATTCTGAAACGTTTTTGAAAGAAAAAAGTACACACGTAGAACCATAAAAATGGAAGGCTGAAAAAAACCTCAAAGTAATGTTTAATTCTCTTGTTTTACATATAAGAATGATAGAATATGAGTTCCTGTCATGGCTCAGTGGTTAACGAATTCGACTAGGAACCATGAGGTTGAGGGTTCGATCCCTGGCCTTGCTCAGTGGGTTAAGGATCCGGCGTTGCCGTGAGCTGTGGTGTAGGTCGCAGACATGGCTCTGATCCCAAGTTTCTGTGGCCATGGCGTAGGCCTGTGGCGACAGTTCCAATTAGACCCCTAGCCTGGGAACCTCCATATGCCGTGAGAGTGGCCCTAGAAAAGGCAAAAAGACAAAAAAAAAAAAAAAATATATATATATATAAACTCCATGAAGGCAGGGGTTTGACATGTCTTGTTCTTCTTTCAGTCCTCCAAACCAACCACACCCAGCTGGTACACAGCTGGGGCCACACATACAACAATACTTGAATAAGGATTAAATAATTCTAATTATTAAGATTTTAATTTGTTGAAATAACGAGCGCCTGCTGGCTTTACCTAAGACCTAAATGTAATGCTAGAGACTATACTTCAAGATTATCTCAGAACTGAGATGGTAAAAAAAAGGTAGTTAAAAGTATGGTAAGAACTTGGTAGGGAGTGAATATAAAATGTTGACCCCCCCAAATCAGATATAAACTATATGTTAGAATTATAGTAACTTGGATATGAATTGATAAGCTCTCATGGTTGAAAGCTTGTTCATCAAAAACTTAAAACCACAGCATGCATGATCTGATTTGATCAATTAACTAGCTCAACACTAATCAATTTACTTAAAAAGTAAACTAAATCCATCAAAGCTAAAAGCTAAATTAAGAAACCACTGGAGTTCCCACATGACACAGCATGTTAAGGATTCGGCATTGTCCCTGCTGTGGTGCATGGGTTCGATCCCTGGCCTGGGTGTTTTCATATGCCATGGGCACAGCCAAAAAAAAAAAAAAAGAAAGTGCAAAGGAAGGAGTAGGATAAGTACTTACTTTCTATTCTGTTGCTGCCTCTGATGTAAGAGTCGACGGTGCTGTGGATGAAGGTGAGTTGTGTCTGGTCTAAACATTGGGGCCTGAGATCTAAGAAAAAAGGAAAAAGATGTTCAGTTCTGTCATCCTGGTGACCTGAAGTTTTAAAGAATGTGGCTATGTTATACGGTTTACCCAAGGGAATGTCAAAGAATATTCTAAGGGGATCTTTCAGAAGGAAGACACAGCAGTATTTTTGTTTCCCACAAAAGGCAATTCTCAATTCCTAAGAGGACAATCACAAAATTTGAGTGTATCACCAGTAAAGCAGTTTAATTCTTTTTCTTTTTGCTGCTGTTAAAGAGAAGTTTCTAAATATATCTAATTTACTTAGTTTCAACCATTTGGGAACAACATTGAAAAGATGTGTGATGATTAATTTTTTAGCAACTTGGCTAAGCTACCCAGTTGTTTGGAAACCAAGCATCTAGATATCATAGTAAAGGTATTTTATAGATGCAATTAACATTTACAATTTAGTTGACTTTAAGAAAAAAAAGAGACGACCTGTGATAATGTGGGTAGGCCTGCCCAATCAGTTGAAGGCCTTAGGAGAAAAAGGTTTCCCAGAGAAGGAATTTTGCCTTAAGAATGGGACATAGAAGTCCTGAGTTTCCAGCCTGCCCACCTGGCCAACAAATTCAGACTCAAGACTGCAACTTCAGCTCATAACCGAATGTCCAGTCTGTGGGCCTGCACTGCGAATTCTGGACTTGACAACCATACAATCACATAAGCCAATCCTTTAATTTCTTTTTTTTAAAAAATTATTTATCTGTATCCTAGTGGTTCTGCTTCTCTGGAGAACCCCGATAAAACATGGTATGTAACAAAACGCAATTCCACTGAAGCAGAAACTTAAACCCCTCTTGTTATAAAATCACAGTGGAAGCAAGCAACTAACTAGCACTGAGATTAGCTGACAACTCAGCATCCTTATTGCTCTTCCTTAGTACAAGATAATACTTGTTAGGTGATAAGCCTTATGTAAGTGTTTTTGTAAAATGGGCAAGTGAGACTTAAGATACTTCAGAAGAAATAAAAAGGGTGATTAACTAGTAATGTGCAAATGTACAGAGGAAGCATGTACACAGGAAGGGAAATGTGATTCCTAAGAAAGGCTGTCAAATATTTCCCTGTTTGGCAACTTGAGGATCAAATAACATCTCAAAATGTATCATTTGAAAATCAAGAGACTTCTACATTCTATCACTGAATATTTAATAAGCAAGAGCCTTAGCTGACAATGATAAGCAAGAGCATTTCTTTTGTATACCTTAGGTTTTGCAGGTGAGGTCCTGGGCCAGGGGGGTGCTGCTGAGGAGGAGGTGGTGTAGCAGGGGGTGGAGCACTAAAGAAGGCACGGAAGCCTGGTGCTGGGGGAAGCATCTGCCCAACTCGCCCTTGCAGCAACTTGGGATTCATGGCAGCAAGTGGACTGCCAACAAATCCAGGGACCCGTGCAAACTGGCTGGGAGACATCCGTCCAGGCTGTAGCTACAGAGAGGGACAGTTGATTTAGTTAATCAGCAAGTCCCTTTGTTTTACTGACAGAAGAGTGAATACTGCTTCCATCAACAACTTTGAGAAAGAAAGGAAAAAAAAACAGGATTTTGTGCATGGTGCAGAGGAGATGAATCCAACTAGCAACCATAAGGTTTCGGGTTCAATCCCTGGCCTTGTTCAGAGGGTTAAGGATCCGGCGTTGCCGTGAGCTATGGTGTAGGTCACAGAGGTGGCTCGGATCCTGAGTTGCTGTGGCTCTGGTGCAGGCCGGCAGCTGAAGCTCTCTGATTGGCCCCCAGCCTGGGAGCCTCCATATGCCACAGGTGCAGCCCACAAAAAGAAAAAAGGGGGGGGAAAAAAAGGAAAAAATAAGAGGCAGTAGTGACTGATTAACAGCAAAAAGGGGGGGATGTCAGCTAGTGAAATGCAGGAAAGTAAGTAAGATCTTTACGGCTTGAGCTAATCCTAGGCTTACCTGTGCTCCTCCAAGAAGCTGTGCTCTCTGGAGAGGGCTAAGAACAGGAGGAACACTAGGAGGGAAAGGGTGACCCAGTAGGGAAGAATTCTGAAAAAAAGAAAAAATTCTATTCATACCGTGAAAACAGATAAATAAATATATATTCAACAGAAATGCAGAATAAACTTGGACAGAAAAACTCCCAAACCGTAGAGCTGAGCTGTGCTAGAGTTGAGGTGTGCACTGAAGGAATACAGAGAGTAATGTGAGAAGTTGTGAAGCATTATGATCATTTAACATGAAAAAGAAAGCAGTGTAATGAGGGACTGTAATAGCAGGAAACCAGCCTATCATGTCAAGTTTAGATTTTTAAAGATAAAGCGTTGAAGTAAGAAATAGCTGAACATGAGGAACTGTCTTCTGACCTGGGGATTATGAGATCCAGAAGCCAAGTATGGAGAGTATAAAAAAACACATGTAATTTAGGAGATGTCTACACACCAGGCAGCGATCAGAAAATATGCACCGCACGTTTTCGTTAGGTTGTAAAGCGACATACCGGGACACTGCAGAGCTGGTTTGGAGACATCCTCTCGCCATAGGGAGCAGGATAACGTGGTGGTATTGGGGGCCGAACATGGACAGGCTTCGGACACAGAATCTATCGGGACAAACATATATACAGCTACACTCAATGAGGTCAGTTTTTTTTCTACCTACACTCCCTCCCCTCAAGTACTGATAGAGACACAGAACTCAATGCAAAGCCCTACTTCCAAGCAAACTGCTGTGGCTGTGGTTCACATACAGGACCTTTGGTTACTTCCTCTCACAAATATCAAGCAACGTGCCACCTTTAACTGAGGAAGATTTAGCTAATTCTCCAGTTATCCCCACCCTTCCATGCTAGCTGAGGGAGGTACCAGCAGATATTCTGACTTTCGAATTCTCTCCAAGAGGATATATTTTGTAGCAGTGAGGGAGATGGAATGATAAGAAAGCTGGAGGATTAACTAAGTCCTATTCTGAAGCCCCTGTGATATGGCCGCCATGCTCAGCTCTTTCGTGTACATCGTGACTCCACCATTTCATAGGGAATTGAGCCTAACTGGGCCATACCAATACCACCCTCCCCCCATACCTTCCAAATTGGCCTTCCTTTTCAGCTGCTGGTTTCAGGTGGAGGAAAGTCTATGGAACAGGACTGCACAGGCTCTAGGGAAAGCAGGGATATCTTAAAGGTAAAAAGGGATGTGGACAGTGCTGTGTGTTCCCACTCCCCCCAGCTTTCAGTTACCTCTCTGTAAACGTTTTGGGCAGCCAGCAAAACACTTAAAAGGCTATTTACACTAAATGTGGTTAACTACCCCTTTTCTCCCCCAATTAAAAGGCAGCAGCAACAGGAGCAGCACCAGCAAATGGGCATTGGGGAATGTGTCTCTTACTTGTACTAACTTCTCTAATTGGCTATTTTTCTTTCTAATCTAATGCCTACCCCAAACCTCTGCCCTCCTCCCAGCAGAACCACTCTCCCAAATAATTTTGCCCAGATTCCCAATATCCTGGGCTGAGTGCCTGTGAATGAGAGGTACCTGTTGGTTGAAGCTGGGTACAGCCATCTGCTTAGGTGGGGTGCCTATGGGGACAGCTCTAACAGGAGGACTCCCAATGATAGGCGAAGTTGACCTCCTTGGTAATGCACGCTCAGAAACGTCCCGATCATCTTCTGGGCCCTGTGGGGGCCTCTGAGGCAAGGCATACTCTAATACAGACACTGTAGGCATTTCCTAATTGAGGAAGTAGTGTTAAAAAAATTAGCTAGCTGAAAATGCTTTAATAGCCTTTACAGATGTCAAATGTCTTGAGAAATTGTTTTTTAAATTTTTATTTAGTTTTATCTCACACCCAGTGAATTTTAGTCTCTAAATGCACAAAGTCATGAATCTACCACCAAAATCAAGATACAGAAGCTTTATCACTTCCCAAACTTCCTTTGCAGTCAACCTCTCCCATGATCCCCAGGCACTGGCAAACACAGATCTGTTCTCTGTCCCTATAGTTCTACCTAAAAATCACGTAAAGTAATTTAAATCACAAGCTATCACATTTGAGTTACAATAGCTCCTTTTTAACCATTTCAAAAGTCATGTGAGCAGTACCATGGATTCTGTGGGAGGGTACAACCAACAGGTACATGTGGGTGCTGGATGAAGTAATCAACCTAAGACTGGCAAAGGATATATACATCTGCACATTGGTCCAGTGAGGAAAGGATAATGACAGGTACCCACACTTAGATACCAGGAATTTTACAAAGAGAGAAAATATTTAATACCTGACCAAGCAGGGGTCCTCGGATTCGCCTCAGAACTTCAGATCCATCCCAGATGCTGGAATTGAGACTTCCTGGTTGAGGCTAAGAAAAAAGAAAAACACAACACACAATGTCTGGAATAGTGTGGGCTCTCTGGGCAACTTACCTGCTTTTGGTGAACAAAGCTCCAGAGCCTCAACTGCTTGAGAATAAGAAACTATAGTGTTTCAGAACATACCTTATTTCCCCATTTCATCTCTAGAGTTGCTATCATCAGGCATTATATTACCAATGTAATTTTCTCTGTATAGTAAATGAAATAGAACAGCAAAGCCCAATACGTTGCTTTAATCACTGGTCTGCTACAGCTCTCAGATCACAGTGACTTACTTGCAACACTGGCCTGGTCTGTACTGCCCTCATGATAGCTGGATCTTCCAGTTCATTTTCAATCACCATCTTACTGAGCCTCTCTGCCAGATTCTCCTCATGGTCACCCAACAAGTCCATCTCATCTCTTTCTCCATTGCCTGTTTGCTCATTAACTGCTGCTGGCAGCTTCTCTTCCAATTCAGCCAGGCGCTCATGTGCTTCCTGCCAGTCATCATCTATAAGGAAATCATAATAAACCGTTCATACTGAAATGAAGAAGCCTCATAAAATTCTTCTGTTAACCCAATGAACAATTCCAACTCCAGAAGGTAGGTGGAAAGTTCTATTATGTGACAAGCATCGTCTAACTGCATGGGATACATCCGTATACACAACAGACGAGGATCCCTGCCCTCCTGCAGCTCTCCTTGAAGCAGAGACAGATAATAGATAATAAAATACTGAATAAATAATTTAGATACTCTGTCATTATAGTTTTTTTGTTTTGGCTGTGTCTGGGGCATGGGGGAGGTCCTGGGCCAGGGACTGAATCTATGCCACAGCAGTGACAATGCCGGATCTTTAACCTGCTGTGCCACAGGAGAACTATATATATATATTAGAAGATGACAGGCTGCAAGAATATGGGAGAAGAGAGGCAGACTGAAAACTTTAAACAGGATGGTCAGAGGTTGTCTCTTTGAGAAGGTGACATCTGAGCAAAGATTGAAGTATAAGACAGCCATGTGGATATCTAGGAGAAGAGTGTCTCAGGCAAAGGGACAGTCAGTAAAAAGACCTTAGGATGAGAGACTGACAATTCTGAGAAGCAGCAAGGACTGTTTTTGACTGGAATGAACAAGGGTGGAGAGTAGAAGAAAAATGAGGTCAAAGGCAGGGAGCTCCTTCAGGACCTCTAGAGCCACTGTGAAACGGGGGCCACTGGAAGTTTGGATGTGGCTTGACTTTTTGAAAGAATCACTGTGGCTGCTGTGTTGAAAACAGATTTGGGGGGAAGGGTGCAGCACTGTTGGAGCAGGGAGGCCTGTTAGGAGGCTACTACAAGTGTGCTGGGGAAAAGGTGAGGGTAACTTGGACCAGAGTCAGTTCCTCTTCATCTGAACTGTCTCTATTTTTACACATACCATATAGTCTGCGGCACTGACACTAGCTTGTTTTCTTGGTTTTATGCTGACACAGTAGTATTTTTGAGTCTAGCCAGAGCATAGATGAAAGTCTTCAAAATTCTTTCAGCCTCTCTAGAACTAGACCTTTTTTTTTTTTTTTTTGCTAGGGGTCACATCGGTGCTGCAGCCACCAGCCTACACTACAGCCACAGCAACTTGGGATCCAAGCCACGTCTGCGACCTATACCACAGCTCACGGCAACGCTGGATCCTTTAAGTCACTGAGAGAGGCCAGGGATAGAACCCGCATCCTTATGGATATTACTCAGGTCCCTTACCACTGAGTCACAATGGGAACTCCCTAGAACCAGACTTTTATCCCACCACTTCTCTCATTCCAGGGCTCCTCATCCTTACCAATCACCATTCCATTCTGCCTCCATCATAAAAGCTCTACTATTTTGCTCCTGTCAGCATTCAAATACAGATACCTTTCCCTCCTCACTGAAGCTTTCCCTAAATAATCTTTTCACTTTAATCCTACCTTTACCTGTTCTAAACATGCACCAAAACCCATGTAATTTTATTATTTTAGTTTTGCTTTCTATGTCCTACAAAATCGAACACAGAAGAACATAAAATTCCCTTTATAACCAACATAGAAACAAAGAATTCTGAAAGTCTCCTTAATGACAATTCTCCCCATACAATTTCTCTATAGACCTCATTTAAAGAAAGGAGAAAGAGGATATGCTAGTGCCTGACCCTGCTCCACTCTGGTCAAAATGATAAAGGGCAGGGAAAAAAATAAGAGAAATGAAGGGAAAGAGATGCCTGTTTTCCTTCAGCCAATTAACCTATATCCTGATGTGGGTTACTGAATTCCTGGTTGCTTTTATAAACTTAAACTTGTGGTAGTTCCCTCAAGTCTGTCTAAGGGATATTTTTAAATAAAAACAAAATGAAAAGGAAGTAGAGGTGATTTAATTTTAGCACAATCTCAGTCCCTAAAGATTTTAGCAGGTATCAATAAAAAGGAAGTAGAGGGAGCTCCCCTGTGGTCTAGTACTTAGGACTTGGGTGCTTGACAGCTGCAGCCCTTCCATGTGGAGGCAGGAGAGTCCTAAAGACTCCACAAAGACTGTTTAAAATAACTGGTGGTCTACAGTGATTGTATTTATGGTTACTTAATCTCTTTGGCACCTTCCTTCGTTTGCTAAAATGAGGATAATAATAGTATCTAACCCACAAGGCTACTGTAAGGATTAATGATATATGTAAAACATTTAGAATGGTCCTTAGCATAGAATAAGCACCTTGTAAGTGTAAGCTTTTATTTTTAGAGAATCAGTTGAGAATACTGTGGCCCATTTATTGCTCAAAGATGATACAAACATTTTTCCACACAGAAGACAGTGACTGGTTTCTTAAGGAAAGGTGACATCAGAGCATCCGTAGCCAGAGACTTAAAATAACTACCGCACCAACAGGTATTATTCAAGACACTCCTTGAGTTAAAAAAACCATCAAGCCAAAATGTATGTCATAGGTCTGACATTTTACTTCCCGGTTTAAATTCTCTATACCAGCTCTATATCCACCTGTAGAGGTGTATTAAACAAATCACAGGTCGCTAAGAAAGGAATTTTTAGAATTTTCTTTTTATAAAGCTGTATATTATTTATATTAAGATGTTACGAGGAACAAGAGTTTAACTTTACAATTCAAGCATATTATACTCTCAATGGTAAGGGCTCACATGTGGAATTCTTTTTGCCATTATAAACTTTGTTGACCAAGAAGACCTTAATCATCCTTGTGCCTCAGGGTGCAAAATGGGCTAATCAGATGCTACTTCACTGCCTTTACTTTTTACCATCTGTTCTTTTCCTGTGTAACCCCAAGGGCTTTTTCAAGGTGTGTACTTCTCTCTTCCATCATATAAAATATGGTTTTGCACACTTTAAAATTCTTTTAAGGCAATACTTCCCCTATCCTGCGAGAAATATAAACTCAGAAAAACAACAAGAATAACAACAGACTGTCCACAACACCCTAGAAATCAGTGAGAAGGTGAAACTATTCCTCTCCTATCCATGTTCAAAAGTGAGGACATTTACTATGCTAACAGTGTATCTTCATTCTTTTTTTTTTTTTTTTGGCCACATCTGTGGTATGCAGAAGTTCCCAGGCCAGGGATTGAACCCGCACCACATCAGCAACCCAAAGAGCTGCAGTGACACCACCAGATCCTTAACCTGCTGCACCACAAGGGAACTTCATAATGTATTTCATTTTAATATAAGCGAATTTGCTAAAAAATGGTAACATTAAGTTCAATATTTTAAGAGAAAAAGTTCCAGATATAAGTACACACTGTTCATAGCTTCTATTGTATTCTATAGGTTTTTACTTAAGTTTCATGTACAATTTGCAATTCACATCAGTTCCCTGCTTTTGTAATTCTAGTCTCCGTCCGCCCCCTTCGCTGTGATCTCCATGGAGAGAGAACAGCATCTTAGATCACGTCGTCTTCTTGGACGATCTCATCCCCAAACTATGGCTGAAATCCAAAAGGTCTGTGCCCTTGTCCACAGAGCCTAGCTTTCTAACTTAAAGGCTTCTCTAGCTGCTCCCAATAGCAGCAGTTTTAGTTCTCCATTGAATTTTGTAAACCCTGATTGAAGAGAGTATACTTTTTCATTTTCGCCAGTTCACTCAACTCATTCTAAGCTTTAATAAATTTAAGCTGTTTATTTCACTGAAAAACCAGTAACCAATACATTTTTAAGACCCTTTATTTGTTTTGGATATTCAACATTTTAGGATTACCCACGACTGATAAATTTCCTCCTCTTATTACTTAACTTTGAATATCTGTTGCTTAGATAGAAGTGCAAAGAAATCCCACATTCACACATCCCAACATAAATGAAGTCGTTGCTGCTTTTCAACACCATTAGTCAAAGCGGAGATATTTGCATTGATTCTTATCTTTTCTTCTTTCCAAAGTACAATTTCATTTTAACTTATTAGCAACTTACTTGCTCTAGGATCTCTAATTCTCAAACTTTATCATACAAGCTTGCTCCCTGAATCTCCCATTTCAGTAATTATAAGCCTGTGGCCTCTAGCTGACTTTGGTTTTTTAGTTTTTTGATCTCTTCCAGCTCCTAGAATATTTATCTATACCCAGGGCTGAGAAAATTTCATTTGTGCACAACACCTTTCTAACTCACAAAGACCTTTTACCACCAAATTCCTGGAATAAAATATGTAATTAAATATACTTACTATAGGACAAGAGCAGGGTCAGGCCATATAAAATTTTTCAAACATACATATATGAATCTTAGTTTTCTCCTAATGCACTAGTTTTCCTTAAGTTACGTGTTTCATGAAAAAAAAAAACAACCTTCCTTCTCCATCCAGTGTTGCCATGAGCTGTGGTGTGGGTCACAGACATGGCTTGGTTCCTGTGTTGCCATGGTTGTAGCATAGGCTGGCAGCTACAGCTCCGATTCGACCTCTAGCCTGGGAACCTCCATGTGCCACAGGTGCGGTCCTAAAAAGACCAAAAAAAAAAAAAAAAAGTCCTTCTTCTAGGATTATTGTAAGCCTTTATAAAATGTCTACTTGTCTAACCATTTGAATTTCTTATAGTGTCAACTTAGAACGATAGATCATAAAGCTGGAAAAGATAAGGCTTAGAAAACACCAGATTTTCTAAGTGAGGCAAAAAGAGGACCAGAGGAAGACAAAAGTACTTAATATCGCTTACCAACTGCACCTGACCCAAATGTATCATCATTGAATTGATCAATCTCTTCATCTTCCTCTCCCAGCCCCTGAAATGCATCTTCATCTTCATCCAGAGGACAATCCTCCAAAGACTTTAAGAGAGAGAGAGAGACTGACTGGTAATTTGTGAAGTTCACAAACTCACTTAAAAAATGTTCTAAAAATGTTCTTACCTTCCCAATCAACACAATAGCTTCATTATGACTTTTTGTACAGATGGCATTTTTTTCCATCCCCCAATTTTCCCGACATTGGAAGATTTGCAAATCGTTTCTTTCAGCTTCTCTTTCCTATTCCTTATTTCATTTAACCTCTTCCCCCAAATTTCCATTTCTCTTTTCAGCAAGAATCTAATAATAGCATTTCCTCATGCAACCAAGAAATTAGGCCTGTAACTTCCTTTCCATCACTGGTTACAATAATGACAAATGAAAGCAAACACTTTACATTTTGCTAGAGTTTTACATCTATTTTTCAATGAAATTCTTATCTTCCCCATATTCATGTCATCTTTTCAACCCTTTTATTATTCCCTTTTGAAGCTTTCTCATCATTTTTCCTCTTCCTTCTTTCTACAGGCCCAAAACTGGTGATAAAACAGAAAGCTAAGATTTCAATCACAATTAAGTAAACTCTTGAAAGGCCGGGATGTGGCAAGTTTAAGTTCTGTCTCAACTCTGACAAGTGATATCAACTTGGGCAAATCACAGCCGTTCTGATGAATTCATTCAATACCTCCTGAGCACCTACTGTGTCTCAGCCTGTATTAAGGCTCTAAGCCACAATCTCTTAGGTGGTAATAGAAGGACACCACCACCTGCCTCAGCAAGTAGTAAGGATCAAAGGAGAAAAAGATTGAGGCAAACATTGTGCATTGTTAAACAATGCTAGATATCACCATAACAACTTGGGTATGTTCTACTTTAAACACTCCCCTCCCCCCCATTTCATTTATTTTTCCAAGTTTTCTTTTCTTTGCGGAACTTTGCCCCACCACATCTCAGCATGTCTCTCCATGTTTACATATAGTCAGTTTGACCTCGAGCCATTCCCATCAAATAGCAAGAATACACGCCCCCAATTTTCAAATACTCAGAATCAGAATTCCACACTCTCCGGCAGGCACATTTGTGATAACACCTTGCCGGCTATTTCTCAGCTAGGCTGTTCCCAAAAGAAACGTTAGGCCAAAGGGCCATCTTAGGTCCTTCCAAACTTAGACAAAGCAAGCATGTGCAACTGCATCCACATCAGAGGCAACTTCCAGAGCATTCCCAAATCACAAAGATCTACTTCACCGAATCACTGCTTTTTAGGTTGGAAAGGGATCGTCTAGAACCACCCTTTCTACAAATCCAGAAACTCTGTCTAGTGATTAGCAGTCGCTAAAGGTCATCCAGAAACTCAGTGGTAGCGTCATAACTCTGTTGCTGTATTCCAGGGACCATCACGAACCCCCCGTTTCCCTCCATTCGCCCAGAAAAGAACTTCTGCTGGACACGCCCCTTCCCCACTCGGAGCCCTCTTCAGTAAACAGTCTTCCGCCCCAGTCAAAGGGCAAGTGCAGGCCCGGGTGACCTGATGGTTGCCTGCGAGTAAGGGGCTATGTGTAATTAATGTGAGATGATAGTTCTGGGTCTTAGGCGGGAAACGCGTCCCTGGGCTTTCCCCTGTGGCTCTTCCTTAAGGCTCTTCCTTAAGTGCCACCGGGTGGGTGCAAGGCTCTCAATGCCGAGCCCCACCGGGGGTGGGGTGGGGTGGGGGGTGGTTGGTTACCGCACTTAACGGGCCCTCCCCACCCCCAAACAGAGGTCAACTCTCCTCAGTAGCAACTGATAGGACAGTCCCGCCCCCACGAAGCCAGCTCACAGCCCTCGGACTAAACCCGCGACCCCAGAGCCCCCACACTCTGCTCGGTCCTGCCGGCCCCTCCGCCCCGCTTTTCCCCCCCAGGGGCGCGGACCGACGCGCTGAGCGTGAGAGAAACAGAGAGGGGGGCGCGTGCCGGCGGGAGGGAGGGGTCACTTCCGGTCGCAACAGCTCACCTCGTAGCGGAACATTCTTGGGGAGGGGGGGGAGGGAGCGGGGAGGGGAATGGGGGAGGGAGGGAAGAAGCGCTGACTCCCCGGGCTCCTCCGCGCGCGGGTCCTCCACCGGCTCGCGACCCCTGGCCGCCGCCGTACGCCGGAGCGTGCGTGGGAACGTGCGCAGGCGCGCCTCGGGGAGGGCGGCCGCCCCGCTCCGCGCCCGGCGGCGGCGGCTGCGCGGGGACAGATTTGGCGTCCCGCTTCCTAGTCTCGGCGGCGGGAAGGAGGTCCCGTGGCGAGAGACTGCGCACGCGCCACCCGTCGGGGGCTTCCTCGCGATCCGAACCTGTAGCTCCGCCCCCGGCTTCTCTGCGCCCGCCCGACGCTGAGGTTCGAGTCACGAGTTTTCCGTCACCAACGGGGCGGAGAAAAGCCTTGTGATTGTCACAGGATATGGCTTTGGAGAGTCCCAGGCTTAGCCTAGGCTGGGAGAAATGGACATTCCTGGGCACTTTTTCCAGCGTCCAACACCGTCTTCGGGTTGCTTGGCGGTCTTCACGACACACGATAGGCACCGAGTGGAGGGGAAAAAAGTTAAAGTTCAGGTCATCGAAAGGGGCTGAGTTCGTCGCCACTTTCAGCGGCACGTCACCCGCTGAGTCAACAGCAGGTCAGGGCTGTGATTTATGTGTCTCAGAGATGAAGGCTTTTTTTCCTTTTTTCTTTAAACCGAAGGCTTATTAGGGAGGTTCAACCAGGGAGGTATTTTTAGGGCTCAGGCACATCAAGCATGTGGAGTGAGGGAGCCAAAAAAGGCAGCACAGTCGTGGGCAGCAAGGTCATCGAGGCTGAGTGCGCCGTAGGGTGACACCACCTCCTTAGAGGATCAGGACCAGAAAAGCATTTGTCCAGGTGCTTTGGCATCCTGTTTTCAGAAGTCTCTTTGGAGAACTGTTATCTCCGCTAGCCGAACGCACTCTTTCCCCTTGAAGACTAAACTTGGGCTACGAAGTTTAGTCCTTGCACCACGAATTCTTGTGCCGTTTCGCAACTCCTTTCTCCGGTGTCTT
The DNA here is from genome assembly GCF_016906955.1 of Phacochoerus africanus. Taxonomy (NCBI): domain Eukaryota; kingdom Metazoa; phylum Chordata; class Mammalia; order Artiodactyla; family Suidae; genus Phacochoerus; species Phacochoerus africanus. The sequence continues at coordinate 11,776,669 of NC_062547.1, read as the reverse complement.
AAAGTGCAGCCTCGCCTGGGAGTGGCATAGAGTAAATTCCTTACGTGGTAGTATGACCAGATTAATCAGAGCCTGAGTAGTGGAAACTTGGATTTGGAAATAGAAGTTCTGGGTGGGAATCAGTGCTTTGCCACTGGGCCGTCAGATTTGGGGCAAGTTACCTAAACGTGTCTGAGCCTTAATTTCTTTGGAAAACGGGATTAATGATACCTGCCTCACAAAGTAGTGGTTCAATGGCATGATGATTCCAGTAGTACTTCTACTGATGGTTGAAGTCTGCCTTATGCCAATCCGGTGAGGTAGGTGGTATTATTTTCTCCATAGATGAGGAATTTGAGGATTAGAGATGTTAAGCAGTTTATCCTAAACCACTCAATGGCAAGCGGCCACCAGGTCTCTCATTCCAGAAACCCAGCCTCTTAATCATTGTGACAGTTTAACAAAAGAGGATATTTACATGGGACAGACCTAAATGTTAAAGTGGAGCAGGCTGGGGATAAGATGATAACTTTTAAGCACGCATAGAACACTACAAAAGTTCATGTATTAGGTAGGGGCACTTCTTAACAGTGACCAGAGAATTGGTGCCATATAGACCAAAGGTTGGGAAAGTGTGACCCACAGCCAAATCTGCTTAGCTGCCTTTTTTTTTAAAAGTAAAGTTTTGTGGGAAGACGGCCATCGTCATTTATTTACATATTGTCTTTAGTTGCTTTGGGGCAACAAAGGCATAATTGAATACTTTCAATGGAGGCTATTTGGCTAGCAAAGCCTGAAATATTTACTCTGGCCCTTTACAGAAAGAGTTTGCTGATTCCTGATGTTGCAGATTAAGTTTTCTGATCATTATGTTAGAAATCAGAAATTTTTTTTTTTTTTTGGCTGCACTGGTGGCAAATGAAGTTCCCGGGCCAGGGATCAAATCCAAGCCACAGGTGTGACCTTTGCTACAGCTGTGGCAACGCCAGATCTTTAACTGGATCTGCACCGGGCAGGGAATGGAAATTGTGCCTCAGCAGCGATTGGAGCCACCTCAAATACAACACTGGATACTTAACCTACTGTGCCACAATGAGAACTCCAGACATCAGAACATTTTAAAAAACTCCACACTTCTGATTAATGGACTGCTTGAGAAAACATAATGGAAAGTAGATAAACTTATTAACGTATAAAGACTTGAGATACAGCTAAAGCAGTTTATATGAGAGAATAGGAAAGCCTGAATATAAATGAACTATAGGATGATCTCAAAGAAAGGATAAATAAGGAAATAGTAAAGAGCAGAAATGAAAGAAACAAAACAAGATAGAGATGGTCGATAAAATTATGTTTTTCTCATGCAACAGCTGTCTTTGAGGGAGATGAATGAGGGCCACTTTAGGCAAATGTATTTTCTTGAGCTGTGTAATAGGCCCATTATTAAGATGGAGAGGGTAAAAATTCTTTCCACAAGTAATTCTTTCGAAATAAGATATGAGGCCTTTGGAGAGTGTCTCTTGAGTGAGTGGAAGAAAAGTCTCTCCTGCACACCAGCTAGGTGGAAAAGGCGATTGACAGTTGAGAGGGGACATCAATTAGCATCGCTATCATGCTTTCTCTGGCGTTGCCATCCTTTTCCAAAGGTTGTAAAAAAAATCCACTGCGGTATTTACAGATTCTATACATTCTATTTCTTAGATCATGGTAAAGGAACAAAATGTACTTTCTTGTGAGCCTAGTTTCAGATGATGTATTAATTTTCATCAAGTAATGTACAACAAGTGTTATACAACAGCTTCACCAGGAGGGCTTGTTAAAATAGACTCCTGGGAGTTCCCCTTGTGGCTCTTTGTTAAGGACCTAATGCTGTCTCAGTTTCACTCTGGGTTAGGGCTGTGGCATTGCTGCAAGCTGCAGCATGGATCAAAGACGAGGCTCGTATCTGGTGTGGCCATGGCTGTGGTGTGGGCATGTAGCTGCAAGCTCTGATTCGACCCCTAGCCCGAGAACATCCATGTGCCACAGGTGCTGCCATAAACAAGAAAGAAAAACAAAAACCAGACTCCTGGGCCACCCCACTCCCCAGATTTTCTGATTCAGCAGGTCTGCAGTGGGACCTAAAAACTGCATTTATACGAAGTTCCCAGGTGATGCTGATGCTGTTGGTTCTAGGACTAGGCTTTGAGAAAGGCTGCTTTTAAACATTGTCCTCGGGTGCTTGCAAAGGGTTATAGAGAGGTGGGAAAAAGAGTGGTGGGCTGCCCAGAGGGTCATTTCTCATGTAGTCTACAAGGTTGTGACAAATGTCCTAGAAAGTTACAGGGAGGAACCCTTGGTGCAGCAGATTTTAGGACAAAAGGATTAGCAATATAATAGAAATTAAAATATAATGCAAAACTTGTAAACAAGGCCACAGAGTCTTTGTCCTCCCTGAAAAGGTGTTTTCTGTTTCCACCATTCCTTGAATCTGGCCTGGACTGTGATAGACCCGTGGAGTGCTGGGGAGGCGATGCAATGTCAGCTGTGTCTAGTCTTTAAGAAGACTGACAATGTAAGTCCATGCTTAGATGCCCACTTGTCTTGCTGAAGCGGTCACATGAAAAGGCCTTGGCACTACATGGAGAGGGAGACGGGGTCCAGCTGGATCCAGTTTACCAGCCACACAAGTCATGTGGATGAAGCTGTCTTGGGCTCTCCAGACCAGTTCAGCTACCAGCTGAATATCATCGAGTCACCCCATTCAGCACCACATGGAGCAAATACTCCCTCAGCTGAGCCTTTCCCAAAAACCTGATCCATAAAGCTGTGGTGTTAAAATAAAATGACTGTGGTTTTAAACCACAAAATTTTGGAGTAGTTTGTTACTCATTAATAGGTAACCAGAAGTCTGTGTAGAAAAATTATGCAAAACTTGGAAATCAGGAAAAAGGGTTTTGTGTGCCCTTTCTGTGATGTAATAAGAGCACTGTCTAACAAGCCTACTTGAGAATCATTTGAAGTTCTAGAAGAGGTGACCTTATTTGACTTAGTATTTACCAGTAGTGAGTTACTAGACTCAACAAAGTTAGATGTTACTTGGTAGAAGATTGCTAAATTACAGATTATTTCCGGTTGAGATGATTTCATTTTGACAGTAAGGGTAACCCCAAAGGGGACAGTTTTATTGCCGTGCCGGCTAGTAACTGGCATTATATATAACATTTGAGTTTTATTCCAGCATTCTTTTTTTCCTGTTGGTTATAGTTCAGTTTCTTGTATTCTCTTTTGAACCACCTACCCTGCTGCTCATTCTCTCATGAATGCGATAAATATGCGACACGTGCTCATGTTGGTTCACAAACTGGGCCCTGTAGGTGGAGGGCAAGGAGAGATCAAGGAAAAGCAGTCACTCCAGATGGGTAGGTGGAGGAAGCAGCTCAATGCAGGAGCATTTACATATGAAGCTTGTCTTGGGCAGCTGCAAGACAAGTAGATTTCAACCTTCCAGAACCTTAAAATCTGCATAGAGGCCTTAGCAGGGTCCGCTCACATATACCTGTATACCATCCAGCTGGTGTCAACAACACCTTACTCTCTTGTCCTTGAAAACAGCTCCCACTGTGGGAATGGTGGGCAGAGCATACCTTCCAAGGTCCAGAGAGGGGGTGAGGAGTGTCTGTTTGCCAAGTTCCAGCTCACAGGTCAACGGTGATCATGTCCTTTTAATGACCGCCTCCAATAGTTCATGATATGTATATTATATATATATATATTTTTTTTTTTTTAGTGCCACTCCTGAGGCATATGGAGGTTCCCAGGCTAGGGATGGAATTAGAGCTGCAGCTGCTGGCCTACGCCACAGAAATATGGAATCCAAGCCATGTCTACAAGCTACACCACAGCTCATGGCAACGCTGGATCCTTAACCCACTGAGTGAGGCCAGGGATTGAACCTGCCACCTCATGGATACTAGTCAGGTTTGTTATCACTGAGCCGTGACAGGAACTCCCAGCTCATATATATTTGAGAGTCTGATGTAAGAAGTTGAGAATCTGTTATGTAAAATGTCTGAAGCAGGACCTGGGTAGCTTATTGGGTATGAGTTAAGTGCTGAATTGTAGTATCTTAGTAAATTGTAGTTTATTATTGCTCCTGTAACAAGTTATCACAAACTTAGTGGGTTAAAATGACACACATTTATTCTCTTCTAGTTCTATAGGTCACAATCTAAAATAGGTTATAGAACTGTATTCCTTCTGGAAACGCTAGGAGAGAATTTGTCTTCTTACTTTTTTTAGTTTCTAGAGGATGCTTACATTCCTTGGCTTATGGCCTCATCCTCCATCTTCAAAGCCAACACCATAGCATTTTCCAAACTCACTCTCCCTCTCCTTCTGTGGTCACATTTCTCTCTCCCACCCTTCTTTCTCCCTCTTATAAATAGTCTGTGATAACAGTGGATGCAACTGCATAATCCAGGATGATCTCCTCATCTCAGGATCCTTAGTCTCATCTGCAGTATCCCTTTTACCATATAAAGTAACATATTCCCAGAGTTCCTGTTGTGGCTCAGTGGGTTGCAAACCTGACTAGTAACCATGAGGATGCAGGTTTGATCCCTGGCCTCACTCCTTAGGTTAAGGATCTGGTGTAGGTCACAGATGCGGCTCAGATCCTCTGTGGCTACGGCAAAAGCGGGCAGCTGCAGATCTGATTGACCCCCTAGCCTGGGAACTTCCACATGCCACAGGTGTGGCCCTAAAAAGCAAAAAAACCCAAAAAACAAAACAAAACAAAACAAAAAAACCCCAAACCAGAAAAAAACAAGGTAACATATTCCCAGGTTCTGGGGGGTTAGGACATGGGGAACTGTCAGTAGCTGGTGCTAAGGAAATGGAGAAGTGAGGACAAAAACGTGTTGGGAGCATGTGTGACTGGGTCACTTTGCTGTACGGTAGAAAATTGACAGAACACTGTAAACCAGCTATGATGGAAATAATAAAAATCATTTAAAAGAAAAAAAAAAAACAGTGTTGGGAGTGAGGGAGGAAATCCTTGAAAGCTTAATCAGCTCCTGCTGCCTAACTTCCTGTCTGGTGGTATGTGTGAACCAAGTAGCTTTTGGTAGTGTAAAGAGAAAACATTTTATTTTATTTATTTTTAAAAATCTTTTCTAGGGCTGCACCGAGGCATATGGAGGTTCCCAGGCTAGGGGTCTAGTTGGAGCTACAGTTGCTGGCCTACACCACAGCCACAGCAACGCCGTATCCTTAACCCACTGAGCGAGGCCAGGGATCGAACCGGCAACCTCGTGTTTCCTAGTCGGATTCATTAACCACTGCCACAATGGGAACTCCAGAAAACATTTTAAAGTTTAAGTAATTGTTTTGTATACTATTTAAAGATTTAAAAAAGAGATTTCATTAGGTGAATCTATCAAGGATCCTTAAAAGGAGAATCAAGAAATAAGAGAACATGCACACCCACCCTTCTTCTTGGATCTCAGAAGGGGCAGCTCGGTGCTGACCTGCCATGACAGTGAGATCAGATTGTAGGGACACCTCTCCTGTATCAGTATGTGATTGGCTGTCACTTAGAGGGGAGGAAATAGGATGGTTTGTTGGGGCGGATCATGGCATTGGAAGACAAAAGTAGAAAGCCAGATTTGTTGCACATTTTTCTGTTACTGAACTGGTAAGAGAAGAGGGAGCTTAACTTTCCCTTGCCTGTGGCATTGCTCCCATTATTTCCTTTTGACTCTGAGCATCACAGAGCAGGGGTGGAGCATTGGGAACTAGTCGCTTCATCATTTACACAGTTCAGGAAAGGCATGATGATTCTCTCCTTTGAGGGCTCTTCCCATTGAGAATGAGTGATTGAGAGCAGAAACTTTTTTTTTTGGCCTGGTCCACAGTGTGTGGAAGTCCCTGGGCCAAGAGCAGTGACCTGAGCACAGCAGTGACAATGCCTGCAACACCTGCTGTAGCCCTTAATAGTAATTGTTCAAGGAGTCCCCTGGTTCCCAGCAGGTTAAGGATCTAGTGTTGTCACTGCTGGGGCTCTGGTTACTGCTGTGACACGGGTTCAATCCCTGGCCCAGGAATTTCTATAGTTTTGAGTTCTTTTAATTATAAACTGATATATAGAGAAAAGAATAGGAAAAGAACTCTACATACTGGTTCATAGGAAATGTCTTTATGCACTGTACCTTGTATATCCAGGTCTTCTTCAAGTCTCCTTAGTATCTCTTTACCTTGATTTCTTGTGATTCCTATAGAATCATCAAAATAGGGTTGGATGACAGCATCCCGTTTAAAATAATCGTGGCGCAGCAGAAACAAATCTGACTAGGAACCATGAGGTTGCGAGTTTGATCCCTGGCCTCGCTCAGTGGGTTAAGGATCCAGTGTTGCTGTGAGCTGTGGTGGAGGTCGAAAATGTGGCTTAGATCTGGCGTTGCTGTGGCTCTGGCGTAGGCCAGCAGCTACACCTCCGATTAGACCCCTAGCCTGGGAACCTCCACGTGCCACTGGTGTGGCCCTAAAAAAGGACGAAAGGCAAAAAAATAAAATAAAAATAAAAAGAAATGTTGCCCGTTTTACTGGCTTAAAGGCTAGCACTGCCTCAGTGGTTGGTGGCTGGAATCATCTGATGTTTCACTTACGATCTGGCAGTTGGTGCTAGCTGACGGCTGGCAGCCAGTGGGGTTTTCAGCCAGAGCACTTACATGTGGGCTTTGTATGTGGTTTCTTACTTTCTTCACAACTGTGGTGGCTGTGTTCCAAAAGAAAGGTCCCAGAAGTGTTAGTTGGAGGTGTATCCCTTTTATGACCTACCCTGGACATGAAGCATCACATCTGCTCTAGTTATACAGCCACCTAGATTCAAGGGGAAGAAAGATGGACTCCACCTCTGGATGGGAAGAGTGTCCACATCATAATGTGGAGAGAGCACGTGGGAAGGGATGTCTCAGTGAGGTCATTTCTGGAAAATACCATCTATCACAAGTTCAAGGCATAGGAGATAAGGCTTTTTGGTTAAGACAGGCTTAGAAACCTCTGGAAACAAAAGTCAAATCTCACAAGGTAAATATTTTTCTCCTCTTAGGAAGTCACTACTGCCACCAGGGCCACTACCATGTAATTATTATAACATCGTGTGAGGGTAGGATAGAATTTTGGAGCTTATTTAATCTCTAGCAAGGACATGCCCTGCTTTCCATGGTGAAGTGTAGTCAAAGTGCACATAAAATCCCCCTAAAATTCAATTTACTAATGACTGCTGTGCTCACTCCAATCACTTGCAAGACAATGGGGCTGTGTTCACTAACATTTATTAGTTTTCTACTGCTGCATAACAATTACCCTCAAATGTAGCAGCTTATAACTAAAATCATTTATTATCTCACAAAGCTCATGAGGGTCAGGGGTCTGGGAGTAGCTTAGCTGGGTGGTTCTGGCTCAGAATGTGTCAAGTGGTTGCAGTCAAAGTGTTGGCTGGGGCTCCCCCCTGAAGGCTTGATTGAGGCTGGAGGATCTGGGGCCAAGATGGTTCATTTACATGGCTGTTGGCATCAGTTCCTCCCTGGCTGTTCATAGGACGCCTCGGTTCCTTGCCATGTGGATGTCTCTATGCCGCTTTCTGATTGTCCTCAGGACGTGACAGCTCCCAGAATGAGCAGTCTGAGCCACAACTTCTTTTATGAACCAATCTCAGAAGTCATAAGTTACCCCTTCTGTTACATTCTTTTTGCTAGAAGTTACTAAGTACAGCCTATACTCAAAGGGAAGGGGATCAGCTCCACTTTGTAAAGGGAGGTATATCAAAGAATATGCGGACAATTTTTTTTTTTTTTTTGGCCACACTTGCAGCGTGCAGAAGTCCTCATGCAAGGATCGAACCCACACCACAGCCGTGACCCAAATCACAGCAGTGACAATGCCAGACCCTTAACCCACTGTACCACTAGGTAGCTCCAGTGGGCAAATTTCAAAACCACTACAGCCAATGAGATGGCAAACTTCAGATCTTTTAAACATGGCAAATTTCTGGAAAGATAAAACAGTTTCTAATGTTATGATGAAAATGATTATAAAATACCAGTGATGCAAATAAGGTGATATTGGTGTAGGAATAAACAGATGGATTTATGGAACAATAAATAGCCAAGAACTTAGCATAAATATGTTTTTAGTATGTGATAAAGATGACATCTCAATTCAGTAGGTAAAGGAAACATGATCTATGCTGAAGCAACTGGCTACTTATTTTGGGAGAAAAGTTAATGTCTGATAGCACAGGTTAAAACAGAATAAATACACAGCACACAACGGAATGATAAATAAGTTCCACATGCAATTTTTTTTTCCTTTTTAGGGCCATACCTGTGGCACATGGAAGTCTCTGAGCTAGGGGTCGAATCAGAGCTGCAACTGCTGGCCTCTGCCACAGCCACAGTAATGGCAGATCTGAGTCACATCTGCAACTTACACCACAGCTCACAGCACCGTCAGAGCCATAACCCACTGAGCAAGGCCAGGGATCAAACCCACATCCTCAGGGTTCTTTACCTCTGAGCCATTATGGGAACTCCTCCATGTGAAATTTTAAACATTAAGCAGCAAGAACAACATAAGAGTGAGCATTTGTATGATTTCAGAATGACTTCAGGATTTATTTACTGTAAAAATTGAAAAGTTACGAAGCACAAATTTGAACACAATTCCATAATAACAACATATATATGTATACATATATAGATATAAAATCATTAACAAAATTTTAAAATATTTCCCACACATATTATAAACTGTAGACATTTTACACAAAGACTTAAATCTTAAAACTCTTTAAGCATCTTAGAAAAACTCATGAAATTTAAATGGCTATACAAAGATCAATTTAATTAATATTGTAAAATATAAATAGTTGCTATTTTAAAACCATCAAATTTACAAGTAATAAGAAAAAGAGACAATTTCTAAAGAAAAGGAAGGAAACCATCCCAGGGTTAATCACAAAATTATAGGACCAATACTTTGGTAAATAATTTGTGGAAATGCAAATTAGTGGTCTTGCTGGACTGCAGTTTGGTGACATGTAAGTAGGGGATAAAATATTTTAACCTTAAAGAAGTAATCAGAGTTGCAATAAATTGTATACAAGGATGTTTATCATAGTGATACTTAGAATAGTGAAAAATTGGTAGCCATCTAATTGCCAGTGAGAATAAATGGATATGTTATGACAACCATGTTTTAGAAGGCTACTTCAGCATGGTAGATGTCTGTGTTGCAAGTTAGAGAATGAAGCAGGGTATAGAAACTCATAATAGACATAACGTATAAACTATGCAGATATTATCTGAGGTTCATTTTAAAAGAAATGATTTTTTACTTTTTTCTACTTTTATATGCTTTCCAGCTTTTCTAAAATAGATATCACTATGTTTAAAAATGGAAAAATGTTATTTTATCTATTTATTTGTCTTTTTGGAGCCACAGCCACGGCACATGGAGGCTCCCAGGCTAGGAGTCGAATTGGAGCTGTAGCCACTGGCCTACGCCAGAGCCACAGCAATGCCAGATCTGAGCTGCGTCTGTGACCTACACCACCTCACGGCAACACTGGATCCTTAACCCACTGAGTGAGGCCAAGGATCGAACTTTGTCCTCATGGATACTAGTCAGATCTGTTTCCACTGAGCCGCAATGGGAACTCCAGAAAAATGTTATTTTAAAAATAGCACCATTATCAAGACATTGGCAAGAATGGGGAAAAGAAGGTTTCATACCAGTTCTGCCAAAAAAAATCTTGAATTTTACTCCTTTCTTGAAATTTCCCATTTGTAATGAGAAGAAAGTGAAGATATTGTTTCTAATATTGAAGTATCACCAATTACACTTTTAAAAATGGCAATACAGGAGTTCCTGTTGTGGCGCAGTGGTTAAGGAATCCAACTAGGAACCATGAGGTTGCGGGTTTGATCCCTGGACTTGCTCAGTGGGTTAAGGACCTGGCGTTGCCGTGAGCTGTGGTGAAGGTTGCAGACACGGCTCAGATCCTGCATTGCTGTGGTGGCTCTAGCGTAGGCCGGTGGCTACAGCTCCGATTAGACCCCTAGCCTGGGAACCTCCACATGCCGCGGGAGCGGCCCTAGAAGAGGCAAAAAGACTAAAAAAAAAAAAAATGGCAACACATACCAGATATTTATGTGTTAAATTTTTACAACTTCCCAACACTGTTTAGCTTCCCAATAAACATTTTCCAAGACTCAGCCAATAGAAAGGAGAAAAATAAGAGTTTATGAGTGGACATACAGATGGCCAGCAGGCACATGAAAAGATACTCAATATTGCTAATATTAGAGAAATGCAAATCAAAACTACAATGATGGGCTACCTCATACCAGTCAGAATGGCCATCATTAAAAAACCTACAAATAATTAATGCTGGAGAGGGTGTGGAGAAAAAGGAATCCTCCTACACTGTTGGTGGGAATGTAAATTGGTGCAGCCACTATGCAGAACAGTAGGGAGTTCCTTAAAGAAAAACTAAAAATAGAGTTAGCATGTGATTCTGCAATCCCACTCCTGGGCATATATCTGGAGAAAACTAATTTGAAAAGATACATGCACCTCAATTGTTCATATGATGTTTACAAATAGCCAAGACAAGGAAACAATCCAAATGTCCATTGACAGATTAAGATATAGTACATATATGCAGTGGAATATTACTTATCCATAAAAAATAAAATAATGCCATTTGCAGCAACATAGATGTACCTAGAGATAATCATATTAAGTGAAGTAAGTCAGAGAGAGAAAGACAAATATCATATGATACCACTAATATGTGGAATCTAAAAAAATGATACAAATGAATTTAGTTACAAAACAAAGGTAGACTCACATACATAGAAAACAAATATATGTTACTAAAGGGAGTAGTGGGGCATGGGGGGAAACAAATTAGGAGTGTAGGATCAACACACTACTAATAAATAAAATAGGTAGACAACAAGGGCCTACTATGGCACAGGGAAGTATACTCAATGTTGTGTAATGACCTATAATGGAAAAGAATCTGAAAAAAATATATAAAATATATAAATATATATGTATCTGAATCACTGATGTATGAAACTAACACAACATTGTAAATTAATTATACTTCAATTTTAAAATTGAAATCCAAGCTATGTATGTGTGGTGATGGATGTTAACTAGATTTATTGTTAGGATCATTTTGCAGTGTATACAAACATCTAATTATTATGTTGTATTCTCGAAATACTACAATGTATGCCAATTATTACTCAATTAAAAAAAAATTCAAGGCCAAAAAAAAAAATTCCCAAAAGAGAGATTATGAATGGAAACAAAGAATCATTAGTGCACAAATCATTGGTGCTCTTAGTAGGAATCTCTCAGTTACTTTACAAATAGTTTTGTTTTGTTTTGTCTTTTTGCCTTTTCTGGGCTGGTCCCGTGGCATATGGACGTTCCAGGGGTCGAATTGGAGCCAGAGCCACAGCAACGTGGAATCCGAGCCGAATCTGCAACCTACACCACAACTCACAGCAGCGCTGGATCCCCAACCCACTGAGCAAGGTCAGGGATCAAACCCGGAACCTCATGGTTCCTAGTCGGATTTGTTAACCACTGAGCCACGACAGGCACTCCTACAAATAGTTATCGAATACCCAGTATATACTAATCTCTGTAAAGCACTGTGGGGAGATAACAAAGAAACAGGAATGTTTTTTGCCATCACTTGAATGGATGCATTAATTTAATAAATATGTTTTGAGTGTCTAGTTAAGATAGGCACCGTTTTAGGCACTGGGGATAAATCAGTGTGCCAAACAGAAATACCTGCCCATCGAGAGTTTACTCTCTCTTATTTTTATTGATTTATTTATTTGGTCTTTTTAGGGCTGCAATTGCAGCATGTGGAAGTTCCCAGGCTAGGGGATGAATTGCAGCTGTAGCTGCCAGCCTATGCCCCAGCCACAGCAATGAGGGATCTGAGGTGTGTCTGCGACCTACGCCTTAGTTCATGAAGAGGCTGGATCCTTCCTTCACCCACGGAACAAGGCCAGGCATCAAACCCGAGTCCTCATGGAGCCTTGTCCAGTTCTGCTACCGCTGAGCCCTAACGGGAACTCCCAACTTTCTCTGGTTTTAAATGATAATATCTTATTTTCAGGGACTTCGCTGTATGTGGGAGCTAGATATAGGTTCTATTTCCTAGTAGTAAAGGAAAGTAAATGGTAAATCCAAATGCCCAAGTTTATCATTTTTGTAGGAGTTATTTCCTGCCATTTCCATGAGCCCAGAAACTCCCACATTTCCTAGTTCAGTAAATGTCTCTTCATTACCTTATTTAATGCATCTTTCAGCTCTTGGTTTCTCATGCTGTAGATCAAGGGATTCAAGACAGGGGTGACAAAGGTGTAGACAACGGACACCACGCGGCCCATTTCTGGGTTGTAGCTGGAGCTGGGGCGTAGGTAGATGAGGCTACAGCAGCCGTACTGGAGGAGAACCACAGTCAGGTGAGAAGAGCAGGTGGAGAAGGCCTTGCGCCGTCCCTCCGTGGAGCGGATTTTCAGGATGGCGGCCACGATGAAGATGTACGAGACGGAGATCAGAGAGAAGGGGATGGTAAGGACGATGACGCTAACGATGAAGATCATGGCTTCTGGCGTTCGAGTATCTCCGAACGCTAGCCGCAAGATCGGGAGTACATCACAGTAGAAGTGAGGGATTCTGTTGTGGGCGCAAAACGGCAGATGGAAAATAAGAACGGTCAGTTGTAGGGCTAGAATGAAACCAAGGACCAGGGCTCCCACAGCCAGCTGGGCGCACAGCTGCCATCTCATGATGAGACTGTAGCGCAGGGGATCCCTGATGGCTACAAACCGATCATAAGCCATGATCCCCAGGAGGATACAGTCAGCACTGCCCAGAAGGACAAAGAAGAACATCTGTGCGCCACAGCCGGTGACAGAGATGGGTATTCTCCCCATGGTCAGGAGGTTGACCAAAGCCAGGGGGGCAACAGTGGAAGAGTAGAAGATCTCCAGAGCCGCCAAATTGGCCAGAAAGAAATACATGGGCGTGTGGAGCGAACGCTCAGCCCAGACAGTGAGAAAGATCGTGGCATTACCAATGAGACTTCCAACATACATGAGCAGGAAAGCCACAAAAATCAGCATTTGTATCTCCAGAATGGGTGAAAATGGGTGAAAGTAGAACTGGATCTCTTTGGTTCGGTTTTCGTTCCCCATGAAAGAGGCACATTGGCTTTTCTAGAACAAAAGAAAGAAACATACTAGGAAAGTGCTGCTTTAGGAGGAAGCTGATGATACTATTTTAGCATCTAATGAGTGCTGTTTAGCATTTAATGATTTTGAAGATGAGTTTATGTTGGGCAGGCCACTCTCTGTTCTTGCCTGTATTCATCCGCTCACATTTTCAGGACAGTTGGCTGAGGTTAACTCTAAAGTCTATCACTATAAGTAAGTCAGAAAAAGAAAGGCATATGATACCACTTATATGTGGAATCTAAAGTATGGCACAAATGAACCTAAATACAGAACAGAAATAGACTCATGGACAAGGAGAACAGACTTGTGGTTGCCAAGGGGAGGGGAAGGTAGTGGGAGGGACGGGCAGTTTGGGGTTGTTAGATGCAAACTATTACATTTAGATGGATAGGCAATGAGGTCCTACTGTACAGCACAGCGAACTATATACAATCTCTTGGGATAGAACATGATGGAAGGTAGTATGAGAAAATATATATTATGACTGGGTCACTATGCTGTACAGCAGAAATTGACATGACACTGTAAATCAACTATACTCTAATTTAAAAAAATAAAGTCTATCACGGAGTTCCCGTCATGGCACAGTGGTTAACGAATCTGACTAGGAACCATGAGGTTGAGGGCTTGATCCCTGGCCTTGCTCAGTGGGTTAAGGATCTGGTGTTGCTGTGAGCTGTGCTGTAGGTTGTAGACGTGGCTTGGATCCTACGTTGCTATGACTCTGGCGTAGGCCGTGGGAAGCGGCCCTAGAAAAGACAAAAAAAAGTCACTATGAATAAGAGCCAAGGTAATTTTAATTTGCCAGTGTAGCAATTGAGCTCAGGATTTTGACTTCATTTTTGTTTTGCAAGAACAAGCTGGACTAAAACCCCTGAGCCTCTAAATGTATACATTGCCTAGCATTAATATACTGGCTATCAAATATAAAGACATAATGATCTTGATCTTGATGTATATTCTATAATATACATCAGTGTCATAATGTGCTTCGTTTTTCTCTGGAGGATTATCTTCTTAGAAAAAGAGGTGCCAAGTCAATAGCACTGAACATGATGACTTCATTACTGGCTTATTGTTGCAGAGAAAGTGCTGAGCCGTCTAGTACGTTGACCTTTAACTGTAGGCACAACACTCCTGTACCGTTTATGAGCTTTCTCTGTTTCTAACAAACACTAAAGCAAAGTACAGAGGAGTTCTAGCTTTGGGGGGTTTATAGAAATTCTTCTCATCACTATTGGACAATGCCCACATTCTTATAATGATAAATACAATATCTTGAATATCTTTAAAACAAACTTACTTCATTTTTATGATAATTTGTTTGATATGTTTTATTTCTCATAGATAAATAATCTCTTGCAGCATAAGGACTGTATCTTATTCTTCCTCCTCTGATGCCTACTATGCTCACCAATAAATGTTTGTTGAGTGTGTAAATAACTAATGTCTTTTCACAACCTGGGTAGGTTTTCATTTAGGCAGAGCATGTGGTTTTATAAAATGTGACTTAGGGCTCCTGTATGGAAAACACTCCTCTTATAAGCCCGATCCAGCTTAATTCCTTTGTGTTTAGAAAACCTGGTCACTAAAAAATGTGCCCATCTTTATAAGCAGTCATTAGTTTGACCTTAAATAATTCAGTGCTCAAATCTCCAACTATTTTCCTGTCTATGGAAAATATATCCCCTCTCTCCATCTCCCTGATTCTCTGCTTGAAGGAGGTCAGGCTGATGTGCATTTCTGGTCTGGGTCTCACCACCAAAAGGAATTGAACATTGAATGTTAAACTTTCTCTAGACTATTGGGAGTAGCTTAGTCTAGGCTAAACTCTCAAAGGGAAACTAGAGAATTTAAAACAAGGCTCTTGTTTCAGATGCTTTGTAGCTGTTGTCACACCCATAAACATTCCTTCTGCCCAGCAATCACCACGTGACAGGTCACCCACACTCTCGATGTGTTTGGTTCATTGCTGCTTAGACTTAGGTCAGGCTCATCCTTAAGGGAAGGACGTTCAGACATTTACCTAAGGGGTAGTCTTTGAAGAGTCTTGTAAAGACTCTCATTCATAAAATTATTTTTTTCCCCAATAAGAAAATGTAGCCAGCTAAAATGAAAATGTGAGCTAAGATGAAGGGGAGGTGAGTGTATGAATTAAGAGGGTCTGGTGTAATACCTTTTTATCTTTCAGTAGCATCTTACCTGATTTTACTTGCCAGAATCAGTTCAGCTTCTTTTTCAGGCCCTGGAAAGAGAGAACATTGTAGAGCACTGTGCCCTGGGGAGGAGGGAATGCCGTAAACTGGAGACTTAAACTTGGAGAATGACTAGATATCTTCCAGCCACTCAGGGACGATTTGTTAAAGGCCACTTTATACTTTTTCAATGTACCTTTGTTCCACTAGCTTATTAAATTTTGTCAAAATGTTCAGCAGGTAGGATAGCTATCAATCCATCTTGTGGCTAGGGCACAGAAAGCATAATTACCTTGACATTATCTTGCTGGAATTTAAAGGTGGAAGAGATCCCAGCATTTAGGATCTCCTTGTATGTATCAACAATTACACAAATCTTGGCTTGATTCTTGTCACAGGACCCTGAACCATGTGTGATCTTGTCACTGAAAACTCCCAGGGAACACAGGACAAACTGGCAAATGGCTTTCCCCCAGGTCATGACCTTAGTGATGCTAGAGGAAAAGATAGAGAATCCCACGCAGAATTTCTAGCTAATTCCCAGTGTCTATAAGGGGTCTATGGTTGGGGCTACTCTAAAAATACTACGGATTCAAATAAAGATGACATAGCAAGAACTGGCTTAGCCTATAAGGGGTTCAGATATGCTCAGATCCAAAGCTGTGGTTACAGGCACTGAAAGCCACCAATCTCTGGTTCTTGAAAACATGATCATACTAACTGGTCTGCAGAATCGACCGGAAAGTCTAGTAGGGTGAAGACCTTGATTACTGGAGTCAGGCAGACCTGGGACCATCACCTGGCTCTGCTATTTTCCAGCTGTGTGAACTTGACAACTTTATCGCTGCACCTCAGTTTCTTCAAAGCACAAATAATTAACATCTATCCCATATAGTCGTCATAAAGAGTAAATGAAGTAATGGTTATGGAGTAATTTGTATAGTGTCTGGTGTTGTCATGACTGGCTAGCTCTTATCATAACTCGTTTTTCAAAAGCTGTACTAGTGGCCCTTTGGGAGTCTTGCCGTAGACAACATGAGTGCTTTTTCTGGTGTAATAGTGTATAAAAACCCAATGTGGGAGTTCCCTTGTGGTGCAGCAGGTTAAGAATTGGTGGCATGGATTTGACCCCAGTCTACTCCTGACTTCCACATGCAAAATAAATAAATAAATAAATAAATAAAACAACCCCAATGATTCCCACCCCCACACAGCCAGCCGGGCTTTCAATTCTCTATGTGCAATAATATGTCTTCCTGCATCTGATTATCTGCACAGGACAAAGTATAAGTATGTTGGTGTGGCATTGTTATAACTCCAGTTTGAACAAGTACAATCTAGTCCTGTGAAGGAATCCAGCAGCCGTAAACATATTCCTGACCCTGAAAGTTCCTTTGTGGCACACAGTGGGTTAAGGATCCAGTGTTGCTGCAGCTATGGCACAGGTTGCAACCGCGGTGTGAGTTCAGTCCCTGGCCCAGGAACTTCCACATGCTGCCAGTGCCAGGAAGAGGGGGGAGATATTCCTGACTCTGTCAAAAATTCCCAGTGTCTTTACCTTTTCAGATTTAATTACCTGACCTAGACTGTTCGGAAATTATATTTTCTCTTATTTAACATTCTCCAAGGAGGGGCTCACAGCTCTCATAATTTTATGCATATCATTGTACACTTACCACTGAGTACCAGACTACGGGAGATGATGTAAGAATGAACACATGAATGAATGAATAAATGAATGATTTCTTATTTCCATCTGCTAGGAAGAGAGAATATGTAGCATAGCCTGGGAGATTTTGAGGTTCTCGTAAGGACTAGTTCAAGTAGGGTCTTTATTTGTTTCTCCGTAAGAAGCAAAAGATAGTAGGGAACTTCTGTAGACCATCCTGAATCTTGGAACCAGAGCCAAAAGCATTTTTCACCCGGACCACACAGATTTGTGTTGAATAATGGGATCTTAAGGAGTTGGCTTGTTTACTCATGAAATGATCATTGCCATTCTTGTGACTAGATGCATAGCCTTTCAGCTCACTTTATTTTGAAATTATCAGATGTTTTTCTGCTCTGAACCCAAACTGAGGATTGTTCAATGTGCAGTTACACTTTTCTTTCCTTTTTCTTTTTCTTTTTTCTTTTCATCTTTTTGTCTTTTAGAGCCACACCTGCAGCATATGGCATTTCCCAGGCTAGGGGATGAATCGGAACTGTAGCTGCCGGCTTACACCACAGCCACAGCAACACAAGATCTGAGCGGCGTCTGTGACCTACACCACAGCTCAGACAACACTGGATCCTTAACCCACTGAGCGAGGCCAGGGATTGAACCTGGATCTTCATAGATGCTAGTTGAGTTCCGCTAACCTCTGAGCCAGGATGGGAACTCCCAGTTATGCTTTTCTTTTCTTTTTTTCTGAGGCTGCACCTGCAGCATATAGAAGTTCCCAGGCTAAGGAGAATTGGACCTACAGCTGTTGGCCTACGCCACAGCAACGGCAACGCAGAATCCAAATCCAAGCTGCGTCTTCGACCTACACTACAGCTCACAGCAACGCTGGATCCCTGATCCACTGAGCGAGGCGAGGGATCGAACCCAAATCCTCATGGATACTACTTGGGTTCATTTCTGCTGCGCCACAGTGGGAACTCCCATTACACTTTTCTGATCCTCTTTGTCTATCTTCAGATTGTGAGAACAAAGTCTCATGATAAATGGCAGGTCCATAGTTCACTGATTATCTGGATAGAAAGTAAAAACTTAGATCAAAACTCTGTGGTGCTGCCGGTCTTCCAGATTTTTGCAGATGTTACAAAAACTAAAGATCAGACATAATTTTTATTTTTCTAAGGGATAATTTTGTTATTATGAAGAACTCTGATAGAATCTGTGTCATTACTATTATCTCTGTTATCATAGTTGGTTCTTGAGCACAGAGGTAAGGAATCTGACACCCTAAAAGGCAGCTAAGAGAGATGTTGGGTTTGGCTGAGAACTTACCTTCCTCTAGAAGAATGAACCCATCTTCTAATCCAAGTGTAATTTCTGAAGATTTCTTTTGGTCCTCAAGCCTTTACAACTCCTGCAGGGATCTTGGGGACTAATCTCTTGGGTGTCCCTAGTTCCCTGCCAGGTTGTGGCATACACCTTATCACCACTGTTCCTTCTCAGAAGTCAGATTCGGCTTCAGGAATTTCTGCTAAGTCAAACACCTCTTCAGCAATTCTGCATCTTGCTCTGTTTTAGTTGGAATGAAGCATTCTCTTTTTGGAGCCTGGTCACTAGAAGTGTTTCCCAATCCACGTGCAAATTTACCTCTTCAACCTCAATTCATAGCCCTTAGGAATTCAAAGCAGGAAGAGCTAAGAGGAACTCACTAGCCACTGATTTGTAGCTTTTAATGAGAAGATTTCATTGGTACTCTGCCTTGGTGATGTCATCCCCGTTCTTAGGGTGTTATGTGGGTGTTAGAGTCTATAAGAGTGTCACTAAACCAGAAAATAACAACCAGAATAGCCTAGGTTCTAAAGTAAGAGCACTACTGTCTTTTGTTTGTTTGGTTATGCCTGGCATGCAGAAGTTCCTGGGCCGGGGATAGAATCCATGCCACAGCCGAAACCAGAGCCACAGCAGTGACAATGCCAGATCCTTAACCCCATGAGTCATGAGGGAACTCCACTAATACCATGTTTATAAATAAAAAAACATATTAAATAATATGACATCTAATTACCTAAAGAGTTGATAAATTGGCTCAACCATCTGATTATTTTGATGCAAGCACCTTGAAATTTTATGTGACAAAGGCAAAATTTTGGATTAACAGAATTATCTCATCGCTTTTCAGATGTTCTGAAGTTATGTGGACACAACTACAGGGTGTGTCTTTTAACTTTTGAAATCATTATTTTTTTTCTATAAAAAGTTGGTTTGATATCACTACCACCATGGGGGATGCCACCATTATTTTCAAGGGACTTGAAATTTTCCTTTATTATAGAAGGGGTAAGTCAGAGGAAAAAAAAATTAACAAATTCTTATGGATTAAAAAAAAAATGTTTGGAGTTCCCATTGTGGTTCAGTGGTTAACGAACCCAACTAGCATCCATGAAGACGCAGATTCCATCCCTGACCTCACTCAGTGAGTTAAGGATCCACTGTTGCCATGAGCTGTGGTGTAGGTTGCAGACGCGGCTGGGATCCCATGTTGCTGTGACTCTGGTGTAGGCCGGCAGCTACAGCTCCTATTGGACCCCCTAGCCTGGGAACTTCCATAGGCCATGGGTGCGGCCCTAAAAAAAGACAAAAAAAAAGACCAAAAAAAAAGTTCATTTAGGACGACCCTGGTGGTTCATTGCATTAAGGATCAGGAATTGTCACTGCTGTGGCTCAGGTCACTGCTGTGGAGCAGGTTCGATCTGCATGGATGTGTGGACAAGACCAAAAAAATTCATTTAAAAATAATGTGGGAGTTCCCATCGTGGCGGAGCAGGAACGAATCTGACCAGGATCCATGAGTACCCAGGTCCATTCCCTGGTCTTGCTAGTGGGTTAAGGATCCGGTGTTACTGTGAGCTGTGGTGCAGGTTGCAGATTTGGCTCAGACCTGACGTTGCTGTGCCTGTGGTGTAGGCTGGCAGCTACAGCTCCAGTTCGACCCCTAGCCTGGGGACCTCCATGTGGCCCTAAAAAGACAAAATAAATAAATAAATAAATAAAATAATGTAAAATATGCACATATCACAAAATGTTTTCTAGGTGCTCTTACATTACTAACACTTTTATTCTAACACTATTCTGTGAAGTTCAGATTATCATTCCTGTTTTACAGACGAATTAATAGAAGCCCACTCAGGCTACATTAGGTGCAGTACTTGAGACAGGACTGAAATCCAGATTTAATAACTTGAAGTCCTTTTTCTTTTATTATATTAAGCTGCCTGTAATTTGTATTATTATGGCTATAATGATTGTTCCTACTTGTTATTGATATTAAGTCCTATAGGTTTAATTTTATTAAAATTTCTTTCAAGTAACACTTCTTTTTTATTACGTGTTTCTCTTGGTTATACAACCCCTAGAAAAGGATTATGTCCAAAGTCACTTGGCTTATAAAGAATCTTTGAATTAGAAAAAGATGCTTCTGGCCAGAATGGCCATCATCCAAAAGTCTACAAACAGTAAGTGCTGGAGACGGTGTGGAGAAAAAGGAACCCTAGTACACTGTTGGTGGGAATGTAAATTGGTGCAACCACTGTGGAAAACAGTATGGAGAGGCCTCAGAAAACTAAAAATAGAATTACCACTTGATCCAGCAATTCCACTCCTGGGCATCTATCCAGAGAAAACCATGACTCAAAAAGACACATGTACTCCAGTGTTCATTGCAGCACTCTTTTCAATAGCTAAGACATGCAAACACCCTAAATGTCCATCAACAGAGGAGTGGATCAAGAAGATGTGGTACATATACACAATGGAATATGACTCAGCCATTAAAAGGAACGAAATACCAGCATTTTTAGCAACATGGATGGACCTAGAAATTATCATGCTACGTGAAGTTAGCCAGACAATGAGATGCCGACATCAAATGCTTTCACTGACATGTGAAATCTGACAAAAGGACAGAATGATCTTTGCAGAACAGATACTGACTCACAGACTTTGAAAAACTTAAGTTTTCCAAAGGAGACCGTTCGGGGGGTGGGGGGATGCACTGGGGTTGTGGGATGGAAATGCTATAAAATTTGGTTGTGATGATCATTGTACAACCATAAATGTAATCAAACTCATTGAGTAATAAAAAAAGAAAAAAGATGCTTCTTTTTCAAGTTAAAAAATAAACTAGAAAATTCTTTGTTTTTCAATTCACTTAGAACAAATATAAATTCTTTCCATATACAGATCACAATTATTGAATGTAAATAATAGAAACATTGAATTTTTAGTTACAATAAATATGTACTCAAAGTTAATAGGATATAATAATTTTCTGTAAAATATTTACACATCTTGCTTTCTTGGAAATGAAAATTTTATTTTTTCAATGCTTACTAGTTCTAATATCTCATTTTTTAATAGATGTTGTCGCTAGATTTGACAACCTTCTTCCTTATGCCATTGTAGACCTCAAGTTTTTAAACAAATATTAAATTTGAGAAGCCATGCTCTCCACTAGCAACTGACATTGGTAAAGTTAAACCTGAGTTAAAAAATCCTGAGAACTACATAGCATTTGAAAATGTATCTAGTAAATTATTACTGTAAACATATCATGCTATTAAAACAAAACTTTTTTTTCTTTTTATGGCTGAACCTGAGGCATATGGAAGTTCCCAGGCCAGGGGTCAAATCAGAGCTTCAGCTGCTGGCCACAGACACAGCCACAGCAATGTCCAGATCTGAGCTGCACCTGCAACCTACGTCTTAGCTTGTGATAATACTGATCCTTAACCCACTGAGCAAGGCCTGGGGTCAAACCCGAATCCTCATGATGCTAGTCATACTCTTTTTTGTCATTTTTTTTTTTTTTTTTAGGGTCGAATCAGAACTGCCAGCCTATGCCACAGTCACAGCAACACCGGATCCTTAACCCAATGAGCGAGGCCAGGGATTGAATCCGACCACCTCATGGTTCCTAGTTGGATTCATTTCTGCTGCGCCATGATGGGAACTCCCAGATTCTTTTTTTTAAATTTCTCGATGAATTTTATTACATTTATAGTTGTACAACGATCATTGCAACCCAAACTAATCAGATTCTTAACCTGATGAGCCACAATGGGAACTCCCTAAAACAAAAATTTTATGCTAGAGTTTAGAAAAGTATTTAAGGTTCTAATTCCTCATGTACTGAATTTACTTCAGCATCACATTCTTTATTACATTCATCAATTTCAATCATGAATTTTTATTTATGTCTATAGTGGTTCACTCTTTTATATAATTCTTTAACTTACACATGTCAGCTAGGATTCTGAAAAGACCACAAAGTTCTCTTAGTAGTATAAACTTTTCTTTGAAAGATAATATTGCTGTATCTACTAGAGAAAAACAGTAAATTGATTTGAAACTACATTTTAGGAGTTCCCATCATGGTGCAGTAGAAACGAATCCGACTAGGAACCATGAGGTTGCGGGTCCGATCCCTGGCCTTGCTCAGTTGGTTAAGGATCCGGTGTTGCCCTGAGCTGTGGTATAGGTTGCAGACGTGGCTTGGATCTGGCATTGCTGTGGCTGTGGTGTAGGCCGGCAGCTGTAGCTCCAATTAGATCCTTAGAAACTACATTTTTAGATAAGAGATGAAATGATTGTGGGAGTCACAGTTTACAGTTGAAATGAATTTGCTCTTTTTTTTTTTTTTTTTTTTTACCTTTCTAGTATGGCAAAGTTGCCATAAGGTTCAGAGGCTCTGAGAAATTTAACATCGCTGGTTTGTTTTGAAAGAAGTTATTTGTTCTTGCTTTATGTACAATGCATTTTAATAGTGCCTGCCTCATCTCATATTGCCTAAAAGATTAATATACATGAAATATGCCAAATTATGTTGGACAAGTGAATTTAAAAGATCATTTCTAAAGTATATCTTATCCAGCATTGCTGCAGCTGCAGCATAGTTTGCAGCTGAGGCTCAGATTTAGTCTCTGGCCTGGGAACTTCCATGTGCCATGGGTGCAGCCATTTAAAAAAAAAAAAAGTCTATTATTGGCTTGCGTTCTAGAAACTGTATTCTCTTGATATCGCCAATCATCTTCTAAAAGCATTGCTTATTGCCTTTTCTGTGTTTTTAGAGGTGTGGAAGCAAGCTTACCTTTTCTATTACATATTTGACAGTAGTTCTGAATTTGCATTTGGTAAATGTGCCTTCAATATGTTCTAGGATTTTGTCGGAATTGAAAAATGTTTTGTCTCCTGGCTGATGTAAAAGTTCAGTGGTAAAAAAGAGAGTTTTACTACAATGTTCACTATAAAATGGTCTAGAATGTTGTAGGGATCTTCTCTCAATCTAGTATGTATTCCATTCAAATTTATACAATTGCCATGGATTGCATCCACTCAAATTACTTTTATCTGGAGTAAGCTCTTTTTAGCCGACAAAAAAAGAAAAAATAGCTTACTTATGCATCTAGTACGAATGTTTATTACATTGTATGCCATCAACAAATGGTATCCTCTACGATCCAATTGCAAAATCTCTCCATATTCTGACGCATATATTAAATACTAATCGTTTACGTTATTTTTCTGCTTTGTGGCTCACTGTTATCCCTGTTTAAAAACAAAAATCCCTACTTGCCGTTCAAGACCCTTTGTAAATTCTTTTCTTGCTTCTTAAACTCCATTTGATTTTGCGGTAGAATTCCAATTTTGCTCTGTATTCTAGTCAAGCGGTTTCTTAAATAGTCCTATTCTTTCCCATTTCCATGCCTTTGCTCATCTCATTCCATCCTACTAGAACATGTCCCCTGGGCACTTCCTGTCAAACTCCTATCCTAAAGTTCTTATTTAAAGAGGTGCTTTCCTCCAGAAAGTCTCTCCTAATAGCATAATTAGGAACAGGTTTTTCTTCAACTTCCATCAACCTTTCCTATTGGCATTCTATCTTATAGGTAATTACATACCTAAAAAATTTATTATACTACATAGCTGATTAAAGTCAAACACAATGTTGAGCTTTTTTTTTTTTTTAATCTGCGTATGTGTTTAATAGATATTTGTTAATTAAAATCCATCTTCTTGGGCATATAAATACCGAAACATCAAAGAGGGTCTGACAATATGGGAAGAGCTACTTTAGACTGGAAAGTCTTGATCATTCCTGAGACTCACAGTAGATTTTTGTTCAACAAATACTGGCTTTGAGTGTTTTCATTGTGCTAGATATTATGTTAGCATTAGAGTTTGCAACTGACCTGAAAAGTGGAGACAACAAACAGGAACCTAGAGGAACTGTCCCCCGAAGGAGCAGAACTTTGAAAAAGAAAAAATTGGGGACTGCTTTTAGTGAGAGGAGAGATTTTAAAAGAAATAAACTTCATGGGAAAATGGCCTCAGTTAATGAGAGCATACAGAATGATAAGGAAAACCTGGGGAGATTAGGTAGA
Organism: Phacochoerus africanus; assembly: GCF_016906955.1. Classification (NCBI taxonomy): domain Eukaryota; kingdom Metazoa; phylum Chordata; class Mammalia; order Artiodactyla; family Suidae; genus Phacochoerus; species Phacochoerus africanus. Next base: position 11,752,074 of record NC_062547.1, on the reverse strand, counting down.
GGTGCTGCTGAAGAGCCAAAGATGAACACATCACATTACAGTTAAGAATTATGGAGTTCCCTGGTGGCTCTTCAGGTTAAAGATACAGCATTGTCACTGAAGAGGCTTGGACCACTGCTGTGGCACAGGTTCTATCCCTGGCCTGGGGCCACTGCTGTGGCACAGGTTCTATCCCTGGCCTGGGAACTACCATATACCATGGGTGTGGCCAAAAGAATTATAATATGAATTAGATCAACTTAAAAAAACTATTAGTACACATGTTTCAGGCAAATTGAACAAATCAGAGTTCAGAATTGGATATCCTGGAGCTCAGAGCCACTGAAGCTTCCAGTAGGCATAAAAGTCAATATAAGGTCAATATAGAGTTGCCAAAAGCCATAAAGATTGCAAACTACCTTTTTCTCTAGGAGACCAGGAACCAGAAACTGGAACTGCTGCAGAACTTATGTGGAGAAAGACTGAGACCATGTTGGATGTTCTTGGGTTTCTTCTCTAAACCAAGGTAAGAAGCAGATTTTGGGGTGTGTGGGGGACAATGATTATCTCCAGATATAGGGGTTCTGCCAATCCTGGTATTATCTCATGATGGAAAAGAGATTTTGTGCGATGTCCACTTTTCAAATTCAAAGGAGAGCAACACAACTAAAGTTGGATACCCTACTAATTGTACCTACAACGTCAATCTGCGATTGGACTTCATTTACCATAAAATAAGAAATATGTTTTATAAAACTATTGCACTTTCAATTTAGCTTTGATAACAGGAAACTTGAAGATCCAGGGACTTTCAGGAGGAAGAAGAATAATCATTGTGTGAGACCCCAGGATGTAAAACAAAAACTGAAAAGAAATTATGGATAGAGAGCTTTTCAGTAAAAGAGGAACATCTAGATTGGTTCTGGTTCTGGGTAAAATAAAGTAAGCATCATTTACCCTGTCCCTCCCATTGAATGTTGCAATCAACCCTGGACAAAAAGCAAGGACAGCCACCTGAGGACTCTGGAAAGCAAATAGCAGCAGGCAGTTTGGGGAAGAAGACCAGAATTAAGCACAACTGAACTGGTGGTGGGTTTACCCCATTTTGTTCCCTCTCCAGTATTCCTTGGCCTGGACCCAAGGCAGCTTGAAACCCAGAAGTGGGTGTCACCATGGAGAGACTGGGCTCCAAGAGAAACTATCTAGCCCAGACCTGAGCAGTGAGACGGGAGCTGCTGCTGGTGGTGATGGCAGCGATGGGACCCACAGGCATCTAAACTCCAAGGGAGCGGATGTTCTTCAGTCGAAGGGCTTGTCCCTAGAAGGTAGGGTGAACCCCTGTGGATTTTTTTCCCCTCGTCCCTGTGTTCCAGCTGCTTGGACTGAGAGGGTGCTGTCAAGGGAAATTCCCCTCCGTGTAGAGTAAATAAAGCCCGAGTCTTCGGACCAAATAGAAGACCATCAGGGACCTGGAAAGTACCAGGGAGATTTCAGAGAGGGAGGAGCTTGGGAAAATGAGCTGATAGATTGTTTACGAACTCCTGGGCTTCCCTCCTGAGCCACTAATGAGTGGAAATGAATCCACACAGTGTACTAAAGACTTTGAGAACTGAACTCAGAGATAAATCACTTGTCAGACTGGTCACTGGGTAGTGCACAAGTGGAATGATCTGAATCTCACATCAAAGGCTTTGAAAAGTTCCTGTGTGGCTCAGTGGGTTAAGTATACGATGTCACTACAGTGGCTCTGGTCACTGCTATTGTGAAGGTTCAATCCCTGACCCAGGAACTTCTGCATGCTGCAGGTGTGGTGAAAAAACAAAAAAAAGAGAGAGAATAAAAAGAGGGAGTTCCTGTTGTGGCTTAGTGGGTTAAGGACCTGATATTGTCTCTGTGAGGATTCGGGTTTGATCCCTGGCCTCACTCAGTGGGTTAAGGCTTTGGCGTTGCCGTGAGCTGTGGTGTAGGTTGCATATGTGGCTTGGATCCAGTGTTACCATGGCTGTGGCTTAGGCCGCAGCTGCAGCTCTGATTAGATCCCTAGCCTGGGAACTTCCATATGCCACGGGTGCAGTCCTAAAAAGAAAAAGAAAAAAACCCAAAAAATAGAGAACCAAAGGCTTGAAAAGTGGAACTGACGTTAAACCATGACATAAAGGGGTGGTGGTAGTAAGAAAACTTTCTATCCTTTAAATCTAATGACAAGAGAAATTATTGAGACTTGTGATAGTAACCATGCCAGCTCTAATCTCCCGGAAGAGAGTGAGGATGGGAAACAGGTGGTAAAGAGTTGGGGAGAGTTGTGAAAGCTGATCACACCCCAGCTGGACCACTTTCTAGAGCAGTGGATCTTAAAACTTTATTGTGTTTCAGAATCACAAGGAAGGCTTGTTAAAACTCAGGTTGCTGGACCCCACCTTCTCCTGTATCTGATTAAGTAGCTCTGGGGTTGTGGGGGGGTAGAGCTTGAGAATTTGCATTTGTAAAGGTTTCCAGGTCTGCTCCTGGCCTTGGGAATTGTACTTTGAGGATCACTGCTGTAAAGTAGCATGGCAGAGGAACCCACCTGGTTCTAGGTGCATATATATCACTAATTAGAATAAGTGAGAAGCCGGGCAGAAACCTCTATGAGGTACCATTTTTGTCTAGCAATTATGTGTTAGATAGTGTTGCCCACGCGTGCACACACGCACGCAGACACACACACACACACACACACACACACACACACACACACCACACACACACACAGAGTTGGCCCCTAACCCTAACCCTAACCTCCAGGAACAGCTCCTTCAAATTTGCCTTCTTTTTCTTCATCTCCTCCTCCACCCTCTCATCCTCTCTCTTTGTTCTCTTTCTTCTACTTCTTCCCCAGCAAAGATTGTAGTAAGTGTTGAAAGAATATGTATAATTTCCCTGACCTCCAGAAAAAACAACTCCACCTTCTCTCATTTCCCCTCCCTCTTCCTCTTTCCCTGCCCTCGTCTCCTTCCCCTCCTCTACGTCCTCCTTATTTTAGATACAATAACAAAACATAGCTGGAATTTTCATAAGAACAAGAAGGATTTTCACCAGAGTGATGACTCAGAGGAGGTCACAGTTTTTCTTCAAATAATTATTCACAAGTTGTTGCAGCATTGGGCACTGGATTCTTTTGCCCGTAGATCCCATAATACCTTTTGGCTCATTTAACAATTAGCCACACATTCCTGAATGTTCCAGATGAATAATGCATCTAGTTGGGATTCACCAATTCAGTTCCAATTTTTATAAACTGAACATACAACATCCATCCATCAATCCATCAGTCTCTGGAAATCCCTGGTGGTTCAGTGGGTTAAGGATCTAGCATTGTCACTGCTGTGCCTCTCGTTACCCTGTCCAGGGTTTGATCCCTGCTCCTGGAACTTCCGCATGCCCCAAGTGAGGCCAAAAAAAAAGGTGAATACCTGGAAAATCAAACTAGAGAGCCCTTTTGTTTGCCCACCCACCCTTGTATTGCTACAACTACATAGTCAGGCCTCTTTTGTTCTTGGGACTTGGAGAGGAAAGAGACAGAATTTGAGAAAAATAGCAGATGAGCTAGTTTTAGCAAGTTCCGTGAGAAACAGGAAAGAGTCTTTTCAAATGTCAAGAAAGAGAACAAAAAACTATATTTACAATCTTTTTCATTCTTTTCATAATTTTCCTGTTTAGAAAACTATCCAGGGATAGAACTTTCTTAACCTACCTATAAAAACAGCATCATCACATCGTATCTGAACTTAACGAGCAGAAATAGTAGAGAAGTTTTATGTACAAAAACATGTTCATTATTTGTATTACTAAAAAAATTGGAAATACCTAAAATATTTAGTTTGGGGAGAATGGTTGGACTCTGTATTAATCCACTATTGCTGCAAAGATGTTTTACAGCAAATTGACCCCAAACCTAGGGACTTATGAGCATGTTTTTATTTATTTACTTATTTTAAAACATTGTTTGTGCACATGATTCTGTGCCAGCCTGGAGAGCTCTGCTTCAGGCTGCAGAATGGATAGACTTGGCTTCAGACTTCAGATTGTGTTCAGGTCTGCAGCACATGTCTTGTTTTGGGACCAAACTGAAGAGTCATGCTTCCTGGAGCATAGTTTTCTCATTGTGATACAGAAAGGTAAGGGGCTTAGTCAAACTAAGGAAGCATGTCTGAACTCTGTGCTCCATAATGTCTGCTAACATTCCATTGGTCAGAGAATCACATAACTAAGACCACTGTCAATGAATTGGGCCAAGTTAATCTGCCAGGTTCCCGCTGAGGGAGAGAGTAAAGACTTGTGAACAGCAATCCAAATCTGGGACACACTTTTACAATCACATGATGAGATCTTTTTCTTTTCTTTCTTCTTCTGCTTCTTCTTCTTTCTCTTCTTCTTTTTCTTCTCCTTCTCCTCCTCCCCCTCCTCCCTCTCCTTCTCCTCTTCCTCCTCCTCCTCCTTCTTCTTCTGCCACACTCTCAGCATATGGCACTTCCCAGGCTAGGGACTGAATCTGACCATAGCTGTGACCTACGCCACAGCTGTAGCAACATTGGATCCTTAAGCCATTGCACGATGCCAGGGATCAAACCCATGCCTCCGCAGCAACCTGAGCCACTGCAGAGACAATGCAGGATCCTTAATGCTCTGTACTACAGTGGGAATGCCTTAATGTTAAAATACCCAAATATCAAGAAGAATTCAGTGAATCTCCAGGTGCCTATCACTCAGCTTCAACAAGCATCAAGTCTGGCTACCTTTCTTTTATCTATCTTTCCATTCACTTCCCTTGTTGGATTATTTTAACCTCTAGATATTACATACTTTAGGATCTATCTCTAAGAAATATTTAAAACGGGAGTTCCCATTGTGGCTCAGCAGTTAACGCACCCGACTATCATCCACGAGGATGCAGGTTTGATCCCTGGCCTTGCTCAGTGGGTTAAGGATCTGGCATTGCCGAGAGCTGTGGTGTAGGCCGGCGGCTACAGCTCCGATTCGAACCCTAGCCTGGGAACCTCCATATGCCCTGGGTGTGGCCCTAAAAAAGACAAAAATAAAAACAAACAAACAAACAAAAACCAAAACTATGTCATCCACAGTTTTGTAATTACATAGCAAATGAATGTAACTCTGGGTTAAAAAAAAGGACATTATTACAAGGTTTTAACAAACATGCTATCCAAGAGAACAAATGGAAATTTAACAAAAGGTTAATAACATTTGTTCTTTAACAGTGGGAATAAATGTGATTTTTAAGAACTTTTAATTTATATCATTTAAACACTCTTTAATAATTATGAATTACTTTTGTAATGAAACTAATGATGTCAAATTTAAATTTAAACAAAGACTTACATTCTGCGGCAAGGCAGTTTACCTATTTGGATATGCAATCTTCCCTACTATTCCTAATGCTAGTTTACTGAAAAGGAAACATGAAAATTAGAAAGAGCAATATACTTGCCATCAGAGGACCTTGGGCAAATCACTCAAACTCACAGTGTACTCTTCATTTGAGAAATGAAGATAATATAATAGAAACTAGGAACATTTTGGTCTTGAGGGTCAAGTGCATGGGAAAACATTTTGTAAATGGAAACTTGCTATACAATAGCAAAATATTCCTAATATTTCTGGAACCACATTCCTAGCTAGAAGCTGAAGGTCGATAGCCATGATAGCATGTTCTAGACAGCAGGCTGTGGGAAATTTTCTTGCTCTTTTGTTTCATGTGGTCAGTTGCAAAGAATATTGGGCTGATGACCAGGTGGGCTTGGGTTTTAGGTCTGATGTTGCCACTAACTAGCCTTGTAACCTTCTGAGAGTCCTTCTCACTCTTTTTTTTTTTTTTTTGGTAAAAATTTGAAGGTTGGGTTAGGTGATCTTCAAGGGTCCTCTATGTATGATGAACAATTGATGGCAAAATGCCAGCTATTTGCTTATAGTTTTTAGGTTGATTTGTTTCCTGGCTCCTGGGTTGAAATTCATGCAAACCTCTGCAAATCTATTGAGAGGAAATGGACCAGTTAAAATGTCGAATCCAAGTTTTCATAAAGCAGATGAGAGAGTAGGTCATGGAGCTTCATATTTAGAACCACATAACATTCCAAAGCATCATTTGGGGAACTTGCTACCTTCAGTGTGCGGTGGACTTAATCAGAACATTTAAGTTGAAGTTCTGCTCCTGTCCCTTACTAGCAGGGTGACCTTGGGCAAATCCCTTAAGTGTCTTGATGCTCCATTTCTCAATTTGAGGGATATGTATTTTTTTTTTTTTTGCCAATGTGTTAAAACAATTTTAAAAATTGGAGTTCCCATCGTGGCATAGTGGAAACGAATCCAACTAGAAACCATGAGGTTGTGGGTTCAATCCTTGGCCCTGCTCAGTCGGTTAAGGATCCAGTGTTGCCCTGAGCTGTGGTGTAGGTTGCAGATGTGGCTTGGATCTGGTGTTGCTGTGGCTGGCTGTGGCCAGCAGCTATAGCTCTGACTAGACTCCTAGCCTGGGAACCTCCATGTGCTGACGGCTGCGGCCCAAAAAAGAAAAAAAAAAAAATTGAAGTCTAGTTTATTTACAATGTGTTGGTTTCAGGTGTACAGCAAAGTGATCCAGTTATGTGCATATATACACATAAATACACATATGCATATGTATTTATATATATTATTTTTTCAGGTTCTTTTCCCTTTATAGATATTACAAAATGCTGAGTATAGTTTCCTATGCTATACAGTGGGCCCTTGTTGGTTATCTATTTCATATATAGTAGTGTGTATCTGTTAATTCCAAACTTCTAATTTATCCCTCTCCCCTTTTCCCCTTTGGTAGCCATGCATTTGTTTTCTGTGTCTATGGGTCTGTATTGTTTTGCATATAAATTCATTTGTATCCCCCTTTTTTTAGGATTCCGCATATAAGCGATATCATGTGATACTTGACAAATGTGTATTATAATGTCCATTTAATAGGAGTTCTGTTAAAAGGGTAAAAATGATAGGAAGAGCTTTCGCATATACAAAAGTCCTGTGTACATGCGAAAGTCTCTACTTGGACGGTCAAAGAGGTGAGTCATCTGGAAGCTTGCCTGTTTTTACTTATCTTCATGAGTGAAGCTGGTAAAGGGAATAACCAAAGGCCATGGGTAATTTTTTTTTAAGTAAACAAAAGAAATAATTAGTTTCAAAACCTGGACAAGAACCAGAAACAAAGGCTGGAGGTTTGAAGGTTGACATTGGTGCGGGAGATTTGTCAGGAGACCAGGGCCTCAGCTCGGTAATTATTCACTCCCTGGATTCATTACCCCTGAGGCTTAGTCAATGAAGTTAGAACCTTTAGGGACATATATGTGGGCATGTTTTAATAATTCTCAAATGACACTGTGTGACCTTCAGGCACAATCATCAGTCTCAAGAATAAAGCTGAATTTGTACTGAATTAACTCCAACAAAGAGACCTCAGACAGTAACTAGAAACAAAGATTCAGCACACATCTAAATAAGGGATGCCAGTTCTCAAATATGGGGGTTACTAGTTCAGAGATATTTTCTTTTTTTTTTTTTTAGAGATATTTTCTTGTTTCTTGCATTGGCACAACTCATTTTTAAGACTGCACAGCTTATATTCTTTTCCCTCTCTCTCCTGTCTTACAAAGCCCCAGTATCTTGGTTATTTTATTTCTTATAATTTTTTTTTTGTCTTTTCTAGGGCCACACCCGTAGCATAGGGAGGTTCCCAGGCTAGGGGTCTAATCAGAGCTGTAGCCGCCAACCTATGCCAGAGCCACAGCAACTTGGGATCTGAGCCGCGTCTTCGACCTACACCTTTGAGCTCACAGCAACGCCGGATCCTTAACCCACTGAGGGAGGCCAGGGATCGAACCTGCAACCTTATGGTTCCTAGTCAGATTCGTTAACCACTGAGCCATGATGGGAACTCCTATTTCTTATAATCTTGATGCCTGAGAAAATAAATATACTTTTCTCCCCTGTTTATGGTGAAATAAACAACTCTATTAGTTCTTCACAGCATCCAAATGTCAATCTCTCTCTCTGGAGTGCTCCCGTCTCCAGTTTTTTTTTCTGGGAAACACCACCTTGTCCTTCCTCAAATGCTTCTATGTCGCATCATCTGTGAAGGTTTGCTTGGCTACCCAGACTGAAATTCACCCCCACCATGCTTCTCACAGCATTTCATGCATATTTTAGTTTAGCTTTCCTTGCGTCAAATCTTGGCAGTTTTTTTTTAATTAATTTTTTTTATTACAGTTGATTTACAGTGTTCTGTCAATTTCTGCTGTATAGCAAAGTAACCCAGTTTTATTTTATAGATATAAAATACATACACATTCCTTTTTTTCACATTATCCTCCATCAAGTTCCATCACAAGTGATCAGGTACAGTTTCTTGGGCTATACACCAGCATCTCATTACATATCCATTCCATATGCAATAGTTTGCATCTACTAACCCCAAACTCCCAGTCCTTCCCAGGCCCTCCCCCTCCCTCTTGGCAACCATAAGTCTGTTCTCTATGTCCGTCAGTTTATTTCTTTTCTGTAGATAGGTTCATTTGTGCCGTATCTTAGATTCCAGGTATAAGTGATATCATATGGTATTTGTCTTTCTCCTTATGACGTACTTCACTTAGTATGAGAGTCTCTAGTTCCATCCATGTTGCTTCAAATGGCATTATTCCTTTTTATGACTGAGTAGTATTCCATTGTGTATATGTACCACATCTTAATCCATTCATCTGTCATTGGTCATTTACATTATTTCCACGTCTTGGCTATTGTGAATAGTGCTGCAATAAACATAGGGATTCATGTATCTTTTTATTTTTTATGATTTTTTTTTTCATTATAGCTGGTTTACAGTGTTCTGTCAGTTTTCTACTGTACAACATGGTAACCCAGTTACACATACAAGTATACATTTTTTTCTCACATTACCATGCTCCGTCATAAATGACTAGACATAGTTCTCAGTGCTACTCAGCAGGATCTCAGTGCCTGTCCATTCCAAAGGCAATAGTCTGCATCTATTAACTCCAAGTTCCTAATCCATCCCATTCCCTCCCCCTCCCTTTTGGCAAGAGAAAGACAAATACCATATGATATCACTTATATCTGGAATCTAATATATGGCACAAATGAACCTTTCCACAGAAAAGAAAATCATGGACTTGAAGAATAGACTTGTGGTTGCCAAATCTTGGTGGTTTGTTATATTTGTTATCCCCACCAGACTGTAAGCTCCTTAAAGAAAGGAGCAGGTCTTTTTCCATCCTTAGTGCTCAAGGTCTCATATAATAGCTGATGTTGGGTATGGGATGAAATCAGAAGAGAGATGGGAGGAACTCAGTGCCCGAAAACTTGGTTTAATTTTTGACCTGCATATCTTCTCTGAAATGGACGTATGGAGCCTAGAAAAGGAAGTCTCTTAATTATTATTCATCTCTTTTTTTTTTTTGCTTCCTACTGTTTCCCATTGCCCCATTCCTTTCTTTTATCTTCCCTTTCTTCTTACCTGTAATAAAAAAATATTCACGGCATAAAGAAATAAACAGGGATTTCCCCCTGTGGCGAAGTGGGTTAATGATCCAGCTTGTCTCTGTGATGGTGCCAGTTCAATCCCAGGCCAGTGTGGTGGGTTAAAGATCCAGTGTTGCCACAGCTATGACATTGGTCTTAGCTTCAGTTCAGATCTCAGCTGCAGCTCAGATTCAACCCCTGCCCCAGGAACCTCCATATGTCTCAGGTGCAGCCATTAAAAAAGAAGGAAAGAAAGGAAGGAAGGAAGGAAGGATAGAAGGAAGGAAGGAAGGAAAAAAGAAAGGAAGGAGGAAGGTAAGAAAGAAAGAAGAAAGAAAGAAAAGAAAGAAAGAAAGAAAGAAAAAGAAAGAAAGAAAGAAAGAAAAAAAGAAAGAAAGAAAGAAAGAAAGAAAGAAAGAAAGAAAGAAAGAAAGAAAGAAAGAAAGAAAGAAAGGGATTATGACCTAAAGGACAAAATAAATATTCATGGTTAGATGCTGTTACAAGCACAGTATTGAATAAAATTAAAGGAGGAAAACAGGAATTCTCCCATACAGTAGAATTCCATATAGCAGATACTTCCCCCTCAATCGTGGAGAGAATAGCTCCTTACTCCTTAAGTATAAACCGAATATGGCAACTTTCTTCCAAAGATACAGAATGGAAAGGGAAGAAAGAGAATGAAGTTTACACTGGCAAAACCTGACAAGCACCACCTCTGACAGGTGATCAAAACCAACATCAGTAGTGAAGTCGTGTCACCAGTATGTTCGCTTGACATGATGTGTGGAAAATGATGCTTTACTTCCATCACCCCTTGTCTAAATGTCAGACAAATTCACTCTGAAGGCACATTCTACAAAATACCTGACCAGGACGTTTCCCATTGTGGCTCAGTGTTACTGAACCCAACTAGTATCAGTGAGGATGCGCATTTGATCCTTGGCCTCGCTCAGTGGGTTAAGGATCCTGGCATTACTATGGGTTATGGTATAGATCACAGATGTGGCTCAGATCCTGCATTGCGGTGGCTGTGGTGTAGGGTGGCAGCTCTAGCTCCAGTTTGACCCCTAGTCTGGGAACTTCCATGTGCCTCAGGTGCTGCCCTAAAAAGCAAAAAACAAACTAACAAAAAAACCCAAAAAACCAAAAACCTGACCAGGACGTCTCAAAGCTGTCAAGGTTATCAAAAAACAAGTCTAAGAATTTCACAGCCAAGAGGAACTTAAAGAGACATGACAACTAAATGTTATGTGGTATACTGGAGTAGATTCTTGAACAGAAAAATGATATTAGGTTAAAAATAATCTGAATAAAGTGTGAACTTTAGTTCATAATAATGTGTCAATTTTGGTTAATTCTGACAAATGTTAAGAACGGGGGAAACTGAGTGCCATTTATATACTATCCTATCTAAAGCAGATATTCAATTACTTTCTATTGTATTACCATGTCAATTGCTTTTACAGAAATTATCAGTCTATAATCATCTCCTTTGTTTATGCTACATCTCTCCCATTAGATTCTAAACTCCATGAGGGCAAATATCTTCTCTGTTCATTCACTGATGCATACCCAGTATTTTTTTTTAACATAAATATTTTTTACTAAAAGTAACTATTTTTCAGGATGTGGCTCAGTGGAAACTAATCCCACTGGAATCCATGACAATGAGGGTTCGATCCCTGGCCTCTCTCAGTGGGTTAAGTTACCGTGAGCTGTGGTGTAGGTGGCAGATGCAGCTTGAATCCCGCGTTTCTGTTGTGGTGGTGGTATAGGCTGGCAGCTGTAGCTCTGATTTGACCCCTAGCCTGGAAACTTCCATATGCTTCGGATGTGGTCCTAAAAAGCAAAAAAAAAAAAAAAAAAGTAGCTATTTTTCTTCAAACCAAAAATTAGAAGAGTTTTACATTTTTGCCAATCTCTTTTGTATCTGACTTAATAGAAGAACCTGGATTCTTACCTCTGCTTCTTCAATACGTTGCTTTGGTGAAAGGACGTAAAGAAAAGCTGGCCTCACACAGTTGTGCAATTGGAAAAGGCACTTCATAAACTTTCTGAAAGGGTTTCCAGTACCATCCCCCACCCCAGAAATTCTCTTTGAGAACCACTTCAGTAAACTATACTGCCTATATAGACAGCCATGGATCCATAAGGATGCAGGTTCCTTGCTCCGTGGATTAAGGATCCATCGTTGCCATGAGCTGTGGTGTAGGTCACAGATGTGGCTCGGATCTGGCGTTGCTGTGGCTGTGGTGTAGGCCAATGGCTACAGCTCTGATTTGACCCCTAGTCTCGGAACCTCCATATGCTGAGGGTGCAGCCCTAAACAGCAGCCCCCTCTCCCCCACACATAAAAGCCATTGAATAAGTATTAGAACTGGCCATTCCTTCCATGGACAAGGCATTTTAAACAAATTGCAAAGGTTGATGCTGGGGAAGGAAACTTGAATTTTCCTGTTAACTCAATGTTAAAAGACATCGATTTCCAACTTGAGTTCATAGGTTACTCTTCTGCTAGCCAAGATTTCATGTTCGATTTTTTCAAGCTTACTTTTCTAAACTAAGAAGAGAAAGCACCATGCCATCACATTGTTAACTTTGGGATAGTGTTCTTATAATTTGCAAAGTCTCTTTATATGCCCACGTGACACCATTTAGTCCTTAGCAGCCACTTTATAGAGGAGGAGTGCTCAGAAAAAGGGGACTTGCCCAAGGTTGCCATCGGTAACCAGACTGGGGCCAGGCTTCCTTGCCCCCAAGTGACTGTGCTCACAGGAGGACTCTTGCTCTGGCTCTAACAAACAGACACCTCACTTTTGAAAGCTGGCTTTCCAACCTAGAAGGAAGGGACTCTTTATTTACATTCACTTTTTTCACACACACAAGAGACAGCATCTTTTCTCGAATCCAGGTGGATTTTATTTGACACAGAATACACTATGGCTATAGGAACAGCAAGCTGAAGAGACAAAGCAGCAAAGACATGATTCTAATTTATAGTTAAGTAACAGGACAGCAAGTCGTTAAATGAATAACAAAACACTTGTGCTTGTTGGAAGACTTCTCTTTTTCTAGGGCTCATATTTTTGGAATTCCTACTCTCTGTGGTCCAGCGGACACAGCCTGCCCTGTTGGGAGCCACTGGGAAGAACAGCGAGAGTGAAAATAGTGGCTGCAGACTCCCAGTGCAATGCTGCACTCTTCAGAAATAGCTGATGCCTGGTTAGCTTGACTTCCTTCCTTCCTCCTTCTCTCCCTCCCTTCCTTTTGTTGCGCCAAGGGCATGTGGAAGGTCCTGCCACAGCAGTGACAACACTGGATCCTTAACCTGCTGAGCCACCACGGAACTCCTTGGTTAGCTTGACAATCTATGCAAAGAGCCATAAAGTGGTTTCTGAAGATGGCACATTATCAACCACAATATCCCAGGCCCAGAGGGCTACTACATTCCACTTTTTCACTTCAAAGCTCTTCTTTCTGGCCTTTGTTGCCATTATTTCAGAAACACATGGTCTGTTGTTTGGCTATTGCTTCCAGTATATTCCAGGTTGCCACATGTAGTAGATGCTCAATAAATAACCATTGAATGAATATATGAAGGAATTACTGATGGTTGTAACAAGACTTATAGCATCATTGTAAGTGGAGCAGAAGTAACTCATTATATCACATTATATGCAGAATACACTTTATGCCTCCTCTGAAGAGCAGGGCTAGAGAAAGTGTCTTCCACTCAGGCTCCATTTCATCTTCCCCCCCTCCCTCTCTCCCACTATTCTTTCTCTCTTTCTTTTCTTTCCTTCCTTCCTCCCTCTCTCCCTTCCTTCCTTCCATCTTTCCCTCCTTCCCTCTTTCCTTCCTTTCAGTCTTTTTTTCTTTCTCTCTTTCAGTAATTAATAGTATTCCCTAAGCATCCTGTGAAGTGTGAATAACATGATATTGAAATTTCATCTTGGAAGATATGTAAACGGGGTGCCAGGAAATTTATTTCTAGGAGACTCAGACTTTTTTGAGAGCTTGTCACTGAAATCAAAACTCCTTGCTACTAAGGATAAAGAAAGTCTCTGTGCACATCCATCCTGAGGTCACTGAAAGCAAGGATGACAGAGGCTGGGAATGCTGAAAGATAGTTACAAAAGAAGAGTTGAATGTTAGGCCTTGGGCACAGTGCATCTTCCTGAGTGGGTTTTTTTTTGTTTTTTTTTTTGTCTTTTTAGAGCTGCACCCATGGCATATGGAAGTCCCCAGGCTAGGGGTCGAAATGGAGCTACAGCTGCCAGTCTATGCCACAGTCATAGCAACTTGGGATCCGAGCCGCATCTGTGACCTACACCACAGCTCACAGCAACTCCAGATCCTTAACCTACTGAGTGAGGCCAGGGACTGAACCTGAATTCTCATAGGTAGTAGTCGGGTTTGTTTCCACTGCACCATGAAGGGAACTCCCTGTTCTGTTTTTTTAATTAAAGTATAATTGATTTACAATGTTGTGCCAATTTCTGCTATACAGCAAAGTGACTCAGTCATACATATACATGTAATTCTTTTTCTCATACTTTCTTTCTTCATGTTCTACAGGTTACTCAGTTTTAATTCATATCTTGAGGGATTGCCTCTGATTGGTGGGAACTAAATAACACCCCAAGTAGCTATGGAGTCTGGACATTTTTAGGTTTATTTACTTATTTATTTTTTTGGCTACGTGCAGAAGACCCCAGGCCAGGGAGCAAACCCACGCCCAGCAGCAGTGACCCAAGCCACAGCAGTGAAAACACTAGATCCTTTAACCACTAGGCCACCAGGGAACTCCACTTTTTTAGGTTCCGAAATGTTTGAAGACTCACCAGATTGTGGTTGGAACATATTATGTACAGCCCAGGTTGCCATCTCCTCTACAAATTGTACACTGGCCATAAAAGGCAAAGACCATCTAGTGCCATCTAGTACTAGAGGTAGGCTGTCTAACTGGACTGGCAAATTCCAGACTAGAAAATTGTGTCATACCAGTCAAACACATGGAGAATATTAAGGTTGCAGTTTATAAGTAACACACACACACACACACACACACACCAGCTGGTTACCTGCTGTCCTTACTGCTATCCTGCTCATTTCTTTTAGTTTTAAAATTTTCTTAATTTTTAATTGACATATAACATTGTATTACTTTCAGGTATAAACATAATCATTCGATATTTGTATATCTTGTAAAATGATCATCACAAATCTAATTAACATCTGTCACCTCACATAGTTACAAATTTCTTTCTTCATGATAGGAACTTTTTTTAAAAATTTATTTTTATGGCTGCACCTGTGGCATATGGATCTTCCCAGACCAGAAGCAGCTGTGGCAAAGCTGGATCCTTTAACCACTGCCCTGGTCCAAGGATTGATCTTGTGCCTCTACATGGACTCGCCCTGCTGCAGAGCAGACACTCCGACTTATTTTTCTAAGCATAATATTCCCTAGGTCCATCTATGTTGTTGCAAATGGCAAAATTTAATTCTCTTCGTGGCTGAGTAGTATTCCATTGTATATATATATACCACATCTTCTTTATCCACTCAACTGTTCATGAACATTTACGTTGTTTCCATATCTTGTCCAATGTAAATAGTGCTTCTATGAATATTGAGTGCATGTATCTTTTCAAATTAGTGGTTTTGTTGTCTTTGGTTGTATACCCGGGAGCACTCATTTCTTTTCATTAATGAAGAGTTGCCTGGCACTGTCTTGACTTTCAAAGACCTCAGAATGAAACCACTTTAGGGTGGAGGTGTTTCCTAGGTCAGATGCCCACAGAACCCAGCACTTGGTCTTTCTGTCCTACTTAGGAGGAGAGAGGGGTGACTACTCTCCCATGTGTTCATGGCCATGCTGTTCTCTAGTTCATTGCTAATGAAGAGCCAGCTAAGAAACCATCACCATCAGAGTTGGAGAGCACCACAGAAGCCTGTGCAATGTGAGGAGAAATGACCAGAACACTGAGAGAAGTAAGCAGAATGTGGGAGACTTAATGAATCAAAGTGCTTGAAGAGAGCTTATATATTAACAAGTTTAATCCTCCTGTCTTCCAGCTACTGGGACTGAGGTTTGAAGGATGAAAATGACTTTTCTAGTTTAGAGCCTTAGAAACCCTGGATCTCACGAGGTTCCTTCCAGAGAAGTGATGGTGGATGCTCTGATGCCCAGTCCACTCCCTGCTGCCTGTC
Organism: Phacochoerus africanus; assembly: GCF_016906955.1. Lineage (NCBI taxonomy): Eukaryota > Metazoa > Chordata > Mammalia > Artiodactyla > Suidae > Phacochoerus > Phacochoerus africanus. The sequence continues at coordinate 11,736,321 of NC_062547.1, read as the reverse complement.
ACAATAACCCACAGCCCCTCCCATATTTTCACAGTCTCAGAGATTCCTCAAATATCCTGGTTTCCTTTGTCAGCCTTATCCCCGTATCCTGGCTGGATGTGTTTTTTTCTGGTGTCTCCTGACTCTCACCTTTTCTTCACAATCCCTTTTCCACTCTGGATAATAGAACGCCTCTTCCTTCTTCTTCTAAATACTGCAATACCATAAAAGGATGACAAGAAAACTGAGCGTCTGTTTAGGAGTTTTTTCTGGGTGTAATTGTAGAGTATGCCTGTCCATTTACTTCTCTAGAAGTATTGGAATAAAGTGGAGTAACGTTGATAACATCAACTCTGAAGCAAGTGAAAGTCACAAATTCTCTAAATTCTTTTTGGTGGAAGTTTGAAAATATCCTTACTAATACCACAAGACCAAGCAATTCCACTCCTAGGTATGTAGCTGAAAAAAGTGAAAACACTAATTCAAAAGGATTCATGCACCCCCAAATTCATAGCAGCACTATTCACGATAGCCAAGATATGGAAGCAGTGTAAGTGTCCATCAACGGATAAATAAAGAAGTGTGTGTGTGTGTGTGTGTGTACACAGTGGACTACTACCATATTTATGAGATTAAAATGACCGAGATGAATGAATACAAATATAGTTCACAGGTAAAAGTAACAGTCCCTCAGAACAGAACATCCCAATGTATTGTGTTTATTTCCCGAGTGAATATTTGTAGGATATGAAGATACAGAAAATCTAGACAATGACTTGTATGATGAGAGGGTTTGAATATAATCTCCTGAAGGAAAGTTTGATGGAGTACTTGCTCTAGAGAGAAGAGGACTAAAGACTTACAGAAGATAAATAATCTGTCCAAATACATGTGAAGAGCTGTCATGGAGAAGAAAGCACTAGAGGGTAAATACAGGATCAGTGGGAGGAAGTTGTAGATAGCCTTTAGTTCAAGAGAATACAGTACTTTAATAACTGGAGTTGCCCAATGAGGAATGAAGCATCTTAAAGTTAGGGATCTCTCTTGGAAACGCAAGCAGAATCTGGAACTCTCTGTGATGCTATGGAAAAGATTCTTGAGAAGCCCAAATCCAAATTCAGTGATGCCCACTTTCTTCCTCTCCTGTTTTTTCACTTATTAAATGAAGTAACATTATTACTTCCTTTTTACTACTGGGGTGTTCTTTTAACATTATGGACAGAATCATGAGTTTTCATTTTGGTTAATAAAAGAGAAAATGTAAAAAAAAAAGTCTGCTTTCCTTTGGTTAATTGCAAAGCCTCTCCCCCACCCCTCCCCCACCATTCAGGATCTACTTGGCCAGTATTTAGAACATAATGTTATCACCTTGGAAGGGACATGTGGTATCTTCTATTTTAGCTCTGATGCTTCAGAAATAAAGAAAGCGAAGCCTTGAGAAATAGTCTCACATGAGATTACATATACTCCTACTGGCAGAGAGAGCCTGGAACAAGGAGATCGGCATTGTGTGAAGACAGCTTAGTCTTTCAATTTCTGAATACTTACTTGGGTTCTCATCCTGGATATATCTTGTTAGCCACTTTAGTTTTCTTTTCTAAAAAATGAAGGCAATGATCCTTATTATGGGCTGAGATAACCCAGCTAAAGTACCTAGTACACAATAGATGTCCAAAAAATAAATGCCGGTGCTCTTCCATCCACACTCAGGACATCACGTTGCCCTACATGTTAAAGCTTTATTTCATTAATGCATTCACTTCATCCGGTGCTCCTAGAATAATGGCTCATGTCTCAGTTTGTTGGGGACACTCCTGGTTCATGAAGATCATCCCAACATAATTATTAATAGCGTCCCACTTCACTCTCAGAAGTGTCCTGATTTACATACGTCCTAAAACCATCCTACCTAGAACTTTCTCAGTGCATTTCCTTAGGGCATCTTTCAATTCCTTGTTCCTCATACTGTAGATCAAAGGGTTTAAAATGGGAGTGATAAAAGTGTAGACCACAGACACCACCCGGCCCATCTCAGGGGAGTAGCTGGACCTGGGGGACAAGTATATAAAGCTGGTGCAGCCATACTGCAGGAGGACCACTAAGATGTGGGAGGAGCAGGTGGAGAAGGCTCGGCGGCGCCCTTCTGCTGACCGGATCTGTAAAAGAGCTGTCCCAATGAAGACGTAGGAGATGGAGATCAGTGAAAGAGGGATGCTTAAGACGATGAAACTGATGATGTACAGAGCGGTCCTGTGAACGTGCGTGTCTGCACAAGCCAAGTGCATGACTGCAGGCATGTCACAGTAGAAGTGGTAGATTTCATTGTCTTTGCAGAATGGAAGATGGAAGATTAAAATAGTCAGTGGCAGCGCCAGCAGGAACCCCAGCACCAGGGATCCGACCATCAACTCCACACACAAGGGCCAGCTCATGATGACGCTGTACCGCAGAGGGTAACAGATTGCTATAAACCGGTCATAAGCCATGACAGCAAGCAGGACACAATCAGCCCCACCCAAGAAGACAAAGAAAAACATCTGGGTGCCGCAGCCAGTGAAAGAAACAGGAGTTTTGCCCATTGAAAGGAGGTTTGCCAAGGCCAGTGGAGCAATGGAAGATGTATAGAAGATCTCCAGAACTGCCAGGTTGGCCAGGAAAAAGTACATGGGGGTGTGGAGGGAGTGGTTGATCTGGACAATTGTGGCAGTTATGGCATTTCCACTGAGACTGGTCAGGTACATCAGCAGGGAGGCCACAAAAATCACCACCTGTACTTTAGGGTCCTCTGAGAATGGACGAAAGAAGAATTGTATCTTTGTGGTTTTATTTATTTCTTCCATGGGTACCGCATTGGACCTATGAAAAGGAATCTCTCATTGGATATGATGCTTGTCCAACTCCTCCATTCACTGAGATACTCCAGCAATTATGTGAACACTTTCATCTTATTTTAAAAAATTAATTATTTTTTTTAATGGCTGCGCCCATGGCATATGGAAGTTCCTGGGCCAGGGATTGAATCTGATCTGCAGCTGAACCTATGCCACAGGTGTGGCAATGCTGGATACTTAGCCCGCTGCGCCACAGCGGGAAGTTCCACAATTTATTTTAGAGCAGATAATTTATACAATTGCCACCCCTCACCTTTCCCTCTTTACCCCCAAGTGTTGAAGACTGAGAAACCCCCAATGGTGGGGATTTTTAGGATCTTTGTTTCAATTCTAGTGCCTAGCACAGTGTCTGATAGAGAAAAAGTTTGTGGATGAATTAATGAATAATCAACCTAAAGTTCGAAGTTACAAAATGGATAAAATAGGGTATTAATTCATTATGTGAAACTTGAAATAAAAAATTTGAGGAATGTATAAGTAGATGTATGTCATAATTTGAAGAAAATTGTGTTAGAGTTACCTCGTGATGTTGCATTACAAGCTCTATAATTTAGTTCAAAGTCTGGAGACTTTATTGATTTATTTTGCTTCCACTCCTTTAATTTGTCACTAAATATAGACCTCATCCTTCAGAAATTTCTCGCATTGATTGCTTTGTTCCCTTCCCACTGCCCCATCAGTTCTATCCCTTGTTATCTTCTTTTTTAAATTATACTTGATTATCTGTTGTTATTTTACACTGTGATTCTTGTCATAGTTTCCCATTTAATCTCCCAATTCCCTTCCTTTCTTCCTATAATTTTTCCTGTTCTCCATGATCATATTATTCATCTGCTTAAAAATTTTTAATGTCTTCCAATTTTTTTTTCCTTTTTAGGGCTGTACCCCCAGCACATGGAGGTTGCCAGGCTAGGGGTCCAATCGGAGCTACAGCTGCCGGCCTATATCACAGCCACAGCAACATCAGATCCGAGCTGAGTCTATGACCTACACCCTCAGCTCATGGCAACGCCAGATCCTTAACCCATTGAGCAAGGCCAGAGATCAAACCTGCAACCTCATGGTTCCTAGTTGGATTTATTTCTGCTGCACCACAATGGAAACTCCTCAACATCTTCCTATTTATTAAATGACAACTTTCACACTCCTCTGTTGGTTGTTCCAGTCTCTCTGACTTGTTTAGGCTAATCCCACTATGGCCTTCAGTTATCCCCGCTACATACCTAATGGTCTACTCCTTAGCCTGTGAGCCATCATTCCTCTTTCTGCTTCATATAATTCTATCCTCCGTCAAGCTAGAAATCTCACCTTCTCTCTTTGGCCTAATCCCAATCCTGCACATTAAAAAATTTTAGGTTCTGCTCTTTGGTGAAGTCTTTCTAGGCCACTCCAGTTTATTTTTATTTTTATTTTTTTAATAATGATTTTTATTTTTTCCCTCATATCTGGTTTATAGTGTTCTGTCAATTTTATACTGCACAGCAAGGTGACCCAGTTACACATACATATACACATTTTTTTTCACATTTTTATGCTCCATCATAAGTGACTACATATAGTTCCCAGTGCTATACAGCAGGATCTCATTGCTTATCCATTCCAAAGTAGGCCATTCCAGTTTAAATCTCTGTCTCCTTCCTCTGAAATTCTGTAGCTCATAGTGCTATACAAACAAATAACTAGGTGTTTTACTTACTTCATTCTTTATGTGTATCTGGAGGGAAGTAGGGGTTATTTGGATCTACATGTGCTTCTTAAACGAGAATGTATATGTTCTAGGATCTAGAGGATGCAAAGCTGTGTCCGGGACAAAGTCCTCGTATCAATGTGGAACAGCTTTTTAAAGTCAATTTTAACATGGACATTTTTGGACATTTAAAGAAAAGTAAACATGGAGATAGTATATATAGAAAAAAGATCTGCATGAATTTGGGGGGATAAAAACATAAGATTTCCAAGAAATTTCTTGGTGGCTGATCACCAAGTCCTTAGGAATGTAGACTGCCTCTCATTCTAATTGAGCACCTAAGTAGAAAATATTTAGATAATTTAGACCTGAGATTGGCTGTTACTCAGTGGAAAATATAATCCCCTGAACTTCCCAAATATAAAACCTTGACTTGGATCAGCTCCTCCCTTATTATTCCAAAGGACAAAATATTTTCTATTTCATTTCATTTCATTTCATTTCATTTCATTTCATTTCATTTCATTTCATTTCATTTCATTTCATTTCAGTCTTTTTAGGGCTGCACTGTGGCATATGGAGGTTCCCAGGCTAGGGGTTGAATCAGAGCTGCATATGCCACAACAGCGGGATCCAAGCCCCGTCTGTGACTTACAGCACAGCTCACAGCAACTCCAGGTCCTTAATGCACTGAATAAGGCCAGGGATCGAACCCACATCCTCATGGATCCTAGGGGATTCTAATTTGATGAGCCACAATAGGAAGACCCAAATCTAAGCTTCTATCATTAAAATAAAGTGTACCTCACTGAGCAACGTGCTCTATTTATAAGGCTGTAAAATAGGTGTCCTAGAGAGACAAAATCCCTTCATTCTAATTGCGCTCTCTCAACAAAGTATTTCACTGTAAGGTGAAACGCCACAAGAAGGTCAGTGCTCAGGGCCCTAATTTGTAATCTCTCCTTCCTTTTTATTCCTTCTTCCTCTTTCACCAATTACTCATTTAATCCATATTTATTTTAATAAATCATTTTTGAAAACATTTATTGAGTACACAATACTTTTAATAAGTACTACGTAGTACTATTTACATACATATGTATATACATACATGTGTATCTATATATAAGTAATGTATTATGTATTACATAAGTTACATATGTAATGCTATTTACATAGTGTTTTTTGTTTTTTGTTTTTTTTTTGGTAGGGCCACACCCTTGGCATATGGAAGTTCCCAGGCTGGGGGTCGAATTGGAGCTGCAGCTGCCAGCCTACACCACAGCAACAGCCATGTCAGATCTGAGCCACATCCACAACTTACACCACAGCTCACAGCAACGCCAGATCCTTAACCCACTGAGCAAGGCCTCATCCTACATCCTCATGGATACTAGTTGGGTTCGTTTCTGCTGAGCCACAATGGGAACTCCATAATACTCTTAATAAGTACTATATATTAATTGCTATGCAAGGCATAGCTTTAGTTTCTGGGAGAAGAGGGAAATGTGTAGAGAATGAAACAGTGTGTCAATATTGAAAAAGCTCAAGACGGAATGAGAAATATAGTAATAAAAACACTACAGTTTAGGGAGTCCCTGTTGTAGCCCAGTGAAAACAAATCCGACTAGTATCCAAGAGGTTGGGTGTTCAATCCCTGGCCTTGCTCAGTGTTTTGGGGATCCGGCATTACCATGAGCTGTGGTGTAGGTTGCAGACACGGCTCAGATCCTGAGTTGCTGTGGCTGTGGCAGAGGCTGGCAGAGGCTGGCAGATGCAGCACTGATTCAACCCCTAGCCTGTGAACTTCCATATACCACAAGTGCGGCCCTAGAAAGCAAAAAAAAAAAAAAAAAAAAAAAAAAAGCAAAAAAAAAAAGAATACAGGTCAAGTTCAACTAAGGGCCGTCATAAAAGGACATTGTGTTAGGAAAGCACAGGCATATCTCTCTTCTTTCAATAATGTCTTCTGAAAAATTGCATGTAATTAGAATGATTTTTTGACACATAAGTTGGATTCTCAATAAGAAGGAACTTTCTAGCCATTCCTTTTGTGGCAGAGGTAGACATTTTCTAATTCTTCAGCTTCTGTAAGTTTGGCATTTGAGAAGATGGGTATTTTTTTAAACTGGAGAAGCCTTGAAAGTACTGACGTGTCTGTATTTCAAGACTAGTTACTGTCAAACTCATTTAGTCTGATCTAGAGCATAATCCCTTGACCATTTTGGACAGAACTTCCTTCCTGCCATTCACCCATTGAAGAGTACGGATTTCACAGTGTATATTCTTGAATTCCCCTTAAACTGTCTAGTGCAGACACTGGTTCTGGAACAAAACTGAACTTTGACTCTTTCTGTGGAAAGCTCCAGACTTAGCTTCTGTTCCCTGGCCAATGTCCATCAAAGGGCTTGGTCTGATTACAAGCGAGGAATTTTCCTAATATTCTAAACTCTGGAATCTGGAAGGAGATTCTTACCTTTTGCTCTGCTCATGTGGACTGCCAGCCATTGCAGATTTGCTTGGATCCTTTGCTAAACGCCTAGCACCCCAGTGGTCTGTCCTCCGAGGATCCCTGGGCTGGTGTGCTGATCACTTCTAGATTTGAGGATCTCGCTGATTCAGGGCACCAGGTCAAAGCCGCTTCTCAAACTAGATCTGAGAACTATCTGATCAACTCTCAGACTGACAGTATTTTCTATCCTGCCTCTTTCTTCTTTGTATGAGGTAACATCTGACTTTACTTATATCTCTGTAGCCTGGAAGTAACCTTTAAAGTTCCCTTGATATTTGGACTTGAAATTATCATCAAAAAAATCACATTCATAATAACTAAGCTGGCTAAGGTAACACTCTTGGTCCCTCGAAATGACTTAGGAAGGTCTGCTTGGGAAGCACAAAGGACCAAGATTAAATACAGTGTCCCTAAGAGTTAAAATTGCATCAGGATTATTCCATTGGTACATCTTCCCCAAGGATTGTTTTTAGTAACTTGTTGACGAACTCAGTGATGAGGTCAATTGGGGGAAAGAAAAATTATTTTCACTTGATTTCCTTGAAATCATATTCAAAAAAAGAGAAAAGTTCTGTGCGCAGTATTATTCATTATTCTTTTCCACATTGCACAATATCCCCTGCTCTCTGCTTCTGGAAAGGTAATTCCTCCTGACTTTCCTCACACATCTCTGATATTCCTTCTTGGTCTACTTTGCTGCCTTCTGCACTTTCCCTAACTCCCACTCAGGCTAGGTCTTGGTCCCAGGTCCTTTTTTTCTATTTACATTTTTTTTTTGGGGGGGGATAGTTAATCCAGTTTAGTTGTTTGGCTTTAAATACAAACAACAGACTGGTAATTCTCAAATGTGTTATTTCCAGCCTCACTTCATCGCTGAACTCCAGGCTAGTATATCTGACATCCCTATTTGGTCCCTAGCATGTATCTCACATTTTTTTTTTTTTCTTAGTGGCCCCACGACATATGGGATTCCGGGGCCAGGGATCAGATCTCAGCCGAAGTCTCCACCTAAGCAGAAGCTGCAGCAACATTGGATCTTTAACCCTCTGTGCCAGGGTGGGGATCGAACCTGCGTCCCAGCGCTCCCAAGACACCGCAGATCCCACTGCGCCACATTGAGAACTCCTGTATCTCACATTTAACATAGCAAACCCAAAACTGGTTTCACCCACCGTATACTTGAGTGTTATGTGTTGAACCATTGAAATCCTGATAGTAGTCTCTCAATGCTATTTGCTGAAGCTGAGGAAACTAATGATTCATTCATGTAAAACATCTGAAGAGATGGTTTTCTTTCAGTGCCCCTTGGACAAATGAGGGACCATCTAGAGCTTTTAATTTTTTTAAAAGGTCATTCGTGAAATCATAGAATTAGAAAGGATTTTAGTGGTTATCATCTTGGCTCCCCGTATCTCACAGGGCCTTCAAGGTTATTAGTGGAGTTTTCAAAGTAATTTTCAAATTTCAAAAGCCCTAACATGTTCTATATTTTCTTTTTTTGGCCCCACCCATGGCATGGGGAAGTTCCCAGGCCAAGGATCGAACATGCACCACAGCAGTGACAACACCAGATCCTTAATCCTTTGAGCCCCAGGGAACTCCTGTTTTTTTTCCCTGGAATAATTGCTTTCTTTCTTTCTTTTTTTTTTTTTTTTGGTCTTTTTAGGGCCACATCTGCAGCATATGGAGGTTCCCATGCTAGGGGTCAAAGCGGAGCTGTAGCTGCCAGCCTACAACACAGCCACAGCCACAACCATGCCATATCTGAGCCAAGTCTGTGACCTACACCACAACTCATGGCAATGCCAGATCCTTAACCCAGTGAGCCAGCCCAGGGATAGAACCTGCGTCCTCATGGATACTAGTCAGATTTGTTTCCACTGAGCCATGACAGGAACTCCCTCCTGGAATAATTTCATACATGTATTATTATCGTTATTGTTATTTCTACTAGTCTTTGGTTTGTTTAAAAGATAGAGTTAGGCAGATAATAATTTTCCAGACTTTGAGGTTGGAGGCAATATATAAGAATGGTTGAGGAATTCCCGTCTTTCAGTGGTTAACGAATCCAACTAGGAACCGTGAGGTTTTGGGTTCAATCCCTGGCTCTAGCTCAGTGGGTTAAGGATTGCCATGGGCTGTGGTGTGGGTCGCTACAGCTCCGATTAGACCCCTAGCCTGGGAACCTACATATGCTGCTGGTGCAGCCCTAGAAAAGACAAAAAGACAAAAAAAAAAAAAAAAGAATGGTTGAAAGAGTAGGTCTAATTCAGACTGACTTGGAATCAAACCTTAGCTCAGCCTCTGACTGTGTGTGTACCCTCGAGTACGTTTTTACCTCCTAAGCCTTGGTTACCTCATCTGTGAAGTGGCAGTGATGATACCGTTCCCCCCTCATAGAGTGATTGTGGAGATGGAATGAGAAAATACATATACTGGGTTTATTACATTGCTTAACCCTTTACTAGCTTTAAAATGTTTATTGTGGGGTTTATGGAGAAAATACTGTAAAATTCATATGGTTCAGAGAATGTTGAGGGCTCCTGATTTTATTCAACCTTACTTCCAATATGGATATTCATTCTCAGTAATATATTCTCCAGCTTTGTTGAGGTATAACTGACAAATTAAAGTTGTATGTATTTAAGGTGTACAATGAGATGTTTTCTTACATATTGTGAAATTATGGCTACGATCACCTAATTAATGTATCCTTCACCTCATATAGCTGTGTTTTTTTCTGTGTGTTGCGAATACTTAATATCTGCTCACTTAGAAACTTTCAAGCATACAGTACATTCTTATTAACTAGTCACCATTTGTACGTTAGGTCTCTGAAACTTATCCATCTTAAAACTGAAAGCTTGTACCCTTTGGCCAGCATCTCCCTATTTCCCCCACTCCCTGACCCTTGGTAACCACCCTTCTATTTTCTGTTTCTATGAGGTCAACATTTTTTAGATTCCATGTATAAGTGATATCACCATTTGTTTTTTTTCTTTCTAGCTTATTTTACTTGGCATAATCTCCAGATTCATCCATGTTGTCACAAATAGCAGGACTTCGGTATCGATCTATCGATCTATCTATCATCTATCTATTATCTATCTATCGATCAATCTATCTATCATCTATCTATCCGGCTTTGGCCACACAGCGGTATATGGAGTTCCTGGGCTAGGGATCAAATCTGAGCTGCAGCTGCAACCTACACCTCAGCTTGTGACAGCACTGGATCTTTAACCCAGTGAGCAAGGCCAGGGATCAAACCCGTATCCTCATGGACACTGGTTCTTTACCTGCTAAGCCATAATGGGAACTCCCAAGTATTTTTTAAATGGTGGAATAACTAAACCTTGTTCATTAAATATCAAGTTCTAGACAGGACGCCCACTATCACCATGGTCAGTCAGCCATTTTGGGAACTTCTAAATAAAGCAGTAAGACAAGAAAATGAAATAATTGGTCCCAAATGATATGATTTTACACCTAAAAAATGTACAGAATTTTAACTTAAAACTACAATATTTATTTAGATAATTAGGAAGGCCTGGGTGGGGCCTGAGACTCTGTACTTGTACCAAGCTTCCAACTGATGTGAATTCAGCTGGTCCCCTTGTGATACTTAGAAGAGCTAGTGTATTTACTGTGAATTCAGTGGTCAAGAATGTAGCTTTGAAGTCCTTCAATTTGAAGGGGTTATATTCCCAGGTTTTCCTCTTTTAATATGCCTAATTTTGGTCAAATTACTTAACTCTGGAAGCTCCACCTTCATCATTTGTTAAATGGAGATAATCATGGATAGTAATGCAAGTTCCGTGCTTAGCAGAAAATCAGCTCTGTTAATTGTCGGCTCTATTCATACTTCTCACAGGTCAAACTAACTTTGGATCTCCACTTGATAACCAGTGGAAATGCAGAGGGATGTGGAAAATATCCCAAACTACTTATCTTTTACAAAGCCAGTCAGATAAAGTAACCTGTTGGATGGGAGAATCACTTTTCCCCCCACATCCACCCAGGTGTCCATAAACTGAGCTTTGAGGGGGAGAAGCTGTTGTGGAAGGAGCCAGGCAAGTCTGAGTCTGGGACCACCAGTCTTCCCATGGCAGATCCAGCCTCCTGACTGCTCCCCTGTTTCTTCTCTTCCCTCTACAGTCTGATCTCTGTATCAGAGTTGAGTGACTTCGTTACAACACAAGAGCCATCCTATAACTCTCCTTCTTAAATCCTCTAGTGGTTTCCCATCACACTTATAATGGAATCCAAACTTCCAACCATGCCCCTCAAGGTCCTGCATGATTTGCTGCTACCTTCCTCCCCTCTGACGTCCTCTCTCCCCATCGCCCACTCCTCTCCATCCCTCCATCCACATGGCGCTTCCTGTGATTCTGTGAACCTGCCGAGTAGTCTCTGCCTCAGGACTCTTGCATGTGCTGACTGCCCCCGCCCCCTACCCATACTCTTTCCCTTCTCTCTCTCTCTTTTTTCCTTGCACATTCTGGCAGCCTGGTAAAATTATTTAACTTTTATTTTTTATTGTGGTAAGAACACTTTACATGAGATCTACCTTCTTTTTCAAAAAAATTTTATTTGAGTATAGTTGACTTACAGAGTTGTGTTACTTTCAGGTGTACAGCAAAGTTAATAGTTATACATATACATAGATGCATTCTTTTTCAGATTCTTTTCCCATATAGGTTATTATAGAGCATTGAGTAGAATTCCTTGAGCTACACAGTAGGTGCCTGCTACTCATCCATTTTACAAATAGTGGTGTGTATATGCTAATCCCAACCTCCTATTTTATCCCTCCCCCCAGTGTTTCCCTTTGGGTAACCATAACTTTGGCTTCCAAATCTTTGAGTCTGTTCCTGTTGTGTGAATAAGTTCCCTGGTATCATTTTAAAAAATTAGATTCCATGTATTAGTGCGATCTACCTTCTTAAAAAATTGTAAGTGTGGTTAACTTTAGGTATGATGTGGTATAGCAGATTTCTAGAATATAATCATCTTGCACCTGCATTTTTTTTAATTTACATTTTTATGGCATCTGTTCAAAAGTCATCTTTCCAGAAAGATCATTCTCTGCTCCCTTAACGAAAGTTACCCACCCTACCCTATGTTACTCTGCTTTATTTTCCACATGACATGTATCATCACCTAAAATTATTTATGTTTTAATTTGTTGTTTGTTCTTTCTCACTAAGACGGAAGATCTAGGACTTCCCTAAGTCTAGGACTTTTTCTGTTTTGTTTACTGCTGTGTCTCCTCTCCCTACATCAGTGTCAGGAACACAGAGTAGGTGCTCAATAAACAGATGTTAAATGCATTTGACGGTGATTCCTGGAAAGGAAAGAGATGACGTGTTTAACATCAGGCTCCAGGGATCCCTCAGAGAGGAGAAATTTCAGGAGACTCCAGCAGCTCCGCCTCTCCCATCCCCAAATAACATGCAATGTTTTCATGCTCCGAGGGAAATAAATGCTTAAAGATCCCATTGCTAATTTAGCCTCCTTATGATTTTCGACAAGACTGAGGTAAGTTTTGGCTTTTGTTTAGAGAAAGCCTCTCTGATGAGGCGTTTCCTTCTTTTTTTTCTATTTTTAAAATTTAGGCAACTAAACAAATGCCCAAGAATTTTACAGAAACAGTGCAAAGATACTCACTTCTCCTAATAATACATATTTATAACCATCTATGGTCCCTTACAGCTTTGGTCTAGTTCTTTTTTTTTTTTTTGTCTTTTTGCTATTTCTTGGGCCGCTCCCGCGGCATATGGAGGTTCCCAGGCTAGGGGTCTAATCAGAGCTGTAGCCACCGGCCTACGCCAGAGCCACAGCAACGCAGGATCTGAGCCGCGTCTGCGACCTACACCACAGCTCACGGCAACGCCGGATCCTTAACCCACTGAACAAGGGCAGGGACCGAACCCGCAACCTCATGGTTCCTAGTCGGATTCATTAACCACTGCGCCACGACGGGAACTCCTGGTCTAGTTCTAAAGGCGTTTCACACCACTGTGATTGTGGTGGGTAGAGAATTAGCCTTCTTTGCTTATTTTTAAGCTGATATTCCTCTATTTACACTTCCCATATTTCATCACTTCTTCTGGATTCTTTTCTTGGTGAAGACCTTTTAATGCATTGCATTTATACACCATATTATTTTTTTAGATACAACTATGTAAAAGTGGTTATATTACTTTTTATAAGAAGATTATCGGGAGTTCCCGTCATGGCGCAGTGGTTAATCCTAATAGGAACTATGAGGTTGCGGGTTCGATCCCTGCCCTTGCTCAGTGGGTTAACAATCCAGCATTGCCGTGAGCTGTGGTGTAGGTCACAGACGCGGCTCGGATCCTGCGTTGCTCTGGCTCTGGTGTAGGCTGGCAGCTACAGCTCCGACTAGACCCCTAGCCTGGGAACCTCCATATGCTGTGGGAGCGGCCCAAGAAATGGCAGAAAGACAAAAAAAAAAAAAAGATATCGGAATATTCCAAGACGTTCAGAAAATATAGGAAGAGATCATTCATAATCTTACTCTCCCCATACAATTATTTCCTATTTCTCTGCATTCCTTCCTCTTTTTTTGTGTCATAGAAAATGGTGAATTTATTAAAGATATCATTTGTACACATAAGTGAGACAATATTGAGGAATGAACTTCTGATTTAGCAATGCAACAGAGTTGTTTATTATGTTAGCTCTACAGACTTTTACATTTCTTGTAAATACAAACTTTACCTCTGTTTCAAAATCAGTTGCCTAGATGTTACATAGTAGGTGTTCAAGTAAATAAATGAGGAAATGCATAAACAATTGAAACTAAAACCAAGTAAATGATAATTTAGATTGCATTTCACAAATTGTTCTTACTTTAATTGCACTTTGTATATAATAATTTACCAAAACAAGTTGGTATTTGACCTTTTAAAAAATAAGAATTAGGAGTTTCTGTCATGGCTCAGTGGTTCATGAACCCAACTAGTATCTGTGAGGACATGAGTTCAATCCCTGGCCTTGCTCAGTGGGTTAAGGATCCAGTGTTGTTGTGAGCTGTGGTGTAGGTCAGACGCAGCTCAGATCTGGTGTTGCTGTGGTGTAGGCCAGTGGCTACAGCTCTGTTTCAACCCCTAGCCTGGGAACCTCCATATGCTGTGAGTGCAGCCCTAAAAAGACAAAAAAAAAAAAAAGAATTAGACATAAATCTATATGACGATCTATAGCATTCTCTACTGACGACAGAATTACTTTCCAATTTCTCTTATGCTGCAGTGATTCTATTTTTCTTCCTGGCGCTTGAGTTCAGGGATTATTGTCATACATCGTGTTCGTCATGTTATTTAATTATTCTCTAACAATTGACATCTTAATATCCTGTGGGTTATCTGATTTGCATTTTTCTTTTAGACATGAAGAAAATAACACCAGTAATAACTTTATATGCATACTTTTTTTAGTTCTTTTGGCTTCCTTCTTTATAATTAATTCCCAGCAGTAGGATTTTTTTTTTTTTTGCTTTTTAGGGCCGTACCTGTGGAATATGGAAGTTCCCAAGCTATGGGTCAAATCAGAGCTACAGCTGCCAGCCTATGCCACAGCTACAGCAATGGGGGATCTGACACTCGTCTGCAACCTACACCATAGCTCATGGCAGCCCCAGATCCCTGACTCACTGAGCGAGGCCAGGGATTGAACCCGCATCCTCATGGACACTAGTTGGATTCGTTTCTACTGTGCCACAATGGAAACTCCAGCAGTAGGGATATTAAACGGCTAAAAATTTTTTTGGCCGCACCCATAGCACGTGGAATTTCCCAGGCCAGGGATCAAACCCACACCACAGCAGTGACACAAGCCACAGTAAGGTCAATGCTGGATCCTTAACCACTAAACCAGGGAACTCCTAATTTTTTTTTTGTCTTTTGTCTTTTTAGGGCCACACCCACAGGCATATGGAGATTCCTGGGCCAGGGGTCCAATCAGAGCTGTAGCCACCAGCCTATGCCACAGCCACAGCAACACCAGATGCAAGCCATGTCTGCAACCTACATCACAGCTCACGGCAACACCAGATCCTTAACCCACTGAGCAAGGCCAGGGATTGAACCTGCAACTTCATGGTTCCCAGTCGGATTCATTTCCACTGCACCATGATGGGAACTCCCTAAGTATTTTTTTAGGTTCTCATCTAGTAGATGATGCACTGTCTCCTATAGATGGAATATAGCAAATCCTTATTCCCTCCCAAGTTTATATGTATGAAGCTTAACCATGCACAGAAGACAAGTACGGAGACATATTCATGGCACATCAATGCAGAGTAGTGGTTTTGTATGTGGAATCTGCAGTCTTTTGGCCAAGATTAAAGTCTGTAAAATGAGAACAATAATGGCTCCTACCTCATAAGTTTCTTATGTGGCATAAACTAGTTCCTTGGCATAAAGCGCTTGGAATCGTACTTGACACCCAGTGGATGTCAGTTATTCTTTGTAGTGCAATGGGGATCAACAGGTGCTCAATACAGGTTAGCTAGTATTTCAGTTTTATTCTTTTTTCCACTTTTCCCGGCTGTGACTGAGGGTACTTGGCTTTGTCAAGCAGGCTTAATTATTTTTAAACACGACTTGGATTTACTATATGCAAATTGTGTGCGAGTATGTGTGTAAAGACAAAGGAAATATAGAAGCTGCCCTCGAAGATGCTAAAACTGTACCATGGAGCCAGGGAGACAGACAGATACACGAATAACTGGAGTGAACAGTTTAGCATGAAAGGAATGTGTTGACTACGTACTGAGTGTGAAAGGGCCAGTTTCCAGCTTCCAAATCAGCACTTTCCTTTGGGGTGCAAGGTGCTTTTGGCTATGATGGCTTTGGTTCAGATGCTTGCATAGAAGATCTTGTGCACAAGGCTTGGTCTGCAGTAGGTGTTCAGGGAAAGAAGGCTGCCTAGATAAACTAACTTCCTTCGAATCCATTCCAGGCGGGATTCATGACAAGCTACCTGCGTGAAGGACTAACTGTGCCTTCATGGAATGACACTGTTCTTACTGAAAATATAGTGATCAATTGTGATTAGACAAATATTTTTCTTAAGAAAGGATTCTGTACAACTGTTTACTTGGCTTAAAAATTTGTGAAATAATTTTAAACAATTACATAGTATTTTATCAGTTGAATCTAGCATTCTGTATTAGGTGGTTTTCGTTATTTCCTGTTAAAATTATGCTGTGATTTTTTTACCTCATGTATAAAGGTTTTTGATGTTGTTGCAATTCTAATTTCAGATTAATTTCTAATTTTAGAATCCTGAAGTGCAATAACTGAAGTCAAATGCTGATTTTTTTTTTTAATTTGGAAAATTTCAATCCTACACAAATTAAGAGGATAGGGTAATGAATGCTTCTGATCAATTGTGATTGGGCAAACCTTCTTAAGAAAGGATTCTGTATAAACTGTTTATTTTGTTGGAGTTGCTGTCGTGGCTCAGTGGTTAACAAACCTGACTAGTATCCATGAGAATGCATGTTCAATCCCTGGCCTCGCTGAGCAGGTTAAGGATCCGGCGTTGCTGTGAGCTGTGGTGTAGCTTGCAGACATGGCTCAGATCCAGTGTTGCTGTGGCTCTGGTGTAGGCCAGCAGCTATATCTGCGATTCGACCCCTAGCCTGAGAACCTCCATATGCCGTGATGGAGCCATAAAAAAAGACAAAAAGACCAAAAAACCAAAAAACCAACCCCCCCAAACCCAAAAACCTGTTTATTTTGCTTAAAAAATTTGTGAAATAATTGAGCTCCTCAGTTTGAGGAGAACACTGCTTGTTTCTCCTTTGTCATAAGTTTGTAATTCAAATGATAGAGTATTGGGGGTTATTAAAGAATATTAGAAAATACAGGAAGGTAAAAATCTTCAGGTTCATCACTCAAAGATCGCATTCTTTTTTTTTTTTTTTTATGGCCACACCTATGGCTTATGGAAGTTCCTGGGCCAGGGACTGAATCTGAGCAGCTGTGACGTAGGCTGCAGCTGCTGCAATGCCAGGCTGGAGATTGAACTGGTGCCTCCACAGTGACCCAAGCCACAGCATCTGGATTCTTATCCCACTGTGCTACAGTGGAAACTCCCAAAGACTGCAGTTTTTCTACAGTGTGCTGATCATAGTTTTTTAAAACTTATTTTCTGTTTAGTATTATATCACAAGTATTTTCATGTTATTATATTGTCTTTTTAAATATAATTTTAAGCAATTACATAGCATTTCATCAATTGAATTTAGGATTCTGTCTTAGCTGGTTTTTGTTATTTCCTATTAAGATTATGCTGTGATTTTTTTTTACCTCATGTATAAAGGTTTTTTGAAGTTGTTGCCAGTCTATTTCAAATTAATTGCTAATTTTAGACTCCTGAAGTATAGTAACTAAAGTCAAATGCTGATTTTTTTTTTAATTTGGAAAATTTCAAACCTACATAAGTTAAGAGAATGGGTAATGAATGCTTCTGTATGCATGACTCAGCTTGGAAACTGTCAGTATTTTGACAAACTATGAAGTATTATTATCTCCTAAAGTATTGAGCCTTTCACCACTCCACCACCAGCAAGCTTGGCAACTCTCATTTCTCCATGACTTTGCCAGCACTGAGGATTATTGCTAAAAACTAAACCAAAAGAGGAGTTCCCGTCGTGGCTCAGTGGTTAGTGAACCTGACTAGCATCCATGAGGATGTGGGTTTGATCCCTGGCCTTGCTCAGTGGGTTAAAGATCTGGCATTGCTGTGAGCTGTGGTGTTGGTTGCAGATTTGGCTCTGATCCTGTGTTGCTGTGGCTGTGGTGTAGGCTGGCAGCCATAGCTCTGATTTGACCCCTAGCCTGGGAACCTCCATATGCTGTGGGTATGGCCCTAAAAAGACAAAAAGACCAAAACAAACAAACAAACGACCCCACAAAAAACAAACAAAAAAACTAAAGCAAAAGAAAACATAGTGTTAAAACTTGGTTCATCTGCTACACCAAAAAACCAATGGCAGTTGTTTTAATTTGTGTATTTTGGGGCCCCACCCTTCTATTTTAGCAGGAAAATGTTTTTGGCTTGGCCTCTCTGAGAATCCCCCAGAAGATCAATGCATCGACCCCTCTGTAGGCTGCTGCCTTTGGCCATTTTTCTTTTTCTTTTTTTTTTTAGGGCTACACCCGAGGCATATGGAAGTTCCCAGGCTAGGGGTCAAATCAGAGCTGCAGCTACTGGCCTTCACCACGCCACAGCAACGTGGGATCTGAGCCGCATCCATGATCTACACCACAGCTTATGACAACACTGCATCCCTGACCCAATGATTGAGGCCAGGTGTTGAACCTGCACCCTTATGGATACTAGTCCGATTCGTTTCTGCTGTGCCACAACAGGAACTCTCCTTTGGCCATTTTTAATTTTTTTTTCTTTTTATGGCATATGGAAGTTCCCAGGCTAGGGGTTGAATAGGAGCTGCAGCTGCCAGTCTCTGCCACAGCCACATTCACACTGGATCTGAGCTGCATCTGCTACCTATGCCTAAGCTTTCAGCAACGTGGGATCCTTAACCCACTGGGTGAGGCCAGGGATAAAACCTGCATCCTCACGAAGACTATGTCAGGTCCTTAACCCACTGAGCCACAACAGGAACTCTCCTTTGAGCATTTAACTATCATTGAAAATGTAATCCGTAAAGACAGGACAATATTTGGGTGCATGTTCAAGTTTATCTTGCAATAAACACAACTTAAAGGGTCTTGGGTACAAGGACTGAGTGACTCAGGACAAAGGTGGGGTGGGTGAGAGGGGACAATGGATTTTGGTCATTGAAGAATCCCCTGAAGTTATACCCTAGGTAAGTTGTGCTAATTTTACTTATAAAAATATTTATGATAATTGTATGTGATACAAGCATTTGGGGTTCCTTTGTTCTTGTTTTTCTTCAGCTTTATTGGGCTATAATGGACAAACAAAACTGAGATTGCTTTGCATTTTTTTTTTTTGGTCTTTTTTAGGGCCACACCTGTAGCATATGGACGTTCCCAGGCTAGGGGTCAAATTGGAGCCGCAGCTGCTGGCCTATACCACAGCCACAGCAAGGCCAGATCTGAGCCGCATTTGCCACCTATGCTGCAGCCTGTGGCAACACCGGATGGTTAACCCACTGGTCAAGGCCAGGGACTAAACCTTCATCCTCATGATACTGGTTAGGTTCTTAACCTGCTGAGTCACAAGGGAAACTCCAAGATTCCTTTGCTTTTTAAGTGTAAGATTGGAGTAGAGTAACATCATTTAAAAAGTGTTTAAGAGGGGTTAATCTAAAAGTATGATAAGTTGGGTTGGTGGGGGGGGTGAGCCACTTATAAGGGGGTGAAAGCCCTATTTAGGGTGGACATCATCATAATGCAAATGAAGGTGAATAGGAGCAAGAAGGTGAAACAAGAGTAGGGTTAGTATTTGGTAAAACAAAACAAAACCAAATTGGATTGTTGAAGGTTTAAGGGGAAAAAAGCCAAAATTGTGAGCTCAGAGAGTTGGGGGGATAGCAGTGTGAGCTGCTTAACTTATCCTGGCTTCTCGGTTTCTACCGTCATAAAACAGGTAAAGGCAACACCTGGGTTGCTGGCCTTTTAGGCTCGATATGAGAACCATATGCTCTTTGTACAACCATGTACTTTTGAAATTTTTATATATTTTTGTCTTTTTTAGGGCCACACCGCTCATATGGAAGTTCCCAGGCTAGGGGTCTAATTGGAGCTGTAGCTGCTGGCCTACACCTCAGCTCACAGCATCGCTGGATCCTTAACCCACTGAGCGAGGCCAGAGATCGAACCCGTGTCCTCATGGATACTAGTCGGATTCGTTACTGCTGAGCCACAATGGGAACTCTGAACTATGTACATTTAAGTGGTTCTTGGGTGATTGGACAATCATAGTAATGAATAGCCATGAGACTGGTCAGGAAGATTTTCTTTTTTAAGAAAAAAAGAGGAATGGAATTACCCTTGTGGGGCAGCGGAAACCAATCCGACTAGGAACCATGAGGTTGCGGGTTCAACCCCTGGCCTCGATCAGTTGGTTAAGGATCCCGAGATGCCATGAGCTGTGGTGTAGGTCACAGACGTGGCTCGGATCTGATGTTCCTGTGGCCGTGGCATAGGCTGGTGGCAATAGCTCTGCTTCAACCCCTAGCCTGGGAACCTCCATATGCTGCAGGTGTGGCCCTCGAAAAGACACACACACACACACAGAGAAAAGTAAAGAAAAAAAGAGGAATGGAGATCAAAGAAAAAATGAAATTGGGAAGAAACCCATTTGAGAACCTATTGCACTGGCCAGCATGGAGGTTGATCCTTTCAGACGCCACCTCTCCGAGGTGGGTGTCACACCCTTCTCACGTTTCAAAGGAGAGAGCTGATGTCCTTAACTTCTCCAGGGTCAGCAGCAGAAGAGGCAGGTTCATCTTAAGTGAATTCCAAAGGCAGCAATGAGGGTAAGGACTCAGTGATGGTGGACAGTGTTTCTAACACAGCTGGACCTGCGCCAGGTTCAGGGACACAGGAGGGTCATCTTGCCCATGACTTCCTTCCTCGTACCAGGGCTCATGGAAGAGCAAAACCAAACGGGAGCAGTACACTTCCACTTCCACCCCTTCTCAACCAACCCGGCAGTGGCTTCCCTCATCTTCGTGGCTTTCTTGCTGCTGTACCTGGGAAGTCTCATTGGAAATATCACCATTGGCCTCATAGTCTGGCAAGACCACTCCCTCCATTCCCCAATGTACTTCTTCCTTTTTGCACTGGCCATACTGGAGCTTGGCTACTCCACCAATATAGCTCCCCTGACTCTGGCTGGCATCCTTTCCATGGGGAGGATGCTTATCTCTCTCCCTGGCTGTGGGGCCCAGATGTTCTTCTTCATCCTTCTTGGGGGATCGGACTGTGTCTTGCTTGCTGCCATGGCCTATGACAGGTATGTGGCCATCTGTCATCCATTGCATTACAACCTCATCATGAGTTGGCAGCTCTGTGGGCATATGACTTTAGGTTCTTTAGGGTTGGGATTCCTGTTGGCACTGCCCTTGACTGTTCTGATCTGCCACCTCCCATTCTGTGGCCACAATGAAATCTACCACTTCTTCTGTGATATGCCTGCTGTTATGCGCCTGGCCTGTGCGGACACCCGCGTGCACGAGGCAGCTCTCTATGCCATCAGTGCGGCGGCCGTGGCCATCCCCTTCCTCCTCATCTGCCTCTCCTATGGCTGCATCATGACCACTATCTCGAGGATGGATTCAGCCCAGGGAAAGTGCCGGGCCTTCTCCACCTGTTCCTCCCACCTCATGGTGGTTCTCCTGCAGTATGGGTGTTGCACCCTTATCTACCTTCGCCCCAGCTCCAGCTACTCCCCAGAAGAGGGCCGGGCATTGTCTGTTGTCTATACCTTTTTCTCGCCAGTGCTGAACCCCTTGATCTATACCATCAGGAATCAAGAGGTGACTCATGCAGCGAGGAGACTTATTGCAAGAATGTGCTGGTTCAGGGAGCCAGAAACATTCCTTCTTAGAAAAAATATCCCCTCGATCAGAAGTAGGGACAGGAGCTGAAGGACAGGAAGCTCAAAAGGAAAAAGGAGGGAGTGGAGAGATGACTGACCCAGGACTGTCTTGCCTGTGAAATGCTAATCAGTTCTCATTCATCCATTATTTACTAGCTTCCAATGATGAAACTCTGGTTTGGTCTCTGGCTACATAAGCAGCCTCCTCTCTCATCTTAGTGCTTAGAATAAGGACTAGCACAGGAGTGTCAGTGAAGAAAGGAATGAATGAAGGGATGGTTAAGATGATGACAGCAGTTGACATAGTAGATGCCATCCTGTTACCTGTTTTAAGGGCCTGTATCCCTGAGGGCACGCAGACCCAACAGAGTTACGTATGCAGATGGCCAGGTAACAACATTAAGAAGTACAGGGGCATACAGAATTTGGAATAGTGCTAGGCTGGAGATTCAATCAATATTTTATTGCTAACAATGGTATTTATTGAAATTAATAAGTTATATCTCTATTTTTAATTTATTCTATTCCCAATATCCTTCCACAAAAGATGCGAAGTTGCTGAAAAATACATTGAATACAAAAGTTAAAAACACAAAAGAGTCTCAAAGATTTTGAAATCAAGTTTATGGTTACCAAAGGGGAGAAGTGGGGGTGGCGAGGGGTAAATTAGAGGGTTGGGGCTGATGTCTACACACTACTATATATAAAACAGAGAGGTAACAACGACCTACTCTGTAGCACAGGGAAATATACTCAATACTGTGGAACAACCTATGTAGGAAAAGAATATGAAGAGGAATGGGTGTATGTACAACTGATTTACTTTGTTGTACACCTGAAACTAACATAACTTTACAAGTCAACCATACGCTAATAAAATCCATCTTATTTTATTTTATGTATGTATTTATTTTTTCGGTCTTTTTGTCTTTTTAGGCCTGCACCCGCAGCACATGGAGGTTCCCAGGCTAAGGGTCCAATTGGAGCTGTAGCCGCCGGCCTATGCCAGAGCCACAGCAATGCCAGATCCTAGCCGCATCTGTGACCCACAGCAATGCCAGAACCTTAACCCAATAAGCGAGGCCAGGGATCGAACCCACAACCTCATGGGTCCTAGTCAGGTTCACTAACCTCTGAGCCATGATGGGAACTCCTAAAATCTATTATAAAAAAGTTAAAAACATATAGTCCAGAAGCTTTAAGTAAAGGAAAAATTCAGGCAGGATTATAAAAAATACAGTAGTAAGATTTCTAGGCGTTCCTGTCATGGTACAGGGGAAACAAACCCAACTAGGAATCATGAAGTTGCTGGTTCAATCCCTGGCCTCGCTCCGTGGGTGAAGGATCCGGCATTGCTGTGAGCTGTGGTATAGGTCGAAGATGCGGCTTTGATCTGGCATTGCTGTGGCTGTGGCATAGGATGGCGGCTACAGCTCCGATTTGACCCTTAGCCTGGGAACCTCCATATGCCTTGGGTGCAGCCCTGGAAAAGACAAAAAGACAATAAATAAATAAATAAATAAAGCAATAAGATTTCTATGCAGAAATGCAAACTATCTGCTTCTTAGCAGTATACGTGGTGTTCACCTACACGTGTCTGAGCTTCCTAATAGCCAAAGTAAAGAATAAAACGCAGAAGTTCCCGTCGTGGCGCAGTGGTTAATGAATCTGACTAGGAACCATGAGGTTGCAGGTTCAATCCCTGGCCTTGCTCAGTGGGTTAAGGATCCGGCATTGCCGTGAGCTGTGGTGTAGGTTGCAGACGTGGCTTGGATCCCACACTGCTGTGGCTCTGGTGTAGGCCAGCAGCTACAGCTCCAATTCGACCCCTAGCCTGGGAGCCTCCATATGCCGTGAGAGTGGCCCTAGAAAAGGCAAAAAGACAAAAACAAACAAACAAACAAACAAAAAACAATTAAATTTCAGAGGTAATGTAGTAATTTATACATACGTGGAGAAGTTTAACACATTTTGGGGGGTTAAATCTCAGGTGTAAAGTAATCTTTTCTTACCACTTTTCAAAAGAGAATACAGCATATTTAACAACACACCAACACTTATAATAATAACAGTAGCTATCACTTATTGAGCACTGAAGTATATGCCAGGCATTGTTTTAGGTGCTTAGTACAGGTTAACTCACTTGAGTCCCACAAAATCTTATGAGATAGGTACCATTATGATCCCTATTTTACACACAAAGAACTGAAGCTCAGAGAGGTTAAGTCATCTTCCCAAGATCACACAGCTAGTAAGTGCTGGCACAGTTTCACTCCAGAGCCTGTGATCTTAACCAGTATAACATACTATAAATTTGAAATGAATTTTCGAGGACTAATTCTCTGGCTGATGGTGTGAGACTTATGTTCACGTCACTTAAAGCAGTTCTGGAAGGGATGATCCTCTCTTTGGTAATGTTCTCCACATTCTAACTTGATTTTAGGGAATAAACCTAAACTATTAGAGCCTGATTGGCAAGTATGGTTGTTCAGGAAGTGCTTCACAATCACTATTTTACTCAACCAGGGTCTTGATGAAATGAGTCTATTGTAACAGAAACCAGGCTGTGAGAAAGTAAAACACGTGAGCAAATTGAAAATGCAGGTTGTTAGATCCACACCTGCTTCGAATTACCAAACACAAATCCATATATGTATATATATATTCCACACCCATGGCATGTGGAAGTTTTTGGGCCAGGGGCCGAACCCACACCACTGCAATAATCAGAGCCGCAACAGTGACAGTTCTGGATCCTTAACTATCCGAGCCACAAGAACACTCCCTTTTTAGATTTTTTTTTTGCCTTTTTTTTTAGGGCCGCGCCTGTGACATATGGAGATTCCTAGGCTAGGGGTCCAATCAGAGCTACAGCTGCCGGCCTACCCCACAGCCACAGCAAAGCCAGATCCTTAACCACTGAGTAAGGCCAGAGATCAAACCTGCAACCTTATGTTTCCTAGTCGGATTTGTTTCTGCTTCACCACAAAGAGAACTCCTAGATCTATTATGGGATTTGATTCTTACCCAGAAAAGTTTGACCTGGGAACTGAAAAAAAAAAAAATCAAGAATAAATAGTAGGAGTTTCTGTCGTGGTTCAGTGGTTAACAAATCCGACTAGGAACCACGAGGTTGCAGGTTCGATCCCTGGCCTCACTCAGTGGGTTAAGGATCTGGCGTCGCTGTGAGCTGTGGTGCAGGTTGCAGATGTGGCTCGGATCCCGAGTTGCTGTGGTTCTGGCATAGGTCGGCGGCTGCAGCTCCGATTCGACCCCTAGCCTGGGAACCTCCATGCACCGCGGGAGTGGCCCAAGAAATGGCAAAAAGACAAAAAAAAAAAAGGAAAGAAAGAAAAAAACGAAAAAGAAAAAATAATAAACAAATGATTCGATGACTTTTTGTAGTGACATTCAGATCTTGCCACTGTTGGTCTTTCCTCTTAGCAAGGAAAATGGAGATTTGCTGGTGTGTGTCTCTGCTTACTCTTCCTGGAGAGGTAAGATATAGGTCAAGGCCTCATCTATCAACAGCAAGATTTGCTGGTCCCTTCAGCCCACAGAGACACTGTGCACAACTGCCTATTATGTCCCCTGTGGCTTGCGATTGCATTTGGGCGAACCAGGTTGAGTGCTGGGGTCAGCTGTATAACTGAGCAGGACCCTAGGGGGCCTTCCTGAGGCAGACCTCCCCACCAAATCTTCTGTTTAGCTCCTCTCTGAAGAACTTAGATAACAGTATCTAATGCGCGTTTCCTGAGTTGTTTTACAGATGCTAAAATCCCCACCAAATGGAAGAAATTAGCTACTCGATGACCATGAGCACGTGGCCTCATGGCTACGTGGATTGATAACATTTGACCCCAGTGACATCACTCTGTGTCCTCACCATCAACCAATCAGAGAATTTAGCATGAGCTCATCACATGCCCTGGGAATCCCCTCCCTCACCTTGTACTTAAAATGGCTTTGCTGAAGCCCATTGACCAGTTCTGGCTTTTTGAGACAAACACTGCACTTCCCTTCAGCACATCCCAGCATCAGTAGGTTGGCTTTACTGCACGTGGCAAATGGACACAAATTTTGGTTTGGTACAGGGGGAAGGACTCAGTGAATCAGTTGGGGATGTGCAGAGAGCATCCTGGGAGAAAATGATGCACTGGTCACAGACATAGATCCATGGCCTCATGGGGTACAGTCACTTTCTCTTCCAAACTCCCTGGAGTCTGGTTCTAGGAGGAGGATCAGAAGATGATTAAAAGCTGGTGTCACTTGCTAAGGAGCTGTTACCATAACAGGTTGTTTGCTTGATGTGTGGGAAGCCAAAACCCTGAGATGCTGAGTTTGCAGCAAAGAAAAGATTTATTTGCAAGAGAGCCAAGTGAGGAGACAAGATGGGAAAACCAGTCGGGAACCAAGGTAGGGAAAGGGGATTGGTGGTAGGGAAAAGGTGAGGTAATTGGTATTCAGTGCAGGCCTATCTGAGTTACATGCTTTTTCGTGGGATGTGTGTTCAAAAAATGGTGCCGCTTAGCATGATCTGAGGTTTTGGCACTCTGATGCTGAAAGGTTATTCATCAGATTTCCCATTGTGGCTCAGTGGAAATGAATCTGACTAGTATCCATGAAGATGCAGGTTTGATCCCTGGCCTCTCTCAGTGGGTCGAGAATCTGGAGAGCTCAGGTGTAGGTCACAGACATGGCTCAGATCATGATAGGGATAGAGTAGGCCTGGGTGGTTGTAGAAGTCCCAGTAGGGAAAGAAGGAAACCTGGGGGATGTTGGGAGAAAGCCATCAGAACAAGGCTGGCTGGTTAGACGGGTGGAGGTACGAGAATTGCCTCAGGTCCTCGGGTGGGGGATGCGCTGAGGCCTGCATTCAGATTCAGATCAAGAGCAAGTTTGAGGACCGCCCTTCAGCTGATTTGAATACACACCTTATCAGATACTAAGGAGGAGATACTTCTCCCAGAAAGGAAGAGGCGGGCCTTTCCAATCCCACTTTCCCTGGATGATAAAACTGTGGCCCACAGTATCCTCCAGGGTGAAGCTTGCTCAGCTGCCTGCTTGCATCTCTCACAAGCGTCCTATCCTAATAAATCTGTTTCTTGCCTATTACTTTGTCTCTCACTGAATTCCTTCTGCGAGGAGGCATAAAGAACTTGAACCTTAGTGAGTCCAGACACAAGGTGAGTAATTCTAGTTTAAAACCGTGGTTTTAGGTCCCAGTCTGGCTTTGGGTTGGGTTTGAGTCCCAGCATGTGCGTTCAAGTTCCAGTCTGAGTTCAAGTCCTGGCATGTGGGTTCAAGTTCTAAACTGTGTTCTGGCCAGGTTCAGGCCATTAGGGCTGTCAGTTTCAATCCCACATTGCTGCGACTGTAGCTCCGATTCGACCTGGGAACTTCCATATGTGGCTGGTGTGGCCCTAAAAAGAAAAAAAAAAAAATTCATTCATTGGACATCTGCACAGGCCCAGTTTTAGGGTCCCAGTCTTAGCCAGTTTGAACTAAAGCTACACACAGCTGATTCCAAGTTTCTGGAAAACAACTCTTGTAAACATCTTACTGTTTAGGCTGTGTGAAGCTTGGAGGGTATGCAATTTGCAATAATTACTGTGAACTTGCTCAGTTAAGGCAGGCTACAAGCAGAGGTTTTTGTTTTGTGTTTTTTTTTTTTAAGCAAACTTTAAGATAAGCTAAAGAATATCTGTTTGTCACCAGTTTCCGTTAATGCTATGGGGCATGGTTTCTAAGTCAGTAGACTTTTCTCCCTGGAGCTTTTAAGAAATGAATATTTTCTTAGTACCTGTAAGGTTTGGGCATGTTAAATGCAGCAAAAAGAAAATCATAGTTATGGGAATAGGGGGAAAAAAAGGAGAGAAAGAGAGAGAAATGGAATTGGGAGGGAAATGGAGACCTTAAAGAAGAAAGGTTAAAAATATTTTGTGTGGGAGTTCCCTGGTGGCCCAGTGGTTAAGGACTTGGTGTGCTCACTGCTGAGGGGTGGGTTTGATCCCTGGCTGAGGAACTTCCCTATCCTGCAAGCGTGGCCAAAAAATATTTTGTGTGGCTGGAATTAAAAAGTATATTGCCACAAATGGCCTTCCGCGTCACTCTGAGATGACCATGGCTCTGGCTGCAGTGGCAAGGGTGTAGACTCCAAAGAAATCGAGTTCCTGCTCAAGCATGGCAGCTGCTCTGCTGTGTTGTGTTTTGAAGCGTTGAGCAGTATAATAAAGAGCTGAGCACAACCCATCTGAAAGCCATCCACTGCTTGTTTGTGGCCTGTGGGTCAGCAGCTTGCAACCTCTGCTCTGGAATGAGAGCGTGGTTTTGTTTGCTCTTCTCTGAGTGGACCACGGATACTTTTCTGAAGTATGTTGCAGCTCAGTATATACACAATTAGACTATCAAGTGGCTGGTGATTGTTTCTTCTGGAATTGTTTTGCATTTTTTCTTTCCAGATTGCTCTGAGAAATTCCTGCCAAGCTCGCTCTTGCTCTCTTGCTCACACACACACATACAGCCCTGCAGCCCTTCATTTCAGTAATATTTTCAGCGATACTAGTCCTTGAAATGAAAGTTTTAGGTGATACATCAGGAAGCATTTAAACAGTTTTTTTTGTATTTATTTAAAATCTAGGGATAAAACATAAAAGCAGTACAGTGTTGCTGTTAAAAGAAAAAGTGAGTCAAATTTGTCAAGAAAAACTTTTAAGTAAATAATACTGATGACTTGGATCTGGAGTTGCTTTGGCTGTGGTGTAGGTTGGTAGCTACAGCTCTGATTCGACCCCTAGGCTGGGAACTTCCATATGCTGCAGGTGTGGCCCTAAAAAGAAAAAAAAAAAAAAAAGAAGGAATGCCCAGTGATATGATATTCTGCTTTCAATGAATACCAGACACCTGTAGGTGCTTAGCTTCCCAAGAGGTGGTGGGATTCAATTCAATTGAGTTGATTTAGTTGCTCCCCTTGAGGGCCTATCTTAGTAGAGGTGGAATAACCATTGTATTTAAACACAATACAGAGTGATAAGTGCTATGATCTGGGTGGGCACAGAGCAGGGAGAGGAAATGATTTTTTCCTTTTTGGAGGAGGGTGGGGGAATAAGGCTTCGTTGAATAGGTAACACTTGGCTGAGTTTGGAAGGATCCTTAGAATTTGTCTAAGTGCACAAATTAACCTCTATGTGGATAAATCAAAACTATGTATCTTCCCAAACCATCTCAAACTTGGAGAGTAAAAATGTAGGCAATAATTAAAATACAGCTAAGTCTAGCAGCAATTAAACCAGTTTAGAATGTCATATCCCTAAACAATTCCTATTTGTGCTCAAACATTGACCCACAGGGGATGGTCAAGTTGAAAGCTAAGTTAGCCTCTTGGGGCTTTGTTGAACCAAGGAAGGCAAACGGTTCTCCAGAAATGAGATAAGAAGGGATGAGAGAAAGAACCCAGAATTCTGTCTTTGCAAGTCCCAAAGTCCCACGCTCTTCCCTTGAGAAGAAGCTGCAGAGAAAGATTAACAGTGTCTAGTTGTGTGCTTCCCTCTGTGCTGGGTGGTTTCTCAGAGATTCTATCTCAGTGATTCCCAAGGTATTAAGAGGATTCCACCTTGGGCTTCACTCAGCCCAAGGGAAGGATGTGGCTGCCTGCCTCTCTTGGCAGGAGGTAGGGAGGGTAAGGGCAGACCAGGATGATTGGGTCTAGACCCTGGTGAATGGACCAATGAACCCTACTGACCTTGAGATTTCCTGCTCCTGTGAGGGACATCCTAGCGTAGAGTTACAAATGAGTCTGGACATTTTTTTTTTTAACCTCCTGGGGCTAATGAGGTGATAGTACTTATGACAAAGATACTAACAACGAACAAGTCTTCAAAAGACACTCGACTGCTGATGGTGAGAGAAGGAAAATCTGTCTCTCCCTAGAAATGTGATCCATTTCCTAGGTTGTAGGAAAGGGGTGAGAGAGGGTTGTCTACCCTCCACTGTAGGAGGACTACACGCTTTGTTGGGACAGCCAGAAAATATAATCTACCCAGTTTTCAAGGGACACACCCAATGCTTAGGTGATCAGTAGATGCTCAATAAATTCTTTTTTTGGTTGTTGTTGTCCTATGTTTTTTCAGGGATGCACCTGAGGCAAATGGAAGTTCCCAGGCTAGGGGTAAAATTGGAGCTGCAGCTGCTGGCCTACGCCACAGCCACGTGGGATCCTTAACCCACTTAGCCGGGCCAGGGATTGAACCTGCATTCTCATGGATCCTAGTCGAGTTTGTTACTGCCGAGCCACAGCAGGAACTCTGATGTTCAATAAATTCTTGTCAAACAAGTGAATGCATTAATTATATTCTGTTAGGGGAGAAGGTAGAGGAGTGTGCAGTGGTCTCTATGGAAAGTAAAGGGCTCTCTATGTGAAGAATATCAGGTCTCTGATGTCAGTACTGGTACCACAAAAGGAACTCATCAAAGAGGATGCAGCATTACTGAGGGTTTATATTTCCTGGGTAAGAAGAGATCTGGCATTTCCTGATCTAGCCTTCAAGTAGCAAGGAACTGTGCAGAAGCAAAGGCAGAATAAAGCAGACAATGCAAGAGAACGTTTATCTACAACCAAAGCTCACAGTATTGTCATTTTTATCCCATCGAGATGACTCTGGAGGAGGAGCAAACTGCGGAGAGAAGAGTGGAGAGATTTCTCATTGGCTCATCCATGCCTTGGATGAAGACACAAAAGGCAAGAATAATTTTTTAATTTGAATGCTCCTAAAAAGAGAGTGCTTTATAATACAACCCTAGCTATGTTGAGATCAAAATCAACTTGCCCAGTATAAAAGGCAAAAGGTAAATAGAAATGAAGACATTGGGGCTGAGAAATGCTGAGCAATCAAATATAAGACTTAATTTTGAGCTTCCTAGCAGGCAAAAAGGGAAACATGAATTATGTTGCTGTCGTGGACAAGTAGGAGACATATGTGTTCTTTAAGAGAGAAATGTACATGTCTGGGTGAGGGTGTGGAGCAAGCATTGAGAACTCGGGTGAGTCTTTGTCTAAGGTATGTTGAACAGCCATCATATAAACAACGGCATTGTTTATTGCACTGGAATTCACTGTAGAGTTTGTGTTCCAGATGTCTTCACCCCGAGAGCCTTGTATTTTTAAACTTATTTGAAAAGTTTGACTGAGATTCTGAAGGAAATTTTGAGGGATATTAAGGGCAGCGTGCTTGAGGGATGTGGTTTCCTTGAGTGATGGTCTAATGCACAATGATAACTTTGGGAAACATGTTTGTTAAATTTGTAGGTTTAACAATGGGGAGAAATTGATTATGGGTTGGAGTAAAAAACTGTAATTCTCCATAAGATTTCTGTGGGCTAGAATGATGAGTTAAATCTAAAAGGCTGACTTACTTGGGCTGTACCCAAGTCATATGGAAGTTCCTGGGCCAGGGATCGAATCTGAGCTGCAGCTGCAACCGTAACCTATGCCAGGTCCTTAACCCACTGCACCAGGCCAGGGACTGAACCCAAGCCATTGCAGAGACAGTGTCAGATCATTAACCCGTTGTACCACAGTGGGAACTCTCTCAAGTGACAGTTATTGATCAGAAGGAAATTGTTGATGTAATTGTGCAGATCTGGGTTTTGGTGTATGAAAAGATACCTTTAATGTTAAAATGACTTTGAGAAATTGCATTTATCTAGCCAAACGCTGTCTTGTTTAGTCTTCTCTGTAATATTTAAATACTTAAGTTTTCAGAAGAAAACCATTAAGGAAAACTCTTCGTGTTTGCATAAGGTGGGGGTGAGAAACCATTTACTTTTTGATGAAAGCCTCTGAACTGTGCAAAAAGTCATTGTAGGATATCTGAAATAAAAGATTTAATTGATGAGTAAAAAAAATATATTTATCTCAAAAAAAAGGCTGACTTAAAAGAGATGAGGGTAAAGAAAAAAGAGAAGGGAAGGACAGTAGGAAGAAAGGGAAGGAGAAGGAAGGAAGGAAGGAAAGAAAGGTATATACATATCAGCAAGCTGAGCCCCAGTCAAGAGTGTGGAAATGTTTGGAAATGAATAAGAACATACATAAATATCTAGATTTAGCACAATCTTGGACCACATCATTGACCAGTATGCAGATTTTGTGGCCCTCTTTAGTTTTCTTTAAAAATTTTATTTTTATTTAAAAAATTTTTATTATAGTTGATTTTCAGGATTGCGTCAGTTTCTGCTATACAGCAGCAATACATTCTTTTTCTCATGCTATCTTCAGTCATGGTCTATCCCAAGAGATTGGATGTAGTTCCCTATACTGTGCAGTAGGATCTCATCCATTCCAGATGCAATAGTTCCCCTCCCTCTTAGCATATTTAGATGTTAATCCTTGTTCTGACAATTAATGGTTGTATAACTAAGGAGGTGCTGTGTAACTTCAGTTTCCTTAAATTCCTCTCACATGGGAATTTAAAAAACCAATAACATTTTTTAGAATTTAAAAATAAACACATATGCTTCATAAAAGCCTTGAAAAAGGGAGAAAAGCATGAGGAAATACTAAGCTCCCAAATTTCTCTAAAACACCATTGAGAATTTTTTTGCTTTTAGACTTGTAACACGACTGGTGTCGTGCTTTGCATGCAGTATTGCCTCTTCATTTTCTTCATTTAATATTATTATGATAAGCACTCTCTCACTTTATTAAACCTTGTAGTTATAACAATTTTAATAGCAATTTGAATATACCTCAAGTGACTGGAATGTCACTTTTTGTTAAGAATTTGTTTTACTTCCTTATAAAAATTGCTATCAGGGGTTCTTTTTGTGGCATAATGGGTTAAGGATCCCACATTGTCGGAGTTCCCTTCATGGCTCAGTGGTTAATGAATCCGACTAGGAACCATGAGGTTATGGGTTCAATCCCTGGCCTTGCTCAGGGGATTAAGGACCGGGCGTTGCCGTGAGCTGTGGTGTAGGTTGCAGATGCAGCTTGGATCCTGAGTTGCTGTGGCTCTGGCGTAGGCTGGTGGCCACAGCTCTGATTAGACCCCTAGCCTGGGAACCTCCATATGCTGTGGGAGCAGCCCAAGAAATGGCAAAAAGACAAAAAAAAAAAAAAAAAAAAAAGGATCCCACGTTGTCACTGCAGTGGCTTGGGTTTGATTCCTGGCCCAGGAACTTCCCCAGATCGTGGGCTTGGCTAAAATAAATATTATCAAAGCATACTGCACATATCTTTATGTATCTGGCTCTAAACTCAAGATTATTCCCTCAGGACAGACCCTTCAACGTGAGAGTAGTGATTCAATGCATGTAACATTTAAAAACTTTCTTAAAAATTGCTGACTTTCTTTCTAGAAAGGATGCACTCTTTGAGCATCAGAAGTATTAAATGGAAGATTATTATTTCTACTTCAAAAGTACTGGGTACCAATTTTTGGCATTGATGGAACCTCAATAGCTCTCCAGTGTTCATGTCAACACAGAGTTACAGCGTACCCGGTATGAATTAGGTCCCGGGCATTAGTAAAGAATGGAACTGGAGTTCCCGTCGTGGCGCAGTGGTTAACGAATCCGACTAGGAACCATGAGGTTGCGGGTTCGGTCCCTGCCCTTGCTCAGTGGGTTAACGATCCGGCGTTGCTGTGAGCTGTGGTGTAGGTTGCAGACGCGGCTCGGATCCTGCGTTGCTGTGGCTCTGGCGCAGGCCAGTGGCCACAGCTCCGATTCGACCCCTAGCCTGGGAACCCCCATATGCCGCGGGGGCGGCCCAAGAAATAGCAACAACAACAACAACAACAACAACAACAACAACAACAACAACAAAAGAATGGAACTGCATCAGTCCCTGCCCTCATGGAGCCTGAAGTCCGTGGAGGGGACAGAGATATACAAGGGAACTCAGAGGCAAACACTCATTAAAGGAGTCGTGAGATCCCTGGTTATAGATAATCATTCTCTTTTTTGTGTCTGACTTGTCCCCTTAGTGTTTAATTCATGAAGGTTAAATATTTGGGGTGGAGGGTGTGTTGAGCAGGGAGAGAGGCAGGTGTGGGCGCCAATGCTGCTTCCAGATGAGGAATTATACAATACTCTTAGAAACTTCCAGATGAAAATTTTCCGACCGTGATTCTACTCATTTTCCAACCCTCACCCCACACAAAGCTGTGTCCAACAGAAGGCCACACAGAGACAGAAGCATTTAGAAAAGGAAAGAAAAACTTGAGGCACAGCATGCTGGGAGCCAGACTTTGAAAGGGCTGGCTTGCTAGAATCAAAACCACAATAAATATCCAAAGGAAAACAATGGCAAATCAGCAAGAATACTAAGGTTGCATTATCCTGCTCATGGTGGAAAACAACAATGTCCTCACATGACTGTCGTATTCATAAAAGTCATGATATAGCTTCAGACATCAGCACAGTACAAAGACATTCTTTTGGAGGGAATGAAATGAGGTGATCCTGTTAGTTTTGGTTTAACTCAGGGTGCCCGTCGTCCCCCTCCCCGCTGATCTGACCCTTACCGTGGCATGTGACACACCGAATCCTTGGCAGCAAGGCCAAGTGTCCGTTTTTGTTGCTACAGTAGATGTGATATGATGTGTGTATGTGGGGGAGTGGGGGTTGGGCGTGTTGTTTTGGATACCATACAAACTTGCCCTGAAATTCTTTCCTATGATGATGGGCAGCAAAAAGGAAATTGGATAGAGAGATTCTAAAATAAACATAAAATATAGGATTCTTTTCCTTTATGCTTCCAACAATCATCTATTAAAACCGTCTCCATGCTAGTCCTTGTGGACAGGACCTGGCATTTCATGTTGGGGCCATTTACAGAAGTGAGGGCAGAATTAAGGGCACCTTTATAAGAGAGGGTGGGACACTTAAGGGCTAGCAATGGTGGGGCATTGTTTACAGCCTTGGGCCTGAAGTGACAGGTGAGGGGAGCACAGCAAAAACTGGAGCCGTGGAAGATGGGCTCCCCACCAGAGCTGTGGTCATGGAACCACGACGGTGGGGGGGGTGTGTGTGGGGGGGGAGGATAAATACCTTACAGCCCTTTATGCTGCTCTTGATTCTCCTGCAAGTACCTTTCACTGGCCAAATCCAACCAGAATCCACAGGGTAAGTGAGCCTGCGTGATCCAGTCTTCAGTGATCACCTCCCATGGAGCAGAGCAGGGTGGAGAGTGAATGCCGGAGGAGGAACCTAGAAGAACCAACAAAACCTTCCCTTTGCAAATCACTAAGAGGAAGAGCAGTCTTCAAAAGGGATGGAAACCCAATGTCCAGAAAAGCAGGAGGAGCATTTGGGTAGAAGAGCATCACAGAGGCCTTGGGTGAGGAAGGTCACAGAAAGGGGGGTACCTAACGGCCTCAAATGCAACACAGATCAAGTAAAAAAAAAAAAAAGGCAGCTATTAGATTCAGCAATTTGGAAGTCGTTGGTGACCTTCCTTAGAGGGGTCTCTGGGCATAAGATGGAAACCAGATTGTGCTAAAGAAAGAATAGGGAATGGTTAAAATAGAAGGGAGACAGGGAGGCTTTAGAGGATGGTAAAAGATGGAGGGAAGTTGCCTTTTACCACTGGAGGTAAAGTTGCTGGAGATGGGGGAGCAGAGGCAGGTACTGGAGGTGGAATTACTTCCAGGAGAATATAATACTCACTGCACTATGGAAACAAGAAATGACTTGTACATCAAGATTCCAGGCCTTGACATAGTATCCATGAGGATGCAGGTTCAATCTTTGGCCTCAATCAGTGGGTTAAGGATCTGGCATTGCTGCAAGCCATGGCGTGGCTCACAGATGTGGCTCGGATCTGAAGTTGCTATGGCTGCGGCATAGGCTGAAGCTGCAGCTCCAATTTGACCCCTGCCCAGGAACTTACATACGTCACAGGTGTGGCCATAAAAAGAAAAAAAAAGATTTCAGGAGTTCCTTGGGGGCTCAGTGGGTTAAGGATCTGGCATTGTCACTGCTATGGCCTGGGTCATTGCTATGGCACAGGTTCCATCCTTGGATCGGGGAACTTCCACCTGCTGTATGTGTGGCCAAAAAGAAAAATAATGTTCAGTGGGGAGTTACGACTGGGTGATTACAACAAAGCTGTTGTAGAATCGAGTTGCTGAATTGAATTGGAAGTCATGATGGTTGGAGTTGAGGAAGGAAGGGAGAGGGCAGGAGTTAAATGGGTCATCCAGCAGGAGCTCTGCATCCTGACGTTTATCTATCTTCAGGGTGAGCAGCGCCTATGCCATTAGCAGGTCTGATTCACCCAATAATGGAGGAGGCGAATCAGACTGAGACGATCCGCTTCCACTTCCGCCCCTTCTCCAAACTCCCCGAGGTGCAGATGCTGATTTTCGTGACCTTCCTGATTATGTACCTGGTCAGCATCAGCGGCAACAGCTCCATTGCTCTCATCATCTGGATCTACCGTTCCCTCCACACCCCCATGTACTTCTTCCTGGCCAGCCTGGCCGTCCTGGAGATCTGCTACTCCTCTACCATTGCCCCTCTCACTCTGGCCAGCATCCTGTCCACGGAGAAAACCCTCATCTCCCTGCCTGGCTGTGGTGCCCAGATGTTCTTCTTCATATTCCTGGGCAGTGCGGACTGCGTGCTGCTGGCCATCATGGCCTATGACAGGTTTGTGGCCATCTGCCACCCTTTGCATTACACCCTCATGATGAGCTGGCAGTTGTGTGCCCGACTGGCTCTGGGCTCTCTGGCGCTGGGCTTCATCTTGGCCATGCAGCTGACTGTGCTCATCTTCCGACTCCCCTTCTGCAGCAGCAAGGAAGTCGGCATGTTCTATTGTGATGTCCTTCCCGTCATGAGATTGGCCTGTGCGGATACCCGGGTCCACGAGGCCACTTTGTTTGTGGTTGGTGTCACTGTCCTCACCATACCCTTCCTGCTCATCACCCTCTCCTATGTCTTCATTGTGGCCGCCACCCTCAAGATCCGCTCCGCAGAGGGGAGGCACAAGGCCTTCTCCACCTGCTCCTCCCATCTGACCGTGGTCCTGCTCCAGTACGGAGGTGGGAGCCTCATCTACCTGTGCCCCAGCTCCAGCTACTCTCCAGAGTGGGGCCAGGTCGTGTCTGTGGTTTACACATTCATCACCCCCATGCTGAACCCCTTGATCTACAGTCTGAGGAACAGAGAGCTTAAGGATGCTCTGAAAAGAGCAACGATGAGGTTCCTGCCGTCCTAAACACAGCAAAATGCCCTGGATGTTCCTCTGCAACATTGCCGGCTGGAGACAAGTAGAGAGATAAGCTCTCTGAAAGATGGGGAGAAAATGGGGCTAAAAGGTGATTTTTTTTTTTTTAAATGGGCCGTACCTGTGGCATATGGAGGTTCCCAGGCTAGGGGTTGAATTGGAGCTTCAGCTACTTGCCTACACCACAGCTACTGCAACATAGGATCCACATCACATCTGCCACCTATACCACAGCTCCCAGCAACACTGGATCCTTAACCCACTGAGCAGGGCCAGGGATCGAACCCCACGTCCTCATGGATACTAGTCGGTTTCGTTACTGCTGAGCCATGATGGGAACTCCAAGAGGTCATTGGTTCTACACTTTACTGCTTCCTAGTTATGCTACTTTTAAGTCATTTTCCTTTTCTCAGTCTCAGATTCCTCATCTCTGAAATGGAGATTATGGAAGTTCCTGTGTGGTGCAGCAGGTTAAGAGGCACAAACTCAGCATAAATTATGGAAGTTCCTGTGGTGCAGCAGTTCTGCTGCCGCAGCTGTGGCACAGATCGTTACTGTGGTTTGGATTTGATCCTTGGCCTGGGAATTTCCACAGGCTGCAGGCCAAGGATCGAACCAAAAATAAATAAATAAAAAAAATGGGGATTAAAAGGCCCACTAGATGGGAGTTCCCTGATAACCTAGTGGTTAAGGACACAGCGCTGTCACTGCTATAGCTTGGGTTACTGATGTAGCTTAGGTGTGATTCCTGGCCTGGGAACTTCCACGTGCTGTGGGTGTGGCCAAAAAAAAAAAAAAAGCCCATAAGACCTAAATTCTGGGATACTTAGGATCAAAAGATACATTGAGTGAAAGTACTTTGTGACTTTCAAAAGGAGATAGAGCAGTGCATGTCCCTATTACTATCCTCAGTACAACATGGAAGCTCCCAGGCCAGGGATTGGACCCGAGCCACCACAGTGATAATGCTGGATCCTTAACCTGCTCTGCCACCAGGGAACTCCCTCAGGTTCTTGGCAGACCCAGGCATTGCCCAAGAATAAGATAGAAACTGAAGCAGGACCATCCCAACCATTCTCTCCTGGTTCCCATCACGTAAATGCTGAGTTTGTGTCTCTTTGAATTATTTATCTTTCATCCTAAATTCTCTTGGGGGGAAAAGTGATGGGAAAAGCACTAGAGTTTTAAAGGTTTGGTAGTTTCTCTTACCTTTATACCTGGAGCTAACCTGACTGCATATTAATCTGCTTCCAAATCACTATCCCCTTATCTCCATTTTCTATCCTTTCTTCTCTCATTTCCTCTCTCGTACCCACATGTGCGCATGCACACACACACACACACACACACACACACACACACATGCATGCACATTCATTTATAGTCTCTCTTCCTGTATAGCCCTGGTTGATATGACCTGAATATTAGCGTTCCTTCCAAAATCATATGTTGAAATACTAATGCTCCATGTGATTGCATGAAAAGATGGGGTCTTTGGGAGTTGTTTAGGTCATGAGTGTAGAGCCCTCAGGTATGGGATTAGTGCTCTTATAAAAGAGACCCCATAGAACTCCCTAGCCCCTCCTGCCACATGAGGGCACAACAAGAAGTTTGTGACCTGGAATAGGGCTTATACCCAACCATGCTGGTACCCTGGTCTCAGACTTCCAACACTCAGAATTAAGGGAAATAAATTTCTGCTGTTTCTAAGCCACCCAATCTGTGGTATTGTGTTACAGCCGGCACTGTACTTACTTAGACTAAAACTCAACTAAGCATGTGTATTATGGAAAAGTTGCTTTGTCAGTTAAGACTCTTGCTATAGAAAAGAGGTAGTATGGGTTTAAATCTGGGCTCAGGTAAAGCAAAGGTAATTTTGTGAAGATGAACACTGACTGGATACAGTGAGGAGGGGAGAGGGCTCAGGCATACGGCTCTGAGCAGTCCGAGAAGGATGATCATTCTTAGATGATAGGGTGTCTCAAGGCAACGGTGGCAGAACATAGATGCCTTCCTATCCTTTTGTGGGGTAGAGGAAGCTCATTCATTCTTATGCCCATTGATTATTGAGGGATGTTTAAAAAACATTTTTTGGCCACACCCACAGCATATGGAGGTTCCCAGGCTAGGGGTTGAATCAGAGCTGCAGTTGCCAGCCTGCACCACAGCCACAGCAACGCAGGATCCTTAACCCATTAAGCAAGGCCAGGGATCAAACCTGCATCCTCGTGGATACTGGATGGGTTGGTTACTGCTGAGCCATGGTGAGAACTCCTCTCTTTTCTTCCTTTCTGACATCGATCACAGGCCTAAAGGGCAGAAACCATAACCAGAATGCATGTTACATGAAACTGAAATGTCACCTTATTCTTTTGAAAGACAAGAATCCAAAAGGATGTTCTTTGGCTCACTTACAGAGGCTTGCTGCCTGAGACACAGGGAGACTAAGTAGCTTGTTCAAGGTCACACAGCCAGTAAACACAAAACTGAGATTTGACCTGGGCACAAAACCACTCTGTCTTCCAGCATGCTATCCCTGTCCTATAAAAGCTTGGGAAAATCACTTCATTTTTCTGTACTTAATTCAATTTCATAATAAAATGGAGACAATAACATCTACTCTGTCTCCTCGAGTTAGTGTGAGATCTCCAAGGGGAAAAAAAACCCCCACAAAACAAACTGTAAAAGGACATAAAAGATTCAGTACAGTCATTCAAGCATCCACACAGAGAAACACATTTGATGGCTTATTCTGGGGGGAGGGGGATGGGGGCACCTGTGGCATGCAGAAGTTCCTAGGTCAGGGATCGAACCTACACCACAGCAGTGACAACCCTAGATCCTTAACCTGTTTAGCCACCAGGGAACTCCTATGTCTACTTATTGTCTTTTTAGGGCCGCACCTGCAGCATATGGAGGATCCCAGGCTAGGGATTGAATCAGAGCTACAGCTGCCGACCTATGCCACAGCCACAGCAATGCAGGATCTGAGCCGTGACTGTGACCTACACCACAGTTCACGGCAACACTGGATCCTCAACCCACTGAGCAAGGCCAGGGATTGAACATGTGGCCTCATGGATACTAGTCAGATTCATTTCCTCTGACCCATGCCAGAAATTCCAATGGCTTTTTTTTTTAATTGTAAAGAGTTTAAGGACATAAGTATGCAGTGGTCTTTCACCTAAGGTTTCACTCTGTTGGTCCTGTTCCTCTTGACGGGTGTTAGAGGAAATAAGCAAGTCTTGTGCAGCTTGGGGGTAACAGCAGCCTTCCCACCATGAGGCTTCCACACTGAGTCTTCCCTATCCAGGCTCTTTAGAGGAGAACTACACGCTCAAGGGTTCCAGGGATTGAGGAGTTTGTATCAACATAAAAGCAAATTAAGGGAGTTCCTGTCGTGGCTCAGTGGAAATGAATCTGACTAGTATCCATGAGGGTGCAGGTTCAATCCCCGGCCTTGCTCCGTGGGTTAAGGATCCGGTGTTGCTGTGAGCTGCAGTGTAGGTGGCAGACACAGCTCAGATCCTGCATGCCTGTGGCTGTGGTGTAGGCTAGCAGCTATAGCTCCAATTTGACCTCTAGCCTGGGAACTTCCATATGCCATGGGTGTGGACCTAAAAAGCAGAAAAAAAATTAATACAGTGCAAATTGTTTATATTGTTAAACCATTATAGACATGTGGTATAGGGAGATGCATGTTAGGAAAACATCTGAACAACATGATACAGCACATCTTTATAAATATAACACATTATTATTATTATCATTATTATATTATTTTGCTTTTTAGGGGCCCACTGAGTGAGGCCAGGTATGGAACCTACTTTCTCATGGATACTAGTTGGATTCATTTCTGCTGTGCCACAACAGGAACTCCTAAACACCTTATTTTCAAAAAATTTATTTTATTGAGGTATAGTTGACTTACAATCCTGTGTTAATTTCTGCTGTACAGCAAAGCGATTCATTTATACATATACAGATTCTTTTTCATATTCTTTTCCATTATAGTTTATCACAGGATATTGAATAGGGCTTCCTGTACTATACCTTGTTGGACCTTGTCGTTACCCATTCTATATATACTAGTTTGCATCTGCTAACGTCAAACTCCCATGCCATGCCCCCCACCCTGCCCTTTGGTGACCACAAGTCTGTTCTCTATGTCTGCAAAACACATTATTTTATTTTTGGCTGTGTCCATGGCATGCAGAAGTCCTGGGCCAGGGATCAAACCTGAGCCACTGCAGTGACAATGCTGAATCCTTAACCACTAGGCCACCAGGGAACTCCTCTAACACATTGTTTTGAACAGAGTTCAGTGATACAGACTTCATCTTTCAAGACACATGGAGTTGCAATTGTATTTAGTTTTACAGTCCAGGAGGCATCTTGTTTCTTCCTTCGGGAGAGGAGAGGAAAATCCTTAGGGAGTGTGAGTGTTGTCAACTATTCTTTGATTTATTCAAATGTTTGCAGTGCCTGACCTCATGGCAGCCCTGGAGGGTAAATAATGTAATACCTTGCTGTTCTCAACAGACATGTAAGCAACAGGGTGTAAGACAACAGAGGGTTTGCTTTTAAAATAGATCTGAACAAACCCAGTTGGGGGTGGGCGGGCAGAGGACCAAGAAGAGCACCTGTGTCATCTGGAGGGTCCCAGACTAGGGGTCCAATCAGAGCTGTAGCCGCCGGTTTATGCCAGAGCCACAGCAACGCAGGATCCAAGCCGAGTCTGCAACCTACATCATAGCTCGTGGAAATGCTGGATCCTTAACCCATGGAGCGAGCCCAGGGATCAAACTGGCCACCTCGTGGTTCCTGGTCAGATTGGTTAACCGCTGAGCCACAACGGGAATGCCAAGGCCTCACTCTTAAAGACAGAGTAGGGGTTTTCCAGATAGGAAATGGAAAAAAGGCAGATTGGGCAGAGCTAGGTGGGAAATCCTGGGCACATTAGGTTCAGAGAAGAGGTAGGTGTTTGGTGAGGCCGCTGGTGGGACTGTGTGTTTTAGGGAGTAACAGTATATGGGGCTGGGGTTAGACTGGGCAAGGGCTTCAACGCCATTCTAGGAAGAGTCTGGACACCCTACTCTGGTAATGAGAAGCCACTAATGAGTTTTAATCAGAAGGAAGACGTGATGGAGCCGTATTACAATAAGATTCATTTTATACATTTGGTGAACACTACGTGAGTGCCTAGTATGTTTTTGGCCTGATGCTTGGGTCTGGATTCACATCAGTTGAAGGGGGAGATGAGGTTGCTGATCTCCTAGAGCTCATGGAAGGTGCCAGAGGTAATTATATGGGGTGATACAGGCCACAACTAAGGGCACGGTGTCAGGGGAGCATGTTTGAGGGATGCTCAACTCAAGCCTGGGATGGATCAGGGTTGTCCAGATCAGATATGGGGAGAAGAGGGCTTTAAGAAGGTGACATAGCATAATGCTGACATTGATTTGGGATCTGAACTGTGTTCCGGGCAGCTACAGAGACGGCTCCCAGTCTTCGTTCCCTGGTGCAATCCCCTTGCCTCAAGTGTGGGCTGAACCTAGTGTTTCATCTTTTATCAACAGGACGTGGCAAAAGTGAAGTCACAGCTGAGATCAGGGTACAAAAACACATTGACTTTTCTCTCTTTCTCCATCCCTTTCACCCACTTGGTCTGATGGAATTCAGCTGCCATGCTGTGAGCGGCCCTGGGAAGATGCCCCCTGGGTAAGGATCTGAGCAAGGCCTCTGGCCAACAGCCCTTGAAGTGAATCCTGCTGGTCACCAGGTGAGTGACTTTGGAAGCAGATCCTTCCCCAGTCAAGCCATGAGATGAGAGGTAGCCCCCAGCCAACACCTTAATTGCAGTCTCAAGGTAGATGCACCCAGCTGAGCTGCACCTGGATTCCTGAGTCACAGAAACCATAGGATAACATTGTTTCAAGCTGTTAGGTTTTAGGGCAATTTGTTATGCAGCCATAGATAACCAATACAAACTGAGTTGGGAAGTTTATTCTCCATCCTGGTTAGCCTCCATCCTCCCTGTAGTGGGGAAGAATTGCGTGGGGGAACAGAAAGGATATTTTCCTGCAATAGTCTAGCTTCCCTTATCTTTTACTACTGATCACCATACCCTGGAGACACTGCCTCCAGGTACAAGAGCCAGAAAGTGGTCTCACCTGTTCCACAGCAGGCCATGAGGGTCAAGATGGGGTAAGACTCAGTCCTTTTCTCCAGTGGGAAAGAAACAGGCTTAGAGGAAAGAGAGAGCAAGGGGAGTGGAGTCCCTAAGATCCCAGGATCCTCTCTTTGGTTGGTTAGTAAAGTTGAAATTGAGTGTTGGCCAATTTATCTAGAGTCAAAAAGCCAACACTTGAATTTTTCTTGCTATATTTGGATAATGGGGAGACAGCTGTGCTAGACTCATTGGAGAACAAGTACCACACTGGAGCAGAAACATGAAAATACATCAGAGAGGGAGTTCCCATCATGGCTCAGCGAAAATAAATCCGACTAGGGTCCACGAGGATGCGGGTTCGATCCTTAACGAAGTGGGTTAAGGATCCGGTGTTGCTGTGAGCTGTGGTGAAGGTTGCAGTTTGAGCTCGGATCTCACGTTGCTGTGGCTGTGGTTTAGGTTGGCGGACGCAGTTCCGGTTTGACCCCTAGCCTTGGAATTTCCATATGCCAAGGGTGTGGATCTAATAAGCAAAAAGAAAAAAAAAAATCAGAGAGAAGGGGCGCTCCTAAACCTGGAATCTTAAGTCACTGTCCTGCTACATGGAGACCCTAGAGTCTATGTGGGCTCAATGTCAGCATCTTCCTCACCAGTCCGTGGACTCCCCTGGCCCAGGTCCTTTGTCCCTCAGTAACTTGACTTTCTTCAGGTTCTTGTATGCAACTAGCTGTTGGAATTCAGTCTTCTGACTGTCATGGAAGAGTAAATATTAATACAAAAGGAAAAATTAGGATTCATATTTAATAGGAATCTTATTTATTTCTTTTTTCTTTTGGCCACACCTGTGGCACGTGGAAATTCCCAGGCTAGAGATCAAACCCAGGTCACAGCAGCGATTGAGCCATTGCAGTGACAATACTGGTGGATCTTTACACCACTGTGCCTAATAAGAGTTTTAAAAAAGGCTTGAAAGAGTTCCCATTGTGGCTCAGCAGGTTAAGGACCCGGTGTTGTCTCTTTGGGGATGTGGGTTTGATCCCTAGCCTGGCTCAGTGGGTTAAGGATCTGGCGTTGCTGTAAGCCTCAGAAGGGGCTTTGATCTGGTATTGCCATGGCTGTGGTACAGGCTGCAGCTCGGATTTGACCCCTGAGACCCCTGGCCCTGGAACTTCCATATGCTGCAGGTGTGGCTGTAAAAAGAAAAAAAAAAAAAAAAAAAAGCTTGACGT
This sequence comes from Phacochoerus africanus, assembly GCF_016906955.1. Classification (NCBI taxonomy): domain Eukaryota; kingdom Metazoa; phylum Chordata; class Mammalia; order Artiodactyla; family Suidae; genus Phacochoerus; species Phacochoerus africanus. The sequence goes on along the minus strand of NC_062547.1, from coordinate 11,692,048 downwards.
CTGTGATCACTACCTTCAAATACAATGTCATAAGAAAACAATTCTGCTAATGCTTCCCTTCCTGGGCTCCTAGACTCCAGCTGCAGATAAGAGGGATCCTGTTTTCAATGTGTAAATAGTTTAACAGAAATCAAATGGTCATTTCTATTATGGCCATATAGGCTAACCAAAAGGTCATTTTTTTTTTTTTCTTCATGGAAATGTCCTCTCATAGGGAACCAAATTTCTTTTTTGTTTCCTTAGTTTTATTGAAATATAATTGACATATAACATCGCATTAGTTTAAGGTGTGCAGCATAATGATTGATACATGCATATTTTTGCAAAATGATTACCACAATATATCCATCACCTCACATAGTTACAATTTTTTTGTTATGAGAACATTTAAGATCTAGTCTCCTAGCAACTCCAATATTACTAACTACAGTCACCATTACACCTTCAGAACTTAAGTTATTTTTAAACTGGAGGTTTGTACCTTTTGACCCCCCTCACCCATGTTTCTCCCCCACCTCTACCTCAGGGCAATCATCAGTTCTCTGTATCTATGAGTTTGAGGAAACCAAATTTCTTTCTTTTTTTTTCTTTTTTTTTGGTCTTTTTGCTGTTTCTAGTGCCACTCCCATGGCATATGGAGGTTCCCAGGCTAGGGGTCAAGTCGGAGCTGTAGCCACCGGCCCACACCAGAGCCACAGCAACACGGGATCCAAGCCTCGTCTGCAACCTACGCCACAGCTCACGGCAACACCGGATCCTTAACTCACTGAGCAAGGCCAGGGATCAAACCCGCAACCTCATGGTTCCTAGTCGGATTCGTTAATCACTGCGCCACGACGGGAACTCCCAACAAATAACTTTTAAACAACAGTTGGAACTGTTCAACCAGAGAAAATTCTTCCTCGAGTGTCTGAAAAACACCATGAAAAAATTAAACTGGGTTCCGGCAGAGGCTGAATGGCCATCCTTGATAATTTCCTCTGGTCCCTTCTGGAGTTATAAGGTAGAGTTGTTCATATATGTCTCCTCAGAAGACTCTCTCTTCCTGAAGAGCGGGAACTTAGCTGTTCCCACTGACAAAAATTTGATGAAGGAGGCAGGATGAGATTTCTGACTTGCCTGCCTTTTCCACGTGTGACCACCAGGGGGCGCAGAGGCCTTCCCCTTACCAAGGAAGGTACATTCACCTAGCGAAAGCCTGGGGTAGAAGGTAGTGTACTGACTAGTGGGAGGATTAAGGCTGAGACTGGCAGGGTTCGTACAGTCCAACCGCTTACAGACCGTATCTTTATGGGAGGGGATGAAGTCAGCACGAGGCACCCACTAAGATCGCAGAAGAGGGCAAAGTTCTGTTAGAATTACAAAACCACTTACAGCCCTTTCATCTGGATGCATGGCGCCGACTCTCTCCCTGATTTGAGAACCGAATGTTCGGACTGTCAGTCCCATTTACTGAGCTCCACTCAAAATCTACTGGACATGTCATTTGTTCTCGAGAAGGAAGACAAATTGGGAAGAGGGAAGAGACAGTGGAGGTGTGGGGGAGGGGAGGAGATAAAGAGGGAGGGGCAGTGCGAAGAACCCGCCCACTTTTCCGGAAGGTACTACCCACCTGGGGGGATCTCTACCAGGTAGGAGATAATGCTTAAGCTTTCGAATACAAACATTTTACAACTCTGCTCCATAGGTGACGGCCCAGCCATTGCTCCTTTGTTACACTGGCCTCACAGCAAACTGAAGTGGATAATATCTGATTCACAGATAGAGAAACAGAGTCCCACAGAAAATAACTTTCCGAAGGTATACACCTTGTTAGTGGCAGGTGTTCTGACTTCATCACTGAACTGCTTCCATTTCTCTGAGGGGTCGTCTTTACCAAGATGTTAAGAATCCATAGTCTTCGTCCCAGCCTGTCCCATCCCACCTTAGCTCCGGTTATTTCCACTAGGAACACCCTCTTTCAGCTCCAACAGCAGCCCCCCGGACCGTGCACACTCCTTTACTTGAAATGCTCTTCCTCCAGACAGAATTGGTGGCTCTCTCTTCCACTTACTATAGCACGAATCATTGCCTTAGAATTCTCCATGTTTATGGGATGTTGTCGCGGCCTAGCAGTGAATGAGCCTGTTGAGGGCTGGATCCTAGCACGGAGCCTGTAGTGAATGGCTGTCGAATGGAAAGGCTGGACCTGAGGTCAGACACACACACTCGCAGCGAGATCTCCCAGTGCTGGTCCCCCCGAGGACCTGGAGCCATGGGAGGTGGAGTGAGGGTCGCGGAGGGTGGCCTGGCGGCGGGGCACGGGCCCTTTAAGGAGGAGCGCGGGGCGCGGCCCAGGTAAGGGGCGGGTCCGCCCGGCGGATCAGCGCTGCGCGCCGGCGCCGGCCCGGGAGCCGGATTTGGAGCTCGCGGCGCCGGCGGGGCCGAACAGGGCGGCGCGGCGGAGCTTCCCGTGGCCTCGGACGCTCATTTTTTTCCGCGGCCACCGCCCCCCTCCGCCTGCGCCTCCTGCTCCTTTGCCCCGGCCGGGGCCCGGCCGCCACTTCCGGCCGCTCACCTGGGGACGCGCTCACCTGCCTCCCGGCGCCTGGGCACCAGGATGAAGGACCGGCTGGAGCAGCTGAAGGCAGTGAGTCCCGTCGCACCCGGGAACCAGACGGGGCGGGGGCTGCCGGGGTGGAGCTGCGCGGGTGGGCTTCCCGCGCTCCCCCAAATCGAGGTTGGGGTGGGGGGCGGGCGCCAGGCCTACCCTCCCCAAGTCGTAGCGGCAATCTGCGCGGGTTCCGCACCCACCCCTCCTCTCTGGGGTCATGTGCCTGGTGATTCATCGCTAGTCTGCGCTGTCCTTGGTTACCTTTAGCTTCCTCCGCCGCCCCCCTCCCAAGCAGGATAGCATCGGTCTAGAGCTGGGATCCGCGGAGGGGGGTGTGGGTGTGGGAGGTGATTGGGTCCAGCGGGGGGGCGGAGGGGGTTCCCTGTGAGGCCAAAGGTCACTCACCACCTGCCTGATGCTGCCTGGCACTGTGCCCAGGACCTGCCTCCTCCCGTGCTCCTTCCAGATTCTCCCGTGGGGGCGCTGAACCGGCTGCCCTAGCCCCCAGTGAGCAGCTCTGAGGTCCTGGGTGATCTTCCCAAGCTGTGATATCGTCACGTGCCGGATGGGTCCATCGCCAAGCCCTCCAGCTGTCTATAATTATTAATTTCCCTCGCATCCTCGAGACAGTTGAGGTCAGGGCATAGGCTCTGAAGGTAGACCGACCGTTTCCAGCTCTGCTGCACAAAAGCGGTAAACCTTAAGCTATTCACTCTTTTGAGCCTGTACCCTTATCTGTCAAAGGGAGATTGATCATACCTTAAGAGACTTGTTACGAGATTAAATGACATGGGGCTTAGAGACGTGTTAAAGCATGGGTTTTTAAGTCCAACAATCATTGACTCTGAACAGATAATTATGGAGTGTATTCTGTGAGGGCAGGCTCAGTGCTAAACCCTGGGGATTGCCGTGACTCAGGCTCGGTCTTAATGGAATTTAAAATCTAGCCCTTGATACAAAGTAGTCCATCTACTTGGGAGCTTGTCAGAAGTGCAGAAGCTTAGGCCTCAGTCTGGACCTAGGGACTCAGAAGCTGATTATTCATAAATCTCCCCAGGGGACCACAAACACACTGAAGTTTGGGGAGCCAGGGACCAGATAGAACTGGGGTTGCCTCCTAGCTCCACTGCTTACTAGCTGTCCCTTAACGGGTGAGCTGAAGTTTTGACATCTGTAAAACGGGTAGCAGTGAGGACTAAACCTAGGAGAGCCTGCAGAGCCCTTTGTGTGGTTCATGGCACTTATAGGACTGATAAGTGGTAAGTCTTACGCTAGTACCTGTAAAAGCTCTTCCGAAGAAGAAAGCTGTGTAGTGGGTTGAGGGACTGTTGGGTTGATGTAACAGTTGTTGTCCTTTCTCCTTCCTTGTCTTGGGTGAGACCTTTCTGACTTTCACCTGCTCTGGGTAGTAGGGCTTCAGAGGAGGCAGGGCCATAGGGAAGTGAGAGAGCCAGAGGGAGAGTCACTGCCTTCTTGCTCTTTGTCATCAGAGCCTCTAGACGTCTCCTTTACTGACAGGGCAGAAGTCACTGCCCCCGTTTTTAAAGAGGTGGGAACTAGAGCTTAGCCTTGGAGGAAGTGAGGCCCCAGGTCCTAAAGCTGGTGAGGGCACAGCCTGGGGAGGAACCCTGGCTCCTGATTCCTCCACGGAGCCCTTTTCCTGGAGCATGTCAGCCAGGGCGGCAGAAAGGAACGAAGAGCATGGGTTTGAAGATCTTCCTGTACAGCCCGGCCAGCAATCACGAAACAATGCAAAACTGGCACCAGCCTATGTTAGGAAGTCCGTTTCCAGAGGAAGACACCCCACGGCCCTTTCAAGAAGAGCTGTTGTCAACAGATAGCAGAGAGCCGGAACAGAGCTTTGAGTTCCAGGTCTAAATTCAGCTCACCAGGGGACCCAAGCAAGTCCCCTCACTTCTCCGAGCCTCACTGTTACTCTCTGTAGAATGGAACTGGTGCTAAATGTTTCTCCCTTACCTTCTGGGGATGTGGTGATGAAACTGCGATTATAGACAGTGCCATGGTGATGAGAGTACTGTTCTGAGGTCCCAGGTGCTGGTCTAGCCTTGTGGTGCCGGGAGGTGGGTGGTGACACTGTGCCAGGAGGACCGGGGCTTCAGGTTCAAAGGGTTCTTCTCCTTGTGGCTCTGCCATTTATGAGCCAAGTTCCTCAGTGTCTCTTCACCTCCCTGCTCCTCTAATCCCCTTTGTAAAACAGGAGTTGATCTCAGAAGCCCCTTCTGGCATATTGACATTTTCCTTAGGGCTTGTTAGGGCTTAGATGGATTTGGGTTTCTAGCCCACCTTTCCTGACCAGCCCCTCCTTTCCTTGGGAGAACGACCAACACCCCCCCCCCCCCCCGGCTCCGCCCCCCAGCAGCAAGATGGCCATCTTCTTGCTCCCATTCCTGTCGTCAATGTTTGCTAACCTGCACAAAACCAATTTCACCCTCAGCTGCCTGTGCACTCTCTGTGGGGATCTTTCTAAACCTTGGGGGAGGCGAGATGATAACTGCCACCAGATAACCAGGGATGGGGCTGGGGGCTGTGTGTGTGTTGGGGGGGGGATTAGCTTCGCCCCGCATAGAGGGAAGGAGGAGATGGGAAGATATGAAGCAGAGGGGTAGGCAGAGACCTCCCGAGGAAGCCTTTTTGATAGTCAGCTGCCCGAGGATGAGCCAGCTTGGCGGGACTGCTTGTGAGCCCTCCAGCAGGGGAGGGAGGCAGGAAGCTGCTTGGGGCCTTGAATGTTGTAGGAATCTGACCGTTTCTTGAGGGAGGGGAAGCAAATGAGATTTAAGGCCTCCATCCACCCTGAGGACGTGTGTTTCTGAAAATGTTTCATTATGGGGTTCCCCCTGTGGCTCTGCGGGTTAAGAGCCCGACATAGTGTCCTTGAGGATGCCGGTTTGATCCCTGGCCTTGCTTGGTGGGTTAAGGGTGTGGTATTGCCTTCAGCTGCAGTGTAGGTCACAGACTCAGCTTGGATCTGGCGTTGCTGTGGCTGTGGTGCAGGCGGGCAGCTGCACCTCTGATTCAGTCTCTAGCCTGGGAACTTTCATATGCCATGAGGGTGGCCCTAAAAAGAAAAAAAACAAAAAACAAAACAGAAAGAAAAAGGCTTCATTGTGAGCCCAAGCCTGTCCCAGGCCCTGGGAAGCTCTGGAGTCTCTAGGACTGTGGTCTCAAGAGTCGCACCTGTAAAGTGGATCCTCATAGGGTGATGAGGGTGAAAGGAGATAATCCATGGTAATCACTCCACGTAGTAAATGCTGGCCACCCAAACCAGTCGGGAACAGCATCCACAATGAAGGGGACACCTTCCTGAGGCCACCGTCATAATAGCTAACTCACCTGATCTCTTGCCCTGCTCCTCCTGGCTGACTGTCCCAGCAGCCTGCCCCTCCAGAGACGTGGGCCCGGCTGGCCAGGAACCTGCAGTGCCCACCCCCAGCGGATCTCATGGGGCAGTTCCTGCTGATGTCTCACCAGCTGAACTTTGGATCCCCTGAATCCAGACAATGCCTGTCCAGGAACCTCTTGCCTGGTCTTCTTTTCATTCAGCAGTTTACTGAGCACCTCCTGCATCCTAGGCCCTCTGATAGGGCCTTGTGGGTAATGCTGATGAACACTTATTCCTGGGCCTTGAGGAAGGGGGGTCACAGTCAGGGAGACACACAAGAAACAGATGACATCATCCTGGGACAGAAGTAACTGCAAGAAGACCCTGTTGGCTGGCACCTGGTGATGGAGCATTAGGGCCTGGGGGCTCGTCCCAGAAAAAGTGGGCTTAAGGTTCCTCTTCAAGTCCTTGCTAATGTGCAGATCCAGTCTCTTCAGAGGCATGGGGGGTCTCCTAAGAAGAAAGGCAAAGGTTCTGCATTTTCTCACCCACCCTCCCATTGGTGAGGGCTTCGTGTGGGCACCGGGATTGGTGCTTTTTGACCTCTGTGTGCCTGGCCTCCTGCTGGGTATCATCGTAGGCAGAATTATTATACAAAGCCCTGGTCAGATAGGGAAAACAAAGGGATCTATTCCTTAAAAAGAGAACCCCCAGAATCCTAGGTGGATAATGCTGTTAGAGAAGCAGTGACGAATGGGATGGAGGAAGTGAAGGCCAAGGACTTTGGACCCCCGTGGAGGTTGACCTACAGCGTTTACTGGCCCCTCCACAGCCGGCGCCAATAGGGACATGCTAACGAAATCCACCACCTGAGGCGCCAAAGACCAGAATGACTTTTCACTTTGTTCAGTGTCATGCTGCATCCTACACGACTTGTCCTTGGCCTCCTTCCCCATTTGAAGTTCCCCGGTTTGAGCTCTTCAGGAGCACAGTTGTAGAATACCGTCGGAAACATGGAATTACCCTTCGCCTTTAAGGCTCAATTCATTCACTGAATATGCTGTCCTTCCCTTTAAGGCTCACTTCCTTCAATGAATGTTTAATGAGCCCCGCTGGTGCTTTGGATCCTCACCAGATCTTAACACCCTGCCCTTGAAACTCTCTTCACCAGATTCCATCTTTTGGTGATAAGATTTCTAACTGGTCCCTGGCTTCTTCCCCACCTCCCTTGTCTCCCTGGCTGGAGTCATTCCTGGGAGAGCTGTTTTGCTGCGAGCAGACCAGAGGCTGAGGGGCCTAGCAGAGATGCGAGTGACAGGGATTGAGTAGGGATTACACACCCATCAGCCGGAGAGAAAATGCTCGGCTGAGAGAAGGGGATTAGTTTTATTTTTATTCCTGTGGGTGTGGGGAGGGCCAGGGGCCTGGCAGGAGCCAGGGGAGAAAAGCTTGTTCCTGTTCAAGTCGTCCTCTCTCACCTTCAGGGCTTCTTTCCCCTTTTGTCAAAATTCCTGCTCGGTCTCCAAAACCCACTCTTTACAGGTAACACTCCCTAAATGCAGCCTAGAATAAGCCCCCCTCTGGCTCAGCTCTCTTCGTGGACTGCATGTTGCTTTGCATGAGATACTTTTCTTCTATTACGTCAGTATTTTTTATTTTTCCTCTGCCATGGAGTGCCCTTGCAACCACCTTCCAACTATTGTTTCATGAGTTGGACTCCTCTGTCTCCTAGGTCTTTTAGATCAGTGGTTCTGTTACTTGTCACCATGTCAACTACAGTAACACTGATCCATTACTGAGCAGCTCCTTACTGTTGGAAAGGATTTGAGTTCCGTGCCTCACATACCTGTCACCTGGTGGTCTATATTATTTCCATTTTAGAGGTAAGGGAATTGAGGCTCAGATTGGATTGAGATCCCCTGCTGGAAAGTGGTGGGCTCAAGAATTGAACAAGTCTGTCTGTTGTTGTTGTTTGTTTGTTTTTTTTTCTTTTTAGGGCCACCCTTGTGGCAAATGGAAGTTCCTAGGATAGGGCTGAATTGGAGTTGCAGCTGCCAGCCTATGCCACAGCCACAGCAACACCAGATTCGAGCATTGTCTGTGACCTACACTGAGTCTCATAGCAACACCAGATCCTTAACCCACATGAGCGGGATCAGGGATTGACCCTTCATCCTCATGGATACTAGTCGGGGTCCTAACCTGATGAGCCACAACGGGAACTCCTGTCTTGCTTGTTTATATCATCCTACACTGTATTTGTTCATTTCCCAACTGCACTGTATGCCCCTTGGTGTAGTGGCAGCTAGGAGGTTCTCCTGAGGCCCCGGGCCCTGACACTCTGCATGGTGGTTCTCTAGTCAACACTGTCCATTGACCAATCAACAACACCTTGGCCCTTACACATCCCTATTCATCATTTGGTCTTACTCTTCTTGTTCCATCCCTTTCGGGTTGGTGAAACTTTACCTACTCAAAGTGCAGCACTTAGGGGACCCTGAAACTTGCTAATGATGCCAGAGACTATGGGTTTCATCCTTGAGGACAAGGATGGCTAAGTTCCAAGGCCCCCAGCTGTGCCTAAATCCCTGGCCCAGCACCTCATGGAGGGCTGCAACCTTTCAGAAAGACCATGAAGGAGAAGTTGTGGATACCATGGGGACAGTCCAGCTCCCTGGAAAATCTTCTACAACCCCAGGTTCAGCTCCAGTGTCATGGCTGCAGGGAAGCTTCTAGATCTGAGCTGACAGCACTTACCAGGCCTTCCCTAGGCTTCCACAGACAGGTTTTTTTTTTTTCGTTTTTTGTTTTTGTCTTTTTAGGGCTGCACTGGAGGCATATGGAGGTTCCCAGGCTGGGGGTGGAATCAGAGCTACAGTTGCTGGCCTATGCCACAGCCATAGCAATGTCAGATCTGAGTCGCATCTGTGACCTACACCACAGCTCATGGCAACGCTGGACCCTTAACCCACTGAACGAGGCCAGGGATCGAACCCGCAACCTCATGGTTCCTACCTAGTCGGATTTGTTTCTGCTGCACCATGACGGGAACTGCCTCCACAGACTCTTTACGTTTGTTGATATGTAAAGGCAGTCACGTAGCATTGTGATTTCAGAAACTGCCTGCCTGTTACGCCCTGCTCTCTGAGAAAGGAGAGACCACAGAGGCCTCATTCCTCCTGTATTTTCACTTGCCAGCCCACAGCCCAGAAAGCGGTAAACCATACTGTCCAGCGGATGAATGAGGATATTCAGCAAATGAACCTGCCAGGGGATTCTGGGGTCCCCTGGAGGCTTGCCTCCAGCCTTTTGTATTACACCCCTTTGCAACTTCCTCCCCCCACCAGGGAGGAGGAAGTTGCAAAGGGGTCAGCTGCATTTCTGGCTTTGCGCCCTTTCCAAGATAGGAGACTCTAGGGAGGTCCAGCCCCCACCTAAAGAGGTTAGTGGAGCCTATACTGTCTGGGTATGTTTAGCTGCCTGGGGTAGGGCAGTGAGGTATGGCAGCAGGATTGCTTTTTTTAGAAATCAACTTTTTATTCTAGACTAATTTTAGATTTACAGAAAGGTTGCAAAGACAGTACAGAGAGTTCCTGTCTACTCAGTTTCCTTCATTTTTTAACATCTTGCCACTATGATGGTACGTTTGTCAAAACAGAAACAGACACTGGGATGTTGCTATTCACTAAGCTCCAGACTTTATTTATTGTGTCTTTTTGCCTTTTCTAGGGCTGCTCCCTCGGCATATGGAGGTTCCCAGGCTAGGGGTCTAATCGGAGCTGTAGTCACTGGCCTACACCAGAGACATAGCAACATGGGATCCAAGCCGCGTCTGCAGCCCACACCACAGTTCACAGGGCAACGCCGGATCCTTAACCCACTGAGCGAGGCCAGGGATCAAACCCGCAACCTCAAGGTTCCTAGTCAACCACTGACCACGACGGGAACTCCTCCAGACTTTATTTAGATGCCACTCGTTTTCCTCCGGATGCCCCTCTTTCTAACCTAGGATCCTACCCAGGATATTACCTTGTGTTTAGTCATCATGTTTCCTTAGCGTCCTCTGAGCCATGATGGTTTCTCAGTCTTTCTTTGTTTTATGTGAACTTTCTGGTGCAGCATCTGTGTTAATGCTTTGGACGTGCTTTTCTGCGGCCCAGTTCTGCATGCTACAGCGGGGGTGGCCGTTGCTCTTCAGAGGCATCGCTCCTTGGTGGTTGAGAACAAGGGTCTGCAGCCAGCTGCCCGGCTCTCCTCCTGGCTCTGGCACTCCCTGTCTGCATGGTCTTGGGGAGGTTGCTTGGCATCTTTAGGCTTTAGTTTTCTCAGCTGTGAGGTGGGGAACCTCCAGAAGATCCTTATTGAGGTTAAATGCCTCGGTACCTATAAAGCACATGTCTTAGGAGACTCCGCAGCGCAGGTGGGCTGCTCAGCAAACCTTCGGCATCGTAACTATTAGTGACATGTTCTAGGAGATGGGGAGAGGGAGGGGGCTTGTGGGCCAGAGGAGACTGCTGAGGATGGAACAGAGAAGACACTATGCGTTCCTTCCTCCTCTCTCTGTATCCTTGGGAGCTGGGTGCTGTGGGGAGTTGAGGGGTGGTGGGGTTGGGGAGGAGGAAGTCAGGAAGGAGTGAGGAGGAAGCAGCAGAATGTGATCTTTGAATTTCCTTGAATGTTCCTGGGGCGAGAAAGAGAGCAGGAAAAAGCCGTGGTCTTCTCACCCCAAGTGGCTTTCCTGTAGGTATCCTTGGGGTGAGTCCATGCAGCTTCGACATTTCCCCAAGGAGTCTCCTCTGCATCCATTCTCTAATAGGCTGCCCTCTTCCCCATGCTCCTCCTCGAATAGGTGAAGTTGGGTGCCCCTTCTCCTCCTGGGAGTACAGGTCCTTGTACCAAGCTGTCATCACTCATCACATGGTGTTATTATAACCCATGTGTCTCTCTGCCGCCCCTGAGACTGAGAGGCCCAGGGAGCCGAGGATGCTGAGCTTGGTCTGTGTTTCTCCGGCATGTGTTTCTCCACGTGGGCTGTTTAATATGTTTAAGATGAGTGAGTGGACGAATGGATCTGTTACTCTGGATGGGACCTTGTCGAGAGGAGAATGTTGTGGGTGAGGTGGTTGATTATGAGGCCCCAAGATCCTCCTTTCAGTTAATGCACTGTGAGCAATGGGCTGGACCAAGGAGGATTCCAGCCCTGGTTTTGTTCCTTATTAGCCATGTGATTGCTGGGGAGATTAACCTCCCTAACCACAGAGTACTCATCAGTGTAGATAACATCTACCCGCAGAGCCGTTTTGTTTTCTTTTTCTTCCTTCCTTTCTTTAGGTGAATTTCCAAAAAAAAAAAAAAAAGTAATAGAGGAGTTCCCGTCGTGGCGCAGTAGTTAACGAATCCGATTAGGAACCTTGAGGTTTCGGGTTCGATCTCTGACCTCACTCAGTGGGTTAAGGATCCGGTGTTGCTGTAAGCTGTGGTGTAGGTCGCAGATGTGGCTCGGATCCTGCATGGCTGTGGCTGTGGCTGTGGCTGGAGGCTATGGCTCTGATTAGACCCCTAGCTTGGGAACCTCCATATGCCCCGCGGGAGTGGCCCTAGAAAAGGCAAAAAGACAAAAAGACAAAAAAAAAAAAAAGATGAGTTTCTATCCTTTTTCACTGCTCCGTCCCTAGACCTAGCTTAAGTCCTGAGAAGCAAAAGTGGATAGAAATTAACATGGCCTGTGGGGATGAAACTTACGACTTTTGTTTTCCAGCAAATGGAATGCACGATATTTTCAAGAACACACAAAAGATTAAAAAAAAAAAAATCGGCTGTGTATTAAGATCTGAAGAGGTCAAATTCTGCAAAATATTAAGTCTATGCGGGGCCCTGTTCCGGGAATGATGTAATACAGTAAGAAATTAACTATAGCCCTCCCTAGGTTTACTCGTTTTAAAACCACCTTTGTAAATAATTCTTGGGTTCAAAAGAAACCAAAATGGAAACGACACAGTATTTGGAAATAAATGAAAATGGGAGTAGTACATGTCAGAAGTTTTGAGAATGTAGCAGAAGAAAAATTCAGAGGGAGCTGTATTTCATTAAATGTGTATTTGGTGGAGAAATGACTTCATTCAAATAAATGAACCACATTTCAGTTCATTTTAAGGGACCTGCTGTTACCTTTTGAAAACTGGCATTGGAGTTGCATCTTTAGCAGAAACTCGTTTTGGAGAAAACCGATTGTGTCTGCATGGCACGGTCTTGGTGATGCCGGAAAGATGAGACCAGAACCCGGGTTCTTGTTTGCGGCAGTCGAAGAATGAACTCCAAGGACACACAGGCAGCAAGCAAGCAAAGTTTTTATTAAAGGAAAGCAGACAGCTCCCAGGGAGAGGGGAGAGAAGCGGGGTGAGAGGGGAGGGGGGAGAAGAGTCCCCCTTTCTCTATTGTCCCCTTGAAGATGGGGAGAGGCACCAAAGTGGGATCCAGAAAGATGTGGTTTTCTCTCATTGGCCTTATTCAATTACCTATATCAGTCCTTGTCCAATAGGGCTTTTGGGGTTGGAAATGTCCTGAAAGTTCTATGTTTTTTTTTTTTTTTTTTGGTCCTTTTATTTTACCATTCCTCTCATTCCTCTTTTATCAGTTGAGGAGTGGGCTAGAGATTCGCATTTTCTATAGTAGACAAAGTCTGTGGGGAATGCACATTTCTTATAATAAAACAAGGCCTGTGGAGATGTTACTCCCTGGAGCCCTTTAGCCACAAATGTTAATCAATGGCCACATCAAAGACTGCATCGAAGCCCATGCTCCTCCACTGACTCCCTGAGTTAATATTCTGCCTCACTGGAACTTTAGTATGTACCCAGCATTGCTCTAAACACCTCACATGTATTCCCTCATTTAATCCTCACAAGAGTTCTGAGAGCAGATCATTCACGCTACGAATAAGGAAACAGTCTCAGAGAGGTTAAGTCACTTGTTTAAGGTCACACAGCAACTTGAGCGGCAGAACTGGGCTTCACCTCGGGCTGTCAGATGTACCTCTGCATACATGCACATTCATAGGACTGTATGTACCAGTATCTTTTCCATTCACATGTATAGATTAGTCCATTTAGCTTTCCTGACACTGCAGCATCCCCTGAAATGAGGGTGTGTTTTTGAGCCAGTGCAGAAAGGGCATCTTAAAGTACAGTGTAGGGGTTAAGCACTGTACACTGTGGGAGCCCGGGGCTCCCACAGACCTGCTTTTGTGTCCTAATGCTGCCACTTACTAGCCTTATCACCTGGGCCACGTTATTTAACCTCATTAAGCAGTTGTCTCAACTGTCAATGGGGAAAGTCTTATTTGCTCCTCCTAGGGTTGCCATGAGAATTAAATAATATACTTAAAACAGCAAGAGTGCCTGCAACAAAATAACACCTATCATCTGGTGGCATCATTGTTACAGCGGAACACATGGAGTGGGGTCAACAGGGACTTTGGCTCTTGTCCAGTTGCCCACTGACTCATTGGCCTTGGGCTAATCTGGTCATGAGTTTATTCCTCATTGTCTTCATTTCTAAATGGGGCCAGTTCTTGCTTCAAACTGTTCAGCCAGCACAGTGTCTTGAAAGTAAAAATGTGAGGCTCACCCAGGGGATGGTAATCGTTTGATTTCCTCTTTTTTTTTTTGTCTTTTTGGGCCTGATTTCCTCTTGATTCATCTGGCAAGAGTGTTGGGGAAGAAGCAGTTCAGTGGAAAGGGGAACTGTTCCCTCTGGGAGGGTTTCACTGGGAGAGACGAAGGCATAGGAGGGAGAAGGGGCATCAGAGAAGGTCCCTCTGACTCTGTAAATGAGGACCAGAGAGCACTTAGTGCCTATTGAGAGCTGACACTCAGAATTTCTGGCCCTTTTATTTTATTTATTTATTTATTTATTCTTTGTCTTGCCATTTCTTGGGCCGCTCCTACAGCATATGGAGGTTCCCAGGCTAGGGGTTGAATTGGAGCTGTAGCCACCAGCCTACGCCAGAGCCACAGCAACGCGGGATCCGAGCCGCGTCTGCAACCTACACCACAGCTCACGGCAACGCCGGATCGTTAACCCACTGAGCAAGGGCAGGGACCGAACCCACAGCCTCATGGTTCCTAGTCGGATTCATTAACCACTGCACCACGACGGGAACTCCCCTCTGGCCCTTTTAATTGGAGAAGAGAAACTGGAAAAACCAGATGTTGTAGTGTGCATGGCATGTGTATTTTTGTGTTTGGAATCCTTGAAAGTGGTGGTATTTGTCGTTGGGAACCCACAGCCCTCATCCTGGAAGGAGGCTGGTGGGGGAAGTGGGCAGAAGGGACCGCACAAAGTCACACGTGCCTGTCTCTTTGAATTGAATTTATTGGGAGGAAGATCTGGATTTATAAGGAAGAGAGTCTCCCAAGCAAAGAGGGATGTTTAAATACGGTGAGGAGGAGGGGAGGCAAGGCAGGAATCTGCTGGGATTCCCCCCCCCCCCCCCCCCCCCGCCTGCCCCGCATCACTGTGAGAAAGAAAGACCAGAAGTTCCTTCCTAGTGCAGACTGCTGGTTCCTTCCTTTCTGTTATTTCCCTCGCCCCAAAACTTTCCCAAGGGTTCCTGGGTGTCCTCTCTTTTCCTGGGACCCTCTTCCTGGTCCTCTTCCTGGTGTCTGATAGCTGTGGCAGGGAAGGCATCAGAGAGCCAGTAAATGGTCACCTTTTCATTTGAGATGGCTCACTCTTCCTTCTTTCCTTCCTTTCTTTGTCCTTTCTTTTTGCCTTGCTGCTTGGATTTGTAATGATCCTTAAGGAATTGCTAATGATTAAAACGTACAGTGTAGCTGGTGTTGTAACATGGAAAGGAGCAGGGGACTCCTTCTTTCTTTCTCTCTCTCTTTTTTTTCTTTTTTGGCTGCCCCTTGGCACATGGAGTTTTCCGGCCAGGGACCAGATCTGAGCTGCAGTTGTGACCTATGCTGCAGCTGTGGCAACACCAGATCCTTAACCCACTGTGCCAGGCTGGGGATCCAACCTGCGTTCCAGCACTCCAGAGATGCCCCAGTTCCATTGCACCACAGCAGGAACTCCTTTCTCTTTTCTTTAGAAGGCATCCACTCACTTACTTTGGTGGTTTTCCAGCGAGCTAGCTAAGCTCTCTTGCTTTCTCCTCCCTCTCTCTCGCTCTCCCTTCCTTCCTTTTCCCTCTCCACAAGATGCCTTATCCTGAAAATGGCAGTCTTCAGTCTCGGTGTAGAGCAGATAGAAGTAAAGCTGTGCAGGTTGAAGAGGGGGTACAGACCCCCCTACTGGACTTCCCTCTCCCCAAGTTCTCTGGGCAGTCTCTGAGGCACCTCTGAGGTCTCCTGGGGTTCCACAAAGCCATACTGGGAAGCTAAGCTCCTTACTTGGTGAGAAAACCAAGGCTTAGTGCAGACGATGCTGGCTGGTTCCAAGGCCGGCAGCGCCTCTCAGCCAGGGCTAGAGCAGGGTGCGCTGTGATTAGGGTGCAGTGGAATAAACAAGGGTTTGGGACAGACAACCTGAGTTTGGGCCCCAACTGCAAACCAGTAGCCATGAGACCTTGAATAATTTAGAACTTCTCTGCCCTGTAGGTTCTCAGCAGCACAATTTGGAAGGGGTTCGTTGACATGGAGTATGTGAAACAGGGTGTTGCAACCACCCAGCACCTGCTGGGGGCTTTGTGGGTGGCAAATATTTTTATTAAGGAGCTGAGGAAGAGGGATCCGCCATCAAACAGACTGAGGATGAATGGATGAGGCAGTCGAGAGGCAGGCAGTGAGGTTGAGTGAGGAGAACTTCAGGTTGAGTTGAACCCTGGGCTGCTAAACTCTTTCCACTCTGTCGGGAGAGGGAGTCCTAGCCCTGGCTGTCTTCACCGAGTGTTGGGGCGCATGTGAGCATTGGGGGTGGGAATAGAGCCCAGGTTTGAGCTCAGTGCTGCCGAAGTCATTGGTGATATCTCCCAGCTCCTGGCAGGAGACGCAGCAGGAGGTCAGGGGGAGAGGAAGTGGGTGGCGGGGCTCGTGGTTTTCATGCACTTTTTTTTTTTTTTTTTTTTAACTGCAGCTGATATTGCAGCTACTGTAACGTTCCTATTACCACATGCCTTGATGCTTTGATAACGAGGCTGAAGTTCTCTTCTTGGCTGTGCTCAGTCACATGGGCTGAAGATAAAGTGCACTGTGTGCTTTCTTGCCCTCGGGGTCCCTGAGGCCTCTTGGTCTCTAAGCGCACAGATGTGTCAGAGGGGAAGCCCCCCTCCAGTCCCCCCTCCCCCCCCTGCTTCCGGCCCTGGGATCTGGTAGATTCCCTTCTGGTGAAGCCTGGGAGTAGGTCCAGTGTCACATGACTCAAAAACCTGGGATGATGGCCTCTTTCTTGAATTTTCTGATCTGGACTAAACTTTGTTGCTGCTTTTGATGTTATTCTATATTTTTGGAAGCAGCATGCTACAGGGGGAAAATGGGAAGATGGAAATCAGGACATCTGGGTTCTATCCCTGGCTGTTCCGGTAACTCATTATTCAGTCTTGGACTTTGGCTGACTCATCTCTTAAGTGACAGAATTTGATGAGGGTTGCATTCAGCTCTGAAAGTCCTATATCTTTTTTTTTGTTTCTTTCCTGTGTAGAGGTACTTCGATCCAGATTAAAGCTGTAGAGGGGACGACTTGGCTAGATCTTACATACGGTTGTTTTATTGAGATGTTGCCATGTGCTATTCCTTGTGTTAAGGAACTTAAAACTGTTACCTTATTTAATCCTCACAAAAGCCCTGGTGGACACTGTTGTTCCTGTTTTGTAGATAAGGAAATTGAGCCTCAGAAATGTTGAACTTAGTGTTTAAAGCTCTGTGTCTAGCAGGAGACGGAGCCAGAGCCAGTTGGAGAACCCTGGTGATCCTGATGCTGCAGAACTGATCTTCTTGACTCAGCCTTTGTGTGAGCACTTCCTGTGGGGGGGACCTCACACTTTCAGACATCACATCTTTATGACTAGGTGATGGGGAAACTGACACTTATCAGGCCCAGTTTTGTGCCTTGTGCTGTGCTAGAAGCTTTCTGTGTGTGAGCTTTTCCAGTCCTTGTGAAAGTCATAAGGTATGTGGTGTTACTACAGGTAAAAACTCAGAGCTGTGCGGGACTTGACGGAGGTCTCGCAGCCAGTAATTCGTAATAGCAGGTTTTGGACCTTGGTTGTGGGTGACCCAAGACTTCTTTTTTCCTAGTTCACACATCCTCTCACTGGAGGTGGACCTGGCTGCCCTGCTAGAGTCTGCTCAGAGCCAAGAGGTGGCCGTCTTGGATGGGAGGAATCCCTGTACAAATTGCAGGGGTCTCAGAGTATGTCATGCGGGGAGGTCCTGCTCTATAGCACAGGGAACTATATCCAATCACTTGTGAAGGAACATGTGAGAAAAAGAATGTATATGTATGTATGTCACTTTGCTGTACAGCAGAAATTGACAGAACATTGTAAATCAACTATGATAAAAAATTTTAAGAAAAAAAAAGTGTATGTCTTGATGGAGGGCTAGGTCCTTGCCCCCAATGTCCAGGAGACAGATGTTCCCAGCTTCCAGAAACTTCTTTCAGTCCATCCCACAATGGCAGGCATATCCCATTTCCTTAGCACGTGTGCCTTTTGAAGAAAGCTGAGTAGACACACACGTGTGTGTGTGTGAGTTATATGTGTACACACACATCTGGGGGTGTCTCTCCTTAGTGGGGGTCTCCTCAAGACCTCCAAAGAGAGGAAGCTCAACACATGCCTGTTAGCTCACCTTCCTGCAGGAAGACTGGGTTCCTGTTTTCTAGCGAGAGATCTCAGAGATCCTTCGTGGGAGATGGAGCTCTCTGGTCCTGCCCAGAGGCCCAAGTTTTGATGATAGTTGATGAAGGGAGCACTTGGGGAGTTCCCATGTGGCTTAGCTGTTAAGTAGCCAGCATTGTCACTTCTGTGTCTTGGGTTGCTGCTGTGGATTGGGTTCGATCCCTGGCCCAGGAAGTTCTGCATACTGTGGTTGCGGCCAAAAAAAGAAAGAAGAAGCATTTTGTCTCAAACTTTAGAAGCTGCTGGGAGGATTCAGGCTGCTTGCAGGAGCTAGTTATTTATTCAACTAAAATTGGTTTACTTTATACCATACACATAGTGTATGGTAAGTGCTCAGTATACAGGCAGAATAAGTTGATTAATGACAAGTACAAGTAATTTAAATAACAAGTGACAAAAGCTGATTCTGCCTAAATGAATAAAACTCTTAGACAAATACTGTTGGGCTCGTGGAAAGAGTACCAGGGGGAGGTCTGTAGAAGTTGCTCTAAGCCAAGTGGGGGCTAGGGAGGATAGGAACAAGGGAGGTAGCCCTGGGAACCTAGCGATATCTGTTGGGTGCTGCTATAGGTTGACTGGGCTCTGTTCATTTCACAATTTAGAGTCCTCAGGGAGGGCGTTCCCATTGTTGCTCAGCAGTAATGAACCCCGCTAGTATCCATGAGGATGCAGTTTCAATCCCTGGCCTTGCTCCATGGGTAAAGGATCTGGCATTGTCGTGAGCTCTGATATAGGTCACAGATGTGGCTCAGATCCCGTGTGGCTGTGGCTGGGAGCTACAGCTCTGATTAGATCCCTAGCCTGGGAACTTCCATATGCCTCAGGTGCAGCCCTTAAAAAGACAAAAAAAAAAAAAAAAGAATCCTCAGGGAGGCTGAGGTGTGGTTGACAAGCTTCCCAGAATCATGTGGGGAAGTTGAGGGGTATCTCTCCAAAGGAAGGTGTTCTGGGCAGCACGCCAAGCATCACCTGCAGTAGTTAAAGCAATCCTGGCCTCCAGGAGTTTATTGTTGGTGGGGAAGGATAGGGAGGTGAAGGGATAATTAATAGTAGGCTGGGATGGATGTTATAGAAAGTTCACATAAAACACATTGGGAGCTTAGGGAGGCTTTAAATTTTGCTTGGTGGTTGGTGAGCATCAAGTCAGGTAGATGGAGAAGTGTGTTAGTGAGTTTTAAAGGCTCAGTAAAAAGTTGCTAGCTGGACAAATGCATTTTAGGAAGAAGTCCTTGCATGGTGTGTCTAGGAAGCACAAGGAGTTCCAAGTTCCTGATCCATGTTTTTCGCATCCTGGGGGGAAACACATGGGTGGGGCTGGATCTTAAAGGGCCCCATGTGCTCTGTTAGGCATTGGGACTTTTAATTCTGGGAGGTGAACTGTCATTGAATGACTTGAAGTAACAAAAGGACAGGATCAGTCCTAAGCTGTAGGAAGGTGATTGTGGGGGCTGCAGCAGGGTCCTCAAATTCAACTCCTTTGAATGTGGCTATTAAGCTTGGGTCGATGATGTTTGGTTCCAGGTGAGCCAGGGAATGAGATGATGGGGGCACCAGTCAAAAGAGGCTCCGCAGTGGAGTTCCTGCTGTGGTGTCTCTGCAGCACCAGGATACAGGTTCGATCCCCAGCCTGGCATAGTGGGTTAAAGGATCCAGCATTGCCGCAGCTGTGACTCAGATCTGATCCCTGGCCTGGGAGCTCCATGTGCCATGGGTGGCCAAAAAAGAAAAAGAAAAAAAAGAGAGAGACTTTGCATATAATGGGAGAGTCCCAAATTTCAATGGGAATTCCCAGTAACTCCATCTTCTAGTAGGGAAAGGAAAGAGGCCCCTGGTGCCTGTGGAGGTCCTGTTTTGAGAGTGATATGTCTTGCTTGGCTTAGAAGGTTGTCAGGCACTGAAGGGTGTGAAGGAGAGCTGTCCGGGGTGTAACCCACACCGCCCGCGCCCCCCCCTCCAACGACCAGCACTCCCTCTGTGCTTAGAAAGATGGGCCGTGTGCAGTGCAGCAGTCCTCTGGAAGCCCTTTCTTTTGTTTGTTTGTTTGTTTTTTTTTTCTTTTTTAGGGCTGCACCCATGACATATGGAAGTGGCCAGGCTAGGGGTTGAATTAGAGCTATAGCTGCCGGCCTGTGTCACAGCCACAGCAATGCAAGATCCAAGCCATGTCTGCAACATACACCACAGCTCAAACAGCTCATGGCAACACTGGATCCTTAACCCACTGAGGGAGGCCAGGGATCAAACCCACAACCTCGTGGTTCCTAGTCAGATTCGTTTTCTCTGCATCAGGATGGGAACTCCGAAAGCCCTTTCTTTAAATGGCCATTTTGTGGTTTGCAGAGGTAGTTGAATGCGATTAAGAAAGCTGGGGTCCCCAGGGGTTGCTGGGGGTGGGGGGAAGAGCTTCCTTTTCCCTAGAAACATGAGCTCTGACAGCACACAGTCCTGTTTCCTTTGCGATAGGTGGTTTCTATAAACAGGAAAATGTTTGCTCCTACTGTGAGGATTTGAAGCTAGTGCTTTGGAGCAGGTGGGGCTAGGATTGATTTGGATATGGATCCCTGGTAGGGTGGGTCATGCATCTGAACATTGTGGAGAAGGGCTTAGGAACTTGGGGTCCAAATCCAGAGGATGGGCTAGAATCTGCTGTGTGACTTTGGTCAAGTTACTTAACCTCTCTGTCTTAGGTTCTCCAACAGGAATGAGTTACAGTAACGTCACCAATACCACCAACCACCAAAACATAACATTTATTGAGTACTTACTGTATGCCAGGCACTGTGCAAACATGTTTTATATTCATTATCTCATTTATTCCATAAACCAACCTATGACGTAAGTAGTGTTATTATTAGCACTATGCAGATAAGAAAATTTAGGCACAGCGAGGTTAGTGACTGTGCCCTTTGCTCCCTTTCTCTCCACCCTCCCCCATCCCCTGGCAAAATATTAGTAAGTGTGGAGCTAGAATTTGAATGCAGACAGTGTGACATCAGAGTTTGATGTATCACAGAGCTGCTCTGAGTTTTAAAGGAGAGTATGTATGTAAAATGCTTACCATAGATACAGCCCCTGGTCCTGAGTGAGCACTCAGCATTGTTATCTCTGGTGTTTTTGGTCTCACCCTTCTCTGTTTTGTCTCTCACAGAAGCAGCTGACACAGGATGATGATGCTGATGAGGTCGAGATTGCTGTTGACAACACAGCTTTCATGGATGAGTTCTTTTCTGAGGTAGGTGCCCTTCTGGTGGTTTCTTCTGAATATATGTACGGAAACACAACTTCCTTAGCCAAGAATAAAAACCCACAGATTGTTCAGGGGTAGCAGAGGGAAGTCAGTCTCTTGCTTGGGTGGGTTGACCAGACCAGGAGGTTATAAGGAGAGTCTCTTCAGTGCTGGGGAGGGTTTGGATTTTTCAATCATGCTGAGAAAGTCAGCAGAAGGTAAATGACATATAATTAAAGAGATGCTCTTAAAGTGTTATACTACATGAAACATTTTAATGATAGCCTTTCTTGCCGAAATTAACATAATTTAAATATAGAACCAGCCCTTGGGGGACCACAGCCACAAATGTGAAAAAAAAAAAAAACAAACCAAAAAACCCCAGCGTTCGCATTTTAGCTCTGTGGTTTAAGAACCTGACATAGTGTCTGTGAGGATGTGGGTTCGATATCCCTGGCTTCACTCAGTCGGGTAAGGATCAGAATAAGTTGAAGATGTGGCTCAGATCTAGTGTTGCTGTGGAGTAGGCCTCAGCTGCAACTTCGATTTGACCCCTAGCCCGGGAACTTCCATATGCTGCAGGTGGGGCTGTAAAAAGAAAGACAAAGCCCCAAACACTGTGTTTTTTAGGCCTGTAATTCAGATCAGATTTTTTTTTTCCCTTTAAATATCCAGTCCCTTTGACTTGGTTCTGGTGATAACTGAGAAACCAAAAACCCACCAGATTGTTTTTTGTTTTTTGTTTGAAATTTAACAGAGGCAAAAATGGGTGGCTCATGTCTACAGATTCACAGGCTTTGAATAGAGAGTGCTGTTGGGAAGGGGCTGTGGTCAACAGTGGATGCTGGAAAGCTTGGGTGGGGGGCGGGAGTTGTGTATCACCAACAGAAACACGGGCTTTGGAGCCAGGTAAATGCAGGTTCCAGTCTCAGCCCTGCTTCTGACAGCTGTTGATCTTGTGAATGTTCCTGAACAGGCGTGGTTTCCTTGTCCGTATACTGGGATTGACACTATTAATTCCCCCCAGGGCTCTTGTGAGGGTTAAGTTGGGTGATGTTCCTAAAACATTCTGTGGGGCCTCTGACATGTCTGTGCTCAGTGAATGATGCTTCAGCCAAACTAAACCGAACCTCAGAGTCCAGGCACTGGAGTTCCTGCCACCATCCTCTGATTTCTTTAGTGAAGCTTTTATTGTGTATTCAAAGGTGTCATATTCCTTTTGCGGGGCAGGTGCGGGTACATCCTCTAGAGTGTGGATGTGGAAAAGCCGCCCTCCAGTTCCTCTCTAAGTGGAGTGGAGCAGGATCTGATGGCGCTGTGAGAGTCATAAGCAGGTGCAAGAGTGAGCTTGAGTGCAGCTGGCCTGCCTGGGAAGTTGGCCGTCAGTGCAGCACAGATCCATGCCCTCTCCGTGGGTGGGTCCGTCCCTTTGGTCAAGGAGTCATAATGAGATCAAACAATGCTTGTGTTTTGTGAGTCCAGCGTTATTCTAGGTGTGGACTGTGGAAGGGAAAGGTCTTCCTGTTCAGGGCTGGGGGTGGACTTGAGATGGGGAATGTTGCCGTAGCTCATCCCTCTGATCTTGCCTTGGAGAAGCAGATACATGAGCTTCTCTCCTAAGCTAAGGATTCTTGGAGTTCTCATTGTGGTGCCGTGGAAATGAATCTGACTAGTGTCCATGAAGATGCGGGCTCGATCCTTGGCCTCACTCAGGGGGTTAAGGATCCAGCGTTGCCATGAGTTATGGTGTAGGTCCCAGATGTGGCTGTGGCTGGCAGCTGCAGCTCCAATTTGACCCCTCACCTGGGAACTTCCATATGCCGTGGTATGGCCCTAAAAAGACCAAAAAAAAAAAAAAAAGATTCTTCTCCAGTAACAATATCCTGCCCCCTCCTCTTAACCCAGAAAGAGGGGCCCTGAGAGGCAATATTCCTGGCAAGGTGGGAAGGTGGGTGGTGGGCGGTGGCCTGGGAGACGTGGTCCGAGTCTCTTCTCAGGCCCGTAATAGCAGTTGACCAGGGGCAGGTTACTTAACGCAGCTGGGTTTTGAATCCTGCTCTGGAGATGAGGAATGGCAGCCCTCACCTTTCAAGGTCATGGTGAGGATCACATGCGATCCCGTGAGGGCTGTACATCTGGAAAGCGTTATCTGACCACAACAGCGCCAGATGGATGGTAGTTATTTTGGGGACTTAACAAGGACTTGAGGGCTGCTGCTTTCCTTACTGCTTTCTCTTCATTAAATGCTTTTCTATCATTTAAAAGAAAAAAAAAAAAAGCCTACCACATTTGGGGAGAGAAGAGGACAGCATGGTGGGTGGAAAAAGCATGATTTTTGGACTTAATTCCTTATCTGCCGCTAACTGTGTGATCTTGGGCATGTGCCTTAATTTCTCTAGGTCTCTGTGGGTTTATCTATGAGATGGGGAGAAAAATATTCACCTTGCAGTTTTGTTGAGGATTAAAGGAGCCAACACTCAGTGCTTAGAGGGGGCTTAGGAAGTGTTACTTTCCTTTTTTCTCATCTGAAAGAGCAGAGGGAGGATTAGCATGGAGGAGACAGAGGCCAGAGGGAGTGGGTCATGGAAAGGGAGCCTGTAGGTGCTGGCTGCCCATGGATCCTGGTCTCAGTCTCAGCTCTGCCCTTTACTAGTTGTTTAAAAGCTCCAAGCAAATGGTATAACCAGTTGTTTAACTGCCCTAAACCCCAATTTCCTCTAAAGTGGGAAGAGCAGTACCTGCTGGTTATTAGAAAGTATTCGGATGTACCCAGCGTGGTGCTTGACACATGGAAAGTATATCGCCAGTGATAAACTATAGTTCTCTTCCCCAGTCTCTTCCCCAGTCTATTTGTGAATAAGTGGTTTTGTTCATAAACAGACTGCACAGTTTAATTTTCTAGAATGTGGTCTGGCAGTGTCCTTGCAAGTGGGTTAAAGTGTATCATTTCAGATGATGGGGATTTGGGGAAGTGAGACAGTGTCCCCTTCTAGGTGTTGGAGGCACACACCCTGCCCATCCTGCGGGAGAGAGCTGAGTAGATTTCTTGGGAATGCACTCTCTTGTTTTAAAAAAAAAAAAAAGCAAAAGACTCAGTGCCTTTTGGACTGCTTCCAGCAAGTCGGTCAGCCCTGGTTGTTTGCCAAGGGCCGATGGTGTGAATCACAGCTTGGTCAGAGAGGCGTTTGCGAGGTGCAGGTGAAGTCACAAGACCAGGATGTTTTCAGAATGCGCTTTGCCCTGTAAAACTTAAGCGGTTTCTCCAGCTTCCCAGTTGTTGCAGAAAAGAATTGGCCCATGGGTGTTCAGGCCTCCTTGTCTGATTAAGCCAGGGTCTAGTCAATGATAAACCCCAGGTTATTGTCTAATTTGCAGTTAATCTGTTTTCCTTGATCTCTTTGTTCAGTTGGCAGAGAGAACAAAGTTGAAGAGGAGAAGTTCCTCTTGTAGCTCAGAGGTAACGAACCCAGCTAGTATCCAGGAGGACGTGGGTTCGATCCCTGGCTTCGCTCAGTGGGTTAAGGATCCTGCATTGTCATGAGTTGTTGCAGTCTTGACTCAGATCGCGTGTGGCTGTGGCTGTGGCTGTGGCTGGCAGCCACAGTTCCTTTTTGACCCCTAGCCTGGGAACTTCCATATGCCATGGGCATGGCCCCAGAAAGCCAACAAACTAACAAACACACAAAAAAATCCCCAAAAACAAACAAAAAAAGCAAAGTTGAAGAGGAAATAGGACCTACCTGAGAAGGCAGGGTTGAGAGATGGAGCCTGTTCTGGTTGTGTGGTTGTCTGTTGCTATAGCAAGTCACCCTAACAGTTAGTGGTGTAAGATCACCCTTTGGTAATCCTTGTGGATCCTGTGGGTTAGGGATTCAGACACGGCCCAGTGGAGGTGGGTTGTTTTGGCTCTACAATTTCTGGGGCCTTCGCTGGGAAGACTTGGACAGCCAGAGTCTGGAATCTCAGAGACTTCTTTATTCAAATGTCTGTGCCTGGGACTAGGGTGACTCAAAGGAGGGTTTGTACATGACTTCTTTCTGTGGCTTGGGCTTCTAGCGTGACTGACTCAGGGACATGGGGTTTGCTAGAGGAGGCTCAGGGCTCCAGGGCAAGTGTCGCAGCCACAGAAGTCATACAGTACATCCCTTACGCCATGCTCTGTTGTTGAAGCTGTCACAAGCCGGCCAGGTTCCAGAGGACGGTATGTAAACACCACCTCTCATTGAGGAGCATCAGGAGTTTGTGTCATGTTTTGAAACAACCCTAAGACATTACCCTGCACCAGCATCCCAGGCAGTGAGATAGGCGGCAGTTTAGAAAAGTTCAAAAATCCTTTTATCAGGGAGGAAAACTACCCCAGTCCCCCACGCTGACCTTCCTTGTGGTCCATTGGCGGGCAGTGGATCACATGGTCATGGCCCTTCTTGCTGGAAGGGAGACCAGGAAAGCGAGAACTTAGCAAAGGGACAGGATGGTCAGGATTGCATTTGGACTGATCTTGATTCATCCTCTGGGTCTGGCAACATGGCAAATTCATAAGAAAGGGCAGGGGCAGGCACGGATGGCCATTTGGATAGTGGTGTATGAGATGCAAAAAGGCTTCTGTGATCAGGTATGTTTGAGAAACCCTCGATACTCTTGTCCTCCCATGGAGACTGAACCATGAACTTACTAAAGATCCCAGAAGTCCTATGATAAAGAAACCTGGTTAACCTGCCTCTCTCGACATTTATTTTTTCATAGGACCCTTTCTGACATAGAACTTCCATTAACAGAATGAATGAATACATTTCAGAGAAGGCTTTTATACAGTTTTCTTTCTTGGCTGGGCTTAAAAAAATGTCTGAGACCCAATCTCACAGTGGTGTGGGAAGCAAGCTTGTCTCTTGAGTTACTTGGATTCATTTATCTTTTCGTTAAGGAAACTTGTGCCGAGGGACCCCACGTGCTTGGCCCAGTGATGGGGATCCAGGTGGCTGCGGGGGACGAGGTGGGCAGAGCAATGGCTGGTTAGAGGAACTGGGAGGTGAGCAGCCTTGTGGTTTCTGTTAAAAAGGAAGAGCCTCAGAGTGGATGTAACTTGGACATCTAGGCATTAAGTCGAAGCTAGCCGGTTAAATACTCTCCAGCTCTTTCTTGAAGTAGCATCTTTGGATGACTAGGTGAGCTGGTAGGTCCTGCTGTTCTGGGCTCTTTTCGATCATCAGGCATGAAGCCTTTGCTGGTCATTTGCCTGTTTTTTGCTCTCAGGTCCATTCCCCACCCTTCCTGTGCTCTGCTCTGTATTGCGAGGAACTCATTGCCCAAGTTCCCTTGCCAACTGGCTTTTGGTGTGTTTGACCCAGGGGAGGCGGGGGAGATGAGGCCACAGCCTCCCTCCCTAGATGTATCTCTTCCGTGGCTTCAACTTGCACTCCACAGACCCCGCCTCCATGGTTCCTATCCTGCCAGTCAGTTCCAAAATGGCCTGGCTCCCATGAGAGGAGCACTGGTGACCCCGCCTTCCTTCTTTGACCCTCCAGCCTGCTGCTGCAAATTTCAAGTGCCTCACCATCCTCTGGCTTTTCAACTCTTGCATCTCTGTAAAGAGTCCCCTCTATTTTATTACTTTGATTAAAATAACTAGGTAGGTTTTTATTTTCCTGACTATATTCTGAGTGATGCAAAGCCCAAATACACTTCATCGATTTGAGATTATTGTCTAAGAATACTAGTTTTCATGGGTCAATATAATGCTGAGATTCTTTCTGTCTGTCTTGCTTTCTGTCTTCCTTCCTTCCTTTTTAGGGCCGCACCCATGGCATACTGACGTTCCCAGGCTGGGGGTCGAATCAGAGCTGCAGCTGCCAGCCTACGCCACAGCAACCCCAGATCCAAGCTGTGTCTGTGCCCTACACCACAGCTCATGGCAGTGCTGGATCCTTAACCCACTGAGCAAGGCCAGGGATCAAACCCGCATCCTCATGGATACTAGTCAGGTTCGTTACCTCTGAGCCACGATGGATACTCTGAACTTGAATTTTTAGATTCGGTACCTGCCAATTTCCAACCAGTCCTGCCCCTCAATCTTTGGTTATCTGGCGAATGCACAAAAGGAAATTAGTTTGCATGTACCTACTGCCATGAAATACCCAGAAAGTCACTTTTGAGAAAAACTAATATTTCCAAGAAAAAACAGAGACACAAAGTTCAAGAAAAAAAAAAAAAAAAAGCTCTGTGATTGGCCAGTTGCCCATCCTGAAGTCCTGAAGGGGTTCGATGAACTGACTAAATTACTCAGTTACTAAATCAGAGTCCCTGAGATACTTGCAAATGAGGAGGTTGATGAGGACAGGGGGAAAAGGGCAGCGGCAGTGGGGGGAGGGGGAGTGGAGGTGGGGGAAGGGGAGACCTCTGACCCGGAAGGTCCCGCAGGTGGGTTGAGGACGGTACCTGGGCCCAGTTCTGCCCGTCTAGCTCTGTGAGCCATTTACTATCGGGTCTCCAAGTGTCTGGAGTGACTCTGAGCTTGGGGTCCAACAGCTTCATGCCACCAACTTCCTACCTCGTCTTTCTGTCACTGATCAAACTTGGGGTCTGCAGGTTCTTTATGAAATAATGTTTCGGGATGTGTCTTCCAAAACATCCTGTCCTTTGAACATACAAAACCTCAGGCCTCCAGCTGTGCCCAAAGATGGCGATTAGTACAGTTGTTAAACTCATTTTAAAGTGGTGAGTACAGAGAGTTCCCGTCGTGGCGCAGCGGAAACGAATCCGACTAGGAACCATGAGGTTTCAGGTTCAATCCCTGGCCTCGCTCAGTGGGTTAAGGATCTGGTGTTGCCCTGAGCTGTGGTGTAGTTTGCAGATGCAGCTCGGATCTGGCGTTGCTATGGCTGTGGTGTAGGCCGGCGGCTACGGCTCTGATTAGACCCCTATCCTGGGAACCTCCATATGCCGTGGGTGCGGCCCTCAAAAGACCAAAGACAAAAATAAATAAATAAAAAATAAGATGGTGAGAACATTTTATTCTAGAAAGACTTTTTTCTTGTTTCTGTTTTGTACAGTGTGTTTGCTCTGGCAAGATAGTCATGTGATGGAAGTGAAAACATGGGGCGATGCAGTGACATTTTATGAGCTGTAAGAGGAACCAGTGTTTGATGTGAGAGATAAAGAGAGAGGGAAGGGTAAGGCGGCAATTTCTGGGTCCCCCGAGGGCCTCATTATGAGGTGGTTATAGCCCAAAGCCACTGGCATTCACAGGTGATAACATAGGCTTTATTTATTTATTTATTTATTTATTTTTACTGCTCAGGTGGGCTTGGGATGCTGCTAAAAGTGAGCGTATGGGGAAGCCAAAACCATTATCTTAACTCTAATGGAAAAATGGTCCCAGTTGGACCCTGGAGGGCACTGTTTGAGTGCTGTTCCTTCCATCACCTCTGTGACCTTTTTAACCCTTCATTTCCTTATTGGAAAAATGGTCCCAATGCAGTGTTGTGATTTGTTTGGCCAGCATTTAAAATGCTTCGCAAATGTCTGGGTAGGTCCTTGTATTTGTCCTTACACTCTGCTGATATGATTGCATTGAGATGTTATTCCATATCTTCAAGCAAGCGATTCTCTTGTCAAACTATGGTGCGTTCAAGCCAATTTATTTGTAGAAGGCGGAGTCCCTGTCCCAGTGGCAAAAATACTTATTGGAGGGGTAGAGAACTCAAGTTTTACTTCTCGACTTTCTTTGCAATTGGGAGAGCCGTGACTAGGTTTTTGAAAACAAGTGAATTATTCACTGGAAGAAAGAGCATCTTGAGTTGTATTTTCATTGCATCTTGGGTGTTAAGATCTTACTGTTTGGCGTTTTACCAGATTTCTGTTGTTGACTGTGGCAGCGCTGATGTGCCCCTCATTGTGGAACTGTGGCAGGTGATATGGGGGGGGGGGTCCTGAGGTCCCTGGCATGGGCTGTCTCCTGCACTTGTGCCGTGACCACCTCAGTAGGGGCCGTGAGGCAGGGGCGCCCGGTGCCTTTTGAGAGGGAGCTGAGGCTGCACTTAACGCTCAGCAGAGTCCTGGATGGTGTGCTGTCTGGGAGTGAGGTGCGGCTGGAAGTGCTTTCTGATGCACACTGTACAGCCAGGAACCTCAGGAATGGCAGAAATGGTCCATGGCTCCAGCCCCTGGGTCCTGATCATCTGAGGCTGTCAGCCAGTGAGAGGCGTTTGCCCAGAACTGGAGCTGGCCCGTCTCCCCAGATGGTCACTGCTTCCTCTCTCTTTCTCTTCCTCTGTTTCTCTCTTCCTCTTCCTCTCATTCTTCTCTCTCTGTTTCTCACCCTCTAGGTCTGTTCTCTCCCTTTCTTTTCTTTCCCTCTTTCCTTTTTCCCTCTCTCCCATCCTCACTCTCTGAGGTTTCCAGTTTTAGAGGAGCTGAGCATCAGCCTGAGAAGGTTTCATGACCCTTCCCTCTGGTTCCCTCATGGGTCTTTCTGGCCGGAATCCTCTCAGTCAAGGTGAGCAAGTGTATTCCTCTCAGGGAGTGATGAGGACAGATCTTCAGTGACTGCTCTGACTACGGAGAGGGTTGTCACTGGGCTCACGGGTCCTCAGAAGACCTTTCTCGCCGCCGTCGTCTTCCCCAAACCCAGAACGTGATCATAGCTGTATTCTCCCTCTTGTCTTTCTAATTTTAGATCGAGGAAACTCGACTCAACATTGACAAGATCTCAGAGCATGTGGAGGAAGCTAAGAAACTCTACAGCATCATTCTCTCTGCGCCCATTCCAGAGCCAAGTGGGTGTTGACTCAGGGCTGAATCACCCGACCGTGACCCTTGGCCACTGGGGCTGGGCCTCGGCCGGCAGGGGAGGGGATGTGTTACCTCACACTGACGTCTGGACCGCATCATCGCCCACCCTCCCTCACCCACTTCTGACTCACACGGCCCTGACCGCCATCAGCGTTTCTCCTCATGGTTCCCCTCAACCCGTTTTGCCGAACTTTCCTCTGCTTCCCAACCATCTGTCTCATGACTGGCAATGACTGTGCTGCTCAAATACCTCATCTCTGCCCCACCGCTGCTCTTGTGCCATTTCCTCCACCTGAAATGCTCCCTCCGCCCCCCCCCCCCCATTTTTCCATGAACTGTTTTTATTCTGTAAGTCTGAGGTAGGGTGCCTGGAACAAAAATGCCTTTTAAAAATAAGCCCTCTGTGATCCCAATGAGGATGCCTGGGGAGCCCACCGGGATGTGTGCTGCTCTGGGTGGAGGGCGCTGAAAAAGCACCCCATCTCTTCCATTGATTGTTGTAGCTGACTAAGCAATCAGTCTTTTCTACCTGCCTGATTCCACCTGCCTTTTTTTTTAAATCCAGAAACCAAGGATGACCTGGAGCAGCTCACGACTGAGATCAAGAAAAGGGCCAACAACGTCCGGAACAAACTGAAGAGTAAGAAGGCAGCAGGGGGTTCAGGCAGCTCCCCCCCCGCCCCCACCCATCTCACGGCCTCCGTGTCCAACTCTTCTGGACTGAGACTCTTCCCGATGGGAGTGACACTCTTCGTGGTCTGGGCACTGTCCCTGGAACAGACCTATTCTAGCCCCAGAAATTCTGTCTGCTCTTGGGTCATGACTGTGGTTGGAGGAGTCCGGAGTGGAAGTTTGGAGGCGGGAATGAAAGTGTGCTTTCAGCTGCTGAATATTTGTGTGACTTGGTCCTTAAACTTAGTCCGTCAACTTTTTTCCTCCTGGTCCCGATTCTTCGGCACCTACAGACACATGAATAGTGGTGTTGGTTATCTCTGGATTCCGGAGAGGTTGTTCAGTCTGCAGATATTTCTTGGGGACCAGGTGTCTCACCCTCCATTTCCACCCCCCCCCCCACCCCTTGGCTTAGGGCATTCCTCAGTGAAGCCACTCTCATAGAGTCGGTTCCCCTGGGGCCCAGAAGGCTTCTTGGTTTCATAAGTCATTTGCATTCTTGCCCCATTGTGTTTGGAGACGAGTGCTTGCTGTTGGTCAGAGTATGAAAGTGGCATTGCTCAGCCTAAGTAATCAGTTCTCAGCCAAAGCAGACAGTGCTACCTGTTTTCACGGGGGTGGAGGTGGAGGTCACTAGTGGCAGCTTCCATCCGTAGCACTGATCATGTGCCCAGCCCTCAGTGGGCATCCTCCTTTCATTTCCACATCAGAATCGTCAGAGAGGGGCACAGCTCTTTATTCTGTCTTACAGATGAGAGAATGGGACCACAGGTTAAGTGGCTTTTCCAGAGGTAGACGGCTAGTAGGTGGCAGGGCAAGGATTTGAGCCCATGTCTCTTGATGACAGAGACCCGAGTGGCTGACCCCTGAGCTGAGATGTAGCTGAGGAAGGCGTGTGCCTGGGAAAGGTGTGGAGTGTGCGTCCTGTGGCTCACGAGGGAGCTGGCCTTCCGAGACAGGGCCTGCCTGCTGTCACGTCTCCTGGCCCAGGTGTGAGAATGAGAGTCAGGGTTGCATTGTGCAGCGCGTGTCCTGGCAGAGAGCAGCAGATGCCTTGCCAGAACGCCCTTCTCTCCCACCCAGGCATGGAGAGGCATATCGAAGAAGACGAGGTCCGGTCGTCAGCAGACCTTCGGATTCGGAAATCCCAGGTGAGAGTTTCCCTGGTCTAACGATCATCTAGTCCAATCTTTTTTTAATTTATTTTTTCCTAGCTTTTTAATCTATTTATTTTTATTTATAAAACTTTTTATTGAGGAGTTTCCGTTGTGGCGCAGTGGAAACGCATCTGACTAGTATCTGTGAGGACACAGGTTTGATCCCTGGCTTCGCTCAGTGGGTTAAGGATCCGGTGTTGCCATGAATTTTGGTGTAGTTGCAGATGTGGCGCAGATCTTGCATTGCTGTGGCTGTGGTATAGGCTGGCAGCTGTAGCTCCATTTCAACCCCTTGTCTAGGAACCTCCATATGCCACAAGCGTAGCTCTAAAAAGCAAAAAAAAAAAAAAATTTTTTTATATTGAAGTATGGTTGATTTACAATATTGTGTTAGTTTCTGGTGCATAGTAGCAAAGCGATTCAGTTTGTACATATGAATTAAGGAGGCTCTTCAGGGGAGTTCCTGTCATGGCTCAGTGGTTAATGAATCCGACTAGGAACCATGAGGTTGCAGGTTCAATCCCTGGCCTTGCTCAGTGGGTTAAGGATCCCGTGTTGCCGTGAGCTGTGGTGTAGGTTGCAGACGCAGCTCGGATCCCAAGTTGCTGTGTCTCTGGTGTAGGCTGGCGGCTACAGCTCCGATTTGACCCCTAACCTTGGAACCTCCATATGCCGTGGGAGTGGCCCAAGAAATGGCAAAAAAGACCAAAAAAAAGAAAGATTCTCTTCAGACTTAATGGGGTGGGGGGGCAGTTGAGTGTTTTAAATTAGTGGGGTAGGAGTTCTCATCATGGCTCAGAGAAACAAATTCTCATCAGTATCCACGAGGACGCAGGTTTGACCCCTGGCCTCGCTCAGTGGGTTAAATATCCAGCACTGCCATGAGCTGTGGTGTAGGTTGAAGACATGGCTTGAGTCTGGTCTTGCTGTGGTTGTGCTATATAGGCTGGCAGCTATAGCTCCAATTCAACCGCTAGCCTGGGAACCTCCATATGCTGCAAGTGTGACCCTAAAAATACCAAAAAAAAAGGTAGTGAGGTGTGGTTGGTTGGGGCGAGTATCCTGGGAGATACGTATATGTTTCTTTCTCAGATTCTTTTTCATTATAGGTTATTATAAGATATTGAATATAGTTCCCCTGCTGTACAGTAAATCCTTGTTGTTTATTTCATATACAGCAGTGTGTATCTGTTAATCCCAGACTCTTAATTTATCCCCCCCTTTCCCTTTGGTAATTATAAGTTTGTTTTCTATGTCTGTGAATCTGTTAATTTGTATTATTTTTTAGAATCCACCTATAAGTGATATCACATAATATTTGTCTTTGTCTCACTTACTTAGTATGATAATCTCTAGTTCCATCCATGTTGTTGCAAATGGTATTATTTCATTTTCATTCCTTTTCATGGCTGAGTAGTGTTTCATGGTATGTATACGTACCACTTCTTCACCTGTTCATCTGTTACTTCCCTGTCTTGGTTATTATAAATACCATTGCTCTGAACATAGGGATGCATGTATCCTTTTGAATTACAGTTTTGTCCAGATAGATGCCCACGAATGGGATGGCTGGGTCATATGGTAGTTGTATATTTAGTTTTTAAAGGAACCTCCATACTGTTTTCCATAGTGGCTGCATGAATTTACATTCCCACCATCATGTAGGGGGGTTCTCTTTTCTAGCAGTGGAGTCTTAAAAACAAAAAACAAAAAAACAAAACAGCTCTTGTTTGGAATTCAGTTTGAAGAGCTGGTAGAGGAGAGCTGCCCAGGTTGAAGTAGGGAACGGGGTCGAGTCTGGCCCCCGTGGCCCCTCTCACGCTCCCCTCTGGTGAGGCCTCTGAGGCTCCCAGAGGCAGCTTAGGGTTGAGCATGCCTCCCTGGTTTACAGCTGAGGAAGCTAAAGTGTTCCTTCCGAAGATTGTTGGTCATCGTTTGTCCTGTTTGGTGGTCATCAGACACATGATCCTTGTCCTTGAAGAAATGGCACGGTGTTCAAGTGGCACAAGGAAACTTGACACGAGACCCCCAGGAAAGCCGTGTAGAAAGACATGCTGAAACACACATGCCCTCAGCCTCAGATGAGCTCGGGGAGAGCTGGGGTGCCCAGAGGCGGCTGGGCCATGGATGGGCAAGAGTGCCACCATGGGAGTTCCCC
The DNA here is from genome assembly GCF_016906955.1 of Phacochoerus africanus. Lineage (NCBI taxonomy): Eukaryota > Metazoa > Chordata > Mammalia > Artiodactyla > Suidae > Phacochoerus > Phacochoerus africanus. Next base: position 11,658,267 of record NC_062547.1, on the reverse strand, counting down.
TTGTGGCTCAGTGGGTTAAGAACCCAACATAGTGTGCATGAGGTTGTGGCTTTGATCCTTGGCCACGACAAAAAAGTAAAAAGAGTGCCACCATGTACAGGCCCAGAAAGAGATTCTCCTTAGAGGCATGGGGGCAAAAGTGGTGTGTGTGTGTGTGTGTGTGTTGGAAGTGGTGGGGGTGGGGAGCAGACATGAAGAGAACAGCCTGACTAGAGTAAAAAGTTTGTCTTGGGATAGTGAGTATTGAGTTTCAGTAGAGAACACAGCGCCATATTCCAAAGGCCTGTGACTACCGTCTAGGGCGTTGCATTGACTGAGTAGCCTGCATGTAACTTCAGGTTGCAGTCTATTAGGAAGATACTCTGGTATCCATCTGAAAGCTGGATTGGCATGGGGAAGAGGCAAGAGGTGGGTGGGTCTCTAGTTGGGTTTTTGCAGTGGTTTTGGTCTGAATTTGCACGGTGATCATGGGATTGAAAGCACTGTAGATATGGATGATTTTGCAAAGGAAAAACGAGTAGGGCTTCATGCTGAGAGGTGGGCAAAGAATCAAAATGATAAAGATAGGTGTTTAGGCCCCAGGGCCGTTGAGTGAATGCCTTGAGTTGGATGCAAGAAAAGTTGGGGAGATGAGTCTGTATATGAGCCCAAGGATCTTTGGATGTAGGAGGCGAGTCCGCAGCTGTAGAGAGCAGGGCCTCTGAGATTCACAAAGAGGTCTCCTTTGGTCTCACAGTTACTTCACGAGTTCATCAAGGCAGGTAAACAAATACTGAACGCATGCTTTGGAAGGGTCAGCCGGCTCTCCCAGTGGTGTAAGGTTAGGAAACCAAAAAGTTGAGTCTCACAGTTCCCATCGTGACCCAGCAGGTTAAGAACCCGTGAGGATGCAGGTTTGATCCCTGGCCTCGCTCAGTGAGTTAAGGATCTGGCTTTTGCCACAAGCTGTGGTGTCGGTCCCAGATGCAGCTTGGATCCCCTGTGGCTGTGGCTGTGCCATAGGCTGGCAGCTCCTGTTTCACTCAGAGCTGGGGAACTTCCGTATGCTGAGGGTGCAGCTATGACAAGAAAAAAAATAGTTGAGTCTTTTTTCCAAGCCCGGTGCTGCCATAGAGGAGGCTGTGTGGGGGTGGGGTTCTGTAAGTCGTGGACCTTCCATCTCCCTCTCCCCCCGGGGGCTCACGGCCTTTGACCTTGTCCCCACAGCACTCCGTCCTCTCCCGCAAGTTTGTGGAGGTGATGACCAAATACAACGAGGCGCAGGTGGACTTCCGTGAACGCAGCAAAGGGCGGATCCAGCGGCAGCTGGAGATCAGTGCGTGTTTGAAGTTTGGCCTGTGCCCCTTCCCCTTTCCTGCCACGCACTTGTCAGTCCCAGATTGTGAGGCTGGAGGAGAGGGAGCAGCCCCGTGGGTGGCCTCTGCCTTCTGTTTTGTGCCCAAGCCGAGGAGAGGCCTTATAGCACTGGCGCATCCTGGATGTGGTGTCTCAGGCTGGAAGGTGGCTCCAGGTCATCAGGCCCCAGTGTTCGGTTGCCATGGGAACCGGCGTTTCCTCCTACATGGAGGGAAACATCTGCTACCCAGCTGCCCTCCTCTGAGCTCGCGACATCTCTTGCTGCCTACTGACAGCAAAGAAGGATGCTAGTTGCCGTGAGAAATCAAGAAATCAATAAAGCCGGCCCTTTAGGAATCAGCTGTGTGGAGGGCAGGGCGGGGTGTGGTTTGGGTGCAGGAATTGTATAAACAAGGGCACAGCCAGGACAGAGCACATGTGGTCAGGAGGGGCGGCTGTCCCGGGCCTGGGGACGGGGCGCATTTGGGCAGCAGGGTGAGGTCAGGACGGATGGAGGGGGAGGTCACCCAGGCAGCATGGGCTCCTCCTCCTGAGGACCTTGTTCTCTGTGGCGTAGTCAAGGGGCCAGGACGCATTCTGAGCTGGAGGGAATGTGATCAGACTCGTGCTTCAGGAAGGGAATTGCTGATCCTGTTAGGGAAGGACTGGGTTGGGGAGAACTCAGGAGAAAGGCGAGTCGGGAGGCCCTTGGAGTGTTGCAGAGGCCTTGGTCTTTATGATGAGGTTGGTGTGATTCCCACTTGGGGGGAACTTTTGAAATGGTATGCTCTGCTTCTTTTGTTATAAAGCTGGCAAGAAGACAACGGATGAGGAGCTGGAGGAGATGCTGGAGAGTGGGAACCCTGCCATCTTCACCTCGGGGGTGAGTGATGCGGGGCAGGGGGCGGGGAGGGGGGAGCCCTGCGGGGGGTGGGGGCTGAAGGCCTCTGTGTGGATGGTCGTAGATCATCGACTCTCAGATTTCCAAGCAAGCCCTCAGCGAGATCGAGGGGCGGCACAAGGACATCGTGAGGCTGGAGAGCAGCATCAAGGAGCTTCACGACATGTTCATGGACATTGCCATGCTGGTGGAGAACCAGGTAATGCCCGGGGCACCAGCATGGGCAGGGAGGGCGGAAGCCCTGGGTCTCCTGCAAAGCCTGAGGAGGGGCCTCCTGGAAAACCGGGTGGGGCTGGAGAATCGTTAGGAATTTGCAGTGGAATCAGGGAATTCCAGTGTGGCCGGGAAAGGAATGAACTTGGGTGCTGACACTTCCAACAATCACAACCTTGTCCTTCGAGCCTGTTACTTTGGCTCGGAAATCACTTCTACTTAACATGGGGTTTGCTGTGCTCTGCCAAGTACCGGGTTTCCTCCAGCCTCAGGATTGCTGTCTTTTTTTTTTTTTTTTTTTTAAAGTTAGAAATACAGGTTCTTAATAATGATGCCTTAAAACAACCTCCTGATAGGAACTATTTCACTGGTGACATGGATACATAGGGTCTTTTCCCAGGTTCACAGTGAGAAGTTAGGTTTAACAGGTTTTTATGCTTTGCTTTTTTTGTTTTGTTTTTTTTTTTGTCTTTTTGCCTTTTCTAGGGCCACTCCTGTGGCATATGGGGGTTCCCAGGCTAGAGGTCTAATCGGAGCTGTTGCCACTGGCCTACGCCAGAGCCACAGCAACACGGGATCCGAGCTGCATCTGCGAGCTACACCACAGCTCACGACAACACCAGATCCTTAACCCACTAAGCAAGGCCAGGGATTGAACCTGCAACCTCATGGTTCCTAGTCGGATTCGTTAACCACTGCGCCACGACGGGAACTCCCTGTTTTGCCATTTTTGTTTCTTCTTCAGTATGTGTTTTTCCAAAATTTTGGATGCTTTTTGCTAAGGAACAGAGCAGACCACACGGTAAATGAAGAAAGAGCAAAAGAATATTTGCAGGAAAACTGGAAACACTCCCGGTGCTTAGGTTGCTGGCCTCTTTGGTTCTGGTTCAGGGATGGAAGGCTCTGTCCCCTGCATGGTGGTGTCAGTCGCATGGCTCCTGGTTCTTAAGATGCAGTTAAATACGCCACAGTGCTGTGGTTTGGTGGCACTATTTCCAGGCTCTGCCACCTGGAAAGGCTGGAAAGCTGTTTCCTTTGTAGAAGGAAACCTAACTGAAGCCTGAGCACTACCTGGCTGGTTTTGACATCAATTCCCTGGTCTGGGCTCTGGGGCCTTTCCTCCACCCCCTCTGGCCTCAGAGACCACTTCTCCGTCCCTCCATTCCCACTCTTCTTTTTTCTCCCCACACTGCCTTGCCGAGGGACTGTTTTGAGATTCGAGTGGTGGTAAGTGCCTTTCCCTGTTTAAAGACTCCCATAAAGCCATGGGTTGGGTTCGGAAGGTCTGGGTCAGTGAAGGGAATTCCCAGCCTAAGATGCGAAGAAAATCAGTTGGAAAAACCAACTCTCCGGTCAGGAAGTAATAGCTGAGAAATAGTTGGGAATCTTATTAAGAGACATCTGTCTCTTAACCAGATAACTGGTAAAAACCAATGTTTGTCAGTTGTGGGGCCTGGAATTATCTTAGAGAAACCACAGTTGTTCCCGCCTCAGTTATTTATTGAGCACCTGCTGTGTGCTGGGCACTGTTCTCTAGAAGTGAACACACTCAGTTCAGGCTGAATGAACTTGGTTCAGGTCTGAATCACCAGGAAGAGGTCAGCATCTTGGTAATGCCCTAAGAACATGAGATATACTTTTTTTGGCTTCTTTCCTTACATAGTTCATGTTAAAAAAAAGAACATACCAAGCCTCTAGACAGTGTGCCCCAGCTGCCCAGGGCTGTGCTGTCTCGGAGAAGTAATTGAGTGAATGTTTCTGGGACAACTCCCACGGCCTGGGCATCACAGGTAGTCAAGGGTCACGGGGAAGATGTGATAGTGGGTCCTGTGGAAGGCTGCACAGTGAAGTTTCCAGATGCTCCTCTTAGCACTGAAAAGAAGGAGAACTGCTTTCTCACCTGAGTAGGACCATCCTCAGGTGGGTTTCCCAGGTGTGACGAGTGTCTGTTCTTTGCAGGGTGAGATGTTAGATAATATAGAGTTGAATGTCATGCACACAGTGGACCACGTGGAGAAGGCTCGGGAGGAAACGAAAAGAGCCGTGAAGTACCAGGGTCAGGCTCGCAAGGTGAGACTCTGGCGCTGCCTTTGGAGAAGAGGATCCATTGTGTGTGCTGTCTCTTGCTCTCTCTCTCTCTCCTCCCCACCCCGCTCTTCTCTCTCCCCATCTCTCTTCCTGCTTCTGCCACCTCTCGTATCCGGGGGAAGGGAGCCATGATTGACCGTATTGAGAACAACATGGACCAGTCAGTGGGCTTCGTGGAGCGGGCTGTGGCGGATACCAAAAAGGCTGTCAAGTATCAGAGTGAAGCTCGGAGGGTGAGCCCTTGGTCTCGGCTGGACCAACAGCTTGTCCTTCCTCTGGTCATTCCCTACCAGTGTCCCTGAGCCCATACCTTCCCTCTGTCCTGGCCTCATCCAAAAGCCCCTGTCAGCCTTCCCTAGAGAATAGCTGCCCTTCCTTCCCAGGTGTGCCTAGCATGGATCTGGCTCTCAGGCGCCCTACCCAGGACCCCACACTGGAAGGCAGCTCTATGGGGTGGAGGCGTCACTGGCCCATGTTGCTGCTCAGCCCTGGCGCAGAGCTGGTGATCCTTTCACATGTTACACTTGACTCCTCTGCTCTTCAGCAACCTCTTCATTGCCTTCCACTCCAGTGCCCAAGCCCTGCCCATCTGTCTCTTTCTCTACTGTGAACCCAGGGGGTGCCATTGCTATGTAAACATTATCTCATGTCTTAGGAGCACCTGTCATTTCTATTTTATAGATAAAACAGTTGGGCATCAGAGGTTAAGTAATAGGCTTCAGGCCACCTAGTAAGCATAGGAACCGGGATTCAGATGCAGATTCCAATCCAGCTCTTTCCGTCACACCATCCTGTCTCCACAGCCCCCTCCCTCCTCTAGTTCTGGTGCCCCCGTGGCTTGAGGACTTCTCAGCTCCTCTACCCAGTGACTGTGGGAGCCAGCTCTGGTGGTGATTGCCTTTTGAGTCTGCTCTCTTTTGCCTTTTTCTCTTGGGCTCTGATATTTTTGTGTTTCTGTCTTTCTTTGTCTTCTGACTTGACCTGTGGTTGGGGCAGGTATCTAGGGAGCCGGGAGGTTACTTTACGCGATGAATGCAGGCTGGTTCACAACAGGACTGCGGTCATGCATTCGGATCGCCTGTCACAGTCCTTGTGTCCTCTGGGGGAGAGATGGATAGAAGTTTGAAATTAGGACTTTCTCAAAAATGTCTTTACATTCCTTGAAAAGGAAAAACTGGTCACCGAATATCTGGACCTGTTGCAGCTTGGCAATCCCGTGATCATTGCTCTTACATCTGTCCACAAAGGCAAGGCAGCAGTGTGAGCCGAGAGTGATGGAAACTCCATCTTTTCACCTGCTGGCATTGCTAGTCCAGACGTAATTGAAGGAACATAAACTGTCCGAATGGACTGTCTTTATGTAGAGATTCTGGCTTTTTACTTGGATGGCTAAGATGCCTCCTAGGCAGAGGCGAGAGAACCTGGGTTTGGGATGACTTATTATGGCTTTTCGGTTGTTTGCAATAATGACTTGTTTTTTGTTTCTTTTATCCCTCTCTCCAGAAATTGATAATTATCATTGTGGTAGTGGTTGTGTTGCTGGGCATTTTAGCATTGATTATCGGACTTTCCGTGGGGCTGAAGTGAGGGCAGCCTGTGAGGCTGCTGCACTGAAATGTAAGTAAGTAGAAGGTTCCTGGGGACTCTGGATTCACTCCCTCCTGAGAAGGCAGCCTGGGGTCTCACAGGCGGCTTCTTCCCCCCATGGTCGCCCTTGGGCACACTGCGCTCACTAAAGCTTTCAGCACTCATGCGTTTTCTCAGCTCCGTAACATCTATTCTCGGGTCCTGGCTGCGGCGTGTGGGCAGAGTCTTGGTGGTTCCTCTCCCGTGGGTTCTGTCCTCACTCTGTCTTGTAATGGGCTTCATCATTGGTCCTCGTTCTCTGAGCACCTCACTTCCACTCCTCTTCCCCAGCAAGCCTGCTCCTAAGTTGGGTACACTCTATGCCTGGGATCTGGGCTTTGTCTTCTGAGTGCTTGCTGGCTTTTGGGGATGCTGAGCTTTGCCTTCCTTTTCTGATCAGTGTAAATGAAGCTCTGATGGGGGTGGGTAGGGTTTTGTTTGTGGATGACGGGTTGGATCTTGAACCACCAGAGTAGCTAACATTTTAGAGGCTTGAGCTGTACATACATCATTGAATCCTCACAACACTTTAGAGACAGGCCCTATTATCATCCCCATTTTACAGATGAAAATGCTCAGGCTTGCAGAGAAGTAACAGGGTCAGGTTTGAACACACAGCTAATAGTGGATCTAGGGATGTTCTTTCTACATCTTAGCTTCTCTTTGTGAAACAAGATAGCCATTTATCTTGTCTCCAAAGTCTAGAGAGGCTTAGAGAATAATGACTTTAAAATTTAGGTTATGGGAGTTCCCTGGTGGCTCAGTAGGTTAAGGATCTGGCATTTTCACTGCTGTAGCTCTGGTTACAGCTGTGACACGGGTTCGATCCCTTGCCCAGAGACTTCACAGGCCATGGACATGGCCAAAAAAAATTTTAAGATATGAATTTCTTGAAAAAAAGAATAGAGCTGACCACTGCATCAGGATTTCATGTATGCAGCAGTAGCGTGGCGGGAACCGTCTAGTTATTGGGACTGTGAAGTCTCCTGTGACTTCTTAAGTATTATTCTTCTGAATAAAACATAGTATGTATTGTTAAAAAAAAAAAAGACCTGTAAAATACAGAAAAGGTGAACAGAATGAACTTTATTGCTGATAACCTTCTGGCATGTGCACACACTCAGACTGGGTTAACATCAGACGGTGTTACCTGTGTTTGGTTCCCAGTTACAAAATCATAAGCATCATTCCTCCTTACTAACACCTCTCTGTAAATCTCACTCTTCAACACAAAATTGGGAATATACTCTCAATTATTTAACGTGTCCCCAGTGTTGGAGGGTTGTTATTTTGCTATGACTAACAGCGTGACCAACTTATATTTTCTGATTTCTGTTTTCTCTTTATTACAATTTCATAGAAGTTGGGTCACTGAGGTAATAGGTATAAAGACTTGAAGCCATAACTCTACCTTCACTTTATTTTTGCCTTTTCTGCTTCCTCCTCCCCCTGTCGCCTAGAGGGTCTGAAAGTCAAGATTATTATCACCCTACACATTTTAACTTCTTGAGACGTAAGCGGCAGTAAGGTGATTGATTTCTCATAGGTAATTAATTGGTAGGTTCTTTTTTTCCCCCCTGGCGTTTAATGGATGGTCTCTCCCCACCCTCTGGCATTTGGGCTCTAGTCCTTGATTTTTTTTTTTTTTTTCCTCCTTGTAGAGTTTTATTCTGACTCTTAATTATCCCATTGGAAAAAATGTTAACGTTAAGAAAAGGTCTAAGAGGAGTTCCCCGGTGGTGCTGTCACTGCTGTGGCTTGGGTTGCTGCTGTGGCGTGGGTTTGATCCCTGGCCTGGGAATTTCTGTATGCTCTGGGCGTAACCAGAAAAAAAAAAAAGAAAAAGAAAAGGTCTAATAGTCAATATCTATCCATATCCTTGGATAAAAGATATCTTCAGTCATGGTGTAGTGCCTCTCACCATTTCTAATTCCAGGAATTCAGGATGTGGATGAATCATTCTTTAAAATAAAGAGGCTGGTTAATTCGTTGTTTTTAGTTGACTGACCTGGTCTTTAAGATGCTAAGTCATCAAGCCCATGTTGGGTCACTTCCACAGTGTCTTCCTTATTCCCTAAAGGGGTCCAGCCTGACTGATACCTAGGTCTGGACTCAGCTCTCCCACCAAGTGACCTGAGGGAGAGACGTTTCCGCATGGGGTGGGGGAAGGAAGACATCCTGGTTTATGCTCCCTGGTGGTGCACCAGCTACTGCTCCAGGATGCCCTACAGCATCCCCATCTTCAATGGGGAAGCTCTGCGAAGCTCGGCAAGGTTAGAAACTTGCCCAAAGTCTGTGCAGCTCACAAGGCAGAGCAGCCGTAACAAGACCCCTGAACTTTTTCGTATCCTTTTGCTGTGCCTTTCTGCCTTCTGAGACAGGTGGTGGATAGGGGAGTAAGGAGGAGATGATTGCGGTACCAGAAAGCTCCTGACACTTGTATTCGAGAGGTGCGGATGGGGGGGGTCCCACAGGGAGAACAGGTGTTTTCCATCAGCGATTGTGCCTCCTCACTGCCGAGTCCTCCCATGGGAACATGACAGCCCACGGGAGGGGCTGTGACAGGTCCGGGGATTGTCCTCTTTCCCCCCTCTTGTAACAGGGCATTCTGTTTCTGGAGCAGTGGGGTACCTACTTCCAGGTCCTGTCACGGGTATGCCTGTTGGATTTCTCAGGGTCCCTGCTGACTTTCCCATTGTTCTCTTTTTGCAGTTATTTCTGAGCTTTCCTCTCCACCTTCTAGCCGTGTGGCTGAGTCTTCCTGCTCTTCACCATCACCCTGGGCACTGACAGCTCCTCCTCCCCCGCCTCTTTTAGAGCCTGATTTCACTCCAGCCTTGTGGGGCCACCCTTGTTGTCTTCAGTTGGGAACGGAGTGTGCATGGCTTTCCTGAGAGAGAGAGTGGGACCCGTTCCTTTGTTTCCTTGTAACCATCCTCGACCCAGCAGACCATCTAGCCCTGGAGGAATCTGAGCTACCGATACAACCCTTCTCCTGCCCCACTGGCTCTGAAGCACCCTCTCCTGGACTATATGGACCAACCCAGCTTCTCTTTCTTCCCTCTGATGTGTCAAATCATGCCTTGCACCTTGGAGAGCCTATCTGGGACCTCCCCCAGGTGCTGAATTTTCTACCTCATGGAGTATTCTTCTCCCCAGAATTGCAATTTTTTTTTTTTTTAAAGAGGATATCTTTAACAAAGCAAAAGGCTTCTTCCAAGTTGGGCACCAGTCAGGCTTGGTCCTGAGTCTTCTACCTGGCAGGACCCCAGTCTTCACGACTTGTTGACCCTGTCCTGAAAATAGGAGGGGCTGGCAGATGTCGTTTTAGTCTTAGAAGCTTACTTGTTTGTAATTAAGCTCTTACTGTGTTCAGCTAGATGGCCAACTTCCATCTCCACGTTGTATGGCCGAATGTTTACTCAAGGGGGCGCCACCATCATGAAGTCATCTGACTTTACTGCTTGAAGGGCTGGGAATATTGTTTCCATGTGTCCATCTTGGGAACTGGCTGTTGACTGTTAGAATGATGCTTCGTGAAGGCATCGCCTTGAGGCCCCAAATAACCAGGCATTTAACATGAGGCCAGAGACAAGGTGCTTGAGTCTCAGGCTCTGGAAATGTTTCTGACTGGTGCAAGTAATTCAGTCAGTTCACGTGCTCCAAATGTACATTTATAATTGTGTGTGTGAGACATGTACACATATGCATGTGTCTCTCAGGAAGTAGGAAACTGGCAATAGAAGGTATTACAACCTAAACAAACTAACTTGAGCTGAAAAATAGGGAAGAGACATTCACTTACCTGCCAATGAATGAGTAGAAGTATGATCTTCCCGCGTCACGGAGAAACACACTGTTTTCTGCACGAGCTCTAGGAGAGTCATAGGTGGCTGGGGTGATCCCCTTTAGGTTTTTCTGCTTAGCAGACAGAAGGTGTGACAATCTTGGCGGCTCTCCCCACGTGCTGCCTGGGTTTGGCTTGTCCTGAGAACATCCCCCAGCAATTTGCTGTCATTCCTGTGACCTTTGGGATGTCCTGTCTCCAGAACTGAGTCACCTGGGGGAGGCCAAGGACTACCCAGCAGCTCTACCAGGTTGAAGAGCTTGGCAGATTCTTTGTTGCCACCCCTTCCCCACCTGCCCCCCCAATCACAGAGCAAACAACAGCCAGGAAACTTTCAAGTGTAGAGACTGCGCTCAGCTGGTGGTGAGCCCCTTAGATTCCCAGCTGGTCTTGGCTAACCTCCCTGGTTTATATTTCCTAGGACAGGGCGAGCACCCCGGTCCAGGCCCGGCCCCTGGGCTTCCTGTACAAAGGCTCCTCACTCCCATTCATTGTCCAGCTTTCAGACAGAGCCAAGGGGACCCCCTCTGGCCCATGGCTATGATGTCTGACCAGGGCTTGGCTCCAGGAAAGAGGGCAGACAAGCTCTACTCATAGCCCTTTGCTCTCAGGAGATCGAGGCCTGGGGCTTACAGTTTGGAATACAACAAGTGAAGGGTTTTTTGTCATTTGTATTTTTTTTTAAATGTAAACTTGATTATTTTATTGCTAATTTAAAAATAAATGACTTTATATTGATTGTGAAACAGCTCTGGCTCCACTTCCGGGTAAAACACTTAGTGACTGACTGCCACCCTATGGTGGTATTTGTTTAGGTTTCGGAATTTTTTTTTTTTTTTTTTTTAAACCATAGGCTAGCTCAGATGGATTGAACTTGTAAGTTTTGAAAATGGTTTAAGAATACAGAGTAGCAGTATTTGAATCTTAGGTTTCTAGTGCCCCCCTGCCGCTCCCCCAGCTTGGGTTTGCTCTCTTGAGAGTTTCCGGCCCCAGAGGGAACTCAGCCTGCTGTGATGGTATCTGGAGGGCAGAACGACACACCAAGCACCTCTGAGATCGCCGTTGATCTGATTTCTGAGTCTCTCACGGAGAAGTAACGTTTCCACCAGCATTCCGGGTTCCAGAAGCCAGATCCATCTCCCTTTCCCTCCACATCCACTTCCACGCCCAGGCCCACCCCTGCCTCCCTGCCTGTGGAACGCTCTCTGCAGTGACGTTGCTTCTCACGGGCTTTTTCTCTCCTTGTCTGGGTGAGCAGAAGAAGATCATGATCATGATCTGCTGCGTGATCCTTGCGATCATCTTAGCTTCTACCATTGGGGGCATATTTGCCTGAAAATAGAAGGTGAGCCGTCTGCGGGAGGGAGGGTCAGGCCTGTTTTCACTTCCTTGACTCCTCTGTCGCCAGGTGCCCTAATCTGGGTGGGACTGGGTGTGGAAGTAGATAAAGGTTCACAGAGAGAAAAATGTGGTGAGTGCGTTGGTAGTAGGTAGATGGGGAGGCGGAAGCCAGCAGTCTGTCCATAACCAGGTCTAAGAGCAGAAGGTTTAGCCCTGGATGCTTGGTATAAGGATGTTGATTTCCTGCGGTGACACCTGGGCCTTGGCACATGGAGGAGAAAGAACCCCTTATTGCATTAGGATCACCCTGAGCTCTTTGAAAGAGGGCCACACAGTGAACCCAAAGTCAATAAACTTCCCTTACAGGTTAGGCCAGGTGTTTCCAGCCTCATGAGTGGTCCCTAACCCCTGTAGAAGGAGGGCTTTGTGCTCCTGGCCTGGCACACGCTGCTGTATAATCTATGACTTTTCCCCTCCGTTTCTGTTATCCCTTCAGCCCTCACAGATGGATCCTCACCTGGCATTTTTAACCCTTCTTCCACCTCTGTGGTGCCATCATTTCTCCACTGCAGATTCCTCACCGGCTCTTCCTCTTTCCATTAAGAAACCTCTTATGACACAGAACCTCCACCATCTACTGGCGAAAAGTTGTGCAAAGGGAGATTCATGAAACTGTGGAACGGGGGCAGGCAGGGGTGCAGGAACAGCACTGTGTGGCTGGTTAGGGAGATGTTGGAGGACAAAGCATAATAGGTACTGTTTAGAGAATAAGCTCAGAGCCCGCACTGCCCTCACGGCTGTGAGGCAGGTACTGAAGCGCACACACCCGTTCGTCAGCAGCGTCCGGGCACTAGTTCCTTCTGCTCATCTAGGTCTCACCTTAGACCAACCCCCCATCTCCTTCCTTCTTCAGTGTCTGTTAGGATCTAAGGCAGAGTGTCCAGTGAGGCCCCCTGCCCCGTGCTTAGCACAGTGCCTGCCACTTCCAGCTGCTCAAGGATCTGTCGACTCACTTACCTGTAATTAAGCTCTGCTTTCTATGGATGAGTCATTGGATTTGACTCTGAAACCCTTTAAGGCATCAACAGAAAAGGATCTGTTTTTTTTTTTTTGTCTTTTTTTGCTATTTCTTGGGCCGCTTCCACAGCACATGGAGGTTCCCAGGCTAGGGGTTGAATCGGAGCTGCAGCCACCGGCCTGCGCCAGAGCCACAGCAACAAGGGATCCGAGCCGCGTCTGCAACCTACACCACAGCTCACGGCAACGCCGGATCCTTAACCCACTGAGCAAGGGCAGGGACCGAACCCACAACCTCATGGTTCCTACTCGGATTCGTTAACCACTGCGCCACGACGGGAACTCCAGAAAAGGATCTGTTAGTAGGAGGTGGCACAAAAAGGCCTGGGGAGGGGTTGATCCATCTATGCAAAAAGACACAGGCCCCCCATTACTACCGCATCCACTTGAAGTCTTTTTTCTACGGGAGATGGGAGAGAGTTCTGTCTCCAGCCTCTTGCTGTGCAGAGATGGGCTGCCCCAGGACTGTGGTTCAGTAACTAAATGTGGACCCCAAACAAAACCGGCTTATGCTGTGGCTGAACACACCCAACAGTCATCAGTACCAAGCTGTAAGGACCACAACCAGAAGAGGTGATGACATTCGGTCAGGTGAAATAATGCAGTCACTTGCTTCACTTTTGGTTTTTGCTATCAGCTGAAACTGACTTTGTTGACCAGTAACACATGTACAAGAAGCTGTTGCAAACACTGTCCCCATTTCAAGGTCAGATGTGTTCTAATGCAATTTAGTGATTAGTTTTATTGCAAGAGGTTCACTAAGATACATTAAAAATCACAGTGTACAGTTCTTGAGGACCACACAGCGGCATAAACTTGGTCCTTTTGGTAAATTACTTTGCCAGAGATCTTACTTTTTAAGAAAGTGGGATAGGAAACCCTGACATTTTAGTCAGTGTCCTGTTTTCTACCCACTTTCAAAGCAAATCATGTACTATTTCTGTCTGTAGTTCCTTTAGTTTGAATACAGGATAGAAGCCACTGCTGGCGAGCACTGAAAAGCAGCTTGCTTTTGAAAAAAGCCAACAGGGAGCAGGACCCATGGGGCTTGACTCACACGGGGCCCTTGTTCATTCGGCAGTAACGGCCTGAGTGCGGGTGGCGCCTGTGCTGTGCTAAGACCTTCAGGGACAAAGACAGAGCCAAACACTCCCCGCCCTCAGGATGTCAGGCCTAGGAAAGATCACACAGTTCTGCTGTTGTTTTTATCAGTTCCTTTTGCTAAGAGGCAATGGTGTGTTCCTTGCCATACTGTCCAACAACCCCCCCTTCCAAGACTGGGAGAAGATGGGTCACTGGGCATAAATAAATATGTGGAATTAACTCGTGTACTGTTGCTTTCTTTGCTTTCCTAGAAATATTAAGTTTGTAACTAGCAAAATGTCATAGAAACTAGCTTCTGAAGTGTGCATATATAAAAGGCATACAGATATTCAGTCTGACTTGCATCAGAGATGGGAGATGCAAATATTTGCTTCAGCCTTGAAGACATACATCTTCTAGCTGGGGAGAACCAGGGCTTCTCAAAGTCCATCAGGCCTGGTCCTTAATCATTTAAGGGACTGAGTGACCAATGAGAGGTGTATCTTTTTTGTCAAATTATTTATTTATTTTTAGGGCCACACCCATGGCATATGAAGGTTCCTGGGCTAGGGGTCTAATTGGAACTACAGCTGCTGGCATATTCCACAGCATCGCCAGATCTGAGCCGCATCTGTGACCTACATCACAGCTTATGGCAACACTGGATCCTTAACCCACTGAGCAAGGCCAGGGACTGAACCCACAACTTCATGGTTCTAGTTGGATTCATTTCTGCTGCACCACGACGGGAACTCCGAGAGGTACACCTTGAGGTGATACTCAAACTTTAACATAAATATAATGTACTTTAATAATAAAAACGACAGATAATGTACAGTTTTTCAGAAAACATCTATCATATGCTGCTCCTTGGGTTATGACATCAGAGCTACCCAGAGACTTTAAGGCCTGGCTGAGAGGAATAAAGAGGTAGATTCCCTCTCTTAACGGCCTGTATATCTGTCCTCGTCATGTCCTCACTACACACGCTCAGGCGTGTAGAACTTGCCCCAGTACCGCCCCTTGTGGGTCAGGTCGTAGGGGCTCAGCACTTTCCGTATCCCCAGCATGTTGGCAGTGGCGATGCGCTCAAAGGTCCAGGGGTTTTGGTTGTTCCGTTCTCGTTCCTCTTGATCTTTCCGCATCTTTTCTAGAGTCTCACGGCTCACAGCCTTCGCGGGGAAGGGCAACTTGTGGGCAACCAGGTCGAGGAAACCTTGTACCTCTTTGAATTCACAACGCCCGCCCATCTCTACGATGAGGCGGCCGGCCTTCACAGGAGTCACGTAGTGATCGATGGCACCTTTGCCGCCCCCCATCCGCTGTCCCATGCCCTTGCGGGTGATGGGCTTGAAAGGGGCTGGTACCCGCCACAAGGCAAACATGTTCTTGGGGTCCATAGAGCGGTTGATTGTCAGGCGCATCATTTCAAAATGCCCCCAGTGGAGGTAACCGCCACCCAGCGCCTAAAGGTAAATGGAAGAAACAGAAACACATGGGATTGAGGCTGCCTTCGTGGCCTCTACTCTCGTGTCTCTCATGGTATCTGTGCCACCAGTGATACACATGAAAGTAAAACTGACCTAAGTTTCATAAGTGCCATGGAGGAAAAGCCTCAGTGGTAGATGGGAACAAGAGTGGACTTGCTTCATTGGACAGCCAGAGAAGACTCCTTTGAGGAGGTGACATTTATAGCTGAGGCCAGAATGGCACGAACCAGCCAAAGGAAAACAGATCTGAGTGTTTCAGGCACAGGTGAAGGTTTTGGTGCAGCAACTGGCTTGGTGAGTCTGAGCAGAAGCCGGTGAGGCTGGAGTAGAGGGAATGGAACGGACTGATATTGTGAGAGGATGGCAGGCTCTTGTGCAGGCCGCGGGAGGGGACTTTAAAACACCACTCTGGCTGCCTGATGGAAGATAAATCCTGGTCCACAGCCGTATGTGTAGCTACTGACATCAAGCCTTCACAGAAACTACCTGATGAGTAAGGAAACATACTACATACTGTCCCACCTACTGAATCATGGACAGTTTTATTTTGCCCAGAGGCTTAGATCTCATGGTCTGCTTATGGGGTATTATTATTATTATGATGATCATTAGGTGGCCTCTTCCTTCCCCTGTTTTTACATTATTTTCATTATTACATTATGTTATATATCATATAAAACAAAAACCATTTATAACTCAAACATTTGTTGGGTACTGCATATCAGTTCAAAGAGCAACTGGTGGCAGTTCTAATAAAACCTGTGGAGGAAGAGACTAAGATTAACTCAATGAGTCTTTTTTAATACCTGGTTTCAAACCTGTAGCCGCCTGACCCTGAACTCACCAAGATTGCAAAGCGGCCTTCTGTGAACTCAGTGGCTTCAGTGGAAGGTCCCCGTATGTCACTCAGGTTTTTACGTTCTCTTCTCACTTTTGGCACAAGTGGTACCCTTTCAACAAATCTAAGCTTCGGCTTTTCAGGAATGGCAACATCTAAAAGGAGAATAGACCAAGAGTAAGGCAAACTACTCATCTCGAGGGATTCATTTTCGTCCTAGAAGATGGATGACAATCAGGTCAAAGTCTTAAAGTTACCATTCAGCAATTCCAAAAATGTGTCAGATTATCTTGTGGACTCTTTCACTGACACTGGAATCTTTTGGCTATGACAGTGGTAGATGCAAACATTTTTGAGCCTTGTAAGATAGCAAAGTTTTAATCTTCAAACAAAAACTCTTTTATTACATGCCTCCTCTGTGCCTGATGCTAAAAAAAGGAATAGAGATATGAGACTGTTACAAAGTAACATTAGGTAACTTTTTTTTTTTTTTTGGGTGACTGTACAAAGTGCTGGAATGAGCTGCTTTATGTGCATTATCTCATCTAATCTTTAAAACAACTTTAGAGCCTTGGTACTATTTTAGGACTTCCTTTTTAATTAAAAAAATTGTTAATTATCACAAAATGACCACCGTTAAACACACCCACATAATTTAGCCAGATCAAGAAACATTAGGCAGGTAGTATTTTTTTTTTTTAAATGGCTGCACCCATGGTATATGGAAGTTCCGGGCCAGGGACTGAATCTGAGCTGTAGCTGTGGCAATGCCAGATCCTTTGACCCACTGTGCTGGGACAGGGATGGAACCCACACTTCCATAGTGATCCAAGCCACTGCCACAGTGGGAACTCCAGGCAGATAGTATTTTTATTTTTATTTTATTTATTTGCTTTTTAGGGCCGCACCCATGGCACATGGAGTTTCCCAGGCTAGGGGTTGAATTGGAGCTACAGCTGCTGGCCTACACCACAGCCACAGGAATGATAGATGTGAGCTGCATCTGTGACCTATACCACAGCTCACAGCAATGCCAGATTCTTAACCCACTGAGCAAGGCCAGGGATTCCCTGTGTCCTCATGGATGCTAGTCAGATTCGGTTCCGTTGAATCACGATGGGAACTCTTGGCAGGTAGTATTTTTAATCTCCATCTTATAAATGTGGAACTTCAGGCTGAGACAAGTTTAATAATTTGGTCTGGGCCATCCAGTTAAAACAGCAGGGCCAGACAGTACAAGACTTAAGAAAAAAAACTACCACACTGCCTCTTTGGATATCATGGAGGTAGAGGAAAGAACACTCCTACTGTACGTGAAAATATCTAAGTTCTCCAGTTCTGCCACATTCTTACCGGGAATGTCCAACCTAGTACTCAATCAGTGCTTTTTCCCTTATATATTCAGACGCTTTTCATGTTGAGACCTGCACGATATGCAGCAGCTTGCTGGGTAAAGGCAGGTGGGCTGAAAGGTAGGCCAGACATGCTCTGTCTTTATCATGTCTGGCAATTTGACAATATGGGAAAAAAAAAAAGTAACTTGTAAGTCATTTAAAGCATTGCTATAGTAAACAATCATGGCTCTTTGATGGAGTCAAGTATAAAACAAGAGACCTTAAAGCTACAGAAACTGCACCTGTTATTTCTATATGAGAGCTACAGAGAAACTTAGTAATGCTTTCCCCTGCCTCCAAGCTCATATGTACTCCAGTGCTTGTAGTAGTTTCACAATTATATGTAGAAGATAAGGCCCTCAAAGAACCAGGCTCCTTTCATTTTCTTGAGATTTCCAATATATTAAAACAAAACACCCAAACCCCCCAGAGTTTCCACAGTGGCAATGGTGGGTTAAAGATCCACTCTGTGGCAGTGCAGGTTTGCTCCCAGCACAGTGGGCTAAGGATAACTGCAGCTCAGATTCAGTCTCTTGCCAGGGGAACCTCTATATGCAATGGGTGCAGCCGAGAGAGAAAAAGAGGAAAGAAAAGAAAGAGAAAGAGTCAGATTTACCAAATGGGGGGCTTACCTTAACTGTTATATTAACAATTGCCTTTTTTTTTTTTTTTTTTACAAATGCTTTTCTTTTAATGCTGTTAATGAATGCATATATGTAACCTCATTTGGAAAAAAAACATCAAAAGTCTAAATTTCAGGCCAATTAGCTGTAGCTGAGAGGTAGGCTGTGGGCCACTCACCAGTAAAATACTATTGGGGAGAAATTCCATTAAACGTTTGCTCCTTAAAAGCAGGGGCCTTTGCGCGCGCGCGCGGGGGGGGGGGGTTCTCTTTTGTTCTAGAAGCGTTTAGAACACTCCTGGAATGTAGCAGGCTCTTAATACATATTTACTGAATTGGTGACTGGGAGAGGGGGCACAAGGACACTATTTTTTTGGGGGCCACACCCACGGTATGTGGAAACTCGTGGGCCAGAGATCGAACCAGTGCCACAGCTGTAACCAGAGCCACAGCAGTGACAATGCCGGATCCTTAACCCGCTGAACTACGAGAGAACTCTGAACACTCCCTTTCTTCACCTACCCTCAGCTGGGTTCCATCACTAAAAAGGCTTACGAACTTGAAAACAGATAAGCTCTCACCTTCAAAAGTTGGCACCGGGAGCAGCGTCTTGAAGCCAGCAGTGGCGGACGGGGCTGCCCAAGAATCTACAAAGACAGATCAAGTTAAATGACCAAGGCCACAAAGCCAGGGCCCGGTACACTCTGGGTCAAAGATGCTTCGGACTGGGGTGTCTCGTGGGTTTGGGACGCGGATTCCATTAAAGTGGCTCACAGGCTCTGGTCCCCCAAAAGAGAACAACCGGGGACGCTGGGCGCCAACTCCTGGTTGCGCGAAGGCTGGGACCATTTTGCAAGAATCTTAGGCGAGAGAGGCGGCAGTGCCCTCCCGGTGCTCCAGTGCGTGCAAAGCCTTTGTACGAGAATACACGAATGGGGCGGGGGGTGCGGGCGGGAGGCAAGGCCTAGAGGGACCACGGGACTTCTGACCTGACAAAGGCGCTCGCAAGAGGGGCGCGCAGGCGCGAGCCAGCAGCCGCCACATGATAACACGCGCGCGGCCACGCCAAGCTCCCCACGGCGACCGCGGCGGTCACTTCGACCCAGGGAAGCAGAACGGAGTTCTGCAACCGCGCCGGAAACGGCTCTGGCCGGAAGTTGCGTTCGCACCGGTCCACCCCGCAGAGAGTCCCGGGTGGAAACGGAAGAAGATAGAGACTCCGGGCTTGGGTTCCGGCCTGGTGACTGGGCTCACGCCCGGGCTATCTCGGCTCTCCATCCAGTTAGGAGTCTCTCCCCAGATGGAGGCGGCAGGGTGATGAGTTTCCTCCGCGGGGTATTAGCTGAGAAAGCAGGAGTTCATATGGCAGACTGAACAGCTCACTACCTTCCACCACTTCTCTACCCGCAACCGTAACCTAGAAAATACCGTCATCATTGCCTTCACATTTACTGGGCGCTTGCAGTGCTTACGGCACCGACTACCTCATTCTTGCTTTCAGGCCTCCCAACAAATCCGTGCGCTAAGTCATTACATCCACTTGGCAGATTCCATCCCGAGGGTCAAAGAATTTAACTTTCTCAGGGTCACACAGCAGGAAAACAGTACAATCAGAATTTGAGCACAGGCTTGTGACTCTAGAGACCCCAGTGAATGGACAATGTTACAACTCGATATCGAGTGGAAATGTAAAAAGGTATGATTATTCTGGGAGAATGTTGGGGAAATCATTTTTATGGGCCTGAAGCTTTTTAACATTTAGAATAAAAGAGGCTCTTTCCCCAAGCGTTTAGGACCAAATGGGATTACCAACTGAGGCTGAGGTCTATTGTACTTAAATCAAGCTAAATCTGTGCGTGGTCTTTGTCCGGGGATTAATTTCATAAACGGCAGCAAATAAAGCCTGTCATCTTGCAAAGCTACTGGGAGAACTCTCCCTGTCTAGTTTTTTGCACTTCTTGATTATTTACACACTGAATCTGTATCAAAAGAGTAACTGGATTTTATTACAGCCAATTATTTTCTATACCAGAAGCAGTTCTCTAAGGGTTAAACTGCCTCTTCTTCCTCAGCCTGTGTCAGATTCTGGGTAGCTCTTCTGTGTTCCTCCTCCCTTCCACCAAAGGTGGGAGGTTCAGATGTGCTCAGGTATTTAAAAATCTCAAACTGAATACTGTATAATAGTGTTTGGGATGGGGAGTAAAACTGTAGTATAATCAATTTTTGGTCTCTAATTCTTTTGGTGCCCTAAAATTTCTCCCTCATTGTTTATTTTAAAAAAACTAAAAATTAACTCTGAGTTCTACATTTAAATAGTAACTATAATTTCTATTTTTTTTCCTTATAAGAGTTAAGTACAGTGGAGGATACAAATCTGAAAAACCAGTGATCCTGTTCTTTATGAATTCATGTAGATATGGTATGTTGAGATTACAAATATCTACTGTTGAGATATGAGAAATATAAATAAAGGATTGTGAGAAATTGAAGGAGGGACCTGAGGTCTTCCCTGATCATGGAAAAAGGGGTTTCCCTCCTTTGATTTCTTATAGCGGTTTATTTACACTTCTCTTCTGATAGTTCAGTGTTAGTTATTTGTGGAAAGCTGAAGTTGAGGGATTAAATGATTTGCTATAGAGCTGGTATGATGCAAAGTAGGGATAAGAACCTTGATGAAATTAACTTTTATCAGAATGAGTTTGCTAACACCTCCCAAAATATAGTCTTCGGACTTTTCTGAGGACTTTGTGAAAAATATCTGGTATTTGTCTTTCTGTTTCTTATGTCACTTAGTATGAGAATCTCTAGTTGCACCCATGTTGCTGCAAATGGCATGATTTTATACTTTTTTATGGCTGTGTAGTATTCCATTGTATATATGTTCCATATTCATTCATCTCTTGATGGACATTTAGGTTGTTTCCATGTCTTGGCTATTGTGAATAGTCCTGCAATGAACATAAGGGTGCATGTATCTTTTGAAATAGAGTTTTGTCTGGATATATGCCCAGGAGTGGGATTGTTGGATTATATGGTAGTTCTATATTTAGTTTTCAGAGGAACCTCCATACTGATTTCCATAGCAGTTATACCAATTTGCATTCTCACCAACAGTGTAGGAGGGTTCCCTTCTCTACACACCCTGTCCAGCATTTCTTATTTGTAGACTTATTAATGATGGCCATTCTGACTTGTGTAAGAAAAGAATGTACATATATATACATACATATGTATGATTGGGTCACTTTGTTGTGCAACAGAAATTGTCATAACATTATAAATCAACTATAACAAAAAGGTAAATATCTTGTTCCTATTTAAGAAGAAACTCTAAAGGTGGGGTTCAGGAATTCTTTTGTGAACTAGCCCCATGGGTGATGCTAATGCCTAATCAAGTTTAGCAATCGGTTCTCTGTGAGTAATTTGAAAATTTAAAAGTAGGGTATAGTTACAAGGCATTGTCTCTGAATTATCCAGGCCTATATCCATTGGGACTTATTTTTTTCCATCCATATAAAAATTATCTCGCATCTCAGTTTTTAATCTTCTCATTTTAAAATCAAGAGATAGCAGAAACCTGTAGCCAAGTCCCAGATATGATTGTTGACTTAAATGGCACACACACACACGTATGTATATGTGTGTATGCACTCTCATTTTAATAAAAAGATTGTGTTTTTTATCAGATTCTGATCACAATATCATAATGTAATAAATGACCATTCAATCTCTTCACTTCAGGAAGCACACAGGACCTTCTCACAGGGCTAGTTAACATTAACTTTTTAAAAAAAATCAACCTAGCTTCCATATAGTGTAGAGCATTTTTTTTTTTTTTGTCTTTTTAGGGCCACACCTGTGGCATATGGAAGTTCCCAGGCTAGGGGTCGAATTGGAGCTATAGCTGCTGGCCTACATCATAGCCACAGCAACACCAGATTCAAGCTGCATCTGCGACCTACACCACAGCTGATGGCAATGCCGGATCCTTAACCCACTGAGCGAGGCCAGGGATTGAACCTGCAACCTCATGGTTCCTAGTCGGGTTCGTTTCCACTGTGCCACAACAGGAACTCCATAAAGGGCAATGGTACCATAGTTTTTTCCATAACGGAAAATGGTGTAGTCTAATACAGTAATAATAATGATGAACACATTGGAGTGAAAATCCCTGCTACTTAGAAAGGGCTTTTAAATACCCATGATTATCCTTTTAGAATACTTTATTATTTTTTTAGCTGCACCATAGCATTTGACATTCCTGGGCCAGCAGCAGACTTGTGCCGCAGCACCTACCAGAGCCACATCAGTGACAATGCCAGATCCTTAACCTGCTGTGTCAGGAGGGAGCTCCTAGAATCCTTTTTTTTTTTTAAATTTAAGTTTTTTTTTTCCATTATAGCTGGTTTACAGTGTTCTGTCAGTTTTCTACGTATAGCAAGGTGACCCGGTCACACATACATATACATTCTTTTTCTCACGTTGTCATGCTCCATCATAAGTGACTAGATATAGTTCCCTGTGCTATACAGCAGGATCTCATTACTAATCCATTCCAAAGGCAATAGTTTGTAATATTACCCTAAAATTCCCAGTCCATCCCACTCCCTCCCCCTCCCCCTTTTCAACCACAAGTCTGTTCTCCGTGTCCAGGATTTTCTTTTCTGTGGAAAGGTTCATTTGTGCCATATATCAGATTCCAGATACAAGTGAAATCATACGGTATTTGTCTTTCTCTTTCTGACTTACTTCACTCAGGATGAGAGTCTCTAGTTCTATCCATGTTGCTGCAAATGGCATTATTCCATTCTTTTTTAATGGCTGAGTAGTAGTCCATTGTATATACATACCACAGCTTCCTAATCCAATTGGCTGTCGATGGACATTTGGGTCGTTTCCATGTCTTGGCTATTGTGAATAGTGCTGCAATGAACATATGGGTGCATGTGTCTTTTTCAAGGAAAGCTTTGTCTGGATATATGCCCAAGAGTGGGATTGTGGGGTTATATGGTAGTTCTATGTATAGATTTCTAAGGTACCTCCATACTATTCTCCACAGTGATTGTACCTGCTTACATTCCCACCAACAGTGCAGGAGGGTTCCCTTTTCTCCACACCCTCTCCAGCATTTGTTATTTGTGGACTTACTAATGATGGCCATTCTGACTGGTGTGAGGTGGTATCGTGGTAGTTTTGATTTGCATTTCTCTAATAATCAGGGATGTTGAGGAATTTTTCATGTGCTTGTTGGCCATCTAGAATCCTTTTTGTAATGGATGATTGTGGTGGAAATGAGGCATTGGGAGATTTTCATTCAATTCACAAGTATCTATTGAGTGTCTACCTACTGTCATTAGAAAAATTAATGTGTCTACCCATATTCCAGAGCGTTACTGCTAGAGTTAATCCCAACTTGTGGGGTTACTAAGGTTTTGCAAGAGAACTATTTTCTGTATTTCTCTTGGAGTAAGTCAACAGGCACAAAGAATGGATCAACTCCTAGTTATTTGACCAAGAAGAAGGAACAATGCCAACTCTTGCTCCTGCTTTTGTGTTGGCATTCACAGACAAGAACCACGGTATTCCTGGGAGCAGTTTCACCATAATAAATGATTCCCTGTGTGGCTTAGTCAAGTTATTTTATTTTATTTTGTCTTTTGTCTTTTCAGGGCCGCACTCGAAGCATATGGAGGTTCCCAGGCTAGGAGTCCAGTCGGAGCTACAGCCGCTGGCCTATGCCAGAGCTGCAGCAATGCCAGGTCCGAGCTGTGTCTGCAACCTACACCACAGCTCACAGCAATGCTGGATCCTTAACCCACTGAGCGAGGCCAGGGATCGAACCCGAAACCTCATGATTCCTATCGGGTTCGTTTCCGCTGTGCCGCGACGGGAACTCATCGGTCAAGTTATTTACACATCTGTTATTATAGACCATGCTGTGATCAACATCCTCATACATGCTGTTTTGGTAGTGTTTTGGTATTTCTTTTGGGGAAATTCCGAAGGAAGATGATTGGATCAAAGGGATATTCATTTAAAACCATTTTGCTTCATACAGTTACGCCCAAATTGGCCTTTATCAACAATGAGGAGTTCCCATCACAGTGAGTTAAGAACTCGACATAGTGTCTGTGAGGATACGGGTTTGATCTCTGGCCTTGCTCAGTGGGTTAAGGATTCCATGTTGCCACAAACTGTGGTGTAGTTCACAGATGCGGTTCAGATCTGACATTGCTGTGGCTGTGGTGTAGGCCAGCAGCTGCAGTTCCTATTCCACCCCTAGCTGGGAACTCCCATATGCTGTAGGTGTGGCTGTAAAAAAAAAAAAAAAGAAAAGAAAAAAAAAACCCAAACAAAAAAGCCCCACAGTGTATCAGAGTGCCAATTTATCTACATCCTTTCTGAGGAAAAATATTAAACTTCTTTTAAGAGCTTTGCCAATAGAAAGGTGAAAAACCCATATCTGATGTTATGTTTATAACAGGATTTGAAAGTAGGGTTGCTTCTGCCTAAGTTTTGCTGAGGCCCCAAGGGGTGTGGTAATCCCCATATCCCAATGTGAGGTGCTGGACCTCTTAGACTGGACCTATAAAAGAGCTGGTAGGAACTGGCATTGCTGTTCTTAGCTATCCACTCTCCTCCAGACTGTAAAATACACTGAAAAAAAATGAAGGAAAGAGGGAGTTCCTGTTGTGGCTCACCAGTAATGAACTGGACTAGTATCCATGAGGATGCGGGTTCGAGCCCTGGTCTTACTTGTGGGTTAAGGATCTGGTGTTGCCGAGAACTGTGGTGTAGGCTCGGATCCTGAGTTGCTGTGGCTGTGGTGTAGTTGGCATCTGCACCTCCGATTCAACCCCTAGCTTGGGAATTTACATATGCTGCAGGTGTGGCCCTAAAAATAAATAAATGAATAAAAAATTAAGAAGAGACGTGGAGACTGGTGATGACAATAAAGATTTCTTTTTTTTTTTTTTTTGGTCTTTTTGCTATTTCTTTGGGCCGCTCCCGCAGCATATGGAGGTTCCCAGGCTAGGGGTCAAATCGGAGCTGTAGCTGCCAGCCTACGCCAGAGCCACAGCAACTCGGGATCCGAGCCGCGTCTGCAACCTACACCACAACTCACGGCAACGCCGGATCGTCAACCCACTGAGCAAGGGCAGGGACTGAACCCGCAACCTCATGGTTCCTAGTCGGATTCGTTAACCACTGCGCCACGACGGGAACTCCACAATAAAGATTTCTTTGGACGGAGATGATAGATTGTGAGTCCCCCTCCCCCCGCCCCAGTGGCTAGGGACATTTCAAGCTTAATGAGGGACATTTCAAGATCACTCAGAGAGCTTGATATGGGCCCTCTGTGGTTTGGAGGGGGTTAGTCTTCACGCAGACTCAGGAAACTCTGTATTTGAAGGCTGATCAAAGTAGCCTGTGGGGTCAGAGGGAAGTTACCAAGTATCCATTGATGACATGGACCCCAGTGTAGTGTGTGGGCTTAGGGTTTTTTTAAGTCCTGTCCAATAGGACCCCGCAGAGAAGCCAGAAGAAAGAAGCTGGAAGAGCTGAAATGATGGATGTCCAGAGCCTGTACATAGAAGGAGAGTTTTATGCAACAGCCAACCATTTAGCAGAGATGAATTTGTCTGCATCAAGGGGACCAAAATGTCCTCCGCAATTAATGTGTGTGTGTGTGTGTGTGTTTGTGTATGTGTATGTAAGTGTATGTGTATATTTTTGTGGGTATGATGTTTGTGGGTGTGTATATGTGTGTGTTCTCTGAAGACTCCATACAGAAGCCATGAGAGAAAGAGTATTTAAATTATACCTGGACCAAGTCAGCACCCAGGTATTGGGTGCTTTAACAGAGTACTCCAGACAGGGAGGCTAAGCAGTAGAAATTTATTGCCTCACGGTTCTGGAGGCTTGAGGGTGAAATTAAGGTGTCAGCAGGGTTGGTTTCTTCTGAGGGCCAGGAGGAAGGACCTGTCCCAAGCCCCTCTGCTTGGCTGGTGGACGGCCGTCTTCTCCTGTGTCTCTTCATGTCATTCTTCCTTTATGCTTGTCTTTGTCCAGACATCCCCTTTGTGTAAAGACACTAGTCATCCTGGACTAGGGCCACCTTAATCACCTCATTTTAACTTGATTTCCTCTGTAGAGATGCTTTCTCCAAGAATGGCCACATTTCAAGGTGCTGGGGGGTAAGCCTCCAACTTACCTTTTTTCAGGGGAGAGGAGGACACCCATAAAGGGTGCCATGACAGTCAGCCATCCCAAAGAGGTCAGAGGTCAGAAAGTGACTAAGTGACGGTAAATGTGCAAAAGTGAGGAAACAGAGGCCCCCCCTCCCTGCCTCCATTTTGTTTTCACTTCTCTCCTGTGTCTGGAGCATAGTTGAGCGGGCAGAGGGGAGCGGCTTTACTTTTTAATGGAATTTTTGTTATTGTTAGTTTTGGACATTTTAGTTACCAAGATGAGTATGATTTCTGTGACTCGAAGTGGCAACAATTTTTTTTTAAAATCAGAGATTAATGAGAAAATGCAAAAAATCAACTTTACAGAGTGGGTATGGTTAAGCAATATCAAGGTAAACTACAGTTGATTTTTGGCAGTTCCCATCATGGCTTAGTGGTAAAGAAGCCGACTAGTATGCAGGAGGACATAGGTTCGATCCTTGGCCTCAAAGGATCCATCATTGCCGTGAGCTGTGGTGTAGTTTGCAGACTTGGCTTGGATCTGGCGTTGCTGTGGCTGTGGTGTAGGCTGGTGGCTATAGCTCTGAATTGATCCCTAGCCTGGGAACCTCCATATACTGTGGGTGCGGACCTAAAAAGATTAAAAAAAAAAAAAAAAGCCCAAACAAACAAAATAAACAAACAGAAACCATTGTGGGAGTTCCCTTTGTGGCTCAGTGGTTGGCGAATCCAACTAGGAACCATGAGATTTCGGGTTCGATCCCTGGCCTTGCTCAGTGGGTTGAGGATCCAGCATTGCCGTGAGCTGTGGTGTAGGTTGCAGACTCGGCTCGGATCCCGTGTTGCTGTGGCTGTGGTGTAGGCCGGTAGCTACAGCTCCAATTCGACCCCTGGTCTGGGAACCTCCATATGCCGTGAGAGTGGCCCAAGAAATGGCAAAAAAGAAAAAAAAAAGAAAAGAAAAAAGAAACCGTTGTATGTTTTTGCATGTTGGGTCTTCAAGATGAAATTTAAAACTGTTAAGTTCCATTTTTATTTTCTTGGCTATAACACTTGTTTTGTTTCTTTGTTTTTTTCTTTTCCACTTTAGCCTCAGAATCATTTGCACTTCTGAGCAAGACTGAAGGCTTTTGCTGTTTCAAAGGACTACAGGCTGTCAGCGGAAAGGAACAAGAGGAGACAAGAATTTAGTTCACCTCTTTATCAGTGTGCTGTTTTCAGTCATGAAGTTGTTATTGGTCTCTCGTATGGCTGGTTAAAGGCAAGTACAATTGCATACTGCTTTGTTTTATTTTTTATTAAAAAGTATTTTGATTGAAATATATAGCGACATACGGTGTAATGTTAGTTTCAGGTGTACCGTATAATGACCGGATGTTTGCTTACATGATGAGGTGATTCCCACCGTAAGCCTAGTAATCATCTGGCCCTATACACAGTTATTACAATACTATTGACCACATTCCTTCTGCAGTGTACCGTATCCCCATGACTTATTTATCATATAACTGGAAGTTTGTATATCTTTTTTTTTTAATTAAAGAAATTTTTTTCTTGTCTTTTTAGGGTTGCACCCACGTCATAGGGAGGTTCCCAGGCCGGGATCTAATCGGAGCTATAGCCGTCAGCCTACACCACAGCCACAGCAACACCAGATCTGAGCCAGTCTGGGACCTACACCACAGTTCACGGCAATACCGGTGCCTTAACCCACTGAGTGAGGCCACGGATCGAACCTGCAACCTCATGGTTCCTAGTTGGATTTGTTTTCCCGGCGCCACGATAGGAACTCTGGAAGTTTGAATCTCTTAATCCCCGACCTGTTTCACCCCTCTCCTTCTGGAAACCACCTGTTTGTCTCTCATCTATGATCTTTTAAATCAGGTCTGTGTTCCTGTTGTTTCGTTAGTTTCGTTTTTTTTTAGAGTTCACGCATAAGTGAGATCAGATGATATTTGTCTCTGTCTGACTTCTTTCACTTAGCATAATACCCTCTAGATCCATTTAGGTTGTCACAAATGGCAAGATTTCATTTTTTTATGGCTGGCAATATTCCATTGTGTGTGTATACCACATCTTCTTTATCCATTCGTCTGTTGATGAATACCTAGGTTGCTTCCATATCTTGGCTGTTGTAAATAATGCTGCAATGAACATTGGAGTGCATATATTTCTTTTGCTAAAATTTAAAAAAATTTTTTATTTTTAAAATTTTTCGTCTTTTTGCCTTTTCTAGGGCCACTCCCATGGCATATGGAGGTTCCCAGGCTAGGGGTCTAATCAGAGCTGTAGCCGCCGGCCTACACCAGAGCCACGGCAATGCAGGATCTGAGCTGCATCTGCAACCTACACCACAGCTCACGGCAACGCCGGATCCTTAACCCAATGAGCAAGGCCAGGGATCAAATCCGCAACCTCGTGGTTCCTAATCAGACTCGTTAACCACTGTGCCACGTCGGGAACTCCTCCATGGAGTGCATATATCTTTCTGAATTAGTGTTTTTGTTTTCTTTGGATAAATACTCAAAAGTGAAATTGCTGGATCATATAGCAGTTCTATTTTTAATTGTTAAAGGAACTTTCATACTGTTTTCTATAGTGGCTGCACCAATTTATAGTCCCACCGACAGTACACAAGGGTTCTTTTTTCCTACGTCTTTGTCAACGCTTGTTATATGTTATCCTTTCTATTAGCCATTCTGACAGGTGTGAGGTCTGTGTTTTTTTTTTTTTTTCGGTTTTTCGGACATACCTGAGGATAATGGAAGTTCTTGGGCTGGTGATGGACTCCAAGCTGCAGCTGTAACCTACACTGCAGCTGCAGCAATGCCAGTTCCTAACCCACTGTGCCGCAGTGGGAACTCCTCTCACTGTGGTTTTGATTTGCATTTCCCTGATGATTAGTGATGTTGAGCATCTTTTCATGTACCCGTTGTCTTCTGTATGTTTGCTCTGGAAAAAGTGTCTATTCAGGTCCTCCACTCATTTTTAAATCAGGTTGTTCTTTTTTTGATGTTGAGCGATGAGTTCTTTGTATGTTTTGGATATTAACTCCTTATCAGATATATCATTTGCAAATATCTTCTCCCATTTAGTAGGCTACCTTTTCATTTATTTAATAGCTTTCTTTGCTGTGCAAAAGCTTTTTAGTTTGCTATTGTCCCAGTTGTTCATTTTTGCTTTTGTTTCCCTTGCCTAAGGAGACATATCCCCCCAAAGTACTGCTAAGGTTGATGTCAGAAAATGAACTGTGTATATTTCCTTCTAGGAGTTTTATGGTTTCAGGTCTTACATTTAAGTCTTTAATCCATTTTGAAGTTATTTTTGTCTATGTTGTGATAAAGTAGTCCAGTTTGATTCTTTTGCATATAGCTTAGATGGTTTAGTTTTCCCAGCACCATTTATTGAAAGGGATGTCTTTTCCCAATTTATATTCTTGTCTCCATTGTAGATTACTTGACCATATAAGTGTGGTCAAGTAATCTACAATTTCTTTCTTTCTTTTTTTTTTCATCTTTTGTCTCTTTGGGCCACACCTGCAGCATATGGAGGTTCCTAGGCTAGGGGTCTAATTGGAACTGTAGCCTCTGGCCTATGCCAGAGCCACAGCAACACAAGATCCGAGCCACGTCTGCAACCTACACCATGGCTCATGGCAATGCCGGATCCTTAACCCACTGAGTGAGGTCAGGGATCGAACCTGCAACCTCATGGTTCCTAGTCGGATTCCTTTCCACTGTGCCATGATGGGAACTCCAAGTGTGGTTTATTTCTGACTCATGCTTCTGTTCCTGTATTCTGACTCATGTGTGTGCCACTACCATGCTTTTTTGATTACTGTAGCTTTGTAGTATAGTTTTTTTGTTCATTGGGGTGCATTTATTTTTTTTTTTTGAATTACAGTTTTCTCTGGATATATGCCCAGGGTTGGGATTGCTGGATCATATGGTGGTTCTATATTTAGTTATTTAAGGCACCTCCATACTGTCTTCCATAGTGGTTGCACCAATTTGTAGTATAGTTTGAAATCAGGAAGTGTGATACCTCCAGCTTTGGTCTTCTTTCCCAAGATTGCTTTGGCAATTCACGGTCTTTTGTGTCACCATACACATTTTTGAATTTGTTTTAGTTCTGTGAAAAATGCCATTGTTATTTGGATAGGGATTGCATTGAGTCTGTAGCATGCCCTGGGCTTATTTTAACATTAATCCTTCCAGTCCATGAGCACAATGTATTTTTTCATTTGGTTGTGTCATCTTCAATTTCTTTCATCAGTGTTGTATAGTTTTCTGAGTACAAGTCTTTTACCTCTTTGGTTAGATTTAGTCCTGTTTTATGCTTTTTGATGCAATTAAAAATGGGATTATTTTCTTAATTTCTTTTCCTGATATAGAAGTGTATAGGAGCACAAAATTTCTGTGTATTAATTTGCATGAATTCATTTATTCTAGTTTTTTCGCAATGTGTTGAATTTTCTATGTAAAGTATCATGTCATCTGCAAACAATGACAGCTTTATTTCTTCCTTTCCAGTTTAGATTCCCTTTCTTTCTTTCTCTCTCTCTTTCTTTCTTTTCTTTCTTTCCTTCTTTCCTTCTTTTCTCCTGTGTCTAGGACTTCTAAAACCATGTTAAATAAAAGTGGTGAGAATGGGCATTGTTTTCTTGTTCCCAATCGTGGAGGAAATGCCTTAGCTTTTTACCCTTGAGTAAGATGCTGGCTGTAGGCTTGTCATATGTATAGCCTTTATCATATAGAAGTATGTTCCCTCTATATCCACTTTGTCAATTGTTTATTATTATTATTATCTTGGCTGCACCCAAGATGTGTGGAAGTTCACTGGCCAGGAGTCAATCCTGAGCCACAGCAGTGACCCAAGTGGCTGCAGTGACAATGCCAAATCCTTAATACTCTGAGCCACAAGGAAACTCCAATTGCGTATTATTTTTAAATGGGGGAAAGTATTTGGTAGCTGTCTTCTTTCCTCTCTTCCCTGCATCCTCACAAAAATTGTTATGCATAATCATTGCTACTTGGTATATGTTATAAATTATAGCTTCTTTTAATATGTGACCATGGAATTATGTTGGTTTGTGAGTCTTGGTTAATGGGTATCACACATTTCCTGTTTATTTGTAAATTCTCCACATTAAAAATATTAATTTTCCTAACTCTAGAAGCAAAAATGTCATCAGTAGAAAGGCAGATATTTTACATGACTTTAGCAAGTTATGGCTGTTATTTTTCTTCACCTGTTCCAAAGGAATGAATAAGATGCTTTTACAAATGTTTGTGCTCATGTACTTAGTACTTACTGTAGGGGAATGGTACTATTTAATTTCAGTTGTCTGTGTTTTCAAAACAATGAAGACATATCACTGACCATAAAGTAGAAATAGCAACTATTTAAAATAGTTGAGCATTTATTGCATCATTTGCTCTGAAGAAGCAATCTCATTATTAAAGTAAATAGAGCCAGTTTGTGTGCATATGTAGATACCCGGACCTGTAATGTACCTTAAAATTTGTAACTATCAAGTACACAAATGAAATGGATATTTGGGTTTATTTTCAATTCAAGCTTATCTAAAACAAAACAAAAAATTGTGCATAATCAGTCATTCCCTAAGCTTAGCCTTTACCAGCTCTGACCACTAGAGGTCACAAAAGTGCTTATAGTCGCTGAAACCACTGAATGCAGGCTGGGGCATTGCAGATTGTGCAAAACTGAGCAAGGCACAGGCTACCTCTTATTAAGACACTTCCTTAAAGCGGAATTGCAGCTCCTGATAGCAGACCCAGGGTCAACCACATCTCCCCTGCCAAGACAGATGAACACACTGTTAATTACTAGCAGGTTATTAAAACAAAGTTTTCATACATGAAACCAGCCAGATTCCCCTTCTTTGTCTTCCATACCCCTCTCGTTCCTTCAGTTTCTATCATTAAAGCAAAAGTTGGGTGTGGGACTCTCACACACACGCATCTTCCTTTAATTGCCCAACTTATTGTTAAATGAGAAACATCTCATTTCGTCTTTGTTTAAAATAATTTCCCACTATTTTTTCAGTTGCTCAATTATTGTGTATTGAATAGAGACAACTTAGAAAACAGAAAAACAAACAAACAAAAATCAACCAACCACCATTCTGTAATGCAGAGATAACCACTGTCATGCTCTGGTGTGGATGATAGTGCAGTGTTGTGATGTCTGATTCCTTCACTTGGCTTTGCATGGGTGTCTTTTCACATCAGCAAGTATTTATCTTTAACATGAATTTTAGTGACTTTTAAGAATCCTACTAGGGGAGTTCCTGTCGTGGTTCAGCAGAAATGAATCTGACTAGCATCCATGAGGATGCAGGTTCAATCCCTGGCCTCACTCAGTGGGTTAAGGATCCGGCGTTGCCGTGAGCTATGGTGTAGGTCACAGACGCGGCTTGATCCCACATTGCTGTGGCTGTGGTGCAAGCCAGCGGCTATAGCTCCGATTCGACACCTAACCTGGGAACCTCTATATGCCACGAGTGTGTTCCTAAAAAGCCAAAAAAAAAAAAAAAAAAAGAATCCTACTGGAGAGACCCACCCGGGTTTATCTCTGCATTGCTCTATTGTTAGACAGAGATAGTTTCCATTGTTTTCATATTTCCAACATTGTGATATGTCATGAGGGAGCATTTATTCCCTACTCCCTGAGGCTTCCTCCTGTAACAGTTCTGGTCTTTTTCGGGGGTACAGTGACCTACCTAATAGCTGTGATGGGGATGAGGACCTGGCCTGCAAGGTTCATGCCTCTTTCCCCTGGGAGTCAGATTGTTGCCAGAGACAGGTTCTTGCTCTGAGTTGCCAGGAGGGGAGGCCTGTGATGGGGCAGTTAGGTCTGTCCACTTCTTCCGTTTGCTTTTTTTTGGTCTTTTTTTTTTAAGGACTTCACCCTCAGCATATGGAAGTCCCCAGGCTAGGGTTCAAACTGGAGCTGCAGCTACTGGCCTACACCACAGCTCACTGCAACACCAGGTCCTTAACCCACTGAGCAGGGCCAGGGATCAAACCCGAGTCCTCATGGATACTAGCCGGGTTCATTACCACTGAGCCATGATGGAAACTCCTGGTCTGTCCATTCTGGGGTTCAGTTTTAGGAAGTGTATTGAGGCTGAATACCTAAGGTTTATTCTTTTTTCTAATTGTCCCAGCTGACATTTTGATTCTTGTTTATCTGTGTCCTCTTATGATTACCTGCTTTTTGTAACTTTCAGCATTGGGATCCTTTTGGGTCAAAGGTGAATATATTTTGGGCCTTTTGATACACATTTTTGTATTCGTTAATAAAAAGTTTGTTCCAATGTTTATTCCAGTAAGCAGAGTTTAGAATTTAGCTGTCTTAAATTTTTCTCCCAAAGATCTATAACTTCACTATAAGTATATATAGATAGGATAGGGTGAGATCATAGATCTATGTTTATATTTAATATTTAAAATATTATATGTTTTTTATGGGGTACAGTTATAGATATATTTCTACATTTAATATATGAAGTATATGTTACATTTATAGTACATTTTAAATGAACATTGTTTAAATATTAAATATATATATATAAATTACATAAAAATATATTTTCAATGTGATTTACCCAGGACAAATATTGGAAATAGGAGGGGAGAGGTGTGCCATAACATCATTTACCTAGTTCTGAACCATCTGGGAGTTTCATATGAAATAATTTTGGTCATTTCATATACGTATGTATGTGTGTACATATATATGCGTATATGCTTACACTGGGTGACTTGAAAAGGAGTACTTGGTATAAGAAATAAAAGTAGGAGTTTAAAAAAATATATAATTTCATTTACAGAATAAGAGTATGTTGGGGTGTTCCTGCTGTGGCACAGTGGGTTAAGAATCCCACGTTGCCACGGCTGTGGTGTAGGTCTCAGCTGCAGCTTGGATTCAATCCCTGGCCTGGGAACTTCCATATGCCGTGGGTGTGGCCAAAAAAAAGAAAGTGTGTTAGTTAATTAATCGAAAAGATCAGAACAGCCTCCCAAAATATCAGCCAG
The DNA here is from genome assembly GCF_016906955.1 of Phacochoerus africanus. NCBI lineage: Eukaryota > Metazoa > Chordata > Mammalia > Artiodactyla > Suidae > Phacochoerus > Phacochoerus africanus. The sequence continues at coordinate 11,624,157 of NC_062547.1, read as the reverse complement.
ACACCCCCTTCTCCCCTCAGCCTAAACTTAAATGATGACTGGCCACCATCGTCTTGAGAAATTAGATTTTTTCTTTGATAGTTCACAGATATTGAGACTCTAGGGAAGTTGACCTCATTTATTTTACAGAGCAGTGTCCATATTTCAACCAGGAATCTGGTAGCATTGTAAGTATCCACACTTTGGCATAGATTTGAAATGATATGAAAGAAATTCCAGCCATCCCGTGGAGATGTTCCGTAGAAGCCGAACCCCCTCCTCGTCAGTACTGTGTGAAATTGGCTGTGATGTGCTCGTGGTTGAAGGGTATATAGTCCGCAACTCCTGGAAACAAGCAGAGAACATGTGACCATGGTGCTCAGAACAGGCCCACCTCCCGCAGGACCAGCCCATTGCATTGGTTAGAGGAGCAAACTCGTTGCAGAGTTGACTAGTATGGAAGGAGCATGGAACTGAGATTCAAGGGCTTGTTTGCGGGCTCTAGGTTGCCACATGGAGCATGCCCATGGGCACACCCCTCAGATTGTGCCAGCTTCCTTCCCTCATATATGAAATTGTACCACTAGTCTTTACACTGAAGAGCTATGTTCAGAATGATAAATAATGACTGCCAAGTGCCTCATACAGTATTTGACACACAAAAAGTGTGTAAGAAATGTTGTTATTGTTAAAATGGCTTATTTAAGCCAAATTTAGAGCATGCAAGGTGGGAACTTGTATCCATTTTGGAAGATTTTGTAAGGAGTAAGGAAAGACAGCAGCTTGAAAGTTCCTGTCTTGCCAGGCAAGACAGCCAGATGAAGACAATACTGACGACTAACTCTGAAGTGGCCAGGCGTCAGAAAGCAGGACCGTCCTGGGCCCAAATCTTTCTGGATTTCAGAGGACTTTCTGTCCCCAGAAAAAAAGAAAGTAAGTAGTAGACATGAGAATAAGCCTGATTTTTTTTTTTTTTTTTTTGGCTGTGCCCCTGGTGGAAGTTCCCGGGCCAGGGATCAAGCCCATGGCACAGCAGTGATAACGCTGAATCCTTAACCCACTAAGCCATCAGGGAACTCTGAGAATAAGCTTGATTTAAGCTCCCAAGGCAATTCTTGAGATGAGGGCAATAGAACTAATAATAATAATGATTAGTATTTTTTTTTTTGTCTTTTTGCTATTTCTTTGGGCCGCTCCCGCAGCATATGGAGGTTCCCAGGCTAGGGGTCACATCGGAGCTGTAGCCACTGGCCTACACCAGAGCCACAGCAACTTGGGATCCGAGCCACGTCTGCGACCTACACCACAGCTCACGGCAACGCCGGATCGTTAACCCACTGAGCAAGGGCAGGGACCGAACCTGCAACCTCATGGTTCCTAGTCGGATTCGTTAACCACTGCGCCACGACGGGAACTCCCTGATTAGTATTTTTGAACAAATACCATGTGAAAGGCACTGTACTTATTTCAAACAAATTCTTTTTCTTTTTCTGCTGTACAGCAAAGTGATTCAGTTATATACACACACATACCTATGTATATGTGTGTGTGTGTGAGTGTGTGTGTACATATTCTTTTCCATTATGGCTTATCATAGGATATCGAATATAGTTCCTTGTGTTATGCAGTAGGACCTTGTTTATTCAACCCGTATATAAGAGCTTACACCTGCTAACCCCAAACTCCCAATTTTTCCGTCCTCCACACCCCCTCCCCCTTGACAACCACAAGTCTGTTCTCTGTGAGTCTGTTTCTGTTTCATAGATAGGTTCTTTTGTGTCATATTTTAGAGTCCACATATAAGTCAAACACATTATTTCCAATCCTCACAGTGACCTAGGAAATGGTTATAACCATTTCCATTTTATAGCTGTGGACACTGGGGCTCAGAGAAGATTCATTATTTGCCTGGTGAAGTTAGAATATAAGAGACGGGACTTCTAAGCAAGGCCTATAAGACTCTAAGGTATTTGTTAGATGCTTTGCTGCAATTCTGCAGTTTAAATTCTGACTGGCTAGATTTTGTTAGATGCATGATAGGCTCTAAGGCAAGTGTCTCTTTCATTGTAATCTTGAATAAGAAAGCATCGTGATAAAGCCTCAATCTTGGCTCTGCTGTGACTGTCTTGACCTCACATCTCTGTGCACATGGTAATGAACATCCGGTTAGCTAGATAACATCATTCTTAGACAAAATCATAGACCAGGAGTTCCCTGGTGGCTCAGTGGGTTAAAGATCTGGTGTTGTCACTGCTGTGGCTTGGGTTGCTGCTGTGGCACTGGTGTGATCCCTGGCCTGGGAACTTCTGCATGCTGCAGGGAAGGCCAAAAAAAACAAAAACAAAAACAAAAACAAAAACAAAAACCACCCCCCACAAAAAGAACCCCCAAACCCCATAGACCAGTGCTCTTTAAGTCGGAGGATATTTTAGTATTTGTGCAAAAGATTTAAAGATTGGTAAAGTTTTGCTAAAGTCTGAATTTCAGTTTTCCCACTTTCTTAGCATAAACATTCCTCTCGTTGGCAATTTTTAAAAAAACTACAACAAAAGAAGGTGAAGCATGGCTTTCAAGCGGAGCTGTGGTGGAAAGCACACTTGTCCTGGGCTTGGTTATCTGCTCTATTACACGCTGCACGTGTGCCTTGGGCAAGTCCCTTTTATGTCTCTGAGACTCGGTTTCTTTCTCTGTAAAAGAGAATCATGAATTCTGTTTTGCACATAGGTTCATTTGGGGTTAGTAGGTGCAAACTGTTATATTTAGAATGCGTAAGCAATGAGGTCCTGCTGTACAGCACAGGGAACTCTATCGTCTCTTGGGATAGAACATGATGGGAGATAGTATGAGAAAACGATTGTACATATAGGTATGACTGGGTCACTTTGCTGTGCAGCAGAAATTGACACAACACTGTAAATCAACTATACTGTAATAAAAAAAATTGAAGTCATTAATTTCCACGTGCATATGAAAGAAGATAATGCTACTACATTAATAGCTGTTATTCATGTGCCTCACATTTATTTCCCACTGAATTCATTGTTCTTTTGTTTTATGCATCCACGTTTAATTTTTTAACCCCGAAGTGGCCATCTTCTTATATCACTTTTTTTTTAAGCCTTTCTCACATTATCTGCTTTTTCAAGTGACATTATCAGCTTTTTTTTTTCAAAGTGGTAGCTCAGTCCATTTTTCTTGTTCATTGGATATTTTCCCACTGGCTCAAAGTGGAGTTAGGATTCCTGATTTTTTTTTTTTTGGCCGTTTTAGGAACGCGCTCATGACATATGGAGGTTCCCAGGCTAGGAGCTGCAGCCGCTGGCCTAGGCCATAGGCACAGCCACACGAGATCCTGGTCGAGTCTGTGACCTACACCACAACTCACGGCAATGCCAGGTCTTTAACCCACTGAGCAAGGCCAGGGATTGAACCTGCGTCCTCATGGATGCTCGTCAGATTCGTTTCTGCTGAGCCCCACAGGAACTCCCCTGATTTTTTTAAAAAGCTATTTTAGATAGCCACCCATCCATTCCCTCGCCTGCCTATCTATCTATCTGTCTATCTACCTATCTTAGTTACCATGTGTAGTCATAATGTACCTGCACGTGTACATACTTATGTAGCCGCTGTATGTACAATTGTTGTATATTTACATACAATGCCATCATTGTTTATCGACTGCATGAATGAATGAAATATGGACGTGAAAAGAATTAGCCTTCAAATGGTGGAGGAAAGGCCCACATTCCTTTTCTTCTCTCACCTTCGTTTAAGGGCGTCTGGCCACTCAGAAACTGCCAGTATGTCCTGTGGTTGACATTTTCAGCGATATTGTTAATAGAGGAGACCACCAGTCCCCAGGACGTCATTGTCGTTTCAAATCTGTAAGAGTAAAATCATCTGTGAGGAACACCTCACTTTAAGTCCGGTGATGAGAAGTTAAAACGAAAGGACAGAGACATTCTGAATGCTTTAAAGGTCAGGAAAATCATGTTGAGAAGAGAAAATGCGAATCACTAATGCATACAAAATCACTAATGCATACATCACCAGGAAGTAAGTAAAAAGAAACTAAACAGATTTTGAAAAAAACAAAACAAAACCGTCAATCAGCAAATTTTTAAAGTGTAGATGTCCAAAAAGGGGCAAAGAATTAGGAGAGTGAGGGAATGAATATCCAAAATTGAATATTTTGCAGTTGTGAAAATCATATTTTTCAAGACTTTTCAGTGACATGGGAAAATGCTTATGCAAGCATGTTAAGTGAAAATGTGGGATACACACTGCATAAGAAATATCTCCCTATCTGATGTATATTATGGATCACAACTATTTGTAATACACGTGGAGAAAAACACCTATGAAATTATAAAAAATACCAGTGATTATATTGTGGATGGACTATATAGATGCTTTGTTTTTTTTTCTTTATGCTTTTGCCCCCTTAAAATTTCTACTGTGTATATTTATGACATTTATAGTTAGAAAAAGAAAAATCAGGCAGCATTAAAGCTAAGCTTAGAGAAGAAGTAAATATATTGAGGGTTGTTTGAAAATTAAGTATCCTCGAAAGTCAGTCTTTATCCTGACCTGTTCTACTGAAGTTGGGAAGTGATGGAGCTTGTCTGGGAGCAGCAGGCATGTGTACTTATCCTGACCCGGCGGGGTTAGCTCCCATGTCGCTTAACCGTCAGTTCCTTGGCTTTTGTCAGCTTTTCTCCTGGAGTGTCTCTGCAGAATTTGATCACGTCATCTCTCTCTCTCTCTCTCTTTTTCTCTCCTGCCCACCCCCCCTTTTTTTTTTGGCTGCACCCACGGCCTGCAGAAGTTCTCAGGCCAGGGATCCAACCAGCGTCCCAACAGTGACAACTCTGGATCCTTAACCCACTAGGCCACCAGGAAACTCCTTCATGTTATCTTTCCTTTGAAAGGACCTCCTTTTTTCCTTTCCATGACCTGGCATTTTCCCTCCTCCTCCTCCTCTAGATTTGTCTTCTCCGCATTCCTCTACTGTTTCCTATTTTTTGCAAACTATAAACATTCCCTCAAATTTAATGTTCTCCTCCGTGGTTAATCTCTACATTCCTCCCTTTCCCACCTGGGCAATGGAAAGAACGTGGCCTTCGGAATCACTCAGATCTGGGTTCAGATCTCATCTCTGTTGGATTCACTTTATGTGATCTTTAGAATATTACTTAACTTTTTGGATCGAATGGGTTCTTTCTGTAAAATGGGACCAATTGCAGAGGTCTCATGGTTTTATTGGAAGCACTCTATCTGCCACCTACCGCATGGTCCCTAACTTCAGTTGTCACCTCTACTGATGACTACCCAATCTTTTTTGCTTGTCCTAACCTTTTTTTCCTAGGATTTCCTTTATTCCACCAAAAGCTCCTCATGTTTCTGTTTCAAATACCATCAGTGAGACCTGTCTAAAGGAATTTTGTTTTTCTCTGAAGGACAGTCTTTCTTTGAGACATTTCCTGTCAATAGTTTTGAAGCGTCTTCCTCTTGACCTCCCATCCAGTCACGCACAAGCCCTGGGGAGACTTCTTCGGGATGTGTCCATTTATCCTAGATGAAGGCCTCCCACTTTACAGCTTCACTTCTGCAGTCAGGTCCTAGTTTTCCTCCTGGTCACTCATTCTCCAACCCAGTCACCACTTTACAATATGACTTTCCTGATTCAAAAACTTGCAAGGCTTCTCTGTAACCTGAAGTCTGATTTTCTTAGCTTGGCATTTCAGGCTTGCTGCAATGTCACCCAGCCTATCCTTGCGGACACCACTCCCTCAATTAGTCCTGTATTATCTTCTCTAGTCAAGCTGGTCTATTCATTGACCCTAAATTCCTTTCTCAGTCCTGTCTCAGGTGCCTTGTCCTCACCATCCCCTCTTCCTGGAACACCATCCGTCCATATCTTTCTATAGTGTATCTAGTCTTTGAATGTGGCCCAAAGCCACAAGCCTTCCTTGACTCTTCAGATCCACACTGGGCTCTCTCTCTTTTGAATTTCTGGTTTGAAAACTCCATCATAGGCTGACTGGAATGATTTAATTTTAATTTATTTTTTGTGGCCATTCATCTCTATTTTTTCATATTCAAGTAGAGTTGATTTACAATGTTGTGCCAATTTCTACCGTACAGCAAAGTGACCCAGTCATATATGTATTATGATACTTTCTTATATATAATCTATCATGGTCTATTCCAATGATTTAATTTTTGTGAGAGCCTTGCCTCATTACTAGACTGCAGACACCTCAAGGGGCTGTTAAATAAAGATCTGTTAAACTATCAGAAGGGGGAAACATAAGAAAATGAAGGAAGAAGAGAGAGAGAATGAGAATCAGGTAGGGCTTGGGGGGAATGGCAACTATCCCTTATAGCACTCACTTGAACTTGGGGTTTTTGCGCTGTGCCTCCTCCAGGACAATAAGTAGCACGGATCCTCTTTTCACACTAACATTGATGGTTTCATTGAAGAGCAGCTCCACGCCCCTCAGCTGGTTATTTATGGTGTATATGACGGTGATGTTGGATGCTGGGGTGGGAACAGGGCTGGGGGGGTTGGGTAGAGTTGGTGGCACCTCATGACCTGTGAAGAGCAAAGCGGCCAAGTTTGTTAAAGATTATGGTGCAGGAGTTCCCGTCGTGGCACAATGGTTAACGAATCCGACCAGGAACCATGAGGTTGTGGGTTCGGTCCCTGCCCTTGCTCAGTGGCTTAACGATCCAGCGTTGCTGTGAGCTGTGGTGTAGGTTGCAGACGCGGCTCGGATCCCGCGTTGCTGTGTCTCTGGTGTAGGCTGGCAGCTACAGCTCCGATTCGACCCCTAGCCTGGGAACCTCCACATGCTGCGGGAGCGGCCCAAAGAAAATAGCAAAAAGGCAAAAAAAAAAAAAATTTATGGTGCAGTCTCTGTTATTGGCAGCTTGCCCCCGAAAACATTTCAAGAAATAACAGTGATTGTGTGTCCTTCATGGATTATTCTTAGAAAATGATCTGATCTATAAAGCGCTCATTTCCATTCTAGAGAATTTATCGTAGCTGAAGCATTGACAGCTAGCTTAACGATAAACATTTATTTTATGAAAAGAATTTGAAAGCTGAATGGAGGATTGTGAGCCCTAAGTCATGGGTTTTACATGGTACTCACTGTTCACTTGTGGGTTTTTAAAATTAGTTAATTTGGAGTTCCCGTCGTGGCGCAGTGGTTAACAAATCTGACTAGGAACCATGAGGTTGCGGGTTCGGTCCCTGCCCTTGCTCAGTGGGTTAACGATCCGGCGTTGCTGTGAGCTGTGGTGTAGGTCGCAGATGCGGCTCGGATCCCGAGTTGCTGTGGCTCTGGCGTAGGCTGGCAGCTACAGCTCCGATTCGACCCCTAGCCTGGGAACCTCCATATGCCGCGGGAGCGGCCCAAGAAATGGCAAAAAGACAAAAAAAAAAAGAAGATGTGGTACATATACACAATGGAATACTACTCAGCCATAAAAAGAACAAAATAATGCCATTTGCTGCAACATGGGTGCAACTAGAGATTCTTATACTAAGTGAAGTAAGTCAGAAAGGGAAAGACAAATACCATATGATATCACTTATATGTGGAATCTAAGATGTGGCACAAATGAACTTATCTACAAGACAGAAACAACTCATGGACATAGAGGACAGACTCATCGTTGCCAAAGGGGAGGGAGGAGGGAGTGGGATGGACTGGGAGTTTGGGGTTGGTAGATGCAAATTATCCCATTTAGAATGGATAAGCAATGAGGTTCTACTGTACAGCACAGGGAACTATATCCAGTATCTTGGAATAGACCACAACGGAAGATCATATGAGAAAGAGAATGTATGTGTACGTTTGACTGGGTCTCTATGCTGTACAGCAGACATTGACACAATGCTACAAATCAACCATACTCTAATAAAAATAAAATTTAAAAAACAAATGAAGAATTGAAGTTAAGCAATAGTACTTGATATATAATAGTCAAATGAAAAAAAAAATTGATCCGTGGATCATTCCTGGCATAAGTTGCCGTTTTTATGACACAGGGAGAGGCAGAAGTTAAGGGTTCTTACCAGGGCTGCAAGACACATGGGGCACATCTAGATAGGTCTTGCCTTTCAGGGAAGGGAGGATTTGGGCAATGGCCATGGGGTTGTGGAATTTCCCCTCTTTAATCTCAGTAAGTACAGTATCCATGGTCTTCTGGCAGTCCCACTCCTTGTTAGGTCGCTCAGGTGTCACAGAGAGAGCCTGGGACAGGGAGGTGGGGAAGAGAGAGAGAGAGAGATATTAGGCAAAGCTGAGAGTTGGCTTTTATAAACCTTATAAGGGAAAGACTTGATCCCTCGTTTTTGTGATCAACCAGAGTTCAAAAACCAAAGCTGTATGAGGTTCGGGACAATGTGTCTTATTCACAGCTGTGTCCCCACCACTTGGCACAGTGCGTCACACAGCAGTCACACCACAAGGTCTGAGCTAGACTCAGATTCAGGGAGTGTCATTAGAGCTGCTGTGTTTACTCATAGTTCTTATATGTAGAAGAGGATGGGAGCTGGGCAAAGTAAGCTCCAGGATGGGACTACCTGGCCATCTAACCATAATAGGTGTCTTTTTTGTTGTTGTTGTTCTGTATACCCTTTAGAGGACTCTTCCCACATTTTGTGATCATGTCAGGATGGTCAGCCAGCCTCTCCATAACTCTGGCCATGGTGGGTGGGTAGGGAGGACTCAAGGCCTGGGCTGGGATAGTGCCATCCTTGGGTGGCAAGTACCATCCTTTGGGTGACAGGGATTGGGGGCATGTGCACTAATCAGAGTCCTTCCCTGATCTACAGACACTAGGGGAAAGAAACATTTTCTTTTTTTTTTTTTCTTGCTGAGGTTACTTAGCTGGAACTATGTGAGTCATCCCTGAACTGCTAGTGACCCTCTTTCTCAGCCACTTAGAAGAAGCTATGCGGCAGGAGAGAGTAAGACAAACCAAGGCTGAGCGACAAAGAAAGAGTGGTCCCTGATATCATGATTTGAGCCCTTTATTTTGATGAATCCTGAAATCACCCAATCCAGCCATGAATTCCCCCAGTTTACAGTGAAATAGTGATTCCCAGTTTTTTTTTGTTTTTTCTTTTTCTTAAGCAAAAAGACTCATTTGCAAAATGAGTCTTGAGGAATACACCAAGCAAGTCACTCTCCTTTGCTGAGCTTTCTATCGCTCATGGGTAAAAGAGAAATCATAGTTCCTGCCTACTTTTGGAGCGGTCGCTGCAGGCTTAGATGGGACCCCCAGGCAAATGCACTTTGGGATGTGTGATGTGAAAGCTGTCGTTACCACCTCTCTGTTTTTAGGGCCATGCTGACCACAGCCACCAGAGTGTGTTAATGGGCTGGGGTTGCTGATGATGGATTTACCTGAGATTTGAGTGGGAAATGAGAGAAGAGGGAGACGGGAGCTAGAAAAGGCTCTGTGAGCTAGAGGCAGCAGTATGAGCAACGGGGCAGTTTGGCTGGGCCCTGTTCCTCCCTCTTACCATAACAATGACTTGTCCCAGAGGCCAAGTTACAGGGCAGTTTGGTTAAAGGGCATCAGGTCGCTACTCCCAGCAAACATCCTGTCCACTTGCCACATTCGCCTCCCAAAACCCACTAAACAAGATGTATCCCCTTGCTTACGGGATAAAACATTTCCAAAGCCAACACTCTGTAGAGAGGTGTAACTGTTACAAGTCATGAATTATTTTGCATGAAGAAGTTTATCTCTCCAAGTTCAGTTTTTGTTAGAGGAAGCTTGAGAGCGTTGGAATGCCGATGGAAGAAAGAGGAGGGATTCTGGAAGAGGGGAAATGCCCCAGGAGTGCCTCTGGGAAGCAGTGTGGATGGCTTAGGTCACTCGAAGGGCAATGACAGCTGGCAGAGGGCGAAGGAAGGCTGACAAGGAAGGCTAAGATCACCCTCTTGGAGTTCCCATCGTGGCTCAGTGGTGATGAACCTGACCAGGATCCGTGAGGACGGGGGTTTGATCCCTGGCCTTGCTCAATGGGTTCAGGATCCAGGGTTGCCATGAGCTATGGTGTAGGTCACAGATGCAGCTCAGATCCTGTGTTGCTGTGGCTGCTGTCTAAGTCCCACAGCTGTAGCTCCAATTAGACCCCTAGCCGGGAAACTTCCATATGCCATGAGTGTGGCCCTAAAAAAAAGCCAAAAAAAAAAAAAAAAGATCGCCCTCTCTTCTGCTGGGACAATTATGGAAAACTGCACTGTGCTGGTGATTTTTTTTAAAAATACCTTTGCTATTATGGGGAAAATGAAATTCTGAGGAATTCAGTATCGGCCAATCTGGGTTTCAAATCCAAGTTGTTACAGCCTTAGAACGCTTTGCTTTTCTACACTAATTTTGTATTGGAAAAAGATTATTTATTAGATGTCTGGTGATTTTAGACATTCGATTGCCTGGGTAAACTCTGGCATAAGGTTTTGTGTTCTGACAAGAAATCTAAGTGGCTTTTGCTATCTAGATGGATGAGGTCCTGCCTTTTTCCCAGGAATAGCTTTAGTTCCCCGGGACAGTTTGTCAGGGTGTACCCTGTACAAGATAAAATCCCAAACAGAATTCACAAACCAAATTAACAAAAGCAAACATTTCTACGGCGATAAGGTGAGCAAGTTTGTTTTACCTGAGTCATAAGGAAAACAGGTTTTGTATTTCTTCCATTCTCCCTCTGTTCCTCCACAAAGCTTTCTGAACCTGAGCCCATTGAATGCTTTCGTTTCAGCTATAGAAACAGCGTTTTGTTCTCTGGCAAAATTTCATTGACTACAACATGATGTAGAAACTGGCTTTGTTTTCCTCAGTTGGTTCTATGGCACATTGGAGCGGGGATTTTGTATTTATTCTTATGTTTAACAGGAACACATTTCTAGTCTCTTTATGCCCTCTCTTTACTTTTTTAATCTTAATTTTTTTCTTTTTTTGGACTGTACTCATGGCATTTAGAAGTTCCCGGGTCAGGGATTGAACCAGAGCCCCAGAAGTGACAATGCGGAATCCTCAACTGCTAGGCCACCAGGGAACTCCTAATCTTAATTTTTAGAAATATTTTTAAAATTGAGATGTAATTGACACATCACATTATCTTAGTTTCAAGTATACTAACAAATGACTTGGTATTTGTGTATACTGTCAAAGGTACACTGCTGAAGGTGTATATTGTCAGTGAGTCTGTTTAACCTCTATCACGTATAGTTTCACAGTGTTTTCTTGTGATGAGAACTTTTTTTTGGTGATCAGAACTTTTAAGATTTACTCTCTTAGGAACTTTCAAATATATAGTACAGTATTATTAATTGTATTCACCATGCTGTATATTACATTGCTAATTTTTGATGTGTGGAATATCAAACTGGTCTTCATCCCCTAGCACTAGTTCAGAGCTAACTTGGATTTGAGGCTGTAACTCCATGATTCTGTTTTCTTTTTAACTGATGTATAGTTAATTTATGATATTAGATTAATTTCAAGTGTATAGCATAGCGATTCAGCATTTTTGCAGATTACACCCCATTATAGATTATTATAAAATAATAGCTATCATTCCCTGGGCTATAGAGTTATGTGTTTGTTGCTTATCTATTTTATATGTGGTCTTTTGTATCTGTTAATCCCATACCCTAATTTGTGCCTCCTTCCCTCCCTCTCCTCTTTGGTAACTACAAGTTTGTTTTCTCTATCAAGGAGTCTATTTTTGTTTTGCATGCGCTTTCATTTGTATTATTTTTATTTTTTATTTATTAATTAAAAAAACTTTTTTGCTCTTTACAGCCACACCTGCGGCATAGGGAGGTTCCCAAGCTAGGGGTCTGATCGGAGCTACAGCTGCCAGCCTATGCCACAGCCACATCCAAGCCAGATCCGAGCCGCATCTGCGATCCACACCACAGCTCACAGCAACCCTGGATCCCCAACCCACTGAGCGAGGCCAGGGATCAAACCCGCAACCTCACGGTCCCTAGTTGGATTCGTTTCTGCCTTGCCACGATGGGAACACCATGTATTACTTTTTGGATTCTACCAATAAGTGATATGATACAGCACTTATCTTTTTCTGTCTGATTTAATTTCACTAAGCATAATATTGTGATTCTCTGTTTCTAGGGCTTTCCAAGTTGGAAAGGTCATGATGTAGTTTTTCTGTCAATCCTGTAGAGCATTTTGAGATTTTTGGAAAATAAATTTCTTCGGTTAGACTAGAGGATTTGGCCACAGACGACCCTTCAATTTCTGATTTTAGTTTGTTCTCTCTCCCCACTATTACTGGAGTCTCTTCCAAGGAATGATGGTGCTCTAGTCAACCCTAATCAATGAAGAGGGAGGTGTGTGTGTGTGTGTGTGTGTGTGTGTGTGTAGTCGTATTTGGGGCTATATCAAGTAGCATCTTATAGGACCCAAGCCTGAGAATCTATATGAGGGAAGCATAGGACTGAATATAGACTTGATGACCAGACCCATCTGGCTTTGCCATATATTAGGGATCTTTGTGGGATTGAGATGAGATTGAGATGGCAAAAGAGCTTGATAAAGATTAATGTCCAGCCAGCTTTAGATTATTTTCGTTAATCATTTTGAATACAATCCCACCATTTTCGGGTCAAGATAAAGGGCTGGTAAAAGAACACTTGATTGGCAAGATGGAATCAGGAGATTCAATACCTTTTGAGAACCTACTCGAATATCCATTTCTTTAGGCACCAAACTTTCAGTTGTCCATAATGATTATGAACAAGCTGATTATTATTAATAACAAACAAATACATTTCTTAGATTTGTTCCTTTTTTTAGTTTCCAAGGAATGGAAAAGAGTTTATGTATGCTTGTTTTTATACTTTACCTATGAGGTGGGGGAATTACCGCTTACCTATATTTGACCAGTAGAGAAAGTGAGGTGCCATAAGGAATCTACCTCGGGTCACACTAGCCAGTCTTCCCCAAGATATAAGCAGCAGCCTGGTCTCGGTCCCACAAGCCAGGCTTAGCGGCATGGGTGCAAGGAAGAGCGTCAGTGATGCGGTTACCTGCATGGCGAGGCCAGTGCTATAGATGTTTCCAATGATTCCGTTGTCTTGGATCCTCATGCCGATATTCTCCACAGTATTCCTCAGTACCTGACCGAACAGGGCTCTGTACCCTTCCTCTGAGCCTACGGGGATCTTGTTGTACGTGCAGGTCAGGGCCAAGGTTGCCATTGCTCCTGTGTCTGTGAGTCACAGAGAGGAGTAAGACCACCACCTCCACCACAACACGAACAGCTAGCGGAGTAAGACCACCACCTCCACCACAACACGAACAGCTAGCATTTCCTTTACCCTTCAGGACAATCCGTGAAGTAGGACCTAATGATCTCCATGTAAGGGAGGAGGAAATGGAGGCTCAGAGAAGATAGGTAACTGCCCAAGGCCACACAGCTCGTAAGCAGCAGCACTGGCACCTGAATGCAGATCCGTGTGATGCCACAACTCATGTTTTGAATGAAAGGAGACCGGCAGCATATGCAAGCCCACTCCTCTTGTCCTGGGGCTTCTCTTTCGAAATGTCACCAGTTCGTGAAGGCCCAGCGAGGCCCACCTCTGCATGAAGCCTTCCGGCCCCTCCCACCCGACAGGTGCAGGCTCTCTTCTGAACTCCCTTAGTGTTTGTTGTTTGTACCTGTTTTAACATCTCGACACTTTGTGCTGTCACTGTGCTCTGGGAGCTTGGGTGTGGGGGGTTGGATTTTGCATCCCCCACAGTAACCAGCAGAGGAGATTTTTTTCATTATTTCATTATTATTGTATGTGGACTCAAACATATAATAGCAAACTGTGGCATGAGGAGACCAGAACAAATCAAACACTTGCCAGATGGCATTTTTTTTTTCATTGATTTTTTTTCCTCCTCACCCTAATCTCCACCCAAAGGTTGCATCACCTCATTAAGGGGGACAACATTGGCAAAGTCCCAATTTCCTGAACCCGCAGAGATACCCCAGCAATGCACAAGGTCCCAGATGGGGAACAAAGACTACCGTGTTTTTGACTCACAGGGAGGGTGCTTTATTTTATTTGTTTTTTAAATTTTATTTTCATTTTTGTCTTTTTGCCTTTTTCTAGGACCGCGTCCCGCAGCATATGGAGGTTCCCAGGCTAGGGGTTGAATTGGAGCGGTAGCCGCCGGCCTACACCACAGCCACAGCAACGCGGGATCCAATCCGCATCTGCAGCCTACACCACAGCTCACGGCAATGCCGGATCCTTAACCCACTGAGCAAGGCCAGGGATCGAACCCACAATCTCATGGTTCCTAGTCAGATTCGTTAACCACTGCGCCACGATGGGAACTCCAGGGAGGGTACTTTAGTAAATGAATATCTACCTGTGTGTTGGTCTGACTGAACCTGAAATGAGAGAGGTTGCTGATGAGGCCCGTATAAGGGGTGAAAACCTGAGATCATGCTATTGCTTGGAGAGTGGCAGAGGAAAAAAGATGACCACAAGTGAGGGACATAAAAGTGGCCCTCACAGAGGGGATTATATAGAGAAGGGATTGGTATGCACAGAAGAAGGCTGTGGCGTTGTAGAGGATAAGGCTTCGGAAATTCACAAGTAGCCACGTGCTTGTAGGATAAAGGAATGATGGTTCTAGTGTATCCTTTGAGGGGAGCATCATGGGTTTAAGGTTCAGAGGGTAGCTGTTTATTATAAAGAGAACATTTGGATGTTGTAAGGGGAAGCACTGAGAAGAAGCATGCGTGGAAGCATCAGTATCAGTTCAAGATGAGGTTCAGGGTGGGGCTTTGTGTCGACATTGATTTAATCATTGAATCATTCCCCTGGGAACAATGCCTGATTTGGATGATGTGTTTCTTATTCCCAACGGAGATTCTGTAACTAGCAGACATGGCAAGCATTGTCCTGGTTTCCATGTTTTACTTTCTCTCTTTCATTTATGCCTTCATTCACATGTCTAACCAATATTTGCTAAGCATCTTCCATCTGCAGACATTTTCATGGTCCTCAGCCCCTCCTCCATGGAAAGCTCCCCCCGCACTGTCCCCTGTAGCTCTACCCTTCAGTGCTTTGATGTTCCCAGCTCAGGACGGTGTTTGCAAGTGCTGACCTACTCACCCATGTTGAAGGGAGAGGAATTGGCCATCAGGGTCTTGGCAAAACGGGCTGCTAGCGGTAAGGTCTTCTCTGGGTTATTCTGGCACAGCGTCAGGATTCCCAGACTTGGCTCATAGAAGGTTGAAGCATGGGTATCCAGGCCTGGGAAGGAGAAGGAGGGCCTTCCTAAGACTAATGTTGTGAAAAAGGAAAAGCCAACCTTTTTTTTTCTTAATTGTAAATTCATTTTACAAATGAGGAAACTGATGACAACATAGGTTAAATAAATTGTCTAAGGCTGGGGAGTTCCTGTGGTGGCACAGTGGAAACAAATCCGACTAGTATTCGTGAGCATTCAGGTTCGATCCCTGGCCTTGCTCAGTGGGTCAGGGATCTGGAGTTGCCATGAACAGTGGTGTAGGCTGCAGATGTGGCTTGGATCCCATGTTGTTGTGGCTGTGGTGTAGGCTGGCAGACCCCTAGCCTGAGAACTTCTATATGCCACAGGTGGGGCCCTAAAAAGCAAAAAAAAAAAAAAAAAAAAAAGAAAAAGAAAAAAATTGTCTAAGGCTAGTTATTTTCTTTTTCATTTGATACTTGATTTTAGTAACATGACCAGAAAGGGGACCCTTTGACAACAAAATTGTTAAAATGGTAGAATTTTATATTATGGTGATTCTTTTTAAAAATTATAGTTGATTTCCAGTGTTCCTTCAGTTTCTGCTGTACAGCAAAGTGACCCAGTCATACATGTATATACATTCTTTTTTTTTTCTTGTACTATCTTCCATCATGTTCTAACCCAAGTGACTGGACATAGTTCCCTGTGCTGTATGGTAGGACGCCATTGCTTATCCATTACAAATGTAATAGTTTGCATCTACTAACCCCAAACTCCCCTTCCATCTCACTCTCTCTTTCCCCCATGGCAAACACAAGCCTGCTCTCCATGTCTGTGATCTGTCTACATAGACATTGCTAGAAAACCTGTCCAAAAAGAAAGATTCCATAGTGGCAGGGGGTAACTTCAGGGGGTCTCAGAATGTCATGTGGCATGAGAAGAGAATATAAGGATGCTGCTGTCCTCAGGTGATAGCATTGACTTGCATCCCTGGGATAGTGGTCAGTTCACTGGACTGGAAGTGGAGAGCTCACCGGTGGGGTTATCAGAGTTACTTGGTATCTCTTCCCTAAGTTTCCAGTCTCCCAATCCTTTTCTTTATAGATTTCAAATTTTTGGAAAGGACCGTTTGCCTCCCTTCTCCCTTCCTCTTACTTGGAGGTGCCCAGTTCTCCATTTGCTCCTGTAGAATGGCTATTCTGTTCCCAGGGTCTCGGCAGGAGGAGGTGAGTGCCATGATGGTGAGGGCGAGCTGACCTGTGGTCAGGTCTGTAGACGAGAGAACAAATCGTTCAATAAAGGCATTCTTAGGGGAGAGAGTACCGAAATCAGGGCTGGGCTCTCGGCTTCTTTCCAGATCCTTTTGACTTTTTAATAATGTGATTAGATGCTTTTTTGACCTGTCTTCCTGAAGGAAAGGCGTATAGAAAAACACCAAAGGAACGTTTAATCTAGTGGCCTCTGGGACTTGACAAGCCCATCAGGAACTTCTGGTATCTGTTTGGAAAAGCAGCAAGAGTCCTCACACCAATTCATATACAGGAATGTATAGGTACAAAATAATTTTTTACTGGATTCATGTTTATCTAACTTGAGCCTCAAGGCAACTCCAGTGAGGTAGGCTGAACAGAGGTTTTATTATTGTTGTCTCTGTTATTGCTGTCAGTGTTATTGGTATTAGAATTATCTGCATCTTGCTGTCAGTGTTATTGGTATTAGAATTATCTGCATCTTGCTGTCAGTGTTATTGGTATTAGAATTATCTGCATCTTGCTGTCAGTGTTATTGGTATTAGAATTATCTGCATCTTGCTGTCAGTGTTATTGGTATTAGAATCATCTGCATCTTGCTGTCAGTGTTATTGGTATTAGAATTATCTGCATCTTGCTGTCAGTGTTATTGGTATTAGAATTATCTGCATCTTGCAGATGAGGAAGGTGAGGTTGATTGGGATCGGTGACCAGTTCAAGGTCACAGAGTTAATAACTGGCAGAGCAGACCCAGAAGCTGGCTCTTTGACATCTAATCTGGAGCTCTTTCTGCTTTATTGCCCTCCTCTGAGGATCCTCCCAGGTATGTAGGGAAAGGTGTTTGGGTGACTCAGGTGCAGTCAGAAGTGGCACTGGGGTTGGGGGGACACGGATATGGGGGTCTGGGGGTGGAGATTCAGGGGGCATGCAGAGGGCTGTGGCTTCTCACCGGAGGTGTTGCTGGCCATGAGCTTGTAAGTCAGGAGCTCCTGGGCCTCTGTGTTGTAGGCTCCGGCCAGGTTCATGGCAATCAGGATGCTGGGGTTTGGGAAGGCTGAGCTGGTCACGGAGTGCTCCATGAGCACCTGGATGCCATTAACCAAGGGCTGCTCTGCAGAGGGAACAGCTGACAAGGGCAAAGCCATTTACTAAACCCCTCTCCCTCACTCCTCCTTTCTCAGAAACACGGTTTCTGCATCTCTCAGAGAGGACAGGATAAGCATCAATATACTCAGAGACGCCTCCTTTAGGGGTGATTATTATTATTTTTTGGCCACGTCCACAGCATGAGGAAGCTCTTGGGCCAGGGATCGAACCTGTATCACAACAGTGGTGCCAGCCATTATGGTGACAATACCAGGTCCTTAAGCTGCTTTGCCACAAGGGAACTCATAGGGGTGATTATTAAAGAGAAATGGAGAATCAATTATACTTGGATAAATTGGTTTTTTTTTTTTTTGGTCTTTTTGCCTTTTCTGGGGCCACTCCCTTGGCACATGAAGGTTCCCAGACTAGGGATCTAATCGGAGCTGTAGCCGCCGGCCTACACCAGAGCCACAGCAACGCAGGATCCGAGCTGTGTCTGCGACCTGCACCACAGCTCACGGCAACGTCGGATCCTCAATCCACTGAGCCAGGCCAGGGACCGAACCCACAACCTCATGGTTCCTAGTCGGATTCGTTAACCACTGAGCCACGATGGGAACTCCTGGATAAAATTTTTTAAATTGAATAAATAAATTGCATTAAAATAAACAAAAAAGGTAAATGGAGAAAACACTGAGATTTTCTTTAGAGGTCAGTCGGTTCCTCCACCTACCCAAATAAATCTTATCTTTAAGAAAGTGATTTCTCAGGAGTTCCTGTCGTGGCTCATCAGTAACAACCCGACTATTATCCATGAGGATGCAGGTTCAATCCCTGACCTTGACTGGTGGGTTAGGGATCCGGCATTGCCATGAGCTGTGGTATAGGTTGCAGATGCAGCTCGGATCCTGTGTTGCTGTGGCTGTGTCTGTGTCATAAGCCAGCAGCTGCAACTCTGATTTGACCCCTAGCCTGGGAGCTTCCTCACGTGGCAGGTGCAGCCATAAAAAAGCAAAAACAGCAGCAATAACAAAAGAGTGATTTCTCACTTAGTAACATCAAGCCATATGACTCACAGACCTTTCATACTATTTCTAGCTTGTTCCTAGAAAGCATTGGTTTCCTTGCATCTCTTTTTCCCCTTACTCTTACCAGAAAAATACGAAAGATTTGGGATCTGACCTATCTGTAGCAGGTACCCAACATTCCCACTAGTGGCGGTATCTGGTCAGAACAGCCCCTGAAGGTCTCTCCCTGTACCACCCAACCATCATTCCTGCAACAGTTTTTCGGTTGCTCTTAATGTAAAATGCATAGACTTGCCTCTCGACGAACTTGTGCCCTTGAGTCAGGAAAGGTGAAGCACACACACTCACTCCCTGACCCTCCCATTTTGAAACTCCCATCATGATGGCTATTTTCAGTCTCTTTCTCATCAGCAGAAGCCAGTGTCTGAGGTTTCTTCCTGTCCCCAGGGTATTTGCTGCCTTGACCTACTTGGAAAAAATACTCTACTCACAGCATGAGCTTCGGGTCTGGGTGCTGGTTCCGGCCACAGCCCAGAGAAGGGTCAGGAGCTGGAGGGCAGCTCGGGCCATCCCACTCTCTCCTGTGCTATCCATGTCTCCTGTTCACAAGTCCCAGGGTTCACAAATAGACTCTTCCTCTCCTTTTTCTTATATATGCTTCCCTTGGTAAAACACCCTGCCCTCCTCCCTCCTCCCAGCTACTCTAATTGCTTCTGTTGACCTCTCTCTCTCTCCCTGGGTGAAATAATTTTCCATCTGCTTATCTAAGTTTACCTGCTATAGACCCTCCAAGGTGTCTGAAGGTGACTTCTAGGCAGCCCGGTCATGTGGGGTCATATGAAATGCTTAGGGCTTAGTGTACAGTGAAGGCAATGATGACAAAGTGTCTTTACCAAAACCCTAAGAGGTCACACGGGTCATTGGCTCCTGTGTGAGTATAAAGAAGCTTCCTCCAAAGTCTTTTCACACCCAGACTGCCTCCTGGCTGCTTATCAACAACCGCTTCATGGTGGTTTGGGCGAGTCCTAAGGCGGCACCTCACTTCAGGTCCAGGGCACTTGGTTTACAATTAGCCCTTTTAGGCTCTCAGGTAGTGCATTCTCCAGGTGAGGTCTGGCTTTATGCAGTTAATTAAGTTGGCTGGACCCGGAGGGGGAGGGAGTGGGATGGACTGGGAGTGTGAGGTTAATAGATGCCAACTATTGCATTTGAAATGGATAAGCAATGAGATCCTGCTGTGTAGTGCCAGGAACTATATCTAGCCACTTGTGATGGAACATGATGGAGGATTATGTGAGAAAAAGAATGTAGGCGTATAGGTGTGACATGCTGTACAGTAGAAAATTGACAGAACACTGTAAACCAACTACAATGGAAAAAAAATCATTAAAAAATTTTATTGGTAAAGATAACACATGTATTCCATTATACTGGATACTGATGTCTTTTATTATTATAGTTCCCCAAAGATATACGATTCCTCCCAGTATAAGCCAGCTGTTATAATTCTGAAGAGGGTTCCAAGTCTGCTTTCCTGTGTGTCCCCTTTTCTGTTCCTCCCTCCAACCAGCCTGATTACACATATGTAATAATTACATGCCCAGCAGCATTAGACAATTTAAAGAATTATGAGTTTTAAAAGCTCCTGCCTAGGCTTTCTCCAGGAAACTTGAAGTATTTTGCCTTAAATTTGGCAAAGCTAAAGGCCAAAATGGCATCTGTGACCAGGGAAAGTCTGACTCAGAGTTGAAGGCTATTAGAAAGCTCCTAGCAACAACACAGGCTTTTTGAGTCCTCAGACCTTTCTGAGATGCTCTTTATCAACCTCAGTTTGGCTCAAATAAGAATGTCCATTTCTTTCTTAGATTGATTAGTTTTTCATTGACATACAGGTATATTTTTTTCAGAGTTGTAGCTGTATAATAAAGCAAAGTACACTTCCCTATCACAGAAACTGGAAATAATGAGAGTATAAAGTGGGGCTACCTTTTTTCCCTAACGACCACATTTTAAGTAGCTCCTTTAAGGGGGGGGGCTTCTCTAGTGACTCCCATCTTAGAATAAAATTCAAAAAATTTAAAGTTCTTTTTTTAAAAAATCTTTTTACAGCCGCACCTGTGGCATACGGAAGTTCCCAGGCTAGGGGTCAAACGGGAGTTGCAGATGGCAGCCTGAGCCGCAGCCACCGCAACACCACCTCCTCAACCCACTGAGAGAGTCCAGGGAACCTGCATATCATGGACACTATGTCAAGGTTCTTAACCCACCGAGCCACAATGGGAACTCCAAAATTCAAAGTCCTTTGAGTGAACTACAGGCTCTGTAAAGTCTGGTGTCTGGTTTCCTTCTGGACCTCACCACCCTCTCCTCCTTGCTTGCTCAGCCCCCATGGTCTAGCATGTCTCATTGTTCCTTGAACCCTTCAGCTACCTTTGCACTTGCTGTCCTCTCTGGCCAGGACACTCTTACTCCAAATATCCTCAGTGCGGCTCCTTCACTTCTTTCATGTCTCTGCTCGATGGTCAGCTTTTACAGATGCCTTCCCAGACCATGACATAGGAGACAGCATCACCCCCGCTGACACCCACTGAGCCCTTTATAGCTCCTCACCCTCTGTCACATCATGTGAGTGGTTCCTTCATGGTCTGTCTTGTTCCCCGCTGCTCCAAAGGGGTAAGGCCTCCTCTTTTGTTCACTGCTTTGTCCCAGGCACTTGAGATACTACCAAACTCACAGTAGGAATCAAATGAATACTGAAAAACATTTTTAAAATCTAATTTTATTTTTTTCTTGAAATAGAATTGATTTACAATGTTGCGTTAATTTCTGGTGTACAGAAAAATGATTTGTATATATGGTAAATTATATGTATATATATAATTTCATATTCTTTTCCATTATGGTTTATTACAGGATACTGAATATAGTTCCCTGTGCTATACAGTAGGACTTTGTTGTTTATTTTATTTTTGGTTTTAATTAATTAATTAATTAATTACTTTTTTACAGCTACACCTCTAGCATATGGAAATTCCCAGGCTAGGGGTTGAAATGGAGCTGTAGCTACTGGCCTCCACCACAGCCATAGCAACCTCGGATCTGAGTTGCATCTGTGACCTATGCCACAACTTGCAGCAACACCGGATCCTTAACCCACTGAGCAAGGCCAGGTATCAAACCTGCATGCTCATGAACACTATTCTAAGTTCTTAACTCTCTGAGCCACAATGGGAACTCCTACTTTTTAAAAAAAATTTTATTTTTTCTCTTTCAGCCTCACTTGTATGGCATATGGAAATTCCTGGGCCAGGGATCGAATATGAACTGAAACTGTGACCTACACCACAGCTGCAGCCTCCACAAAGACAAGCTGATTATTAACCCACTGTACTGCAGCAGGAACTTCCTTATCTATTTTAGTTTATTTATTTATTTATTTTTTGTCTTTTTGTTGTTGTTGTTGTTATTGTTGTTGTTGTTGTTGCTATCTCTTGGGCCGCTCCCGCGGCATATGGAGGTTCCCAGGCTAGGGGTTGAATCGGAGCTGTAGCCACGGGCCTACGCCAGAGCCACAGCAACGCAGGATCCGAGCCGCGTCTGCAACCTACACCACAGCTCACGGCAATGCCGGATCGTTAAGCCACTGAGCAAGGGCAGGGACCGAACCCGCAACCTCATGGTTCCTAGTCGGATTCGTTAACCACTGCGCCACGATGGGAACTCCGCTTATCTATTTTATATATAGTAGTGTGTATCTGCTAATCTCAAGCTCATAATTTACCTCTCCCCCACCCTTTTCCCTTTGGTAACCATAAGGTTTTTTTTTTTATTTAATTAATTGGAGTATAGTTGATTTACAACACTGTGTTAGTTTCAGGTGTACAGCGAAGTGAATAAGCCATAATATATACATATATACATTTTTTTCAGATTCTTTTCCCCTCTAGCTTATTACAGAATATGGAACAGAGTTCCCTGTGCTACACAGTTAGGTCCTCGTTAGATATCTATTTTATGTATAATCCCAAACTCCCAGTTTATCCCCCCACCCCATGTGTCCCCCTTGGCAACCACAAGTTTATGTTCTATGTGTGTGAGTCTGTTTCTGTTTTGTAAATAAGTTCACGTGTCATATTTTGGATTTCACGTATAAGTGATATCATATAGTATTTGTCTTTCTCTGTCTCACTTGGCATGATGATCTCTAGATTCATCCATGTTGCTGCACGTGGCATTATCCAGTGAATACTTTGCGAGTGAGTGAATTAGTGGACATTAGTATAACATGGGTGATAAAGCATTTTTTTTTCTTTCTTGGTGAATGTCAGTGGTTTCTTAGGTGAGAACACAGGATACATATTGGGGTGTACCAGACAGCTTCTATCATCACCGAATGTCCCCACCTCCTGGTGATCCTGTCATTAGGTAACTGATTCCCTTCTCTCACCATGTGGGTTGGCCTTGCTTCCAATAAATAGAAAACAGCAAAAGTGATGGGATGAGGTTACAGAAGACCAGCTCCCTCTTGCTTGCAGTCCCTCTGGCTCTTCCCACGTTTTGCTCTGATGAGGCTGCTGCCATGTTGTGAGCTGCCTTGAGGAGGCAAAGAACTGAGAGCATCTTCCAGTCCATAGCCAGGGAGGGAGGAGTCCTGCCAATGATTAGGAGGGTGATCTTGAAAGCAGATCCTTCCCCAGCTGAGCTTGGAGATGAAGACAGCCCTAGCCACAACATCTTGGTGGCAGCCTCAGGAAGGACCATGAGCCAGAGGACCCAGGTAACCTGTCCCTGGATTCCTCACCCATAGAAACTGTGAGATAATACAGTTGTTCCCGTAAGCTGTTAAGTTCTAGGGTGACTTGTTACACAGCAGTGTATAACTACTACACAGCCTTTGGTGGGAGATGAAGCCAGAAAGACAGTTTGGGTCTGCACGGTGGAGGGCTTTGCACGCCATGTGAGGAATTAGAGAATTCCTCACTGCAAGAGGTCCATGTCCTAACCTTGAATCCCTGGCGTCTGTGAATATGTTAGGTTGCACGGTGAAGAGAGTTATTAAACTGACTTTAAGATAGGAAGATTATCTTCGATAATCTGTGTGGGCCCAACATAATCACAGGGGTCCTTATGAGTGGAGAAGGAGATGTGAGAAGGAAGCAGAGGTCAGAATGACGCCATTGCTGGCTTTGAAGATGGAGTCACCCTGAGCCTAGTTAGATGGTATTCTCTCTGAAGCTGGAACACACAAGGAAATAGATTCTCCCCTGAAAGCTCTAGAAGAACACAGCCCTTTCAACACTTTAATTTTAGCCCAGAAAGTCTCAGGACAGACTTCTGACCTCCAGAAGTGTATGAGAATATATGTGTATTTTAAGCCAGTCTATTTGTGGTAATTTGTTAACAGCAGCAGTAAGAACCCAGTACAGGAGTTCCCGTTGTGGCTCAGTGGTTAACGAATCCGATTAGGAACCAGGAGGTTGCGGGTTTGATCCCTGGCCTCGCTCAGTGGGTTAAGGATCCAGCGTAGCCATGAGTTGTGGTGTAGGTCGCAGAGGAGGCTTGGATCCCGCATGCTGAGGCTCTGGCATAGGCCGGTGGCTACAGCTCCAATTAGACCCCTAGTCTGGGAACCTCCATATGCCATGGGTGCGGCCCCAGAAAAGTCAAAAAGACAAAAAAGAAAAGAAAGAACCCAGTACAGTATTAGGAACCAGCATGGTGCTGGCCTTGGGTTCCAGAGCCTATTCATAACCATCTGAGGTGACCCAGGCAGCCTTTGATGTGCTGGCTCTTCCAACACACACTTTGTTGTAAATTACCACTCACAGCCAAGGTTGCTACAAGACTCATGTTGACACAATTGTTTCCATTAGCAAACAACTTCCAGAACAGAAACCACAGAGGCCATACATTTCTTAACTAGTATGTTTTGATAGTCCTTGGCTTTTTTTTTTCTTTTACTTTTTTCTTTTTAGGCAGGCACCTAGGGGTGGAACCCGAGCTGCAGTTGCTGACCTATGCCACGGCCACTGCAATGCCGGATCTAAGCGGCCACATCTATGACCTACACCGCAGTTTGTGGCAAGGCCAGATCATTTAATCCACTGAGTTAAGCCAGGGACTGAACCTGCATCCTCATGGATAGCAGTTGGGTTCTTAACCTGCTGAGCCACAACCCAGTCCTTGGCTAACTCTTGACTAGGCTTATTTATTTATTCCATACCCCCCCCCTTTTTTTCCCTGTGCCTAATTTTCTGGTATCAGAGCATCCAGACTCTCTCTGGATATCCAAAAGATTTATTTGTATTGATTGTAGCAGCAGACATAAATTTCTCCGTTCAGACTCGGTCTAGGTTCTGACATAATCCCAAGCCACCGGCACGTCTCAGAGTGCAAGTGTGGCCTGAGCAAGAGTTCACTGGCTGATGTTGGTGGAAGGCTAAGAGGATATTATTCTACTGAGCTTCATGTCTGTCTCTGGAATTAATGGCATTTCTATCAAACAGCAGCGTTAACTACCTTCTACTTAGAGACCGCAGCTCGGAGAAACTCATCTCTGTCAGAAACGGAGGCTAGCAGTGCTGGTATTGGAAAACATAGTGACATAAAGTGAGATTTTATGTTTGATCCCATCAGAATTAAATGAGGATTGCAGAGAAAGTGGCTTTAATACTTCCGATGCCATGTTATTTGAGTCCATGTCGGTATACCAATTAGATTAATTTCTTGTACCATATTTGGATGTATAAATTTTTTTCTTTCTTTTTTTCTGTCCATGGTGTACAGCAGCTTGATGTGGGATCTCAGTTCCCAGACCAAGGACTGGACCCAGGCCAACAGCAGTGAAGGCACTGAATTCTAACCACTAGACCACTAGAAAAATGCCACTGTACCATATTTGGGAAAATAGGTTTAATATAAGTTGGCTACTTCACTGGTATTGACCAACTATTATTAAAATTGAGCTAAAACCATTGAGAAAGTTACAGATCTTAGAGAGACCTGATCCAACTTTGTGATATTGAGATTCAGTTTCATTGGTTAATTTTAGGGGCAATACTTTTTGTTATTTTGACATATTTGCGTACTTTTTTGCTTGAGTGTCTTTATTTTTCCTTATGGACAATATTGACCATATGCACTGGTTTTCCCGGGAGAGTCTCAGTTTTTAATCTGTTTTCTTTTTTCTGAGTGTAATTATTGATAGTATTCACTTTCAGTAGTCACAGTTTATCATTAAATATGATGATAAAATCAAATATGAGTTTCCATATCTGTGACCCGAAACTGTTATCCTTCAATCTGACATAGACTGTATAGTCTACAAACAGATCTGACAGCTGGTACCATGCTAATGGCACCAGGAGGGTCCCCCGTGTCTTAGCTTTCAAGATGCAACACAGACCCAAGAGGGCAGAATCCATTGCTGTCCAGCTATGGAGTCATCTGTCATATCTAGTTAGTGAAGGCCAAGGCAGAGTTGAGAATTGAAACTAGAAGAGAGCTCAAACCCTGACTCTGAAGAAGGATTGCTGGTGGAGGGGAAACAAGAGATTATCATGAAAACGCAAGGAGAAATGAGGGAGACACTGCTGAAATAATTTAACTAATTCTACTTACAGGCTTCCTTCCTTCTGGAGGTTATTTTAAATGTGTTACATTTTGCTTGATTATTTGTCTTCTTTAAATTTTATTGGAGTCTAGTTGACTTACAATATTGTGTTAGCTTCAGGTGTACAGCAAAGTGAATCAGTTATACATATACATATATCCATTCTTTTTCAGATTCTTTTCCCATATAGGCCATCATAGAGTATTGAGTAGACTTCCCTGTGCTATAAAGCAAGTCCTTGTTACTTATTGATTTAGTATATAGTAGTGTGTATATGCCCACCCCAACCTCCCGATTTATTCCTCCCTCTCAATGTTTCACCTTTGGTAACCACAAGTTTGATTTCAAAATCTTTGAGTCTGTTTCTGTATTGCAAATAAGTTACTTTGTATCAATTTAAAAGGCGGTTCCACATCTTAGTGATTTCTTATGATATTTGTCTTTCTTTGTCTGACTTACTTCACTTAGTATGATAATCTCTAGGTCCATCCATATTGCCACAAATGACATTATTTCATTCTTCTTTATGGCTGAGTAATTTCCCATTGTATACATGTCCCACACCTTCTTTATCCAATCCTATGTTGATGGCCTAAATGGGTTACTTCATGCTTTATCGGGAGCATCCTTTGCCCTTTGGCATCTTAAAGGCATTTCTGGTTCCCGACTGAATGTGCATGGAGCTCAGGTACTCGGTAAAAAGGTTAGCCCACCTTGTGATGCTTAGATATGATTCAACTTTTTTTTAAAGTGAATTCCGCTGAAATGAACATTAGAGTGTTTTTTTTTTTTTGCATGTGTATTTTGATGATATAAATATAAGAGTGATTTTTATGGTGAAATAAAAGGAAAATAAATGTGGCAGAAGAACAAGTGGGACCCAGGGGAGGCAGCTGGAGGAGAGGTTGAAATTGTTGCTCAAACTTTATGGACTGACTTTTGATGTATAAGCCTCACATTTTACCCTTTCTCCAGAGCAATATTTTTCTCCCTACCCACTGTCTATAGGAAGCCAAGACATCTCTATTCCTCACTTGCATCTGAGTTTCAGACAGCTCAGTCTCCCTACAAACTTTCTCCTGGATCTCATTGGTTGCAGCTGCAACATTAGACCTAGAACTTTTTTCTCCATTTCCCTCAGCTGCCCAAGGTCACCTAGATAGTGAGTAGGGGATCCGTGAGTAGAACTCAGCTTGTTAGACACATTGGTCTAATCTCTTTCGCTTCACTTCTTCCGGAGGTTGTTTTCTCTCTAATAAGCATCCCCTTTTAATGTGAAATGATTAGGACATGCTTTTTTTTTGTATAATTGCTGATATTTTATTGAATGTGCAAAGAGAGATGCCGAGGTTATTGACTGTGTTATTGGGATTGAGCTAAATGAAAAGGAAAACATGAAAATCAATTTCCACACGTAATTCCATTCCAAGAGGATTAGACCCATGGAGGAGGGTTTGAGTTTCTTAGTATGTGGCCCAACGAATCTCTAAATGCTCTCCATTTTTGACAACATAATTCCCAGCTCCTGAAAAGGATGAAGGAGGAGAAGTGGGTCAAGTGATTGGATCACCCAATCATCAAATAATGGATATTGCTCTCCCAACTCCTTGGCACACTCTCCACCAAAACTTTCACTTTCACACCCAAATGCTTTGGGCATCTCACCCTGCGTAGTTGTTTGGCGTATTCCCCCTTACCTTGGCTTAGTGGTTTGTTGTTGCTCAGAAGTTCCCAGTAGGTTCTCTCATTATTATTGGCCCGTATGCCCTGAACAGAGGTGATGTAGGGGCCCCATGGGGTCTCCTTCATGGTGAAACTATTGGGGGACAGTGAATGGGTTACAAGAACTTAGCATGTTCAAGGCAACTCCACATGGGCATTTCTCAAACTTTAATGTACCTAAGAATCACTGGAAGATATTACAAAAAAAAAATGCACATCTTTTCACCCTATCCCCAGATACTCTGATTCTGTAAGTCTGTTCTGAGACCAGGAACCTGCACATTTTGTCAACATTCCTGATAATTCTGATACAGGCACTGACAATCCATGCAAAACTAGAGAAATCATTCCCAAGGTTTCTGCCCCTCCCTCCTGTTGTAGAGGACGCTCTGCCATCAGCAATTTCTAATCTTCTACCCAAGACAGTAGCTGTCGAAGATACTAAAGCAGTACAACGAAGTGTTAACCTCTTGTCCTACAGGCGCTTACAAATGAGGAACAGGAAAGGATATTTAATATTTTATGTTTGTTTAATAAAAAGTGACATAGTCAATGTCTGTTTCATAGTCTTTAGTCACATTTCTCTATCTTCCTGGGGACACTTGAAAGCCACCTTCATAATTATAACTACATATATATAATTAGAGTTATAAACACACACAGGCATATATTTTCACACGTATATGACTTTATCTGTAGTGTCTTACTTTATGCTATTTGACATGATAAACTCTTGTCAGTTGGATTTAAGAAGCCAAATACACCGTATTTTTTAGAGGCAAAGTCAATATCTTAATTTAATATTTATCCTTTCAAGTATGAGGAATTTAACCTAGGATGTACATGAATCCCCTAAAGGTAGGGATGGCATAAAGAAGTGGGCATTTGTGAAACCTCTGATTTAAATGACAAGTTTTGTGCATTTGTTCATTTTTCTGGGATGAGAATCCCACTTGCTTGATTTTCAAAGGGATTGGTGATTCAAAAATAGTTAAGGGAGTTCCCGTCGTGGCGCAGTGGTTAACGAATCCGATTAGGAACCATGAGGTTGTGGGTTCGGTCCCTGCCCTTGCTCAGTGAGTTAACGATCCGGCGTTGCCGTGAGCTGTGGTATAGGTTGCAGACGCGGCTCGGATCCCGCGTTGCTGTGGCTCTGGCGTAGGCCGGTGGCTGCAGCTCCGATTAGACCCCTAGCCTGGGAACCTCCATATGCCGCAGGAGTGGCCCAAGAAATAGCAACAACAACAACAACAACAACAAAAGACAAAAAAAAAAAGTTAAGAACCACGGTTCTAAACATAAAATATCTGACTGCAGGGGTTCTTTGACTGCACCTGCAGCATGCAGAAGTTCCCTGGTCAGGGATTGAACCTGCACCACAGCAATGACCACGCCAGATCCTTAACCCGATGAGCCACCAGGGAACTCGAAGAAGTTCTATTTCTTGAAAGAGTTTTATTAACAGGAGAGAGATCCCTGGTACTTATTCATCTATTCAGTGAGCAGTAATTTAGTATATGCTATGTACTAGAAGGTGAAGTTTCACCTCCCTTTTTTTAAGTCCTGCCCTGCAATGTGGGTGGACAGCAAAGGTACTGATTGAGAAGTGTTTTCAATGTATTTTGTATTCAGGTGCAGATGCATTCTTGCCGAGGCTCTTATAATCATATTACATTCCTTAACCTTAGGTTACATACAGACATACCCATATATAGCTCTGTTTTTTTCCTGAGCCGCCTTCATTACATCGAGGAAGACAGAACCATTTTTCACAGTGATGTTAATGCAATTTGATGTTTCATTGATTTCCACACAGTAAATGACTGAGATATTTTCAGGTGAGAGAGTAGGTACCACAGGTACAGACTCATCAGTGATATTAACTGGCAGACATGGAAAAGCAGAGAAAAATTATTGTTCAGAATAATAAAAATGCTGTTAGAATCTGCAAGCTATCCAACCCCTATCTATTGACCCCTTTTCTTTAGGTAAAAGAGGGTTTGTGCAAGAACCAAGTACCATCCATTGAGGGGTGGATCTCACATGACTAGAGCACAAGTTGAAACCAGATACTCATCAGTTTGGGAAGGCTTGTGTTTGCCTCAGCCTCTAGCTATTTCAGTAAAATTCAATTGCCCCACCTCCCACTTCCTACAGAAGTGGTTTGGCTTTTTTTTTTTTTTTTGCTTTGGTGCAGCCTACAACAGCCTACAATACTGCTCCCCCTTTCTTTTTTTTCCTTTTTTAAAAATTTATGTATAATTGACCTACAATATTTTTTTGTTTTATTATAGTTGATTTACAAGTTTGTGATTATTTCTGCATACAACAAAGTGACTCAGTCATACATATACACACATCCATTCTCCCTCAGCTTCTTTCCCCGCATAGATTATCACAGAATACTGGGTAGAGTTCCCTGTGCTATGCAGCATGACCTACAATATTATGTTAGTTTCAGGTGTAAAACACAGTGATTTGACATTTTCATACATTACAAATTGAGTTCCCGTCGTGGCGCAGTGGTTAACGAATCCGACTAGGAACCACGAGGTTGTGGGTTCGATCCCTGGCCTTGCTCAGCGGGTTAAGGATCCGGCGTTGCCGTGAGCTGTGGTGTAGGTCACAGACGCGGCTCAGATCTGGCATTGCTGTGGCTCTGGCATAGGCCGGTGGCTACAGCTCTGATTCGACCCCTAGCCTGGAAACCTCCATATGCCACATCACGGCCCTAGAAAAGGCAAAAAGACAAAAAACAAAACAAAGCAAAACAAACATACATTATGAATTGATACTGCAACATGTCTAGTAACGGTCTGTTACCAAGCAAAGTTATGTTATTGATTCTGCTCTCTATGCTGTATGTTATATAACCATGACTTATTTATTTTCTAACTGGAGGTTTGTACCTCTTAGTGTCCTTCCCCTATTTCACCCAATCCACTTCCTTTTTATTTCTTAACATTTATTGAAAACAGTAAGTGCTGAGGAAATGTACTAATCATTTTATATGGGTTCTCTCCTTCCAGTCCTTATGATTACCTATGTTACATACTATTATCATTTGCACTTTTTTTATGGCCACACCTGCGACATATGAAAGTCCCCAGGCCAGGTGTCAAATCAGAGCTTTCGCTGCAACCTGCACCACAGCTTGCGGCAACTGGATCCTTAACCTACTGAGCAAGGCCAGGGAGCAACCCGTATCCTCATGAAGATAACGTTGGGTCCTTAACCCGTTGAGCCACAATGGGAACTCCCTGCATTTCTTATAGTTGAAAACTGAAGCTAGATGTTAAACATTTTGTCCAAAGTCCCTAAACCTATAAGTGGTTGAAACAGAAATGAACAAGATAGAAGGGAAAAAAAATGTCCCTTTTTTATCTCTTGCTGCAAAATCAGTTTGATGAATGATTCATGTTGCAATTTTCTTATAGTACTGCCTTATTCTTTCCATACAAATGCTTTATGTCCCCGAGGGATTGTTCATTGAGCTCTGCACATGGCAATCAGAAAACACCCCTTGGGAGATCAGCATCCTTTAATCAACCCCCACCTTGTTTGTCAGTGTTTGAACCAAGAACAGCATCTCCTACCCTGTTCAGAATGAACCGTCAGGTGGTTCTAATCCATGATGACATTTGGCGGGCTGAATTCCATCTGGGGACTGTTATGCTTTACGGGTTTATCTGGTCCCTTTCAGTCCCAGCGGACACTCACATCTCACACACTTTGGGTGTTATGCTGAAAGGCAAAAGAGTTTGCTCTTTAGTACTATACCTGGACTTTGGGGACAAGTAGCAGTTTCGTTAACGTCCAGGTAGGTCTTTCCCATCAGGGCAGGTAAGATCTGGGCTGCAGCGATTGGTAGACGGAATACTCCCTGAGAAATGTTGTCAAACACTGCGTCCAGAGTTTCTTGGCAATTTGACTCATTTTGGTAATAGTCTGATGCGACAAAGAGAGCCTAATGAGAGAGTGAGAGAATGAGAATAAATGAGAGAAATTTCAAATAGGGGACAGCTGACATCTAATTCAGTAAATATGTATTGGACATTGTGTAGGACCCGCCTTAGACCACTAAGATATGTTTCCTACCATCAAGAAGCTCATGAGCTAGCTTGGATAGGGAGGTGGGAGTTGCATAATAGCACAAACTATCATAGTGTCAGGCTTTCTTTACCCTCTTCACTCTTGTATTGCCAACATTGACTGGAACAATGCCCTCATGTGGGAGGCACTCCGTAAATATTGTTAACAGATTCGTGGCGTTTCTGAGGAGGAAGAGCTCCTACACACTGAGTGAGACTGAGGAAAGGCTTGGTGGAGAAGGCGATACTTGAATAGACCTTGGCGCTGTGATGACGTTTCAGCAGATGACATGAGGAAGCAATGATGTGACCAAAGGGGCTAAAGTAGGAATGGGCAGGGCACGGCCTGGCCATGATGAGAGTCTCTGCACTTTAGTAAAATCCCCAGAGGATTCCTTCTGGCTTAAGAGGACTGGTGTAAGGGGAGCATTCAGGCAATTGTGGGACAGCCTGGAGAAGTTTGGGGCCAGATTGGTAGAGCCTTGAGTTTCGCAATGCAATGTTTGCCATTGTTTACTTGGCAGTGGAAAGTCAAATAGGTTCTTGAATTAAAACTATCCATGCAGCAGATGTAAACTGGACTGAAGGGGCAGAATTATGGGGTAGGAAAAGTTAGGAGGGTATGAGAGTGAATAAGACAAGGACTCAAATGGGCTGAACTTAAAGATGTTTCTCTGTAGTTTCTCAAGGAAGGACAGGCCCCCTTTTCATCTTTTCTCAAAGACCCTTAAAAATAACCATGAAGTCAACCAGCATTTGTGGGATGTTAAAACGACCTGATCCTATTACATCTCCTCTTATAAACTGTCTGATAGACAAGGAGCTCTTGATCCTGCTGTGAATTAATACCACCTGTAGGGTTTTTCAACAAGACCAAGGCCCACATTCCACCCCTAAATTTTGGTATTAACTGGCTGGGTGGGGCATAAACATTAATGCTTTCTAAACGTGCCTCTCAGTGATTCAAATGTGCAACCAGAATGGGAAACCGCTATTTTATATTAATTTCTTCTTTTTTTTTTTCAGGGCCACACCTGTAGCACATGGAAGTTCCCAAGCTAGGGGTCGAATCAGAGCTGCAGCTGCTGCCCTACACAATAGCCACAGCAACACAGGATCCAAGCTGCATCTGTGACCTACACCACAGCTCACTGCAATACCGGATCCCTGACCCACTGAGCGAGGCCAGGGATTCAACCCGCAGCCTCATGGCTGCTAGTTGGATTCATTTCCACTGCTCCACAACAGGAACTCCCTGTTTTATATTAATTTCAAGCTTAGCAAGCATAAACAGGAACAACAACACAAGCAAACTTTATGATCAGCCCCTTGCTTACGTCTTCAGCCTCGTGTTGTACTTTTTCCCGAGGACTCTGTGCTGGCCATGCCGAACACCGTGATCTTCCTAACATAATGTCCTTTCCTGCCTTTGTCCTTTGTCCTTGCTTCTCTTTTTTTGAAAGTCCTTTTAAACTGAGTCAGCCTAACAGACGCTAAGTCATACTAAAGACGTAGTAAACTTTTTTTTTTCCTATACACCTTTCTTGATCTCTTCTTGTCTCTACTCCTTAGAGTTGAGTAGATCAGTGAGTGAATGCAAGAATAAAGTCTCAGACTTTAAAGAACATATATAGGACAGTATAGGTGCTGAGTATGAACTTTGAAACCAGCTATTTCAATCCTACCTCATCTGTAATCACTCTCTGGCCTCGTACCCTTAAGCAAGTTACTGGTACTCCATGACTCATGCTCTTATTCTAGGAAATGGAGGTAGTAAATCTTTCCTCATTGGGTGGTTGTGTACATTAATGACAGACTATCAATAAATATATGCCAGCTGCCACTACCACTTGTAATTTTCATAACAATAGCCTAATTTGGGGAGGAAAGATGAAAGCACCAAACAATGGTCCGTGGTCAATTGTGAAACTGCTTGTGATAGAGCAAGATAGGTTGTATGTAGTAGGCTCTAGAATTTCTTAAATGTAGTCAGGAAAAGCTTCACAGAAGCAGCAGATGTGGAAAGGTAAATATGGAGGTGAGGCGAGTACAATTCAAACAGGGAAGGGGTATCACATGGGCCAAATCAGTCAGTGTAGGAAACAGGATGGATACTATGCCCTCAGGAGGCCAGTAAGGAAGGATCAAGATGTTGCTTTCCTGCATGATTCCTTCTGTCTTCTGTTTTACCTTCTGACTCACCTGCATAGCTTCTCCTGTGCTATACGCGTTTCCAAAGAGACCATCATTTTTCTCAGACTGGATCTTATGTACCAGTGACTCTATATATTTTTGGATTGTGTCTGAATCCTTAATAGTTGCTTTAATCTTCCCATTGCTTATACTCCTCTTCACACAGGTCAGAGCAAGAACAGCCATGGCTCCCGTATCTGTCAGGACACAAAATGTGGGTGACAGGGCCACCATCCTGGTTTGCCTGGATGGAGCAATTCCCTGGTATGAAGGAATGTCACTACCAACAGAAGGATAGATCCGGGCAAATTGGGATGGTCGGTCATGCTAGTTAATGATGGGAGAGAGGGATTTCAAGATATAGCAGCCACCCCTTTCTCTAACATTTATACCTTCTGAGATGCATATGAAGATTCTCATGATCTAGCCTCACTTTACTGATGGGAAAATTAAAGTCAAGGGTTGACATCCATTGGTGACTTGATGAGAAGAGGGAGCAGGAACCAGGTCTATATACTATATTGCTTGTCTAGAAAGAGGCTTAAATACCACCCAACATCCATTTTTCTAAAACAGATTCTCTCCCGAGGAGACCAGGGTAAAGGGGATAGAAAAATTTCAAGTACTTATTGGTGGAAAAATTCAAAGGACAAGACCTATTGGTGTCCGTGGCTTCTCAGTCAAGGGGATTGTGTTTAATGACTCACCCACTGAGAAACGGCCGCTAAGATTAAAGTTTTTATTTTCAGGATTGAAGTAATGAGTAACATTGCTGATTGAATAGTTCCCTCTGAACAGACACAAGGTCAAAACGTCGAAGCTGAGCTGGTAGTAGTTAGTCAGCGGATTGCCGTCGTGTATTTCTGGCAGAGAGAAAACAAACACCTTACTCGGGAACATGGTACTGGTTCACCTTGTTTCTCCTGCCTTGATTTCCATTTCTTTGCATTGAAAGAGAAGTGACTAAGGGAGAGGAGAGATCACAGAGAATCAACAAACCGGGGACATCGAAGGGCTGTTAAGGGCCACCAAATGCAACTCGGCTTTCGTTTTAGGGAGTTCCCGTTGTGGCTCAGCAGTAACAAACCCGACTAGGTTCCAGGAGGATGCGGGTTTGATCCCCGGCCTCAGTGGCTCAGTGGGTGTGGCCATGAGCTGGGGTGTAGGTCTCAAATGCAGCTCAGATCCCTCGTTGCTGTGGCTGTGGCACAGGCCTGCAGCTGTAGCTCCGATGTGACCCCTAGCCTGGGAACTTCCACATGCCCCAGCTGTGGCCCTAAAAAGATGAAAAAACCAACCCCCCCTCCCAAAAAAAACCCTTTCGTTTTATGACTTGGGAGATCCAGTGCTAAAGAGATAAAAATGCCATCCTTGCCATCCTCTTACTCAGCGGTAACAGCGCTAAGGCTAGACCCCAGAAATAAAAACCATGTCTCACCAGCAGCCAGGATGGTCAGCCTGTTTTTCCCAGTGATGAAATTCTTTTTGCCATCTTTAGCTTTTATTCAAGGATCACATAGTTGGGGACTTATGACACAGTGTCTTGTATTGCCTGATTATTTCTGGTGTCGTTTGTCTAAAAGCCAGGCTTCCAAGGATTAGGGAACTGTGGCCCATTCATTTGTGTGGGGATGTGGTGCTTGACATAGGGTCAATGCTCAGCTGAACACGTTTGGAAAGAAAAGTCAAGGCACACGTCGAAAGAGGGAAGAAGGGAAAGTGATTTTCAAAGGGAGAGCAGGATGAATGTGACGAAGAGAAGGAAGGAGTGGAGAGAAACGTCATACAGTTCTGAATCAGTGGAGGAGAAGGCAAGAGTGTCCAGGGTCTCTGAACATTTGATTCTCACCCATGTTCTTAATTTCTTCTTTGAACTTTTCCCCTAGTTTCTCAACAAGGTGATGATCGTGTATAAACCTGGCATCAGGGTTTTTGCATGCTCCAAAAGCCAGAATAATCAAGGCAAGCTGTCCTGAGGTTAAATTGGACACGTCTGCAAAGAAAAGTATTCAAGTTAAACAAGGTACATGCTCGTGTGATTTTTTTTTTTTGCCTCCAGTCTTCCTTGTGACTTCCATTGCCAGCACTTCTTTCTCCTGTTCCACTCAATAGTGATATTTGATAGTTCTCTTCTTTATCTCCACGAGATACGATTCTTTTCTAGCAGCAAGCTAGATCTTAGCCTTCGCCATGAAATTATGGGCTCTTGTTTGGAATCATGTGAAAATGAACAAAGAATAAAAATAGATAAATAATAAAGCCTTGGGAATTTCTTTTTGAGGGTGCCATCTGGCAGGATAGGAGCAATTGACTTGTGTTTTCTGCTTTATAGAGTATCAAAACTCCCAGGTTGCTCCTAATTCTCACAATAATTTTGTTAGCGAGGTGGGGATGGCGCCCCCCTGGCCCCCCATACTTGTTTGAAAGCAAAGGCTCCATACTGATGTGAAATGCTCCAGGTGGGGTCTGGTCTCAAATCCAGTCCACATCTCCATTGCTCTATGGTTGCCTCTCTGTTGTCAGCTTTCTTTCTTTTTTAGAGTTAAAAAAATTAATTTTTTTTTTTTTTTTTATGGCTGTACCTGAGACATATGGAATTCCTGGGCTAGGGGTTGAATCGGAGCTGCAGCTGCAGGCCTAACCACAGCCACAGCAACACAGAATCTGAGCCACATCTGTGACCTACTGCATCATATGGCAATGCCAGATCCTTAACCCACTGAGCAAGGCCAGGGATCAAATTGAACCAGAATCCTCGTAGAGATGGTGTCGGGTTCGTAACCCACTGAGCCACAATGGAAACTCCTGTTGACAGTTTCCTTAGCTGTGGTTCTCACTCCTGTCTCCTCCTGAACTCAGCTAGATTATATAACAGTCTTAATGGATGTGAGTCCATAATTACTTTTGCTTTTCCCTGTGACTTCTGGAAAGAAAATGGTTTTCAGGGCCCAAAGAAGGAAGGCCCAGCTCTAGAGTAAGTGGCAAGGGATTGATATTTTGAGGAAACTTTTTGTCATCTCACTTTTTTAAAGTTTAATGTGAATTTTTAAATTTATTTAAAAAATTACATACTTGTGCTAGATTTCTTTAAAAAAATTTAAGTAGCATTGGTTTATAATACATACCTTTTGTGTGTGTAGTGTTTTGTTACCACTTCTGCTCACTTCAGGTGTTATACTGCTGATATTGATGTATTGGGGATATTTTGGGCACAATTCTTAGGACTCACCAGGGTTCATCTTTAAAGGTAGGTGAGTCTTTCCCTAAGTCTTCTGGGGAATGTAAGCACACTCACCTCTCCTGTTCATATCATCTTGGATTTGCTGACTCAGCTCTTCTTCGAGGCTTGCGTTCTGAATCCCGGCAAGTCTTTGCGACAACAGGATGCTGGCTCCATAGATTCCTCTGATTTGTTTTAAATTGTCCATTGCGCTTATCAGCGGCCTTAGATGGGGGTAGTCTTTCTCGCTTACCGCTTTGGCAAGGGAGGGAGGAAGTAGGAAAAACAGACTCATGAAATATTTGGGCTCGGAACAAGGGTACTATTAAAATATGTAGTAGCAGATATGGCACAGACATAGACCCATCTGGCAATGTTGCTGTAACAAGACGAAGGTGGGTCTGGAGCCCCACTTATGCCAGGTGGACTTTTTTGCGAACCAGCATGGAAGTGTCAGATATTTTAACAACCGGTTCAGCCTTTCCATTGTATCCTGGTGAAATTCAAGTCCTGCCTGGTAGATCTAGTACGCCCATCTGATTTGAGGCCTAGAGGGTGTGTCCTTAAAGAGACCTTGGTCACTGGAGCCTTTTAAAATTTTTTTTTTCTTTTTACGTCACATGGAAGTTCCCAGGCTAGGGGTTGAATTGGAGCTGCAGCTCCAGGCCTACACCATAGCTGAGCCGCGGCTGTGAACTACACTGCAGCTTGCAGCAATGCCAGATCCTTAAGCTGCTGAGCAAGACCAGGAATTGAACCTACATCCTTACAGATACTATGTCAGGTTCTTAACCCACTGAGCCACAATAGAGCTTTAGTTGAGACCATAATACACATCTTTTGCCCTCCCAGCCTAGAGACCAATCTGCTTTCTGGATTCAGTTATTTCCTTTTCCATCTTCTAATCCCATTGGGTTAATACTAAAGAGAAGAAGAGAAAAGAGAAAGGCGGCAAAACACTCTATGCGTCATTGGTGATTGACCCCAAAGCTGCATTGTCTGATTGCCGAGCTGGCCAGGCATTATCATAAGATGGTTGCTCAGCCATATGCACCCTTTGGAACATTTCCCAGTGTTAGCCTACAGCACGTTCAAATCGCAGGCAAAAATGGAGGGAGTCACATTTCGCTGTGGAGATGAAGAGAAAATACAGAGCCCTCCAAGCACTAGAGGGGACTAAGAAGAGTTAACTGTCACTTCAGCATTTCTAAATGTAGTTTGACCATGGTCCCCAAGAAAACGCCTATCCATCTCCAGGTTATCTCATGGGTTTGTGGAATAGTGAGACCGTGAACCCTGGGTTGAGGCAGACATTGGCTGGATTCTTTGCTTCTTAACTTGTAAGTGGGAGTAAGTTATGTAACTTTCTTGACCTCAGTAAAAATTATGGACATTAACATTGCTCATAGGTGTTGGATAAGAGACCACTTCATAAAATATAAAATACTGTGCATATTATTACTTCTAGCTCAACTCAAGTTTCTGTCACTAAGGGAGTCCTGGAAATGTGATCTTCCACACCCACCTTTCTTCACTTTTTCCAGAAAGATCTGAATAAAGTGACTGTAGAAAGGTTTGTACAATTGGACAATTGTGAGTCACCTCTGAGATTCTGTGGAAGCATCCAGTTCAGCAGATTTTCTGGCACTGAAATAGACTTTTTAGTTCCTGGTCCACAACTCAAATCGGCTTCCTTGACCACTGATTACAAAGTTAACTATGTTTTGTATGATGATTTAAATTTCAAGCATCTATAGAGAACCCCTATTCTCAGGATACAGCAGAGGAAATGACAGGCCAGGAAAAAAATTAGAGTTGGCAGAGTCTGAGCTCTAGTCTTTCTGCTGTGGGCCGGATGTCTTCTTGTAGGCTCTAGAGTATCAGAAGATGTGATCGCAGATGGCACCACCTAGTAGCATCATCTCTGCACTGATTTGAAGCTCAACTCCAGCGTAAAGACTTATAAAAGAGAAATCTACACTATGGTGTAGATGAACCTATCTACAAAACAGAAACAGACTCATAGACATGGAGAATGACTTGAGGCTGCCAAGGTGGAGGCAGGAGGGAGTGGAGTGCATGGGGATTTTGGGGTTGGTAGATGCAAACTATTACATTTAGATGGATAAGCAATGAGGTCCTATTGTAGAGCACAGGGAACTATATCCAATCTCTTAGGATAGACCATGATGGAAGATAGTATGAGAAAAAGAATGTATATATATATATATATATATATATATGTGTGTGTGACTGGGTCACTATGCTGTATAGCAGAAACTGGCATAATACTATAAATCAGCTATACTTCAATGAGAGAGAGAGAGAGAGGGAGAGAGAGTGATATCATGTACCTGTTAGCCATATCAGACTTTAAGAAATCACCTGCTTCAATACTCTTCCCTGATTATTTTCCATTTATGGATGGATGAAACTAAAAAATTTAGAAACATGGAATGTTAAGTTACTAAGGGATCAGACTAGACCTCAACCTCATTATTCTTTCTTTTTTAATGGAATCACACACTCTCTGGAGCCTACATGATGTTGCTTCTATCCATGTCCTTGGGGAAGAGTTGACAAGAGAGGTATGTG
This sequence comes from Phacochoerus africanus, assembly GCF_016906955.1. Classification (NCBI taxonomy): domain Eukaryota; kingdom Metazoa; phylum Chordata; class Mammalia; order Artiodactyla; family Suidae; genus Phacochoerus; species Phacochoerus africanus. Next base: position 11,584,111 of record NC_062547.1, on the reverse strand, counting down.
TAGCTTGGAATAACTAAACTCAATAATGACAAGACAGCAGTCATCATCATTTCAAAGAGATTATGGATATTATTTTTTTTTTCTGTGCCATTACAAGGAGTTAGCCCAAAACCCATGTGTGGAACTTCAGAACATCAAAAGATTGCCTCTCAACATCAAAAGATACCTTTCCACCTCTTGGAAAACTTCTGTGAATTTTCTGTCATTGACAATGAACAAGAAGAGGTAATTACTTGGTAGGGCTGTTGTGGTCGAGATGATCTCAGCATGGGAACAACAGTTAGGCAAGTTAATATTGAGTCTAGGATCCTTCTTAAGATAACGCACATTGCAGAATCTTCCTCACCATCTCCTTCCACCCTTCGCCTTGCTCGTAGAGTCCAACAACATACAGCACTGGAATAGGGTCTTTTCTTAGGTAACTTTACACAAAGCTCCCTGTCTGTAGCCTTCAGGAGACCATCATACTAGAGCAATTTTAGCTCAAAGGATACTCACCACAGCTCTGGCATAGTTGGCTTGGAATGAGAGAGAATAATAGGAGCCCCACGAGGGGCAGCTGGTGTGATTGTCTCATCTCTCCAGCAGTTGTATGGGAATGGCGAGGGCTTGACTGTCTATTTATTGGGTGATGGACATAGGGTAATGGGAGCTCCTCCTTTAGTTTGCCTCAGCCTCTTTCACTGAAGCAAATATTGAGCAATGTCAGGAGGTGTGGTCAAGTGCGTTTGTCCAAATAATGTAATAAACCAGGAAGATGACTTGAAAGATACGGTCAGGGAAAATGAAGAAATCATTTTTATTTGTCTCCTATACCAAACCTGCAGGGTCCTCCTTCCTTATTTGCCTTCGGCCCAGTGGGAATAAATGATGTAAAGGATTATTTTCCCATCCTATTTTGGTTACGCTTTATTTCTATCTCCTGAGAGATTAGATTGGATGGGGACAAGGGCTGACAACAGATACAAATGGAAGTAGAAGCTCTAAATCTGAAGTTGGAGCAGGCAGGATGCGGGAGCCTGGCGCATGAGAAGGTCTCCGGCATAGTGGTTTTTGACTTCTGATTTTCTCTTAAGGTAGATGCTCTGAGAATTTTCTAGCCCAAGAAGAAGAAGATCATAGAGGAGTACATCAAAGTGAATTTTTGGTGTGCCAGGAAGGATGTTACATGCTACCTGTGAGAAATGCTGCTTATCATAGTTCTTCCAAAAAAGTATTAGAGAATACTCTTGGTTTGGCTTTAAAATATTTGCTCCGAGTCAGCAAGATGGCGGAATAGGAGGACCTTTGCTACGTCACCCCCGCCCCCCATAGCAATAGTAATTTTAGCAGCCATCAATGGACAAAGATTCCTGTGTGGAAGCTTTGGGTTCCAGGTAGAAGATTGTGGTCTCAGTGAAGCCATAGAGGAGGCTGTATTAAAAAAGTAAACTAAAGAAGACAGATTTTCATTCACACAAAAGCACACTAAAGCACAGCATCTTCCAGCTCAAATTTTTCTTCCTGGCCTGTTATTTCCCTGTTGTCCTGAGGAGGAAGGCTCACTGGCCGTAGTCCTGGCTACAGACCCAGAAACAGCCTCATCCCCTAGAAGACTTGGCTTCAGCTCTGTTTGACTTTGGTCCTACGAATGGTACCATCAGACAAGGGACATGGGAGAAGTCATGCCCAACTGAGCCTTGGGTAATAAGCCTGCCAATCTTAATTAGGGCTTTGGATCCTAAATATAGACCTGGCTCTATCCAAGCTCAGCCATGGTCCGGGAGTGTCCTCCACCCAGAGACTTGGCAGGAGACATACTCATCTGTGCCCAGGGGCAGGTCCACTGACCTTGGTTCAGTTAGGGATCATGAAGGGACCTGGCGACTTGGCTCCAGCCCCTCTCAGGTATGGTTCTGGGCCAGTGCTCATGCAGGGATCTGCCCAGTGACCGAGCAGGAACCACAGCCATTTTTGTGCCCAGAAACAGGTCTGCTGTCTGCAGACTCAACTGATGACCAAGTGACTCAGCAGCCAAATGACTCAGTTCCACCCCTGCTTGACTGTGATCCCAGAGGCAATCCCATCTGCCCACAGCCTGATAACAGTAGGCTATAAAAAGCAGTATGTAAAATGGGGAGCGGTTTGTGCCTTGAAATGTACAGACACCAATGTGAGGCCATGCAGATCACAAAGGCAAACAGAACACCACTGAAGGAAACTCGTAAATGGATCGAATTTATATGTACAAAAAAACATAGGGAAGAAGCAATGGCTTTTTGACTATAAAAGCATAAACAACAAAACAAAAAAAAACCAAGTGGAACTACAAAAACTGAAAAAATTTTGGGTAGTAAAAGAACCATCAACAAAGTAAAGAGGCAACCTAGGGAATGGGAGGAGAAAATATTTATATCGTACGGCATATATCTGAGAAGGTATTAATATCTAAAATATATAAGGACTGGAGTTCCTGTTGTGGCTCTGTGGGTTAAGAGCTGACATAGTCTCCATGAGGATGCAGTTTGATCTCTGGCTGTCTCAGTGGGTTAAGGATCTGGCCTTGCTGCAAGCTGCTGTGTAGGTCACAGATGCGGCTCGGATCCAAGTAGCCAGGGATGTGGCACAGGCCTGCAGCTGCAGCTCCAGTTTGATCCCTAGCCTGGGAACCTCCCTATGCCCTAAAAAAAAAAGACCCCCCCCCAAAAAAAAAAGAGAGAGCGAGAGAAATTTTCCAAAGAAGATACATAATTGGCCAGCAGGTATGTGTAAAGATGCTCAACATCACTACCATTAGGGAAATACAAATTAAAACCACAGTGAGATATCACCTCACATCCATTAGGATGGCTGTTATTAAAAAGAAAAGAGGTAACAAGTTTTGATGAGGATGTGGAAAAAAGGGAACCCTTGTGCTCTATTGATTGGAGTATAAACTGGTATAGCCCTTATGAAAAACAGTATGTCACTTTCTTAAGAAATTAAAAATAGAACTATTGTTTGACACAGCAATCTCAATGCTGAGTATGTATCCAAAGGAAATGCAATCAGCTTCATTACTGCACTCAGGCTCTGCTGCTTGTTGCTCAAGAAACCAATACTGAGAGACAAGTGTTGGGTAAAGGAAAAGTAGCTTTATTTTAAGGAAGTTGGCAACCTCAGGGGAAGATGAACTACTGTCTGAAAGAACCAACTTCCAACTCCCCATGTTTAGCCAGGATTTGTATACGAAGGAAAGCAGGAAATGGCTGCAGGTCATGTGCTACGGCAGGCTATGCTTCCATTTTTGGAGCTGTGTACATTAATCATGAGGTGCTTTGCTGATATTAGAACTTGAGTCTGGTCATTGCATGGTCCAGATTAGCACACACACATCTGTGCATTTCTGGAGAAACAAGAACCAAGGCAGAAACAGAGCAAAATGGGCAAAGCGAAACAAGAACCAGTCCATCAAACCCCTGAGCTTTAGCTATTAACAAGGCTTTGGTTGTAAAACAAGTCCGGTTACAGTATTTCAAGAGATATCTTTACTCCCATGTTTTTTGCAGCATTGTTGGCAAAGCCATGATTATGACATCAACCTAAATGCCCGTCAACTGATGAATGGATAAAGACACTACGGTATGTTTATACAAGGCGATATTAATCAGCCATGAGAAAGAGGAATTCATACCATTTGTGACAACATGGATTGACCTTGAGGGCATTATGCTAAATGAAATAAATTAGAGCAAGACAAATACTTTATGGTATCACTTATATGTGGCATCTAAAAAAAAAAAGTTGAACTCATAGAAGCAGATGGCAGAATGGTGGTTGCTAGGAGATGGGGCTTGAGATGAAGGGGGAAATGTTGGCCCAAGGGTACAAATTTGAGCTATAAGACAAATGTATTCTGAGGATCTAATGTACAGCATAGTGCCTATAAGTGATAATACTGTATTGTATGCTTGCAATTTGCAAAGACTAGATCTTAGGTGTTACCCCTCAAATACGAAAAAAATGGTAATTATGTGAGATGATGAGTATGTTAATTAGTTTGCTTGTGGTCATCATTTCATAATATATATGCATATCAAATCATCTTATTGTTCACCTTGATATATATACAATTTTTGTTTCTCAACTATATTTCAATAAAGATGGGAAAAAAGACTGTATCAACTTAGGTATGGACTTAATTATGACATACTTTCCTCCATGTTTTCCCTCTGCTAATGCTGATGTGTTGATCACCTATGGGTTTGCCTCCGTTGTCCATTACAATGGACAGATCCTTTTTTTTCTTTTTAGGGCCACACCTGCAGCATATGGAAGTTCCCAGGCTAGGGGTCAAATCAGAGCTACAGCTGCCAGCCTATGCCACAGCCACAGAAACACCAGATCAGAGCTGCATCTGCAACCTACTCTACAGATCTCAGCAATGCCAGATCCTTAACCCACTGAGCGAGGCCAGGGATAGAACCCACTTCCTCAAAGATCCTAGTTGCGTTTGTGAACTGTTTAGCCACAAAGGGAACTCCAATTTTTTTTAATTTGAGGATGATTACATACACGTGTGTGTGTGTGTGTGTATTTCATTTTTGGGGTTAAAAATTATTTTTTATTTTTTTAGAATTACACTTTACTACCTCTAATTCATTTAGCCTTTGCTACTTCCAGCTTTCCAGTCTCTTCAAAATGTGATTTAAAAATTTTGTCATATTTTTTCCTAGTTATTGCATCAGAAGCAATGTCTTACAGCTACAAACTACTTTCTCATTTCTGACTTAAAATGATTCCATTTAGACTTGGATAGCCCCCACCCCTTCACTGAAGCAAGTCTTATCAAGATCCCATGTCACTACCACACTGCTGCTCTCAATGTTGATTTTAAGTTCTCATTTACCTCACCTGACAATTGATTGCTCTCTTCTTTCATACTTCCTTTACTTGGCTGGAACACTATCCTCTTATGGAATTTTTCCCCTACCTTTCTGACTGATCCTTCGTGGTTTTCTCTTGCTGCTTCTTCCTAATGTGACTGAAGTTTCTAAAAGTTGTAATATTCTAGTTCCTGAAGTGCTTCTTTCTCCTTTAGTGAGCTCATTAAATCGCAATGCTTTAAGTGATACTGAGATGCTAAGGTTTCTAAAATTTAAATCTCTGTACAGGAGATCTCCTTAGGTCTAGACTTGAATTTAGGCTTAGTCATGTGACTTCCTTGGCTCCATAGAAAGTTGGCAGATATGATGTAAATGGGAGGTTGAAAATTTCTTTTGCATTGAGTGCTGCTGTTTGACTCTGGAGACCCACCATGTGTATGAACATGAGCTAGTATGTTGGAAAGGCCATATAGTGGAGAACTGGGACAGTCTAGCTGTCAGCCTGGAACCCTTGGTATTGAGTGGGGTGTTTTTTTGATCATTTTGCATTAGGTGAGCCACCAGATGAGTAAAATAACATGGCTAACCCCAAGCAAAGTTAATACAATAACTATCTAGCTAAATCCAGCCCAAATTTGTGAGAAAATGATTGTTTTAATCCACTTATTAAAGTGGATTATTATTATAGGTTAGTTATGCAGCACTAGATGATTGATATGCAATAATTAAATTTTTTTCCAGTTATGTAGTTTAAGAAATCCTTGTAGCTGACCATCTATTTCATTTCTACCTATTACTCATTCTCTGATGTCACAAATCTCTATTGGTCAGAACACTCCTATTGTCACCCTGGTTTTGTAACCAATTAGAGACATTGCTACAACCTTTTCTCTAGTGATTAAGGACCGCTATCTGATTTTAGCAAGTTTAGAATCAGATTAAACTGACAGATAATTTCAGGGCCCCATCTCTGGCTATCCCTCCCAACCATTTCCCTTCACTAGTTCATTTCCCAATGTCATAGTTAAGATCTCCACACCTTCCCAAGGAAGAAAGAGACTAGGTGAGTGGGTTGTACATTAATAAATCCTCTTCAACATTACCAACTCCTTAAGCACTTGACAATGTATTTCTGGCTTTCCATTCTTCCTACTCTTGGTCACTATTAAGACCAGCTTTCTTTCTTTTTTCTTTTTTGGCTGTGCCAGTGGCATGCAGAAATTTCAGGGCCAGGGACTGAAGCTGCACCACAGCTGCAACTCAAGCCATAGCAGTTACAATGCTGGATCTTTAACCTACTGCTTCACCAGGGAACTCCAAGTTCAGCTTTCCATCAAGCAAAATGTTGGGGTCAATTCTTGTTGCTTAAGATAGCACATTTCATAACTGCATCTACATTAATAAGTGTGGCACAATCCAACTTGTGTTCTTTTTTTTTAAAAAAAATCTAATTCACCAAGAATTCAATTCCAAATACATCTCCTAAATTTATGCAAATATAAATTAGAAATATCTTGTCATTATTTTTGTGTTTAAGCTATCTCCTGTTGGATCAAACTTTTTATGTGTCTTCTTGTTGCAGACTGGGATCCAACCCTAGTGATGGTTCCAGAGACAATAATTTATAGGTATACGCTTGACGGAGAACAGACATATCCTTTGGAACAAGAAAACTGCCTCACATTAGATTATTTCAGGGTCTTCAAGCAAAGGAAGTCCAGGTTGTTCAGTCAGAAAAGGAGAAGCTAATGCTTTAAGTCTCAAAGTGATTAGATGATTGAGAGGCTCAGATCCTCTCAGGTGTATTCAAAATACCTATCTTGAGTCTCAGGATCTCGCTGCTTCCTAGACAATGATCAAATCCTTACAATAGAGACCTTGGTGGGATGTACGCTAAACTTGCATTATAATTCTGTGAGCTGAACAATTAGATCTTGGCTTTAATTCTCAGCCTCCTCTGGCCTGTGGACAGCAAAAATAATTACACCTTGTCAGCTTGTATAGATGCTTTCTGGTTTTTGGAATGTAAGTCGAAGTAAGAGAAATTGAGATCTTGAATTGAAAATGTTATTCCTGTAAGCTGATCCACAATGTCAGAGGCAGCCACCTCACCCCATATTCTCCTTAACCTTTATTGTTGCTACCACAGACAACTGCAGAAGTTACATCCTCAAAAATCTTGCCTTTGACTGGTTCACCATTGTAAGAAACAATGGGTGACAAATTAAGGGATGTGATGCCATCCCATGCCACAGGATATTATCTCATTTTCTGCTAATAATGAGGGGTTTTAGATGAACTGAAAGAGTAAATAGGAGAAGGCGAGGCACCCCAGGTTTGGTGGCTGCCAATTGCCATTACCCTAGACTTGGAGTGGTAAATAGAAGCAATGGAACTATGGAAGGTAGGTCTGCCTAGCAGGTGTAGACTCACTGGAGAAGTCTCAGAAGAAGAGATTAAGGGGGAGACATACCCTAGATCCTCCTCTTCTCCCACCCTCCAGTCTCCTTCCAGCAAGGTCCACTCTGCTGTACCAGCAGCGGTGAGGTTGGATGCAGATTCATGACCAAATTCAGGAGGCACTGTAGACCTCTCTCAGCATCAGGTCTACCTAGCCATAACAAAGGGTACAGGACATACAATTACTCAGCAAGCACAATATCACCATAGGGGAGATGTTACAACTCCCAGGCACAGCTTCTGATGTTCTGGTCATTTGGCACTTGAAATGAGCATGGCCATGAGAGCTGAGGCTTAGCTGTAGATGGACAAACTTAGCTCAAGGAAACCATCAGTACCAGGGGCTCTTCCCCTTTCATGCCTACCTCGTTATACAGCTCCTTGGTATATGTGACTAGCCCTCACTCTCTGGGGCAGCAACGACAAAGCAGTACATAGTCCTTGCTTAGATTGTCATCTCTTTTGTACCTGGTATAGGTAATTTCATGACATTTCCTTGAATTTATGTCAAGAGAGTTAACCAAGGGTCAGATTCCCAGGCATCCCTGAAAACTAGATGACCAGTAATAGAACCAGATGGAAATTCTTACCATCCAGCTTCGCACTGGTTACTCCTAATTGCAAGCCAGTTAGTAGAGACATCTGGTGGGGAATAAGATTGTAGAGATCAGCTCTCTGATTCAGAGCTGAGAAGAGAAGGGCAGAGAACAGCCCTTACAGTAGTCTAATGGCTGGCAGACTCCTTTCAACTTCTACAATTGGCTTCTGCCCCACCATTGTATCAAACTTCTTAGTCAATGTTACCAACAAATTGTTTCCAAATGTAAGGCAGCTTTAAGTTTTCACCTAACTTGACCACATTTTATTTTTGATTTTTTTTTTCATTTTCATTTTCTTTCTTCTTAGGGGCACACCTGTAGCATATTGAAGTTCCCAGGCTAGAGGTGGAATAGGAGCTGCTGCTGCCAGCCTACGCCACAGCCACAGCCACAGCAATGCCAGATCTGAGCTGCCTCTTTGACCTACACCACAGGTCATGGCAACACCGGATCCTTAGCCCACTGCGTGAGGCCAGGGATAAAACCTGCTTCCTCATGAACACTAGTTGTGTTCATTAGCCCTGAGCCACGATGGGAGCTCCGTCCCAGTTTTTTGACTGCTCCTTCTAAGTACTCACTACCAATAGATACATATTTTTAACTTCAAATGTTGTAGGTCCTCAGAGCTTTGCATTAAACTATTGTTTTTTTCCTCATCCTACATACTCTAGGTTGTCTCACACTCAAGTAGAAGCCTTCAAACGTTCTAATATTTTCCACATTTTTGTTTCTATCTTAGATTCCCTTCTGAGACACAACTTCTAGTCAAATACTTTCTCCATATTTCTACTTGGATGGTCTCATGGGAATCTCAAAGTCAGCATATCCAAAACTGAAATCTTTTTCTTTTCTTTTTTTTTGTCTTTTTGCTATTTCTTGGGCTGCTCCCGCGGCATATAGAGGTTCCCAGGCTAGGGGTCCAATTGGAGCTGCAGCCACCGGCCTACGCCAGAGCCACAGCAACGCGGGATCCGAGCCGCGTCTGCAACCTACACCACAGCTCACGGCAATGCCGGATCGCCAACCCACTGAGCAAGGGCAGGGACCGAACTCGAAACCTCATGATTTCTAGTCGGATTCGTTAACCACTGTGCCATGATGGGAACTCCCATGAAATCTTTTTCTTTTATTGCTAACTTGCTCACTTTGTTGGTACTGCCATCCTTGCTATGTAATAACTGTGTGACCTTAGGTAAGTGCCTTAACCTGAGTCTCAGCTTCCTTGTCTGTAAATTTTAGGTAATAATAATCTCCCAAGGTTTTGTGAGAATTTGATGAGTTACTGTGGGAGTGATTAGAATAGTACCTAGTACATAATAGGCAGTATATAATTGTTAACTCTCATTGTCTCACCAATAACTATCAACTTGGTTGTCTATACCTAAGTCTGGTTGTCAAACCTGATAACTTCTGTCTCCCTCAATTACTGATCTGATTAGTGTCATATACTTTACCTTCTGGAACCTGCTTCTATCTGCCTCTACCGCCATGACCTTGGTCCAAATGACCATAATTTCGGCACCTTAATAGTAACTTCCAAATTTTTTCGTAGTCACTTGCATGAGTCATTCTCTGATTGACCAACTCCTTGAGCAGCACTTCTCAGACTGCTTAATACATAGACCCCACTTAAAGAAAAGGAATCCTTAAGGAACACAGTTTGCCGTACACTCCCCTAAGACTTTAATCTAGGAAAATGTCAATTTTGCATTTTCCTTGCCAAAGACATATTTTATCACTGTGCTGGTAACGTTTTTAAAAAGTTATTTAGGCGTTCCCTGGTTGCCTAGTAGTTAAAGATTCGGTGTTTTTCGCTGCTGTGGCTTGGGTTTGATCACTGCCCTAGGAACTTCCACATACCATGGGTGCAGCCCAAAACAAAAGTTAGTTATATCCCCATAGAGGTGAAAATATGCCTGGGACTCCTTGGGCTCAGAGTATTGAGTTTCACACCTAAAGCTGTAATTTTTCAAAATCATTATTCTGCTTATTTGCTTCCTGGTTAAAACCTTGAAGGCTTTGCCCTTTGAATAAAACTCCACATTTAAAATATGATTTCTAAGGACCTGCACCTCTCTTCCTGGCCTGTCTCCCCACCTGTTATCTCACCATCTGCCACATTAGGCTCCAGCTCACTCTTTCCAGTTCTGTCATGCCAAATTCCTCCCTGCCTCAAGGCATGTTTGCACCTGTGGTTTTAAATGCTTGCTTTCAGGTGGATGATGCTTCCTGTTCCCTTCAATGGCCTCCTCATCCTTCAGTTTAAAGGTGACAGTAATCCCCCTTATCCATGGTTTTACTTCCTGTGGTTTCATTTACCTGTGGTCCAACTTGGCCTGAAAATACTAAATGGAAAATTCCAGAAACAACCCATGTTTTTTAATTTATTTTTCTTTTTTTTAATGATTTTTTCCCATTATAGCTGGTTTACAGTGTTCTGTCAATTTTCTACTGTACAGCAAAGTGACCCAGTCACACATACATGTATACTTTCTTTTTCTCACATCCTCCATCCTAAGCGAATAGATATAGCTCCCCAGTGCTATACAGCAGGATCTCATTGCTTATCTACTCCAAATGCAATAGTTTGCATCTATTAACCCCAGATTCCTAGTCCATCCCACTCCCTCCCCCTTCCCCTTGGCAATCATAAAGCCTGTTCTGCAAGTCCATGAGTTTCTTTTCTGTGGAAATGTTCATTTGCAATCCATAGACTTTTAAATCGCTCACCATTCTTGGCAGCATGATGAAACCCATGCCAATAGCTGCAGCCTACCTGGCACATAAATCATCCCTTTATGGAGTGTATCCTGCCCATTAATCACAACAGCTGTCAGGATTATCAGATTGATTCTTCTGGGTGTTGCAGTGTTTGTGTTCAGATAATCCTTATTTTACTTAATGATGGCCCCAAAGCACCAGAGTAGTGATGCTGGCGACTCAGGTGTGCTGGAGAAAAACAATAAAGTGCTTCCTTTAATTGAAAAAATGACCATTCTTGACGTGAATAGAAAAGAAAAAAATGTATGCCGAGGTTTCTAAGATCTATGGTAAGAACAAATTTTCTACTGTGAAATTGTGAAGAGGGAAAAAGATTTTTATGCTAGTTTTGTTGTCACACCTCCAACTGCAAAAATTGAGGCCACCGTGCGTGAAAAGTGCTTAGTTAAAATGGAAAAGGCATCACGTTTGTACAATGAGTTCTTTTGTTTTTATTTTAAGGCCACACCTATGGCATATGGAAGTTCCCCGGTCAGGGATTGAATCCAGGCCACAGCTGCCTGTACCTCTGCAACAACCTAAGCCATTGCAGTCAGGTTCTTAACCCATTGCAGCACAGTGGGAATTCCCTACAATAAAGTATTTTGGGAGAGAGAGACCACATTCACATACCTTTTATTATAGTATATTGTTATTTTTTAACAATATACTATACATCCCTGATTATAAGAGAAATGCAAAGGCTGGACCTGCAGCACATGGACGTTCTCGGGCTAGGGGCTGAATCGGAGCTGTAGCTGCAGGCCTGTGCCACAGCCACAGCAATGCCATGGCTTGCCGCAACCCACTAAGTGAGGCTGGGGATTGAACACACATCTTCGTGGGCATTATGTTGGGTTCTTAACCCAATGAGCCACAAAAGGAACTCCTATAGTATATTGTTTTAATGGTTCTATTTTATTATTAGTTATGTTTCTTAATTTTGTACCGTGCCAACTTTACAAATTAAACTTTTATAAAACACAGCTGTGTACCTACAGGAAAAAACTCTGTACAGGTTTGGTACTATCTGAGGTTTTGGCCATTCCCTGGGGGTCTTGGAATTCATCCCTTATGGATGAGGGGGATTATTGTACTTCCTCAGGGAGGCTCTCTCTGTACCCCCAGACCTGTTATGTTCCCTTTTTATCTACTCTTTGCTCTCTATACTTTCCTCTGTAGCCCCTATGGGAATTGCGATTAGTTATCTGCAGAATTGTTTCTTAATTGTGTTTAATGTGTGTCTCCCTGCCAGACTGAATGTCTCAAAGGCAACGGTAAAACTTTATTGCTCACCAGTATGTCTCCAACTACACCATGCAGAATGCCTGCCAGGTTGAAATATTTGTTGAAAGGAACCGCCCCAGATACTTAAGCCAAATCATAAATAAATAACATTGGACTGACAGATACTCACATTAAGATAAATATTAGAAGTTTACATAGGGACAAAGTAGAAAGTAACGATAGGGGGTGGCTTCCAGTAAGATTGAGAGAGAACTTGGAACTTAAACATCTGGGGTTTGGAGTCAAGGTCACCGAAGTATTAAGTATGCTAGAGCCATCTATTATCCAGTCTTTTTTTTTTTCTTGTTTTATTTAATTTTTTTTCTGCTGTACAGCATGGGGACCAAGTTCCTCTTACATGTATACATTTTCCCCCCACCCTTTGTTCTGTTGCAATATAAGTATCAAGACACAATTCTCAATGCTACTCAGCAGGATCTCATTGTAAATTCATTCCAAGTTGTATCCAATAACCCCAAGCTCCTGATCCCTCCCACTTCCTCCATCTCCCCTCTGGGGAGCCACAAGTCTATTCTCCAAGTCCATGATTTTCTTTTCTGTGGAAAGGTTCATTTGTGCCATATATTAGATTCCAGTTATAAGTGATATCATATGGTATTTGTCTTTGTCTTTCTGACTCATTTCACTCAGTTTGAGATTCTCTAGTTCCATCCATGTTGCTGCAAATGGCATTATGTTGTTCTTTTTTATGGCTGAGTAGTATTACATTGTGTATATATACCACATCGTCCTAATCCAATCCTCTGTCAATGGACAATTGGGTTGTTCCCATGTCTTGGCTATTGTGAATAGTGCTGCAATGAACATGCGGGTGCATGTGTCTCTTTTAAGTAGAGTTTTGTCTGGATATATACCCAAGAGTGGGATTGCGGGGTTATATGGTAGTTCTATGTATAGATTTCTAAGGTATCTCCATACTGTTCTCCATAGTGGCTGTACCAGCTTACATTCCCACCAACAGTGTAGGAGGGTTCCCTTTTCTCCACAGCCCCTCCAGCACTTGTTATTTGTGGATTTATTAATGATGGCCATTCTGACTGGTGTGAGGTGATATCTCATGGTAGTTTTGATTTGCATTTCTCTTATAACCAGCGATGTTGAGCATTTTTTCTTGTGTTTGTTGGCCATCTGTATATCTTCTTTGGAGAAATGTCTATTCAGGTCTTTTGCCCATTTTTCCATTGATTGATTGGCCTTTTTGCTGTTGGGTTGTATAAGTTGTTTATATATTCTAGAGATTAAGCCCTTGTCGGTTGCATCATTTGAAACTATTTTCTCCCATTCTGAAAGTTGTCTTTTTGTTTTCTTTATGGTTTCCTTTGCTGTGCAAAAGCTTTCCAGTTTGATGAGGTCCCATGGGTTTATTTTTGCTCTAATTTCGATTGCTTTGGGAGACTGACCTGAGAAAATATTCATGAGGTTGATGTCAGAGAGTGTTTTGCCTATGTTTTCTTCTAGGAGTTTGATGGTGTCCTGTCGTATATTTAAGTCTTTCAGCCATTTTGAGTTTATTTTTGTGCATGGTGTGAGGGTGTGTTCTAGTTTCATTGCTTTGCATGCAGCTGTCCAGGTTTCCCAGCAATGCTTGCTGAATAGACTTTCTTTTCCCATTTTATGTTCTTGCCTCCTTGTCAAAGATTAATTGACCATAGGTGTCAGGGTTTATTTCTGGGTTCTCTATTCTGTTCCATTGGTCTGTCTGTCTGTTTTGATACCAGTACCACACTGTTTTGATGACTGTGGCTTTGTAGTATTTCTTGAAGTCTGGAGAGTTATGCCTCCTGCTTGGTTTTTGTTTCTCAGGATTGCTTTGGCGATTCTGGGTCTTTTGTTGTTCCATATAAATGTTTGGATTGTTTCTTCTACTTCTGTGAAAATGTCATGGGTAATTTGATAGGGATTGCATTGAATCTGTAGATTGCTTTGGGTCGTATGGCCATTTTTACAATATTGATTTTCCCAATCCAGGAACATGGAATATCTTTCCATTTCTTTACATCTTCTTTGATTTCTTTGATTAAAGTTTTATAGTTCTCGGCATATAGGTCCTTTACCTCCTTGGTCAGGTGTATTCCGAGGTATTTGATTTTGTGAGGTGCAATTTTAAAAGGTATTATATTTTTGTATCCCTTTTCTAATATTTCATTGTTGGTATACAGAAATGCAACTGACTTCTGAATGTGAATCTTATATCCTGCTATGTTGCTGAATTTATGAATCAGTTCAAGTTTGGGGTTGAGTCCTTCGGGTTTTCTATGTATAGTATCATGTCATCTGCATACAGTGACAGTTTGATCTCTTCTCTTCCTATATGGATGCCTTTTATTTCTTTTGTTTGTCTAATTGCTGTGGCTAGGACTTCCAAAACTATGTTGAAGAGCAGTGGTGAGAGTGGGCATCCCTGTCTTTTCCAGATTTGAGTGAGAAGGCTTTCAGTTTTTCCCCATTGAGTATTATATTTGCTGTGGGTTTATCATAAATGGCTTTGATTATATTCAGGAATGTTCCCTCTATACCCACTTTGGCGAGGGTCTTGATCATGAATGGATGTTGGACTTTGTCAAATGCTTTTTCTGCGTCTATTGAGATGATCATATGATTTTTGACTTTTCTTTTGTTAATGTGGTGTATGATGCTGATTGATTTGCGTATGTTGAACCATCCTTGTGAACCTGGGATGAACCCTACCTGGTCATGGTGTATAATTTTTTTGATATGTTGTTGGATTCGGTTGGCTAAGATTTTTTTTGTTTGAGAATTTTTGCATCTATATTCATCAATGTTATTGGGTGATAGTTTTCTTTTTTGGTGGTATCTCTGTCTGGTTTTGGAATGAGGGTGATGGTGGCATCATAGAATGTCTTTGGGAGTATTCCTTCTTCAACCTTTTGAAAGAGTTTAAGGAGGATGGGCACCAATTCCTCTTTATATGTTTGATAAAATTCACCTGTGAAGCCATGTGGTCCTGGACTTTTATTTGTAGGGAGTGATTTTATGACCTCTTCAATTTCATTTCTAGTGATTGGTCTGTTCAGTTGGTCTGTTTCTACTTGATTCAGTTTTGGCAGGCTGTAAGATTCTAGAAAATTGTCCTTTTCTTCCAGATTGTCAAACTTGTTGCATATAGTTGTTCATAGTATTCTCTTATGGTTTTTTGTATTTCTGCTGTAATCCTGTTGTGATTTCTCCTTTTTCATTTATAATTTTGTTTATTTGGGTTCTTTCTCTCTTCTTTAGTAGTCTAGCCAGGGGTTTGTCAATTTTGTTTACCTTTTCAAAGAACCAGCTTTTGGTTTTATTAATTTTCTCTATTGTTTTTTGAATCTATTTTATTGATTTCTTCTTTGATCTTTATAATTTCCTTCCTTCTGCTGACTTTAGGTCTTTTTTGTTCTTTTTCTAATTCGTTTAGGTGGAGGGTTAAGTTGTCAATTTGAGATCTATCTTCTTTTTTGAGGAAGGCTTGTATTGCTGTGAATTTCCCTCTGAGTACTGCTTTTGCAGTGTCCCATAGAGTTTGAGAGGCTGTGTCTTCATTATCATTTGTTTCAAGGTAGTTTTTAATTTCCTTCTTGATTTCCTCATTGACCCATTGGTTTTTTAGTAGCATGTTGTTTAGTCTCCACGTAGTAGGTTTTTTCTCATTTCTTTTCCTGTGGTTGATTCCTAATTTCATGGCATTGTGGTCAGAGAAGATACTTGAAATAATTTCTATACTTTTAAATTTGTTGAGGTTAGTTTTATGTCCCAATTGTGGTCAATTCTCAAGAATGTTCCATGCGCACTTGAGAAGAATGTATATTCTGATTTTTTTGGATGTAGTGTCCTGAAGATGTCAATTAAGTCTAAATTTTCTATTGTTTCCTTTAGGATCTCTGTTGCTTTATTGGTTTTCTGTCTAAAGGATCCGTCAATTGGTGTGAGTGGGGTATTAAATTCTCCTACTATGATTGTATTCCCATCAATTTTTCCCTTTATGTCTGCTAATATTTGTTGTATGTATCAGGGTGCTCCTGTATTTGGGGCATATACATTGATGATAGTAATATCCTCTTCTTGGATGGATCCCTTAATCATTAAATAGTCCTTCTTTGTCTTTATGTCTTTTGTTTTAAAGTCTATTTTGTCTGATATGAGTATTGCAAATCCTGATTTCCTGTCATGTCTATTGGCATTAAATATTTTTCCCACCTCACTTTCAATCTATATGTGTCCTTTGTCCTAAGGCGAGTTTCTTGTAGGCAGCATATTGAAGGTTTTTGCTTTTTTATCCACTCAGCCACTCTGTGTCTTTTGATTGGAGCATTCAGTCCATTGACATTTAAGGTGATAATTGATAGATGATTATTTATTGCCATTTTAAACCTCGTGTTCCAGTTGATTCTATGGTTCTCCATTCTTCCTTTCTTTTTTTGGTTGGATGGTCTCCGATTATTTTCTGCTTGAGTTTTTTTTTTCCATTTTTTGTGAATGCAATGGTTGGTTTTGGTTTGTGGGTTCCCTGTTTTTTAAGTATGCTAACCCCTTCCTATAATTGTGTGTTTTAGCCTGATGGTCCTGTAGGCTCATACCCTTCATTACTATACTAAAATTAAGAAGAGAAACAAACAAACAAAAAATTTTTATCAAAGAGTCTATTAATTTCCTTACTTCCCTTGCCCACATTTTGTGATTTTGATGACTCTTTTTTTCTTTATAATTTTATTTTGTTTTAAACATAATCAAGAAGATCCAGTTTGAGATACTGGATCTCTACTCTTTTTGTCTTACCTATCTCAATGCCAATAAGCATGACCTATGTGATTGTGGTTATTCGCTTGGTGTACTAATGCTGAGCACTGAGGTGTGAACTAAGATGTCTGGTAAAACCTGGTTTCACTGGCTGAGCTGGACAAGGTCCTAAGAACTTCCAGGGAGACTGGAAGATATGGCCCAGGACAGTGACTCCAGTCTGAGCACAAATGACCCCAGGTGAGGTCCTACCTAACATGTGTGGGGATGGGAGCAAGGGGAAAAGAAAAGTGGAGGCACACACACATCAGATACGTCATGAAAGTTATAAATCTGCACTATGAAGATGTAGAAACTGTTGAATGGACTTTGAAGTCGAAGAAACTTTTGAACAAAATTTGTTCAGCCCTCCTATTTTGATAAAGCCACTTTCATTATGAGCGGGAAAGGCAGATTTTAGTTTGGAATGTTCAGGGTCCTCAGAGTTCTATGTTGGAAGACTGCCTCATGGTCAGATGTGGATAGTGGAGCAGAGTGGAGGTGGATGGTGACTCTTACCACATTGCAGAGATAATTTGGGATTTAAACATCTGGGGTTTGGAGTCAAGGTCGCCCAAGTATTAAATATGTTAGAATCGTCTGTTATTCAGTCTTTTTGATCGAATCAAGCAGACCCACTTTGAGATAATCTATATCTTTTGTTTCCCCTCTCTCTATGCTGATAGCATGATGTGATTCTGGTTATTTTCTTGATTTACTAAAGCTGAGCATTGAGGAGTGAATGAAAATGTCTGGTAAAACTCAGATCCTTTAAGTTTCACTGGTGAGCTCAGGGCCATTTGGGCAGGGACTTCTGGGAGTTTTTGGTTCTTTTTTTTTTTTCTTTTCTTTTTAGGGCCGCACCTGCGGCATATGGAGGTTCCCAGGCTAGGGGTCCAATCGGAGCCGTGGCCGCCAGCCTACACCACAACCACAGAAACTCAGGATCCGAGCCATGTCTTTGACCTGAACTATAGCTCATGGCAATGCCGGATCCTTAACCCACTGAACGAGGCCAGGGATCGAACCCACAACCTTATGGTTCCTAGTCAGATTTGCTTCCATTGTGCCACAATGGGAACTCTGGGTTTTGATTCTTAGCGGCTTGGCCTTGGCCTGGCACATCTTCTTTCCAGGCAAAGGGCACAATGAAGGCCAGAGTGAAGCCCTCTTAAAGCCTAAAACTCTGAGCAGAAGTCCCCCCTTCCCAGATCTAGGGGTGAAACCAAATAGCTTGGGGACACACTAATTTATACCATCTCTTATCCTGTTGGAATGTGTGGATGTCTAAAAGCTACAGCTGGGAGGGAGGAAGAAATGCCACACTGGGTGAAGGTTTTTTTTTTTCTTTTTTTTTTCCCCTTTTATGGAAAGTCTTGGTTCAAATGACTGATTCTGGAATTTGGCCCAACATCATGCTACTTGGACTGGGTCTCTCTGTTTCCTTTCAGAGGATTCCAGATCCTCAAAAGACCACCTCTACTAGCACAAAAAACATGCATATTTTACGGTGTTTATATTATAGAGATGTTAGAAGTACCAAAAGAATATGTGAAGGGAAGTAGAGTTTGGATTCGTATTTTATTCCTCATTGATTTGTCCAAGATGACATTTATGGAGTAATCCCTAGTCACATCTGATTTTTTATTTAAAATTAAGGTCTTTCACTTCAAACCGAAGGACACAGAGAATTTATAATGTTGGGGGTTAAAGAGGCTCTAATGTAAAACAGATGAAAATGGAATGGAACTAAGGAAAGGCAATTTGGAAGCCTCCCTCCCTCCCCCATCAGCAGTCCTGAGGACCTCTGCTCCAGGTTTCTCAAAGTGTGAGCTTCCACGAATTACCGGGGGCAATTGTTAAAAACGCAGATTCCTGGGCCCCATCCCTCTGGTTCAGACTCTGAAAATTGACATCTTTTGACAAGAACCTGCAGTGATTCATATGTGCTCTAAAGCTTCCAGATGCAAGAAAGCCCCCGGACTGGAGTGGGGTGCTCCAGATAATTTTAATAATTAATCTAACATTTGGGAGCCATTCAACTTCATGGCTCTCTTAAGTGATATTATCTCAGTCTGTGGTTCTCAAAGTGTGATCCTGCAATATCAGCAACACCTGGAACTTTCAGAAAAGCACATTCTTAGGCCCCACGGCAGCCCTGAATCAGAATCCAGGGCATAGCCTAGCAATCTATGTTTTAACAAGCCCTGCAGGTGATTCTGATGCTGCTAAAGTTTGAAAACTGCTGGATAAAACTCGCTCCCTAAATCACATTCCCCAACAATTCAATAACACACATTGGCATTCTCTGAGCTGCTTCTCCCAGGAACTTCAGAAGGTCCAGGTTCAAAGAAGTTAGAGTTCTCAAGGATCTGCTGGTGGCACTTTCTTTGCATCCCTGATTTCAGTACTGGAGTGATCAGGAGAATGTCAAGTTTCAGGTGGTAGAAAGAAGTCTTTCTCTGAATATAAACAAATGGTGGCTTTTATAAAGTTTTAATTTCATTCTTTGTACTTTTCAGATTTTCCAGCTGTTAAGCAATTGGGATCAGCAAGAATACAACACATACCTGGAAAATAAAAGCAATCAGCACAAAATGATTTGTAAATACAATCAGCTGAGTGTGGCATGGGCTATAAAATTATCCAAGCAGGCCAGGCGCTACCAATTTCCTGTTTTTCAAGAATCTTTGGTTGCGAGCGGCCATCATGAAGGATTTTGTGGGGTTACGATATTCCTTGCTTTTCTGCATGATTTTGGCTTTTTCTGAGCAAGAGTCAGGTACAAGAGTGACCCTGCGTTCTGTCGTTTGAAGGTGTAGTTTCTTAGAGTTTGCTGGGCCTTTTATTATATGCTATTTTGAGTAAATGACTTGCTATTTTATTTTGCTGACTTCCGTAGGAGTGTTGCTTTCTCTCTTTTGCCCTCTACCTCCTTATCCTCCCAAAGCAAGTGGTTTATGTAGTTTATTTTCATGCTTGGGATTGAGCTGCTGCTCCTTTTTTTTTTTTTTTTTTTTGCTTTTTAGGGCCGCACTCAAGGCGTGTGAAGGTTCCCAGGCTAGGGGTTGAATCGGAGCTATAGCTGCCGGCCTACACCACAGCCATAGCAATGCAGGATCTGAGTTGTGTCTTCGACCTACACCACAGCTCAGGGCAACACTGGATCCTTAACCCACTGAGTGAGGCCAGGGATCAAACCCACATCCTTGTAATCCTATGTCAGGTCCTTAACCTGCTTAGCCACAATGAGAACTCCTAGTACCTATTTTTAAAACATTTTCAATACAATTATTAAAGTTCACTTTCCATTAATTAGTTATTACAAAATTTCCAGCCATATTCCCGGTGTTGGACAATACATCCTTGAGCCTTACGCCCAGTAGTTTGTACCTCCCCTCCTCCCCTCCTGTGTTGCCCCTCCCCCCACTGGTAACCCCTGGTTGAGTCTTTGTATCTGTGAGTATGCTTCTTTTTTTGTTGTATTGACTAGTTTTGTTTTTTTAGATTCCATATATGTGATATCATACAGTATTTATTTTTTTCTGACTGGTTTCACTTCTCATAATGCCCTCCAAGTCCATCCATACCACTGTATATGGCCAACTTTGATTCTTTTCATGGCTGGGTAGTAGTCTATTGCATATATGTACCAAATCTTGATCCATTTATTTGTAGATGGACACTTAGATTGCTTCTACGTCTTGGCTATTTTAAATAGTGCTGCTATGTACATTAGGGTGCATGTATCTTTTTGAATTAGTGGCTTTTTTTGGGTAATATTTGTTGTTTTATTTGAACCCACTTCCTTTGTCCATGTGTCCTACCTGTGGCTTATATTACAGTCATTTTCTCTCACCTAAACTATATATCTTTTTCTTCCTTAAAAAAATCACTAGAGGGAGTTCCCGTCGTGGCACAGTGGTTAATGAATCTGACTAGGAACCATGAGGTTGCGGGTTTGATCCCTGGCCTTGCTCTGTGGGTTGAGGATCCGCATTGCCGTGAGCTGTGGTGTGGATCGCAGACGCAGCTTGGATCCTGTGTTGCTCTGGCATAGGTCGTTGACCACAGCTCCGATTAGACCCCTAGCCTGTGAACCTCTGTATGCCTTGGGAGCGGCTCAAGAAATGGCCAAAAAAAAAAAAAATCACTTGATAAATTTACTTTCTACCTATTACTGTTATTTCTAGTATTTCCTTATCATGAAAATGGAGTGATGGATAGTTTGATTTGTAGGAAGAATGCCTTTGGATGTCTATCTAAAAACTTCTGCAGTTTCTCCTGTGGCTCAGTGGGTTAAGATCCTGACATTGTGTCTGTGAGGTTGCAGGTTTGACCCGTGGCCTCACTCAGTGGGTTAAGGATCTGGTGTTGCTGCAAGCCGTGGCATAGGTCACCAGTGTAGCTTGGATCTGGCATTGCTGTGGCTGTGGAGTAGGCCTGCAATGCTAATTCAACCCCTAGGCTGGGAATTTCCATACGCTGCAGGTGCAGCTAGCAAAAGAAGAAAAAACAAAACCCATATGCGTCCTTAGGGTATATTCCACATGGTAGAATTGATGGGGAACCACAGGCGTGGAGAATGATCTGACTTCACAGTCAGGCTCACCAGACACAAATAGGCTTTCATCTCTCTTCATTTGGCTTCATAGAAAGCTACTGGGTGGGAAACACCACAGGGTTTGTCCTTTCCTTGGCAGATCCAGCAGCTGCTCAATTATGTGGCTTCCTTTGTCCCTTCACCCACGAGAGGTGTGATTGGCTGCTTTAGATGAGGGCCAGACGCTACGGAGAAGTTGCTGCCTTGGTGTCCCACCCACTGTTTACAGTGGGCTCCTGATGTGGACCCAAGGCCGTCACACCAGTTTGAGGCGCCCCCAATCCAGGGGCAGTCCCACACAGCACATGGAGCAGAGACCACACCCCATATGGAGCTTAACTCTGTAATTTTAAAGAAAATGGTACTTGGTGGAGGGGATGGAGATTGTCCCAAGATAAGCCTGCATGGGCCTGACTTGAGGTCAATTTTCACTCACAACTCTTATGACTTCACCTGAATGGTCCTCTTGTGTCTCTCAAGGATATATGGGGTGTGACTTTTATACGATTTTTTTCCCATAAGAAGCTATGTTCAAATTTTCTAAGTGTCCTCTAGGACAAAAATTTCTGAGTCGCCCTCTTTTGGATTCTTTGAACAGTGTCCACAGGATGTACTACCTCTACCTTCCAGGCTGTGGTTCCACCGACTCTGCTTGGTCACGATCACTTCTTACATTCTGATGAAGTGTCTCTGGGAACTGGCTGTCCTGTAACTAACATAACTGAGAAGGGGTATGAGTTTAATTATCTTGTCACCGAGTGTGGGATTCAGAAAGAGGTAAGAAGAACTGACCATTTCAAAATAACAAACTAACCCCCCCCGCCCCCTGCCGATTAACCTTGCTGTGGCCACTGTGCTTAAGTCAGTGCAAGGCCAAAGATCTCATTTTTATGACACTTGGGTTTGGTACTTTTAGGATGGAAAGACCAATGCGACCCAGGAATTGGCCTTGAAGAGCTCACGGCCCATTAGGAGACAGTGCAGTGCCATATATTTTATTATGACTTTTCAAGCACTCATAAATCTTTGGTCCTTAGATCTCCTAGAAACACCAAAAAAAAAAAAAGTATCATTTCCAGTTTTCATGGTAATACCTGAGCCTAAAAATGCTGGCAGTTTACCACAGGTCATGGAGCTCTCCAGCAGAAGAAGGACTGAAATTTAGATATTGGTAACTAGAGATTTACATTCTTTTGAAGAAGGCAATGGGAAATTGTGGATCATAATATATTTTAGAGATAGAAAACACTGGGAGGATTCAGAGGATGGAAAGATTAGAGAAAGTTGGATTAGAGGTGAATTTGCTGGTACCTTGTTGGTAATTTTTACATCTCCATGAATGAGTTTGGTCTATAATTGCCCTTTCTAATATGCTTTATCATGTTTTGGAGTAGTTTGAGTAAGATTTTTTGGTATTTATTTTTCTTTTTGGTTATCTAACTAGAATGAAGTTGAGTCCTAGTTGTTTTAATACAACTGTGGAGTGGGAAGAGAGCTAGGGAATGAATCCAGGTTTCCTGACAAGAACTTTCAAATGACTCAACGCTGACCGTTGGTGGAGGATGAAAAAGTGGGCTCTGCATTTTAACATGCAGTGGTTTTACACCGTGAACTCGTGAGAAATATTGAGTGGAGAATAACTCCATGATCTATTGAGGGCATGTGTGTGTGTGTGCCTGTTATACAAACAGTTCTAGTTTCCTTCCATATACTTTCACATCCACAAAACATATTGATTCAACTTCTTTTTTGGAAGTTTGCATATTTCTATTTTTTTTTGTTTATGAACCTTTCCCATATTTCAAAGCATGACGTAAGAGAGAAAGCTAAAAACCTAAAAGGGGTAGTAGCCTGATTTTACGAAGTTTATACTGATTTTATGAAGTTTACACAGTTAAGATGCTAAGAGAGATGCATGGAGATCAACTACAATGTTATTATGGGGACGACAAACCATGAAATGGAAAAAAAAAAAAGCCCATCCTAACTACAGATTTCTTTAAAGGCTCTTTTCCTAGGGCATGAAAACTATATTTAAAGTGTTCACAGCATTTCAAGACCCTTTTGAAATTATGCTTCCAAGTATAGACTGGTATGTGTGGAATAACTTGGTTTAACAGTTTTGAAATTTTTCAGATTTCCAAAGTACAAACATACAAAAACAATGCTGATATTCCTTATTTTTAAATTTCTATTTCTCAATGAATTTGTTACATTTATAGTTGTACAATGATCATCACAATCCAATTTTATAAGATTTCCATCCCACAACCCCAGTGAACCTCCCCCTTCCCTGAACTGTCTCCTTTGGAAACCATAAGTTTTTCAAAGTCTGTGAGTCAGTATCTGTTCTGCAAAGAAGTTTGTTCTGACCTTTTTTCAGATTCCACATGTCATTGAAAGCATTTGATGTTGGTGTCTGATTGTATGACTGACTTCACTTAGCATGATAATTTCTAGGTCCATCCATGTTGCTAAAAATGTCAGTATTTTGTTCCTTTTAATAGCTGAGTGATATTCCATTGTGTATATGTACCACATCTTCTTGATCTACTCCTGTCGATGGACATTTAGGTTGTTTCCATGTCTTGGCTATTGCAAATAGTGCTGCAATGAACACTGGAAGACATGTGTCTTTTCCAGTCATGATTTTCTCTGGATAGAGGCGCAGGAGTGGGATTGCTGGATCAAATGGTAGTTCTATGTTTAGTTTTCTGAGGAATCTCCATACTGTTTTCCACAGTGGCTGCACCAATTTACATTCCCACCAACAGTGTACTAGGGTTCCTTTTTCTCCACACCCTCTCCAGTACTTCTTGTTTGTAGGCTTTGTGATGATGGCCATTCTGGCTGGTGTAAGGTGGTACCTCATAGTGGTTGTGATTTGCATTTCTCTAATGATGAGTGATGCTGAACATCTTGTATTTTTGGCCATCTGTGTGTCTTGTTTGGAGAATTGTCTGTTTAGATCTTCTGCCCATTTTTTGATGGGGTTGTTTGTTTTTTTTTGGTATGGAGCTGCAGAAGTTGTTTATAAATTTTGGAGTTTAATCCCTTGTCAGTTGCTTCACTTGCAAATATTATTTCCCATTCTGTGGGTTGTCTTTTCGTTTTGTTTAGGGTTTCCTTTGCTGTGCAGAAACTTGTTTGATTAGGTCTCGTTTGTTTTTGTTTTCAGTGTCATTACTCTAGAAGGTGGATCCGAGAAGATGTTGCTGTCATTTATGTCAGAGTGTTTGGCCTATGTTTTCGTTTAAGAGTTTTAGAGTGTCTGGTCTTATATCTAGGTCTTTAATCCCTTTTGAGTTTATCTTTGTGTATGGTGTTAGGACATGTTCTAACTTCCTTATTTTCCATGTGGCTGTCCAGTTTTCCCAGCACCACTTACTGAATAGGCTGTCTTCTCCATTATATATTCTTGCCTCCTTTGTCATAGATGAGTTGGCTCTAGGTGTGTGGGTTTAATTCTGGGCTTTGTGTCCTGTTCCACTGATGTATATTTCTGTCTTTGTGCCGGTACCATATGTATGAAGTCCGGGAGCCTGATTCCTCCAGCTCCATTTTTCTTTTTCAGGAAATTTTTGGATATTCTGGGTCTTTTGTACTTCCAAACAAACTTTAAAATATTTTGTTCAAGTTCTGTGAAAAATGTCCTTGGTAATTTGGTATGGATTGCGTTGAATCTGTACATTGCCTTGGGTAGTATAATCATTTTGATAATATTAACTCTTCCAATCCACAAGCATGGTATATCTATCCATCTATTTCTGTCATCTTTGATTTCTTTCATCAGTGTCTTATAGTTTTCAGAGTACAGGTCTTTGTCTTTTTAGGTAGGTTCACTCCTAGGTATTTTATTCCTTTGGATGTGATGGTAAAAGGGATTGCTTCCCTAATTTCTCTTTCTGATATTTCATTGTTAGTGTATAGAAATGCTGTCGATTTCTGTGTATTAATTTTGTATCCTGTGGCTTTGCCAAATTCATGGATGAGCTCTAACAGTTTTCTGGTAGAGTCTTTAGGATTCTCTCGGTATAGTATCATGTCCTCTGCAAAGAGTGATTGTTTTACTTCTTCCTTTCCAATTTGGATTCCTTTTATCTCTCTTCCTTCTCTGATTGCTATGGCTAGGACTTCCAAAACTATGTTGAAGAGTAGTGGCAAGAGCGGACATCCCTGTCTTGTTCCTGATCTCAGTAGGAATTCTTTCAGCTTTTCACCGTTGAGAATGATGTTGGCTGTGGGTTTGTCATATATGGCCTTTATTATGTTGAGGTAGGTTCCCTCTATGCCCACTTTCTGAAGGGTTTTTCTCAGAAATGGGTGTTGGATTTTGTCAAAGGCTTTTTCCACGTTTATTGAGAGGATCATATGGTTCTCAATTTTTTTAGTTTGTTAATGTGGTGTATCACACTGATGGATTTGCAGATACTGAAGAACCCTTGCATCCCTGGGATAAATCCCACTTGATCATAATGTACAGTCCTTTTGATGTATTGTTGGATGCAGTTTGCTAGTATTTTGTTGAGGATTTTTGCAGCTATCTTGATCAGTGAAATTAGCCTGTAGTTTTCTTTTTTTGTGGTGTCTTTGTCTGGTTTTGGTATCAGGGTGATGGTGGCCTTATGGAATGAGTTTGGGAGTATCCCTTCCTCTGCATTTTTTTGAAATCGTTTCAGAAGGAGAGGTGTTAGCTCTTCTCTAAATGTTTGATAGAATTTGCCTATGAAGCCATCTGGTCCTGGACTTTTGTTCATTGGAAGTTTTTTAATCACAGTTTCAATGTCAGTTCTTGTGAGGGGTCCATTCATCTCTTCTATTTCATCTTGGTTTAGTCTTGGAAGAATGTACTTTTCTAAGAATTTGTCCATTTCTTCTAGGTTTTCCATTTTATTGGCATATAGTTGCATATAGTAGTCTCTTGTGATCCATTGTATTTCTGTGATGTCTGTTGTTACTTCTTTTTTCATTTCTAATTTTATTGATTTGAGTCCTCTTTTTTGCTTGATAAGTCTGGCTAAGGGTTTATCAATTTTGTTGATCTTTTCAAAGAACCAGCTTTTCATTTCATTGATGTTTTCTATGATTTTCTTTGTTTCTGTTTCATTGACTTCTGCTCTGATCTTTATGATTTCATTCCATCTACTAACTTTTGGTCTTGTCTATTGTCTCTTGAGCTGCTTTAGATGTGCAGTTAGCTTGTTTATTTGAGCTTTTTCTTGTTTCCTGAGATGGGCTTGGATTGCTAGAAACTTTCTTCTTAGAATGGGTTTTGCTGCATCCCATAGGCTTTGGAGTGTGGTATCTTTGTTGTCATTTGCTTCTAGGTATTTTTTAATTTCCTCTTTTATTTCTTCAGTGATCCCTTGGTTGTTTAGTAGCATGTTGTTCAGTCTCCATGTGTTTGTGTTTTTTGCTGTTTTTTTTCTTGTTGTTGATTTCCAGTTGTATAGTGTTGTAGTCAGAAATATGTTTGATATGATTTCAATTTTCTTCAAGTTACCAAGGTTGGATTTGGAACCCAGGATGTGATCAATCTTAGAGAATATTCCATGTGCACTTGAGAAGAATGTGTATTCTGTTGCTTTTGGATGGAATGTCCTATCAATATCTATGAAGTCCATCTGGTCTAGTGCTTCACTCAGGGGCTGTGTTTCCTTATTGATTTTCTGTGTGGATGATCTGTCCATTGCTGTAAGTGGGGTGTTAAAGTCCCCCACTCTGATTGTGTTATTGTGGATTTGTCCTTTTAAGGTTGTTAGCAGTTGCCCCATATACTGTGGTGAACCTATGTTTGGTGTGTAGATATTTAAAATTGTTATATCTTCTTCTTGGATTGATCCTTTGATCATTATGTAGTGACCTTCTTTGTCCCTTAAGATGTTCTTCATCTTAAAGTCTATTTTGCCTGATATGACTATTGCTAGTCCAGCTTCTTTTGATCCCCATTTGCATGAAATATTTTCTTCCATCCTCACTTTCAATTTGTATGTGTCCCTAGAAGTGAAGTGGGTCTCTTGAAGTCAGCATATATATGGATCTTGTTTTTGTATCCATTCAGCCAGTGTATGTCTTTTGGTTGGGGCATTTAGTCCATTGACATTTAAGGTAATTATTGATATGTATGTTCTTATTGCCATGTTATTAATTGCTTTGGATTTGTTTTTGTTGCTCTTTTTTTCTTCCCTTCCCTTCTCTTGTTCTCTCCTCTTGTGGTTTGATGGCTATCTTTAGTATTGTATTTGAGTTTATTTTTCTTAATTGTGTATCAATTGTAGATTTTTGGCTTGCAGTTATTCTGAAGTTTTGATATGAGTCAAAGTGATATATATATTTGATATATGTGAGATTGTTTTAAGTTGTTGCTCTCTTAATTACAGGTTCATCTCCAGTGTCCTGCATTTGTACCTACCTCTTCTCATGATTTCTGATTTTTGTGGCATAATTGTGCATGGATGATTTCGTATCTTTACTGTATATATACTTTTACTGGTGAGCCTTGTCATTTGTGGTATTTTTGTTTCTTGTTGTGGTCTTTTCTGCCTAGAGAAGTTCCTTTAGTATGTGTTGTAAGGCTGGTTTAGTGTTACTGAATTCTCTTGGCTTTTGCTTATCTGTGAAGGTATTGCTTTCTCCTTCAAATGTGAATGAGAGCTTTGCTGGGTAAAGTAATCTTTGTTGGAGGTTTTTTCCTTTCTTCATGTTAAGTATATGATGCCACTCCCTTCTGGCCTGCAGAGTTTCTGCTGAAAAATCTTCAGATAACCTTATCAGGGTTCCCTTGTATGTTACTTGTTTCTTTTCCCTAGCTGTTTTCAGTATTTTCTCTTTGTCTTTAATTTTGGTCTGTTTGATTAATGTGTCTCAGTGTATTCCTCCTTGGATTTATTTTATATGGTACTTGATGCACTTCCTGGATTTGAGTGAGGGGTTCCTTTCCCATGTTGGGCAAGTTTTTGGCTATTATCTCTTCGAATATTGTTTCTTTCCCCTTCTCTCTCTCTTCTCCTTCTGGTACCCCTATAATACGGATGTTGGTGTGTTCAATATTGTCCCAGAGTTCTCTGAGACTCTCTCCATTTGTTTTCAATCTTTTTTTTCTTTTCTGTTCCACATCTATAATTTCCACTAATCTGTCCTCCACCTCACTTATTCGTTTTTCTGCCTCCTGTATTCTGCTGTTAGCTGCTTCTAGGGAATTTTTTTACTTCGGTTATTGAATTTTGCATCTCTTCTTGTTTCAGTTTTATATCTCTATCTCTTTGCTCAGTGTTTCCTGTGAGTTATCCATCTTTGCCTCCAGTTTATTTCCAATGTTTTGCATCATCTTCAGCATCAACAGTCTAAAGTCTTTTTCCTGGAGGCTGAGAATCTCCTGATCACTCAGCCGATTTTTCTGGGTTTTTTCCTTTCTCCCTCATCTGAGTTAGAGTTCTCTGTCTTTTCACTTTTATAGGTTTTTGGTGTGGTGACCTTTTTATAGATAATGGAGTTGTAGCCTCTCTTACTTCTGGTGTCTGCCCCCCTTTTGGCTGAAGTTGGTACAGAAGCTTGCTTTGGGTTTCCCGATGGGAGAGACTGATGCCTGCCCACTGGTAAGTGGAGCTGATTCTAATCCCTCTGGTGGCTGGGGCTTAGTCTCTGGATGGGATTAGAGGCAGCTGTGTGCCCTAGGGGTCTTTAGGTAGTCTGTTTACTGAGGTGTGGGGCTGTGATCCCACCTGGGTTGTTTGGCCTGGAGTTTCTCAGTGCTGATGGGTGGGGCCAGTTTTTCTCAAAAAGTCCACCTCCAGAGAAAGGCACACTGCTAAAGATTCCCAAGAGCTTCGCTTCCAGTGTCCTTTCCTCACAACAAACCACATTCACCCCTGTTTTCCCAGGAAGTCCTCCAAGAACTGCAGTCAGGTTTGACCCAGATTGCTATGGAGACTTTGCTTTGCCCTGGGACCTAGTGCACGTGAAAGTCTGTGTGTGCCTTTTACGAATGGGGTCTCTGTTTCCCCCAGTCCCATGGAGCTCCTGTGCACAAGCTCCACTGACCTTCAAAGCCAGATGCTCCAGGTGCTCTTTCTCCCAGTGCCAGATCCCCACATGTGAGAGTTTGCTATGGGGCTCAGAACTCTCACTCCTGTAGGTGAGCCTCTGTGAGCCAGTTACTTTCCAGTCTGTGGGGCTTCCCTCCTGGGAGATATGGGGTTGATTATATCGCGTATTCGCCCCTCCTACCTCTTAATGTGTTCTCCTCTGTTTTCTGGAGTAGGATATCTTTTTTGAAGTTTTCCGGTCCATTTGGTTGAAGATTGCTCAGCCTTTAGTTGTGAATTGTGTTGATTTTAGGAGAGAAGCTGAGCTCCAGTCCTTCTATTCCTCCATCTTAATCCCATCTCCAATGCTGATATTCTTATGAGTACTTTGGTTTAACATTTTATCAAATCAGGCTCTTTTTTTGAGTTTTATGACACAAAGGATCTCACCCTTAATGGTTTCATTTCTCTCAGATTTATATTTATTGTGAAGATATTTCCATTAAAGGGTAGCATCCAGAATTTATTTATCTTTAAAAACAAAAGGTAGCTCTTTATCACTTGGTTTAACTAAGAGTCATGGAACAGGGAGGGATTTTTAAAAATTTTCTAAGTGTGCAATATAGTGGTTTTAGTATATTTACAAAATTGTGCTATCATCATCACTATGTAATTCCAGAATATTTTTTTCACCCCTAAAAAGCACCTCATACTCTTTCGCAGTAACTCAGTCTCCCCTACCCCAGCTCTAATCTAATTTCTCTTTCTATAGATTTGAATATTCTTGACATTTCGTATAAATGGAATCATGTAATATGCTATCCTTGTGACTGAATTCTTTCACTTAGCATGTTTTCAAAGTTTATATTATAGCATGTATCAATCCTTTATTCCTTTTTATGGCTGAATGATCTTTCATTGAACAGATACACCACATTTGAGTTGTTTCTTTTTGGCTATTATGAGCAGTGCTGTTATGAACTTTTGTGTACAAGATCTTGGGTAAATATATAGAAGTAAAATTTCTGGTTTATACAGTAACACTATTTAAAATTCTTAGGAACTGTCAGACTGTTTCCTAAAGTGCATTTTACATGCATTGTGTGAGGTTTCAATTTCTCCCATCCTTTGCCAATACTTTTTTTTTTGTCTTTTTGATTCTGGTAATCTTAATGGGTGTGAAATTGTATCTCAGTATAGTTTTGATTTACATTTCCCTAATGACTAATGATATTGAATATTTTTATGCACTTACTGGATGAATTTCTTTTTAAAATTTTTTATTAAGGTATGGACATTAACTTATTAATTTCAGGTGTATAACATGATGATTCTATATATGTGTGTATATATATATATATATAATTACAAAATGATCACCACCGTAAGTCTAGTTACCTTGCATCACCACACATTGCTACAAAATTTCATTTTCTTGTGATAGAACTTTCAAGATATATTTAAAAGTATGCTTAAAATATTAAATACATTATTAACTACAGTCACTATGCTGTACATTACATCCTCATGACTTGTAAAAACTTTCATTTATAAAACTAACTTTTTTTTTGATGGAATTCTTTTTTTTTTCTTTTTAGGGTCACACCGTCAGCATATGGAGGTTCCCAGGCCTAGGGGTCTAATTGGAGCTACAGCTGCTGGCCTACACCACAGCCACAGTAATGCAGGATCTGAGCCGTGTCTGTGACCTATACCACAGCTCATGGCAATGCAGGCTCCTTAACCCACTGAGCAAGGCCAGGGATTGAACCCTCAACCACATGGTTCCTAGTTGGATTCATTTCCACTGGGAAATCTGGAAGTTTTTACTTTTTGACCTTCATTTTGCCCACCCCCAACCTATGCCTCTGGAAACTACCAATCAGACCAACCACCAATAAGACCAGGCTGTTCACTGTATCTATGGTTTGTTTATTCATTTGTCTTTTTGTTTTTAGATTCTGTATATAAGTGAGATCATGCTGTATTTGTCTCTTCTCTGACTTATTTCATTTAGCATAATGTCCTCAAGGCCCACCTGTGGTGTTGCAAATGGCAAGATTTTATTTTTATGCCTGAATAATATTCGTGTGTGTGTGTGTATTTTCTTTATCCATTTGTTCCTCTGTAGACACTTAGGTTGTTTCCATGTCTTGGCTATTATAAACAGTGCTGTAGTGAACCTGGGGGTGCAGATATCTCTTTGAATTAGTGTTTTCACTTTTTTCATATAAATATCCAGAAGTAGAATTTGCTGGATCATATGGTAATTCTATTTTTATTTTTATATTTTGAAGGGCCCTCCATACTGTTTTCCATAGTGGTTGCACCAATTTGCACTCCCACCATCAGTGCACAAGTGTCCCCTTTTCTTCACATCCTCTCTGACACGTAGTATTTCTTGTCTTTTCGATGTTAGCCATTTATCAGGTGTGAGGTGATATCTCACTATGGTTTTGATTTGCATTTCCTTGATGATTAGGGATATTGAGCTTTTTTTCATGGACCTGTTGGCCATCTGCATGTCTTCTTTGGAAAAATGTCTATTCAGACTTTCTGCCCATTTTTAAATTGGATTGTTTTTTCTTTTTGTATGGGTTCTTTGCATATTTTGGATATTAACTCCCTATCAGATATATTATTTGTAGATATTTTCCCCTATTCAGTAGTTTGCTCTCTAATTTTATTGATGACTTCCTTCGATGTGCAGAAGCTTTAGTTTAACACAGGCTATTTTATTTTTACTTTTGTTGCCTCTGCTTTTGGAGTCAAATACAGTAAACATTGCCAAGACAAATCTCAAAACATTGCCTATGTTTTCTTCTAGGACTTCCGTGATTTCAGGTCTTAACATTCAAATCTTTGATATATTTTTGAGTTAATTTTTTTATATGGTGTAAGATAGTGGTCCAGATGCGTTCTGGTACATGTGGCTGTCCAGTTTTCCCAACACCATTTATTGAAGAAACTCTCCTTTTCCTATTGTATATTCTTGGCTGCTTTGTCATAAATTAATTGATCATATATATAATGGCTTATTTCTGGGCTCTTTCTGTTCTGTTTTATTAGCTATGCATCACTTTGCTAGTATTTTATTAAGGAATTTCGTGTCTACAGTTGTAAGGTATATAGGTCTGTGGTTCTTTTTGCGATGCCTCTGGTTTTTGTATCAGGGTAATACTGGCCTCATAGAATGAGTTGAGTAGTTTTGTTCTATTTTATTTCTTGGAAGAGTTTGAGACTTTGCTACTACTTTTTTAAATGTTTGGTGGAATTCACCAGTGAAGCCATGTAGGCTTGGGCTTTTCTTTGTGAGCAGTGTTTAAATATTAATTCAGTAAATCTCCTTACTTACTGTAAGTCTACTCAGATTGACTGCATCCTGAGTCAAGTCAGATTAAGGCCAGTTTTTCAGGAAAACTTCCAGATAGCTCAAATAATGATACGTCTTGGGGATGAGGCTTGTAGGCAGTCACAGACTTTTCTGTTTGGGTCCTGCTAGGCTGTTGGTTTTCATGGCTACCACAGAACTGGGAGATGTGAGTTGGCATACAGAATGTCACAAAGCTCATTGTTCTTACTGAGATTCTACCAGTAGTCTTGAATACATGCTCCTTGGATGGGTGCAAGCCTTAGGTTAATTTCTACAATTTTGAAAAACTTAAATTTGGTAGTTTCTGCCAGTTTTCTTTTTGCCTTCAGTGTTTTTAGAGAAGCGAATTTTTGTTTTTGTTTTTTAATTGAAGTATAATTGACTTACAATGTTGTGTTCGTTTCTGGTATACAGCAAAGTGAGTATATGTAACTGAATATATATATATTCATTCTGAATATATTTTTCAGATTATTTTCCATTACTGTTCATTACAAGATACTGCATATAGTTCCCTGTGTTACAGAGTAGGACCTTGTTGTTTATCTATTTTGTATATAATAGTTTGTATCTGCTAATCCCAAACTCCTCATTTATCCCCCTCCCCACCTTTTCCCCTCTGGTAATCATAAATTTGTTTTCTATGTCTGTGAGTCTCGTTCTGTTTTGGAAATAAGTCCAATTGTATCATTTTTTAGATTCCACACATAAGTGATATTTGTCTTTCTCTGACTTCATTTTGTATGATAGTCTCTAGTCCATCCATGTTGCTGCAAATGGAATTTTTTCATGCCTTTTGAGGGCTAGCATTCCTTTGTATATATGCACCAAATTTTCTTTATCCATTCAACTGTCAGTGGACATTCAAGTTGCTTCCATGTTTTGCTATTGTAAATAGTGCTGCAGTGAATGTTGGGGTGCATTTATCTTTTCAAATTAGAGTTTTCCCTGGATATATGCTCAGGAGTGGGATTGCTGGATCACTTGGTAACTGTTTTTAGAAGGAACCTCTCTACTGTTCTCTGTGGTGGCTGCACAAATTTACATTCCCACCAGCAGTGTAAGAGGGCTCCCTTTTGGAGAAATGAACTTTTGGTGATCTTTACTCTGTCTACTGGAAGTTACTATTGAATACATTTTTAATTAAAGAGAAGTAAAGAGCACACAGTGTCTATTTTTTTTTTTTTAGGGCCCCACCAGTGTGCAGCATGTGGAATTTCCTAGGCTAGGAGTTGAATTGAAGCTGTAGCTGCTGGCCTACGCCATAGCCACACCCGATCTGAGCTGTGTCTGCAACCTACACCACAACTCATGGCAATGCCAGATCCTTAACCTACTGAGTGAGGCCAGGGATCGAACCTGCAACCTCATAGTTCCTAGTCAGATTGATTTTCTTGCTGCGCCATGACAGGAACTCCCATAACTGATATACTTTTGACTAAAATAACAGTTCATGGAGTTCCCATCTTGGCACAGCAGAAGTGAATCTGACCAGGAAGCATGAGGTTGTGGGTTTGATCCCTGGTCTCACTCAGTGGGTTAGGGATCTGGCGTTGCAGGTCACAGACGGGGCTTGGATCTCGAGTTGCTGTGGCTGTGGTAATAGGCTGGCAGCTACAGCTCTGATTCGACCCCTGACCTGGGAACCTCCATATGCTGTGTGGCCCTAAAAAAAAAATTTAAAAAAATACAGTTCAATAGCAACATATTATTGAGTGTTATATTTCTATCAAATGTCCTTGAAACTATTTTATTAACATGTGAATATTGTATAAATTAAGGGTCGAAAAATATTAATGCAGTATGACATTTAAACATGTGTAATAGCAAAAACTTAGGACATAAATGGGTTTGTAAAAGTTGTTCCTATGTTAGGATTATGGAAATTTTCACATAGTGTTTTTGAATGTCCCCACAATAAGCCTGTATTCAGACAATGCAAACCTCCAGTTATGGTTTTAAATAAAAGTGCCTCTCTAATTTTTCTGGCAACCTGGGACCTAGCCCTGTGGTAATGTCAAAAGGCCAAATCCCAGAATAAATGCATTAAGTAGAAGTAACTGCTTCTCACCTGGCCATTTGTGATTTCAATTTCATGACTTCAGTTTCTACCAGTGCAAACTAGTTGCATGCAGTTGGCATTTTCTTAGTGGTCTCTCTTGGAAACATTCTCTTCAGGCTCCATGGGGAGAGACTTTAGTATAAAGATCTTACAACTGATCCATTTCTTGCATTTCATTAAAACTCCTGTGCAAGATGGTCTATTTCAATTAAAAAAATTTTTTTATCCCATTAGGTTTTTGCCAATGGAGTGATTTTTTATTCAATTCTCTATTATAACATAGTGCACAAAGGAATCACTGGAAAAGCTCTTTTAAGGTGTATTGTTTTCAGGTGAGTGTGATGAGCCAGCTGGTTCCCAGTTTACTTTCTATGAACTACTTGTTAAAAGTAAAATGTTTTAGAGTTCCCTGGTGGCTCAGTGGGTTAAGGATCTGGCATTGTCTCTGCAGCAGCTCAGGTCACTGCCATGGTGTGGGTTTGATCCCTGGCCCAGGAAATTCCATGTGCCATGGGTGTGGGCCAGAAAAAAAAAAAAGGTAATATGTTTGGAAAGTGAAACTCAGTTTGGTTTAGGACCTGCAATGATTGGCATGCCCAGTCCCTCAGTCCATGGAGATGCTTATCCACATCATCTGGTCATTGCTGATGGTCTGCTTGGATGTCCTTGGAGGGCCGTCACCATTCCTGTGTGCCACTCCCCTTGATTCTGTTCACTTGGGCCTTTGCTGACCCCATCAGGGCTCTAGGAGTTTACAAAGTTCCCCCCACCTCTAAGATTGAGTGGGGTTCGAAAGCCTGGCTCTGTTGCCCAATTCAAGGATAAACTATGAGGAAGGAGTTGACTTTAAAGCTCTCTGGCAGGTTCTGCTGAGGCTTGGACTTTGACTGGTGAGCTTCACCTTCTTCTGCTTCCCCTGTTGCCTTACTGGGAATCCTCCTATAATAACCCCCCAAATATGCATCTCCTTGTTAGATTCTGCTTTGGGGGAAACCCTACCAAGAGAGTAAAATGGGGTCATGGAATTCAAACTTTGATGGGGTCAAGATCGTTAGGTATTGTTAGGAGATGGCAAGTCAGGACCTAAACACACCTTCTCACACACATACCAAAGATCAGGAGATGCTTGAAAAATAGGAAAGGTAGCAAAAGCATGCAGTGTCCACTCTTTAAAGTCAAACATTAAAAAAAAAAATCCTGACAAGTTGTGTATGATTCTTCTGCACAAGACCTCATTTTAAATTATTTTATTTAAAAAATTTAAATTAATGTATAGTTGATTTACAATGTTGTATCAATTTCTGCTGTACAGTAAAGTGACCCAGTCATACATATTTATACAGTATTTTTCTCATATTGTCTTCCATCATGCTCTATCCCAAGAGATTGGATATAGTCCCTGTGCCGTACAGCAGGACCTCCTTGTTTATCCATTGTAAATGGAATAGTTTGCATCTACTAACCCCAAACTCCCAGTCCTTCCCACTCCCTCCCCACTCCTTGGCAACCACAAGTCTGATCTATCTGTTTCTGTTTTGTAGATAGGTTCATTTGTGCCATATTTTAGATTCCACATATGAGTGATATCATACGGTATTTGTCTTTCTGACTTACTTTCACTTCGTCTGAGAATCTCTAGTTGCATCTATGCTGCAAATGGCATTATTTTGTTCTTTTTTTTTTTTTTTTGGTCTTTTTGTCTTTTCTAGGGCCACACTTGCAGCGTATGGAGGTTCCCAGGAGAGGGGTCTAATTGGAGCTGTAGCCGCTGGCCTACGGCACAGCCACAGCAACTTGGGTTCCAAACTGCGTCTGCAACCTGCACCACAGCTCATGGCAATGCCGGATCCTTAACCTACTGAGCAAGGCCAGGGATCGAACCTGAAACCTCATGGTTCCTAGTCAGATTCGTTAACCACTGAGCTACAACGGGAACTCCTATTTTGTTCTTTTTTATGTATATATGTACCACATCCTCTTAATCCACTCATCTGCTGATGGACATTCAGGTTGTTTCCCTTGGCTATTGTGAATATTAGGCAATGAACATGGGGTGCAGGTACCTTTCTGAATTATAGTTTTGTTTGGATATATGCCCAGGAGTAGAATTGCTGGATCGTATGGGAGTTCCATATTTAGTTTTTTAAAATTTTGGTAATGTACTTAAATCCTGTACACCTGAATGGGAATAATTGGATTGAAAAATATTTTTAAAAAAAATTAGGGGCCTTGTTTAATATAGATACCATGACTCTATGGTTTTTGGGAAAATGTTCTAAACATTTTTATACTTTAAGGGTCAATGACACAACATTGTAAACATTGTGAATCAACTATTTTAATAAAAAATTTTAGAAAACACATTTGGTAGCAAATAATTTTAAGTCATCATATTTGGTTTAGAGACTAAATATATCATGGTATAAAAATAGATCCTGCTTGGTTATAAGAAAAGGATCAATGAAATTACACTTTTATTCTAGCATTTTATTAATGGAAAATGTAACCTATCTAGGACTCTTGCTTTATGCTAATGAGAGTTGTTTTTGGATAACTTCTTCACAAGGCTATCGGCTAACATTCTCTGTATTAGGGAAAAGCTCCAATGATACGTCATTGGGAGGGAGGGAGAAGGGGAATTCCTAATAGTGTTATTGTCAAAATTTCATTCTTTTTTATGGCTAATATTCTGTCATGTGTATATGTGTGTGTGCGTGTGTGTATACTTTTTTCATTTTTTAAGTTTTATTGACGTAGAGTTGACTTACAATACTGTTATTTCTGCTGTACAACAAAGTGATTCAGTTACACAAATACACAGATCCATTCTTTTTCAGATTTTTTTCTCATATAGGCAATCATAGGACATTGGGTGGAGCTCTCTCTGTTACACAGCAGTGTGCCACATCTTCTTTATCAATTTATCTGTTGAGAGTGGACTCCTAAAAAATAAAACATAACAAAACAGAAACAGGCTCACAGATAGCAGAACAAACTAGTGGATACTACAGGGGAGAAGGGTGGGGGAGGGTAAAATAGGTAAAGAAGATTAAGAGGTACAAACTTCTAGGTATAAAATAAGTTATAAGGATGTAATTTGCAGCACAGGAATATTTTATAACTTTGGAGTGCAATCTGTAAAAATATGCAGTTCTTTATAGGTTGATTTTGTTCACTCAAAGCTAACATGCCGTTGTAAGTCAACTATACCTTAATAAAATTTTTAAAAGATCAAGTAGGGGCAGCCTGGTGGTGGTGGTGGTCGTGGTGGTGGTGAAGCTGCGGCTGGTTGAAGTAGGGTAAATGGGAATGAGTAGAGCCAACACGAGATTCAATGGTTTACTTTTAAACTTAACCTGACATGAAGATTTTCTCTTCTTTAAAACTTGTAGCTCATCATTTTCGGACAGCATTCCAAGCACTACCAACAACAATCTAACAAAGTTCAAAAATGGCATTCCTTCTTCCAAGTCTCGTTCTTCCTGGAGCTTAACCAACCCTTGCCTGCTTGGCTTGCCTTGGATTCCATACTTCCAAAACCCCTCGGTGAGGATCCTGAGAGCAGGCAGCACATGCTGGGGTTGGTAGGAGGGAAGAAAAAGCTCAAAACTCTGCTAATGAGTGCTTTTGTTTTAAATAGTGTTGATGTGATGTCTTACGTTACTTACAGCCACGTATGGAAAACACTATCTCCATGGGTCTAGATATGTTCTGGTGTTATTGATAAGTATCCATTCATCCCAGTTATGTCAGATGAACTATTCCCCAGTCTAATTTAAATATAATCTGATGATCAAACTGTTCACTTTAAACAGTACTCAGTTGCTGGGATAAAAGTTGTCAAGTGTCTCAATCTCTTGACCCCTGGCAGATGATAGATGCTCAATATTCAGTGGTCAAAGGCTTAACTCAATGTATTTTCTGTACCAAGTGGCTCAGCAGCTACCCTGCAACTGTTAACTCCCTGTCTTTTTCTTCTGCAGGTAAAGCCACCCCATCAGTCACTTCTACTTAAAATGCCTCATCCTTGTGATTCATAAGAGTGCCCCCATGGCTATGTTCTAGATTATTCTATAGCAATCTTGATAACTATTGTGATAGCAATCTTAAATTTAATTTTAAATCCAGTCATCCTAGATTTTGGAAGTTTCTGGTGCCACCTTCTGAGAGGCCATCTAGAAGTTAGGGTTCAGATAAGTGCCTAATGCCTTTTTTTTTTTAATGTGTTCCTTTTATTTTTTATTTTTAAAACGTGTTCCTTTTAAACAAGTGGCAAAATAGCTTATGCATATTCTCTTAAGATAAGAAAGATGTCTTTCTTAGTTTTTATGGGGAGGTGATTTTACAAATAAAACATGCTGTGTCTTTGTATCTATACTTCTTGATGTCTGAGTGGTAACTTCAAAATAAGGCCTAAGCTGGGAGGTGTGTGGAAGGGCCATTTGTTACCCACACAGCCATTACTAGCTGTTCAATAAACTACTTACAGAGGAACTGCTAGTTTATGTATGGTGACACATTCACATTCTTTTAGTTTTACCTCATGTGGTGAGTGAAGATGAAATTGGGAAAAAAAATAGTGGATATAAAGGGCTTTCAGAAAGATGAGTGGTTACACCTGCCACTTAATTAAGCTCTTCGTCACACCAGGAACCCTCCCTCAAAATTAGCTATTGTATTAATGTGCTCCTTTTGAACCCTTACCTCAGAGTCTGATTGCATTCAGATTATATGCCTCTTAACTGGTTGTGTGGCCCCGGGGCAGGTTATTTAACTCCATGTATCACTTGATCACCTGTAAAATGAGAGAAAAATATCTACCTCCTAGGACTATTTTAGTGACTAAATGAATGCATTTATGGAAAACTTGGAGAACAACCTATGCTCAGACTTTCACATCTATGGCTTCTTCATTTGTGTAAGCTACATAGGTCTGTCAATTTAGTACTATTAGAGATGAGGTGCAGAATATTTCTGGTATGACATCACTTGTGAAGTTTTAAAAATATGCAGGCGGGCCGTATTTGCACAATGAATGCTATCTCTATATGAGTATTTAGTAAAAGTGTACAACCATGTGTCGAAATGTTGGTTATTACCTCAGCGGATGGAAGGACAATGGCATTAAGTAGGGGCACATGGGGCGGGTGGAGGTGGCCACTGTAATTTTTTTGGTGAGGTGGAGGCTGTGGTGTGCAGCAGCTTGATGGAGATCTCAGTTCCCAGACCAGGGCTTGAACCCGGGCTGTAGTGGTGAAAGCAGCAAATCCTAACCGCTAGACCACCAAGGAACTCTCTCCACTATAATGTGTTATTTCTCAGATATATCTGAAACAAACACATAAAGTGTTAAAATCTGGTGGGGCTATGAATGTTCTATCCTTCAATTTTCCAGTTGTTTGAAATATTCTTTTTTTCTTATAACTGACGTCTTGGGTATAGAGCCTGAATTACATTGACTTGTATAAGTCTGCACTTTTTACAAAGGGTTTTTTTTTTTAAACCAAATTACTTTTCCAAATAAGAGAACAAAACCTAAGAGGTGGAATTGTCAATATTTGCTTTGCTAGCAGGAAGCAAAACCAGAACCTAATGGAGTCTTTTATGTCCTAATCTCCCATGGATGTTCTTGGCAAATGTAGGGAGAACTGGTTTATTGTTTAGCAGTTTTCTGAATTGTGGACAAGTCATGTTTTCAATTCAATGGAAACATAATCCCTTGCTGTTAATAACTACTAAAGCTTTCTTAAAGGAATTAAACTGTGGTGGAAACACACACCATTGGGTCAACAAGGAGATAAGAGTACAAAGCCTGACCACATAGCAGGCCTATGGCTTTGAGAAACATCCATAGTAGAACATTTATTTACCTTTCTCCAAGGTCAACAGAAAGAGGTTAATCTTCATTCTTACATTCTAGGGGAACAAGACAAATTGGTGGGGGGGGGGGGCTAAGTTTTCAATTTCTTATTTGACAACACTTTCTATCAATTGATCTCTGAAGTTAATTAGCCCAGAATTCATGTTGGAGGGTGGGATTCCACCAAGGTTACTTCCATAGGAGTCTAGGCTGGTCCTATAGGTCTTAGTCCCCTTAGACTTGCCCTCCTGGAAGGATAAAAGCCTTCATGTTTGTTACATCTTCTCCTAGTGCCCCGGAGGGAGATAGATGCATAATAACCAAATCTTTCTGGAGGACTCACCTTCAACCTGAAATAGTGACTTCAAGTGCATAATCCAAGAACCTTATCCATCAAAAGCTTTGTGGCATCCTTAAATTGATTCCACAGAAGCCCTTATAGGTCGGTTGATCCATGTATGATACTGTATCAGGAATTTCAAAGATCCCTGAGAAGAATCAGGTCCATGACGACTGAAAGCAGCTGTTAAATTGTATGGGACCTGCGTACACTTTTTAGTCCTAGACTTGTCATAAAAATGTTCCTTTGCAGAGGCTGAGTGAGTGCTGTAGAAGTTTTCCCTTGGCAGATAACTGTTAGCACCTGAGCATGGATCCAGGCCTAAAATCAAGCAAGGCTTCCTAAACCTTCACCTTCTATTTCCTGAATGGTCTATTTTGGGAGTGTCGCCAAGAATGGTTAAGGAGGCTGGTTCTCCTTAGTCCCTTAATTTTTGCTAGTTCTGGGCTATTGTCAAAGAGGTGAGAAATATTGGACTGTTGGTAACTTGTACAGTAGGACCTTGTTATCTATTTTACATGTAGAGTGTATATGTGTTACTCCCCACCTCCTAATTTATCCGTCCCCCACCCTTTTCCTTTTGGTAACCATAAATTTCTTATCTATGTCTCTGAGTCTCTTTCTGTTTTGGAAATATGTTCAGTTGTATCTTTTTTTTTAGATTCCATATATAAGTAATATTATATGATATCTTTCTCTGACTTCACTTACGGTAATCTCTAGGTCCATCCACATTGCTGCAAAAGGCAATATTTCATTCTTTTTTATGGCTGAGTAATATTCCATTATATATATATATATATATATATATATATGGAATATATAAAAAGATATACATATATCTCACACCCTATTTATCCACTCATCTGTTGAGAGACATTTAGGTTGCTTCCATGTCTTGGCCATTGTAAATAGTGCTGTAGTGAACATCAGGGTGCACATATCTTTTTCTTTTTTCTTTTTTTTTTTTTTGGCTGCACCTATGGTATTTAGAAGTTCCCAGGCTAGGGATCACTTTGTGCCACAGCAGTGACAACACTGGATCCTTAACTGCCGTGCCATAAGGGAACTCCTGTGTTTCTTTTTTTAATAACCAATTTATACAAACTTGTCCCCATTTAATATATACAACTTGATGAGTTTAGAGATAAATATACATCCATGAAACTGCAATCTATACCGTAAGCATATCCACCCACCCTCTTTAGTTATTGCTTTTTGTGATAAGAACATATAAGATCTGCCCTCTTAGCCAACTTTTAAGTATATGATGTGGTATTTTTGTTTTTGTTTTTGTTTTTTTAGGGCTATGTTCATGGCATATGGAATTTCTCAGGCTAGGAGTCAAATTGGAGCTGTAGCCGCTGGTCTATGCCACAGCCAGGCCAGATCCAAGCCGTATTTGTGACCTACACCACAGCTCATGGCAATGCCAGATCCTTAACCCACTGAGCGAGGCAAGGGATCGAACCTGCAACCTCATGGTTCCTAGTCAGGTTCATCAACCATTGCGCCACGCCGGGAACTCCTAGATTCCTCACATAAGTGGTGTCATACAGAATTTGTATCTGTGTCTGGCTTATTTCACGTGGCATTATATTCCTCAAGTTCATCTATATTGTCACAAATGTCAGGATTTCCTTCTTTTAAAAGACTGAGTAATTGTATATAATTTTCTTTATCCATTCATCCATCAGTGGGCTCTTAGGTTGCCCTGAGGTCTTGCCTATTGTAAATAATGCTGACCCTAATTTCAATTCCTCTTGAGAAACACACACACACACAGAGGTAACATTGGTGGCTTACCTTGTGGTTTTTTTGAGGAACATCCGTACCGTTTTCCACAGCATCTGCATGATTTTACCACCAACAGTGTACAAAGGTTCCCTTTTGTCCACATTTTCACCGACATCTCTTGCATTCTGTTGATAAAATTTTGTTGCCCTTTGTTTAGCCATCCTAACTGATGTGAGATGATATCTCATTGTGGTTTTGATGATAAGTGATGCTGCTTATCTTTTCATATATCTCTTGGCCATGTGGATGTTTTCTTTGGAGAAATGTCTATTAAGTTCTTTCACCCATTTTAAATTGGGTTATCACTATTGTTGTTATTGCTGTTGATTTGTATGAATTCCTTAATATGTTTTGAAAATTAACCATTTTTCAGATAGGTGGTTCGAAACTTGTTTTCCCATTCTGTAGATTCTTTCCCCATATAGACTATCACATTCCCACTAACAGTGTAAGAGGGTTACATAAATGCTAGAGAGGGAGCAGAGAAAGGGGAACCCTCTCCCACTGTTAGTGGGAATGTAAATTACATTATTAGGTTCCCTTTGTGCCCACTTTCTGAAGAGTTTTTATCATAAATAGAAAAAGTCCAAAGCTTTTTCTACATCTATTGAGATGATCATATTTTTTTCTTCAATTTGTTAATGTGTATCACACTGATTCGTGGATACTGAAAAATCCTTGCACCCCTGGATAAATCCCACTTGATCATAGTGTATGATCCTTCTGCTGTGTCATTGGATTCAGCTGCAATATTTTGTTGAAGGTTTTTGCATCTATGTTCAATCATCAGTGATACTGACCTGTAAATTTTCTTTTTTTTTTTCTGGTGTCTTTGTCTAGTTTTGGTATAGGGGTGATGTTGACGTCATAGAATGAGTTTGGAAGTATTCCTTCCTTTTCAATTTTTTGGAATAGTTTCAGGATAGGTGTTAACTCTTAATGTTTGAAGAATGTGCCTGTGTAGCCATCAGGTCTTGGACTTTTTTTGGGAGTTTTTAAATCATAGGTTTAATTTCAGTACTGTAATTATAGCTTCAGGTCTTATATTTAAATCTTTATTTCATTTTCAATTAATTTTTGTGTATGGTGTATGATGGGACTCCAGTTTTATTCTTTTTTTTTTGTCTTTTTGCCTTTTCTAGGGCCGCTCCTGTGGCCCATGGAGGTTCCCAGGCTAGGGGTCTAATCGGAGCTGTGGTTGCCAGCCTACGCCAGAGCCACAGCAACGCAGGACCCAAGCCATGTCTGCAACCTACACCACAGCTCACGGCAATGCCGGATCCTTAACCCGCTGAGCAAGGCCATTGAACCCGCAAACTCATCCTTCCTAGTCAGATTTGAGCCATGATGGGAATTCCCCCAGTTTTATTCTTTTGCACGTGGATATCCAGTTATCTCAATGCCGTGTAAGTCCTAGAGAGCTACTGTACACCACGGTGCCTAGAGGAAACAATACTTCATTTTGCTGAAAGAATAGATCTTAGGCTAATTGTTCTTATCATACCCACAAAAATAAGAGAATGGGAGGAAAAATTATGTGCAAAGCTGCTTTTTAGATACTATTAGGAGAAAGATAATATGTATTCTTGTATTTAAACATTAATTTTTTGAAGTTTTTGGTTCACAGCAAAATTGAGAGGAAGGTGCAGGAATTTCCCATATACCTTCTGCCCCGACACAGGCACAGCCTCTCCATCAACTCCCCCAGCAAAGTGGCACATTTGTTGCGACTGTTGTGTCAATGTAGATTCATCATACGTGCCCAAAGTCCATAGTTTACCTTAATGTTCACTCTTGCTCTGCATTCTGTGGGTTTGGACAAATGTGTCATGACCTGTACCCACCATTAAAGTATTACACAAAATAGTTTCACTTCCCTAAAAATCCTCTGTGCCGAGCCTATTCCTCCCTTCTGACTCAATGGTAAAAGTTCTGGCCTTAATTATGGCCCGGGGACATTATGTATCCTGCTCTGGGAAGAGGGCTTGGGAATGCTGGCACTCAGTTCCTATCATAATACTCCACTCACCTCAACCTTCCCCCTCCCTCACTTCCTTCCTTCAAGTTTTATTGAATTGTAGTTGACTCTCAGTGTTGTGATAATTTCTGCTGTACAAAAGTGATTCAGTTATACGTATACACATATCCATGTATTTATTTAAAA
Source organism: Phacochoerus africanus (assembly GCF_016906955.1). Taxonomy (NCBI): domain Eukaryota; kingdom Metazoa; phylum Chordata; class Mammalia; order Artiodactyla; family Suidae; genus Phacochoerus; species Phacochoerus africanus. Next base: position 11,539,147 of record NC_062547.1, on the reverse strand, counting down.
AAATTTATTGAAATGTTTACAATGTTGTGTTAGTTTTTGTTGTACAAATGATTCATTATATATATACTTTTCTTCATAGCCTTTTCCTCCATAAGACTTATCATAGGATATTGAATATAGTTCCCCTGTACTATGCAGTAGGACTTTGTTGTTTATCCATTCTATATATATACTAGTTTGCACCTGCGAATCCCAAACTCCCAAACCATCTCTCCCCCTCCTCCCCTCCTCTTTGACAACCACTAGTCTGTTCTGTCTGTCTGTCCTCACTCTACTTTAGCTACTGGAACTCCTTGCCATTATTGAATAGGCCAGGTATGCTCTGCCTTCGGACTTTTGTGCCTTGATGTTCCATCTGCCTGGAATTCTCACTGTCCCCTATTCTTCTATGGCTGGCTCATGTGACAACTTCAGATCTATGATTAAAAGTCACTTTCTCAGAGAGGCCTTCCTTGACTGAGGAAATTATTTAAAATTTTACCCCATGTACAGCTCTAAATCTTTCAGAGTGTTTATCACCATCTAATATGATCTATCTTTTGCTTATTTTTTATTGTCTGTATCCCTTCATTACAGTATTAACCCTCTTGAGATTATCCCCCCCCCACTTCTGTATCTCCAGTGGTAAGAACAGAGATGTGTAAGATATTTCATTCATTCTAACAAGCACTTTTTTTTCTGTATAATAAGACTCATCCAAATTTTGGAGGCTTTATTACCAATGGCATTGCAACTGGCCAATGGACAGGTGTAGTGTAGCTGTGATCACTTGTGCATGAATTTAGTTGAAATTTTTTGTTGACATCCCCTGGTAAGATCAAAGAGGGTCAGCCTGGAAATTTGAGACATGGGGGTTGCCAATTGGAAGGCAGTTCTGGAGATGAGAATGAGCACCCTTTTAAGAGATGTTTGCATTATCGATGCTTGTGATGTCTCAAAGGATGATAAGTATGTGGGAAAACGTGATCTCTGTTGACTGAATCAAGAAGAAATTTAGAACAGTTAGACTCACCATGATAATGTTTTATTATTACTTTAACCTGGTATCTTTTTTACCTTTGCTTTTGTATGCAGCATAAGAGTGATATGTTTAAAAATGTCCACACAAACTCTTATAACTCTTATAATGTGCATAGATTAAGATTATTAAAACTAAGTGATGAAATGTGTCAGATAAATCATTAGTCTTATTGGTCCATAAAATAATGGTGTATCTAAAGTTGGAGGACTCTTAAGTTTCAAGGAAAAATTGAAACAGATGTTCAATTTTGTAAAATGAGTGAAGAAAATTTCACCCCGTCTTGTTTGTTTTTCCTCCAAAAGCCTCTCATGGCTCCTTCTAAACTATTAAACAGTGCCATCTGCAGGGAGTGCAGCTTATGACATGGAGTTTGGTAAGTCCCCAGACAAGTCAGTATTTGTTTTCCTTCCCCAAGTGTGGCTGCATGTTCTTGTCTATTTGGGGAGGGGGCGGGGAAGAGTCCTAGTCTATGGTGGAGGAAAAATTAAGATCTAGAGTATAGGGAGTTCCTGTTACTGCCTCAGTGGAAGTGAATCTAATAACCATGAGGATATGGGTTTGATCCCTGGCCTTGTTCAGTGGGTTAAGGATCCAGCATTGCTGTAAGCTGTGGTGTAGGTTGCAGAGGCAGCCTGAACCCGCTGTGGCAGCTGTAGTTCTGATTAGACCCTTAGCCTGAGAACTGGGAACATCCATATGCCACAGGTGTGGCCCTAAAAAGCAAAAAAAAAAAAAAAATTATAAAGTCCTGAGCCTTGAGGTATTTTCATTCTAGTGTGAGAGGCTGTCTTTTCTTCCAGCAGAATTCATCCTCCTCAAGAAACAACCCACCAACCAAGAAAATCTTTTCTTTTCTTGAAAGTGATAATGTATGATGCTTACTTTCTCTGAACACGGGGAAACACACTGTGATTTTCCTTTCTGGTCAAATTCTTCCCTTTCTCATGTATTAATGAAAAATGTTTGAGTGCCTTCCCAATGCCAGACTCCACTTTTTAGGTCCTAGGGGATGGGCAGTTAGCAGGAAATACAAAGCCATCAAACTCACGGAGCTGGCTTTCTGGCATAAAAGGTAGGTGATCAACATATAAACAGATAAATGGTAATTTTGTATCGCAGAAAATGCTTTAAAGTGAGAGTGGTATAAGACAGGGGAAGTAGGTAGGGAAAGGCAGGGGTTAGAAGCAGGATGCTCTGGATGAAAGCATGCCAGCCACAGGTGCTTCAGGGAGAGGGCAGTCCAAACTAAAGGAAGACAAAATAAACGCAAAACCCTATTTGGAAGAAAGCTTGGCATTGCTCAAGGCACAGAAAGGAAGTCAGTGTGGCTCATAGGTAGACAGACTTGACCTTTCTGAAAAGTGCTGTGACCAGGATTTGATGGATTAGATATGAAGGATGAGGGAATAAAGGAAATAGAGGGATCAAAATTAGTGTCTAGGATTTAGGATCTGGGTAGTCAGATGGATTATAGAACAGTTTGCAGAGAAAGATGAATTTTGGACCAGTGGCCATGTCAAGTAGGTAAATAGATACAAGAATCTGAACTTCAGAGCAAGTCAGAGATGGAGCCAAATGCAGGCTCAGGTTGAACCAAGCCAAAAGTCCTGGTGTTAGTCCCAGTTTAATGCTAGGTTGTGTTATCCTGGGTACAACTTCAATAAACATGTACTGAGCATCTGCTGTATGGATCGGTTAGCCATGGATATAGAAAAAGGGCAAGGAATCTTTTTTCCAGGGTACAATTTTTTGGTGGAAGGGAGAGTGTTTAATGGATGATAAGGAGTAAGAATGTGAAGAACAAGAATTGTGTGCAGATGATCACTCTTAACTGGAATGAGGGTTATTTCTTCTTTTTTTTAAGGGCTGCGCTTGTGGCATATGGAAGTTCCCAGCTAGGAGTCAAATTGGAGCTTCGGCTATTGGCCTATGCCATAACCACAACAACAGGATCTGAGCAGCATCTGCAACCTACACCACAGTTCATGGCAACGCCAGATCCTTAACCCACTGAGCAGGGACATCAATCAAACCCACAACCTCATGGATACTAGTTGGGTTCGTTACTGCTAAGCCACAACAGGAACTCACTCTCTTTCTCTCTTTTCTCCAGGATTGTTTTCACTATACTATTTTGTAATTTTTTTTGTCTTGTTTAATTATTTTTTAATAGTTATTTCTCCAATGCAATTTTTTTCTACTGTACAGCATGGTGACTCAGTTACACATACATGTACACATTCTATTTTAACACATTATCATGCTCCATCATAAGTGACTAGACATAGTTCCCAGTGCTACACAGCAGGATCTCATTGCTAATCCATTCCAAAGGCAATAGTTTGTATTCATTAAGCCCAAGCACCCCTCTCCCTCCCTCTCTCCCTTGAGAACAAGTCTATTCTCCAAGTCCATGAGTTTCTTTTCTGTGGAAAGGTTCATTTGTGCCATATAGTAGATTCCAGATGTAAGTGATATCATATGATATTTGTCTTTCTCTTTCTGACCTACTTCACTCAGGATGAGAGTCTCTAGTTCCGCCCATGTTGCTGCAAATGGCATTATTTCATTCTTTTTTATGGCTGAGTAGTATTCCATTGTGTGTGTGTAGTACACACACACACACACACACTACATCTTCCTAATCCAGTCATCTGTCGAAGGACATTTGGGTTGTTTCCATGTCTTGGCTATTGTGAATAGAGATGCAATGAACATGTGGGTGCATGTGTCTTTTTTAAGGAAAGTTTTGTCCAGGTATATGCCCAAGAGTGAGATTGCTGGGTCATATGGTAGTTCTATGTATAGATTTCTAAGGTATCTCCATGCTGATCTCCGTAGTGGTTGTACCAGCTTACATTCCCACAAACAATGCAGGAGGGTTCCCTTTTCTCCACACCCCCTCCAGCATTTGTTATTTGTGGACTTATTAATGATGGCCATTCTGACTGGTGTGAGGTGGTATCTCATGGTAGTTTTGATTTGCATTTCTCTAACAATCAGGGATGTTGAGGAATTTTTCCTGTGCTTGTTGGCCATCTGTACATCTTCCTTGGAGAAATGTCTATTCAGGTCTTTTGCCCATTTTTCCATTGGGTGGTTGGCTTTTTTGCTGTTGAGTTGTAGAAGTTGCTTGTATATTCTAGGGATTAAGCCCTTGTCCGTTGCATCATTTGAAACTATTTTTTCCCATTCTATAAGTTGTATTTTTGCTTTCTTTTTGGTTTCCTTTGCTGTGCTAAAGCTTTTCAGTTTGATTAGGTCTCATAGGTTTATTTTTGCTCTTATTTCTGTTGCTTTGTAAGGTTGATGTCAGAGAATGTTTTGCCTATATTCTCTTCCAGGAGTTTGATGGTGTCTTGCCTTATATTTAAGTCTTTCAGCCATTTTGAGTTTATTTTTGTGAGGGTGTGTTCTAGTTTCATTGTGTTGCACTGCAGCTGTCCGGGTTTCCCAGCAATACTTGCTGAGAAGACTGTCTTTTTCCCATTTTATACTCTTGCCTCCTTTGTCAAAGATTAATTGACCACAGGTGTCAGGGTTTATTTCTGGGTTCTCTATTCTGTTCCATTGGTCGGTCTGTCTGTTTTGGTACCAGTACCATACTGTCTTGATGACTGTGGCTTTGTAATATTGCCTGAAGTCTGAGAGAGTTATTCCTCCTGTTTGGTTTTTGTTCCTCAGAATTGCTTTGGTAATTCTGGGTCTTTTGTGGTTCCATATAAATGTTTGGATTATTTTGTTCTGGTTCTGTCAAAACAGTCATGGGTAATTTGATAGGGATTTCATTGAATCTGTCGATTGCTCTGGGTAGTATGGCCGTTTTTATAATAATTTTTCTAACCCAGGAGCATGGGATATCTTTCCATTTCTTTACATCTTTAATTTCCTTGTTGTGTTATAGTTCTTGGCATATAAGTCCTTTACCTCCTTGGTCAGGTGTATTCCCAGGTATTTGAATTTTTGCTATTTCTTAATTCTTATAAACTAGCCATGCTGAATTTCTCTGAGTCCTTTTGGGGAAAGGGAGCAGAATTGCAAAAAGGATACTTGTCTATTTCAACAGTGATAGAATGTAACTTCTTTTACTTTGATCTCTTAGGGAAGGGGAAACAATCTCAAAAAGATGTACAGCACAATAAATTATATCTGGGTCCAGTGACCTTTGAGTTGGCAGACTGATTTGAGTGGGATTTTTGTTTGTTTTTCTGTTTTTTTATCTGTCATGGGTTGTGAGATTGAGATTCAGGTAAGCGTAGGATGCAGTTTTTGTATTTCTTCCTCTTTGCTTTTATAAAGTCCAATTACTTGTTCTAAATTTGTCTTTGTAAAAAGGCGCTGTCAGTTTTGCTGCTTAACCATGCAGAAGGAGGGCTAAGTAGATTATCTATTAATAATAAGGCATCTACTAACTAGGAAATGAAGAATGAGTTTTCCCTTTTCACTTATCTCCTTGGGGTTCATCTATATAGGACACTCTAGTGCTGGGGGCAGGGGGTTGTTTGCTGTAAAGGGGCAGATAGCAAAGATTTAGGTTTTGAGAACCATGCCGTATAAACTATGTTCTCTAGTGTAACTACTCTATCGTTGCAGTGCAAAAGCAGCCACAGACGATATGTAAATGAGAGCATATCAGTCTTTTTTAGGTTTTTATTTTTCTGTTACAGTTTACATTGTTCTGTCAATTTGTTGTGCAGCAAAATGACCTAGTCATATATATTCTTTTTCTCAGGTTATCCACCATCATGTTCCATCACAAGGGACTATAGCTCCCAATGCTAAACAGCAGGATCTCATTGCTTATCCATTTCAAATGCAATAGTTTGCATCTACTAAACCAAAACTCCCAGTTCAACCCACTCCCTCCCCCTCAGCAACCACAAGTCTGTTCTCCAGGTCCATGAGTTTGTTTTTTTCTGTAGACAGGTTCATTTGTTCCATACTTTATTTTCCACATATGACTGGTATCATATGGTATTTGTCTTTCTCTTTCTGACTGACTTCACTTAGTATGAGAATCTTTAATTCTATCCATGTTGCTGCAAATGGCATTATTTGGTTCTTTTTTATGGATGAGTGGCATTCTGTTGTGTGTATATATTCTGTTGTGTATATATACCACCCCTTAATCCATTCATCTGTTGATGGACATTTAAGTTGTTTCCATATCTTGGCTATTGTGAATAGTGCTGCAGTGAACACAGGGGTGCGTGTATCTTTTTCAATCAAAGTTTTGTCTGGGTATATACCCAGGAGTTGGATTGCTGAGTCATATGGCAATTCTATACTTAGCTTTCTGAAACACCTCCATACTGATTTCCATAGTGGTTGTGCCAGCTTACATTCCCACCAACAGTGTATGTGGGTTCCCTTTTCTCCACACCCTCTCCAACTCTTGGTATTTGTGGACTTGTTAATGATGGCCATTCTGACCCGTGTGAGGTGGTACCTCATAGTAGCTTTGATTTGCATTTCTCTAATAATCAGGATTGTTGAGAATTTTTTCATCTGCTTATTAGCCATCTTTCTTTGGAGAAATGTCTATTCAGATCTTCTGCCCATTTTTCAATTGGTTCATTGGTTTTTTTTATTGTTGTATAAGTTGTTCATATATTTTAGAGTTTAAGCTTTCATCAGTTGCATCATTTGAAACAACAAGACTCTGTAGGATGTCTTTTTTTATGGCTTCCTTTGCTGTGCAAAAGCTTTTAAGTTTGATTAAGTCCCATTGGTTTATTTTTGTTTTTATTTCTGTTGCCTTGGGAGACTTTAAGAAAACGTTTGTATGGTTGATGTCAGAGAATGTTTTGCCTATGTTCTCTTCCAGGAGTTTTATGGTGCCTTGTCTTACGTTTAAGTCTTTAAGCCATTTTGAGTTTATTTTTGTGCATGGCGTGAGGATGTGTTCTAGTTTCATTGATTTACATGCAGCTGTTCAGTTTTCCCAGCACCACTTGACGAAAAGACGTTTTCCCATTTTATACTCTTGCCTCCTTTGTCGAAGATTAATTGACTGAGGTGTCTGTGTTGATTTCTGGGTTCTCTATTCTGTTGCATTGGTCTGTATGCCTGTTTTGGTACCAGTACCACACTGTCTTGATTACCATATCTTGATAATATTGTCTAAAGTCTGGGAGAGTTATGCTTCCTTGGTTTTTGTTCCTCAGGAGTGCTTTGGCAATTCTGGGTCTTTTATGATTCCATATCAATTTTTGGATTGTTTGTTCTAGCTCTGTGAAAAATGCCATGGGTAATTTGATAGGGATTGCATTGAATCTGTGGATTGCTTTGGATAGTATGGCCATTTTAACAATACTAATTTTTCCAGTTCAGGAGCATGGAATATATTTTCATTTCTTTGAATCCTTTTTAATTTCCTTGGTTCATGTTTTATAGTTCTCAGCATGTAAGTCTTTTATCCCCTTAGTCAAGTTTATTCCTAGGTATTTAATTTTGTCTTTCAATAATGCTTTTCTTTGTGGACACTGAAATTTGAATTTCATGTAATTTTTACATGTCGTGAAATATTCTTTTGATTTTGTTTCATTCACTTAGTTTACAGTTCTACTCTTTGTGTAAGCTAGTTGAATATTTACATAAGGTATGTCTCTTGAGTATATGCACCTGAAGGATTTTTTAAAAAATAATATAAGTGCCTGACTTAATTTTTTAATTGATGAGGCATCCACAGGCCACATCTCTGGTTGACTTAAGTAATGACCATTTGGCTACTTTAACTCCTGCTCTTGTGTTATAAATTTATCCATAAAGGGTGTGTCTGCAAAATCTAGGCCTCCCACTCTAGATCCCAATAAAAGCAGAACTCTAGGCTCAGGCTTTCTTTCTCTACCTGTCCAGAACCTGTGAGTAATAACTCTGGTCTTTCAAAGTCTCCTGATGGTTACTGCTGAGGGCATCTTACAATCCTAAGAAAAACCACAGTGGTCCTGTTGCTTTTAGCAGGGGAGATATCTGTGGGAAGCTCTTCAGGTGGCACCCCAGATCATCACTCTAAGTGGGATGAAGACTAGAAATAATCTTGCTGCAGATCTCAGATTTCCAGATGAATTAGAGACATTTTTGTACCTGTGAAACAAGAGAAGATAGATGTGTTGGTGAACAGAAATGGAGAAATGTTAAAAATTTAAAATTTAATATTTATAGTAAGACTTATAGTATTACTATTGCCTTCTTTCAGGTAACTCAAAACTACTAAATTCAAACGAAGGCTGGACTTATGCCCAACCGTATTGTGGTGGTATTCATCTTGCATCTTTGAGCTCAATATCTTGGGGGGCCATTTTTCATAACACTTTGTAATATCTAATTTCCATTCTAAATTTATTCTTGGGAAGTGTTTTTCTACAAGTGCACTAGTGTTAACACTTAGGGCATGCAGGGGAGTGGTTTGGACTTGATACATGTTCATTTTAATAAGGAGATGTTTATATTAGACAGTGTCCAAGATCATTAAGTTTTTAATATCTACAATAACACTTATTTATGCAATACTGTTAAATGGTGAAGACATCTATCACCTGCTAAATTATTTGAAGAACATGGTAATATTAGGGTCCTAAAGTTATCCTTTTAAAAATCAACTAACATTGTTTTCTTGTTCTATTTAAAACTCTGTATAACTTACATCCAGATCTTTTGAATTCAGTAACTTCTTCATTGAGTGAGCAGAATTTCCTAGGCCCTTTAATATGAATATTTTTCCCCCTAAGGGGTTGAAAGGTAAATGAGAATTAACATTTCATGATGGTCATTTCAAAGAGCATTCATATATTATCAATTGCTTGGTTTAAATGTGAAGCTTCTCCCGACATACGAAATAACTTCCATTCAAAATCTGTGTTCTAGCAATTGTTTTCAGATGGGCTACATTTAACTGTCCTGCACTGCATTCCAAGGAAAGCTAAACATGGACTTTTGAGTTTTATCTGTCATGTAAGACTTCCTAGTTGAGTTCCACAGATCAGCTAATTTCTTTCACAGCTGGCAGCCTGTGATTAAATGTAGAATTCCAGAAAATGCCATGGCTCAGCCACAGGTGGTGAATAACAGTGTAGATGTTTAGCTCCTTAGTTTTATACCATATCTCTACATGTTATCTATTGAAACTCATGGAAATCCTATTTTTCAGAAGACATGAATTCAGGAGTTCCTGTTGTGGTGCAGGGGAAACAAATCTGAATAGTATTCATGAGGACACGGATTCAATCCCTGGCCTTGCTCAGTGAGTCAGGGATCCGGCATTGCCATGAGCTGTGTGGTGTAGGTTGGCAGCTGTAGCTCCACTTCGACCCCTAGCCTGGGAATTTCCATATGACACAGGTGCAGCCCTGTAAAGCAAAAAAAAAAAAAAAAGTTCAAAGCTAAGAATGACACTCCAGCGTTGAATGATTAAAATCTTCCCAGTGTAGGGTTTGCTGGCAAGTTTTGGGGGCATGTATATTTCTATTTTACAACCACCTCCCAACCTAAACGTTTCCCAACACCAGGTGAAGGTATGTATGGACAGGTGGTGGGGGAAGAGAAGGATGAGGGATTAGAGAGGGAGTGCTCTTACTTGATCCAAAAGGAAGAAGGTTGCTCCAGTTTCCTTACAAGAAAACAGGAGTTAGACAGGTTGAGGATTGGTTGCTTATGACTCTGAGCTTTAACTATATCCCGAGGGAGTCCACCATCTGGGTACTTTAGGTCTGTCCCAGTTTCAAATCAGAAACTTTGGCTTGGCATAGTCTTTGCTTCTCCCTGTACTGTATCTCACCTTTTGGCAACTTTAAAATGAATAATACGAATTTCATTTTTTAGAGACATTCAAAAATATTCTACTTGTATTGAATCCCCATGTACTTACCCAAGCTTCAAAATTACATCAGTATTTTACCAACCTGGGTTTAATTCTTTCCTCCTTGCAGTTTTCTCTCTTATTCCCACTTCTCTCTTTTGTTCTTTTTAAAATTTTAATGGAGGCCTGTTTCCCCAAGGCACGTAATAATTTTCTTTTCTATCAGCAATGCCCACACAACCACCCCTAACCCGCATGCCCCCGCCTCCCCCAAGTCCTGCCTACATCAAGTATCACCCTGGAATTTTTGCCAGTTCTGATGGATATGAAGTGACACCTTACCATGACTTTTATTTGCATCTCCTTGACTAGTGGTGAGGTTGAACATCTTTTCATATGTTGATCATTTAGATTTGCTCTTCTCTGTATTATTATCTGTAAGATATTTGTACTATTAATTAATCTGTCAATTTGTAAGAGTTCATATCTTTCATATGCACTGGACATGTTTTTCTCAGGCTATTTTTTTCTTACTGATTTTATTTCTATGATGAGTGGTGAGGACATCTATCATCTGCTAAATTATTTGAAAAACATGGTAATATTAGTATTCTGAAGTTGTCCTTTTTGATCAGCTAACATTGTTTTATTGCTCTATTTAAACCTCTGTATAACTTATATCCAGATCTTTTGAATTCAATAACTTCTGCTTCATTGAGAGAACAGAACTTCCTAAACCCTTTAGTATGAAGATAGCTTTTTCCCCAAGAGGTTGAAAGGTAAATGAATCAATAGATATAATCATTTCAAAGAGCATTCAAATGTTATCCACTTATTAGTTTCAATGTGCAGAAGCTTCTTTGATCTTTTTTTCTGTAACATCACATTTAAGAATTTTTATAAAGTCAAAAATGTAACTTTTATGGCTGTTGGCTTTCTAGACTGACTAAAGGTTGCCCCTGCTCCTAGGTTGTACATGTAGTTTCCTTGGCTTTCTTCTATTTTTATTGTTTTATAAAACAATTCTCTTGATAGCTGCCACAATATTTCCTTCCCTTCCTTTATAGATATACTCAAGACTGTTGCCAACATGCTCTTCAAGTCTTTCTTCTCGTTCTCTCTTGAACTCACTCCAATTTGGCTTTCCCACCCTATATCCAAATTGCCTTTGGTTAAAGCCACCAGTTACCCTCTATACTGTTCAATTCACTGGTTGCTTCTCAGTCCTCACGTTTGAGTGACCTACCAAGCAGCATTTGGTTGTTTTCACTCTAGCATTTTAAGATCCTTCTTGACTTCCAGGCCACTACATTTTTTGTCGTTTCCTCCAATAAACCTCATTGACTTCTTAGCACCCTTTACTGATTCGCCTTTATCTTCCTGACCAAAGTCCCTACAGCTCAGTCTTTTAACATTTCATCCAGTTTTTATTGAATTACAGATAATAATGATAGATACCTAATAAGATAAAACCAGGTTAATTCGTAGACATTACACTGTATAACGTTAAGAATAGGATCCTTTTTTAGAAAGCATTTCTAAGGAGCTATTGGGCCATTTCATTTAGAAGTAATTTGTTTTTTAAAATGGGGGACGGTTTACAGAATAATTAGTCCCAGCTTCCTAAAACTACTAGATAGCCCATTTTATGCACAATTCTTAAGCAGCTATAGAAGTAGAGCTCCTGAGTATGCAAGCGATGGCCAGATTTCCTCTCTCCTGGAAGAGAGGGCACATCACATGATACACAGGGGAATAATCCAATGGTACATATTCAGATTCCTGAAAAGACAAAAAGTACAGGAAGCAGGTACTGATGTGTTCATTGTTTCTAAGAAAAAGTAGAATGTGTGTGTGTTTACAAGTAGATCTTGAGACAGAATGTTCTATCCTTCAAACTTTGTCTTTAGGACAATAATGATTCATGTGTTATGGATGGTTATGGATGCTTGACAACTTCAAGCTTCAAAACACATTGTTTTGCAGGCACTGAATCCTTTTAGGAAGAGGTTGAGTCCTACCTTTAGGAGTCTCCCTAGTTACCTTTTATTGTGGGTTATCTGCATACACAAAATCACCCTTTTGTACTCTTACAATTTTTATTTTTAGGACTTAAGATTCTACTGATGTTGGAATTGAGAGATATTTTACCTTAGTTTTGGTTATAAAAATCTACACAGAATTTTAGGGGTTAAACTCTTATTTAAAATGACCCCAGTTAGTATACCAATACGTATATCAATACAAACAGTTAAAACTTCTGTACTAAAAATGCTTTAGAAACAGGGTACTTAAGGTTTCATAAACATTTGAGTGAAATTAAGAAATGAGTGAAATTAAGAAATGCCACTTCTAAGTTTCCTTACCTCATCCATCTTGCAGAATCAATCTCTTCACCCTCTCTTTTGACTAAGCCTGTTCAATTTTTCTTCTCTTTTGGAGTTCCCATTGTGGCTCCGTTGATTAAGAACTTGACATAGTGTCTGTGAAGATGCAGGTTTGATCCCTGGCCTTGCTCAGTGAGTTAAGGATACAGCATTGCTGCAAGCTGCGTAGGTTGGATCCATGGCATAGGCCTGCAGCTGCAGCTCTGAGTTCCTGGGCTAGGGATCAAATACTATGTACCACAGGTGCAGCAGTAAAAAGGAAGAAAAAAAAATTTTCTTCTCTCTGAATATCAAGTCAAAGGCAATTTTTAGCAACTCCTTTTTTTCTTTGGACTTATTCTGCAAGAGTCATCTGGATAAAATGGGACAAAAAAGGAAACCTATGCCTTTAGGTCTCTAAGTATTTATTGACTGTACTTAGGGTTGAACCAGTTTGTCACTGTGGCATCCGCATCTGTGCTGCTCATATTTCCTTTCAGGAAAAGAGGCATTGCCCATCCCAGAGCAGCATGGCTAGCTCGCAGCTTCCCACTGTTAACTCCTTCAGCCTTTGAGCAGGGATATACACTTCTCTCAGGGGTTCCAGCCCATGCCTGAGCAAGATTGGAACAAGAGTGTAGCTATCACTGCCCGACCTGGAATTCCTCTAAATGATCATTTTTGCTCTGGAATCACTTGTTGGACTAGAACGGATATAGTCTCAGTCTTTGTCTGATGACTCCCCTGCTGAATCCTTTCTCCCTTTTCCTTTCATAGGAGTTAAACTTCAATAAAAAATTTACACTCCTGGAGTTCCCGTCGTGACGCAGTGGTTAATGAATCCAACTAGGAACCATGAGGTTGCAGGTTCGGTCCCTGCCCTTGCTCAGTGGGTTAACGATCCGGCGTTGCTGTGAGCTGTGGTGTAGGTTGCAGACGCGGCTCGGATCCCACGTTGCTGTGGCTCTGGTGTAGGCTGGCAGCTACAGCTCCGATTAGACCCCTAGCCTGGGAACCTCCATATGCCGCAGGAGCGGCCCAAGAAATAGGAAAAAAAAGAAAAAAATTACACTCCAGAGGAGTTCCTGCTGTGGCACAGTAAGTTAAGGATCTGGTATTGCTTTTGAGGTGATGAGGGTTCAAGCCCTGGCCCAGTGCAATGGATTAAGGATCTGGTGTTGCCACTGTGGTGGCATAGGTCATAGCTTGAATTTGATCCCTGACCTGGGAACTTCCCTATGCCATGGGTATGGCTGAAAAAAAAATTGCACTCCTGAGAAGCTGGGCCAAGATCATGGAATAGAAATTTCCTGAGTCCACTTGGGGCTTCTCCCCCCACCCCCGCCCCATCTCCACCAATCCACTTGTAGGCATCAATATTGGAATTCCTCACACCAAGAAACTAGCTGGGTGTGGACACAGGTCCACTACCAGTAAGTAGGCTGGATTAAGACCGCCTGAACCCACAGCAACCCCTGGACGTGGCTATGTTCACTGGAGGCACCAGTACACAGGCACTACAGCCAGAGACTCTGGGACACAGCTCTGCCCACCAGAGGGCAGGCACTAGCCACAGAACATGCTGGCCATGCACACCAGCAAGCTGACTTTAGTCTCACCAACCAGAAGGCCAGCACCACTCACCAGGAGGCTAACACAAACTTTAGGACACCCTGGACCTTGCAGCCAGCTGTGTCAGGAACTGTCACCACACACCAGTAGGCTGACACTAGATCTGGGAATCATGGACCCAGAACATGATTCTGTCCACTAGACAACTAGTTCTAGCCCCAGGGCCCCCAGCATTCTATACCCAGCCTCCTTATGACTGGCTGAGCCAATCAATGACTGGAAGCCTCCAGACAAGGCAAGATCTGGCAACCAAGCAGACCACTCATAGCCTTCCATAACAGAGAGACCACCACAGCCCACATGGGGGGAAATCCTAGAGCATATAGTTCTGGTGACCAGAGGGGCAAACATTTCTGAGATCCATAGGACATCTACTAAGGGTTACCTCTCCAAGGATGGGAAATGTAACCCCACCTACAAGATACATAAAAATAGAAACACCATATTAGGCAAAACAAGGAAGCCATAGGAACATGTTCTGAATGCAGGAGCAAGATAAAGCTCCAGAAGAATTATGTGAAGTGGATATAGGCAGTTTAACAGAGTTCAAGGTAATGATCATAAAGATGCTCAAAGAACTTTGGAGAAGATTGGATCAACAGAATGAGAACTGGTAAAACTGATAAACCTTTAGTCAGGCTCATCAAGAAGAAAAGGGAGACCCAATTACACATACATGTATACATTCTGCTTTCTCACATTATCATGCTCCATCACAAGTGACCAGACATAGTTCCCAGTACAGAACACTGTAAACCAGCTATAATGGAAAAAAAATTATATTAAAGTGAGAGGGCCAAAATCAATAAAATTAGAAATGAAAAAGGAAAGGTTACAAATGACACTGTAGAAATAGAAAAGGACCGTAAGAGACTACTACAAGCCAATAAATATATGCTGATACAATGGACAACCTAGAAGTAGATAAATTCTTAGTTTAACTATGTTCATATTTTCTGTTTTTCTATCAGTAATGGAATTTAATCAGTTCTAATTTAAAAAAAATCAACAAAACATAATGCCAGGATCAGATGGCTTCCCAGGTGAATTCTACCAAGTGTTTAGATAAGAGTTAATACCTATACTCCTCAAACTATTCCAAAAAACTGGAGAGAAAGGAACACTAACTACCAAACTCATTCTATGGGGCCACCATTTCCCTGATACCAAAACTGGACAAAAGATGACACACAAAAAATTTACAGGCCAATATCACTGATGAATATAGATGTAAAAATCCTCAAAGTATTATAAATGAATCCTACAGTAAGTTAAAAGTATCATACACCATGATCAAGTGGGATTTATCCCAGGGATGCAAGGGTGGATCAATAACTGAAAAAAAATCTGTCAATGTGATATACCAATTTATATATATGTATAATAAATATAAGTTGAATAAAAACCATGTGATCATCTCAATATATGCAGAAAAAGCTTTTGATAAAATGCAACATCCATTTATTATAAAACCTCTCCCAGAAAGTGGCTAGAGAGGGAATATACCTCAACACAATAAAGCTCATATTCTAGAGTAAGCCCACAGTTAACATCATACTCAACAGTGAAAAGCTGAAAACCTTTCTTCTAGATCAAGAACAAGACAAAGATGACTACTCTCACCATTTTTGTTCAATATAATATTGGAAGTCCTAGCCACAGACACTAAAAGGAAAGAAAAGGAATTCAAATGGAAAATAAAATATCACTATGTTCATATAATATGATACTGTACATGGAAAATCCTCAGCATACCACTAAAACCTTCTAGAGTTCATCAGTTAATTTGGTAAGGTTACAGAATACAAAGTTAATATATATAAATCTGTTGTTTTCCTATATACTAAAAATGAACTATCAGAGAAAGCAAGAAAACAATCCCATTTAAAATTGGATCAAAAGGAATGAGATACCTAGGAATGAACTTAAACAAGGAGGTGAAAGACCTATATTCTAGGAGTTCCTGTCATGACTCAGAGGAAACGAATATGACTAGTATTCATGAGGATGCAGGTTCAATCTCTGGCCTTGCTCAGTGGGTTAAGGATTCGGCATTGCCATGCATTGTGGTATAGTTTGCAGATGTGGCTCAGATCCTGTGTAAGCTGTGGCTGTGGTGTTGGCCAGTGGCTACAACTCTGATTCAGCCCCTTGCCTGGGAACATCCATATACTGTGGGTACAGCCCTACAAAGACAAAAAAAAAAAAAAAAAGACCTATAATCTGAAAACTATAAAACACTGATGAAAGAAATTGAAGATGATACAAAGAAATGGAAAGATATACTATGTTCATGGATTGAAGAATTAATTTTGCTAAATATGTCCATAGTACCTAATGTGATCTAAATATCTAGTGCAATCCCTGTCAAAACACACGAGACATTTTTCATAGAACTAGAACAAATAATCCTAAAATTTATATGGAACCACAAAAGATCCTGAATTTCTAAAACAATCTTGAAAAAAAGAACAAAGCTAGAGGCATCTTGATCCCTGATTTCAGATTATTCTACCAAGATACAGTCATCAAAACAGTATGATTCTGGCACCAAAATAGACACAAAAATCAATGGAACAGAATAGAGAGTCCAGAATTCCAAGTACATAAAGTTAATTAATATACAACAAAGGAGGTGAGAATATAAAATGTGGAAAAGACAGCCTCTTCAATAAATGGTGCTTGGAAAACTGGAAGGCTACATGTAAAGAATGAAACTAGAACATTTTCTCATGTCATATACAAGAAATAAAATCAAAATGGATTAAAGACCTAAATGTAAGAATGGAAATCATAAAACTCCTAGAGAAAAGGTAGGCAGAACACTCTTTGATGTAAATCATAGCAATATTTCTTTGCTGTGTCTCCTAAGGCAAAAGAAACAGAAGCAAAAATAAACAAATGGGACTTGACTTAAAAATTTTACACACAAATGGGATTAAGATGGGAATAGAAGGACTGGAGCTCAACTTCTCTCCTAAAAACAACAAAATTCACAACTAAAGGCTGAGCAATCTCAACCCAAATGGACCAGAAACCTTAAAAAAGATATCCTACTTCAGAAGAAATAGAGGAAGCCACATCAAGAGGTAGGATGGGCGATTTCATGATACAAACAACCACATACCTCCCGGGTGGGAAGCCCCACAGGCTGGAAAGTAACTGGTTCACAGAGACTCACCTACAGGAGTGAGTTCTGAGCCCCACATCAAACTCTCACATGGGGGGATCTGGCATGGGGAGGAAGAGCCCCTGGAGCATCTGGCTTTGAAGGCCAATGAGGCTTGTGCACAGGAGCTCCATGGGACTGGGGGAAACAGAGACCCCATTCTTAAAAGGCACACACAGACTTTCACGTGCACTGAGTCCCAGGGCAAAGCAAAGTCTCCATAGGAATCTGGGTCAAACCTGACTGCAGTTCTTGGAGGACTTCCTGGGAAAACAGGGGTGAAGGTGGCTTGTTGTGAGGGAAGGACATTGGAAGCCAAGCTCTTGGGAATCTTCAGCAGTGTGCCTTTCTCTGGAGGTGGCCATTTTGGGAAAACCTAGCTCCACCCATCAGCACTGAGAAGCCCCAGGGCAAACAACAACCCAGGTGGGATCACAACCCCACCCCTCAGTAAACAGGCTGCCTAAAGACCCCTTAGGCACACACCTGCCTCTAATCCCATCCAGAGACTAAGCCCCACCCACCAGAGGGATTAGAATCGGCTTCTCCTACCAGGGGGCAGGCATCAGCCCCTCCCACCAGGAAGACTAGTGCAAGCCCCCATACCAACTTCAGCCACGGGTGAGGGGGAGGGCAGACATCAGAACTAAGAGAGGCTACAACTCTATTACCTGTAAAAAGGTCACCACACCAAAAACCTGTGAAAGTGAAAAGACAGAGAACTCTAACTCAGATGAGGGAGAAAGGAAAAAACCCAGAAAAATCGGCTGAGTGATCAGGAGATTCTCAGCCTCCAGGAAAAAGACTTTAGACTGTTGATGCTGAAGATGATGCAAGACATTGGAAATAAACTGGAGGCAAAGATGGATAACTTACAGGAAACACTGACCAAAGAGACACAAGATATAAAACTGAAAGCAGCTAGGGAAAAGAAATAACATACAAGGGAACCCTGATGAGGTTATCTGCAGATTTTTCAGCAGAAACTCTGCAGGCCAGAAGGGAGTGGCATCATATACTTAACATGATGAAAGGGAAAAAACCTCCAACCAAGATTACTTTACCCAGCAAGGCTCTCATTCAGATTTGAAGGAGAAAGCAATACCTTCACAGATAAGCAAAAGCCAAGAGAATTCAGAAACACTAAACCAGCCTTACAACACATACTAAAGGAACTTCTCTAGGCATAAAAGGAAAGACCACAACAGGAAACAAAAATACCACAAATGACAAGGCTCACCAGTAAAGGTATATATAGAGTAAAGATACAAAATCATCCATGCACAATTATGCCACAAAAATCAGAAATCATGAGGAGAGATGGGTACACTGGAGATGAACTTGCAATTAAGAGACCAACTTAATCTCATATTATATATAGACTCATATCAAAACTTCAGAATAACTTTACACCAAAAATCTACAATTGATACACAAAGAAAAATCAACTCAAATACAACACTAAAGATAGTCATCAAACCACAAGAGGAGAGAACAACAGAAGAAGAAAAAAGAGCAACAAAAACAAATCCAAAGCAATTAATAACATGGCAATAAGAACATACATATCAATAATTACCTTAAATGTTAATGGACTAAATGCCCCAACCAAAAGACGTAGACTAGCTGAATAGATACAAAAACAAGATCCATATATATGCTGACTTCAAGAGACCCACTTCACTTCTAGGGACACATACAAATTGAAAGTGAGGATGGAAGAAAATATTTCATGCAAACGGGGATCAAAAGAAAGATGGTCTAGCAATACTCATAACAGACCAAATAGACTTTAAAATGAAGAATATTTTAAGGGAAAGAAGGTCACTACATAATGATCAAAGGATCAATCCAAGAAGAAGATATAACAATTTTAAGTATCTACACACCAAACATAGGTTCACCACAATATATGGGCAACTGCTAACAACCTTAAAAGGACAAATCCACAATAACACAATCATAGTGGGGGACTTTAACACCCCACTTACAGCAATGGACAGATCATCCACACAGAAAATCAATAAGGAAACACAGGCCCTGAGTGAAGCACTAGACCAGATGGACTTCATAGATATTGATAGGACGTTCCATTCAAAAGCAACAGAATACACATTCTTCTCAAGTGCACATGGAACATTCTCTAAGATTGGTCACATCCTGGGCTCCAAATCCAACCTCGGTAACTTGAAGAAAATTGAAATCATATCAAACATATTTCTGACTACAACACTATACAACTGGCAATCAACAACAAGAAAAAAACTGCAAAAAACACAAACACGTGGAGACTCAACAACCATGCTACTAAACAACCAAGGGATCACTGAAGAAATCAAAGAGGAAATTAAAAAATACCTAGAAGCAAATGACAACAAAGATACCACACTCCAAAGCCTATGGGATGCAGCAAAACCCATTCTAAGCAGAAAGTTTCTGGCAATACAAGCCCACCTCAGGAAACAAGAAAAAGCTCAAATAAACAAGCTAACTGCACATCTAAAGCAGCTCGAGAGAGAAGAACAGACAAGACCTAAAGTTAGCAGAAGGAAAGAAATCATAAAGATCAGAGCAGAAATCAATGAAAGAGAAACAAAGAAAACCATAGAAAACATCAATGAAAAATGAAAAGCTGGTTCTTTGAAAAGATCAACAAAATTGATAAACCCTTAGCCCGACTTATCAAGCAAAAAAGAGAGAGGACTCAAATCAATAAAATTAGAAATGAAAAAGGAGAAGTAACAACAGACATCACAGAAATACAAAGGATCATAAGAGACTACTATATGCAACTATATGCCAATACAACAGAAAACCTAGAAGAAATGGACAAATTCTTAGAAAAGTACATTCTTCCAAGACTAAACCAAGATGAAATAGAAGAGATGAATGGACCCCTCACAAGAACTGACACTGAAACTGTGATTAAAAAACTTCCAATGAACAGAAGTCCAGGACCAGATGGCTTCATAGGCGAATTCTATCAAACATTTAGAGAAGAGCCAACACCTCTCCTTCTGAAACGATTTCAAAAAAGTGCAGAGGAAGGGATACTCCCAAACTCATTCCATGAGGCCCCCATCACCCTGATACCAAAGCCAGACAAAGATTCCACAAAAAAAGAAAACTACAGGCCAGTTTCACTGATCAAGATAGCTGCAAAAATCCTCAACAAAATACGAGCAAACCACATCCAACAATGCATCAAAAGAATTGTACATCATGATCAAGTGGGATTTATCCCAGGGATGCAACGGTTCTTCAATATCTGCAAATCCATCAGTGTGACGCACCACATTAACAAACTGAAGAATAAAAACCATATGATCCTCTCAATAGATGCAGAAAAAGCCTTTGACAAAATCCAACACCCATTTCTGAGAAAAACCCTTCAAACCTAATCAAACTTAAAAGTTTCTGCACAGCCTAGGAAACCCTAAACAAAATGAAAAGACAACCTACAGAATGGGAAAAAATATTTGCAAATGAATCAACTGACAAGAGATTAATCTCCAAAATTTGTAAACACCTTTTGCAGCTCCATACCAAAAAAACAAACTCCATCAAAAAATGGGCAGAAGATCTAAACAGACAGTTCTCCAAAAAAGACATACAGATGGCCAAAAAATACATGAAAAGATGTTCAATATCACTCATCATTAGAGAAATGCAAATCAGACCACTCTGAGGTACCATTTTACACCAGCCAGAATGGCCATCATCAAAAAGCCTACAAGCGATAAGTGCTGGAGAGGGTGTGGAGAAAAAGGAACCCTAGTACACTGTTGGTGGGATTGTAAATTGGTACACCCACTGTGGAAAGCAGTATGGAGAGGCCTCAGAAAACTGAAAATAGAACCTCCATTTGATCCAGCAATCCCACTCCTGGGCATCTATCCAGAGAAAACCACGACTTGCAAAGACGCATGTACTCCGATGTTCATTGCAGCACTATTTGCAACAGCCAAGACACGGAAACAGCCTAAATGTCCATTGACAGAGGAGTGGATGAAGATGTGGTACATATACACAATGGAATATGACTCAGCCATTAAAAGGAACGAAATACCGGCATTTTTTGCAGCATGGATGGACCTAGAAATTATCATGCTAAGTGAAGTCAGCCATACAAAGAGACACCAACATCAGATGCTTTCACTGACATGTGAAATCTGAAAAAAAGGACAGACTGAACTTCTTTGCAGAACAGATGCTGATTCACAGACATTGAAAAACTTATGGTCTCCGGAGGAGAGAGTTTTGGGGGGTGGGGGGATGTGCTTGGGCTGTGGGATGTAAATCCTGTGAAATTGGATTGTTATGATCATTATACAACTACAGGTGTGATAAATTCATTTGAGTAATAAAAAAGGGAAAAAATTTACATAGCAAAAGAAACCTACAAGAAAACAAAAAGACAACCTAAATTTTTGCAAATGATATGACTGATAAGGAGTCAGCATTTAAAATATACCAATAGCTCATACAACTCTAACAATCCAATTAAAAATGGGCAGAATACCTGAAAGACTTTTTTCCCGAAGACGACATACAGATGGCCTCCAGGCACATGAAAATATGCTCAACATCATTAATCATCAGAGAAATGAAAATCAACAGTGAGCTATCAACAGTGAGCTATCACCTCACCTGCCAGAATGGCCATCATCCAAAAGATAACAAATAAATGCTAGTGAGGATGTGGAGAAGAGGGAATCCTTGTATGGGATTGTAAATTGGTACAGCTACTATGGAAAAACAGCATGAAGTGTCCTCAAAAAAAAAAAAAACACCAAAAAACAAAAATAGAACTACCATATATCCCAGCAATTCCCCTCCTGGGCATATGTCCAATGAAAACAAAAACACTAATTTGAAAAGATGCACCCCATGTGCATGCAGCAAAAAACATGCACCCCAATGTTTGTAGCAGCATTATTTACAATATATAATATATGGAAGCAACCTGTGTCCATTAGCAGATGAATAGATAAAGAAGATGTGGTGAGAAGATGGAATACTATTCAGCCATTAAAAAAGAATGAAATTTTGCTATTTGCAATGACATGGATGGACCTGGAGGGTATTATGCTTAGTGAAGCAAATCAGAGAAAGGTAAATACTGTATGTTATCACTTGTGTGTGGAATCTAAAAAATAAAAGGAAGAGGCATGAGAGGCATTAGGATAGTAAGAGGTATATCCTAGGTATAAAATTAATAAGCTATAAGAGTATGTTATACAGAAGGTAATATAGCAAATATTTTATAATAACTTTAAATGGGGTATAATCTATGAAGATTTGAACCTCTATATTGTAGACCTGAAACTAATATTATAAGTCAACTATATCAATAAAAATATTTACAGTTCTAATTCCATCTTGTAACTGCCCCCAGGAGGATGTGACTAACCCAGTAGTAATGCTTTGACACCAGATTTTTTTTTCAGTCAGAAGATTTGTTCACAGAAGTAACAAGCACACGGATTTGTAACCACATTTCCAGTTTCACATTCTGGATTCACAATCTACCAGCTATGGGACCTTGGGAAAATATCCTATTCTGTGCTTCAGCTTCACTATCTGTTAAGAAATGTAATAGCAGGATTCAATCTAATGGATTTATAGTGAGGATTAAGTGCATTAATACTAACAAAGTGCTTAAAACATAATTTAACGAAGTAGGGTCCCAATGTCATACAGTTATTTTTAATATTATTTAAGGTGAGGACATCCTGAAGACTTAGCTTCTACTGTGGGGATGAAAGTTTCTTGTTTTTAAGATTTGAACTCAATAGAGTTCCCTGACAGTCCAGTGGTTAGGATTCAGTGCTTTCACCACTGCAGCCTGGGTTTAATCCCTGGTCTGGTAACTGAGATCCCAAATCAAGCTGTGGCCAAAAAAAGAAAAAAAAAAGAAAGAAAAAAATTGAATTTTGGCAGTTCCCTGGTGGCGTAATGGTTGAGGATTTGGTGCTGTCACTGCTGTGGCTTGGGTTTGATCCCTGGCCTGGGAACTTCTGCATGCCACAGGTGTGAATATATATATATGAAAGTTGCCCCAAAGAGACCTTACCATGCAGATTTTAAAATACCTGATCAGAGTAGGTATTAAACTGAAGCATAGAGGTTTTAGATTTTCTTTAGGGCCACATCTGTGGCATATGGAGGTTCCCAGGCTAGGCGTTGAATCGGAGCTACAGCTACTGGCCTACACCACAGCCACAGCAATTCTAGATCTGAGCCACGTCTGCGACCTACACCACAGCTCGCAGCAATGCCAGTTTCCCTGACCCACAGAGCGAGGCCAGGGATCAAAACTGCATCCTCATGTATACTCGTCAGATTCATTTCTGATGCGCCACAACAGGAACTCCCAGAAAGGCATTTGATTAGGAGTTGAACTATCCTAAACAACACATCTACTCTAAGGGAGAAGAGATGGGAGGTCTACTTCTGGGAGAAGATGGGGCAGATGGCTTCAACTCTGGCATGGTACATGGAATTTGTTAACTGATTTGTTATCTGATGATCATTATGTTTCATTTTCAATAAAATGTATCTTTTGAAAAATAATGTTCTAGATGGGATTTCAAATAATGTTTGAGAGCATGGGCTTTGAAATGAATCTGGGTTGAAATCCTGATGCTGTTCCTATACACTGTGTAATCCTAGAAACACTGTCCAGCCTGCCTGAGCCTTGGCCTCTTCAACGCTAAAAACTGAGAATCTCATGGCATTGTGGAAATAAGATACTAACAGTGTTTAGAAAGTTAATGCATTGTAAACACTCAATATGCAGAGTAGTTATTACAGTGAAGGAACTCAGACAAAAAAATCCTTTGATTAGAAGGATGGTAAACACTTCTAAGAGCATTGATCACAATATGTTCTTTAGAAAGCTCTTGATCCCTAAGTTCTTGAGATAAATAAATGAATCTAATCGAAGCACTTGTAACTATGAACAATGATGTTTTGACAGCTTGTAGGCAAATTTCTTTGTGAATAAAGTTTTACAAACTTTTTGTAAATGAAGTCTTATTAGAATACAACCAGGCTCACTTGTGGGTTGTCTGGCTGCTTTCCAGCTACAACTACAGAGATGAGTTATTGCAACAGAGACTAAATGGCCCACAAAACCTAAAGCGTTTACTTCCTGACTTTTTTTTTTTTTTTGTTGTTGTTCTTTTTGTATTTTTCTAGGGCTGCACTCATGGCATATGGAGGTTCCCAGCCCAGGGGTCTAATCGGAGCTGTAGGCGCATGCCTACATCAGAGCCACAGCAATGCAGGATCTGAGCCAAGTCTGCAAACTATACCACAGCTCACGGCAATGCTGGATCCTTAACCCACTGAGTGAGGCCAGGGATTGAACCTGCAACCTCATGGTTCCTACTAAGATTCATTAACCACTGAGCCATGATGGGAACTCCTACTTCCTGATCTTTTATAGAAAGAGGTAGCTACTCATCCTTTTTTTGGCCATACCTACAGCATGCAGAAATTCCCAGGCTAGGGACTCAATCTGTGCTACAGCAGTCACAAGGCAGAATCCTTAACTACTAAGCCATCAGGAGACATCTGCACAACTCTTATTTAAATGATACTTCCCCTTTATTTAGAAATATAGCTCCTTCTAGAAAGTTTGGAAACTAGGCATGAAGAGTATAGAACTCTCCTGATTTTAATACCCAGAGACCATCACAGTTAATCATGGATTCACCCCTTTTGTCTTTTTTAAAAGCATATTTTAAAGACGTAGTTGAAATTCTACTAATAGCTTATCTAGAGGTGACAATTCTAAAAGACTTTTTCTTTTAACATTATATTCAGGACTAAAAAAAAATGTTTTATTTTAGCAAAAATCTGACACCTGATGCTGTTTTTACCTAGTTAAAGCAATCATGTAGGCTTGTGTGGAAATTCATTGATAGGGTCCTACCAGGTCCCACAGAATATAGGATGAGGTGAAGGCAGGGAGGGAAACATATTTGCTCTATATAGCATCCAGGGGGTTGGCAGTACACAAACAGATTCTCTATTTGCTTTCAGACCGAGAAGCTGACTAAACACTCTAAATCGTAGTAATTCAATAGACTATGGAATATCTTTGATTTTACTTCATACTAAAAAAGCTTTTCTTCAAACTCTCAACTCATAAACCCATTACCTCACTCGTTTGCTTTGTATTCTACAGAGCTATGCTGATCAGCATGGCAGTCACAGCCTCATGTGGCATCTAAATTCAATTAGAATAAAACAAACGTGCCTTTAGTCACATTTCAGGTGCTCAGAAGCTACATATAACTAGCATCTCCATGTTCAAGAGGGCAGATATCAAACATTTCCATCACTGCAGAAAGTTTTGTTTGGACAGAGCTTCTCTTGATACCAGTGGACATTAGAAGTTGCAGCTCCTGGCCAGTGAGAGAGAAACCAGCATCTCATTAATTTTCTATGCCCTGAATGTAATGAGTAGGAAAATTGATATATCTTCAGGACAAAGAGAAGCTCAAGAGTTTCATAACTGTGAATTATAATTTCTTCTATAACTCAAAATACAAGCAGTTTGTGGGGCTAAGGAAGAACATGAAATGGGCAGGTGATTGGATAAAAGAGTCATTGTTCTAACTGTTGTTTTGATGTCACAATGAGGAACACTGTAGAAAAACTCATGAATTTTTGAGTAGCTCCTTGGTGACAGGGCATTCTGCTCCCAGAAACATACCATCAGGATGCCTACAGAGTTTGTCAACTACCATGGATTCATTCTGACCTGGATCCCAGAGGGGCCGTATTGGATAGGCATTATTTGAGAAACAACAGGTGAAGTGTCAATTCTTTCAAGGAGAGGTTCAGCATTCCAGTTAATTTGATGAAGAAAGTTTCCTCTGCTAAAATAAACTAAACATTAGAGACACACGAGTATACACAAGGTGGTCTTTACAGGATTGCTCATTCGCCCAAAGCTACCCAGGTATACATCTTTTACCTAGAAGTGCCCACTTTAGTTTACAGATAGATGAGGGTCAACAAGTTCTCAGTACTTTTTATTTTTGGTCGTTTTAGGACTGAACCCATGGCATATAGAAGTTCCCAGGCTAGGGGTTGAATTGGAGCTGCAGCTGCCAGCCTATGCCACAGCCACAGCAACACCAGATCCAAGCCACATCTGCAACCTACACTGCGGCTCATGGCAATGTCGATTCTTAACCCACTAAACGAGGCCAGGGATCTAATCCTTGTCCTTATGGATACTAGTCGGGTTTGCTACCACTGAGCCACAACAGGAACTCTCTTAGTACTCTTTGTGCAAGATGATCAGAGCCATATTGCAGCCTTTATACTAATAACTATAGCGTATAAAGTCTGCCACTACTGTTCAAACTGAAGCTCCTGCCACGAAAACTGGCTCATCTTTATCTTTGCAGCTAACCCAGCATGAACTACAACACAAAGCATATAATGGATGTTGAGGTGACACCACAGAGAGCTTCACACAGTCCCAGATCCCAGGGATCTGGGAAGAGACTGGATGCAATGACCCTTTTTCTCATCCTCTCATTCCTTGGCAGAACTGGACAGTAACTTTTTAGTGTGAGAAAAGGAAGAATTCGCAGATGCAGCTGGACAGGCTGCCAGAAGATGAATAAGAGGAACTAGATATTATCATGGAGCTAAGCATCATGGGGAGAGGGAATAATGACTGACATTAAGTCATCTCATTTGGTTGCAGCTAAGGAACTGGAGAGAGCAGAATAAACCCGTCTCCTCTAACCCCTTGGGTTTACCTACACCCCTATCTATTACGGAGGTCCAAAGGAGTGACTGAGCTTGATCAGACCTCAGTGTAAGTGCTCAGTGATGTTTATTAGTGGATTTCTTACCCTATTACTATGTGTGTTTGCATGTGTAGCAGGACAAACCCCATCTGTCTAAATTACTTATTATAAACTGTTCAGAACTTAAGAATTTGTGGGGTAGAGCTGCCTGAAATAACATAAGCATTTTTCTTTCTTTCGAAACCTTTTTAAAATTATAGTTGACTTATAGTGTGCCAACTTCTGCTGTACAGCGAAGTGACCCAGCAAAATATGCATATGCATAGTTTTTCTCATACTGTCTCCTTTCATGTTCTATTACAAGAGATTGGATATGACTCCCTGTACTCTACAGTAAGCATTTTTCTGTTTAAAAGAGTATTAAACCAGCTGAACACTGAACCAGCTTCCTTCTGAAAAAAGTGTTTCTACATATATTGCTCAGAACTCATCTGGGAATCCAAAGCAACAATACATCCTAGTACAGGAGAAACATCCAGTTTTGGAAACTGCATTGGATGGATTTGGCTTTCTCCAGAAGAAGCTACTGCATGGGCCCATTCTTGCATCCTTGGAATAACTAGGAATGTTTGATTTCCAGTAACATCTGTGATTCTCAGGAGCATGCCTTGAAAATTCGATTCTTTGTGTTGACACTGCTATCATCCCCCACCACCCCTTTCCCCAATCCCATAGGAGGAGAGAGTGCCAGAAGTGAAGATTATGACCTGGGAAGAACATTGACTAAGGGGCCTCTGGTTAATGTCTAGGCAACACAGAGGCAGAAGCAGCAGGCCCAAGAAAGAAGTCCAGCTCACAGCCTCTGAAAGGGGTAGCTGATGCGAGCTTGTCCAGTTTTCCTGGATAAGGTGCTGACGATGGCAGGGCAAGACTCTCTGCCCATTGGGCATGGTCAGCTGCAGTGAGTCACATTATGGCCACCTTGAAAGTGACATTTCAAAATGCATTCTCTACCTCTAGCATTGCAATGGCCACTTCATCCATTCAGGGAGTTGTAGGGAACTTTGACACACTAGGCTGTACTCCATGTGTTAGAAACACACCAGACCCTGTCATCTTTCACTCCAGTGGGGAAGACAGTGATATAGTGTCATAAGTGATGCAGTGTCATGAGCCTGGTGGAGGACAGTAAAACAAGATGGGAGGCGAAGTGAGGGGGGACTCCTCTAGATAGATCCATTGCTCAGGGGAGGCCTTGTTAAGGGGCTGCTGCTCAAGCTGAACACTGGAAAATGTGATTATCTTGTTGCTAAAAGGGTCTGAGAGAAACGAACATCTTCATAGCAAGTACAAAGGCTCTGTGGTAGGAACAACTTATGGGTGATCCAGGAGAAGGAAGGATACCATTGTACCCAGAGTTTAAGGAACCAGGGGAGGTGGTCTGAGATGAAATCTCAAAGACAGAGGCCAGATTGCACAGGGGTTTGGGGGTCTATCACAAGGGTTGGAATTTTATTTTTATTTATTTATTTACTTAGTCTTTTTAGGGCCGTACCCACATCATATGGAAGTTCCCAGGCTAGGGGTCGAATTGGAGATGCAGCTGCTGTCCTACACCACAGCCACAGCAACGCCAGATCCAGGCCATGTCTGTGACTTACACTACAGCTCACAGCAGTGCTGGATCCTTAACCCACTGATCCAGGCCAGGGATCAAACCTGCATCCTTATGGATACAAGCCAGATTTGTTTCCCCTGAGCCATTATGGAAACTCCTGAATTTTATTTTAAATGTACTTTGAAGCTATTGGAGACTTTTAAAAAGGGGAGCGATAGGACAAAATTCTGTATATAAGATTTATGTTTCTAAAAGGTGACCTTGGCTGCTGTGTGGAGAAGGATGGGTGGAACCATGATTGGAGGTGGGAGGTAAGTCATTGCATAGTCTAGGAAGGCAATGATGGGGGCTTGGGGTAGGGCCGTGGCAATGGAGATGTTGAGGGGTTGTGGGATTTCAGCTATATTTTAGGGATAAGAGTTGTATGGCTGACAGATTGGATATGTGAGTAGTAGACAGAGAGGGGAAGGAAGGAATCAAGGACAACATACAGGGTTTTGACGAGACTTAAGTTGGTGGGCAAACCTAGGAAAAGAACAGCTTTGTGATTCGGAAAGTAGTGGCGAGGATGCTATTTTGGAGATGTTACATTTGAGACCCATTATAAATTCAGGTGAACATGGTAACAAGATATGTCTAGAGAGTAGAAGGAAAGTTGCAGAAGACGAGAAATGTAGGGATATTTAGCGTATGGGTGGTATTGGAGTCAGGATCTGGTGAGCAGGCAAAGCTGAAAGATCCTCAGAAACCTGCAGGGAAGTGACTCTGCCTACTGATACACACACGCACACGCACACACTCACAAACATGAATGGCAACACAACATTCCAAGTCCTTTTATAACAAAGAAGTATTCAATTCTCACTGGAGACATTAAGGCATAAACTTCTAGAATTTTGTTAGCGCTGTTTCTTGTGGAATCACCTAAACTGTTTTTTAAAATGCAAAATTTCCCTTCATACTCTAAGAGTGTGTGAATCAATAGGTCAAAGCGGAGCCCAGTATTTGTATTCTGAAGTAAGTACCCTGGGAATATTTGTACAGTTCATCTTTTAAAACATCACAGGAAGTACTGAAAGATGAGGTCTGAAAGATTTCTGAGCCCTTCTCGTTTTTTTTAAAGGTTATTTAGTCTTCACTTCGGAATGATTGGCAATGCTTTCTGGCCAGGATGGCTGTCCTATCACTGTGATAACCTCTTCTGTACTAAACGCATTGCTGTAACATTAAAAAATAAAGAAAGAACTGGAGAACAAGATAAGAAGCCTATGGAGCAGAGATAGAAGTGCGAAAGAGAGAACATTGCTGGGCTATGAGTTTTCTGGGCTTGGGGCGGGGTCACGTGAGGGTTCTGGGTATGACATGTTATTCGAAGTCCCCATGTGGGGTGGGGACACAGAGTCAACGCAGTGCGCAGAGTCAGGGGCTAGAGTCACATCCACTTAGATCTAGGGTTTCCAGAACACTGTGGACCTAGAGAAGAAGGAAAGGACATTTTGAGCAGACACAGCCGGTGACCAGCCCTATTCTAGAATAATTAGAAAACTGACCATGGTTCTAGATTGCAATAGAAGTCTTAAATTCAAAAGAGAAAATTTCTCTGACCTCAAATCCAATTAGAATTCAATAAAATTATTTTGAAATTGAATTTCTAGTAATATGCTCCTAAAGTTGTTATGACTTAGGCCAACAAAGTAAGGCAAAGTAAAATATATTTAAAATAAAGGCTATTTCAAAATTGGTTGTTGGACACATCCAAAAAAATATAAAGAGAAATCTGTTATTTTAAATGCATTTATTATACTCAATAAACTTGAAAACAAATGTTCAAGATATAGAGAACAACATTAAAAAAACCCAGAAAAGACAGCCTGCAGAATGGGAGAAAATATTTGCAAATGATTCGACTGCCAAGGGCTTAATTTCCAAAATATACACAACAGCACATATAACTCAATAATAGAAAACAAAATAACCCAATCAAAAAATGGGCAGAAGACCTAAATAGACACTTCTCCACAGAAGACATACACATGGCCAGCAGGCACTTGAAAAAAATGCTCAACATCACTGATTATTACAGAATGGCAAATCAAAACTATACTGAGGTACCACTTCACACTGGTCAGAATGGCCACCATTGATAAGACTGAAAATCCTGGAGAGGGTGTGGAGAGAAGAGAACCCTCATACACTATTGGTGGGAATGTAAATTGGTACAACCACTATGGAGAACAGTATGGAGGTTCCTCAGAAAACTAAATAAAGAACTACAATATGATCCATCAATCCCATTCCTGGGCATCTATCTGGACAAAACTACAATTCAAAAGATACACACACCCCTATGTTCATTGCAGCACTATGTATAATAGGCATGACATGGAAAAAAACCTAAATGTCCATTGACAGATGAGTAGATTAAGAAGATGTGGTACATATACACAATAGAATACTACTCAGCTATAAAAAAATGAAATAATGACATTCACAGCAACATAGATGCAACTAGAGATTCTCATACTAAGGGAAGTAAGTCAGAAAGAGAAAGACAAAATACCATATGATATCACTTATACATGGAATCAAAAATATGGCACAAATGAACCTATCTACAAAACAGAAACAGACTCACACACGTGGAAAACAGAATCGTGGTTGCCAAGGGGGAAGGGGTTAGGAGAGGGGTGGACTGAAAGGTCGGGGTTAGTAGATGCAAACTATTACATATAGAATGGATAAACAAATTTCTACTGTATAGCACAGGGAACTATGTTCAGTATCCTGGGATAAACTAAATTGAAAAGAATATAAAAAAGAAAGTATTGTGTATAACTGAGTCACTTCTCTATACAGTGGAATTTAGTGTAACACTGTAAATTAACTACAATTAAAAACAAAGATATATGGGAGTTCCCGTCGTGGCGCAGTGGTTAATGAATCCAACTAGGAACCAGGAGGTTGTGGGTTCGGTCCCTGGCCTTGCTCAGTGGGTTGAGGTTCCAGCATTGCCATGAGCTGTGGTGTAGGATACAGATGCGGCTCGGATCCCGCGTTGCTGTGGCTACAGCTCCGATTTGACCCCTAGTTTGGGAACCTCCATATGCCGCAGCAGCAGCTCTAGAAAAGGCAAAAAGACCAAAAAACAAAAAACAAAAAAAACAAAAACAAAAACAAAAACAAAAAACAAACAAACAAAAAAAACCCAAAGATATAGAGAACAAACCAGTTGTTACCAGCAGGGCAAGGGAGGAGGGCAATTAAGGAGTAGGGGGGTAAGAGATATAAAATAAGCTACAGGGATGTATTGTACAACACAGGGAATATGGCCAAGATTTTATAAAAACTATAAATAGAGTACAAACTTTAAAATTTGTGAATTGCTATATTGTACACTGTAATATAAAATATTACACAGCAACTATACTTTAATAAAAAAATAAGCAACTAGCAAACCCAGGAAAAGTATGCTTAGGGGGTTCCCAAGACCACCACCAGTTCACCTTCAGTAACTCACTGAAATGGCAAGACATAGGCAGCAGTGTAATGACAGCTATAGGTTATTTCAGCAAAAGCATATGTAACAGGATCAGCAAGGGGAAAAGAAACATTTGAAGACTCTGGAGAAATCCATGCCCAGGCTTCCTATGTTCTCCCTTCCCTGCTCAGAAGGGATCTTGCCAAGCATGGATCTTTCTCCAACAGCAAGATGCCATGTATGTAGTGTTTGTTTCCAGGGAAGCATGTTTGTGATTCAAAATCTAGAATTTTTACTCAGGGCTTGTAGGTACCATAGGCCCCATCCCCACCCCCCCCCATTTCCAGACCCCCAGAAGGAAAGCCAAGTGTTTAACCAGAAATGGCATTGTTTTCACAAATTATCTGAGCAGACTGGAATAGCAGGTACCTTATCACCTACGCAATGTTTTAAAAGTCAAGTTCCTAGACACTAGTCAAGAGGCAGCCCTGCAAGCATGATCTTCTAAGTCAAGCCTGCTATATTAACTCTTTCCTGTATACAGTTAAACCAAAAGCAATGATAAGGATAAGCAATAATCAATCAGTGACATAGAAAACAAAAGATGCAAAGAGAAGGTCCACTTTACCAAAGCTGGTTCTTTGTAGACAGAAATCATAACAAGCAAAAACAACCACCACAACAAACCAAACACCAGAAAACACACTGCCCATCAAAATCAACTGATAAACCTGACTCTTGACTAATCAGAGGGTGTTGGAGGAGGGAGGTAGAAAGGCAGAAAAAGCCCAGATGTAAAATATTAGGAATGAAAAGGGGCTGTAGTACAGGTTTGTTAGAATAAAAAGATACTACTTTGCTGTCTAAGCTTCCAAAATGATTAACACGAGAAGTAGAGATTTTCTAGAAAATACTACTACAACTAACATAAGGACGAATACAAAATCGGAGCAAATTAATAACCATTAATGGCTTTAATAGTGACGTCTATAAAACATTTAAAGAAGAATTAAATCTAATCCTTCCAAAAAATACAAGAGGAGGGAACACTTTCAAACTCATAAGCCCAGCATTACCCTGATATCAAAGTCAGAAAAAGACATTGTAAGAAAATTACAGGTAAATATCCCTCTAATTAATAGAGAGGCAAAAAAACTCAAAATGATACTAGTAAACCTAGATCAACAGCATGTTAAAAGAGATGCAGTGGTGGTTCAACAAATCAATAGATGTGACACACACATTAAAAAAATGAGGGATAAAAAGCAATGGCCATCTCAATAAATGCAGAAAAAGCATTTGACAAAATTAAAACACACTGTCAAGATAAAAACTCTCAACAAAGAAAGTATAGAAGGAAATTACCTCAGCATAATAAATACCGTATGTGACAAGCCCATGGCTGACATCATGTTCAATGGTGAAAAAGAGATTTTCCTCTAAACTCAGGAATAAACAAGGGTGTCCACTATTGCTATTTCTACTAAGTATAGTACTGAAAATCCTTTCCAACAAGAAAAGGGAATAAAAGGCATTCAAATTGAAAAGAAGTACAATTTTCTCTTTGCAGATGATATGATCTTACATACAGAAAACTCTGAAGAGTCCAAGATCTGTTAAATTCAGTAAAGATGCAGGATATAAAGTCAACATACAAAAAAAAAAAATCAGTTGCATTTCTATACACTAACGATGAACCATCCAAAAAAATAAACAGTCTCATTTACAATAGCATCTAAAAGGCTAAAACACTTGAAAATAAACCAAGGAGATAAAACATTTGTACACTGAAAACTATAAAACATTGATAAAAGAAATTAAAGGAGTCACAAATAATGGGAAAGATTCTGTATTCATGGATTAGAAGACTTACTATTGATAAAATGTCCATACTAATGAAAGTGGTCTATAGATTCAATGCAATTCCTATTGGAATTGCAATGGCTTTTTTTTTTTAAACAGAAATAGAAAAATAAAGTCCTAAAATTCATATGGAACCAAACCCCTGAAAAGCCAAAGTATTTCTGAAGAAGAAGAACAAAGTTGGGGGCATCACACTACCTGATTTAAAAATATTACATTGCTACAGTATTAAAGACATATATAGATCAGTGGAACGGAGTAAAGAACTAAGACATAAACCCATACGTATATGGTCAATTGATCTTTGGCAAGAGTTACAAGAATGCACAATGGGGAAAGGACAGTCTCTTCAACAAATGGTGCTGGGAAAACTGGACATTACCATAGAAACAAATAAAGGTGGACTTCTACCATATGCCATAAACAAGAAAACGCCAATTGATGAAAGACTTGAATCTAAGACCTGCAACTCTAAAACATCTGGAAGAAAACACTGGTGAAAAATTAATGTTCAAAATATATAAGGAAGTCGTAAGCTCAATAACAAAAAAAGAACCCAATTAAAAAATGAATGAAGGACCTGAATAGCCATTTCTCCAAAGAAGACATACCAATGGCCAATAGGTATAAAAAATAATGCTCAACATTACCAGTCATCAAGGAAATGGAAATCAAAACTGCATCATTTCACACCTGTTTGGGATGGCTATTTTTTATTATTTATTTATTTATTTATTTTTGTCTTTTCTAGGGCTGCTCCTGCGGCATATGGAGGTCCCCAGGCTAGGGGTCTAAATCAGAGCTGTAGCTGCCAGCCTATGCCACAGCCACAGAAATGCGGGATCTGAGCCGCATCTGTAACCTACACCACAGTTCACAGCAACGCCGGATCCTTAACCCACTGAGTAAGGCCAGGGTTCGAACCCACAACCTCCTGGTTCCTAGTCGGATTTGTTACCCACTGAGCCACGATGGGAAATCCAGGATGGCTATTTTTTTTTTAAACTCAAAAACCCAAAAGTTAACAGATGTTAATGAGAAGAAAGTGTAAGCTTGTGACTATTGGAGAGAATGTAAACTGTGTGCACACTCTGGAAAATAATATGGATGTTTTTAAAAAATTTAAAAAAAAGAACTACCATATGATCCAGCAATCCTACTTCTGGGTTTTTAGTTCGAAGAAAAAGAAATCAGGAGTTCTCATTGTGGCTCAGCAGGTTAAGAAACTGACATCATGTCCATGAGCATGCAGGTTCAATCCCTGGCCTTGCTCAATGGGTTGAGGATCCTGCATTGCCACAAGCTGCAGCATAGGTCACAAATGCAGCTGAGATCTGGTGTTTCTGTGGCTGTGGTGCAGGCCAGCAGCTGCAGCTAACATTCAACTCCTAGGCTGGGAACTCCCAGATGCCACAGGTGTGGCCGGCCATATAAAGAAAAAAAAGGGGGGGGGGGAAATAAAAAGAAATGGGATATTAATCTGCCTTAAAAAGACAAAAAAAAGTCCTGTTGTCTACAACAACATGGTTGAATCTTGGGGGTGTTTAAAACAAACCAGTCACAGGAGGATGAATGCTGCATTATCCTACTCAAATGACTGAAATAGTCACATTTGTTTAACTAAAGGAGTCACACAGAAGTAGATAGTTAAATGATGGTTGCTGGGGAGTTGGGGGAGAGGGGAAATGAGTTTTTATTTAACAGATACAATGTTTCAGTTACACAAATGATTAAGTTTTAGAAAATCTGCTGTATAACATTGTGCCTATAGCTAACGATATTGTATTGCACACTTAAAAATTTTTTAAGAGGGTGGATATCATGTTAAATATTTTTACCACAATAAAAAATATTTCTGTCCCCCAAAGTCATCATAAACACTCTTAAGAAACAACATAGGAGTTCCCTTTGTGGCTTGTGGTTAACAAACCCAACTAGGATCCATGAGGATGTGGGTTCGATCCCTGCCCTTGCTTAGTGGGTTAAGGATCCAGCATTGCTGTGAACTGTGGTGTAGGCTGCAGATGCAGCTCAGATCTGGCATTGCTGTAGCTGTGGTTTAGGCCAGCAGCTATAGCTCCAATTCAACCCCTAATCTGGGAACCTCCATATGCCACAGATGTGGCCCTAAAAAGCCAAAAAAGAAAAGAAAAAGGAATAACATAGTACTTTGCAAATCCACAAGAATTAGTATCCAGAATTTATAATGTCATGCAAATCAACAAAATTCTGATATAAAGTGGACAAAAGCAATTAACATGCAGCACACAAAAGAGGAAATGTGATAAAGAGCAATCTCTTTAGTAATCATGAAAGTTAATTAAAATCCAGAAGCACCATTTCCCCCCTTTCAGATTGGAAAATATTTGAGTTTCCTGAAACTGTGTGTTGGTTAAGGGTGTGGAGAAACTCTAGAGGGAGGGTAAACAAGTTCAACAAATTTGTGGAAGAAATGCTAAATATCTAGGGAATAGTAAGCATGTATACTCTGTGTGTGCACATAGCACACACCCCAGCATTTACCTTCCTGCAGAGCTGCACCTGAGAAGCACCTAGGAACATGCGTGTATATGCAGGAAGAGTTGTATATACAAGGATATAAAGAGCAACATTAATGAAAACTAGCAACTGGAAGCAACTTAAACCTCCTTCAACAAAGACTGAATGTATTATCATTGTGGATATATAATAAAAAATCAAAAGCAATGCTGAACAAAGATGCACAAAACAACGGTATCTAATATTCATGGATACATGACATTTAGAGACCCAGAAATTATATTGTCATACCTTTTTGGCCTGTAGCACTAGTCCATATCTTGGAAATCAGGAGGAACAACCCCCCTAGTAGGAGGAAGCCCTTCATGTGGTTAAACCCTGAGCCAGAGCCCATTCAGGAAACAGGAAGTTGTGAGGGGTGGGCTGACCCTTGTGTTATAAAAGGGAAGCCATGCTCAGATGTTGGTAGTTAACCACATTTTGGACGTCATTATAGGATATTCTATTACATCAGCTTCCTAAAATGTGGTATTTTATGCTCAAAATTGCATGTTAGTGGGGTATGTATGCAAAAGATTGAGGGTTTCTAGAACTGTCTCCCCTGTGCCTATGAAAGGGCCTGTTAAATTGTCATATAGCTCTTAGATTTAGTGAGTTGGGAAGGCTGGTTTTTAACCATGGATTTGAGGATCACTGAGACCCCACCTCACTTGCTGATGAGAATAAGTCATCCATTAAGTCATTATTTTTGACTTTCGACATATTATTCTCTTCCTAACTCCAGGTCCGGCATGGTGAAGAAAACTCTTGAGTGAGGAGAGCACTGTTCCAGAAGAATTTAATTGTTCCATGCACCTGAGAAGACAAATGCTGAGAGAATTTGGAGTTAAGATGATTTGTTTCACCTGCTCTCACATCAGTCCCCCAAACAATCTCTAAGGCCGTGGTTCTCAAAATGAGATCCCTGGGCCAGTAGTATCAGCTTCACCTGGGGGCTTGATAGACGTGCACCTTCTTAAACCCCACCCACAGGGACTGAACCAGAAACTGGGGTTTCTGTGTTTTCTGAGGCTTTCTAGCCTTAAAACTGGAGGCAGAGCTAGGGAGAAGGTGCTCTGCTTGTTTTTTTTCCACGTGCCTTAACTTCTAGCTGCTTTCAACTGCTGTAAGTGTTTCAAAAATACTCTGGGACTAATCCATCTACACTTTAATCGACTACCCAAACCTGGGATGATAGTGTTGGCCGAGTGTAAGCTCTGCTCTCAGCCTGTAGTAGTTATGGGTCAGAGTAGGGAACCCATTAGCAGAACTGGGTTCTGCTATAAAACTTATAAAATAATCAAAACTTATAAATAATGCTAAGATTATAGGCAGGATCCTGGTAGAGCATCTTAATTTTCAGAGCCCGAGAAATGGAAGTTAAATGAAATGTGGGATCTTTTGGTTGATAAAGAATAACTTCTTATTCCTTTTTCTATCACACAGATTTTGGGCATCTTCCATAAGCCAGGTAGCAGTCTAGCTGTTAGGGCACAGGGATGAACAAACCAGCAATATTACCTCCATCACAAAGCTTACATTTTACTGTTGGATAAAAACAGTAAACAAGTAATTACACAAGCATGACATATAATGAACTATTAAATGAACAGCTAATGGAACTGAAAACTGATGAAGGGCTATATTCAGAGAAGACTATTCTAAGTAGAAATCTGAATGAAGAGAGCGAGGGAGCCATCACAAATGTTGGAGAGAGGAGTTCCCATTGTGGCTTAGCCATTAACAAACCCGACCTGTATCCACCAGGATGCGGGTTTGATTTCTGGCCTCACTCAGTGGGTTAAGGATCTGGCATTGCCATGAGCTATGGTATAGGTTGCAGATGTGGCTCAGATCCCACATTGCTGTGGCATAGGCAGGCAGCTGCAGCTCTGACTGGACCCCTAGCCTGGGAACTTACATACGCTGTGGATGTGGCCATAAAAGGCAAAAAACAAACAAAAACAAATATCAGGGAGAGACTCCCTAGGAGAGGGATCAAAAAGTACAGATGTTGTGAGTGGGGAAGATGCAGCAGGCATGAATAAGATAACTCTTAGTGGTCTACTCTCTTGTATAACTTCTCTATCAGTGTGGTAGAAGCTGTGAATATGCTGTTATTTCTGTAATTAAGTTACTTTACAGAGCACAGGGGATTTCTTTTTTTTTTCAGTTGACTTAGAATTAATTCAAAGGGAGATCATTTGGGTGAGGCTAATCTAATCACAAAAACCCTTTAAAGGCAGAGCTTTTCTCTAATGGTGGCAGAAGACATTAGAGACATTTGAGAGCATGAAAAGGACCAGCTCCCTTGCTCGTTTGAAATGGAGGGGTCCGTGTGAGAGGAACTGTGGGCAGCCCCCAGGAGCTGAGAAACCTATGGTTGAGACTTAGCAAAGAAACAGGGATCTCAGGCTTAAAAGCCCAAAGGACTGAATTCAGCCAACATCCTAAATGAGCTTGGAAGCAGATTCTACCCCAAATCCTGAAGATAAAGCCCAGCCTGGCCTATATATTGATTTTGGCCTCATGGGACCCTAAACAGAGGACCCAGTTGAGCCTGTGTCTTATGACCTACAGAACTATGAGGTAATGAGAGGTATTGCTTTAAGCTGACAAATTTGTGGTGATGTGCTATGCAACCATAGAAAACTAATAGACTGTGGTTCCCCGGGGGAGGGGGAGGGAGCGGGAGGGATTGGGAGCTTGGGGTCAACAGATGCAAACTATTGCTCTTGGAATGGATTAACAATGGGATCCTGCTGTGTAGCACTGAGAACTATGTCCAGATACTTAACAATAGAGCATGACAATGGGAGAACAAAGTACGTACACATGTAATGTGTAACTGGGTCCACATGCTGTACAGCAGAAAAAAAAAATTGTGTTGGAGGAAATAACAATTAAAAAAAAAAGAAAACTAATACAGAGGGTGTTTTGGGTGCTTGAGAAAATGAAAAGATCATAGTCGCTGGAACTGAGTGAGGTGGGAAATAGTAGAGAAAGCCATGCAGCGGTAAAGAGGAATAGATTAGAAATCATATAGAAACATGGATTTAGCCCAAACACAGAAAGGGGAATGAAAAATGCAAGAGAAAACCCTAAGATAGAGAGCACCTATTTAGAGACATATATTAAAATATGTTTTTCACATTTGCACATATATGTTAAAAATCTTTGCAGAGCGATATGGAAGGATACACAGTAAATGTTTTTAAGGGTGACTAATAAGTAGTAGGAACTGGGATTGGAGAGGTTGAATTAAGGAAAATAATGAGAGTCTTTACACAGATGAATGATGCTAGTTGGCCATGATAAAGAATATGGTCAAATGAGTTCCGAGATTCACAATTACAAAACATAGCAGAACAAAAAAATAGGAGTAAAACCAAAAATAATTTTAAGTATAATTACAAATAATATTAAGAATGGACTATGTGCCAGATACTTTTCTAATCATGTGTTTGTATTAACATATTTCGCACTTCCAACAAACCTGTGGGAGAGGCACTACTATAGTCCCATTTTAGAGATGAAGACATTGATACATGGGCAGTTTAGGTAGCCTGCACAATGTCACATGGATATTGAGTCTATAAAAATGAAAATTCAGTAGTCTGTCCCCAGAATATACTTTCTCAACCACTATGCTAGGGTAGGTCATGGAGTCTCATTTCTACCAATGGAATTCATCTCAATCAGCAGTCTTAGTGGAATATTTACACACATGAGAGTACATACTTTCCAGGGGGTGTTCATGCACAATAATGTCAATGCATGTGAGAAGGACATAATTTTGGGGGGCCAGAGGGTGAGGTGTTATGGCCTGAATGGTGTCCCTCCAAAATTGCATACTGAAGTCCCAACTCCCAGCACATCATAACATGACTCTGTTTGGAGACAGAGTCTTTACAGATGTGATTAAGATTACTTGAAGTTGTTGGGATGGACCCTAATCCTTTATGTCTGATGTCCTTATAAGGGAGGAGATTAGGACAAGGACACACACAGAGGAGACCATGTAGGGAGACAGAGACATGATGGCCATCTATAAGCCAAGGAGAACAGACTCAGAAGAAACCAACCCTGCCCATACCTTGACCTCACAGTTCTAGCCTCTAGAATTGTGAGAAAATAAATTTCTGTTTTTAAGCTACCTAGTCTATGGTACTTTGTCATGAAAACCCTAACAAACCAATAGAGTATGAGATGAATGATTTGTTCTGCTGTGGGATATTTGACTCTGTTATTAAGTTAGCCACCCCAAAAATCTTTTTTTTCCCCTTCCAGTCCATAGTATCTAGATATGTTGAGCCAAATAGAGTGCCAGATAGTCCTCCAGCAAAGAAGGGTTTATTCAGGATTAGCAGAGAGTTACAATCAGGGGTGACAACCATGACTGACCACGTGCAAGTGCCCACACAGCAAGGACTGGAGACCCCTTTTATGAGGAAAACTGTCCGTGGCTTTTCATTGGCTGAGTCCTTACCAGGAAAAAGAGTCTTTTTCCTGTTGGGCTCAGCTATCATCCTAGGTCATGAGAGCTCCCCCTCCTGGTCTCCTAACTCAATTTTTTTGTGTGTGTCTTTTTGCCTTTTCTAGGGCTGCTCCTGCTGGCATATGGAGGTTCCCAGGTTAGGGGTCTAATCAGAGCTGAGCTGCCGGCCTATGCCAGAGTCACAGCAACTTGGGATCCAAGCTGTGTCTGTGACCTACACCACAGCTCACAGCAATGCCAGATCCTTAACCCACTGAGCCAGGCCAGGGACTGAACCCACAACCTCATGGTTCCTATTTGGAATTAACCACTGAGCGACGACAGGAACGCCCCTAACTCTATTTAATTGAGGTTTCTGTTTATTTTTACAGAGAGTAGATAGAGAAAATATTTGGTGGCACCTGGAGAATGGATGTGATGAACACTTTCTATTATATTTAACACTCATTTC
Organism: Phacochoerus africanus; assembly: GCF_016906955.1. Classification (NCBI taxonomy): domain Eukaryota; kingdom Metazoa; phylum Chordata; class Mammalia; order Artiodactyla; family Suidae; genus Phacochoerus; species Phacochoerus africanus. The sequence goes on along the minus strand of NC_062547.1, from coordinate 11,497,934 downwards.
TAGATCCAATTACAAATATTATCTAAGAAGAGGCATACCCCAAATTCAGGACAAGCTCCGATCAGAGAACTCTGAAAATCTTTAATTTTGGACTTATTAGTGGTGTTAGATTTTTGACTTCCTGCTTACCACCTGCTTGGATAGTCTAGGATTAAACCCTTCTCCACATTGCCCATCAGAAGCTCTGTCAGTAAAATGAGACTATTTCCAGGTATCTTCTATTTCTTTTCTCATTTTGGAAATAGTGTAGGCTGAAATAGGAAAGTCTTTACCCACAGCACTCACTTTGTTTCTAGTAGTTCTGCATTTAATTCTAACCAATCCTAAATAGATTATCTGGATTTCTAGGCATAAACTAGGATTAACTCTTTTTTTTTTTTTTACATTTTTTAGGGCCACACCCATGGCATATGGAGGTTCCCAGGCTAGGGGTCCAATCAGAGCTACAGCTGCCAGCCTATACCACAGCCACAGAAATATCAGATCCGAGTTGCATCTGCAACCTATACCGCAGCTCATGGCAATGCCAGATCCTTAATCCACTGAGCAAGGCCGGGGATCAAACCCACAACCTCATGGTTCCTAGTTGGATTCCTTTCCACTGTGCCATGATGGGAACTCCTAGGATTAATTCTTTAACTACAGGTACTAAACAACCAATGAAAACATAAGTTTTGCATATAGCAAGTTTTATGTATGATGAGGTACTCTAGCACAGCGCATTAAGAAATAATAATCTATTAAGAGAAAATGCATTTTATTATAATTCCTTATGTAGTTAAAGAGAGAGGCAGGCCATTATTAATAAGGGATAGTAAAATGAAGGGCTATTCCATTTAAAATCAAGTCATCTAAAACATTTAAAAGTGTAAGGTAACAAATGGGATCCTTAGTATTCCAGCTTTAACGTGCAGTCGCGTTATAGAGATTGGAATCATCTTCTGAATTCTCAGGTGGAGAAAGATGAAGTGTATGATATTTTAAGGGGTAAAACTGCACATCAAGATAGTTCTGCAAAGAGAAAAAAAGAATCAGAATCTGCTGCAGTACAGTTCTCCATCTTTATCTCAGAGGGTCTAGTGTTCCTAAGTCCCATTCCTAAGGGATGGTAGGCAGAAAAAGAGGTAGTGCTTAGGATTCTGTCCTTAAAAAAATTAACATAGGAGTTATATATGTCTAGGTTTACAAATTTTTTGCTTCTTTTAACTATGAAATAATATATCAGAGATATGTAACATGTATCTGATTTAATATAGCATCTCTAATATATCAATTTTTTTCCTTTTTATAGCCACACCTGCTGCCTATGGAAGTCCCCAGGCTAGGGGTTGAATAGGAGCTGCAGCTGCCAACCTACACCACAGCCATGGCAACACGAGATCCAAGCTGCATTTGTGACCTATGCAGCAGCTTGCAGACCTGCCGGATCTTTAACCCACTTAGCAAGGCCAGGGATCAAACCTGCATCCTCACAGACACTATGTCAGGTTCTTAACACGCTGAGACACAATGGAAACCCCACATCCCAAATTTTATAAAGGGCTTGCCATCTCTTTAGTATGCAAACATCCAAAGTTTATAATACAGATATCTGTATGTATTCATAATTTTCCTTCTCGTTATGTAGGAAGGAAAATACATACAATGTAGGAAATACATTCCTTGGCAGACAGGCTTTTAAGCTTTTCAGGATAGTTTGAATTTAAGATATTTCTGAATGAACATTCTCATGGATGATCTACCTTACCAAAGTCCACAGTCTATGGTTTTGGTATTTCAAGATATTTATATGCTATTGGTAGTGATTTGGGTAAAAATATTTCATTTCTTGCCTCACCCTCTGTGGTTTCTGAGGAACAATTTGAGTCATGTGGTTAATACCATTCAATATACCAATTAGTGCCAGTCAGACAAGGGGTTGCCCATAAGGGCAACATCTCTGGTAAGCTAGGAGTACCCTAACCAGCCTTTCCTAAATTGGAAGCACAGGTATTTACAGAGTTTCCTTGAAAAAAAAAAACAAAAAAACTCTTGTTTGTGGTCATAAAATATCTTTGGGCAGCATACTTTAAGTAATCTCACCTGAACTTCCCAGGTGATTGTCTTTCCAAAGTGTAAATGGGCTATTCCTGATCTTTTCGAGGGGCCACCTTGTTTATTTGCATTATTTCGTAAGATTCTTTTTTTAGGAGCTGGATGTCTACAGAAAGGGAAAAGAAGATAAAGAATGAGAATTGGGATTAAGCTCTTTGCAAGTCCTGGTGGCTGAGGTTCAGAACCTGCAGACAAGCCCTCACTCTTCACTTTCCCTGCTTTTGTGCCAGCAGCCTTTCCATTACTGGGAAAAAAACTATGAAGCGTTGTTCTGCCTTTATTTTAGAAAATGAGTTATTAATTTAATAGCCAAACCCAGCAAGCTTTATCTAAAAAGGAAGCCCTTCCCAAATATATCACCAGATTTGTTTTTGCTGGCTGATCAGAAGTCATTGAGTTAAAATTTAATGACCTTAGAGCATTTGCAAAGTAGTGTCTAAATGAGCCAATAAGAGTCCCATATCATGGAGGAAGTTAAAATATTTAACATTAAACTGGTTAAATCTAGTAGTCTAGTAAACTCTGCTTTGCCTATAAATTCTTAGTAATTGGTCTTCCCAATTACTCTTGGCTAAGAGGTAAGAAATAGAATTTGTAATATGGACAATAAATATAATTGCAACCAACCAATTTCTTAGTCTAAGAGCTACTAGATATATGGTGAAATTAGACCTGCTGGTATTACACACAGCTTTATAACACATTGAAGAAAATTAGTTGATATAAGGATGGCACCAGCTACCGTGTCCTGTGTATTTTTTATGATTCAAACACTGCTCTAATCTCCTGATGTGCATTCTCTTTTAATCCCCACCACAGATCTGTGAAATGGGCACTATTCTTTTCTTTTCTTTTTTTTTTTTGCCTTTTCTAGGGCCGCTCCCGCGGCATATGGAGGCTCCCAGGCTAGGGGTCGAGTCGGAGCTGTAGCTGCCGGCCTACACCAGAGCCACAGCAACATCAGATCTGAGCCACATCTGCAACCTACACCACAGCTCGTGGCAATGCCAGATCCTTAATCCACTGAGCAAGGCCAGGGATCGAACCTGCAACCTCATGGTTCCTAGTTGGATTCGTTAACCACTGCGCCATGACAGGAACTTCTGGGCACTATTATTTTCACTTTAAAGATGGGAAGATAAGACCCAGAGTTACTAAGTGACTTCTCAGAGTTACTAAGTGACTTCCTCAAAAGTCATGCTGGTCATAAGTAGCAGAGCTGGGAGGTGAACTCAGATTAATTTGATACCAAGAGAGTAAGATTCTCATGAAGGTTTGGTAAGCCTGGTCATAGTAACTTGCTCTCAGCCCTCCTCTCCTCCTTGAACCTGTGAAAGGCGGTTGAGAGGATATGGCATTAGTTTGGTATTATAGACTCACCGGGGGACAACACAGGCCACAGGCATTGAAGCTTCAAGATCTGAGAACTTTGACTTAAAGATGATTTTCGATATGAAAAGGAGACGATCTTCTGGGAGGACCTGCTGAGACAAAAGGAAGTGTAAGTCAACTTAAATATTTCATTAGGAGGAGTTCCCCTTGTGGCCCAGCAGTAACAAACCCAACTAGTATCCATGAGGACTGGGGTTTGATCCCTGGCCTTGCTCAGTGGGTTAAGGATCTGGCATTGCTGTGGCTGGGGTGTAGGCTTGCAGCTGTAGATCCCATTCAACCCCTAGCCTGGGAACTTCCATCTGTGGTGGGTATGGCCCTAAAAAGAAAAAAAAAAAAGATTTCATTAGAAGTTAGTGGTTCAGTCAACATCTCTTAAAAGTGAACACACTCACACTGAAAGGCTATGTTCCCAGTGGGACAGAGGACCGTTTTCTAAGTGGCCAGTAGAATTAACATATGAGTCACAGGAGGTAAAAGCACCTGCCAGTTGAGTTTGAATAATACTTCCTCAAATTCATTATTTATCATTATCAATGATAGAAAAAGTTTATAACTTCTTCTCTTGAGAAACTATTCTTTAAATTCCAGGAGTCCTTAAAAATACTGAACCTGACCTTTGAATCATAGATGAGCAAGAAAAATATATAATTAGAAAGAATACTTTAAATGTATATGTGTACGTGTGACTGGGTCACTTTGTTGTACAGCAGAAAACTGACAGAACACTGTAAACCAACAATAATGGAAAAAATAAAAATCATTTAAAAAAGGAAAAGCACAAAAGCAAAACAAAACAACAAAACAAAACAAGATCTAGGGTAAATTCATGTAAATTAAAACACCCCAAATTGTAATACAAAAAAAAAAAGAAAGAAAAAGGAATAATTTGAATAGGTCTATATTGTCTTCTGAAATAACATTTTTAAGGAAATGTGAAAAATGTAGCATACACAATAGGAAGAATTAGTTTCATTATCTGGACACTGCCACAGTGAATATTTGGGCATATTTTCTTTGTTTATTCTCAATATGCATTTATTTTCTCACCTATTTTTTATTATTTATTTATTTATTTATTTTTGTCTTTTAGGGTCACACTGGCAGCATATGGAGGTTCCCAGGCTAGGAGTTGAATCAGAGCTACAGCTGCCAGCCTACACCATAGCCATAGCAACACAGGATCTGAGCCACATCTGCGACCTACACCACAGCTCACAGCAACACCAGATCCTTAATGCACCGAGCGAGGCCAGGGATCAAACCAGCATCCTCATGGATGCTAGTCGGGCTCGTTAACCACTGAGCCAAAATGGGAACTCCCTCACCTATTTTTTAAAAAGTTTTATTGAATTATAGTTGATTTACAATGTTGTGATATTAACATTCCTGCTGTACAACAAAGTGATTCATTCATATATATACACGTATCCATTTTTTTCCCCAGATTTTTTCCCATGTAGATTATTACAGAATATTGGGTAGAATTCCCTGGGCCACATAGCAGGTCTTCACTGGCCAATCATTCCATATACTGCAATGTGCATATGCCAGTCCCAAACCCCTAATCCATCCCTCCCCACCACGTGTCCTCTTTGGTAACTATGAGTTTGTTTTTAAAGTCTGTGAATCTGTTTCTGTGCTGTAAATAACTTCATTTGTATCATTTTTCTAGATCCCACATAGAAGGGATATCTTTTAACATAATCGAAACTCTCTTATTAGCTTATCTGGCCTCACCATTCGTTCTCATTAATATCCCAAATTTTTTCTTTTTCAGGATCATGACAATAATATTAAAATCTGTTTTAAAAGAGCCCTAAGTCTTTGTTTCTTAGTTTTTGAGGGGAGAAAAGTGAAAGGAAATCACATTTCCCTTGGGTTTCTCACAGGAAGTTAGGTGGAATGAGACAGTAGGGGAACACCAGGCATTTGAGTTACCCGTGAGGCTTTCAAATGATCCATTTCCTACCCCAGACTGATGCCCTTGATCTCTCCATCCTGACTCCCAAACCCCTGGAAGGAGCTGAGATGTCAGAAAGTGAGTCAGATAGTCATTTGAAGAATGCCATTTGAAAGCAGCAGATGTGTCAACCACTCACACTCCTTCATTTGCCTACAGCCAGGAGGGACTGGCTGCTTCTTAAGACTATAAAAACTTAGAGGGATGTGAAGCTAGTGGGTTAGCTTTTACAACACAGAACATGGATGGGCAAAGTTCAGTAAAAGTCCAGCTAGTACATCCTTTAGGCTTCATGGGTTATATGGCCTCTGTTGCAGCCACTCAACTCTGCAATATAGTGTCAGAATAGCCACAGACAATTAGTAAATAAATGAGTGAATAGGTGTGGCTGTGTGCCAATAAAATTGAATGTAGGAACACTGAAATTTTATTTTTAAATACATTTTACCCATTACCATCATTACCACCAAATTGCCATCTTCATTTTTTTATTTTGCCACATCAACAGCATGCAGAAGTTTCTGGACCAGAGACTAAATCTGCACCACAGCTGTAACCAGAGCCACAGCAGTAACAACACCAGATCCTTAATGCATTGAGCCATGAGAGAACTTTTTTTGTTATTTTTTAAATCATTTTAGTATTTAAAAATATCTTCTTAGCTGATGGACCATATAAAAGAAGATGGTGGGGTGAGATAGGGCCAACAGGGTGTACTTTGCTGACCCCTGATATAGGGATGAAGAAATAAGCCTGGGCTTTGCTAAAATTAGTACAAGTTTAGAGTTCTTGCTGTAACCTAATGGAATCAGTGGTGTCTCTGGAGTGCTGGGATGCAGGTTCAATAATCTGGCATGGTGGGTTAAAGGATCTGGTGTTGCTATAGCTGTGATGTAGGTCACAACTGCAGCCCAAATCTGATCCCTGGCTCTGGAACTCCATATACCATAGGGTGGCCAAAAAATAAAAAAATAAATAAAATGAGGACAAGTTCCACGTCTTATTTAGGTTTGTATTCTTAACAGGAAGGTACAACTGACTGACAAGTGGATCCTCTTCATTCCTACCTTCTGTTCTGCTCTTGGCATGGATGTGACATTTAGCAAAAGCAGCTTAGCTTGTTACTAGGGAAAAAACTAAGAAAACTCCCATGTCATGCAGTTTGTGAGCCTGAAAGTCTCTGAGATAATTTAGTTGGTTATGAAGATACCGAATTACCTCAGTCCTGATGTTGCAGTCAGTGGGATGGTAGTCAAACTCATAAAATCTTTGATAAACCGAGGTTACAGGACATTCATCTCCCAGAAATACTTCATCAGGACCCATAGGTAGGCCATTACCAAATGCAGTGGATTTGATTCTGACCAGAAATGTAAAGAGGCTGCATCGTATATACACTATTGAGAGGAAAAAAAGAGAAAGTGTCCAATAAGACAGTGGTCCTGATTCAGGGAAGCTCAGAGCCAGTTAACAACAACAACAACAAAAAAGCCATCCCCATTTGTTGAGGAAAAACAAATTTTAGAGATTTTTCTAGTCCTACCTTTTCCCTTGAAACACTCACATGTCCTCTCATCTACAAGAAGAATCCAGGTTATCCTGTATGTGGATGAGAATTAACCCAAACAAGGTCTGAGAGGCCCCATTTTACAGTCTAAGGGGAAGACCATCTCCACTGTGACATTTACATTAATAATTACAGGCAAAAGTCTACCTAGCGTTATTCCCGATTTAAACTCCTGGAAAGAAAAAAACCTTTGCCTTATCTTGGTATCTGTTTAATCTTGGTATTTTTCTCAAGCAATGTGGTTATTTGACCAAAATTAACAAAGCCAGGGTAGAAATCTAGTGATCATAGCTTAAACTTTGTGCATGTTTTTTTTTAGCCACACCCATGGCATGTGGAAATTCTCAGACCAGGGAGTAAACCTGCACTGCAGCAGCCACCCAAGCCACAGCAGTGACAATGCCAGATCCTTAATCCATTGTGCCACCAGGGAACTCCAATCCTGTGTACTTTTTCAGTATTTTCTCTTACTACTTTTTGTGATCTAGTAATTAGATTCTTTAATTTTTTTTTGTCTTTTTAGGGTCGCACCTGTAGCATATGGAAGTTCCTAGGCTTGTGGTCTAATTGGCACTGTAGCCATTGGCTTATGCCACAGCCACAGTAATGTCAGATCCAAGCAATGTCTGTGACCTATAGCACAGCTCACAGCAATGCTGGATCCTTAACCCAATGAGCAAGGCCAGGGATTGAACCTGTGTCCTCATGGATGCTAGTCAGATTTGTCTCTTCTGAGCCATGACAGGGACTCCAGATTCTTTAAATTTTTGCCCTCTTTGCATGAGAACATAAGCTCCATAAGAATGGAGATTTGGCCCATTTTGTTTATTGCTGTCACACTTACAGCCAAGAACAAGTCCACAATAACTTCTGATACATGTTTGTAAAATGAGTACATGAATGACACTGCCAATTGCTGAGAAAGTGGAAAGTAGGCACAGAGCATCCATGATCGCTGGGCTGTTTTAGGAGAACAGGTAAAACTTGGATGGAGAGGAGGCCCCAAAGATGAAGTCTTATAGATGTTTCTGCTAAAGGGTTACAGCAACCTGGTGGTTTCAAGAGATGTTATATCCTGCCAGTCAAAAGAAAATCAAAGGGATAATATTTACAATTGAAGCAATAAAGTTTTCTAAAGGCCAAAGAAGCAGAATGATATAGAAATACAGGATCTGGCAGTTAAATCTCAGAGTAATTTGGTACTGCTGGTAGTTTAGAGAATAAATTGGAAAATCTGAGGAGGAATTATATGCTGTTTTAAATAGGCAGGTATAGAACTACTGGAAAGTCACCTATGGGGGAAATGACTTTTAGGGGTCAACTGTTCAGAGTCCCAACACCATCTTTAGCTGCTGGGGCTTTCCAACCACTAGAGAATCTCAGTACTACAATAGTGAAAGTGACTACACAAAACAACTGGCATGTCCCTTCTTCCTTTTTGGCTCATGTATGGTGGGTAGGCTGGGTATTTTTTCTTTATTCAGAGAGGAAGAGGGCGACTTGAGCATCAGGTCACTTGTCATTCTGGGCAGTGTGTTTAAGAGGTGCAAAGACCCTAGTTGGTGACTTGTCAAAATAGAAAGAAGGGCAATGTTGCCCGAATGTACACAAACCAAAAATGAAATACTGCCATTTGCAGCACCATGGATGGATCTAGTGATTATATATTAAGTGAAGTAAGTCAGAAAGAGAAAGACAAATACCATGTGATATCACTTATGTGTGGAATCTAAAAGAATGATAGAAATAAATTTATTTACAAAACAGAAATGGAATCACAGACAAACAACAATGGAAACACAACTATACAATATCTATGGGATGCCACAAAAATAGTTCTTAGAGGGAGATTCATAGTGATCAGGCCTTCCTCAAAAAAACAAGAAAAACAACCTAATCCACCACCTAAAATCATTAGAAAAAGAAGAACAAACAAAACCTAAAGTGAGCAGAAGGAAGGAAAACATAAAGCTCAGAGAGGAAATCAAAAAAAAGGTAGAGATTAAAAAAAAATAGGAAAAAACCCCCAATAAAACCAAGAGCTGGTTCTTGAAAGGGTAGACAGAATTGACAAATCTATGGCCAGACTCACCAAGGAGAAGATAGAGAAACCAAATAAACAAAACAAGAAGTGAAAAAGGAGAAATCTCAACTTGTACTGCAGAAATACAAAAAACCATAAGAGAATACTATGAACAACTATACACCAACAAAGTTGACAACCTAGAAGAAATGGACAACTTTCTAGAAACATATAGCCAACCAAAACTGAATCAAGAAGAAATAGATCATTTGAACAGACTGATTACTAGAATGAAATTGAATATGTAATACAAACATTCACTACAAACAAAAGGCTAGGATCAAATGGCTTCACAGGTGAATTCTACCTAACATACAAAAAGAAATTATACCCATCCTTCTTAAACTTTTTCAAAAGATTGAAAAAGAAGGAATACTCTCAAAGACAATCGATGAAGCCACTATCACCCTAATGCCAAAACTAGACAAAGATACTACCAACAAAGAAAATTATAGGCCAATATTTTTCATGAATATAAATGCAAAAATTCTTAACAAAATTTCAGCCAACCAAATCCTACAACACATAAAAAAGATCATACACCATGACCAAGTGGGATTCATTCCAAAGTTCACAAGGATGGTTCAACATACACAAATCAATCAACATCATACACCATGTTAACAAAAGAAAAGTCAAAAACCACATGATCATCTAAATAGATACAGAAAAAGCATTTGACAAAATCCAACATGATAAAAATCCATTCATAATAAAACTCTTACCAAAGTGGGTATATAGGGAACATATTTCAACACAATAAAAGCCATTTTACAAAAAATCCACAGCCAATATAATACTCAACAAAGAAAAGCTGAAAGCCTTCCTGCTAAAATCTGCAACAAGACAAGGATGCCCACTCTCACCAATTTTATTTAACACAATATTGGAAGTCCTAGCCATAGCAATCAGACAAACAAAAGAAAAGGTATCCAAATTAGAAGAGAAGAGGTAAAGTTGTCACTATATCCAGATGACATGATATACAGAAAACCCTAAGGACCCCACACAAAAACTACTCAGACTGATCAATAAATTCAGCAAAGTAGCAGATACAAGATTAACATTCAGAAATCAGTTGCATTTCTGTATACTAACAATGAATTATTAGAAAATGAATATAAAACAATACCTTTTAAAACCACATACTCCAAAATTAAATACTTAGTAATAAACCTGACCAGGGAGGTGAAATACTTATATGCTGAGAACTATAAAACATTAATTCAGGAAATTAAAGAGGGTTCAGAGGAATGGAACCATATTCCACGCTCCTGGACTGGAAGATTTAGTATTGTTAAATGGTCATACTACCTAAAGCAATCTACAGAATTAATGTGATCCCTATCAAATTACCCATGGATTTTTTTTTACAGAACTAGAACAAATTATGTAAGTATAAAAGATTACCCAGATTTGACAAAGCAATCCTGAGGGGAAAAAAAAGCAGGAGGCATAACTCTCCTGGACTTCAGACAATATTGCAAAGACATAGTAATCAACACAGTATGTTACTGGGGCAAGTATAGACATACAGACCAATGGAACAGGATAGAGAGCCTAGAAATAAACCCAGATATCTGTGGCCAATTAATCTTCAACAAAGGAGGCAAGAATAGAAAATGAGAAAAAGACAAATCTCTTCAGGAAGTGTTGTTGGGAAAACTGGACAGATGCATGTAAATTGGTGAAACTAGAACACATCTTCACGACATGCACAAAAATAAACTCAAAATGGCTTAAAGACTTAAGCATAAGATATGACACCGTAGAACTCCTAAAAGAGAATATAGGCAAAACATTCTCTGACATCAACCATACAAACGTTTTCTTAATTCAGTCTCTCAAGGCAACAGAAATAAAAAATAAACAAACGAGACCTAATCAAACTTAAAAGCTTTCAAATAGCAAAGGAAACCATAAGAAAAACCTACAAACAACATATAGAATGGGAGAAAATGGTTGCACATGATGCAATCAACAAGGGCTTACTCTCCAAAATATTCAAAGAACACATACAACTCAACAACAACAAAAAACCAAACAACCCAATCAAAAATGAGCAGAAGACCTAAATAGACATTTCTCCAAAGAAGACATATAGATGGCCAACAGGCACATGAAAAAATTCTCAACATCACTAATTATTAAAGAAATGTAAATCAAAAGTACAATGAGGCACCACCTTACACCAGTCAGAATGGCCATCATTAATACGTCTACAAATAACAAATGCTGGAGAAGATGTGGAGAAAAGGTAACTCTCCTACACTTTTGATGGGAATGTAAATTGGTACAACCACTATGGAGGACAATGTGAAGTTCCTCAGAAAACTAAATATAGAACTACCTATGATCCAGCAATCCCACTCTTGGGCATATATCTGAACAAAACTGCAATTAAGAAACATGCACCCCTATGTTCATTGCAGCACTATTCACAATACCCAAGACATAGAAACAACCTAAATGTCCACTGACAGATGAATGGATTAAGAAAATGTGGTACGTATATGCAATGGAGTACTATTACTACTCAGCCATAAAAAGAATGAAATAATGATATTTGCTGCAACATGGATGCAACTAGAGATTCTCATACTAAGTGAAGTAAGTCAGAAAGAGAAAGACAAATACCATGTGATATCACTTACACATGGAATCAAAAATATGGCATAAATGAACCTATCTACAGAACAGAAACAGACTCACAGACATAGAGACCAGACTTGTGGTTGCCAAGGGGGAGTGGGGAGGGAGTGGGATGGACTGGGAGATGGCTGTTAGTAGATACAAACTATTACATTGAGAATGGATAAGCAATGAGGTCCTATTTTACAGTACAGGAAACTATATCCAATCTCTTGGGATAGAACATGGTGAAAGATAATATGAGAAAAAGAATATATATATATATGCATGACTCGGTCAATTTGCTATACAGCAAAAGTTGCCACAACATTATAAATCAACTATAATTTAATTTAAATAATTAAAACTTTTCAATATTAAAAAATAATAAATAAAAAATTAAATAAAAACTTTAAAAAAAGATATGGACTCACAGACATAGAAAATTAACCTATGGAACCAAAGAGTAAGGGAGGAGGGATAAATTAGGAGTTTGGTATTAAAATGTACACACCACTATATATAAAATAAACAACAAAGACCTACTGTATAGCATAGGGAACTATATTCAATATCTTGTAATAACCTATAATGAAAAAGTATCTATCTATATTACTTTGCTGTACACCAGAAACTAATACAACGTTATACATCACTTATATTTCAATTAAAAAAAGGTGAGAAACCACAGTGAGCACAGTGTGGGGTAAATATGATTTGGTTTATTATTTGAAGTCTGTTCTGCTAGGTCAGAGAAGAGTGGAATCAGGGAGATTAGTTACGAGGATATTCAAATAGACCAGATCTAGCTTGAGCAGTTGTAAAGAAATGGAGAGAACCAGTGGGGTTCTAGAAACAGAGTGGCTGCATGTGGATGCAGACTCTGGGGGTGAGGATAATTATAAAGGATTCTGAATGGACAATGCTGCTGTTAACTGAGATAAAGAAAAGTAGGAAGAGGCACGATTGGGATTTTTAAAAAATGCATGCATTTAATTTACAAAATGATAATTTAAAGATACATATTGTATATCTAAGTTAATGTGTAGAATAGGTAGTTAAAATAGTTCAAAGGAGATGGTACATTAGCGTAAGATCACAGAAAATTCAGCACGTAGAAGATACTAAACTGAACTCACATGTGGTAGGGAATGGTTGAAGGATCTTGCCAAATCTGCTAAGAGTTAACTTTGCCCACAATGAACAAAAAGTGACTTCACACTGAGTTCCAATTTTTTTGTCTTTTTGCCATTTCTTGGGCTGCTGCCACGGCATATGGAGGTTCCCAAGCCAGAGGTCAAATTGGAGCTGTAGCCGCTGGCCTATGCCACAGCCACAGCAATGTGGGATCTGAGCCTCTTCCGAGACCTACACCACAGCCCATGGCAACACCGGATCCTCAACCCACTGAGCAAGGCCAGGGATCAAACCCGCAACCTCATGGTTCCTAGTTGGAGTCATTAACCACTGAGCCACGACGGGAACTCCATGAGTCCCAATTTTGTTTAGAATCAAGAAGTGAGAAAGTCTCTGGCTTTTTACTAAAGTTCTATTGTGAAATCCTCTTTAGTGCTTGTTAAAAATGCACATTATTTGGCCAAGTTCTCAGAATTCCAATTTGTTAGGAGGAGTGGGACCCATATGTCTGCATTTTTAATATGAACCTCAGGTCTTCTCTGCATTAGAAATCTTCAAAAACCACTGAGAGATGTGGCACTTGCATTGTTAGAACTGAGTTATGCTCTTAAGCTGTGAAAGATCATTCACTATTTCCCTAGAAATAGTACTTAGAATGCCCCTCCAGAGGTCCTCATGCATATATTTAAAATAATTGGATTCTGGAGGTGGACCAGACTCTTATCTCTTGAAAACATATTGGGAGGATGGGATTAAGATGGAGGAAAAGAAGGACTGGAGCTCAACTTCTCTCCTAAAAACAACAAAATTCACAACTAAAGGCTGAGCAATCTTCAACCAAATGGACTGGAAACACTAAAAAAGATATCCTACCCCAGAAAACAAAGAGGAGGCCACATCAAGAGGTAGGAGGGGTGATTTCATGATATAAAAACCCCCATACCTCCTGGGTGGGAAGCCCCACAGACTGGAAAGTAACTGGTTCACAGAGACTCACCTACAGGAATGAGAGTTCTAAGCCCCACATCAAACTCCCACGTGTGGGGATCTGGCACTGGGAGAAAGAGCCCCTTGGAGCATCTGACATTGAAGGCCAGTGGGGCTTGTGTGCAGGAGATAGATCCACGGGACTGGGGGAAACGGAGACCCCCTTCTTAAAAGGCCACATGGACTTATATGCACTTGGTCCCAGGGCAAAGCAAAGTCTCCATAGGAATCTGGGTCAAACCTGATTGCAGTTATTGGAGGACTTCCTGGGAAAACAGAGGTGAATGTGTCTTGTTGTGAGGGAAGGACATTGGAAGCAAAGCTCTCAGGAACATTCAGCAGCCTGCCTTTCTCTGGAGGTGGCCATTTTGGGAAAACCTAGCTCCACCCATCAGCACTGAGAAGCCCCAGGGCAAACAACAACCCAGGTGGGATCACAGCCCTGCCCCTCAGTAAACAGGCTGCCTAAAGACCCCCCAGGCACATAGCCACCTCTAATCCCATCCAGAGACTAAGCCCACCCACCAGAGGGATTAGAATCAGCTCAACCTACCAGTGGGCAGGCATCAATCCCTCCCATCAGGAAGACTAGTGCAAGCCCCCATACCAACTTCAGCCACAAGGGGGGGCAAACACCAGAAGTAAGAGAGGCTACAACTCTATTGCCTGTAAAAATGTCACCACACCAAAATATTATAAAAATGAAAAGACAGAGAACTATAACTCAGATGAGGGAGAAAGAAAAACAAACCCCAGAAAATCAGCTAAGTGATGAGGAGATACTCAGCCTCCAGGAAAAAGACTTTAGACTTTTTTTTTTTAATGATTCGCTCAGAAGTTTTATTTTATTTATTTTATTATTTTTATTATTTTTTTTGTCTCTTTGTTATTTCTTTGGACCACTCCCGCAGCATTTGGAGGTTCCCAGGCTAGGGGTCGAATTGGAGCTATAGCCCACGGCCTACACCAGAGCACAGCAACACAGGATCTGAGCTGCATCTGCAACCTACACCACAGCTCACAGCAACGCTGGATCCTTAACCCACTGAGCAAGGCCAGGGATCGAACCCACAACCTCACAGTTCCTAGTCGGATTCGTTAACCACTGTGCCACGACGGGAACTCCTGACTTTAGACTTTCGATGGTGAAGATGATACAAGACTTTGGGAATAAACTGGAGGCAAAGATGGATAACTTACAGGAAACACTGAGCAAAGAGATACAAGGTATAAAACTTAAACAAGAGATGCAAAATACAGTAACTGAAATAAAAAAAATTCCCTAGAAGCAGCTGACAGCAGAATACAGGAGGCAGAAGAATGAATAAGTGAGGTGTAGGACAGACTAGTGGAAATTATGGATGTGGAACAGAAAAGAGAAAAAAGATTGAAAACATATGAAGAGAGTCTCAGAGAATGCTAGGACAATGTTAAATGCACTGACATCTGTATTACAGGGGTGCCAGAAGGAGAAGAGAGAGAGAAGGGGACAGAAACAATATTCCAAGAGGTAATAACCAAAAAATTCCCCGACATGGGAAAGGAACCCCTCACTCAATCCAGGAAGCACAACAAGTACTATATAAAATAAACGCAAGGAGGAAAACCCTGAGACACATATTAATCAAACTAACCAAAATTAAAGACAAAGAGAAACTGTTGAAAGCAGCTAGGGAAAAGAAACAAGTAACATACAAGGGAACACCGATAAGATTATTGGAAGATTTTTCAGTAGAAACTCTGCAGGCTAGAAGGGAGTGGCATCATATAATTAACATGAATAAAGGAAAAAACCTCCAACCAAGACTACTTTACCCAGCAAGGCTCTCATTCACATTTGAAGGAGAAATCAAAAGCTTCACAGATAAGCAAAAGCTAAGAGAATTCAGTAACACTAAACCAGCCTTGCAACACATACTAAAGGAACTTCTCTAGGAGAAAAGAAAAGACCACAACAGGAAACAAAAATACTACAAATGACAAGGCTCACCAGTAAAGGTATATATAGAGATACAAAATCATCCATGCACAATTATGCCACCAAAATGAGAAATCATGAGAAGAGGTGGGTACAAATGCAGGAAACTGGAGATGCACTTGTAATTAAGAGACCAACAATTTAAAACAATCTCATATATATATATATATTCATATAGAAACTTCTGAATAACTTTACACCAAAAATCTACAATTGATACACAAACAAATAAGAAAAATCAACTCAAATACAACACTAAAGATAGTCATCAAAACACAAGAGGAGAGAACAGGGGAAGGGAAGGGAAGAAAAAAGAGCAACAAAAACAAATCCAAAGCAATTAATAACATGGCAATAAGAACATACATATCAATAATTACCTTAAATGTTAATGGACTAAATGCCCCAACCAAAAGACGTAGACTGGCTGAATAGATACAAAAACAAGATCCATATATATTCTGGCTTCAAGAGACCCACTTCACTTCTAGGGACACATACAAATTGAAAGTGAGGATGGAAGAAAATATTCCATGCAAACGGGGATCAAAAGAAGCTGGACTAGCAATAGTCATATCAGGCAAAATAGACTTTAAGATGAAGAACATCTTAAGGGACAAAGAAGGTCACAACATAATGATCAAAGGATCAATCCAAGAAGAAGATATAACAATTTTAAATATCTACACACCAAACATAGGTTCACCACAATATATGGGGCAACTGCTAACAACCTTAAAAGGACAAATCCACAATAACACAATCAGAGTGGGGGACTTTAACACCCCACTTACAGCAATGGACAGATCATCCACACAGAAAATCAATAAGGAAACACAGCCCCCGAATGAAGCACTAGACCAGATGGACTTCATAGATATTGATAGGACATTCCATCCAAAAGCAACAGAATACACATTCTTCTCAAGTGCACATGGAACATTCTCTAAGATTGATCACATCCTGGGCTACAAATCCAACCTCGGTAACTTGAAGAAAATTGAAATCATATCAAACATCTTTTCGACCACAATGCTATACGACTGGAAATCAACAAGAAAAAAAAAACTGCAAAAACCACAAACACATGGAGACTGAACAACATGCTACTAAATAACCAAGGGATCACTGAAGAAATCAAAGAGGAAATTAAAAAATACCTAGAAGCAAATGACAACAAGATACCACACTCCAAAGCCTATGGGATGCAGCAAAACCCACTCTAAGAAGAAAGTTTACTGCAATCCAAGCCTACCTCAGGAAACAAGAAAAAGCTCAAATAAACAAGCTAACTGCACATCTAAAGCAGCTCGAGGGAGAAGAACAGACAAGACCTAAAGTTAGTAGAAGGAAAGAAATCATAAAGATCAGAGCAGAAATCAATGAAATAGAAACAAAGAAAACCATAGAAAACATCAATGAAAAATGAAAAGCTGGTTCTTTGAAAAGATCAACAAAATTGAAAAACCCTTAGCCTGACTTATCAAGCAAAAAAGAGGACTCAAATCAATAAAATTAGAAATGAAAAAGGAGAAGTAACAACAGACATCACAGAAATACAAAGGATCATAAGAGACTACTATATGCAACTATATGCCAATACAACAGAAAACCTAGAAGAAATGGACAAATTCTTAGAAAAGTACCATCTTCCAAGACTAAACCAAGAGGAAATAGAAGAGATGAATGGACCCCTCACAAGAACTGACATTGAAACTGTGATTAAGAAACTTCCAACGAACAAAAGTCCAGGACCAGATGGCTTCACAGGCAAATTCTATCAACCATTTAGAGAAGAGCCAACACCTCTCCTTCTGAAACGATTTCCAAAAAATGCAGAGGAAGGGATACTCCCAAACTCATTCCATGAGGCCACCATCACCCTGATACCAAAACCAGACAAAGACACCACAAAAAAAGAAAACTACAGGCCAGTTTCACTGATGAAGATAGCTGCAAAAATCCTCAACAAAATACGAGCAAACCACATCCAACAATACATCAAAAGAATTGTACATCATGATCAAGTGGGACTTATCCCAGGGATACAAGGGTTCTTCAGTATCTGCAAATCCATCAGTGTGACACACCACATTAACAAAGTGAAGAATAAAAACCATATGATCCTCTCAATAGATGCAGAAAAAGCCTTTGACAAAATCCAACACCCATTTTTGATAAAAACCCTTCAGAAAGTGGGGATAGAGGGAACCTACCTCAACATAATAAAGGCCATACATGACACACCCACAGCTAACATCCTTCTGGATGGTGAAAAGCTGAAGGAACACCTGCTGAGATCAGGAACAAGACAAGGATGTCTGCTCTTGCCACTACTCTTCAACATAGTTTTGTAAGCCCTAGCCACAGCAATCAGAGAAGTAAAAGAGATAAAGGAATCCAAATTGGAGAGAAAGAAGTAAAACTATCACTATCTGCAGAGGACATGATACTATACCTAGAGAATCCTAAAGACTCTACCACAAAACTGTTAGAGCTCATCCATGAATTTGGCAAAGTCACAGGATACATAATTAATACAAAGAAATCAACGGCATTTCTTTTTTTTTTTTTTGTCTTTTTGCTATTTCTTGGGCTGCTCCTATGGCATATGGAGGTTCCCAGGCTAGGGGTCGAATCGGAGCTGCAGCCACTGGCCTATGCCAGAGCCACAGCAATGCGGGATCCGAGCCATGTCTGCAACCTACACCACCGCTCACAGCAACGCCGGATCATTAACCCACTGAGCAAGGTCTGGGATCGCACCTGAACCTCATGATTCCTAGTCGGATTCGTTAACCACTGTGCCATGACAGGAACTCCCTCGACGGCATTTCTATACACTAACAATGAAAGATCAAAAAGAGAAATTATGGAAGCAATCCCGTTTATGATCACATCCAAAGCTTTAAAATACCTAGGAGTAAACCTACCTAAAAAGACAAAGACCTGCACTCTGAAAACTATAAGACACTGATGAAAGAAATCAAAGATGACACAAATAGATAGATAGATATACCATTCTTGTGGATTGGAAGAGTTAATATTATCAAAATGACTATGCTACCCAAGTCAACGTACAGATTCAATGCAATCCCTATCAAATTACCAAGGACATTCTTCACAAAACTAGAGCAAAATATTTTAAATATTTTTTTGGAAGCACAAAAGACCCAGAATAGCCGAAGACATCCTGAAAAAGAAAAATGGAGCTGGAGGAATCAGGCTTCTGGACTTCAGACCATACGACAAAGCTATAATCATCAAAGCTGTATGTACTGGCACAAAGACAGAAATATAGATCAGTGGACCAGGATAGAAAGCCCAGAATTAAACCCATGCACTTACAGCCACCTCATCTATGACAAAGGAGGCAAGAATATACAATGGAGAAAAGACAGCCTGTTCAGTAAGTGGTGCTGGGAAAACTGGACAGCCACATGGAAAATAAGGAAATTAGAACATGTCCTAACACCATACACAAAAATAAACTCAAAATGGATCAAAGACCTAGATATAAGACCAGGTACTGTAAAACTCGTAGAGGAAAACATAGGCCAAACCCTCTCTGACATAAATGACAGCTCTCAGATCCACCTCCTACAGTAATGACACTGAAAACAAAAATAAACAAATTGGGACCTAATCAAACTTAGAAAGTTTCTGAACAGCAAAGGAAACCCTAAACAAAATGAAAAGACAACACACAGAGTGGGAGAAAATCTTTGCAAATGAATCAACTGACAAGGGATTAATCTCCAAAATTTATAAACAACTTCTGCAGCCTATACCAAAAAAACAAACAACCCTATCAACAAATGGGCAGAAGATCTAAACAGACAGTTCTCCAAAGAAGACACATGGATGGCCAAAAATCACATGAAAAGTTATTCAACATCACTCATCATTAGAGAAATGCAAGTCAAAGCCACCATGAGGTACCACCTTACACCAGACAGAATGGCCATCATCCAAAAGCCTACAAACAATTAGTTCTGGAGAGAGTGTGGAGAAAAAGGAACCCTAGTACACGGTTGGTGGGACTGTAAATTGGTGCAACCACTGTGGAAAACAGTATGGAGAGGCCTCAGAAAACTAAAAATAGAATTACCATTTGATCCAGCAATCCCACTCCTGGGCATCTATCCAGAGAAAACCATGACTCGCAAAGACACATGTACTCTGATGTTCATTGCAGCATTCTTTTCAATAGCCAAGACATGGAAACAACCTAAATGTCCATTGATAGAGGAGTGGATCAAGAAGATGTGGTACATGTACACGATGGAATATGACTCAGCCACTAAAAGGAACGAAATACTGGCATTTTAAGCATCATGGATGGACCTAGAAACTATCATGCTAAGTGAAATCAGCCATACAAAGAGACACCAATATCAAATGCTTTCACTGACATGTGAAATCTGAAAAAAGACATACTGAACTTCTTTGCAGAACAGATACTGACTCACAGACTTTGAAGGAGAGAGTTTTGGGGGTGGGGGGATGTGCTGGGGTTGGGGAATGGAAGTCCTATAAAATTGGATTGTGATGATCATTGTACAACCACAAATGTAATAAGTTCATTGAGTAATAAAAAAAAAAAGAAAACATATTGGGACATAACTCTCTTGACCTCATTGTCTGATTTTCTAATTCTAATCACTTGTCACCTTGTGTTATCAAACTGAAAAAAAAAAAAAACAGTTTCCTCTGAAATGGCTCAGAAACTAGAGACAAGCATTTGATACATACACAGAACACTGTGAAGTGTTTCCTCAAGGTTTATTCCAGAGCAACATTCTCCACAGCTGAAGCTAAGATAACCCTTCCATCTCAGATAAATGGAAACTTCTCTCTAACCAACCCAATTTTCCTTATAATGTGATTAGCTATTCTTGAAGGAGGAAGTGACATTGTGGGGGCAAAGGAAGCTGCCAGGGATAAGGCCGGGTCAGGAAACAAGGCATTCCAACCTCAACCATTCAATGCAGATCATTTAGGGTAGACCCTTAGCTGTTAGCAACGTAGCAGCAAACTGAAATATTCAGATTTGGAACATCAAAGATGCAGTCTCGTTATTGATCATCAATTACCCAGAAAGTCCCCTATTCCCCTGGAATTACCTGGCTGTTCTCCAGAACAAGTCCAAAGCAGAGAGAAAAGGAGGTGCAGACCTCCTAATGCCGGAACAACTCTCATCTGGCCAGAGTCAAGGGCAACGTCCATTCAGGCAACAGGAAGTTGTGAGAGGTCCAGCTGCCCCGTGTTAATATAGCTGCATCCCTTCAGGTGTCTACAATAATCCATTGCTTGGGCAGCTTGAGGAGTGCCTTTACTAATTATAAGCTAAACCTCCTGAAATTGAAATATTATAGGTACTAGAGATTAGTAAGGTGATTAGCGTGAAATGGGTCATTTGAGTGTAAGCACTGAGCAACATTTATAAAGCTACGTGTTAGGGTTCTCCTGAGAAACAGAACCAAAAGGATGTGTGTATCTAATTTTTTTTTTTTGGCTGCACCCATGGCATGTGGAAGTTCCTGGACCAGAGATCAAACACGTGCAGCAGTTGCTGCTTGTGCCACAGCTTCAGCAGTGCCAGATCCTTAACCTGCTATACCATGAGGGAACTTCCTATGTATGTTTTCTTTCTTTCTTTCTTTCTTTTTCTTTTTTTCAGCTTTTTAGGGTCACACCCTTGGCACATGGAGATTCCCAGGCTAGTGGTCAAATCAAAGCTATAGTTGCTGGCCTACACCACAGCTACAGCAACACGGGATCCTTAACCCACTGAGTGAGGCCAGGGATTGAACACTCAACCTCATGGTTCCTAGTCAGATTCATTTCCACTGCGCCATGACAGGAACCCCTGTATGTTTTCTTTTTAAATAAAGAATTGGCTAGACTTCATAATCATGTGATTATGGGGGTTGAAATGTCCCAAGATCTTTAGTTGGCAATCTGGAGACCCAGGAGAACTAAGGTAATTCTAGTCCAAAATGTTTCAGCTTGAGTATGAAGGCAGGAAAAACCAATTTTCCACCTGGAAGGCAATCAGGCAGGAGGAGTGCCTTCTTATTCAGCCTTGTCATTCTACGCAGGCCTTCCGCTGTCAGGACAAGGTCCACCCACCTTAGGCCAGCAATCTCCTTTACTCAGTCTACGACTCAAATGTTAATCTCATCCAGAAACACCCTCACAAATATACCCATAATAATACTGGACCAAATATCTTGGTACCCTGTGGCCCACTTAATATATATGTAATCATCACAAACTGCAAGGTTATATCAATAACATTGATCTGTTCTCTGAGATCAGATACCTTATCTCTAGAAACTATGTGATCTGCATAACGTATTGCAGACAGGTTATTAAGCTGCAAAGGAAAAATCATGAATGTCCTTCCTGAAGTTCTTAGATGAGTAGCCCACCATATGGGAGGTGGAACACCAGTTTGAGCCTGTGTTTCACGAAGATGGCTATAGGGGGCACATGAAAAGATCCTCCACATTGCTAGTTATTAGAGAAATGCAAATCAAAACTACAATGGGGTAGCATCTCACACCCGTCAGAACGGCCATCATCATAAAGTCTACAACTAACAAATGGTGGAGAGGGTGTGGAGAAAAGGGAACCCTCCTACACTGTTGGTGGGAATGTAAATTGGGATAGATACTATATAAGACAGTATGGAGGTTCTTTAAACAAACTAAACGAAATTACCATATGCTCCAGAAATCCTACTCCTGGACATATATCTAGAGAAAACCATAATTCAAAAATATACATGTGCTCCAATGTTCATAGCAGCACTATTCACAATAATTAAGACATGGAAGCAACCTAAGTGTCCGTCAACAGATGAGTAGTTTAAGATGTGGTGCATCAACACAAATGGGATATTAGCCATAAAAAAGAATGAAATATTGCCATTTGTGGCAACATGGGTAGACCTAGAAATCATCATCATTCTCAGAGAAAGACAAATATATCACTCACATGTGGAATCTAAAAAAAGTGACACAAATGAACTTACAAAACAGAAAGAGATTCACAGACATAGAAAACAAACTTATGGTTACCAAAGGGGAAAGACAGAGGAGGGATAAATTAGAGTTTGGGATTAGCATATACATGCTACTACATATTAAACAGATAACCAACAAGGTCCTACTGTATAGCATAGGGAGCTATATTTAATATCTTATAATAACCTATAACAGAAAAGAATCTGAGGCTGTACACCTGGAACTAACAATTAATATTGTAAATCAACTATAGTTAAATAATTTTAAAGCTGACTGCAGGAAAGTTCTGGATTTAAAGGAAGGATTGGACTAAGGTAGAGTTAAGAAAACTTACATAATACTGTTCTGGAGAGGGGGAGAAGCAGATAATGGAAAATATTTGATATTGAGTTAATGTCATTTAGTGTGACGTCATGAAAGAATGGATGGAGGGAAGGGCAGATAAGCAAGGATGACTTAATGGGAGGAAATGGGAGATAGGTGGAGAGACTAGTTAAATTTGAGAAACCTCTGACTACAGTTTTGAGAAAGGAGATAGTAATGTGAGCTCATCAATTAGTCAACAATGTTAACCGGAGCCAAGGAGAAGGTAATATCTAGGGCTAAATTGGAACCACTCACCCTTATCTTTTAAGAGAGAAAAATTAGAAGTTCTGCTGTGGCGCAATGAGATCAGTGGCACTATGATATCAGTGGCAGTGGGACACAGGTTAAATCCCCAGCCCTGTACAGTGAATTAAGGATCTGGCATTGCTACAGCTGTGGCTTAGGTTGCGGCTAGGCTCAGATCTGATCTCTGGCCTGGGAACTCCATATGCCACTGGGTGGCCAAAAATGGAAGAAAAAAAGAAAGAAAGAAAGAAAGAAAAGGAAAAGAAAAGTCAAATCTGTGCAGCTAGTTTGGAAGCCCAATGTTTCACGGTCATCAAAACACCACCCTTTCGAACTAGTATCAGGGAAAGCCCACTCATACTTGGCTCTTTCCCAGCACATGCCTAAATCAGAGAAACAAGTAGCAGGTAGCTCCACAAAGACCCTCACTGTGATGGGTCACAAGTGAAGAACACTGTGAGCAATCGGAAGTTGAGAGGAGCTGAGAAGACTCAAAAGGGTTGGTACCTAAAACCACTCACAGATGGATGTGGTCACCCATTACTCTGGAGAACAAAGAGAGCCCTCCTCACACTTGGAGCTCCACACTCCTGAGGTTTGAAGTGCGGGGTGTTACCCTGTCAAATCAAATGGAATCATTTTGTGAGTCACCTGGAGGAATTCGAAGTGCCTGGGAGGGCGTTGTCCACAAGCTAACCTTCAATACTATTATACGGTTGTTCCCAAAGTGTGGTCCCCAGGGTAGCAGCATCAGCACTGCATGGGACTTGTTAGAAATGCAAATTCTTGGTCCAACCCCCTCAGGAATGGAAGCCCAATAATCCGTGGCTTAACAGGTTCCCCAGGGGATCCTAATTCATGGGAAAGTTCAAGGGCCATTTTCCTTTGTAGGTGGCTACCCATGTATGATGATTTTAGGAATGCCAAACCTCTGGGCAAAAGGCTGAGAGACTAATTATTTACAGTTAGACTTAATTTTTCAGACTTTAAGTCTCTTATCTATATGGGAAAGACGAGGGGAGTAGCTTCATCTACTTCCCATTTTAGACAAAATCAAACTAGGTAGAATTACAGAAATTTCAAGAGTCAAGTTAATCACACATTGTTATCATTGGCAATGCAAGACCTCTTTCTTGATTTGATCCATTGATCCCTCCTCCACCGTAGGCAACTGTTCTAATGTATTTACTGACAATCTTTTGCGTCCAATGTGAAACATGTGCTGTTGTCCTGTGTGCATGAATCTTTACTTAAAATGGCATCCTAATATTCTTTTTTAATGAATTATATTTGTAGTTGTACAACAATCATCCCAACCTAATTATCTTAATATTGTATCTCAGTGATTTTTCCTTTATTCCCTCTGTGTAAATATCGACATGGCTTCTCGCTGGCTATCTTCCTATTTTTACTCAAAATTTTCTCCTTGAGTCCTTTTCGTCCACCCTATCTAAAATTTCACATGCATCAACATTTCATACCCATCTCTTTTTAATTTTTCCTTCTTAGCACTAACCACGTGCAATACATTTTACTTACCCATCTTTTTTTTTTTTAATTAGGATGTAAGGTCAAAAAGGGAAAAGATTTTTGTCTTTTTAAAAAATTAATGTATTCTTCAAGCATAAAACAATAGTTTGCTCATAGTAACTCTCAACAGATGGTGGGTAACTGAACGAATGCCATGGGGTCAGTGTAAATAAAGCACCAAATCACTGATGATTCTATTTCAAATAAAATTTTGCATAGAAAAATACTTCTAGAATGAAGTCAATTGAAAGTATGGGGTAATCTTGCAGTGCACCTGGCCTGGGCCTCTTCAAAGGTGCAAGTCCTAGAAAATATATATTTTTGTATCTATCCGTCTATTCATTCATCCTCACGATTTTTTTTTTTTTTTTTTGGTGGGAGGAGGTTTATTTTGCGAGCTTGGCTTGGGTGCATCACTTCTGCAGCTTCGGGGGCATTTTGATTGCTCCCTGAATGGCTCTTAAAAACATTGTCAAGAACTGTAAAAATAAAAGATGCCAGAACCTTAACCCACGGAGCAAGGCCAGGGATCAAACCTGCATGCTCATGGACACTATGTAGGGTTCTTAACCTGCCGAGCCACAACTGGAACCCCAGGGCAAAACTTTTGAAAGTGAAGCAGCTTTCCTTACTTACTGGGCAGAAGAGATAATAAGAGGATGCAGGCTCAAATGGCCGGTTTCTCAATCCCTGAGCCCTACCTAGGGAGGTTTTCAGAGTCTTAATCTTGCCCTAAGCAGAGTAAGATCAAGGTGTCTTTTACCCTTACCGGGAAACTAAGATGCCCCTTATGAAAATGACAGTGGAAAGGGCTGGGGCTTGGACCATTCCAGCTTCAGAGAGTGGGTTTCCCTGGCTTGAATTCAACCTAATTGGACATGCAAATTGAAAACATCTATTATTAATAATGTATGCACAGAAAATATGTGGGGCTTACAAGGGTAGAGTTGACTAAGCAGGTAAGAACTCATCCAGGTCCATGACAGAAGCTCAGGGGCCAGTTTGGACTTTGGAAAAACCCCGTCCTATACTTGGGGATCTTATTTTACCTTCTCCCTCATGTTATACCCAAGAAAGTGACTGTGCTTGCATCATTACCACAGAGCATACAATTAAAATTCTTTTGATGGTAACAGGGCTTCTAAATTTAAAAAGGTGATAACATCTTGACCAAAGTAAAATTTGAAAAGGTATCAGTAGAGGTGACCATAACTTTCAGAGTTTTCTGTGCAAGTAGCCACTTGACACAGAATCTTTGGGACCAAGAATGGAAGAGTGGCTGATATTGTTTGTATTGGGGGTGGAGGGATGTATCATAATATGACCAAGGGACTGTCAGAGGGACATGTGGATAGAGACAAAATCCAACCCTTTGAACTTGCATTATAGAATAATTTGGTGGGGGGGATATAAATAGACATTCTGTTCACTCACCCTTCTGAGCTCTCTCTGCTTCTAATGGGTTTTAATTTCTATTTACTATCTTCCAAGCAAGTGTACTATCCATATTCCTACATACAACTACTACAAATTTTCAGCAGCTACATGTTAAATAGTTGTTGAGAATAACATTGGTGATAAACTTTCTCCCAGATCCCACCTTCCCTTTTACCCAGCCCCGTAGCCCAGCATGCTAAATGAGAAATCCAATAAAGGCAGATATATAATAAAATATGCCTTTTTATTCATGGACATTGAAAGTTAAAAGCACCAATGGCCTTTCTCAAAGGCATCATGGTTACAATAGATTAAAATGAATTAAAAAGATGTGAATAACATAAGAATAAAATGCCTCATGACATCGATAAACTGGATTACTTCTGTGTTGCTGTTGGATGTCCAGGAGCACACACTTCTAGTTCATAGAGGAAAGGAGGAGTCAGGTTCCTTGGAAGGGAGTAATTGTGTGGTCCATAAAAAGGCGTTGACTGTAGAAAAACAAAATTCATAAGCAATTGGTATTTGGTATTTATGAAACCCAAGTTTCAGGGATATTGTTCAAACAAACAGGAGGACTCTCTGAGTTCATACCAAGGGGAATGGAACTAGTAAGACTATTTAAGGTGAGCTTTAGGGTCTGATTTTCTTATAACTCCCAGATATGAATTGTATCCCAGATGGTTTGAGATAGTCCAGATTTTAAGAACAGGAGCAACCTGGATCCCACTTCTTAAAGATTATAGAAGGAAAACAAAATTCAAGGGAGTCTTGCACATGTTTGAAATATTGTTTGGCTGCATGTAAATCAATGACACTGGAACACACCCTCACGCCATGCATAAAAATAAACTCAAAATGGCTTAAAGACTTAAACATAAGACAAGACACCATCAAACTCCTAGAAGAGACATAGGAAAAACATCCTCTGATATCAACTTTACAACTGTTTTCTCAGGTTAGTCTCCCAAAGCAACAGAAATAAAAGCAAACATAAACCAATGGGACCTAATTGAACTGACAAGTTTTGCACAGCAAAGGAAACCATTGAAAGAAAAAAAAAACCTCAAAAGACAACTTACAGAATGGGAGAAAATAGTTTCAAATGATGCAACTGACAAGGGCTTAATCTCTAAAATATACAAACAACTTATATAACT
Organism: Phacochoerus africanus; assembly: GCF_016906955.1. Taxonomy (NCBI): domain Eukaryota; kingdom Metazoa; phylum Chordata; class Mammalia; order Artiodactyla; family Suidae; genus Phacochoerus; species Phacochoerus africanus. The sequence continues at coordinate 11,470,329 of NC_062547.1, read as the reverse complement.
CAACAATAAAACAGTCAACAACACAATTGAAAAATGGGCAAAAGACTTGAATAGACATTTCTCCAAGGAATATATACAGATGGCCAATAAGCACATGAAAAAATGCTCAACATCACTTTTTATTAGACAAATGCAAATCAAAACTACTATGAGGTAACACTTCACACCAATCTGAATGGCCATCATTAATAAGTCCACAAATAACAAATGCTGGAGAGGGTGTGGAGAAAAGGGAACCCTCCTGCATTGTTGGTGGGAATGTAAATTGGTACGACCACTATGGAAAACAGTATGGAGATACCTTAGAAAACTATACATAAAACTACCATATGACCCAGAAATTCCACTCTTGGGCATATATCTGGACAAAACTTTCCTTGAAAAAGACACAGGCACTTGCATATTCATTGCAGCACTATTTACAATAGCCAAGACATGGAAACAACCCAAATTTCCATCAACAGATGACTGGATTAAGAAGATGTGATATATATATATATATATATATATATATATATATATATATATATATACACACACACACACACACAATGGAATACTACTCAGCCATAAAAAAACAAACTAATGCCATTTGCAGCAACATGGATGGAACTAGAGACTCTCATAGTAAGTGAAGTAAGTCAGAAAGAGAAAGACAAATAGTATATGATATCACTTATATCTGGAATCTAATATATGGTACAAATGAACTTTTCCACAGAAAAGAAAATCATTGACATGGAGAGTAGACTTATGGTTGCCGAGGGGGAGGGAGTGGCATGGATTGGGAATTTGGGGTTAGTAGATGCAAACTCTTGCCTTTGGAATGGATAAGCAATGAGATCTTGCTGTATAGCACTGGGAACTATATCTAGTCACTTATGATGAAGCATGATAATGTGAGAAAAAGAATGTGTGCATGTATGTGTCACTGGGTCACCATGCTGTACATAGAAAATTGACAGAACACTGTAAACCAGCTATAATGGAAAAAATAAAAATCATTACAAAATTAAAAAAAATGAAATTTTGTTTGAACTGGACCGAGTGGGAAAACCCAAAGGACTAGCTCCAGTGTTCCCTTCCAAGGGCCCTCCTCAACTTTAAGAAAGTTGGTCTCTTCACAGAAGTGAAGAAAAATGTTTGAAACTGGCAATCTCTGAATTTATCAACTTCTCTTTTCTATCTCAGTTCTCGGTTTTCAGATATTCAGATATTCAGATACTCAGATATTCAGTTCTAAACTTAATCAAGTGACATCTTTACTGTTAAGGGAAAAAACCCATAGGGTGAGTAGAAATTTATGACTGGAAGGTATAGGGTCATCCTCCTAGAAATACCAAGGATGGTGTAATACAATTACGAGAGAGAATTCAGTGTAACCCCACTCATACATAACTCTACCACTGAATTGTATGCCACTCAGACCCTAGTGGGGATTTAGACCTTACCTGTTGCTACTTGTCCTCAATACTTTTTTTTTTTTTGGTCATAAAAATCTGATTTGGCACATTAAATGTTGGCTTTTTTAAAAATTTTATTTTTATTAGAGTATAGTTGATTTACAGTGTAGTGTAGATTTCTGCTGCACAGCATAGTGACCCAGTCATACATTTATGTATACATTCTTTTTCTCATGCTATCATGTTCTACCCCAAGAGATTAGATATAGTTCCCTGCGCTGTACAGTAGGACATCACTGCTTATCCATTCTAAATGGAGGCAACTAGAGATTCTCATACTGAGTGAAATAAATCAGAAAGACAAATACCATATGACATCACTTATATGTGGAATCCAAATATGGCACAAATGATCCTATCTAAACAGAAACAGACTCACAGATGTAGAGAACAGAGTTGTGGTTGCAAGGAGGAAGGGGGAGGAAGTAGGATGGACAGAATGTTTGGGCTTGGAAGGTATTGGATTTTGAAGGTATCCTTACCCAGTTATCTCTGAAGTGGGCATAACCACATCTCACACAGTATCTGTACTGTATCAAGAACCAGTATTGAACAGGTGGAGGTATGATTAAGCTATTGATTCTTTCAGTGTCATTAGTGGACTTGTCAGGGGAGACACAGGAGCTTTCAAAAGAAAAAAAGAAGAGAATTGAAAAGTAATACCAAGGCTTAAGATATCATTCCTGGAATTGATCTTTGGGCTCAGATATTAGCAAGCTATGCTTTAACAGCTATAACTTTTCATTTTATTTTAAGAATAACACATTATTGGAGTTCCCGCTGCAGCACAATGGGATTGGTAGTGTCACTGCAGTGCCAGGACACAGGTTCAATCCCTGGTCAGGCAGAGTGAACTAAGTAATCTGGCGTTGTCACAGCTTGGATCTGATCCCTGGCCCAAGAACCCCATGTACCATGGTGCAGCCAAAAACAAACAAACAAACAAACACATTATCATATTCTGTTCAATACCCTCACCAAATCCTTTATTGTGGGCTAATAAATTATGTAACCAGAAACTGTTCTCTGTTAAATTAAGAAAAACCATTTTAAGATATGAACAGGGATTTTTGCTTGAAAATAGTAATAGGTCCAAGGCAAGATTTTCCTAGCATCTCTTAAAGTTTATTAACATGTTTGCAAAGAGCTAATAAAAGCTATTCTTTTTATTCAAAAGGAAACATCAGCCAGTTTAGAAGCTGAAAGACAAGAGCTTACTAACCATCACAGAATGGCATAGCATAGCAATGTAAAACAGCAGCTTGAGTCATTCTACCTAGGATTAAATCTAGGACTTTCTAGCTAGGTGACATTGGCAAATCATTCAATGCATCTAAGACCAGTTTCTCAAACATTAAATATTAGTGACTCATGCATAAGGTTGATAATGATGATTAAAATGCCTTAAGTTCTTGTAAACTTGTGGCTGGCACATGGTAACTGTTCAATAAATGAGTTTTTTGTTAGTAGCAAGGATCAAACATTTTTTTGGTCAAAAGCTGTTGCCTGACAGTCTGTTCTTAGCAAAGTTTCTGCTTCTTCTTATTTAATTCCAACTGGTTTAAAAGAAATTGTACCCTTACTGCTAAAACAGTAGAATTTTCTTTTTCTTTTTAAAATTGGGATGTTGGATACTGTTTTGTTTTTTGTTTTTTTTTTACCCCATATTTTTAAGTTTCCAGAGAAGAAAGGTATATGTTGGTTTGCTGTCTGGGAGAGAAAACCATAGGAGGAAGAGTTTCACCTTCTATGGGCCCTCTCCCTTCATTTTTCTCAGTGGAAGAAGAAAATATTATCCAATAGTAAATTTGAGAGAAAGAACTGATCATTGACCATTCGGTCCCAGTGTAGTTATCTTTGTGGAGCCAGACTGTCTTCAGAGGGTCACCTTCTGATCTGCTCTGCAGCCAGAAGGCCAGCTTACCAGATCAGTTCTTTGCAGGCAAGGGGGGAAGATTGCAATCTTCCAGTTCTTTCTCCTGAGTCAGTAAATTCATATCATGGTGGCAGTTGTAGGGAGGTTTATAGTTGCAGGTCTAAAGCCTCATTTGCCAGTTGGCTTTATTAGAAATAAAGCTGCATCCTGATTGACATCTTCTCTATCCTCTGACTTATTACTTCGTTGATATCAAATTCAGGAGGGGAAATGGATTATTATTTATTTGACTTCCCAAACCCCAACTCTTCTGCACAGCAAGAGCCTCTTGAATTACGGAAGAGTCAAAGCCCATCTATCCATCTGCCTAAGACACCTTACATGTGTGTGTCAAGTGTTGGTGCCATGAAGTAGATTAGGCAGCATACCCTCATCATGGATGGGAGAGTGAATAGAAAGAATCAAGGATCTAGAATTAAGAAGCGAGGTTCACGTCTGGCTTTGTAACTTGTGTAACTCACTCATCCTGAGTCCTGACAGCTGAACAGTGGGATGCTCCAGAGATTAAATAATATTGGCAGACATACTATCAAGCTAATACAGATAGAAACAATCATGGCGTTCCTGTTGTGGCTCAGCAGTAATGAACCTGACTAGTATCCAGGAGGATGCGGGTTTGATCCCTGGCCTTGCTCAGTGGGTTAAGGCTCCAGTGTTTCTATCAGCTGTGGTGTAGGTTGCAGACTTGGCTCAGATCCTGCTTTGCTGTGGCTGTGGTGTAGGCCAGCAGCTACAGCTACGATTTGATCCCTACCCTGGAGACTTCCATACGTCGCTAGTGTGGACCTAAAAATAACAACAACAACAACAACAAAACCCCAAACAACTGTGACTGTCGAGGTCTCTGGATAAATAGTGCTACATTTCAGCAAAAAGCTATAGTATATAAGGAAGAAAAAAAAGGATGTTTTGCACTAACCTGGGAACCATACACTCCAAACGAAGTTCAGCAGAAAGTAAGTGATTCCTTGGTTTGTAGGTAAGCCAGGAATTAATGAACGTTCCATCATAGAAAACCTGGTGGGGAAAAACACCTTTGAAATTTGTGTTTATTTGTTGCAAAATATTATTTTATTCAAATTTAAAACTGTTCACTCTCTAGAGATCATGATATTGACCGCAATTAGGGTAATTAAAGTTTTCCTTGGCAAAGCGGAGGCATTTAACTTCAGGAGAATACAGAACAAAAACACAGGGCATATGATTTTGAATAGAATTGGCAGCTAAGGGTCAGTTGATCCTGAGTGTTTTATGTTCAACTGCTCAAAATTTAAAAAATCATGAGATTCAAGTTTTAAAATGATACAAAATGTGATGAATGTATTTTAAAACAAAATGCTTTACTTTGTATGCAATAAGTCAGAGTACAGCTTTGTGGTAAAATGGTCCTATATTCTGAACAGTATAATAAACTTCATTTTTTAATAACTTAGATTATTCAAAAATTATATAATACGTATCAAATCATATTTAATGCAATAATTACAGCTAGAATTGGCATACATTCTTTTTCTTTCCCAGAATATTAAAAAAAAATTTTGAGGGGAGTTCCCATCATGGCACAGTGGAAGACTAGTAGCCATGAGGATGTGGGTTCAATCCCTGGGCTTGCCCAGTGGGTTGAGGATCTGGCGTTGCTGTGAGCTATGGTGTAGGTTGCAGATGTGGCTTGGATCTGGTGTTGCTGTGGCGTAGGCCGGCAGCTGTAGCTCTGATTTGACGCCTAGCCTGGGAACTTCCATATATTGTGGGTGCAGCCCTGAAAAGCAAACAAAAAAAAAAAAGAAAAACAAAAAAAATTTTTCGAGGAATGAAAAAAATTTCACATCTTAGGAGAAGAATTTTTCTACCAGGAAAGGATTTTTAAAAAGACAATATTGTGGGGTTTTGAAATACTTTATATAGCTTCTGAATTAAAACATAATATTTTCTTTTTGATCTGCTCTCCAAATTCTCGAAAACATTAGCCTGATAGGAAGATAGGTACTTAAAACTTCTGCATGTGTTCTACTGAACTGAGTTTTCTGAATGTAAAATATGCACATCTTGCAGGAAGCATGTGAAATATGTTTACGGCTCAGCAAATGAGGTATATTTCCTAAAATCATATCATCCTGGGTTTAATTCTCTGTTGGTGTGTATTTCTACCTAACTTTATTAGCTCTCCACTGTTTATATTATTAAGATCTTAATGTATATTTTGTATGTGTATCTTCTTTTTTTCCCACTTTAATAGGGAAGTTCTCATGTCATCAAATTATAGATTTATTAGCTACAGAGTATCCTAGAAGATGGATGAATGATATACTTCCTGGCATCTAAATGATTTATCTGTTTCAGAAAGTCAAGTCAAGTGGTAAGACTTTTTAAAAAGACAATTAGGAGTTCCCTGTGTGGTTCAGCAGTTAACAATCTGTACTGGGAGCCATGAGGATGCGGGTTCAATCCCTGGCCTTGCTCAGTGGATTAAGGATCTGACTTTGCTGTGGTGTAGGTTGCAGTGTAGGGTGTTTAGCTGTATCTCTGGCCTCTGCTCACCAGATGCCGGTAGCATTCACTGCAGCCCTGCCTGATGTGACAACTAAAACTGTCTCCAGACACTGCTGAATGTCCACTGGGAGGCAAAAAATCACCCCAGCTTGATAACTACCAGTTTAGGCTGTTGCCTAGGACTGTAGGAGTGACAGTTGTTTTTAACCATTAAAAGTGGATCAAATGACTTTGGATCTCTCCCTGGCAAGGATGATGGAGAATATCTGAGTCACTGGATCCCACTGGAGGGATTAAGGGCTGGCAAAATGGCATGTGCTGGACAAGCATAAGTGGCGCCCTCAGACCACAACACTTATGGGTCAGCGAAGAGGCTCCATTGAAAGAACTTCACACCAACATGTCCAAACAACCCCTTCTATTGACTTGTGGGTAGGTTCCTGGCAGAAAATACTTAACCCCATGGCTAAAGCAGTGCAAACCAAGATAAAAATGGATGTAGTGTTACACTTACCTTTGGTGTGATGGAAAGCTCCTATATCAAAACCTTTCCAGAGCTTTCCTTACTCTGATGTTGCTATAATATGGATATATTTTCGATAATCTTTTGTGAGATAGAGAAGAACAAGCAAAGTCTATTTTGAGTTCAAAATACCTCCTGTAACTTTCCTCCAAACTCCTCCAGGTAGTTTTTGTAAAATCGTTGCTGTATATTCTACAATTAGAGCTGCTTTTTTAAAAATTAGAAAATTTTAATTAAAGTATAGTTGATTTACAATGCTGATTTCTGCTGTACAGCAAAGTGACCCAGTCATATATATATGTTTATATATATATATTGTTTTTCTCACATTATCTTCCATCATGTTCTATCCCAAGAGATTGGATATAGTTCCCTGTGCTGTACAGTAGGACCTCATCTCAGAGTCATAATGCAAAACAAAATGTGACAAAGGGAAGAAGCAAATAAGCAAATAAAGCTCTGCTCTATATTAACTTTTTGAGTTTGGTTACATCTCCAGTATTTGTGCTCCAATTCCTTAACCTGCACAAATAAGGATGGCATTTCTCCATAGAATTATGAGGATTGGAAAATGTGTGAAAGTGCAGGATAATATATTTATATCATGATACACGCAGACTCCAAGCTTCAGAAGAGAATGGTCTTTGGGTCTCCTATTCACTCTTCATGTTCTATACATAGTAGGTCTCTGGGAAATGAATGAAAACAGATAAAAGGTTTTTTGTGTTCTTTCTGGGCTTGTGCTTAAGCTATCATACCAATTAGAAGTGCAAATGGCATATTATAATAAGAATAAACATAAAGCAACAGTTTCAAATTTTTTACAGATGATACTAGGTAAAACAGTTGTTTCTCTTACCTGTATTTCAATTCCACACAAAGTAACAGGATAATCAAATTCAAGTTCATCTGCTCGCACGTGAATTGCCAGACAGCCAGTGCCCAGAAATAATTCATCAGGGCCTACCAATTCATCTTTATAAAATAGTGCTCTTTTAGCTATAGTGCGGAAATTAAGACAGCTACATTGTACCAACACTGTTAAAAGAGCCAAAAAAAAAAAATCAGCCAGCAATTCTGTTTCAACAAATAGCTCAAAGTTTGAGCAGTATTAGGTAACATGAAGGAAGACCAGCTTCAGCTAAAAGAAATGAGCTTAGAGAGTTGTATAAGAAAATGATTCTCTTCACAGTACAACACCCCCTCTTTCCACCCCAGCCACCCTTCCTCCCTGGCGCCACCAAAAATGGTCAGAATCAACCTGCAGAGCCCTCAGAATGTCTACCTGAGAAACAATGGCAGTGGCAGCTCCATTTGGTGGAGGAGCATGTCCTTATTAGGGCTCTCAAGCCAGGTGCTAAGTTCCCTGAAACCTAGTGTCCTTGAAGAATGTGAACTCTTGGAAAATAGTCCCCTATTTTAACTTTTTGCCCATGGCTCTGTGTCACACAGGAGCAGATGTACCAAAAATATGGAGAGAATGAGAGACTCTTTCAGGGTCACAGAACTCTTAAAGAGCTGGGACTGAAAATCATGCCAGGTTCATTGCTTATTGGGATCACATTCCATTACCTTGGCAGATCTGATTTTTACACCTGGCCTAGACTTCTCTCCTGAGTTTGAGAGTCTTCTTTCCCATTAGCTACTAGAGAGCAAGTGGATATTTGAAAGAGTCCACTCAGAGGGTACATGTCCAACACAGAAATCCAAACTTTCACCCCACTCCCTGTTTGTTTTCTATCTCTCTTGATAACACCACAATGCATTCAACTGCCAAGTCAAGAGACCCGAGGATTTATTGCCAACTCCTGCTTTTCCTTTGGACCAGCATCCAGTCCACTGAATCTTTTCACTTTTACCTTTGAAATTAAAAAAAAAATTATAGTTCATTTACAGTGTTGTGTCAATTTCTGCTGTACAGAAAAATGACTATATATATATTTATACACATTCCCTTTTTTATATTATTTTTCATCATGGTCTATCCCAAAAGGCTTGATATAGTTCCCTGTGCTATCCAGTAGGAGCTCATTTATATCCATTCTAAATGTAATAGTTTGCATCTACCAACCCCAGACACCCAGTCCATCTTACTCTCTTCCCCCTCTATCTTGGAAGCCACAAGTCTGTTCTTTATGTCTGTGAGTCTATTTATGTTTTGTAGATAGGATCATTTGTGGCCTATTTTTGGACCTCACATCTATCCACTTTTCCATGAGAAATGCCCTGACCCCGAGTTCCACTGTTTCTCCTGGACCACCTCCATAGCCTTGTAAAGGAGCATCCTGCTTCCATTTTTGTTCTCCTTCTAGAGCAACTGCAAACATGAAATCAGATAAAAACTATCTCACCAGCTTGCACACAACTCTCCAATTGCTTCCCATTATGCCCAGCAAACCTGAAGTTGTAATGGCCTCTACCACCTTCACTGCTGTGGTCTCTGAGTATCTGCCCACCTAACCTTCACTGATACACTAAACTCTAGCCTAGTGGTCTCAACCTATCAGACCCAAATGCTCTAGTTCTATAATAATCAATTTTAATGTCTCCTTTATTATCCCTAAATAAAATTTATAGATAATCCATCTACACACATTTCTTTAAAAAGTCACTATAATCCACTAATTGCAATATCAAAGAAATAAAAAGAAAGCAAGCTATAATAAAGTAGCATGGATATCAATATGTAGATACTCAGAGTCATCTACATCAAGAGTCATAGTGTGTGACACTGCTGCTGATACAAACAGAGATTTAAGTACCACAAAATTCAGGGGAGAGATATTTCCAGAATGATGAAAAACTCAGTAAGGTTCCAAACAAACTGATGTGCAATTTTCCTTCGTTTTATATGTAGAACCTTATAAAAAGACTATTTATATATACATGAATGGTAAATTCTAGGTTTGGATATTACACACATGTTTGCCTCTAAGATAAAAGAATGGGGATGTATTTGAAATTCATATGGGACAATTCTTTGCAGTATGAGATTGTCTCTTGAATTTTAGGCTGTATAGCATATTTTCTTTCCCTTAGTCTTGTTCAGAACAAAAACATAAATTTCCAAAGCACTCCAGGGGGCAATACAATGTGTTTTAATCCCTCCCTATGGTTCATTGAGGTGGCCACTTCCTTTCCAATTCCTTTTTCTCTGGATATTTGCCTTGATGACTTTTCTTTCACGTCCTAGTTCAATGTCGGCTTCTCAGAAGACCTTGCACTGAGTGTTCTATTCAAATGCCTTTTCTTTTCCGTAGTTATTCCCATCTCACATCATGCCATTTATTTCTATTATCACCCTTATCATAAAATTTGAGTCAGTTATCTACTTATTTATAGTGCCTTCTCCCCAACTATAAGGCAGGATTTATAAAGATAGAAGCTGTTTACTGTTATATTTTTACAGCCACCAACAGTCAGGCACATGGTAGGTAAATAGATGAGGGAAGAAAGTGTTAAATGGAAATTAACACTAGGCATTCTGATACCCCTGTTCTAAATGTTGGAAGGACAAAAGCAGAGGTATAATATGGCCTTTGTATTTGGAAAAGGAGGAAAGATCTTGCTCAGATTCTAGACCCTTGTGAGGCAACTGAAGTATCAATGGCATTACCATAGAAACAGAAGTAGCCCAAATAAAGCTGCCTGAGCCTGAGTTCTCTAAGGAAAGTTCAATATTGAGGGTGAAGATGGCATGTGGAATTGCACCAAAGTTACTTATTGCCAGCTCTAAGTCTTAAGGGACACTTCACAACATGCCCTAACAGCCTCATAGACCTCTTTAGCCACCAGGTATATCCTAATACTGGGGAGAAAACTCACGTTTTTGATTCCATTATTTGAAACTTTGGGAGAAATCTATATTTACAAAGCACCTGCATACTCATTCTTTTTTTATCTGTCATATTTCTACCATTATTTTAAGTTTGAACGCAATCTCTTGGGAAATTGAACATAATTCTCTGCATTTGACAGACAAGGAAAGTAGAGACTCAAGGGCTTTGGGTGCCCAAGTTTATAATCTGGTCGGGGGTCACCTTGGCTATTGTATCAGCCAACTTGTTTACCAGGGATCCCTTGTTAAGAATTGATGATACTTTCCACATCCTTCATCCATCTGAACTGGTTTGTGAGTGATGATGGCAATTTGGGGGAAGGCGTCAGGCAAGGCTTGGAAAGAATGGTATAGGGTGGGTGAAACCTTAAGTCAGCCCCAATGCCACAGACACTCAGCATACTTTCTCATGTCCATACCACTACCCTGGTCTCCAGAATTTGGTTTCTGGTGTGAGCAGGAAAAAGATCAAAGTCTTTAGCATGAGCTGCCTTGAAGCAAGCCAGGCATTGTGCTCGGGCTATGGAGCCCCAGGTCAGGGCCAGATGGGAATGGGGTGGGGGGGGGTCAAAACCGGGGCCCCTGGCTCTTTGTGGGGTGTTAGCACAAAGGGAGTGTCCCCTTTGATTTTCTTTTCCACCTGCCTCACCTCTGAGTCCTGAAATTTCAGTGGCAGACCAACATTCCATTCCTAGCTTCCACACAACTTCTACTTAAAAAAAAAAAAATCAGCTCTCTAATAACCATTGCAAAAGCACATTACTCTCTATATCAGAAAGCCTTGCTTGTGGAGAATGCCCTGTGCAGAGGGGATGGTTGTGCTGCTTGCTCCCCTGTCCCCAAACACCTCAAGATCCCCTGTTACCTTTATACCCCTTTGGTCTCCTCCACCTTTTTTTCAGCCTCTCTGTATTCTATCCCCATTGATGTAGCAGCCTAGACACAGACGACCACCACTGAACTAAAGACATTTTGCATAACTTTTTTTTAAGGCAAAAATCAGAAGGTGTTCCCCAAAACTTCCCCTAAGTAAAGACAATGCCATCCCGAGGCCCTACCTCAAATATGTTCTCCTAGACTATGTCAATTCTACCTGCTACATAATATATCTTACTTTTCCCTTCTGAGCATTTAGAATGGTTTACATACCTGCAAGATTTTTAAGTTAGCATTTGCCTCCCCTGAGCCACCCAGGTCTCTATGGTCTACACAGCCTGAATATGTTGGGAAGGGTTCTGTACCAAATTCTTCCCAGGTGCCAGAGTGAGACTACACAATGCCAGTGGGGAAAGAAGTGATCTGAAAATCCTTCTTTGGGGACCAATCAGACCCATGGGAGCAGAGGGTAGTCCGAGGTCTGTCTTTACAGCATATTGACAACTAGTCTGTGCTTCACCCAGTGGACTGCAGGGAGGCATTGGAGTTTTTAAGAAGGGGTTGAATCAGCATAGTAGCTCAAGAAACTTTATGCAATGATGTTCTGGAGGGGAAGAGAGGAAATTAGATAAGGGAGGCCAGTTAAGAACATGTAATTAAGTAACTTACATGTGAAGTGGTGAAAGAACAGTTGAGGTGTCAGCAATGGGAAGAGAAAGTCATGTGCAAGAGCATTTAGTCCAAGAATAACTTGGTGGGCATTCCAGTAGCTGACAAGCAGGAGGAGGTGGGAGGAAAAGAGGAGAGACAAATTGGAGAAACTTCAGAGAAAATAACTTGCATACAATACCCCTTCACTCATTCAGCATTATCTGCTGGACTCAAGGGGAGGATAAGGCTGGGGCCATGAGAGTTGTAGAGTTCTTCCCTTTTAGGAGGAGCCAATCAAGTCCAAGCATCCAGAATCTCATAACTCAAAGCTCCATCATTTGGGGTTCACTCATACCTGGCTCTTGCCCAGAACACATCCACATCAAGGAAACACATAGAAGCAGAAGTCCTCCCAACGCCACAGAGGACTTCATGATGCTAGATCCTGGGCTCAGAGCTCCTCAGGCAACAGGAAGTTGAGACCAGCTGGGGAAGCCAAAGAGCTTTTATACCTGATGGCACACACAGATGTATTCTGTTAACTCAGTTCTGCAGTGAGAGAGAAAGCCTTTAGACCTATTATCAGCTCTGGCTCCTGAAGTCTGACCTTTTCTTGATCACTTAGATATTGAAAACCAGTATCCTATAAAGGGAATACAGCAAAGCATCATGGGGTAGCCCCAGAACTGTCTTTTTGAAGACCTTTGAAGTGCTCAGAGAGATGTCATTCGCAGGCCAATTTTTGATACTATATGGGACTTAGGGTGGTCACAGCTCTGACCTGATGATGCCTTTCAGCACTCACAGATGGAGCCATTCCCCTACTCCAACCCCATTTTGTTTATTTGCTTGTTTATTTTTACAAATTTTCCTAGGGTGCTAGAGTTGTCTGTATCAGTAGCTGCAGAACTTGCCCAACATTATCACCCTGGAAAAGAGATGCCAACAGGGTCAGGAGGTCCAACCTTGACCACCCCTGTATTTGTGAAAAATCAATCTTACAGAGTCCTGTTCTCTTAAATGCTATGTTCACATCCTTCTTAGGGGTCGGATAGTCTAACTCTTTGCCTTCTTTTTCTTTTCTAACCAGGCTTTCATATTCCCAGATAGACACAGTGGTCAATTAGCCCTCATGGATGTTCCTAGGTGAGCAATGCACATCTTCTGGAGAGCCTGTTTAATTGGAAGATTTACAAAAGTCCTATGATCTATGAAAAGCTTAGATTTTCTTCAAGTTGGTTCCTGTGAAAACATTGATTAATTTCTCCAGTAGTACTGCTTTTCCTATACTGGGATTTATACAAACTTAAGACTGCCTTGAAGTACCACAATACAGTCAAAGAGAAAGGATGGATATGGCAAAATTCCTGGAGAACTTGTTCTAAGAGATACTTAATGACTTATCTGGAAAACAACTTAAAATGTTATTTTAAATGCAAATAAAATAAGTGTCATTGTAGAAAGGCACAGAAAACTTATATACATACTTAGAAAAAACTATATTTCAAGCATGCATCTTCCAGCTATGATCCTATACACTTACGGTGTTATTAATTTCCTCTATTTCAAAGATAGTATGAGAAGCACCAGACAGGCAGATCTGAATATGGTATTAATTCAACAAAATGGCTTAAGAATTTTATTGAGTATAGCAAGTCTAATAGCTAAGTTTTAAGTGTATTCAGTCCAGTGGGAGATTCTGTTAACTAGATGATGTAAGAAAATCCATGAAATAGTTAAAAAGGCAAATGGATACGAAACGTTAAAATACAAAATTAAAGTTTCATCTAACATATTCCTTGGTGATAGTCATTGTGATAATTATTCTAATGTGTATGTATATATACACACACTCTTATTAGAAATACATTCTAGGAGTTCCCGTTGTGGCGCAGTGGTTAACGAATCCGACTAGGAACCATGAGATTGCGGGTTTGGTCCCTGCCCTTGCTCAGTGGGTTAACGATCCGGCGTTGCCGTGAGCTGTGGTGTAGGTTGCAGACGCGGCTCGGATCCCAAGTTGCTGTGGCTCTGGCGTAGGCCGGTGGCTACAGCTCCGATTCGACCCCTAGCCTGGGAATCTCCATATGCTGCGGGTGCGGCCCAAGAAATAGCAATAACAACAAAAGACAAAAAAAAATACATTCTAGGAAATGATATATATGCATATCTATACACGAATATAATATATAATGTTTCTAGATATATACATATTTATAGAGGTATACATATATTTCCCTACAGACACACTTTGGAAAAAACTGCACAAAATCATCATCATGGCTAATGCCAAGTCATGTATACAGATACTCTACAATACTTTATATGTATGTGTGTATATATATGTGTGTGTATAGTGTAGACATATAGACACAGTGTATATAATTATGTATATATATTTATACATATATAGTATATAGATTTACTTTGTCATTTTTAATTGCTGAGTATCAATGCAGTGTACAGATAGATCATAATTGATCTAATTTATATCAAATGATGAATTGCTGCCTTCTAAATTTGCCAGTATAACAGAGTGTTACAAATAACATGTTTTAAGATAAATTGTTGCAATCTCATGTATTTCTATAGAATAAAAGACTAGATGAGGAACTGCTGTGATAAAGTATGTTTTCTGTATTTAATATTATTAAAGACTGAATATTTATTGCTAAATCACTCCCTGGAAATGTGTCAACTTACATTCATGAATAGAGTAAATGATATTGCCTGTTTCTTAAGGACCCCATCATCATTGAATGCTAATGAATCTCTTAAACTTTGTTCCCCAGGTGGATGAAAATGATACCCCTTTGTTTAAGTTTGCAATTTCTCATTACTTGGAGTCGAGAATATATACAGCTATGAATCTTCTGACAGATACTTGACAATTGCCAGGCACTGTATGAACTACTAGCTCAAAGTAGCCCAGAGTTCCATCATCTGATGGCACAACATTTCTTTCAATGAAGCCATATCTTTGTGCAACTGGGGATGTAGTGGTTGCTATGATAAAAAGCAAAAGCAATCATGGGAAAATAGATGTGGAACAAAAAAATAAATAAATAAAAGTATCAATGTCCAATCAGTTTCCAAGATATGAGAAGTTGTGTGTTGTTGAAGAAGCATACACATTCTGTTAGTAAATAACTGTGGTTATTTAAACAATAAAATTAACGTTAAAAATTTTTTCAGCGTATGTGTTTTATTGTTTTCAAAAAGCTATAAAGTTGTTAGGGCATAAGTACTTACTAAGTTATTTTGGGCATTAATAAATGAAGCCATTATGTATTTCTTTTGACCTAGAGATGCTCTAAAAACAATTACTAAGCCACCAATAGAACTATGTGAATGTTTGGGACCCTCCACAGTAACTAACTTGTACATTTTCCAAGGGAAGTAATTCTTTTTGTAAAAAAAGAGCAATTTTGCAAAATAGAGATGGGAACCCTAAACCCAAGGCAAGGAGAAGGAGAGGATGTAGAGACACAGAGACGTCTCCTTTTCGAAGGTTCAATATCTTGATTGTCTGAAGTGAATGTTGGCTGACCCCTGGTCCAGAGCTTAGTAAGAATGAGACACGGATGTTCTGTTTCTCTTACTTGGGGGGACAGGACTGTAGATGGGACCACTGGACGCCTTAGCGAGTGAGAGATTTTTTCAATTTATTTTCTTCCCTGCATATAAGTGTTAAGGAGAAATAGCTGAAAGGTTTTAGTGTTACTAGCCACTTACCTGAGGGTTCATTTGAATCAGTTAGGTGTCTGGAGATCACACTGGATACACACAACGGTGAATTTCAAATGAAAAAGATAGTGACTTACTAGCCCTGTACAGGCTACCCTTTGGTCCAAGTAACTAATAAACCTAATGTTGCTTGCTTGTATTAATTATTTCATTAACTAGATATGGGAGAATCTGTCTTAATTATGACTTACAGTCCAGAAGCAATAAGTAAAATGTGACCAAATAAAATTCAAAATAAAATTAAACAGTAAAAATATAACAAGTAAAGTCAGAAGACAGCTGACTTCCTGGGAGGAACATATTTGTCAAAGATAAAAGCATAATCTCTCAAATATATGAAGAGCTCTATAACATAATAAAAAAATCATAAAAATGCACAATGAAAAAGAAACATAACTGTTCTTAAATTTGTAAGATCTTGGATTTCCCATTGTGGCTCAGTGGTAACAAACTCAACTAGTATCCATGAGGACTCATGTTTGATCCCTGGCCTCGCTCACTGGGTTAAGGATCCGGCATTGATGTGAGCTGTGGCGTAGGTCGAGAATCAGATCCCATGTTGTTGTGGCTGTGGCGTAGGCTGGCAGCTACAGCTCTGATTCCATCCCTAGCCTGGGAACTTCCATGTGCTGCTGGTGCTGCCCTAAAAAGAAAAAAAAAAATGTAAGATCTTTAACTTTACTACGAGCCTATGATTATTCTTGCCAAAAAGGTTCACTTGCTTCTAATTTGAAGAAATAACTAAATAGATTCTAAATGTGGGTCTTAAGACAACTAGCTATGACTCGGCTAAAAAGATATCTTTATTAAAAACAAGTCAGGAGGCACAACTAATAAGATGAAAAAAAAAACTCAATAAAGATGAACAAAATTTTTGAACAGACACTTCTTTGAAAGGAAGAAACAGATGGCAAATAATCACATGAAAATTTGTGCAACATCATTAATTACTATGAAAATGGAAATTTAAATCACAATGAGAGAAAAATACATATTAGAATGGCCCATAATATCAAGTGCTGGTGAGGATATGGAACAACTAGAAATCATTTTGGAAAACAGATTAGTAATTTCTTAAAATATTAAGCATACACTTGTTATACAACCCAGCAATCCCACTGAAAAGAAATGAAAACATCTGCCTATACGAAGATCAATGCACAAAAGATTATAGCTTTATTCATAATAACCCCAAACTGGGAAACAGCTTAAATGTCTATCAACTCATAAATGATTAAACAAGTGGTATAGCCATATAATGAAATACTATTTAGCTATAATGAGAGGAAAACTACTGTTACCCCTAAGAACTCAAAATGAATGAATCTCAAACGCATGATGCTCAGTGAAAGAAACCAGATACAAAGGGGTACAAACTGTATGATTCCATTCAAATGACACTTTGGAGAGGACAAATGTATAGGGACAGAAAATAGATATGTGGTTGACTGGGAGATTAGCCGATGCAAAGAGGCATACAGGAACATGTGGGATCATGGAAATGTTCTGTATCTCGACTGTCGTGGTGTTCACATGACTGCATATATTTATCAAGACTCATGAAACCGTACACATTTTAAAGACTGAACTAAATTGTTTGTCCATTTTGCCCTAATTTTTAAAAAGTAAAAAAGTAGTAAATATTTAAACCGAAAAAGAAAGCTGAGAGACAGGCTTTAGTACATTATAGAGGGTTAAAGGGATACGATAACCCAAACAATGCATCAATCTTTATTATATTCAGAATATAATAAATAGTAATAAATTGCTGTAAAAAGACATATTGCTAACAACTAGAAAACCTTAAATATGGCCTGTATATTGCATAATCACCATAATAAGTGTGGAGGTTTCTGGAACCTCAGTTGCAGTAGGTAAGGAGAAGGTCTTGTTTCATCTTTCCACTATTTCCTATAGTGCCTCTCACGTAACTATTTCCCTCCAAAAACTAAAACATATCCTCGCTAAGACATACATATTAATGTACTTAATTTTTGTAAGTACTTAAAATGTTGAGATGCTTTTTAAAAAATACTGAAAATAGAAAAAGGAGGGTTTTTTTTTTTTCAGGGTATAGCAAGCTATTGGGGGGTTATTGTAAAAAAAATAGAGGAAAGATCATGAAACCTTGAAGATAGAGGCTCACAAGTAGAGGAAAAATAATATAGAGGTATAGGCGACTACTTTTCTATGCCTCACCCTGAAATTACTGCTCTCCTAGAGATTTTTTTTTTTTTTTTTTTTTTTTTTTTTGCTTTTTAGGGCTGCACTTGCACCGTATGGAGGTTCCCAGGCTAGGGGTCTAAACGGAGCTATAGCTGGTTCCCAGGCTAGGGGTCTAAATGGAGCTACAGCTGCCAGCCTATGCCACAGCCACAGCAACACCAGATCCGAGCCATGTCTGCAACCTACATCACAGCTCACAGCAACACCAGATCCTTAACCCACTGAGTGTGGCCAGGGATTGAACCCCCCAACCTCGTGGTTCCTAGTTGGATTCCTTTCTGCTGAGCCATGAGATTTAACCAGATACATTTAAGACTTAAACCACATATTCCTTTGCCGGTTTGCTGACAATTTGTCGACAGTTGTAGTTTTGCTGATTGGTAGATGTGAAAATCAGACACATTGATATATCTACCTGTGCACAAGCCTGGCCTTCATTTGTGCTGTTCTTTAGCATTGCTAACCTAGATGGCAATATCTATGAAATATATTAATATGCTTTTTATATTAATATACATAAAATTTCACAAGGATAAATATTTTAAATATACATATATTTAGGCCTACACGGAAGTGGAATATAAATAATTTGGTAAACTCTTAAATAGAAAAAATGTTAATGAATTATATATTTTTCTTTTTCACTGTTCCCCTCAGCCATAGGCTCCCATCTGTTACCAGGTACCAGGTTTGCCAAGTTCTGGAAATGCAAAAATACATGGGGATGGTTCCTGCCCTTGAAGATCTCATCACTTAGTGGCCATTACTTTTAGAACAGACTGTGAATATAAGGATAAAATCCACATAATACCGAGTAGTTAAAAGCATTTATCTAATCATTTCTAGTTCCTGTAAATTTCTCCTTACCATGTTATATTAAAACAGCACAGGAGTTCCCGTCGTGGCGCAGTGGTTAACGAATCCGACCAGGAACCACCTGGCCTTGCTCAGTGGGTTAACGATCCGGCATTGCCGTGAGCTGTGGTGTAGGTTGCAGACGCGGCTCGGATCCTGCGTTGCTGTGGCTCTGGCTAGGCTGGTGGCTACAGCTCTGATTTGACCCCTAGCCTGGGAACCTCCATATGCCCCAGGAGTGGCCCAAGAAATAGCAAAAAACAAAAAACAAACAAAAAAAAAACTTTGTATTTGATGATTGAGACTAAGCAAATGAAGTAGAGCCTTCTCTTGATCTTTGAATCATATTTAAAAGACCTGCTCCCTATGTTTTCAGTAGTCATCATTACAATTTGCGTGTGAGTTTCATGGGTGTTTTTGTAGGCTTGTAAAATTCATTGTTTCATGGGAACAAAACATTTGAGTAAAAAGTGTTGGGTTTTAGACAATGAACTAATGGTATATTTATGGCATGTGTGTGCTGCCCAAAGTTGGTAGTTAATTACACACACATGAGTGCAGCTTCTGCTATTTTGGCTTAAAGTGTGCTTCTCCAAGCATCCTGTTTCCCCAGTGGGATTTCATTTGCAATCTGGGACAATGAAGAGTTTCTTGGGATTAAGAGCGCTCTTTCTGCTTTTTTCTATGACATGGATTTGTGTTGGCGATTAGTCAGGTATCACATACAACTTGAAGAACAGGAGTTTCTTTTTTTGTATTTTCAGGGCTGTGCCTGTGGAATATGGAGGTTCCCAGGCTAGGGGTCTAATGGAGCTACAGCTGCTGTCCTACACCAGAGCAACGACAGGGATCGAACCCGCAACCTCATGGTTCCTAGTCGGATTTGTTTCCGCCGTGCCATGACGGGAACTGAACAGGAGTTTCTTAAGTGCGGAAAGATGGGGCTTTCAATGTGCTCTTTGGATTGTTCTTGATTTTGGTCTTGCTGAATCCTAGAAACAGCAAAGAATACTTAGAGCATAGTTTTCTTTTAGATGCTTGATCTTAAGATGATTGAGTACTAGTTCTGAGACTGTAGAATGTGCCCAAATTTGAGAGTTTCATGCTTTCCTCAACCCCTCATGTTTTCTGACCCCTTTCAGATGATGTCATGTTCTTGAGGCTCAAATATCTGAAATGGGTTGAATATAAGGAGTGTGTGTGTGTAGGGGGGTCGGTAGGGGCATGAAATAACTTCCATGGGCATTGGCAGGACTTCAGGACTCTGGAGTGTGACATGCAGGAAGAAAGCCTTATCAAAGGCTCTGTTGTCACTTATACTATTCTTCATAAATCCATTGTGTTTGAGAGGGTGCATTTAGCCCTTTCCATGTGGGATGACAAACTGTCTGGATATTCCTGCTACTTTCCCTATTTAAGCATTGAAACTCTGTCCTGAGCAAACAGGATAGTTGGTCACCCTAAGTATAAACTTTGGTTGTCAGATTCTAAGGTTGAAATTTCAGAGTTGCAATAAGAGTTTGTATGTTATCAAATTGCCTGTTTCACAGGGCCACCCAGGTCTGTTGTGTAAGGTGACTTGCAAGGATCTTGGTGTATTCATTATGCTTTTTCCCCCCTTTCCTTTATTTAAAGCAGACAACCATAAAAGTCACATAAATATTCATTGACCCTCTCTTCAACCTTATTAAATCCATAGTTGGCTACAGTAGCTTACTTTTTAAAATTAATTATTTTATTACTCAGATGAATTTATCACACCTGTAGTTGTATAATGATCATAACAATCCAATTTCACAGGATTTCCATCCTGCAGCCCAAGCACATCCCCCACCCCCCAAACTGTCTCCTCCAGAGACCATAAGTTTTTCAATGTCTGTGAAACAGCATCTGTTCTGCAAAGAAGTTCAGTATGTCCTTTTTTTCAGATTTCACATGTCAGTGAAAGCATTTGATATTGGTGTCTCTTTGTATGGCTGATTTCACTTAGCATGATAGTTTCCAGGTCCATCCATCATGCTAAAAATGCCACTATTTCGTTCCTTTTAGTGGCTGAGTCATATTCCATCGTGTATATGTACCACATCTTCTTGATCCACTCCTCTATCGATGGACATTTAGGTTGTTTCCATGTCTTGGCTATTGCAAATAGTGCTGCAATGAACATTGGAGTACATGTGTCTTTGCGAGTCATGGTTTTCTCTGGATAGATGCCCAGGAGTGGGATTGCTGGATCAAATGGTAATTCTATTTTTAGTTTTCTGAGGAATCTCCATACTGTTTTCCACAATGGTTGCACCAATTTACATTCCAACCAACCGTGTACTAGGGTTCCTTTATCTCCACAGCCTCTCCAGCACTTACTGTTTGTAGACTTTTGGTTGATGGCCATTCTGGCTGGTGTAAGGTGGTACCTCAGAGGGGTTTTGATTTGCATTTCTCTAATGATGAGTGATGTTGAACATCCTTTCATGTGTTTCTCGGCCATCTGCATGTCTTCTTTGGAGAACTGTCTGTTTAGATCTTCTGCCCATTTTTTGATGGGGTTGTTTGTTTTTTTGGTATGGAGCTGCAGAAGTTGTTTATAAATTTTGGAGATTAATCCCTTGTCAGTGATTCATTTGCAAATATTTTCTCCCATTCTGTGGGTTGTCTTTTCATTTTGTTTAGGGTTTCCTTTGCTGTGCAGAAACTTTGAAGTTTGATTAGGTCCCATTTGTTTGTTTTTGTTGTCATTACTCTGAGAGGTGGATCTGAGAAGATGTTGCTGTCATTTATGTCAGAGAGGGCTTGGCCTATGTTTTCGTCTAAGAGTTTTATAGTGTCTGGTCTTACATCTAGGTCTTTAATCCATTTTGAGTTTCTCTTTGTGTATGGCGTTAGGGAGTGTTCTAATTTCATTCTTTCCATGTGGCGGTCCAGTTTTCCCAGCACCACTTATTGAACAAGCTGTCCTTTCTCCACGGTATAGTCTTGCCTCCTTTGTCATAGATTAGTTGGCTATAGGTGCGTGGGTTTATAGTTGCTTACATTTTAATTTCTGATAGAAGTCAAAGATCAGGTAGAATTGCCATCCCCATGGCCTGCCCTGAAACTATTCTCTTGCCTCCTTGACCAGGTGTGAGTTTTGTAATTATTCATTTCTCTGTGCATTTTAAAATTTTATGTCAAATTTGTCTATCCATAAATGTAGGTTTTGCAGGCATTCAGGTTTTTTTTTTTTTTAATTTCTGTTTCATTCTACGGCTTTTTTTTGTTGTTGTTGTTATTGTTCAACACTATTTAGAGATTTATATGTGTAGCTTCGGTTTATTTTAACTGTCAAACGGTATGCTATGGAGTTAATCTGTCATAAATGGTTTCTATTCTCCTGCTGGGAGGTGGAATTTTTCCATGTTTGGCTGTTACAATGTAGAGTTTGAACTTGAGTGTGTTTTGCCTCCTCAGGAATGGGATCATGAGGTCACAAGGTGGGCATATCTGAAAACAAACTCACTCTTGCTCATTCTTCTCTAACAGGGTATGACAGTCTACAGTTTTCCTAGAAGAATAATATTGTTATTTTCTCCAGCACTTGGTGCTTGCAGATGTCTTCCTTTTTGACAATCTGAGGATGAAATAAGAATAAACCAGGCTTAATTTTAACGAACGTTTTTATTTTTAGATAATTGTAGAGTCATACACAGTTGTCTAATGCATGACAGTTGTATAAGACATACTACAGAGAGAGATCGAGTGTACCATTTACTCAGTTTCACCCGATCATAACATCTTACAAAACTAGAGGACGATATTCCATCATAATGCGCTATTAATACAGCCAGGTTACAAACATTTCTATCACAACCAAGATCCCCAGGTTGTCCTTTGACAGCCATGTCTACTTCCCTCCTGAGCTCCTCATGCAGCCCTTCTCCCCTCCCACCCCAATCCTTTTAGCTTTGGAAACCATAAATCCATTTTCCATTTCTACAATCTTGTCATTTCGAGAAGGCTGCATAAATGGATTCATACAATATATAAGTTTTGGGGATTGGCTTTTTCCACTCAGCATAGTTCCCTGGAGATTCATTCACATTGTTTTATGTATCACTAGTTCATTCTTTCTGTTGTTGTTGAGTGGTATTCCATGGCATGGATGTACCACGGTTTGTTTAACCATTTTTCCATTGAAAAACATCTGAGATGTTTCTAGTTTTTTGTTATTATATCATAAATATTTGCGTGTATTTTACGTGAATATAAGTTTTTACTTCCCTGGGTTAAATATCAAAGACTTCAATCTCTTTGTCATATGGTAGTTATATGTTTAGTTTTTAAGGAAACTGGGAAACTATTTTTCAGGGTGGTTATATTTTACATTGCCAGCAGCAGGGCATGAATGGTCCAGTTCTTCCATACCCTTGTCAACATTTGATGTTGTCACATGTTTATTTTAGCCACTCTGATAGATATGTAGTGATATTTCCTTGTGATTTTAATTCTTAATGGTTAATGATGTTGAACATCTATTCATGTCTTTATTTGCAACCTGTATAACTTCTTGGTGAAAAGTTTGCAGATTTAAATAGTTTCTACTTGGCTTGTGAGTTTTCAGTATCCTCTGAGTCTCCTTTTTAGTATCCCAAGTGCAACCAGAGGATTTATCTTCACCGAAGACTAGATAAATAGCTAACTTAACTCTCTATATCCCACGTCTTACCCAATCCAATATTTTTTAGGTTATTCTAATTTTCTCCTTCTGGACCCTAGCCCAGATAGAAAATTATATTAGAAAATGATTCCCTTTACCAGACACAAAAATTACTATCCAGTTATTAGTTGGAAGGGAAAAGATAAAGCACTATAGACACTCAATTTCTATAAAAGTCTGGTTGCTAAGTTTTAGTTTTTTGGATAAGTCTTTATTCCTTTATCAATTCTTGGTTTCTTATTTTACATATCATGAAGCTGTGGATACAAACATGGAAACAAGAACTTGCTTAGAACTACTTTAGTTGAACATTGGAGATCAAAGATGCTCTACACTTCTTAGCGCAGATGCTATAATATAGATATCGTCTATGATGCCAGCTCCATAAATGATGACTTTGGAGAGTTGGTTCATAAGATTTTATTTCGTATTGATTTTTTTCATATATGGATCCACCTAAGAAACTCTTTGAAGGATGTTTGTATGGGTATTTTCAGAGAATAAAGCAAAATATGGAGAACATATTTTACAGACTTGCTCATCTCTAAGACACATTTTTAGTAGAAAGATGATCTCTTCATTTATATTAACTGGCTGTGCTAAAATTTCCTGACCTGATCTGAATAATAGCAATACTAACAGGAATTTTCTCTTTTCTACTTCTTAGCTATATGAGTACAGTGAAGCTACTTTTGGTTCTATGCCAAGATTAAACCCACGGTATTTCACAATTTGTATATGGACCCTGATGAAGCATTTTTAAGAGATGGCTACCCTGTAACCTGCACATTATTGGATGATCACTATGAGTTTTTCTATTATTCTTATGACTGTGGCATCATAACAAAAGTAAGAGGAATAGATATTTTACCTAAAACCTGAGCATTGCATGATTCCTTCAACAGGTCCCCAACCTGGAAGTCACTAAGTTTCTATTTGTAATATGGCTGGACTAATTTCTATAATAGTCTCATTCATGACAGAGGAAATTAATGAAGGAGGTGCTAAATACTTTTTTTTTCTTACTGGGTAATAACTACAAACTCTAATGTGTACCTTGTAGATATTAAATTCAACTAGTAACAGAACAGGGAGATGACAGATTTGAGAGGAGAAAAGCATTTTCCACACATCATAAGTTTATCATATAGTTTCCCAACCTAGTGCCTAGTGATACATTGCAATTCATAAATTTTGGCCAGGTATTATCAGAAGAAGGAAGTAACACTAGTCAAGCATCAGAAGATTTTCCTTCTTTCTTTCCTTTCTTTCTTTCTTTCTTTCTTTCTTTCTTTCTTTCTTTCTTTCTTTCTTTCTTCTTCCCTTCCTTCTTTCTTTCTTTCTTTCTTTCTTGGGCTGCACCTGAAGCATATGGAAGTTCCTGGGCTAGGGGTTGAATTGGAGCTGCAGCTGAGGCCTGTGCCTCATCAGATCCAAGCCCCATCTGTGACCTACACCACAATTTACAGCAATGAAACATCCTTAACCCACTGAGTGAAGCCAGGGATTGATCCCATAGACACTATGTCAGCTTATTAACCTCCTGAGCTGCAATGGGAATTCCTGGAAAAATTTCCAAAGTAAATGTTTCATACTCTTTCAGCCCTACCCAACCTCATTCACCAGAGATTTTGATGTGCCTTATTGAGGCACAGTGAAAGATCAAGTATGCAAACCACTAATAAAAATATAATTGGGATTTTGTCTTAATTAAAAAATTAACAGCCAACAAAAATTTGCTATAAAGTTACTTATTGTTTTGCTTACTACCAAATGGAATATTAAGAGAAGAATATAACTTTTCAGGTCTCACTGAACCTGAAAAAAACCCAAAGACTGTGTTCTGTCGAAAGCAAAATTTGAGATAGAGCTGAGCATGTAGGATGGTTATTAAGAAGTATCTATTTTTATGCTAGTACCATACTGTTTTGATTAATACTGCTTTGTAGTATATTTCCCCCCAACGGAAATTGTTCCATACACAGCTGTAGAATCAGTATGTCTGTGGGAGGGACTAAGTTAAGAATCTTACATTGCCATCCTAAGCCAAAGGTAGTTTAGCTTGTGATGCCTCCAGCTTGATTTCTCTCTGAATTTCTTTGGCTATTCAAGGTTTTTGTGGTTCAATACAATTTTAGGATAGTTTTTTTTTCTGTTAAAAATACCATTGGGATTTTGATAGGGATTGAACTGAATCTATGGATGGCTTTGGGTAGTATGGATATTTGAACAATATTAATTTTTCTGGTGCATGAACCTGGGATATCTTTCCATTGTTTGTCTTCAATTCCTTTCATCAAAGTCTTGTGATTTTCAGTGTACAGATCTTTTACTTTCTTGGTTAAAATCATCCCTAAGTATTTTCTTGTTTTTGATGCTATTATAAATGGGATTTTTCTTTATTTTTCCATATATTTTGTTGTTAGTGTTTAAAAACATAACTAATTTCTGTATGTTGACTTAATTTTTTTTTTTTGGTTTTTGTTGTTGTTGTTGTTGCTATTTCTTGGGCCTCTCCCGTGGCATATGGAGGTTCCCAGGCTAGGGGTCGAATCGGAGCTGTAGCCACCGGCCTACGCCAGAGCCACAGCAATGCGGGATCGGAGTCGCGTCTGCAACCTACACCACAGCTCACGGCAACGCCGGATCGTTAACCCACTGAGCAAGGGCAGGGACCGAACCCGCAACCTCATGGTTCCTAGTCGGATTCGTTAACCACTGTGCCACGACGGGAACTCCGACTTAATTGTTTAAACAAAATTCTCAGGGACTTATGGTGAGTGAAGGCAGCTCCCATGTTCCAAATTGTATTCATATGATCTCAATGCTCATTCTCTCTACCACTAAGTTACACTAGTTACAGGAGTGTTTCTCAAAAAGAGATATAAACAAACACGTTCCTGAATATGAATCACAGACCTCCTTTTTTTTCCAATTAACAAGTACTGATTGCCTTTCATGTACAAGCATTGGGCCAAATTTTAATCCATCTGTCATTTAGGAAATGGCCTGGTTTCCCATGAACATATGTTGTGTATACTCATTTCAGTAAGAGTATGGCCATTTTTAGAGAGCCTAAAGGATCTATAACTTATATTCAAATAATTTTATTTTCCTGAGACTGTTGAGACAAATAATCTGTTTAAAAGTTCTCTTCATCCCCTTAGACTTTCCAGAATACTTTTCTGCTTATAACTAAAATCAAGTATATCTCAAGAAACTCTGAAGACAGAGCTGAAATGCCACTGTCACGTGTTGTCACAAAGCGAGGAGGGTATGTCAGAGTCCTGTCCTGGCCCCAGTTTCATCTTAATCTTCCAGATAAGAAACCAACCCCGAAAAGGTAACAGGCATAAAAACCCTAATGGGAACACCAATCTGTTGATCCCTGACCACATATATTTTAAAAGGTATTGCAATTGTCTTCTAGGATATTATAATACCAGGAATAAGGAAAAATGGAATGATGATTTTTTTTAGTACAAATGTCAGAGTTACTGAAAACCTGATAGATCTTAGCCAGATCTTAACCAAATCTGGTTATTTTGAAGTTTGAACCCTCATTTAAGATTCCTGAAATAAATGAATAAGAAATATGTCTGATTTCTGAGAAACTCTATGGAAATCAAGCTTTATATCAGAACAACTTTGATCAGTTTGACAAAATTCTGATCGTTGGCAGGACTTTCTTTGGATAATTTTTCTATTAGAGTCCACTGGTTAAAATATTGAACTGAGTTGTTCTTTCTCTCAGTGATTACAGAAGAGCCTCACTACATAGTGTTCTTCACAGATAATAATAAACAGCAGTTAACGTTAATTAATCACTTAGCATATTCCTGTACTGATGTAATAGTTATTTAAGTGTTTGTTCTTCATGACAACTCAATAGGTAGATACTGTTATGCCAATTTAGGGGTAAGGAAGGTGAAGCACAGGGAAGTTATTTGCTCGAGATCATTTTCTGGTAGAGAGTAGAACCAGAAAGGAAAACTAGAATTTGGTTTCTAAGCCTATGTTACTCAATGCTACAAAACACTGCCTGTGATGTTCTTGAGAAATAAGCAGAAATCAATAATCTATTTGTAATAGGAATTTGGTTTTAATTTCAGCCTTGCAAACAAAAGGGTCTGAAAAGATCTTAGATTCGTGTGATAGTTCTCTATTTTCTTTTCTCACTTTAGTACATATTCTATTTTAAGTGAAGCTGAAAGTGGAGATAATGAAACTAGTTCTGAAGACGTGGAGGTTGCTTCTGAAATGCAGCCATGGTAAGGGCCCTTGGAACTGGCATTTTACCATTTTATACAATTGGCAAGGAAATGCCATGTATCTATTAAGGTCCTTTGTGCCTAAAAAGCTTCCAGTTCAGGAATGACCAATTCATGCATGCCTGTGTTTGTTGACGATACTGCCGATTATGGTGGTTTTGCTAATCTGTCGTGAACTGGCAGGGATCTCATTTAAGTAAGAGCTGTCCTTCTTGGGCATCATATGAAATTCTATGATAAATACAAAAGTGAAAGAACTATCCATCAATTACAACATTAATACAGTGCTGAGTTAAAAAAAAATCAGCATCAAGCTAAGGCTGCAACGTGGAGGTTTAGATATGTTGATAATCCGTGGGGAAGTGAACTCAGAAGTGCCATAGTTCTTGATTGCAACTTCTTCCAGAAAGGGCCACATGCCTTAAGGCAGTGCAGTTCTTCATTCCTGAGTCAAAGATGAAAGGATTTTAAAAAATTTCACGTGTGTTAATTTTTGGTTCTCAATAAAGAGATGGAGCTATGTTTATGGAGAGTATCAGGGTAGTCTTGGACCTTTTGGATTGTACTTCCTAGCTTACAGAAGCAAAATGCATTTACACATGCATTGCACTTGAATCATTGCACATTTAAGGATATGGTCTCAAGGACGGAATATTTCCTTCCTTTCTCTCATTCTCTTTTTTTTTTTTAGGGCTGCACCTGTGGCATATGGAAGGTCCCAGGCTAGAGGTTGAATCAGAGCTGTAGCCACTGGCCTACGCTGCAGCCACAGCAATGTGGGATCCGAGCTGCATCTATGACCTGCACCACAGCTCATGTCAATGCTGGATCCTTAACCCACTGAATGGGGCCAGGGATCAAACCTGCATCTTCACGGACACACTTTGGATTCATTTCTGCTGAGCCATGATGGGAACACCCCTCCTTCACTTTTAAAATATGGATATTTATTTATTTTAATTAAAGTATAGTTGATTTGCAATGTTGTGCCAATTTCAGCTGTGTAGCAAAGTGACAGTTATATACAGAATCTTTCCTGTAATGGTCTATCCCAGGATACTGGATACAGTTGCCTGTACTCTACAGTAGGACCTGTTTATCCATTAAAAATGTAATAGTTTGCATCTATTAATTTCAAACTGCCAGTCCAAGCCTCTCCCTCTTTCCTTCTCCCTCACTTTTAATTTACACTCTCTCCCAATCTGTGCCTCCATGCATATAAATTGCTTTACCTAAGAATAATAGGCTCATAGAAAAAGCTAAATGTTTATACTGGGATTGGTTTTTTTAAAACTGTCTTTCTTCCATTTCAGGAAGAAATCTAAATGAGATATTCTCTTTGTGTGTCAAATGATGGACATTTACTGGGAGAGAAGAAATTAAGTCTACAGAGGCAACCTCTAAAATGACTGCTTAGGACTAAGGATTTAATGTGCTATTTTGTAGAAATCTGAGGAGCTGGTATGGAACGTAATGAAACTCCAATTTCTTCTATTTAAAAAAAAATGAATTTGCAATTTTAAATCCAACAGCATGCTGCCTTAAATTTATTTTTTCTAAAAATAAATTTCCCTTGCTTTTAACTCTATGGAGACTTATTTATGAATAAAGTGTGTTCTATTACATGGCTGTCTGTAATTACTGAAGGACTGATGTGATTTTAAGCTTTGATGCACACTATAAAGAGGTTTTTAAGGGTTAAATAAAACTTTACTCTCTTGGTGTCTGATTCATGCCCTTAGCTAGGATTTAGTCATAGTTGGACCTAGTAATAGTATATATTCATTTATTTCACCAACATTCCCTCATGGAAGTTACATTTTAGTAGGATGAGACAGACTATAAAAAAATGTGTTCTGTAGTATTCCAGGAATGGGGTAAATGCCACTTAGGAAAAAAAATTATAGGAGAAAAGGAGAGTGGGAATGGGTGTGAGGGGTGCCATTCTAAATATGGCACCAGGAAATGCCTAAATGAAAGATGATGATTAGCAGAAGACTTGAACGGAGTGAGCCGTGCAGATAATGGAGGGAAGGTTATTCAAGATTATGGGAAGAACTGCTATAAAGTCCCTGAAAGGAGACCGTGCTCAAAGTGTTCACAGAGCAAGAAGGTAGGTGCAGTGGTGGTGGTAGTGGGGGTGGTAATAAATGAGGTGGGAAAAAACCCCACAACAATGGGGTGGGTCATATAGTTTCTTCAAGTTGATGTGACAACCTTGGTTTTTACTTGAAACAAGATGGCGAGTCACTGGAAAATTTCAAATGAGGGATGACAAAATCCAACTTGGGTTTTTTTTTTTTTTTAACCAGGATCACCCTGGCTTCTGTGTGCAGAATAGACCCAAGATGGAGCAAAGGCTGAAACAGAGAAACCAATTAGGTCAGTGCTCCAAGTGGGAGGTAATGATGGAGTGTTAGACCAGTGGTTCTCATCCACGGGTGATTTTTCCCTTCTTACCACAAGGGGAGGTGTTACTTAAAGCAGGTGGGTGTAGGCCAGGGGTGCTGCTGAACATCCTGCAGTGCATAAGATAGCCGCCTACAACAAAGAATGACCTGGGCTGGGGTTAAGAACCCTGGGTTAGATGTAGCAGGGGAATAGAGTGGTCACATTTTGGAGAGCTATGTCTGTATAGATATATCAATATGTATAATCTAGAAGGATTTGCATACAGTTGGACATAGGGTAAAAGAGAAAGAGGAATCCAGGAGACTTCATGATATTCAAACTACTGTAAAGTGGGAGGTGCCACTAAGACAAGAATGTGGGAGATCCTCGTTTAGAAAGTTTATGTTGAAAATGTCAGGTTTAAGATGCTTCTTAGATATCCAAAAAGAGATAGCAAATGAGTAGTTAAATGTAGGCCTGAGGTTCATAGGACAAGGTCGAGGTTGGATGTAGAAAATTTGTATTCATCGGCAAAGAGTAAAATTTAAAGCAGATAAGACTGAGTTCAAGCAAAAAGCAAGGAAAAAGAAGATAACTGATCCAAGGCTAAAGCCTTGGGATTTCTGATGTTAAGAGGTAGCTGAAAGGAGGCAGAACCTTCAAATGAGGCAAAGAGAAGTCAGTAAGGTAGACTGGAAGTAAAAACAGCATAGAGTAAGTCAGGTGGAGCTGACAAGCATATCACTTGTTCTTGAAAGATCAAGTAGGATGGATGAGAACTAAGAACTGACCATTAGCTCTAGCAATGTGCAGAGCACAGACGACTCTGGCAAAAGCAGTTTTGGTGGAGAGGTATGTACAAAACCTGTTGGATCAGATTTAAGAGAGGATGAGAAATCAAACAAAAACACTAATTCAAAAAGATACATGCACCCCAATGTTCATAGCAGCATTATTTACCACTCCTAAGATATGAAAGCAACCTAAATGTCCAGTGACAGATGAATGGATTAGGAAGATGTGGTATACTACACACACACAATGGAATATTACTCATCCATAAAAAAGAATGAAATTTTGCCATTTGCAGCAACATGGATGGACTTGGAGGGAATTATGCTAAGAGAAATAAGTCAGACGGAGAAAGAAAAATATGTGTGATATAACTAATATGTGGAATCCAAAAAAATACAAATTTGTGATTGAAAACAAAAAAGCAGATTCAGAACAAATAGTTACCAGTAGAGAGAAGGAAGGGGGAGGGGCAATATAGGAGCAGGGAATTAAAAGGTACAAACTATTAGGTATAAAGAAAGCTACAATGACATTGTACAAAATGGGGAATATAGCAAATATTTTATATTAATTATAAATGGAACACAATCTTTTATAATTGAGAATCACTACATTATACACCTGTAATTTATATAATGTATCAACTATACTTCAATTAAGAAAAAGAGAGGATGAGAAGAAAGAACTTGAAAGAGTGAGTATAAATGACTTTTCCTGAAAGAGTGAGTATAAATGTAAGAGAAGAATGGAAATCGGGTGTTGTAGAGGAAAGTGGAGATGGGAGCTGGGGTAGAGATGGAGGGAATAAGATGGATTGCCATAATGCTGAATGCCAGGAAGATTTTGGGTAGATTTGAACACATCAGAAAGTCAGACGGCGTCTCCTGGTGCTACTCAAATTACCCACACAAGGACTGAGAGTCTAAAAAATAAATGGTGTGAGAATTACACATACTTTCTCTCCTGTCACTACCATAGACCCAAAGAGGAAACACGGCTCTGGCAAAACTAATGTTCACGTTTTACTTTGTTGAATTTTCAAGTCCATGTGGTCAGTAGAGAACGGCGTTTTAGGAAAATGGGTTGAGTATGTGGTAACAGCTGATGCTGTGAGTTGATGCAACACCCGAGCTGTCTGTGAGCCATAAAGTCACATGAGCAGCCCAGTTTCCTCTTCTTTTCTGTAACCTGAGAGGTCGTTGTTTTGGATCCAGTATCATGAAGGTAAATGTTGATGACTTTACCTCTGAGATCAGGAATAAGATGAAAGTACCCACTGTTAACACTTCACTCAACTCCAAGTTGGAGGTTCTAGGTAGAGTATACGGCAACATTAAGGAAGGATAAAGTAGCTGTCAAGGAAAAAACCATCATTGTTCACAGGTGAATAATTGTATATGTACAAAGTACAAAGACTATATATAAATAATTAAAGTTAATATATAAAAAGCAGCTGAAATTTAGTGTGCCAGAAACAGTAAGAAAAATAACTACAGGGAGTTCCCATTAGGACTTGGTGGTAACAAACCTGACTAGCATCCATGAAGATGCGTGTTTGATCCCTGGCCTCACTCAGTGAGTTAGGGATCCAGCAATGCCATGAGTTGTGGGTGTAGGTTGCAGATGTGGCTCAGATCTGGCGTTGGTTGCTGTGGCATAGGCTGGCAGCTGTAGCTTCGATTTGACACCTACCCTGGGAACTTCCTTGTATTGTGGGTGCAGCCCTAAAAAAGCAAAAAAAAAAAAAATCAAAAAGAGAAAAGAAAAATAATTAGCAGATTAACAGTAGTAGGAAAATATAAAGTACCTATGAATAAACCTAAAAATATGCAAGGGCTTTAAAGAGAGACTTACAAAACTTTACTCTTACACACATGCAAAAAGACCTAAAATAATGATGAGACACATGGACAGAAGACGCATGGATTGTAGATTGATTCCAATACTAATCAAATCAGATTTTCTTTTTTTAATTTAAACTTGTAAAGCTGGTATTAAAAATTATGGGGTGGCAGATGAAAAAGTTCTAGATATCTACTGTACCACATTGGGCTTATAGTTAATAATCCTATACTGTATACTTAAAAATTGTTAAGGAGTTTAAAAATAAAGTAAAAGATTAAAAAAATATAAGGAAGTACAAATTAAAAAAATTATAGCCTGGCAATTGATCAAATATAGTCAAAATACTCTCAGAAAATATGTGGAAGAATTTACTGTGTCAGAAATCAAGACTAACCAGAAATCAAGGATTGTCAATACAGTGTAATATTAGTGCAGGAATAGACAAGGAAACCTACTGAAAACTATGTAAAGTTGATGAAAATTGAAGACAAATAAATATAAAGATATCCTGTGTTCATAGATTAAAAAACTCATATTGTTGGAGTTCCCATTGTGGCTCAGTGGTTAACGAATCCGACTAGGAACCATGAGGTTGCGGGTTCGATCCCTGGCCTTGCTCAGTGGGTTAAGGATCCGGCATTGCTGTAAGCTGTGGTGTAGGTTGCAGACGCGGCTCGGATCCTGTGTTGCTGTGGCTGTGGTGTAGGCTGGCGGCTACAGCTCCGATTAGACCCTCAGCCTGGGAATCTCCATATGCCGCGGGAGCAGCCCTAGAAAAGGCAGAAAGACAAAAAAAAAAAATCAAAACCTCATATTGTTAAGACAGCCATGCTATCCAAAGCAATCTACAGATTGAATGCAATCCCTATATTTCAACAACATTTTTTAAAAAACAGAAATGGAAAAGTTAATCCTAAAACACATATGAAAATCTAAAATATCCAAAACTGTCTTGAAAAAGAATAAAGTTGGACAATTTACACTTCCCAATTTCAAAACATGCTACAAAACTATAGCAATCAAAGCAGTATACTACTGGCATAAAGATAAACATATAGACCAATGGAATAGAATTGAAAGCCCCAAATAAACACATAAATCTATTATCAATTGATTTTCAGCAAGGGTATCAAGATCATTAAATGGGTTAAGAATAATTTCTCAAAAAATTATGCTAGGGTAACCGATATTTATGTGAATAAGAACAAAGATGGCCTCTTCTTTCTCACCCTATACAAACTTTAACTCAGACAAATGTGAGAACTAAAACTACAAAACTATTCAAGTAAAACACAGTGGTAAATTTTCATGACTTTGGATTTGACAGTGAATTCTTAGTTATAATATCAAAAGCAAAAGCAACAAAAGAAAAAAATAGATAAAATGAACTTCATCCAAAAGTTTTGTGCATCAAAGGACATCAAGTGAAAGGACAACTTACAGAATGAGAGAAAATATGTGCAAATCATCTATTAAGGGTCTAGTATCCACATTATAGGAAAAATTCTTACAACTCAGCAACAGAAAGACAAAACAATTTTAAAAAGGCAGATGATTTGAATAGACATTTATCTGAAGTAAGTATACAAATGACCAAAAATCATATGAAAAGATCCTACTAGTCATTAGGAAAATGCAAACCAAAATCACAGTGAGATGCTACTTAACCCCTAGGATCACAATAATAAGTTTTCTTTTTAAGCCAGTAAACATCAAGTGTTGATGAGAAAGTGGAGAAAATGAAACTCTTGTTTATTGCTGGCAGAAATGTCAAATTGTGCAGCTACTGTGCAAAACTTTAACAATTCCTTTAAGGTGGGAATTTTTCCATTCACCCTTCAGGAACGGGGTGAATAGGGGGTGATAAAAACATAGCTGTGTAGCCAGAGTAACTGAAAGCAGGTATTCAAAAATATATTATACAGGAACATTCATAATAACATCATGAAGCACAGAGATGGAAAAAACCTGATAGGTGGAAACATCCCAAATGTACGTCACAGGATGGATGAATAAACAAAAAGGAGTATAGTCGTGTAATAAAATATTATTCAGCCATAAAAAGAAATAAAGTACTGATAAACACTACGATGTGGATGAATCTCTGAAAAAACATGTTAAATGAAACAGTCCATTCACAAGTCACATATTGTACAATTATATTTTTATGAAATATCTGTAATAGCCAAATCCATAAAGATAGAAAGCACATTAATGGTTGAATTGTGGGAGGGGTGAGGAGTGGGAGGAATGGGTAGTTGCTATTTAATGGATCTAGGTTCTCCTTTTCGGGGGTGTTGAAAGTATTTTGGAACTGGATAGAGGTGATGGTTACATACATGAATGTACTAAATGCCACTGAATTTTATTTTATTTTGTTTTATTTTGGCTGCACCTATGGAATGTGAAAGTTCCTAGGGCAGGGATCAAACCTGCACCACAGCAGCAACCCAAGCTGCTGCAGTGCAGCGACAATGCAGACTTAACCTGCTGTGCCACAAGAGAACCCCCTTAATTGTATACTTTACAATGGTTAATTTAACATTATGTGAATTTCAACTCTACAAAAACAATTATCAGTGGTTACTTAGAGGGCATGTAAAAAAGCATATAAAACTATTGAAATTGGAAATTTCCATATTATTTCATTTATATATATATTGTTAACTTTTTAAAATAACAATATGTTCACCTCTTGAATAAAACTCCTAAAGGGAAACATAGGCAGAACACTCTTTGACATAAATTGCAGCAACATCTTGGTTGATCCACCTCCTAGAATAATGACAATAAAAACAAAAATAAACCAATGGGACCTAATTGAACTCAAAAGCTTTTGCACAGCAAAGGAAACAATAAAAAAAAAAAACACCTAAAACAAAAAGACAACCCACAGAATGGGAGAAAATCTTTGGGAATGATGCAACCAATGAGGGTCTAATCTCCAAAATATACAAATGACACATACAATTCAACAAAAAAACCAAACAACTCCATCAAAAAATGGGCAGAAGACTTAAATAGACAGTTCTCCAAAGAAGACATACAGGTAACAAATAGGCACATGAAAAGATGCTGAACATCATGAATTACTAGAGAAATTCAAATCAAAATAATGATGAGGTACTACCTCACACCAGAGTGGCCATCATTAACAAGTCTACAAATAACAAATTCTGGAGAGGGTTTGGAGAAAAGGGAATGTAAATTGGTACAACCACTGTAGAAAACAGTATGGAGATACCTCAGAAAACTAAATATAGAACTACCATACAGTCCAGCAATCCCACTCCTGGGCATATATCTGGACAAAACTACAATTCAAAAAGATGCATGCACCCCTAAGTTCATTGCAGCACCATTCACAACAGCCAAGACATGGAAACAACCTTGACGTTTCTGATAACCACAGATGTACCTTTTTGCTTGTCTATGGTTATATTGATTCACAATCCTGAAGATTCCTACAGCTAAATTAGACAGTGTTCACCAACAACTGTCCTGTACAGAGAAGCTGAGGCATCTATATGGCATACTATATAATTGCTAAACATAACTTATTAAGCATTTACTTTTGAGATGGATCTTTTTAGGGGTTGGTTTTCACCAATACCTATAATCAGGTCACACTGTTATCCTTGTCCATAATCCCTTTCTCTCAATATTTTGTATTACTGGGTTTAACTAGACCAAAATGCTCTTAGAGCCTTTCTGCAGTATCCCAAGGATGTACATAGTCATAATAAAGTGCCTTTTGGGGAAGCAAAATTGAATCAGAGAGAAGTGTTTTCCCAAAGCTTAGACCAAATAAATTATAAGAATTTATTTCCCTGAATCATAATATCCTGGAGTTGGTTACAAGTACAGGTTTGGCAGGTCTCGTTCCAGGTTTACTGGATCTGGATTATTGGCTGGGAGGAAGGGAACCGGCTTCTTTCACAGGAACCCAGAGTAAATATGATACACAATGACTTCAACCAATTCATCTGTATCGTCCACTTGGGTCCTTCAAATCATCTTGCAAAAACCCTCTTTAAAGGTCCAATTGACATGTACCAATTACTACATGAAACACAATTTCAGACCCATCTATATGATTGGAGGAAGACACAATTGGTGGACGCATACAGTCTAGAACCACTTGTCACATCCTCCCTCTTCGTTTTCAGATTTATAATTATAATAACTTCAGTTATGAGAAGGGAAAGCCAACACTGCACTGAGGGCTTTTCAATGCTTCCTAGAAAAATGGAGCATCACCCTTAGCTGAGGAGGCTTTATTAATACCCATAGAGGGTTATGTCCTTGACTTTGTTTTTCCTGTGATACCTTGGTTTGAGGTCAGAGGTAGTCAGAGGGAGAAGGAATTCTCCTCCCTCTCCCTTTTTGTTCTGCCCAGGCCTTCAACAGATTGGATGACGCCCACCCACTTTGGGGAGGGCAGTTTGTTTTGCTCAGTCTACCAATCCAAAGGCTAATCTCATCCAGAAATACTCTCACAGACACATCTGAAAATAATGTTGAACCAAACTTCTGCACACCTTTTGGTCCAGTCAAGTTGACACACAAAATTGACTGTCATGCTAACTAATTTATATTTGACATCTTATTAGTTCTGTGATATTTCACAAACTTCATGCTTACTAATGTTTCTCTACTTAAGATATCCTAAGGGAGAGATGGGATAAAGATGGTGGAATACAAGGACTGGAGCTCAACTTCTCTCCTAAAAACAACAAAATTCACAACTGTTTCACAGAGACTCACCTACAGGAGTGAGAGTTCTGAGCCCCACATCAAACTCCCAAGTGTGGGGATCTGGCACAGGGAGAAAGAGCCCCCAGAGTATCTGGCATTGAAGGCCAGTGGGGCTTGTGCGCAGGAGCTCCACAGGACTGAGGGAAATGGAGACCCTATTCTTAAAAGGTGCACATAGATTAACACGTGCACTGGGTCCCAGGACAAAGCAAAGTCTCCATGGGAATCTGGGTCAAACCTGACTGCAGTTCTTGGAGGACATCCTGGGAAAACAGGGGTGAATGTGGCAAAGAGATACAAGATATAAAACTTAAAACAAGAAGAGATGCAAAATACAATAACTGAAAATACAGGACAATGGAGATGCACTTGCAATTAAGAGACCAACAACTTAAAACAATCTCATATATATATAGACTCATATCAAAACTTCAGAATAACTTTACACCAAAAATCTACAATTGATACACAAACAATTAAGAAAAATTGACTCAAATACAACACTAAAGATAGTCATCAAACCACAAGAGGAGAGAACAGGGGAAGGGAAGGGAAGAAAAAAAGAGCAACAAAAACAAATCCAAAGCAATTAATAACATGGCAATAAGAACATACATATCAATACTTACCTTAAATGTTAGTGGACTAAACACCCCAACCAAAAGACATAGACTGGCTGAATGGATACAAAAATAAGATCCATATATATTCTGGCTTCAAGAGACCCACTTCATTTCTAGGGACACATACAAATTGAAAGTGAGAGGATGGAAGAAAATATTCCATGCAAACAGGAACCAAAAGAAAGCTGGAGTAGCAATACTCATAACAGACCAAATAGACTTTAAAATGAAGATTATCTTAAGCGACAAAGAAGGTCATTACATAATGATCAAAGGATCAATCCAAAAAGAAGATATAACAATTTTAAATATCTACACACCAAACATAGGTTCACCACAGTATATGGGGCAACTGCTAACAACCTTAAAAGGACAAATCCACAATAACACAATCAGAGTGGGGGACTTTAACACCCCACTTACAGCAATGGACAGATCATCCACACAGAAAATCAATAAGGAAACACAGCCCCCGAATGAAGCACTAGACCAGATGGACTTCATAGATATTGATAGGACATTCCATCCAAAAGCAACAGAATACACATTCTTCTCAAGTGCACATGGAACATTCTCTAAGATTGATCACATCCTGGGCTACAAATCCAACCTTGGTAACTTGAAGAAAATTGAAATCATATCAAACATCTTTTCGACCACAATGCTATACGACTGGAAATCAACAACAAGAAAAAAACTACCAAAAAAAAAAAAACACACAAACACGTGGAGACTCAACAACATGCTACTAAACAACCAAGGGATCACTGAAGAAATCAAAGAGGAAATTAAAAAATACCTAGAAGCAAATGACAACAAGATACCACACTCCAAAGCCTATGGGATGCAGCAAAAGCCATTCCAAAAGGAAAGTTTCTAGCAATACAAGCCCACCTCAGGAAACAAGAAAAAGCTCAAATAAACAAGCTAACTGCACATCTAAAGCAGTTTGAGAGAGAACAGACAAGACCTAAAGTTAGTAGAAGGAAAGAAATCATAAAGATCAGAGCAGAAATCAATGAAATAGAAACAAAGAAAACCATAGAAAACATCAATGAAAAATGAAAAGCTGGTTCTTTGAAAAGATCAACAAAATTGAAAAACCCTTAGCCCGACTTATCAAGCAAAAAAGAGGACTCAAATCAATAAAATTAGAAATGAAAAAGGAGAAGTAACAACAGACATCACAGAAATACAAAGGATCATAAGAGACTACTATATGCAACTATATGCCAATACAACAGAAAACCTAGAAGAAATGGACAAATTCTTAGAAAAGTACCATCTTCCAAGACTAAACCAAGATGAAATAGAAGAGATGAATGGACCCCTCACAAGAACTGACATTGAAACTGTGATTAAAAAACTTCCAACGAACAAAAGTCCAGGACCAGATGGCTTCACAGGCAAATTCTATCAACCATTTAGAGAAGAGCCAACACCTCTCCTTCTGAAATGATTTCCAAAAAATGCAGAGGAAGGGATACTCCCAAACTCATTCCATGAGGCCACCATCACCCTGATACCAGAGCCAGACAAAGATTCCACAAAAAAAGAAAACTGCAGGCCAGTTTCACTGATGAAGATAGCTGCAAAAATCCTCAACAAAATACAAGCAAACCACATCCAACAATACATCAAAAGAATTGTACATCATGATCAAGTGGGACTTATCCCAGGGATGCAAGGGTTCTTCAGTATCTGCAAATCCATCAGTGTGACACACCACATTAACAAAGTGAAGAATAAAAACCATATGATCCTCTCAATGGACACGGAAAAAGCCTTTGACAAAATCCAACACCCATTTTTGATAAAAACCCTTCAGAAAGTGGGGATAGAGGGAACCTATCTCAACATAATAAAGGCCATATATGACACACCCACAGCTAACATCCTTCTGGATGGTGAAAAGCTGAAAGAATTCCTACTGAGATCAGGAACAAGACAAGGATGTCTGCTCTTGCCACTACTCTTCAACATAGTTTTGGAAGTCCAAGCCACGGCAATATGAGAAGTGAAAGAGATAAAAGGAATCCAAATTGGAAAGGAAGAAGTGAAACTATCACTATGGGCAGAGGACATGATACTATACCTAGAGAATCCCAAAGACTCTACCAGAAAACTGTTAGAGCTCATCCATGAATTTGGCAAAGTTGCAGGATACAAAATTAATACACAGAAATCAATGGCATTTCTATACACTAACAATGAAATATCAGAAAGAGTAATTAGGGAAGCAATCCTGTTTACCATCACATCCAAAGGAATAAAATACCTAGGAGTTAACTTACCTAAAGAGACAAAAGACCTGTACTCTGAAAACTATAAGACACTGATGAAAGAAATCAAAGATGACACAAATGGCTGGAAAGACATACCATGCTCTTGGACTGGAAGAGTTAATATTATCAAAATGATTTTACTATCCAAGGCAATTTGCAGATTCAATGCAATCCCTATCAAATTACCAAGGACATTCTTCACAGAACTTGAACAAAATATTTTAAAGTTTGTTTGGAAGCACAAAAGACCCAGAATAGCCAAAGACCTCCTGAAAAAGAAAAATGGAGCTGGAGGAATCAGGCTCCCAGACTTTAGACTATACTAAAAAGCTACAATCATCAAAGCCATATGGTACTGGCACAAAGACAGACATATAGATCAGTGGATCCGGATAGAAAGCCCAGAATTAAACCCACGCACCTACAGCCAACTTATCTATGACAAAGGAGACAAGAATATACAATGGAGAAAAGACAGCCTGTTCAATAAGTGGTGCTGGCACACCTGGACAGCCACATGGAAAAGAATGAAATTAGAACACTCCCTAACATCATACACAAAAATAAACCCAAAAGGGATTAAAGACCTAGATATAAGACCAGGTACTGTAAAACTCTTAGACGAAAACATAGGCCAAACACTCTCTGACATAAATGACAGCAACATCTTCTCAGATCCACCTCTTAGAGTAATGACAATAAAAACAAAAATAAACAAATGGGACCTATTCAAACTTCAAAGTTTCTGCACAGCAAAGGAAACCCTATACAAAATGAAAAGACAACCCACAGAATGGGAGAAAATATTTGCAAATGAATCACTGACAAGGGATTAAGCTCCAAAATTTATAAACACCTTCTGCAGCTCCATACCAAAAAAACAAACAACCCCATCAACAAATGGGCAGAAGATCTAAACAGACAATTCTCCAAAGAAGACATGCAGATGGCCAACAAACACATGAAAAGATATTCAAGATCACTCATTATGAGAGAAATGCACATCAAAACCCCCTCTGAGGTACCACCTTACACCATCCAGTATGGCCATCATCCAAAAGCCTACAAACAGTAAGTGCTGGAGAGGATGTGGAGAAAAAGGAACCCTATCACACTGTTGGTGGGATTGTAAATTGGTGCAACCACTGTGGAAAGCAGTATGGAGAGGCCTCAGAAAACTAAAAATAGAACTACGATTTGATCTAGCAATCCCACTCTTGGGCATCTACCCAGAGAAAACCATGACTTACAGAGACACATGTACTCTGATATTCATTGCAGCACTCTTTTCAATAGCCAAGACATGGAAACAACCTAAATGTCCATCAACAGAGGAATGGATCAAGAAGATATGGTACATATACACGATGGAATGTGACTCAGCCTTTAAAAAGAACGAAATACCATCATTTTTTGCAACATGGATGGACCTAGAAATTATCATGCTAAGTGAAGTCAGCCATACAATGAGACACCAACATCAAATGCTTTCACTGACATGTGGAATCTGAAAAAAGGACAGACTGAAAACTTCTTTGCAGAACAGATGCTGATTCACAGACATTGAAAAACTTATGGTCCCTGGAGGAGACAGTTTGGGAGGTGGGGGGATGTGCTGGGGTTGTGGGATGGGAATCCTGTGAAATTGAAATGTGATGATCATTATACGACTATAGATGTGATGAGTTCATTTGAGTAATAAAAAATAATTACAAAAACCCAAACACAGTACTGCTTTGCAATGCAATTTAAATATATGTAAATATACACACACATTTATATGAATGTGTTCATGTAGACTTTAAGGAACCAGTTCTATTTTCTTTACAATAAAAAAGTAAAAGCTAAAAAAAAGACATCCTATGAATTTCCCTGTATCTCATAGTTTACTTAGATCTATGTTTATTACTTTTCCTAAATTTTCACCATTTTGTTTGTTTTCTTGCCTTTACAGCAGAATTCAGTAGTCTCAGATAACAGTCAAAACATAAATGGTAATTAAATTGTTACAGACTTACCATGAATACTAGTAGGCCATGGAGAAATAGAAATTATATTCTAAGATAATTTATTTTAATACTCTATATCTATGGCTAGACTAACTGGAATTCATCTGTGAAGAAAAGATTTTTCTGGGCATTTATGGACTTAAAAGATAATTTGCCTTAGAGTCTGAAGAAGCACAGATATCCAACAGCAAAACAAAATAGGGATTGCAATAGTACTGGAAGTCCTAGCCAGATAGAGCAAAGAAATAAAAGTCATCCAAATTGGAAAGGAAGTAAAATAAACTGCTTGCAGTTTACATGATCTTATATATGGAAAATCCAAAGAATCCATGAGAAAAGTACAGTGAAAAAAGGGATTCAGCAAGGTGCAGGGTAGAAAGGCAACATACAAAAATAACAGTCAACATAAAGAGAAAACAACACATTTCAAAGATTAAAATAATAAAGAATGTTTTGTACACCAAAGTATTTAAAATTCAACCATTTTTAAGTATGTTAAAAATAATCACCATATGTGAAAACTGAGTAATAAATTCTTAATAACCAATCGATATAAAAAGATCATAATGGTAATTAGAAAACACATTACATGAAAATGATTACAAAAATACTGCATGTCAAGCCTGTGGGATGTAACTAAAACAGGACTCAAAGAAATTTATAGTAATAAAATGTGTATGTTAGAGCTCAAACATGCTCAAGCAGAGAAAAAGAAGACTTAACTGTAATATATGTAAAGATGAAATATAAGTGGATAATCGAGATAATGTGAAATTGATACAAGAATGTATAAATGAACCTATGAATGAATAGAGTCTGGAAATAGTCATACACATATGTAGACTTGATTTACGATGAACTGACTGCAAAGATATGGATGAGGACAGACTTTTTAAAAAATGGAACTGGATTATTTGAATATTCATTTGGATGCATATCTGCTCGAATTATCTTATTCTATTCAGAAAAATTAATTCAAAGAGATTAAGAACGTATGAAAAGCATCATTGTAAAACTTTTGTAAGAGCATAGAGAAGTCTTTTGTGATTCTGGTGTCAGAAAAATGTATTAAACCCCTAACCACAAAACCACTAATCATGAGGGAGAAATTGGTACATCAACCTGGAATATCAATCATGTTGAGGGTAAGCCACTGCTCTAGGATAATGTTCCAGGGTTCCTTCTAGTATGAGGGATAGAGAATGGTCCTTGATTAGGTCCCATTTGCTTGAAGGTGTGATAGTGGTGAAGCTGTAACCACAAGATCTGTAGCATCTAGACAGGCCTCATGGTGCCTTATTTTATTCATGAACACCATGTAACTTGTTAACACCAAGTTCATGTAACTTGTTAAACTTTATTGCGATAATACAGTTGCTTTCTCACATGAGCATGTGATTTTTTTTCCTTTCCTTTTCAGTCCCAGGTCCCTCCCCTACCTCCCACTGACTCTGCAGCCCCCTCCATTCTATGAGTAGCCTCTGCAACCTCCCACATATAAAAGTGATGTCCAGACAAGCAAGGCTATGACCAGGAGCTTGTTAGAATGAAGCATGGAATCTCAAGTCCAGCATTGCCAT
This sequence comes from Phacochoerus africanus, assembly GCF_016906955.1. Lineage (NCBI taxonomy): Eukaryota > Metazoa > Chordata > Mammalia > Artiodactyla > Suidae > Phacochoerus > Phacochoerus africanus. The sequence goes on along the minus strand of NC_062547.1, from coordinate 11,426,474 downwards.
GAGCCATGGTGTAGGTTGCAGACGTGGCTCAGATCCCGAGTTGCTGTGGCTGTGGCATAGGCTGGTAGCTGTAGCTCCAGTTCTACCCCCTGCCTGGGAACTTCCATATGCCGCATGTGGCCCTAAAAAGACAAGAGTCAAAAAAAAAAAAAAAGTAAATTGAAGATGGGGGAGTCCCCAGGTTTACCTCGACCCTAAATGATGAAGCTGAAATTGTTTTCTCATTAGGCAAAGGATTTCAGGTGAAATCTATGCTATTCCTTTCTTCCCCATCCCAAATACTCCATATTGCTGGAATTCTTTAAGTATCTCCAGTCAACAATATTCTTTTATTGTCCCTATATGGACAGGATAGGCTAAAAAGAGTAGATAGCTAGGCAAAATCGATTCCATGGCTACTCCCCAGATTGTAAAGACAATTTACATGGGATGCTTCTGTATCTAGTCTCCTTTTACCCGTCAAGGTGGGACGCCATTAGCAAAACATCCTCCACTTTAGGTAATGCTCCAATTTCCTAATCAAAACAAATATTTAATTTTCCTTGTGCCATGTGATATGGTAAATTGTGAAAAGGCCAAAGTCCATGGAGATACCCTCAATTTGTCTAAAACTTCTAGAAAGCTGAAGTGGCCCAATCCTTCTTTCTAGAGGAAAGCAGCTTCTCCTTGCCTATGGAGTCTGCAGATATCTTCCTTGTGGCAAGATCATCACGAAATGACACACGTCCCCTTCAAAAACTACCCTGACTATCCTTAGTCCCCTCAGGCTCATAGTAAGGTCAGGTCTCAGCACAGCAAGAGGGAAACAGAGTGTCTGGGAAGGATGATGTTAATAAACAGAAAAAGACATAAATGCTCATTATACTTTAAATATTTTATGATTTTCATATAGTGGTTACCATGCTGCCATTAGAAAGAAAGTGGTACAGGCAAAGGCAGTGACCTTAAAATTCTGAGACACCTGACGTAAATAAACCTCAACATAGAACAATACAAATTCCATATGTCATAAACGCCTGGATGTATGTGCATTCATGAAGTGAAACAGTTGTCAATAAAATTACCAAGATTTTCTACAATAAAATATTATTGATGTTTACCTGAGGATGGGGGTAAAGGAGGCGCTATTGGTCAAGTAGAAATTTCAATGTTATATTCTAGTTCTATATTATTTATTAATTATATATAATTGATAGGTTAATATATATTATCCGTTAATATAATTATGATTAAGGTATCAATTATGTTATATTAATTATATTATATGGATTATATTGTTATATTATAATAATTATATGATAATTATACAATAATTATTCCATCTAATAATTATATTAATTATAATTATACTAATAGTTCTATATTATTTATATTATTTACAATTAAATGTTCCCATCTTTGTATAGTCAAGAAAACTATCAGCTACAGTTTAATGATAACGTCTTTGTTAATTTACATCGGCTAAGGAACACTCATTCCTGGCTATTACATAAGCAATACACCCTAAAACAAAAAAACTTGATTTTAAGACACAGAAACTATAATTAAAATATTTCATGGGAAAAAACCTTCACCTGAGGTTTCTCATGATCAGAGATGTATCTTTCTGCTTGCTATTTGCTCCCCTTATACCCAGTCCTGGAGATTTCTGCAATTTTAATCATCTTTCCTAGCGATTACCCTACAGTCAGAAACTGAGGCAATCCATGTAACATACTATGTAATTTCTGCTTTTTTACTATTTAAACTTCTGCTTTTGAGATGGAGCTTCTATAATTGCTGCTTTATGCCAAACTACGGAGCTAGTGCAAAATTTTATTCTCATCCATGATCTCTTTTTCCACCAGGGTTTTACACTGTTAGGTTTTACTGGACAGAAATGCTCTCATAAAGTTTTTCTCCAGCAGCCTGGAGATGTATGCATTTACGATAAAATACACTTGGGAAAGCTAAATTAAAAGAGAAAGCAGGTTTTTTTGGGTTTTTGTTTTTGTTTTTTGAGCATAGATAGCAATTTTGTGAATTTGCTTACCTGAATCAGGATCTCCTGGAGCTTGTTAGAGAGATGGATTAGTCAGTCAATTGGATCAGAAACATTGGCTGTGTGGCCAGGGAATTGGTGTTTTTCACAAGACCCCAAAATGGTCATGATAAACAGTGTTATCAATCAAATCATAAATAATTCTTCTGCACTACTCCCTTGAATCTCCTCAAATCATCCTGTCAAGCTCTGCTCTTCACATTCCATTAGACACGTATCAAATATTACATAAGGCACCATTTCAGACAGATCCTTAAGCTTGGGGAAGACATGAATGGAGAGGTGCCGTCTAGCACTGCTTTTTCCGTATTTACGTTCTGATTCTCTGAGCCATGATTATAACACTTTCAGCGGTGAGGAGGAAAAGCCAAGTGTGTGTTCTGGATCATCACCCACAGCTGAGGAGACAAGGGGTCTATAAACACCCGCGGTGCCCACTTTTCTCAAATTCCTGTTTCCCATGAAACCTTGGATCCAGAGCTGAAGTAATGGAGGCCTCTGGCATATTAGGAGGGCTCCTCATGCTTTTTGTGTTGATTCATGGTCTTGATGACTGTAAGAACAAGAGGGGAAGCTGGAGGGTGGTATTGAAATTGCAAGTAGTGTGGTGCTTCGTTTTATACTCTTGGCTTTGAGGTTGATATTTATGATTTGGTGATGATCTGTTAGTATCTATTGGTTTTCTATTTTCACTGCTATACAGTTTTATCAGGGCATCTTTATCACTGTATTTTTCTCTTGAATCCATAGGTGACTTCAAGGTGCTGGGGTTTTTTGTTTTGTTTTTTTCTTTGCTTGCCAAGCATTTTAAAGCTCTTATTTTCTTTTTGTTGGACAAGCTTGTTACTTGGCAGAGGCTGAAGTATTTGTGCTGAATGCATACATCAGGGGAGACTGCCAGATGCCTGGGAGAGGAGGCTGACTAGGTTCTTAATGACTTTGGGCCTGTGAAAGTTGGGCAGAGTGGTCAGCTGCTTTCAACTGTAAATAATTCTGTTGTAGATCAAAGGATTTCAGCAGATTCTGCCTGTGTCTTAATTCTTCTCTGCTGCTTAGCATCTATGTGACTTAAATGTATTCATCTGTGTATGTGGAAAACTAATAAAATTGACATGGCATGGGTGTGATGAAGAGTCCGTAAGACATGTTTAAAAACAAGCTTGGCCCGTGGAGTAAAATCCATAATGAAAACATCTGCAGATGTATCTTGGAAACATCTGAAATGTACGTATATTTTTAAATTTATTAGAAATCTTTACTGTCACATAGCATATCAAACTACATTAACTGGCTCAAATTGAAACTGACAACCCTTATGACCTGAATATAGCCAGAACCCAGATTGAGACTTGAACCCACATGCTGGGACTCAAACCCAGCCAAAAGCCAAATGGGGACTTGAACCCATTCTAAATTAGAATCACTCACCTGGTTCTGAACTTACTGAGGTTCAGGTTCTTTGTGCCTCCCCACAGAAGGTATTCAGCCAGGAACAAAGTGATAGGCAAGAAAGAGGTTGACTTATTGAGATAAAATGCTTGTGAGAGATGCAAGGAAGCTCTGCCCCAAGAAGTAGGTTGGCTACTCTTTTATAATCCAAGGGGAGGTGGGCGGTGGGGAAAAGACCGCCTCTTCCTCTTCCTTCAAGTAGACGTCAGGCTTACGTCATTAGCTCCTCCTTCGCAGCTGGTAAGAGAGTTTTTGACCCTATGAGGTCAAACTAGGACCATCGTGGCATTTATTCAAATCAGCAGAAGGGTAGTAACATCTGCTAAAAGACATTGAATCATCTCAGGTTTCTCTATAATGACGGTCTCCTAGTTTGGAATGTCATCTTTCCCTAAAATCCTTGTCCTTTGTCCTAAGGGTCATTGTCTTGCTGAACTTGAATGCAGGCCTCATTTTATCTTTCACTTAATGACCTGATGCATATCTAGTGATTTTATTTGTGGTTTTACAGTTAAGCAAGCCTGCTTCTTTCTGATGGCTTTTCTTGAGCAGTTATTAACTTACAGTGGTCTCCCCTAATTCCCCAGGTTTCCCTCTCTGTGGTTCCCTACAAATACCTGTATAACTATCCCACTCCATCCCTATCAAAATGATTTGAGTAATTTTTTTTTTAAAACCAAGCAGCTGATTTATTTTTCTAAGTGGCTATAACTAGATATAGAATTTCTTCCATCTGTCAACTTAAAAAAATTGCACCACCTGAAAGTTGAGAGTGAAGTTTTATTTGGGGTGATATTAGGGCTTTAGCCTGTGAGACATTATCTCAGGTAGCCCTGAGAAATGACTCTGAAGAAGTGGCGGGGGGGGGGGGGGGGGGGGAAGCTAGGATACATAGGAGCTTTTTGCCAAAAAAGGACAGGTAGTAGAAACAAAAGATTTACAGAAAACCAGATTTACAAAGAAGTTTCTATGGGAAGATGTGAAGTTCTGGGCTTCCTGGAATCATTCCTTTGATATGCCCTCAGCTGTGGGCCAGCCTTTGTTTTTTTTTTCCTGAGTTCCCTCAGGGCTCACTGGCCCACCCTTGGGAGTAACTGCATATCACAGATGACCTTGATATCTTTTGTTTTCTTCACTTAACTACAGCCCAGGCAGTTCTGAAATACTGTCCCAAAGTTGTCAGGAAGGATTTTAAGTGTTTTCTAAATATGAGGAGATGCAAGAAGTGGGCTCATAAAATCTTCTCTGAAAAATATCTCTCTGAAGACCTGCTCTTCCCATTTCCCCGGAGTGCCTCACTCCTGGTCTCTACCTTGAGATCTGCTCAAGGGGTGCTGCATGTGGGTCAACAGTGGCTCATGATTTAATCCATGTAGAGGCAGATGGCAAGTGCCAAACTCCAGTTCACACATCCTTAATTCAGACCTGTATCTGTCGTGTTTGGAAAAATTTCAAGGACACATTCATGAAGCCCTTTTCCATAATAAAATGGAAACATTTCTAAAGGACTTGGGAAAGCTTTGGCTGATATCTTCGTTTTAACCCACACACATGTTTTGAATCTCCCAAACCTTCAGTCATCTTAATCACATCTTAATGAAAGCTTAACATTTCCTCTGCCTGTGGGGCTTAGCTCTGGATAATTATGTAGACATCCTCTGCCCATCCTACACCACAGTCACAGCAACACGGGATCCAAGCCACGTCTGCAACCTAAACCACAGCTCAAGGCAACACCAGATCTTTGACCCACTGAGCAAGGCTAGGGATCAAACCCAAGTGCCTCAAGGATACTAGTCAGATTCATTTGTGCTGTGCCACAATGGGAATTCCCTCTCTGGCTTTCTTGATCCTACCTCCAGTTTCTGCCTCACTTTCCTTCTTCCCTTCAATGTTGCTTGGATTTTCTCCCACTTTTCTTTTGAGCCCCCTCTAATCAGCCTTTCCCTAAAGCATATCATCAAAAATGAATTTGTCTGGGACATTGACGATTTCCTAGCAAAATTCAGCGTCCTTCATTGTCCATCTTAACTTTACTTTGTTATAGCTATGGGATGGATTATCCCTCTCTTTGATTTACTTGGCTTCACTTGGCTTCTAGGTCATGCCATCCCTTCCTCTTTTGTGTCCCACCTTACTGACATTTCTGTTTCCTTTTCTGGTGTCTCAGATGCCTAATCAAATTTGCACATGAATCAATCCTAGGACCCCTTTCCTACTTTTTTTTTTGTCGTCTCTTGTCTTTTCAGGACCACACCCATGGCATATGGAGGTTCCCAAGCTAGGGGTCCAATTGGAGCTGTAGCTGCCGGCCTATGCCAGAGCCACAGCAACTCAGGAACTGCGCCACATATGTGACCTACACCACGGCTCATGGCGATGCCGGATCCTTAACCCACTGAGTAAGGCCAGGGATCAAACCTGCAACTGCACGGCTCCTAGTCGGATTCGTTAACCACTTAGCCACAACGGGAACTCCTTTGTTTTGTTTTTTGGTTAACTGATCCAGTGCCATGGCTTTATGTACCATTTTTATACTCATGATTTCTACCCTTTTAAGAAAAAAATCTCCATCCTGTATATTTTTTCCCAACTCCTGATGCATATAACCCACTGCCTGCCATCTCTGAATGTCTAATCGTGCTGTTGGAAAAATGCAGCATAGGAGAATGGTCCTGTTCCAGGTCTCGGGTGAGTCTCTGGGATGGGATGTCAAGGAGGGTCTTTGGCTTCACATAGGAAGGAATTCAAGAGTGAACCATCATACAGTGAAAGCAGGATCATTTAGAGAGATGGACAATCCGTAGACAGAGTGTGGGTTGGCTCAGAAGGTGAGAGAGGTGGCCCCAGGACATGGAGAATGAGAGGCTTTGAAGTGTGAGGTTAGTTTTTTTTTAGGCTGGGTAATTTCATAGGCTAATGATTGGGAGGAATATTCTAATTACCTTGGAGAAGGGGTGGTAATTTCAGGAATTGGGGCACCACCCACTTTTTGGCCATTTACAGTTGACCTCAGAACTCTCACGGCACCTGTGGGCATGTCATTTAGCTGCTAAGGCAGTACAATGAGCACATAATGAGGTTGAAGATCCACTGCAAGGTGACTCTTCACCATCTTTGTTTGGCCTAGCAGGTTCTAACCGGTTTTTGTGGGATCCTGGTCTTAATGGTTGTGTCATTCTTTTAATGACTGTGTTCTGCCCCAACTTCTTTCCTGTCTCAATAGCATCTCAGACTTAACATTTCCAAACTGACACCTATGAACTTTCATATTTGTTTCTCCTATGTCATTTTCTATCACCAGCAAATCCTGTGTTGGGAAAATACAATTAAAATCAAATCTTCTCACCACCCAGAAGACCTCTTTCCAAAGGTCATAGAGAAAGAAAACAGTTTTATTACTGGATAAGCCATCCTGCCTACCTCTTTCTATTACTCCACATAACCAACTGTTGGTTCTATCTTTAAGATATTTCAAGAATTGAACCATTTCTCACCAACCCCAATGTTACCAGGCTGGTCCAACCCACCAGTACCTTTTGCTTGGTTTATTGTACTCCTTCCTATAACTAGTATCCTATGTCACTCCTGTCCTCTTAGAAGCTGTTCTCCACACAGCAGCCAAAGTGCCCTTCTTGAAATGTATACAAGATTGTGTCATTCCTCTGCCACCAAATGTTCTAATGACTTTCCATTTCTTTCGAAGTCAAGTGCCCAGCCCGTTGATAGCATCCACGGCTGTGTGTGATTTCTCCTCCTAATTTCTCTGACCCCATATCCTGTTTCTGCCTCACTTGCTCTATTCCATGACTCTTCACTCCCCAGGTATCTCCAGTTGTGCTTTTAATACCAGTAATTTGTGTTTTCTCTTCCCACTGTCTGCAATACTCTTCCCACAGTTACTTAGATAATTCTCCTCATTTTCTACAGGACTTTACAGCACCCTTACTGAAGCCTTCTCCATAGGATCATTTTATTTAAGATTTCAACTTTCAATGTTTTTTGTGCCCTTTCGATATCTGATTTCTCCGCAAAATTTTTGTTACCACCCAAAATCCTTTTGATTTTGTTTCTCTAACCTTCCCACTAGGATATAAATTCAATGAGAAGTAGAGCTTGTTTGATAAATCTGTCCTGTAATTTCTTCATTATGACTTCTCATGACAGATTGCAATTGGGATAGAAAAATCGAGAACTTGAAGAAACTTGGACACACTTGCTAAGAAGGAGCAGTAACAGTACCTTCTGTGGTACCAGTACCAACCAAACTGTCTTTTATTTGGTTTATCTCAGTTAGCCTAACAATGGGTACACTTTGCTTCATCCTTTCATCAGCAGGGAAAGAAGCAAAAACAAGTAACACTTGACAAAGGGGAATCAGCTGCACAGAGACTCAAGATGGGGCAGAAAAACAAGAAAGAAAAGAGATTAGTATTCAGATAAATACATAGAATACTTAGTCTAAAATGTATGCATTTATGAGAATACGATAAGTGATATATGACATGACAAAATATATGATTAAAAAAAATCCTTTAAAACAGTGATTGTCGAACTTTTGCATGTCTCACCTGGAGGGCTTGTTAAAACAGATTCCTAGTCTGCAACCCAGCAAATTCAATAGACTGCTGCTTGTTTAAACATTTGCATTTCTAAGTGCCTGGATGATGCAACTCTGTTGGTTCTGGGATCAAACTCTGAGAATCATTGATTCAGAGTATGTGCTTTCTCTTTAAAGAAATGTAAATTGGTACAAACAACACAGTGAAACTTAGACGTTTGGGATAAGGGAAGAAAAGTAAGCAAATACATGCAAAAGTATCACTGGGGGGTGAGAAGGGGAAAAGTAAATTGTAAAGAAATTCTAAATATCATTCTATAGGGATGAGGGAGTGAGAAAATCTTTCTTCATCCTGTGTTGATAAAGGAAGCAGTCATAGATGAATTCCTCTGATTAATGGGTTCTATGGGATTTGAAATACAGTTTTATTAAATTTTAAAATCAATTTTAAAATCAATCTTGATTTTCTTTTTTAATTGAGATATATTTGATATACCATGTAAGTTTAAGGTATACAATGTGTTGATATATTGTGCAATATTGCTACTGTATTTTTACCTAATATCTCTATCATGCCACATAATTGTCATAACATTTTGGAGGAGGGGTGAGAACAATTAAGCCCTCAATATCTTTGAAGTTTATGGTACAGTGTTATTGACTGTAATCACGAGGCTCTGTGTTAAATCTTGAGAATTTATATACTTCTATACTAATTATAGGTTGTTCCCTTTAATTTAAAATTTTCTTTGATCCAGACTATTATGCATATTTCTAATCCTATTAGACAATAACCAAATTAACCTATAAAATTCAATAATATTTGATTTATATGAAGATATTCTTTGTGGCCAAGCTTATGATGCTCAATTCATACAGCTGTTTCATAGCCATTTAAAGGTATACTCTCATTTGAATATAGTAATGTATATGTGATTGCTTCCTTTATTGACACAGTGAATTTCATACTAGAATTAGAAATCATAGCTACAGCTGATGCCTATTATATTTTTAAACTGTCATAGAGTCTTAGTCATACTGTACCATTTTGCTGACTAGGAAATAGAGAATTAACCTGGAGTAAAATATGAGTATAAGTGAGTTTCCTTACCAGCTATCAGAAGATATTATTAGCCACAGTAGTCAAATCAACACAGTCTCTGCAAATTGCAGAACTGTATGTGTATAAACCAGATCCTATTAAACAATGAAATTCTGCTTGAAAACATAAAGGAAATATATTTTGAAGTGAGCAACAAACAATATGTCATATTTAGTGCTATAAATGCTTAAAAGGGATATTGTTTCAACTTAAAAGATGGGCGCTCATTTGCTTCTCTCTAGGCAGTGTCTACATATTTGAGAACAAGTTTAAAAGTTTTATGTAAAAAATAAAACTTTTGTTATCCGATGAGGCATGTTTTTTTTTCTCGCTAGTAATATCAGGCAATTACTGATAGGTCTCCTCTATCAGTCTAAGACTATCAGAGCCTTGTCTAATTTTAATGTTCAGTGATTCCCAGGATGGAGCTCTTATGACTTCCCCTACATCCAGAGAAGGAAATTGAGCCATGTAGAGATTAAGTAACTCACCGAAGAGGTTACCATAGAATAAATTGAAATAGAACCAAGGCATTTTTGCTCTGGAACTGGACATTTCAACCAAGAGGTTGAAAATTTTCTGAGCCATTGTTTGGAGACAGAATATATAATCTGACATTTCCCCTCTTTTTCTTCCATCAGTGTCTGTAACCTGTACTGATCACTGGCTTCAGGTCCGAATAAGACGAGTACCGTATATGGGAGAACTGCTACCCCAGGTTTACGAACTATATCTAGGAACTGGCTGTCCTGTTACCAGGGTGCTGAATGATTCCTTCGAGTTCTTTTACATGCTTTCTTCTTGTGGCATCAGGACATATGTAAGATTGGCTATTCTTTTTAATGAGACAGTCTTTTCTTATTTGAGGGTATAACCCCCTTTCCTAACAACACTGTGCAACTACTCTTGTCAACTGATTTTCTAATTTATGCAATAACGACTATTCTTTGTCCTAAATTTTTGGATCATTTCATAATAGAAAAAAAAATCAGCCAAAATGTGGGATTAAAAAAAAAAATCAGGCATTCCTTTTTGTCTTCCTTCCTCTAATATCCTCTGCCTTTAATGGAGAGATTTTATATTCTCTGGGGTTAAAATCAAACTTGAAAGAAACATTTTGTTTTGAAGCTACTCCAGAAATGCCTCCAACCTTTTGTTGTCATGTTGATTTAAATATCCAACTAAAATAGGAGATATCAAGTTACTAACTGCTGTAAAATTAAGAAAGAATTCAATCCTCTTTTCTCAAACCAAAATTCTTGAAATTCTGTCAACTCTCCTGAATAAAATGGATGGTGATGTAAGAAAAATTTACTAAACAATTTTGTGCCCATGGGGCTGATGAGCATTTTAACGGCTTTCATTCTTCGATCATACTTTACTTATTTAATAAATAGTGATTATCATGTACCAGACAATTACTTAACCCTCAGAGTAATCCTGCTGGAAGATAGTATTTTTTTTTTCTTTTTAGGGCCACATCCATGGCATATGGAGGTTCCCAGGCTAGGGGTCTAATCAGAGCCGTAGCTGCTGACCTACACCACAGCCACGGCAATGCCAGATCCAAGCTGCATCTGCAACCTACACCACAGCTCACAGCAACACTGGATCCTTAACCTACCGAATGAGGCCCGGGATCAAACCTGCAGCCTCATGGTTCCTGGTCAGATTTGTTTCCTCTGCACCACAACGGGAACTCATCCTATAAATTAACTTTTATTGGAACATAGGAACATTCCTTTAAAGCATTGCCTGACAGCTCTCATGCTACGATGTCAGAAATGAGAGAGAGAGAGAGTATGATTCACAAAAATGAAAATATTTACTCTCTGGCCAGTTTTAGAAAATTTATCAATCCATGGCTTACATTATCTCCATTCTGTGAATAGGGAAGGTGGAGCCTGCTTTGAAGCTGTCAGATATTGAGTTAAAGTTCACACCCAGAGTAAATTGCAGAGCCTGTCCTACAGCCCAAGTCTGACTAAATCAGACCCTTACCATAAATCAGATGTGGCGATTAAAAGTTGTCTGTGCAGACTCTACTGCCCAACAAATACAATGTCCCCGACACAATGTCAGGAGCTATTATTAGGATCTTACTTAAACATAGACATTTGATCACTTAGCTCTGCTGAGCTGCTTCTTTATATCTTAAGGTACCATGAGGATTCCTATAACTTTCTAATTATAATTTTTAGTGGGTTTTTTTGAACTCTGATTTAATTGAAATAACTGTACATTTCCCCACCCACCCCCAGGAACGCTCGTGGGGCATTCTCATCGAAAGTTCAATCACATATGAGCCTTTCTTTTTAAATAGAAGAGGAATCAGACCAGTATTTTGCCTTGTTAAAAGGTAAGTCTAGGTGACCGCAGAGATGATTATCTAGTGTGTTCCTGGCTGCCAGGTATTTCTGATGGGTCCATCTGGGCTACTATTACAGAATACCATAGACTGCTTGCCTTATAGGAAACACATATTCATCTCTCAGTTCTTGAGGCTGGGACATCCACAATTAAGGTGCTGGGCAGATTCAGAGTCTGGTAAGTGGCCATCCTGGTTCATAGATGGCTATTGCAACCTCACATGGTGGAAGGGATAGGGGATCTCTCCGGGGTCTCTTTTTTATGGGTACAGATCCCATTCATGAGGTTCCCACCCACATGGCCTAATCACCTCCCCAAAGCCCCATTTCCTCATACCATTACCTTGGAATTTAGGATCTCAACCTATGAATTTGGGGGGAATACAAACACTCAGATCACAGCAGGATGAGAGAAAAGACATTAGAAAACATGCTAAGATTGCATTCTGGGGCCAGTCTGATCAACTGTGTTCTGTTTAGTCAGGTCAGTAGATTATATACATATATGTATGTATGTATGTATACATTCGTGTGTGTGTGTGTGTGTGTATTCTTCTCTCTTTTTAGCTTTTTAAGGATGCACCCATGGCATATGGAAGTTCCGAATCAGAGCTGCAGCCACAGGCCTACACCACAGCCACGACAACACCAGATCTGAGCCACATCTGCAACCTATGCCATAGCTTGTGGCAACTCTGGATCCTTAACCCATTGAGTGAGGCCAGGGATCGAACCTGCGTCCTCGTGACTACTAGTCAGATTCGTTTCCACTGAGCCACGACAGGAACTCCTCTAATCAATTTTTAAACAGTCTGAACTCTGTGGAGACACAAGAACCAAATGATCTCATTCTGTTTTGTAAAGTCTCCTTCCCATCCTTCCATCACATCTCTGGCCTTTTTCGTCCATAGCAAAATTAAGCCCAGTGAAAGTTTCAATTTCATATCAGATTTGGTGTGGCTGTCCTTCACTCCTCCAGATCCAAGCACAAATGATTGGAGGTGGGAAGAGCCCAACATAATCCATGAATCCTCCTTCCTGCTTCTCCAACCACCACGGCAAGCCAAAGCAGGAAAAAAGATGAATGAGGAAAGAGGGATGAATGCCTTTCAACCTGATACGATTATAGTCCATTTCTTTCTTTTTATTTTCTTTTTAGGGCTGTACCTGTGGCATATGCAAGTTCCCGGGCTAAGGGTCGAAAGCGAGCTGCAGCTGCCAGCCTATGCCACAGACACAGCCATGTGGGATCTGAGCCATGTCTGGGACCTACACCACAGCTCACTGCAATGGCAGGGATCCTCAACCCCCTGAGCGAGGCCAGGGATTGAACCCACGTCCTCATGGATACTGGTTGGGTTTGTAACCCACTGAGCCACAATGGGAACTCCCTGTTATAGTTCATTTCTAGTAATACTGGGCAAATAGCTTTGCCCTATGGACTCTAAATATAGTTCCACTTATGGCCATTTGGGTTCTTAGGGGGACTTACAAGGGATAGAGGTATCCACTGCTATTTTTTGATGGGGCAACCTAGATAAAGTTTTGCCAATTGTACCCAAATGTTACTTTTCAACCTCCCTCCCAGTTTCCTTTTTCTTTTTTTTTTTGGCTTTTTTGGCTCTGCCCAGGGCATGTAGAAGTTCCTAGGCCAGGGATCCAACCCACGCCACAGCAGTGACTCAAGCCGCTGAAGTGACGATGCCAGATCGTTAACCCACCTTGCCACAAGACAGCTTCCCAGTTTCCTATCTTGATTGTTGATCTTACACCTCTCTTAGTTTTTGAATACCCCTCTGCAGGTGACAAGTAACCTACTGGTGATAAGTATTATTTGTTGGTGCAGCAGAGAAATAGCTCAAACCCAGCTATCTGTAGGAAATCACTCACCAAATGTGGCATTGGGGGCATTTGTTACATTTTTGTCTTTCAACTTTTCTTTTTCCTCTGTCCTAAGTAGGCACAATGGAAATAGACAAGTCTGTAAACATTGGGAGTGAGATGTCAGTCTCCACTGAGACTTTCAGCATTTGTTTGTTCGTTTGCTTGCTTTTTAGGGCCACACCCATGCATATGGAAGTTCCCAGGCTAGGGGTTGAATTGCAGCTACAGCTGCAGGCCTACACCACAGCCACAGCAACACCAAATCCGAGCCACATCGGTGATCTACACCATAGCTCACGGCGATGCCAGATCCTTAGCCCACTGAGCGAGGCCAGGAATCAAACCCACATATTCATGGATTCTAGTCGGGTTCATTACCACTGAGCCACAACAGGAACTCTGAAACTTGCAGTGTTTAAGGGCCTCCTTTAAGACACCCTTACTTGGCTTCATAAAGAAAGGAAGTGCTTCTGTGTCTTCCTTACCTGCCCACCATATTTCAGAAACTTGAAACTGTATCTCTGTAATCATTTCATGTAGCCTGTGGGTATGAGATGATTGGAGATAACTTAGCTGGCTCAGTAGCTTTTTCAACTTAGCTGGCTCAGTAGCTTTTTCAAGAGTTTCTAGCATCTGACACTTCTTTGGTTTCAGCTTTGGGTCATGATAACTAATTCTGAGAAAATGGGAAAGACTAACATTCCTTTAGAAAATTTCCCTTGTATTTCTCTGAAATAAAATTTCCATTTCTGTTTTTTGTTTTTAAATCATCTGGCATTTCATCCTTTACAACTCAGACACCTGTCTAATGTTTCCATCCTTGCATTTCCAGTTATTGTAAAAACAAATAGTAAAATGTACACCAGCCTCAAATCTTTTTTTCTTTTTTTCAAAAATGATTTGTTCACCTTTGCGGAAAAAGACTTAAAAGATAATAGTGATATATCTGAGAAAAGCTTCCAAGAGCCAGTAGGAAAGACAAACTCAACATCATCTCAAGGACAGTTCTTGGAGACCAATCCAGAAGCATCATTTGGGTGAGTTTCGGACTTAGTCCTATGAATGTTTTCCAAGACGCTTATGAAAAAATCAAAGGTTCAGTAAATTGGTAACACATACCACATATTGTATTGCAGGTGCCCACAGAGATTCATTCAGGATTGTTGTGACCATGAATTTATGGTGATCAGGATTACAATTTATCATAGTGTTTCTCATTATTCACTCAGGGAACATATAGTTTTGCCAAGAACCCTCAATAGCTATTCATATTATCAATCCCAACCCACTCAGAGGGGCAAAGAACTTTGATTATAACCTATTACATCTATAGAACAGGACTGAGAATTCCTAAGAATTGCCATGAAGATTGTAACTGATACATATTTAACTCTTAACATTTGCATTTTACCTTCGACAGGCTAAGCACCTGTAGGAGAAAACCCTTCTCAAATCTGAAGGGGAGACATAAGGGTTGTTCAACTGGCTTATTACCCTAGCACTTTAGCATCTGAGAATGCACAGATAGTGTGAATTTCTATTTCATAGATCTATCATAAATCAAAATTTGAGATACTATTGTATATAAAATTTATAAGCATTTATTAACCAATAATGGGTATATGTAAATAATGCATTGACTGTACTTGAGTCATTACAAAATTGTACAGCTATGCCTCAGAAATACTGATGCTTTGGTTCCAAGCCATTGCAGTAAAGCGAATATTATAATAAAGTGACACACATGAATCTTTGAGTTTCCCAGTGCAATATAAAAGTTCGGTTTAGGAGTTCACATCATGGCTCAGGGGAAACGAATCTGACTAGTGTCCATGAGAACACAGGCTTGATCCCTGGCCTCACTTAGTGGGTTGAGGATCTGGCGTTGCTGTGAGCTGTGGTGTAGGCCAGCAGCTACAGCTCCGATTCAACCCCTAGCCTGGAAACTTCCATATGCCATAGGTGCAGCCCTAAAAAGACAAAATAAAATTATGTTTACACTATAACTGTAGTCTATCAAATGTGCAATAGTACTATGTCTAAAAAAAGTGCATGTCTTAACTAAAAATACCTTATTTTTATTTATTTTTTGGTAAGATTTTTATGTTTTCAATTATAGTTGATTTACAATGTTCTGTCATTTTCTGATGTACAGCAAAGTGACCCAGTCACACACATATATTCTTTTTCTCATATCATCTTCCATCATGCTCTATCACAAGTGATTGGATATAGCTCCCTGTGCCATACAGCGGGACCTCATTGCTTATCTATTCTAAATGTAAAAATACCTCATTATAAAAATGCTAACCTTCATTTGCGTCTTCAGCAAGGCATAGTCATCACATTAAAGATCACTGATAACCATAAGAAATATAATAATAATGAAAAATGTAGACATTCATTGTGAGAATTACCAAAATGTGACACAGAGAAATGAAGTGAGCAAATGCTGTTGGAAAACAATGGCACCAATAGAATTGCTTGACTCAAGGCTGCCACAAACCTCCAATTTGTATATATATGAAAAAGACAATATCTGCAAAGTGCAGTCAAATGAAGTATGCCTGTAATAGGTTCTGTGGTGTAAAATCCATGGCCACTTTCCCAACTCCTGTAGTCCTGACTTGAGGCACAGTGAAACATCTCAAGAACTTTTACGTGCTAGTTTCCCATCAGTAAGTACATGCCTGACTGTTTCTTTTCCTTCCTTACAGGAACAATTCTTCCCTTGCTGGACTTTGTACTTTCTTTTAGCCCCTTTTAAGTGAAGGAATTACGTTATGCATCCTAGTGGGGAAGACTGTCTTACTAATCTTGGTATTTCAGCTTGGATCACTCTGCCTCTTGGAAAGTGAATGAATGCCTATGGATAGCATCTTTTGCCTTTTAAATAATAATGCTCTTTTTAAGATGAATTGCTCTCCTGTGCATTTTATGAGCTCTTTGGGTGGGGAAAAAAATCAACTCCCCAGAATTTACAATTTGTAATTGGATGAAATTTTTAAAAATAAAGTTTTACTTATCTGAATAAGTTTTTTTCTCTTCTTTGAAGAAAACTGAAAATCTTGACTTCAGGGCATTGTAGAGTTCTAGGCAACTGCATTTTGTGAGGATATAGATGCACTTATCACCTAATGCTCTGAGTGGCAGGTGAATAATTATTGTACTATAATAACAATTCTCTGATTCCTCTTCTTCCTTCTGATAATATATGTAAAATAAGATCAGAGCTCTCTCTGTAAATGTCTCAGAATAGTAGACTATTTTAGGTATTATAATATAGATATTTAGCATTCTCTTTTTCTGTTCCCTATTCTTAGTGTTTCTCTAGTTTTTCCTTTTCTATATGGTAGTAATTTTAAGTCAGTTTGAGATTTGGGGCTCATCTATCTTGCTCATGTGAAATGGCTAGTATTTTGGAAAGACATTCTATTTGATTTGATGTCACAATTTCTGATAGCTTTAGACCAAAACCTTGAATTAGAATCTTGGCTAATCTCTTGTTCAGGTATCTTTGTTTTTTTTTTTTTTTTTGGCTTTTTAGGGTTACACCTGCACCATATTTAAGTTCCCAGGCAAGGGGTCAAATCGGAGCTGTAGCTGCCGGCCACAGCTATGGCCACAGTGATATGGGATCTGAGCTGTATCTGTGACCCACACTACAGCTCACAGCAATGCTAGATCCTTAACCCACCGAGGGAGGCCAGGGATCGAACCTGCATCCTCATGGATACTAGCTGGGTTGGTTACTGCTGAGCCATGACAAGAACTCCTCTTGTTCAAATGTCTTAATTTTTCAAGCAATGAACTAAAGGGCCATACTTCAATATCTTGTGAAAATCACATGCTTATAGGAGTTCTCTTGAACCTATGTGCTCACTCCTCCCTGGATTCTGACTCAGTTGACAAAGTAGCTAGGTGATAATAAATACAATGGTATATTCTTTATTCCTTACAAAGCTGTTGAAAACAGTTTAGCCTCCAAGACAAAATGAAGATCCTTTGAAGAATTTGCACCTTTTTGGACTTAACCAACCCATCACAGGATGGCACCTTTCCATATTGTGAAAGACTTGGGGGCCAGACAGTTTCCATGAGCTATCAGCAGACAGCCAGGTAAGTATGTAGAGTGAGTCTCTCTCTCCTTGCTAATGGAATGAGGATTGAATTTCTCATGAGAAATTGGATGGAAGTTAAAAAGAAGGTCCAGGAGTAGGTCTCAAATGCTATTCCTTTTTGGGTCATGGAGTAAATAAATATGTTCCTCCAGTACCATCCCACCTCTAGTCCCCTGTTTCTTTCCTACTCCAACCCCTTTCCCTTTCTAAAATTATATATATATATATTTTACATATATGTGTATATATATATATTATATATATATTGTTTAGAAGGTTTATTGACACAATATGGAATATATGTTACCCTGAATATAAGAATATAATTTCTAATTCATAAGAAATTATATATCAAAAAAAATTCACAACTAAAGGCTGAGCAATCTTCAACCAAATGGACCAGAAATCTTAAAAAAGATATCCTACGCCAGAATACAAAGAGGAGGACACATCGAAAGGTACGAGGGGTGATTACATGATATAAGGAACCCCATACCTCCCGGGTGGGAAGCCCCACAGACTGGAAAGTAACTGGTTCAAAGAGACTCACCTACAGGAGTGAGAGTTCTGAGCCCCACATCAAACTCTCACATGTGGGGAACTGGCAATGGGAGAAAGAGCCCCTGGAGCATCTGGCTTTGAAGGCCAGTGGAGCTTGTGTGCAGGAGCTCCACGGGACTGGGGGAAATGGAGACCCCATTCGTAAAAGGCGCACACAGACTTTCACACGCACTGGGTCCCAGGGCAAAGCAAAGTCTCCATGGGAATCTGGGTCAAACCTGACTGCAGTTCTTGGAGGACTTCCTGGGAAAACAGAGGTGAATGTGTCTTGTTGTGAGGGAAGGACATTGGAAGCAAAGCTCTCAGGAATATTCAGCAGCAGTGCATTTCTCTGGAGGTGGCCATTTTGGGAAAACCTGGCTCCACCCATCAGCACTGAGAAGCCCCAGGGCAAACAACAATCCAGGTGGGATCACAGCCCTGCCCCTCACTAAACAGGCTGCCTAAAGACCCCAGGCACAGATCTGCCTCTAATCTCACTCAGAGACAAAGCCTCACCCACCAGAGGGATAAGAATCATCATCTCCGCCTACCAGTGGGCAGGCATCAGCCCCTCCCATTAGGAAGCCTACAGCAAGCCCCCATACTGACTTCAGCCACAAGGAGGGCAGACACCAGAAGTAAGAGAGGCTACAACTCCATTATCTGTAAAAAGGTCACCACACCAAAAACCTAGAAAAGTGAAAAGACAGAGAACTCTAACTCAGATGAGGGAGAAAGGAAAAAACCCAGAAAATCGGCTGAGTGATCAGGAGATTCTCAGCCTCCAGGAAAAAGACTTTAGACTGTTGATGCTGAAGATGATGCAAAACATTGGTAATAAACTGGAGGCAAAGATGGATAACTTACAGGAAACACTGAGCAAAGAGATACAAGATATAAAACTGAAACAAGAAGAGATGCAGAATACAATAACTGAAATAAAAAACTCACTAGAAGCAGGTAACAGCAGAATACAGGAGGCAGAAGAACAAATAAGTGAGGTGGAAGACAGATTAGTAGAAATTATGGATGTGGAACAGAAAAGAGAAAAAAAGATTGAAAACAAATGAAGAGAGTCTCAGAGAACTCTGGGACAACGTGAAATGCAACAACATCCGTATTATAGGGGTGCCAGAAGGAGAAGAGAGAGAAGGGGACAGAAAAAATGTTCCAAGAGGTAATAGCTGATAACTTCCCTAACATGGGAAAGGAACCACTCACTCAAATCCAGGAAGTATGAGTGCCATATAAAATAAACCCAAGGAGGAATACACTGAGACATATATTAATCAAATGGACCAAAATTAAAGACAAAGAGAAAATATTAAAAGCAGCTAGGGAAAAGAAACAAATAACAGACAAGGGAACACCAATAAGGTTATTGGAAGATTTTTCAGCAGAAACTCTTCAGGCCAGAAGGGAGTGGCATCATATACTTAACATGATGAAAGGAAAAAACCTCCAACCAAGACTACTTTACCCAGCAAGGCTCTCATTCACATTTGAAGGAGAAATCAAAAGCTTCACAGATAAGCAAAAGCTAAGAGAATTCAGCAACACTAAACCAGCCTTACAACACATACTAAAGGAACTTCTCTAGGCAGAAAAGAAGACTGCAACAGGAAACAAAAATACCACAAATGACAAGGCTCACTAGTAAAGGTATATAGAGAGTAGAGATACAAAATCATCCATGCACAATTATGCCACCAAAATCAGAAATCATGAAAAGGAGTTCCCGTCGTGGCACAGTGGTTAACAAATCCGACTAGGAACCATGAGGTTGCGGGTTCAGTCCCTGCCCTTGCTCAGTGGGTTAACTATCCGGCATTGCCGTGAGCTGTGGTGTAGGTGGCAGACGTGGCTGGGATCCTGCGTTGCTGTGGCTCTGGCGTAGGCCAGTGGCTACAGCTCCGATTCGACCCCTAGCCTGGGAACCTCCATATGCTGTGGGAGCAGCCAAAAAAAATAGCAAAAATACAAAAAAAAAAAAAAAAGAAAAAGAAATCATGAAAAGAGGTAGGTACAAATGCAGGACACTGGAGATGAACTTGTAATTAAGAGACCAACAACTTAAAACAATCTCATATATATATAGACTCATATCAAAACTTCAGAATAACTGCAAACTAAAAATCTACAATTGATACACAAATAAGAAAATCTCAACTCAAATACAACACTAAAGATAGCCATCAAACCACAAGAGGAGAGAACAAGAGAAGGGAAGGGAAGAAAAAAGAGCAACAAAAACAAATCCAAAGCAATTAATAACATGGCAATAAGAACATACATATCAATACTTACCTTAAATGTTAGTGGACTAAATGCCCCAACCAAGAGACATAGACTGGCTGAATAGATACAAAAATAAGATCCATATATATGCTGACTTCAAGAGACCCACTTCACTTCTAGGGACACATACAAATTGAAAGTGAGAGGATGGAAGAAAATATTTCATGCAAATGGGGATCAAAAGAAGCTGGACTAGCAATAGTCATATTAGGCAAAATAGACTTTAAGATGAAGAACATTTTAAGGGACAAAGAAGGTCACTACATAATGATCAAAGGATCAATCCAAGAAGAAGATATAACAATTCTAAATATCTACACACCAAACATAGGTTCACCACAATATATGGGGCAACTGCTAACAACCTTAAAAGGACAAATCCACAATAACACAATCAGAGTGGGGGACTTTAACACCCCACTTACAGCAATGGACAGATCATCCACACAGAAAATCAATAAGGAAACACAGGCCCTGAATGAAGCACTAGACCAGATGGATTAATAGATATTGATAGGACATTCCATCCAAAAGCAACAGAATACACATTCTTCAAGTGCACATGGAACATTCTCTAAGACTGATCACATCCTGGGCTACAAAATCAACCTCGGTAACTTGAAGAAAATTGAAATCATATCAAACATATTTCTGACCACAACACTATATGACTGGAAATCAACAACAAGAAAAAAACTGCAAAAAACACAAACACGTGGAGACTCAACAACCATGCTACTAAACAACCAAGGGATCACTGAAGAAATCAAGAGGAAATTAAAAAATATATAGAAGCAAATGACAACAAAGATACCACACTCCAAAACCTATGTGATGCAGCAAAGGCCATTCCAAGAGGAAAGTTTCTAGCAATCCAAGCCCACCTCAGGAAACAATAAAAACCTCAAGTAAACAAGCTAACTGTACATCAAAAGCAGCTTGAGAGAGAACACACAAGACCTAAAGTTAGTAGAAGGAATGAAATCATAAAGATCAGAGCAGAAATCAATGAAATAGAAACAAAGAAAACCATAGAAACTATGAATGAACCCAAAAGCTTGTTCTTTGAAAAGATCAACAAAATTGAAAAACCCTTAGCCCGACTTATCAAGCAAAAAAGAGAGAGGACTCAAATCAATAAAATTAGAAATGAAAAAGGAGAAGTAATAACAGATATCACAGAAATACAAAGGATCATAAGAGACTACTATATGCAACTATATGCCAATACAACAGAAAACCTAGAAGAAATGGACAAATTCTTAGAAAAGTACAATCTTCCAAGACTAAACCAAGATGAAACAGAAAAGATGAATGGACCTGTCACAAGAACTGAAATTGAAATTGTGATTAAAGAACTTCCAACAAACAAAAGTCCAGGACCAGATGGCTTCACAGGCAAATTCTATCAACCATTTAGAGAAGAGCCAACACCTCTCCTTCTGAAACGATTTCAAAAAAGTGCAGAGAAAGGGATACTCCCAAACTCATTCCATGAGGCCACCATCACCCTAATACCAAAGCCAGACAAAGATACCACAAAAAAAGAAAACTGCAGGCCAGTTTCACTGATGAAGATAGCTGCAAAAATCCTCAACAAAATACGAGCAAACCACATCCAACAATACATCAAAAGAATTGTACATCATGATCAAGTGGGACTTATCCCAGGGATGCAAGGGTTCTTCAGTATCCACAAATCCATCTGTGTGATACACCACATTAACAAACTGAAGAATAAAAACCATACAATCCTCTCAATGGACACGGAAAAAGCCTTTGACAAAATCCAACACCCATTTCTGATAAAAACCCTTCAGAAAGTGGGGATAGAGGGAACCTACCTCAACATAATAAAGGCCATACATGACACACCCACAGCTAACATCCTTCTGGATGGTGAAAAGCTGAAAGAATTCCTACTGAGATCAGGAACAAGACAAGGATGTCTGCTCCTGCTACTACTCTTCAACATAGTTTTGGAAGTCCGAGCCATGGCAAAATGAGAAGTGAAAGAGATAAAAGGAATCCAAATTGGAAAGGAAGAAGTGAAACTATCACTATGGGCAGAGGACATGATACTATACCTAGAGAATCCTAAAGACCCTACCAGAAAACTGTTAGAGCTCATCCATGAATTTGGCAAAGTCACAGGATACAAAATTAATACACAGAAATCAATGGCATTTCTATACACTAACAATGAAAGAGCAGAAAGAGTAATTAGGGAAGCAATCCTGTTTACCATCACATCCAAAGGAATAAAATACCTAGGAGTAAACCTACCTAACAAGACAAAGACCTGTACTCTGAAAACTATAAGACACTGATGAAAGAAATCAAAAGATGACACAAATAGATGGATAGATATACCATACTTTTGGATTGGAAGAGCTAATATCAAAATGACTATACTACCTAAGGCAACCTACAGATTCAACGCAATCCCTATCAAATTACCAAGGACATTCTTCACAGAACTTGAACAAAATATTTTAAAGTTTGTTTGGAAGTACAAAAGACCCAGAATAGCCAAAGACATCCTGAAAGACAAAAATGGAGCTGGAGGATCCAGCTCCCGGAGTTCAGACCATACAACAAAGCAACAATCCTCAAAACCGTATGGTACTGGCACAAAGACAGACATATAGATCAGTGGATCCAGATAGAAAGCCCAGAATTAAACCCACGCACCTACAGCCAACTCATCTATGACAAAGGAGGCAAGAATATATAATGGATAAAGGACAGCTTGTTCAATAAGTGGTGATGAGAAAACTGGACAGCCACATGTAAAATAAGGAAAAACAGAACATGTCCTAACACCATACACAAAGATAAACTCAAAATGGATTAAAGACCTAGATATAAGACCAGACAGTATAAAACTCTCAGATGAAAACATAGGCCAAACATTCTCTGACATAAACAACAGCAACATCTTCTCAGATCCACCTCTTAGAGTAATGACAATAAAAACAAAAATAAACAAATGGGACCTATTCAAACTTAAAAAGTTTCTGTGAAGCCAAGGAAACCCTAAACAACACGAAAAGACAACCCACAGAATGGGAGAAAATCTTTGCAAATGAAGTGACTGAAAAGGGATTAATCTCCAAAATTTATAAACACCTTCTGCAGCTCCATACCAAAAAAACAAACAACCCCATCAACAAATGGGCAGAAGATCTAAACAGACAGTCCTCCAAAGAAGACATGCAGATGGCTGAGAAACACATGAAAAGATGTTCAACTTCACTCATCATTAGAGAAATGCAAATCACAACCACTATGAGGTACCACCTTACACCAGCCAGAATGGCCATCATCACAAAGCCTACAAACAATAAGTGCTGGAGAGGGTGTGGAGAAAAAGGAACCCTATCACACTGTTGGTGGGATTGTAAATTGGTGCAACCACTGTGGAAAGCAGTATGGAGATTCCTCAGAAAACTAAACATAGAACTACCATTTGATCTGGCAATCCCACTCCTGGGCATCTATCCAGAGAATATCATGACTTGCAGAGACACATGTACTCCAAAATTCATTGCAGCACTCTTTTCAATAGCCAAGACAACCTAAATGTCCATTGACAAAGAAGTGGATCAAGAAGATGTGGTACATATACACAATGGAATATGACTCAGCCATTAAAAGGAACGAAATACTGACATTTTTAGCAACATGGATGGACCTAGAAATTATCATGCTAAGCGAAGTCAGCCATACAAACAGACCTCAACATTAAATCCTTGCACTGACATGTGGAATCCGAAAAAAGGACATACTGAACTTCTTTGCAGAACAGATACTGACTCACAGACATTGAAAAACTTATGGTCTCCAAAGGAGACAATTTGGGGGGTGGGGGGATGTGCCGGGGTTGTGGGATGGAAGTCCTATAAAGTTGGATTGTGACGATCATTGTACCACTACAAATGTAATAAATTCATTGAGTAATAAAAAAATAAAAAATAAAAAGAAGAAGGAAAAAAAGAACTTATATGTCATTTTTTTTTTATTTGGGGAATAAACCATTAGGATATCATGAGTCATCCATTTCTACTCAGTTTGAATACAATTTGTTTTAGCTTTATGAATTGCTATAATTTCTTCCATCATGAATGTCCTATATTTAAAAAAAATGTATTCTCTACTTCTCAAGTCTTTCAACCTAAGTGTTTCTGAATTAGACCTGTTTACCAACATTCCAGAAAAATCAAAGATTGAGAAAACTTATGAAATACATTAATAAAATTTAAAAAGAAATAGTAAATGTGGTATTAAGGCTCATTAGGTCAGCTCTTGTCGGGGACATAGAACAGAATGGGTCATAAACTCATGGATGATGCTTGCTGACATCACCGAGTATAGAAGATGAATTTAAAACTTTCGTGAGAAGAAAAAGAAACATCGGAGGTAACATATTTAGGAGAGAGGCAAGCAGAATCCTGGGGTGTGCTCTGTTAATTTATCTTGTATCTGCTGCATCAGCTTTCTCCACTGATCATGATTAGGAGGTCACAAGGACTCGAGTTAAGGACTGAGAAGGGGACCACAGGTGGAAAGTGTTCAGGGTCAATGATATGTATGCTTGATCAGAGATTTGTACTGGGTAATATGGTCACAGCTATGATATAACACCATGGGTGTGTGTGTGTGTGTGTGTGTGTGTGTGTGTGTGTGTGTGTGTGTGTGTGTGTGTATTTGAAAGGGATAGAGTAGAGCACACATGGAGCCAAAATGAGACCATATTAGATACTACTGATAGGCGAACAATTTGGGTTATAGTGTTTTTCTTTTCATCTTCTCCCCTAAGTGACACTCTTGTTTGTTCCATCATAATTTCTGTTTGTTCTATCTATTCGTGGCTGGCCATTGGTTAGTAACTCACTTATATTTAACACATCTTATTAATCTCAACTCTGTTCCACAAACTTATTGCTTACTCATATCTTATGAGTTTTGACCACTTTCTTATTCTCTTACATTTGTAGCCAAATTGAATATTCTCAAATCACACAGCAAATGCACACTATAAAAAGGTTATTCGATTATATCAGGATTTTCTACAAACTTGAAACTAGAGGTATATAGAATAGTAGTGTTAAAATTCTGATAAAATTACTTTAATCTTTTTCCCCTGTATTCAGGATAACCAGAATTCTGTTCTGAAGGGAAAAAAGTTTAAAAATTACATTCATACAACATTATTCAACTTAGATACCTCTAAATGTGTGGGGATAACAAAAGCAAAACAAAAAAGGATTATAATACATAACATATATAGATCCTTTCTAAGGAATTACTAGATCATGTGCTCCAGAAAAACAAACAAATATAAATGTAAATAAATGTAAGAGGGCCAATATATCAGCACAGTTTATTCTTTGGCCTAAATTACATTTTGGAATATAAAATCTGGAAATAAAATACAAACTATCATAAAATCCTGGGAAAATGTGGTATATTCCCCCTAAAATATAGAGTGTGTGTTGGTTTTCTTGCTATTGTAACAAATTACCACAAGCCTAGCACCCTAAAGTAACACTCCTTTACCTTAGCTTCTGTGTTTGGAGTTCAAGCACCACGTGCTTTTCTGGGTTTCCTGCTTGGAGTCTCACAATGCTGACATCAAGTTGACTGTGTTTCTTCTGGAGGGTCCCGGAGAAGGTGCACCTGCAGACTCATTCAGGTTGTTGGCAGAATTTAATTTCCTGTAATTGTAGGGCTGATGTCGCTGCTTCCTTTGCTAGCCATCAGCTGGAGGAAGTTCTCAGCCTCCAGAGACCACCCACATTCCTCCCCAGGTGGACACGTTCAAAGTCAGCAGGGGTCCAGCCTCTTGCAGTTTTCAGATCTTACTGACATCCCTTTCTGAGTTACTCTGCATTTTGCTTCCGGCCAGGGAGATGTCTGCACTTTTAAGGATTTAGGTAATGCAGTTGGGTCACTCAGATAACCCAGGATAATCTCCCTGTGTTAAAGTCCTTAATTATATCTGTAAAATCCTTTCACAGCAGTACTTAGATTAATGTTCGATTGACTAAATTGCAAAAAACTAAATTGCCTCCTACCTATGCTAATTAACTCCAGATGATGGAAAAATACAAAACTCTATTTTAAAAATTCAGAGCTGGGAGATCCCATTGTGCATCAGCAGGTTAAGAACCTGACATAGTGTCCATGAGGATGCGGGTTTGATACCTGGTGCTGCTCAGTGGGTTAAGGATCAGGCATTGCCACAAACTGCAGCGTAGATTGCAGAGGCAGCTCAGATCTGCTGTGGCTATGGCTGTGGTGTAGGCCCGTAGCTGCAGCTCCAATTCAACCCCTAGCCCGGGAACTTCCGTAGGCCACAGGTGAGGACTTAAAAAGAAAAAGAAAAGAAAAAAGTCAGAGGTGTACAAAATAGATTAAAGACAGCAGACTTGAGACTGCCATACTAAGAAAGGTCTGCTTGTGAGACTGGCCATTGACCTACACTGAAGAACTTGGATTTGGGGAGAGTTCTCACTACTCCACCTGGTGAGAGTGGCTCATTGTACCTAAATGATTTGTGCAAGCCATGTGATTTATGCTGCATACTTATCTTCTTTCTGGGAATCTGGGATTTTGGCATCTGATGGGCAGGGGATGCTAATGGGACCAGCCCCTAAAAAAACCCTGAACACTGAATCTATAATGACCTTCCTTGGTAGCTACTATTTCACACATTGTTACAACTCATTGCTGGAGGAATTAAGTGCATCCTGTGTGCCTCCCCTGGGAGAGGACTCTTGGAAGCTCACACCTGGTTTCCTTTGGACTTTGCCTATGTACTTTTTCCCTTTGTGCTAAGTCCCTTGGCTGTAATAAATCAAAGTGTGGTATTACTATATGCTGAATCCTCCCAGAAAAATCATCAAAACTGGGGATGGTCTTGGAAACCCTGACACAGATGCATCCTTAAAAAAAAATAAAATAAAACCTGACTTCCAAAGAGTTAAATATATAGGAACTTCCAAACTGATACAGAATTAATTTACAGAAACAAGGAGACAAGTTAATCAAATAAAACTCAGGTATAAAAAGAAAAAAAACCATGATAAATAAGAACATAATATAGGAGGAATATAAAATTATCACTAATCCTATTTTGTATTAATAGTTTAAGTACAGTAAGACCCTCTTATCTGTTAGGTTGGTGGGAACTCTCCTGAAATTATTACTCCGTAGTCAAAGTTTTGCAACACATTGTTCGCAAATAAATGTTATTTGATTTTAGGCCAATATATTTGAAAAATGAAGATTAAATTAATAATTCCTTAGTAAAATGTTAGCAGATAGATTGGAGGCACAGAAAATCTGAAGAAATAAAAATCAGAGACCAATTTAGATAGAAGTCATCACATATTTACAAATCAAATGATACTGGGATATCATATAAACTTTACTAACTATAAACAAATGAAAATTCCCACATTTCATAAGGAAACAAAGTCTTAAAAGGAGGGGCAGATAGCTTTCCAATTTATGGTAACTGGCTAAAATAACACAGATTCCCAAACTCTTCTCCCAGGTATGAATATACATAGGTAGAAAAAAAATTATGGAAATCAGATTCAGAGATTAATAGCATTGATAAACTAAATCCAGCACTTTAATCTGGTCTTTCTGATGATATCCATTCTGGAAAGTAAGAGGTAATATCTCATTGTAGTCTTGATTTACATTTTCCCTGATATCCAGCAATTCCAGTTCCGGGTATATATCTGAAGAAAATAAAAACACTAATTTGAAAAGATATGTGCACCCTGATGTTCATAGCAGCACTATATACAATAGCCAAGTTATGGAAGCCACCTAAGTGTCCATCAACAGATAAAATGGATAAGGAAGATGTGGTATATTTCACCAGAAATTTCCTAGAAACCGTGACATCTCGTCACCAGCAGTGATTACATGTTGTGCCCTGATCTGCTAAATAGTATTTCACTTTTAGCCAAGGTTTATTGGAGAGATGACTGATTATGAAGACATGTCTCTGCCAAATTTGGGGTAAAGGATAATATTGGTGATGAATTAGAATGCATTGAATTAAAAAAAATCTGTAAGTCCATAATGATACATGTAAAACGAAATGACCTGATGGCTGCAGATAAGAGGAAACTCTTCCTTACAACAGAATATTGATGTGTATATATATATATGTATATATAGATGATTTTCATATACATGTGAAAAATCAGTTTTCCAGCCAGCATTGTGATAACTGCAGTGGATTTTAAAAATATGACATTCAAGTTTGGGGTAAACAGTTATACACACAACTTCAGACTGTCACCTCCTGATTATTTATTAATCACAAAAAGCAAGACATCTTTACAACACAGAAATTGTGTAGATACTACCTTAAAAAAGGATCAAACGTAATACCCACTAGTATAATGGGACACACTTGAGTCATGGACCCTCTATTACGTAGGCTGCATTATGAAGGAAAACCAATATAGTTTTCTTGCAAAAAAACTGTAATTATAAAGAAACAATCAGCCAGATCTAAGCAGTATATTATGCAAAATAGCTCTCAGGGAAACAGACTAAAGGACACTAAAGAGAGATGGCAACTAAATGTACTGTTTGATGCTTGATTAGGTCTTGGCTTGAAAAACAGCTATAAAGGACACTGGCAAATTGGGGAAATGTGAGTATTTCTTTTCTTTTCTCTCTCTCTTTCTTTCTTTCTTTCTTTCTCTCTCTCTCTCTCTCTCTTTCTCTCTTTCTTTCTCTCTTTCTTTCTTTCTTTCTTTCTTTCTTTCTTTCTTTCTTTCTTTCTTTCTTTCTTTCTTTCTTTCTTTCTTTCTTTCTTTCTTTTCTTTCTTCTTTCCGCCATGCCTGCAGCATATGGAAGTTCCCAGGCTAGGAGCTGAATAGGAGCTGCACCTGCTGGCCTATGCCACAGCCACAGCAATGTCAGATCCAGGCTGCATCTGCGACCCATGATGCAGCTTGCAGCAACTCCAGGTCCTTAACCCACTGAGTGAGGCCAGGGATGGAACCTGCAACCTCACAGACGCTATGTCGAGTTCTTAACCCCCTAAGCCACAATGGGTACTCCTAATTTCTTGACTGAAATAATTATCCTGTGTTACGTAGCAGAGTGTCCTTGCTCTTAGGAGAAATAGGTTCAACAGTATTTAAGAATGAATGTCATGGTATCTGCAACATACTTTCAGATGTTCAGAAGAATGATATATGCAAATATACAAAATCACACACAGGATATAGAAGAGCAAATATAGCAAAATATTAACAATTGGCGAATCTAAGTATGGGTATTCATAATATATGCTTTCAACTTTGCTATAGGTTTGAAACTTAAAAAAAAAAAGCTGGGGAAAATGTAGTAGAATAACCTCACAGATGTCCCCATAGAAGACTTTGTACTTTGGATGTAATTTACCTGCAGTTTCATTTAATCAGATCCTGTGATTTCCAGCAATATAGAGATTAGGGAGGAAAACAGCGCTCTCCAGGCTCACATAAAGAACCCTTCAAGCTACATTAAGCGAGGAGTCATTGCAACAGCTGAGTGTGGCAAGTCTATGGCCTGTGCCCGTGTCCTTAATGAGCCTTACTCTGCAGAGGAAAGAAAGGCCCCTGTGCTATTAACACATGTTCCTCCTCATTCTTTGATTTGGTCTCTGCATTGGGTCTATTACCAGGTATGAATAAAATACAGAAGAGCAGTTGTGATTTAAGTGGTATGATGGCCCTTTAAAAAATTGTGTAAATAGTTCCTTTTAAGGCCTTCTGAAATGGGCTTCACCCTGATTATAAACTGGTAGCCCGTTCTAGGTGTTTCCAGTCAGGTTCCTGGTTTTATCATTGTGTGGATGCCGTCTTGAGCTTCCCTTGTGATCACCTAATACGCTGATCCCTACATAACATTTTCTTAAATGTTGATCATATGTTGAGTGCGAGACAATGTTCTGCATGATAAAATGGGAAGTGTGAATGAAGCGCTTTGGCTGCATATCAAAGCATGAAGATTATGCAATTTTTTGACTTGTGAACTGAACAAGATCCTTTTTTCCCAGAACATCATACTTACCTGCAAGAATGACTGGTAGACAAACATCGACATTTGCACCTGGGTTTTTGAAAGATATTTTCTAGAAATGGAATGAAATGTGGCTGGCACTTCAAAGAAAACAAATGATGGTTTTTGTATCCAGTGAAAAAATTCTAGCTTACAAGCAACATTTAGAACTTTAGAGAACTTCATTCCCTACTTTCAGAGTACAACTGTGATTTTTTTTTTTTGCATTGCATAATGTAACATGTTAACATTTGGAAGATCTGTATAACTGAGTGAACAAGCTGTTCCAAATAACGAATGTGTAATGTGATACAAGCATGCACGCATAAAGGTTTCATTTGAAATGCAAGAGAGACCAATGGATTTTAATATAACCGAGCATGAAAAGTTCATTGCTGCGTTTTCTGATTCCACACTGCCACTAACCTTGAAGAAACTACCTTTTGTAGAGATCTGGTGTAGCACCAAAGAAGAGCCACAATTACCCAAAAAAGCTATTAAAATGCTCCTCACTTATCCAAGTACATATTTGTGTGAGGAAAAGTTTTTTTCATATGCTTTCAACAAGGCAACATATCACAAAGGCTAAATGTAGAACATGAGAATCTAGCTGTCTTCTATTAAACTAAAACAAAGTAAAACATGCAAAACAATGTTACTCTTCCACTTGGGGGAAAATAGTTATTTTTCATAATGTTACTTATGTTACTTATTTAATAAAGATTTAAAATTTTATTTTAGTGTATAATGTGGTAAATTTGCACAGGTAAACCCACCTAAACAAAAGTTCTTTGGAATTCTCACTATTTTTAAAACCATTAAGGAGGTCCAGACACCAAGCACTTGAGTATCATTAAAACCAAAAACTTAATGTATTACTGATTCGAATCCTCACACCTCTTTCAAATTTCACCAGCTGTCTCATTAATGACCTTTATAGTAAGAAATAATGATAAAATGAAATCCAGTTCGGAATCACATCTCGTGTGGCAGTGAGATGTCACAGCTCTTAAGCTTCGGACACTTCCTCAATCGTTCCTTGATTTTTCATGGCCTCGACATCTGTCTGTTGTTCAATGCACTCAATTTGTGTCTGCTATTTCTTCACCATTAGGTTTGGCAGGATTTTCACAGATGCTATGCCTTGTTTTTTACTGCATCCTATCAGGTGGTACACAACTTCCGTATTTCCCATTACTGTTGGTGCAAATTTGGTCACTGGATTAAGAGGCTGCCTTCCAGGGTCCTTCACTGTAAACTTACTCTCTCTCACTTTGTAATTGCTTTATATTTTATAGGGAGGTACTCAAACCGTAAATATCCTTTCCCTCCTTAATTTAAATAAGTAGGAGAATGAAGGCAGCTGAGCATAGGCTTCCATATAAAGTCACTTAAGCCACCTCTTCTTCCTGTTTCCTGAGAGGTCCTCGGCTGGGGTCTGCTCACATGGAGGTCTCTGTGGTTTTAGAGGTCTTGATTCTCCTTGCTGCCTGGATTTGGCCTTGTGCTGAGAATATCTATGGTAAATGACTGGTTTGGGGGAAGACTTCCTTGGATGATAACTCAGAATGATTGCTCTCAGTGCAGGGTTCAACTCCCCATAGAGATCTGATCTTATCCTTCCCTGGAAGAGAAATACTTTCAGGCCAACTGGACTTGGGTCTTTATACTGAGGACACATTTTAACTTTCAGCCTAAATGAGATGTGTTTTCCTTCTCTGTTGTGGTCGTCTATTTTAACCCTCATTTGCAAAAATTCTTCAGAAGAAGTTCTTGGCTCTATGTTTCAGGCTGCCCTTATGAACCCACTGTCAAATACCAGTCCTTGGTTTTATTGTGAGATACTTGGTTGTAGCTTAATTGACTTTCCTGCTTCTAGACCTCTCACATTTACCCTTGATGTTGATACCACTCTTTTTGTTCTTTTAAAAATACAATATGAACTTCACTCACGTTAAATTACTCAATGGTTCTGCAAAGCCAATAGGATAAAGCTAAATCAGTGTCTGGCCTCTCTATAAATTGATTTGACTATGTTTTATATATTTTACCTGGAGTAGTCTTCGTTTTTTGTGGCATCCAAATATTTCCCAGCTTCAAGGACCTACTAAATGCCAACTACTCTAAGGCAGCATTTCAACTTTTTCTGTTTTCTATGTGTTTTTTGGTTTTGTTACCTGTTTCTTTTTGTTTGAAGTGGGATCTTTTTTGGGGAATGGATACACAATTTTTTTCTTTACCCATTTGGCCTATAAGCTCTTTCTGAGCAAGGACCACACTTAGTTTCTGATCTTTCCATTTTACTTAGGATGAATTTTTCAGAAGGCCTAGGCTAGTGCAACTCACCATATAGCCATTAATTATTGACATTTCAGTAAGTTCAGTCATTTCAGTGCAGCACGTATGGAGAAAGAGCAGTGACCTGTGAGCTGGGAAATAATTCTGGTTATCTGGGGTGGGGTGAGTTAGGGTGTTCAGGCCTGGCTGTGGTAAAGGATGCTTCGGTGTCAGGAAGATTCTGCTTCACTTAATGTTTGCACAGCTACATGTGTTCCTTGGGCTTCTTAAAGGATTGCTCAGCTATTTGAGAACTGAATGCCAAACTGAACCTTGACTCTAAAACTAGAATGAAAAAAGGAGCAAAGCCAGAAGCATGGATTTCCTGTATGTCCATACCCACTTATGCTTTTGAATCTATTTCCATCCAATTGTTGGAACTGGTTAAGGATCTGGCGTTGCCATGAGCTGTGGTGTAGGTTGCAGACATGGCTCAGATCCCGCATTGCTGTGGCTGTGGCCAGCAGCTACAGCTCTGATTCAACCCCTAGCCTGGGAACTTCCATATGCCACAGGTTCAACCCTAAAAAGCAAAAAAAGGGGGGGAGTATTACTGGACTACATCACCCCTCTTCTAATGTACTGCAACTTACTTCTCTCCCTTGTGTGTAGTCCTAGCTATATATATCATCCTGGTTGAAATCTAATTTATAAGAGGAGGCAGGGAGTTAAAAGATAATGACGTTCTTAGGGATTGCTTTTTCCCTGAGAAATAACTGACATTTACTTATTTGAGGATATAATTATGTAGATTTTTTAAAAAAAATTAGTGTCAAAAAATTTATTATAGTTGATTTACATTGTTCTGTCAATTTCTATGCAGATATTTCAGAAAGTAGTGGTAATATGAAAAATCCTTCAGGGAGTCCCTGTCGTGGCTCAGTGGTTAACAAATCTGACTAGGAACCATGATGTTGCAGGTTTGATCCCTGGCCTTGCTCAGTGGGTTAAGGATCTGGCGTTGCCATGAACTGTGGTGTAGGTTGCAGACGCGGATCAGATCCCGCATTGCTGTGGTTCTGGCATAGGCCAGCGGCTACAGCTCTGATTAGACCCCTAGCCCGGAAACCTCCATATGCCGTGGGAGCTGCCCTCAAAAGGCAAAAAAGACAAGAAAAAGAAAGAAAGAAAGAAAGAGAGAGAGAGAGAGAAAGAAAGAAAGATCCTTTATTGAAATCTAATTTAAGGAGGCAGGGGGCTAAAAGATAAAATGATGTTTTTATGGATTGCTTTTTTCCCTCTGAAGTAACTAAAATTTACTTAATTGAGGATAGAATTATGCAAATATTTAAAAAAATTTTTTATTGTAGTTGATTTACATTGTTCTGTCAGTTTCTATGCAGATATTTTAGAAAGTAGTGGTAATATGAAAAATCCTTTGTATGCTGTTCTTTAAGCTGTATCTTTGCCAGAGGAATACCTTTTATTAATCACAAAAGGCATAGCTGAATATTCTCTGAGCTCTCCCTTAAGGTAATACACATCTGACACTTTGTCATATGATTCTTTCTGCAGTGAAAATACGTTGTTCTATGGACTGGGTGATGGTCTCTGTTAGCCCATATGCATGCAGCAGCCATCTGTATATATTTGCTGATGAGTTATATCTGGGATCGAGTTGCCCCGCAACTCAGATACAAACATATGCATATGATTTTATATACCCTGTCCATGACTGTGGGATCAGGACAAAGGTGAGAATAATGATTATTTGTAAATAAATAACTAGCTAACTTCTAGTGTTTTTTTGTGTGTGTGTTCGTTTTGGGCTTTTTTTTTTTTTTTTTTAAGAATTTTATGTCTGGTGATAAAGATTATTTCCTCTTTTTCTGTTTGATTGTTTTGCTTTTTAGGGCTGCACCTGTGGCATATGGAAGTTCCCGGGCTAGAGGTTGAATCTGAGCGATAGCTACCAGCCTACCCCACAGGCACAGCAATGCCAAATCTGAGCCACTTCTGTGACCTACATCACAGCTTATGGCAATGCTGGATCCCTGACCCACTGAGCGAGGCCAGGGATTGAACCTGCATCCTCATGGATACTAGTTGGATTTGTTTCCACTGAGCCATGATGGAACTTCTGTTTGTTTTGTGTTTTGGTGGTTTTTGTTTGTCTAAGATCAAGTTTTGCTTCTAGTTATAGTAATTAATGGGTAGATGACCCTACGGTTCCTTACTTAGTCAATGAATAAAGTCTTTTCTGTGTGAACAGACCTTAAAAGCACAGATTTCCAGACTGGTTAGCAAACTGATTTTAAGTTGTCTTTAGGCTACTATTGCATTTCACTGAATCTTAGTGGACAGTTTTAAATTCCATTCAGTGTTTCTCATGTAGGAGGCCACCAGTTCTAGGAACGTATTTCATATTTGACACTAGATTACTTGAATCTACCCATGCTCTATGAGGATGGGTATCACATAGTTCAAGATTTTCACTGGACTGAAATCTCTTGTCAGTTACTTTACAGGCACAAATCTTAAAGGACGTTGTTTTCCTGGGGTATTATCTTTTCACAAAGTTCCGAATTTAAACAACTTGTATTCATACTGTGGAAACAGTTGGGGCCAATGCCTAATTAAAACAGTCACCTATGAATTAGATATTGTCTTTGTCTTAGAAATGAGGGAACTAAAACTTCAGAAGGTGCTTTACCAGTTTGCTCAGGGATGCACAGCTTGATAGTTTAGATGCCTACCCGGAGGATTATCCCCCAAAGCTTAAATTTTAAACCACCCTGTTATTTGACCTTCTTCCTCAGAAGAACTGTTGAAAACCTTTTCACTAATGAATCATAAAGATGGCTCTAAGTAACCATTTAAGTTTGCTCCTTTGTCCTATCAAGATTTTTTCCAGGCAATTTAAATCCACTCTTACAGATAAACCTCTTTTGTCCCAGTGGGTGGTCAGAACTTTGTATGTACTTAAAAGTGACAATGGCCATTTTTGAGATCTTGAATGTACTCCCTATTTAAATGTATAGATGCCCCCTCTGTTATTAGAGCTACTTTCTACTTAACTTTTTTCCTCTCCTAGGTTGTTTCAGAGGATACTCTCCTTTTTCAAACAGAGATACACTTTAACCCTAGGAATATGCATTGTGACCATGAGAAAATCCCTTTGGAGTGTTTTGCCTCTAGGTGAGTCCAATAGACAAGGCTCCTTTCAAATATATTGCTTTTGCCTTTACTCACCAGACATTTCTGAAGAAGCGTAAATTTTAGAGACTATAAAATGACTCACTCATAAGCATAAAATCCAAACAAGCACCAAATTGGCATTTAAACATATTTTCAGTACTCCTTTTTTTAAACTTTAAATTAAGTATAGTAATCACATTAGAATAAAAACATATGCAACCTATAACTAGGTTATTTTACAGTAACTGAACTGCAAAGTACATTAGTAAGTGGAAGAATCAAACATGATATTGTCTTTCAATATTTTCTCATTCATAGTGCTCTTTTTCTTCCTTTTAATATGGCTTATTTTAGCTTGAATTTTGACCTTTATTTAATTATTTATTTTCGCCCGTGCCCATGGTATGGAGAAGTTCCTAGGCCAGGGATTGAACCTGCACCACAGCAGTGACAATGTGGGATCCTTAACCACTAGGCCAGTGGGGAACTCCATGTAGTTCCCTTTATTTTCTAAGATATTTTATGGTTCAATTTCTTGTTAGGAGAGTAAATGACTAAAAAGTTAAGAGAAAACCAACCCTTCATATTCATAGTAACTCATGGAGATACATGAAAGGAA
The DNA here is from genome assembly GCF_016906955.1 of Phacochoerus africanus. Taxonomy (NCBI): domain Eukaryota; kingdom Metazoa; phylum Chordata; class Mammalia; order Artiodactyla; family Suidae; genus Phacochoerus; species Phacochoerus africanus. The sequence continues at coordinate 11,389,925 of NC_062547.1, read as the reverse complement.
GGGCTTATCGGCCTATTAAGTGCACTTTGCAATTTTGTGGAATGGACAGGTTGAGAAGGATCCCACGTGAAGGTTGAGAGCAAGTGGAATAGTATAGCCTGGCACAGTTTTCCTTAGTCACTGAAAGGTGTACATCGAGTATTATAAATATGAGTGATAAATCATAGAAACCACCTGAAAAATCCCAAGGAAAAAATTTATCTTTGTTTAATTTTTGGAAATAGCTGACATGGAAAAAGAATTTAGAGCTCCGAGGAAACGTACTGAATCTTTTAGCATCATCAGAGTCACATGTTTGAAGTAGGGGAGCACTGGTATTTTTTATTGTGGTAAAATATACATAGATAAAAACTACCATTTTTAAGTGGGTAATTCAGAAGCATTAAGTACAACATGTTGAATACTCTTGATCTTTCCTTTAGCACGTTGTTCATAAGGAAAAACCAAGGCTGAGGGATTTAGTGATACTCAGGGAAGTAGCTGACCCCTAAAGAGAAACCAACACCTGATTCTGTACACACACACACACACACACACACACACACACACACACACTCTTTCATTCCTATATATTACCCAATGCTTAGAGTGATGTAAAAATTTCTAACCTAACCCACTGGGGCTGTTGTTCCTCCATAGGCTACCAGATTAATGGTGATAACTAAAACATTTCTATTTTTATTATAATTATTACATTGTACCTTATCTCTCTTAATGAAAACCAGGCCAACGAAGGTATATGATTAGGTTTTTGGTGCATGAATTTTACTTCTGTACACACCCCCCCACACACCCCTGCCACCACTGCACCGGATCAGATTACACTTTTATCATTCTTAGGGTCCATTTGCCTAAGTCTATCTTACCGGGCACGTTGATGCTCTATTAACAAATCACATTATCGAGAAGGTATAGGCACTGCCACGCCTCTAAATCACCACACTGCAAATGATCATGGTGTTAAATAGTGGGAAAAACATCTTGGCCCCAGATTTAGACTCAGAAGGATCGGGTACCAAATATGCCCACCATATCTGCTTTTTCTCTTCTCTTTAGGAAATCAGTGTGGCTCACACCAGTTTCTACAGATCATGAAATAAAATTGGACCCCAGTCCTTTTATTGCTGACTTTGAGACAACACCAGAAGAGTTAGGATTATTAAATTCTAGTCAAACTGACTCCATACTTACGAAGAAATTGAAACTTCAAATTGATGTCATGAATTTTGTTGGAAAAATAGTTTTGTACAAAAATAATTGGTATAAATCTTTCCTTGGGTATCTAATTCCCTAAAACCCCTAATCTAGTATAGGTCCTGTTGCAGTGAAGATGTATTTTTAGATATTTTTATTAAGAGCATGTCTTATTAAAGTTAGTTATTAGATAATTCTGTTTCCTGTTTAAATTTTGGTTTTAGTTCTATGAGGTAGATTCAGCAATAGGTCTTCAATGACAATACATTTAATTGATATAAACCTCCAATAAATATGTTCTAAATATTTTCTTTAGTAAGGATTAAAAAAATAGAGCTAGGCATCTAAATGTGCCAGAGACTAAAATTTAATACACTAACTCCCAGGAAAGACAAAGTGCTTTTATATGAAGAGACTACCTTGTGTGCACTTCACTAATTCATCAGTAAAGCTGAGCCCTAAAAGTAGTTGAATGTACTTCATATTTGGTTAATAATTAGAGTTAGATTTATAGTCTAGAATTTAAATAACCACGTCCTTAACTGAAGTTTGAGGTCAGGTTTTTTCTTTATCCCTGATATGATTCTTCAACTCTTGAAATAATTGACTGAGGTGCTCAACAGAGACTCATCCTCTGTAGCCTTTAGAGCATTTCACTAGATGATTTATTCACCAGCCTTCATGCCCTTGCCTTTTCCTTAAAGAAGGGCGTCTACCCCGTGTAATACACCAAAGATCACTCTGAGTTGGGGAAAGTTCTTCTATCAATCATGAGAATTAAACTGTGCCATTTGTTATTTAGTTGCTTATTGAATTTACATTTTGGATGTTATATCTTTCTGGAAACAGATTTTGCTAAAATATTTTTATTTAGTTTTTAAAAAAATTTAAAGTGCTACTATTTTCTCATTGCCAATAAAATGCTGCATACAGTTGTTTGCTTGAATTCATTTTTTTTTATTAAAAAAATTTTTTTTTGTCTTTTTGTCATTTTAGGGCTGCACCCATGGTGTATGGAGGTTCCCCGGCTAGGGGACCAATCAGAGCTATAGCCGCAGGCCTACGTCACAGCCACAGCAACATCAGATCTGAGTCATGTCTGCAACCTACACCTTAGCTCACAGCAATGCTGGATCCTTAACCCACTGAGCAAGGCCAGGGATCGAACCCGCATCCTCATGGATACTAGTCATGTTCATTAACCACTGAGTCATCACGGGAACTCCTGTTTACTTGAATTTAAATAGTCATCATAGGCATCTATTTTTGACATCACATTATACATACATACATAATTTATTTATATATGTGTATGTGTATATATATATATATAATATGTATATATACACACACACAGATACAAGGTAATATTTTTGAAAGGATTACTGTGTGTTGGAAATATTACAAGCATGTTGCAACAACTTATTTAATCCTATTAACCCAAAGACTTATATATTACTATTATTCCAGTTTTACAGATAAGAAAACATAGATTAAAAAATGTGCTTGAGGAGTTCCCGTCATGGCTCAGTGGTTAAGTGAATCCGACAGGAATCATGAGTTTGAGGGTTTGATCCCTGGCCTTGCTCAGTGAGTTAAGGACCCAGTGTTGCTGTGAGCTGTGGTGTGGGTTGCAGATGTGGCTCAGATCTGGCATTGCTGTGGCTGTGGTGTAGGCCAGTGGCTGCAGCTCAGATTAGACCCCCAGCCTGGGAACCTCCATGTGCCGCAGGTGCCGCCCTAGAAAAAGACAAAAAAAAAAAAAGCCTGAATTGTGCGACTGGTCTCAAAATTAGTGATCTGTTCCTAATCGTAGAGAAAAAGCTCTCAGTTTTTCACCATTGGGTGTGATGTAGCCTGTGGGCTTGTCATTTGTGTTAAAGTTCATTCCTTCTATCACTAATTGTTGAGAGTTTTTATCTTGAAATGATGTTGGATTTTATCAAATCTAATCACTTCTATTCAACATAGCACTGGTAGTCTTAGCCAGAGCAATTAGGTAATTTAAAAAAGGCATCCAAATCAGAAGGGAAGAATTAAAATTATGTGTGCTCAGGAGACATGCTGTAACATATATAAAACCCTAAAGACCCCACCAAAAAACTGTTAGAACTAACAGACAAACTCAGATCCAGGATACAACATCAAGACACAAAAATCAGTTGTGTTTCCATACACTAAAAATGAACTATATGAAAAAGTAATTAAGAAAATTGCATTTACAATAGCAGCAAAATAAAATACTTGGGAATAAGATTAATCAAGGAGGAAAAAGTTCTGCGCACTGAAAAGTATAGGACAAGGATGAAAGAACTGGAAGATATGAATACATGAAAGACCCTCATGTTCATATCGGAATTAATTCTGTCAAAGCGCCGCTACCCCTCAAAGTGATCTATAGATTAGTGAAATCCCTATCAAAATTCCAATGTTATTTTTTGCAGCAAGAGGAAAAAACAACCCTAAAAAAAAAAAAAAAACACACCCAAATTTGTATAAAACCAAAGAAGACGGAATAGAAAGCTAATCTTGAGAAAGAAAAACAAAGCTGGAGGCCTCACAACCCCTGATTTCGAATTTTGTTACAAGGGCATAGTAATCAATGCATTATAGTACTAGAATAGAAATGCATACACAGACTAGTGGAACAGAATAGAGATTTTAGCTGTAAATCCACACATATACCATTAACTAATATTCAATAAAGGTGTCAAAAATATTCTCTCCAATAAATGATGGGAAAAGTGGGTTTCCATATGCAAAAAAATGGATTCTTATAGTATATATAGAAATAAACTCCAAATGGATTAGAGACTTAACCAGAAGACTTGAAATCAAGCTCCATGACATTGGTGTTGGCACTGATTTTTTTCTTATAGCACTACATGCACTAGCAAAAGTGAAAGTAAAGTGAGACTATATCAAACTAAAAGTTGCTGCACAGCAGAGCAAACAACAAAATGAAAAGGCAACCTACAGAATGAGAGACTATATTTGCATATCATACATCTGATAAAGGGTTAATATCCAAAAGATAAAAGGAACTCCAGCAAATTAATAGCAATTAACTAAATAACCAGATTTGAGAAAGGGCAGAACTTGAACAGACATTTCTCAAGACATACAAATAGCTAAGAAGATCATGAAAAGGTGCTCAATATCCCTAATTATCAGGGAAATGCAAATCAAAACCACGATGAGATATCATCTTGCTCCTGTTTGAATGGCTCTCCTCAAGAAGACAGACAAATGTTGGTTAGGCTGTGGAGAAAAGGGAACCCCAGTATACTACCGGAAGCAACATAAATTTGTTCAGCCACTATGGCAAACAATACAGAAGTTCCCTCAAAAATTAGAATTATATGAACCAGGAGTTCCCATTGTGCCTCAGCAGTGACAAACACAACTAGTATCCATGAGGATTCGGGTTTGATCCCTGGCCTCGATCAGTGGGTTAAGGATCTGACGTTGCTGTGATCTATGGTGTAGGTTGCAGGTGTTGCTCAGATCTGGAGTAGCAGTGGCTGTGGCAGTGGCTGGCAGCTGTAGCTCTGATTTGACCCTTAGCCTGGGAACTTCCATACGCCACAGGTGCAGCCCTAAAAAGCAGAAGAAGAAAAAAAAAAAAGAATTATATGCTCCAACAATCCCACTTCTGGATCTGTATCCAAAGCAGATGAAAACAGGATATCAAAGAGACAACTGCACTTCCATGTTTATTGCACCATTATTCACAATAGTCAATATATGAAAAAAAACCCTAAGTGTCTACCAGTGGAATAAAATGGAATATTATTCAGCCATTAAAGAAGGAAATCTTGCCATTTCTGACAACGTGGATAGACCTTGAAGGCATTATGCTAAGTGAAATAAGCCAGACAAAGACAAATACTTCATGATCTCACTTGTATGTGGAATCTAAAAATAGATGAATTCATAGGAGCCAAGGAGAAAGGTGGGGGTCAGGGCTGGGGGGAGGGGAGGAAATGGGGAGATGGTCAAAGGGTGACTTATATGAACAGCAAAATATTACATTAAATACTTTATATATACGTGACCTGTATTTGTCAAGTACACCTCAAAACTAGAAAAAATGGATGAAATAAAAACAAAATTGAATGATCTGGATCTAGATGTGTCTCTGCCATCAGTCCCTAAACTCTACTGCCTCTGATTATTGTACCTTGATAAACTTTATTTTTCTAGAAAACACCTGCCATTAAAGCAATTACTCGGCCAGCCCTTAATAAAACATAAGCAAGTTTAGTAATGGACAGAGAGTGTTTTTTTCCTGAATCTGGAACTAAAACTGTTTTATGCCAACAGATTTGGGAGGATATAGAGTAGGATGAGGGATTACTCACGGCAAAGGAAATTATCAGGCATGAGGCAATACGTTTCTTCGATATTCCTGTACCAGAAAAATGAAGAGTGATGGTGTGGCTGGATTTTAGGAGGGAGGCCCTAAGCCCTCTCTCATGCTGCCACTCCTTTATATAGGCAATGTCAGGTGGGATTAGAAAGGGGAAGCAATTTGTTTTAAATCCATACAAACTTTTTTTTTTTTTTTTCCTTTTTAGGACCACACCTGCGCCATATGGAAATTCCCAGGCTAGGGGTTGAATCAGCAGCTACAGCTGCTGGCCCACACCATGGCCACAGCAACGTGGGATCCAAGCTGTGTGTGCAAAATTACACCACAGCTCACAGCAGTGCTGGATTCCTGACCCACTGATCAAGGCCAACAATCTAATCCACATCCTCATGAATACTACTTGGATTCATTTCAGCTGAGCCATGATGGGAACCCCCAAATCCATACGAACATTTAATAATGAAGTTAGAGCCAATTCTGTCTCATTTTTCATTTCACAAACTTTCCCATCTTCCTTAATTATCGTGAATTCAGTTATTTCTCTTGTCTCTGATATGTGTATTTATCATTTTAAAACACTTGAGTACTTATTTTGATGTATAATAGTGTCAGTTTTATGTGGTTCAATCAGAGCTCAGTTCAGATTCCTTGCCTTCCCCTCAAGTTAAACAGGGAATATTGTATATTTAAGAAGGAAACACATTAGTCATTAAACATATAAGTTAATTACTCTAAACTTTCTGTTAACTTCTAATTATGTAACATCTAGTTTTACCTCCACAAAAAGAAAGTATCCATTAATTGTGAGAAGAACACTTTTGGCTTTACGTATCATCTTTAATGAATTTATTACTCAATCATTGACCAAAAGAAGAAACACATGGTCCATGACCACAAAAACTCATATTATCACGGGGTACCTCTTCAGGCCGCCAGTAGGAACATATAGTTTCATCTTAGTAAAATTAGAAGCCATGGCCAGCATTATAAACAGGGAGCGACATGATTAGATTTATATTTTAAAATCACTCTTATTACCCTGAGAACATGGATGAGAGTAGTTACTAGGAGGCATTGTAAGACCTGTGTTAGTGATTGAGGCAAGTGTTGATGCTATCATGGCCTGAGCTCACGGCAGGGAATGAAAATGGAAAATATGTGAACCCACTTTCTATGTGCTTTGGAGATGGAAGAAAGAAATTCAAATGGCTTTAAAGTAGGGTAGGAGTTCCTGCTGTGGCCTCAGTGTGTTAATCCATCTTGTCTCTGAGGAGGCACTGGTTCGATCCCTGGTCTGATCCCCAGCCTGGAGCAGTGGTATAGGTTGCACCTGTAGCTTTGATTCGATCTCTGGCCCGAGGACTTCCATATGCAGCGGGTGCAGCCAGAAAAAAAAATAATAATAAAGTAGGATAAGTAATCATGATCAAGAAGGACAAGTAGGCATCTGACTCAGGCAACTATGTGGATAAGAATAACATTTGCTAAAACTGGGAAGATTGAGGGTAGGATATTGCCCATGATAAGCTGAGATGCTGAGGTAATGATTAACAAGATAATTAATCAAAGACCACCTTAAATGTCATTTGAGAAAAAGAAAGCATGGGGTGGAATATGATTGTGGGATTTTTTTTGGACTGAATTCATTTTATTCAAATGTATGCAAAATATATAAGAATTTAAACCAAGTCCATATTTTTATCATTAATTTGAAGGTATATGAATAAGTCCTTTGTTTTATTCTCTTCCACACACTGCTTTTTCCTTTCCCTGTTTGTCTATGCAAAGCCCTAATATGCTTTTTTTTTTAAGTTGAGATTATGGCCCCCAGACTGTTCTTTAATAATAGTTTATGGCAACTTATAATTGAATAATAGATTATGGCAATTTGTCTCTGCCGGAAGAGTTGGAATCTAGGAGTTAATACATATAAAGCGTTTAGAACGGTGTCTGGTATACTCATCATTAAATGCTCTTAAACTATAATTTGCATTATTTTTGCATCTATGATGTTGGCAAATTAATGAAACTTTCAGAGCCTGTGCAAATTGCATGTGATAATGCATGTGACTGCCCTCCTTGCTCCAGATATTTCCCCTATAATCTGACTCTGTCTCTTCTCACTACACAAATAATGGTTCCACCTCTGCTCCTCAACCAGTTACCACCCACCTGCCCATATTTCTGCTTGGATTTCTTGTTCTAACCACATATGAAGCAATACCTCAAAGACAGTTACTCCTGATGCTAGTTTCCTCACCAAAACTGAACTTTTGGGAAGCGCAGAGAAGTCCATGTGGCCACAGACCCAGATGTGGTCACCACACCCCGCAGCCACCAACAAAACATTTTCACCGACTTCTCTACAGCATTGGGTAGGCAAAGATACGTTAAGCCTGAGTTAAGAGTGGTTGCTGTTTTCTGCACAGGCATCGTCAATGATCGTTTTTTGAGACTCTTCTGCTTGCAATGAGATGGGCTTGAGAGGAAAGAACTCTACCAAGGCCTGAAGCCTCCAAGGTAAATTGCACAGATTCCCTCTCCCTAGAAAGTTCCCCTTTTCCTTGTTGTCTGTCAAAGGTGCCACCCCGTGGGCCACTGAGGTTGTCTGCAAAGGCTTTTAGGGGGCTGCAGAAGAGAGATTTGGGACATCAAATTATGAGGATGATTTTCCTTTAGAATTTGATTACTCTGGTGCTGTAGTTAAAAAAAAATGCTAGACATATATATGCAGCTATTTCTTTGTAAAAACCTGGGCATGGACACACAAGCCCACAGACACACACCCCCTAGATTTCTTGAATCCAAATGACTACACCTACATTGGGCTGACAACTCTGGGTGCAGATATCCTTGAGGTCTGGCTGGGATTTGATGAGTGAGTTTCTGCATAAGGGAGAAGTAATGATACTTGGGCCAGGTTACCAGGTTCGGATTCCTGGCTTCTCAAATGTCTGGCTGTGTGGCCTTGGGCAAGATATTTGACTTCCCTGATGCTCAACTTCCTTATCTGTAAGGTGGCAAGGATCATTACCTTTCCTATGGAGACTGTGAGAGGTAAATTGGTTGCCACGCATAACACAGAACAATGCTGGACACACACTAGAAGCTGGTTGGGTGTAGCAGAAATGACCGCAACATTGTAAACCAACTACACGTCAATCAAACTTAAAAAAATTTTTTTTAAAGTCAAAATGCTAAAAAATAGAGAAAAGTCTAGATGGGTGAACTTGGCCAAGGAGTTCTTAGAAAATCTACACTTTTTCTCTTAAAAAAAAAAAGAAAAGCTAAATTGACCAAATTATAGAACAGTTAGTTTATTTTACCTGAAGGCGAAAAATTCTCCCTGATATTTATGGTTATTTTAGGAACTCAAATAATGTGATTAGAATGCATAAGTAACCAACAAGGATCTACTGTATTGCACAGAGAACAATACTCAATATTTTGTAATAACTTAAGGGAAAAGAATCTAAAAAAATATGTATGTATGACTGAGTCACTTTGCTGTACACCTGAAACTAACACAACATTGGAAATCAACTCTACTGCAATTAAAAAATAATTAGGTGGTTAGAATAGATTTCCTCCCTCCAGAAGAGTTCTGGAGTTTTTGTGTATGAGGGACTCCAATCCTTGCAAACATATATTCTTTTTTTAAAGATTTCTTTATTTATTTTGTCTTTTTTAAGGGCCACACCTATGGCATATGCAAGTTCCCAGGCTAGGGGTAGAATCTGAGCTGTAAGCTGTCGGCCTACACTACAACCACCGTAATGCTGTTGGGGTAGGAGCAGTGGCTGTGACCTATACCACAGCTCATGGCAATGCTGGATCCTTTAACCCACTGAGTGAGGCCAGGGATCGAACACCCATCCTCATGGATACTAGGCAGGTTCGTTACCACTAAGCCAAGATGGGAACCCCGCAAACATATTTTCAATTACCATCTCTAAGGTGTGGCTACATCAGGTGGGACTAAAAGTTTATTTATTTATCAGACATGTTTTAGCTAAGTGCCCACCGTATTGACAGACACCAAGGTGGGCACTGGTATTTCAATGATGAGAAGAGAGAGAGATGCAGGTAAGTATCCGGTCTATTGAGGCTCAGACTGATAAGGGTATGAAAAGGGAAGGGGAGGAAATTCTGAGGGTAACTAAAAGAGGTGCTTTATCCAGACTTGGTCAGGACTGAACAAGGCTTCCTTTGTGAAAGTGTGACATGGGCTGAAATTCAATCTGGAAGAAGAAGATCAGAACATATTTAGGTGGGAGTTCCCTGGTGACCCAGCAGGTTAAGGATCTGGCATTGTCACTGCTGTGGTGAGGGTTTGATCCCTAGCCTGGGAACTTCTGCATGCTGCAGACATAGCCCCCAAAATGTATTTAGGTAGAGCTTCAGGGGAAATGTGTTTCAGGAAGAGGGGAATAGTACTGTAGAAGGGTTGAAGACTTTTGAGAGCTTGACGCTTGGGGGACTCGAAAGAAAAAAACAAGGCTGGGCTGAGGTTTGCATTAGGGAGGGGTGAGGAACGAAGGTGGAGATAGAACCAAGTAACTATCTGACTATGAAGGAGCTGCAGAAGCAACTTCCCCACATTACATACTTGGTAGCACATCAGATATTCTATCTCAAATATATACCTTGGAGTGTCCTGGTGGTATGGTAGGTTAAAGACCCAGCATTGTCACTGCCGTGGCTTGGGTTGCTGTCACTACTCTGATGTGAGTTCAATCCCTGGCCTGGTAACTTCCGTAGCTATGGGCACAGCCATAAAATACACACACACACACACACACACACACACACACACACAGTATCCTTAACTGCTATGCTACCAGGGAACTCCTACTTGTCATTTTTTATACAATTTTTTTTTCTTTTTATGGCTGCACCTGCAGCATATGGAAGTTCCTGTGCTAGTGGTCGAATCATATCTGTGGCTGCTGGCCTTTGCCATAACCACAGCAACCCTGGATCAAGCCACGCCTGTGATTTATGCTGCAGCTTGTGGCAACACTAGGTACTTAACCCCCCGAGGGAGGCCAGGGATTGAACCTGCATCCTTATGAATACTATGTTGGTTTCTTACCCTGTAAGCCACAGCAGAAACTCCTAAAGATTACTTCCCATTTACAGTTATGACAAGATATTGGCTAGATTCCTCATGTCACATGATACATCCTTGAGCTTATCTCACACCCAATAACTTGTACCTCTTGTTCCTCCATACTCTTCTGCTCTTCCCCTGGCCCCACTGGTAACCACTCATTTGTTCTCAATATCTGACAGTCTGCTTCTCTTTTGTTGTACTCACTAGTTCGTTGTATTTTTTAGGTAATACATATAAGTGATATCCTACAGTATTTGCCTTTTTCTGTCTGACTTATTTCACTTAGCCTAATGCCCTCCAAGTCCATCCATGTTGCTGCAAATGGAAAAATTTCATTCTTTTTTATGGCTGAGTAGTATTCCATTGTGTGGACACCACACACACCACACTCCACAGAAAAAGTCAACGTAATTTTGATAGCTTAAAGTGGGCTTGGGTGGAAGCGTTTACACCACAGAGACTGGCAAAAGCTACAAATCACATTCTGATGCCCAGCCCACCCTTCAATACTGGAATGCCAGTTGTTAAATAATCCAGCACCTGACTGGATAGGTGGACAGGTCATGTACTTACTTGACATTTAGAAATGTCATTGCACTTGCAATGTAGAGTGTTTTGGAAGGAGTAGGTAAAGAGAAGAAGGTTGCTTAGGAGTATGATACAGTAAACGAAGCAATCAGTGAATGTATTTAGACGTTGGTAGAAGGAAAGACTTTTATAGTAATAGTTGTATTATCATTTTTCATTATTTAATTGTTTCCTATTATTTTATGTTATTTAAAACAATGAAGCTTTCCATAGAAAAGAAAATCATGGACTTGGAGAAAAGACTTGTGATTGCCAAGGGCGTGGGGAGGGAGCGGGATGGTTTGGGAACAATACAGACTATTGCCTTTGGAATGGATTAGCACTGAGATTCAGCTGTGTAGTGCTGGGGACTATGTCTAGTCACTTATGATGGAGCATGATAATGTGAGAAAAAGGAATGTATACAAGTATGTGTAACTGGCTCACTATGCCGTACAGTAGAAAATTGACAGAACACTGTAAATGAGCTATAAAGATGAAAAATAAAAATCATTATAATAAAAATTTAAAAATCAAAAACAAAAACATGTATTTTCACAAATATATCTGCTAACAAATTTTGATCAAAACATGCTGATAGCTGGGGAGTTCCCATCGTGGCTCAGTGGAAACAAATCTGACTAGCATCCATGGGGATGCAGGTTTGATCTCTGGCCTTGCTCAGTGGGTTAAGGATTTGGCATTGCCATTAGCAATGTAGTCGTGTAGGTCGCAGACACAGCTCAGATCTCACGTTGCTGTGGCTGTGGTGTAGGCCAGCAGCTACACAGCTCTGATTCAGTCCCTAGCCTGGGAACCTCCATATGCCACAGGTGTGGCCCTAAAAAGACAAAAAATAAAGTATTGACAGCCTTGGTGAACACTGCAGTTGCCTCTCCAGCATCCATTCTATGGATCCCCAGACTGATGGCAACTTGGGGATTTTGGTGGAGTTAACCTCATCCTGTGCTACAGCGATCCACTGTGATAAATCTAAATCCATTAGATCAATTCCATTCTTAATTGCATTAGCCCATGACCTTCCCCTGGCCCAGGACTTGATTCAGTTGTGGAGCCATCATCATTGTGGGGCTTTCTTTGAAACTTTTTTTAACTTTCTTAACCATTTTTTAAATTGAAGTAGAGTTGAGTTACAATATTGTGTTAGTTTCAGGTGTACAGCAAAGTGATTCATTTATATATATATATATATATTTCATATTCTTTCCCATTATAGGTTATTACAAGATATTGAATATACTTCCCTGTGCTATACAGTAAATCATTGTTGCTTATCTATTTTATGTGTAGTCGTTTGTATCTGTTAATCCCATATTCCTAATTTGTCTCTCCCCTGCCCTTTCTCCTTTGGTACATTTGTGAAACATGACCTTCCCTTTCATCATATTTGTGAATTGAGGTAGAACTAGAACTAGAAGTTATCAGTGGCAGTGACAAAAACCAACCTCATTATTAAGCCGAAGGCAACGTAAGAGAATTTTAGAAAAGAGGAATCAAGCTCTAATCTAACCACACTAGACATTTCATCTACCTCTGGAATTGGAAGTCTCATGAACACATACATTATGTTTCTATTATTTGAATAATATACGTTCCAAATGTCTTCTCTCATTCTGATCGTGTTTTGCTTTATTTGGATGTTTTTAAAATCTTGTTATTTCTCCACTGCATATGGCTGTTGTGGTCATGTTTACTCACTTTTCATCATGCTTTATGCCTTGTGTATTTTGTGCAAGAAAATCTTCCTTGCCTCAAGGCCATGGGGACATTATTATTACTTTTCTTATTAAAGTTTAAAGTTTTTGCATTGTAAGCTTTACTACGTCTGTAATTTACTTTTTCTGTAGAGTGACACTATTGTTTGCACCATTATCATCATCCTCCTTTCAGCAACCCAGAACTTTTAATGAATGGATCCCATCTTTTGCCACACTCAAGTTTATATTTGCACATGACACTATTTGAGAATTTCTTATTTCAAGGGCTTCTTTGCTATGAAAATACCATATTGTTTTAGGCACATAATATAATTATTTTGATTATCAAATTTCTATACATGAATATTTTAAAAATCATTTTCTTGGCTACACTTGGATTTTTATATCTCTATACGAATTTTAAAATCACTTGTTAAAACTAACATGTTTTGCAATTTTGACTTAAAATCATAGACTGATTTGGTGGGAAGTGAAATATTATTTTTGTAATTTATGATATTAAGCAGTATCATTTATATTTTCTTCTTGCAAGTCATTTTATTCTTTTTAATTAGATCATTTTTCCTTTCAAAATCTTGCTCAGCTTTTGTTATATTTATATCTACAAATGAAGGCCATTTCCTTTCTTCTTTAAAGATAAATATATACACTTACATTTTTCTCTCTCATTGAAATGGCATAGATAACTTCTCTAACATTGAAAAGAAGAAGACTTTGTTGTTACATCTCCAGATACGTATTATTGTAGATACATTATTACAATAATGTATTACAGTACCTTATTATTATAGATATTCAATGAAAAACAGTTAAAGGAACATAGGCCAAAGCTGAACATATTTTTAAACTGTGGATTAATTTTAACTATTTACTTTTCAATATTTCTAGGTTGTTGGAAGGGATGTGAAGATAGTACCGCATTCCCATATACTCTTTATCCAGCCGTCTCTAATACTAGCATCTTACATAAACATGGTACATTTATCAAAACATTGGGCATGTCATCTATGCAACACTAAGCCATAGGCTTCATTGAGGCCTCATCAGTTTTTCCAATAATGCCCCCTTCCTGTTCCAAGAATCAGTCCTGAGTACCACGTTGCAGCTGGTTGTTCTGTTTCCTTAGCCTCTTCTCACCTGTGACCGCTTTTCAGACTACCTTTGTTTTTCATGACTTGGACATTTTTGTAAAGAATTGTGTAGGTGTTTAGTAGATTGTCTCTTCAGTTGGGTCTGTCTGATACTATCCCATGATTTGACTAGATTTATGTTTTGGGGAGAAGAGGTAAGTGCTCTTATCGAACCTCATCAGGACACTCAAGGTACCAGTGTGACGTCCCTGGAGAAATTAAACCACAATGACTTGATGAAGTGGTGTCTGCCAGGTGTGCTCACTGTAAAGTCACTACTATTTCTTTTTCGTCCCTTATTCATTAGAAGTGAGTTCTTATGTCCAGTCCACAATGAAGGGGAGAAGAAATGAGCTCCACCCTTCTGGAGATAGAAATACGAAAACAAATGTTGACATCTGCTAAAACCACCACCATAATAAATATTTAAGAGAGGACCTTTTGAGGCTATGCAAATATCATATTTCTTCTCAAAATTTCATCCACTAATTTTACTACCCATATATAGATTGTTGCCTATGGCAATTACTACCGTGATGGTTGAAAGGCGCTTTTTCTACCTCCCTCTTTTCTTCTTCACTTACTTGAAGTTTTCTGTAAAGATTTGTCCCTTCTCAGATTTCCCTGGTGGTGCACTGGGTTAAGGATCTGGCATTGTCCATTCTGTGGCTTGGGTCACAGCTATAGTGAATGTTTGACTCCTGGTCCTAGAACTTCCACATGCCATGGGTGTGGCCAAAAAAAAAAAAAAAGATTAATCCCTTTTCTCTCATTTATTTATTAAATAATTTATGTCAGTATGGACTCATGGATGTTTATATTACTCTTTGGTTTGTGACCAATATTCATTTTGTTGCTCAAATTGTACCAGCTTTGGGAACTGAGTTGGTTCCTGTGTAGTTCTGACATGCCCCCTCCCCTTCCTTCCCTTTTTAGCACTTTCCTATTTCCCTGTTGTAGACCTAGAATTTTCATTTTTACTGGGAACTCTCTGTTCCTTTTTTTTTTTAGAACTATATTTTACCCCAATGTTTATTTATTAACTGTTTCCTAAAGGCAAGAAATCTGGCAGCAATTATCCTAAATTTATTGACTTGTTTATTAACTTTAGTATTTTTTGTTTGCTTTGCTTTTTAGAACCTCTTGTCTTGTGCTGTGTACCGTATTGTCTCATTTCCTTCATTTTTATAAGCAAATTTCCCATGGAACAGTGGGAGCTTGGTATTAGTCTCAGCCTCTCTCACTTCTTAATCATACTTATCAAAGCCATACTTGGCTCTGGCTCATATGAGCCATACTTGACTCTCGCTCTTGACTCTGGAACTAGAGTGGGAAGACAGGGAGAGAGACAGATAGACAGACTGGGATTCCTTTGGGAGTATCAGAAAATACCCCAAAGCAATAGCAACTTTCAGTTTGCAACGTGCTAATTCATGCATATGGATTTTAAGTGAATTGAACATTGAGTTTGAGAAAACAATTATTCAGATGAGATCTCAAAGTGAATTTCTTTGGAGTTAGGGGAAATAAACCCAGCATCTGAGAGAAAGAACTTTAGTTGTCAAAGAGGAAGCTGGATGATGAGTGGGTGAAAAGCATGGACAGATGTGCTGCCAGAAGGAGGAAATATATGTGGCTGGGTGAGCGATGTTAACGGTATTATCTCTTCCTTTCAGGCAGAGGCGGCGATTAAAACTCATCTTGATAATTTTGCCCCCACGAAAAAAAACACAACTTTGTCATATATTTCAAGGTTTACTATTATGAAAGATGAAAGATATGTCCATCAGGACCCAAGGGGAGGGCACAAAAGATGATAAGCATCTCAGAAAGCTGGAGGGGGAAGATGCTGATGAAAACTGGAATGTGAAAAAGTTGGAGATCACAAAATATACCTCCGTTAAGGAGTTGCATTTTGCCAGTGTCTGTTGAAAAGTCTCACGTAATAGCATCTTGTCCAAACACCAATGACCATCTTCAATCTATTTCCTGTCTAATTCTAGAGTTTAATTCCTAATTATCCTCTGCAAACACACTAGTTCCAGAAAACACCATAAACGGGCATTTCTTCAAGCCCTTCTTCCAGGGGATGTAGTGTCATTTCACTGAGCCAGAAGCAAGTGAAGAAAAATGTCTGAGGCTGCTGCCATTTGAAGTCTTGGCTCAAATATGACTTTCTGTGGGAATCTCTTCCTTGAGTTCTCCATACTCTTTAACAAATAGAACTGTTACATCCTCCTGTGTGTTCCAGCAGCCTCTGCCCCATGGGTAATATCCCATCATTCACCCTTGTTTGATCCTGCTAGACTGGGAGCTGGACAAGGGTAGGGACCACGGTGTTCACGTCTGCATACTCAGTGCCTGATGTGGAGCTTTAAGTCCCTTTTGGATGAATGAATAAGTGAATGGAGTTTATGAATTCCAATAACATTCTGGTCAGGTCCGCCAGTTCCTGAAGACACAGTGGGAAGATGGCACGTGGTTAATACATTTTTGTTATGAAAGCTTTGCCAATGTCTCTTTTGTGCCCCCTGTTTACCCAAACATCTTGAGTTTCTTGGAGGAAGGGATTTTTATCACAAATCACAGAAAATACAGGTGCAGAGAGGGACAATTTGTAGTATCTTACAGTTTAACAAGGAGCCATTCAAGTATATATATATATATACTGAAATAAAGTAGTCCCAAATCTGTGACTCTCACCTGCATTTCATTTTGCTGTGGTCTGGCTAGTTGTGCTATTCAAATGGACACAATAGTTTAGCTCTGATCCTAATTTAGGCAAACCACTCAGTGCAACCCTGCTTAGATTTCCTCATAGTATTTGTTCTCAAGTTCATGCTACTTTTTGTTTCCAGGGTTCAATCTCGCCATCACAAAAATCAAGGCAGTAGAGGGTCAACCTAATGTTTTAGTGGACAATGAGTCTTTTTTTTTTTTTACATTTTTATTGGTTTTTGCGTGGTGTATTTTTCCCATGCTTTATTTATTTTTTAAGTTATATTGAAGTATAGTTCATTTGCAAGGTTGTGATCATTTATTCTGTACAGCAAAGTGACCCAGCCATACATATGCACACATCCATTCTCCTTCACATTCTTTCCCACTAGATTATCACAGAATGTTGGGTAAGGTTCTCGGTGCTATACAACAGGTCCCCGTTGGCCAATAATTCCATACACCTCAGTGTGCATACGCCAATCCAAAGCCCCAGTCTATCCCTCCCACCCACCCTCCCATCTGTCAATGAGTCTTTAGTATGAAAACTTCTTAGCTTTCACACTCTGTCGGGAATGATTCCTAGGAGTTAGAACACTGTCCAGTTTCTGAGGTCTTCTACTGCAGAGAGCCATGTAAACAGTGGCCTAAAAATAAGAAGAGAGAGACAATGGTTTTTTTACATTTTTCGCTTTTTAGGGCTGCACCTGCAGCATATGGAAGTTCTCAGGCTAGGGGTCAACTCAGAGCCATGTCTGCGACCTACACCACAGCTCATGGCAACACTGGACCATTAGCCCACTGAGCGGGGCCAGGGGTCACACCCACATCCTCAGCGATACTAGTCAGGTTCTTAACCTACTGAGCAGCAATGAAACCTCCCAAAAGAGATAATAAATATTGAATTCAGAGACAAATTCAGAGATTCACAGACAAAGGCACACTTATATTTTCATACTTGCAAACAGTGCTTCGGCCTTAGAGTACATGTGAAGCCAAGCATGCCTGAGGGACAAGTGGGGAACTTCTGGCATAGAAATGGCTGAACTGGGTCACCAGTAGAGAAAGCTCCAGGAAAGAAGCATCGTCTCTTTGAATCCTGCAGTTCTCTCTCAATTTCCCCAGTCTCCACTAGTTTTTAGGTTATGTAAATCTTGCTGGTTTCAAGCAGAATTATCCTCCAGGCATCTCAAATCTCCCTATTTGACACTTGACGCTATTCAGCAGCCCACCCAGCTTTGCTCTTCATTATAACAAGAAAAACCCTGTGGATCTGAATCAGCCGAGAAACTTATCTTTCTGACCAATGTCTTAAGCAGGCAGATAGTCATCAATGTCATGTGCCAACCCATTTTAACTGACCTTCCAGAGACGCTGAGGGAGGAAGCCCACCAAGGCTCACTGTAACACTTTTCTTCACCACTGGATCTCTCGGTTAATGAAAAATGGACACAGAAGGTAGGAGCAGAACAGATCTTGCTCTTCCAGAACCACAAAGGCCCTCCAGGTAGGTACAGGCCATTATTTTTTCTATTCCATCATTTACTGAACCAGAGGCAGTCACAATGCTGGGGAGATGCCAAATCATGAACTTAGGCATGAACCCATCTGTGTTAACTAATATCCTGAGTAAAAAGAAGTTATTTGTTAGACTTTTTCGGTAGTTCCCTCTGGTTGATGGGGAGGGAGATTTTTGCTCAGCTTGTACACAGAGAACAACTGAAGTTTTCTAACTAAAGTGGCTTGTATTCTGGGTACGCAGTGGGGGAATTTGTACAGGTCTCTTGCCCCCATGTCTGATGTGTGTTAAGGGACAGAAAATTTCCAAAAGGACCTTGGGCTTCTTTCTGGTTGATTTTTGTGAACCTCAAGCTGTGGGATCCTGCCCCACTGTTTAGAGGGAGAATGTTCCTGGAATGAAATCTGATGGAGAGGCATAGTTTACTTTTCCTCTGAATACCAAAGACGGAGACAAGGAAATAAAATGGAAAGGAAGCAAGACTTTCCTTTCAAGGGTTGTAGAAGCTGAAAACAGAGTGCTTGGAACAATATCAATTGAATGTCATTGCAAAAAGTTAAGTACACTCCAACCCTTTTGAAGAGACAGTATTTCCAGCTAGACTCCTCTGAGGATGAAAATAAGAATCGAGACCAAGAAACTCTTCAAAGCACAGGAAATGAAATTCACTGCGATGGTGACAAAATATTTTCAGATACATTTCTATGTCAAAAGACATAGGTAAACATGTCTGTTTGATAGTTTTAATTTTTATTCATCGGCATAGATTAATAGGAAACAACCTAGTAATAATTCTGGATTAAGAATAAGAAGACCTGGCACAGTTTGGGTTCCATTTTCTTCTGCTATTCTTCCACTGATGTGACAGTGACCTTGGCCACTAACTTGAATCCTCTGAGCTTCAGAGTTTCTTATCCATTACAATAAAGATGTTAATTGCCGAATCGTTCTGAAAAAATAAACAAGCACAAGTCCACTTTCCATCCATTGAAAGCGTTGCACAGGGAGCTAGAATTTTCTCATGATGGCATTTCTGTTTCAACTTTGCAGTGCATCTGAAATTGAACTATCAGAAGTACCTCTCCATGAGAACGTCTTACAGGAGGAGGATACCCCACCCCCACCACGCCGTACATGGCTGACTTTTTTGAAGAAGGAGCTGGAATTCCTGGGGGTGAGTGAGCCTGCTCCAACCTCAGCTAGAATAAAGACTGGCTCTAAGAAAGGGTATTTGGTGGCATCAGTGTTACTGCCCCACTCAGACTCATGAGGAGTGAAAAATCTGGTAGATGAAGAGTTGACACTCACTGGGCCCTGTTGGGTAGAAAGAAGCATTTCCTCATGAAGAGTAAAATAAGAATAG
This sequence comes from Phacochoerus africanus, assembly GCF_016906955.1. Taxonomy (NCBI): domain Eukaryota; kingdom Metazoa; phylum Chordata; class Mammalia; order Artiodactyla; family Suidae; genus Phacochoerus; species Phacochoerus africanus. The sequence continues at coordinate 11,370,204 of NC_062547.1, read as the reverse complement.
CAGCTAGGGGAGTTCCTGTCCTGGCTCAGTGGAAACAAATCCGACTAGTATGCATGAAGACTTGGGTTTGATCCCTGGCCTTGCTTAGTGGGTTAAGGATCCAGCGTTGCCATGAGCTGTGGTGTAGGTCTCAGACACGGCTCAGATCCTGCATTGCTATGGCTGTGGTGCAGGCCAGCAGCTGTAGCTCCAATTCGACCCCTAGCCTGGGAACTTCCATATGCCATGGGTGCTGCCCTAAAAAGCAAAAAATAAAAAAAAATAAAATAAAATAAGAAGATAGGACCTGCCTACTCTGGTCAGTGGCTAGTGGGTTACTATGATATTGTGAGGGATTTGTAATCTTTATCTTCACTTAGATGGAAAGAGACATTATTTATGTCCCTATGGATGTAAATAAAGGCACAGAAGAAATGTATTGGCCATCCCTGCATTGGGTCATGCCAATATAAATCCTTAGAGTGGCTAGGAAAACACTGGAAAATGTCACATTTGGATCCTTTCTCAAGGTGGTCTAAGACACCAAAACAATTGCTTCCATTTGAGCTCAACTCTAAGAAAACCGATGTAATCTTAGGGCAAATATCTCCTTATTCAACAAAACATATACATTTTTCTACAGGTAACACAAATTTTGGTTGGTTTGATATGTCTTTATTTTGGAACGATTGTCTGCTCCATGCTCAATATTTCAGAATTTAAAGAAGACTTTTTTTCATCATTTAAAGCAGGCTACCCATTCTGGGGAGCAGTATTGGTGAGTATATGCCTACAATTGACTCTGAAATAACACTGCACCTGGCTTTTTTTTTTTTAGTCCAGATCAGATCTAACCAGTTGCTTATTTGAAAATTTAGATGAAATAAATATATTCTAACATATATGTATACACATACATACACACACACATTTTTGCAGTTTACAAAGCACTTTGTGTTGAACATGCTAGCACACTTTTTTTTTTTTTTTTAATCTTTTGTCTTTTTAGAGCCTTACCCATGGCATATGGAGGTTCCCAGCCTAAGGGTCTAATCAGAGTTGAAGCTGCCAGCCTACACCACAGCCACAGCAACGCAGGATCCAAGCCACATCTGCAACCTACACCACAGCTCACGGCAACACCAGATCCTTAACCTACTGAGCAAGGCCAAGGATCAAACCTGCATCTTCATGGATACTAGTCAGATTCCTTTCCACTGAGAGCCACAACGGGAACTCCTTGGGTTTGTTTTTCTTTGTTTGTTTGTTTGTATCAACACTTCACTCACAAGGATATAGCTTATTTTTATTTATTTATTTATTTATTTATTTATTTGTCTTTTTGCCTTTTTTCTAGGGCCGCTTCCACAGCATATGGAGATTCCCAGGCTAGGGGTCCAATCGGAGCCACAGCCACCGGCCTACACCAGAGCCACAGCAACTCGGGATCCGAGCCACGCCTGCAACCTATACCACAGCTCACGGCAACGCCGGATCCCCAATCCACTGGGCAAGGCCAGGATCGAACCCGCAACCTCATGGTTCCTAGTCGGATTTGTTAACCACTGTGCCACGACGGGAACTCCTAGCTTATTTTTTTTTAATTTTTTATTAAAGGATAATTGATTTTCAATGTTCCTTCAATTTCTGCTCTATAGCAAAGTGACACACACACACGCACACGCACATGCACACATACACGTATATATACATACATTCTTTTTTTTTGTACTATCTTCCATCATGTTCTAACTCAGGAGATTGGATATAGTTCCCTGTGCTATACTGTAGGACCCCGTTGCTTATCCATTCTGAGTGGAATAGTTTGCAACTACCTACCCGAAACTTCCTGTCCCTCTCATTCCCCTCCCTCACCCCAGCAGTCACAAGTCTGCTCTCCAGGGCCGTGCATGCATGTATCTTAGCCCTGGAAAAGATCACGTTGGCTTGGTACTCTGCTAACTACTCAGGTCGCAGGGGTCACTTGTTTAGAACTCTTCTTGAATCTTTGCCATGTTTTTTACTTGCAACTTCCTCCGACTGTCTTTTCATTCCAAACACATAGCTTATTAGGTGACTTTCAACTCGTCATACAATCTGAATCTTTGAAATTTTGTTTTGACCATGTGCTCTTGGTTTATATTTTCACTAAATGTTTCCCCATGTTATTTTCATTATTACTGTATGTCTCACTGATATATGTCATACTCTGGAGACAGACACACGTTTCTTGCCCAAAGAAGATGACCCTGTAACACACGTACAAGCAAATGATTACAGTACAGTGAGAGTAGTGGCGTAACATTGTCATCCAGATGCTGCCACACTATATCATAAAGTATTTGCTTTTTTTGTTCATTTTTTTGTTTGTTTGCTTTTTAGGGCTGCATCTGTGGCATATGGAAGTTCCCAGGCTAGGGATCGAATCAGAGCTACAGCCACTGGCCTATACCACAGCCACAGCAGCACATGATCTGTGCTGAGTCTGCAGCCTACACCACAGCTTATGGGAACGCTGGATCCTTAATCCACTGAGCAAGGCCAGGATTGAACCTGCATCCTCATGGATCCTACTTGGGTTCCTTAACCACTGGGCCATGAGAGGAACTCCCCATATATTACTCTTTTTTTTTTTATAATTTTTTTATTTTCCCACTGTACAGCAAGGGGGTCAGGTTATCCTTACATGTATACATTACAATTACATTTTTCCCCCACCCTTTCTTCTGTTGCAACATGAATATCTAGACAAAGTTCTCAATGCTATTCAGCAGGATCTCCTTGTAAATCTATTCTAAGTTGTGTCTGATAAGCCCAAGCTCCCAATCCCTCCCACTCCCTCCCCCTCCCATCAGGCAGCCACAAGTCTCTTCTCCAAGTCCATGATTTTCTTTTCTGAGGAGATGTTCATTTGTGCTGGATATTAGATTCCAGTTATAAGTGATATCATATGGTATTTGTCTTTGTCTTTCTGGCTCATTTCACTCAGTATGAGATTCTCTAGTTCCATCCATGTTGCTGCAAATGGCATTATGTCATTCTTTTTTATAGCTGAGTAGTATTCCATTGTGTATATATACCACCTCTTCCGAATCCAATCCTCTGTTGATGGACATTTGGGTTGTTTCCATGTCCTGGCTATTGTGAATAGTGCTGCAATGAACATGTGGGTGCACGTGTCTCTTTTAAGTAGAGTTTTGTCCGGATAGATGCCCAAGAGTGGGAAAAGCAATGAAACTAGAACACACCCTCACACCATGCACAAAAATAAACTCCAAATGGCTGAAAGACTTAAATATAAGGCAAGACACCATCAAACTCCTAGAAGAAAACATAGGCAAAACACTCTCTGACATCAACATCATGAATATTTTCTCAGGTCAGTCTCCCAAAGCAATCGAAATTAGAGCAAAAATAAACCCATGGGACCTCATCAAACTGAAAAGCTTTTGCACAGCAAAGGAAACCCAAAAGAAAACAAAAAGACAACTTACAGAATGGGAGAAAACAGTTTCAAATGATGCAACCGACAAGGGCTTCTTCTCTAGAATATATAAACAACTTATACAACCCAACAGCAAAAAAGCCAACCACCCAATGGAAAAATGGGCAAAAGACCTGAATAGACATTTCTCCAAAGAAGATATACAGATGGCCAACAAACACACGAAAAAATGCTCAACATCGCTGATTATAAGAGAAATGCAAATCAAAACTACCACGAGATACCACCTCACACCAGTCAGAATGGCCATCATCAATAAGTCCACAAATAACAAATAATGGAGGGAATGTGGAGAAAAGGGAACCCTCCTGCACTGTTGGTGGGAATGTAAACTGGTACAGCCACTGTGGAGAACAGTTTGGAGGTACCTTAGAAATCTATACATAGAACTTCCGTATGACCCCAAGTACTACTCTTAAAGTGACCCATATACCCTCAGGGTTGCCATCACCTGGGAGGCTGGTGGAAATGCAGAATCTCAGGTCCCATTGAGGGCTGACTGAGTAAGGATTTGCATTTTAATAAGACCCTTACAGAATTTATACGTGCATGGAATTTTGAGAAGCTCTCTCTAGGGAATAAAAATCATAAAATTTTAAAATAAATAAAAATTAAAGGATAGCTTTATAGAATACCCACAACTTTACTTTTTATTTGGAGGTTAGGGATGAAAAGGACGCAGAGAGGCACGGAGACCCACTGTGCTTTTTTTTTTTTTCCTCCTCCCTTTTGGACAGTTTGCTATTTCTGGATTTTTGTCAGTTATGTCTGAAGAGAAACAGGCAACATATCTGGTGAGTTGCAATCTGTCTTTGTCCATCCTGGAGAAGGTAAGAAAAATTTAATTTTTAAGAGCCTTGATGAAGACATGTCATCATCTCTCATGGGTAATTGTAAATATGTGATTCTTTCCCAACCTACTTTGTGTTGGATATAATCATTAAAAATATAATTGTTAAAATATCAATTGTATCACTTAAAAACAATAAAGTGTAATTACCTTGACACGTCAGAAAAAAAAAAAATCCAACTCTCAAGCCAGTTCTGTCCTCATAAGGGTAGTCCTATGTTCAATAAATTATTTGTATCCAATTAAGGAGTCTATTTGAGGAGAGACCATGCATATCCATGTGGGTGGTCCTGAATGAAGCCCTAGAAGGAAAGTTACAGGTCCTTATTAAATATGTACATTTTCAAGATTTCCCTTTTTAATTTGCATTTGGAATAAATTCAAAGTTTACTGGTTCTATCCAGCCTTGAAATGCAGATAGGTTTGTTGAATACTGCAACAGGTGCAGGACCAAGTCTAAATGTTGGTCCTTGCTATCAGCTACGAGGAATGCTGGGAGCAAACACCATCAGCAGCATAGCTGCAGGAGTAGGAACGGTCATCCTGATCACCAACCTAAAGAAGAGCTCATCTTATACCTCCAATTGCCGGAACATCTATGCGAATGACTTCTGCTCCACAGCTTCCTTTTCCACTGTATGTATCTCTTATGGGATGGCGAAGATTCTGGGTCCTAACCTAAGTAAGACACCTTCTTTTCCTTTTCAGGAACACAATCCTTTCTTGCACCTGCAATATCACACAATGCAAGTGTTCCATAGGTTCATGCCTGGAGATGTGACTGCCTCCTTCCCCCACCCCTAGCTGAGCTGGGCAAGGGTGGAGGCATCGGCCTTGAATAACCATTTCTAGATTTTCCCATGTGTGTGTCATTTTATAGAAACTGATCGTGTTGGGGATGGGGTGGTGAAAACGGGGCTGCAATAAGGCGGCACCCTTTGGGGGCACCTACCTTGTGACTCTACTTGCCATCTTCTTTTTTTAATTAATTTTATTGGAGTACAGTTGACGTACAAGTTGTGTTACCTCAAGATGTGCGCAAAGTAAATCAGTTTAAGATACATCTATCCATTCGTTTTCAGATTTTTCCCCCATTTAGATCATTACACGGTATTGAGTAGATTTCCCTGTGCTATACAGTTGCTCCTTGTTACCTGTCTATTTTATATATAGTAGTGTGCATATATTAATTCCACATATGAGTGACCTCATATGGCATTTGTCTTTCTCTAACTTACTTCTATTTGTCTTTTTGGTTCTCGGTGGTTATTGCTCAACAGGAAATTGTGGCGATGATCCTCTTTCTCACCATTCTGGGGTTCTGCAGTGCTGTGTTACTGACCATCTATGGGGTCAGAGAAATACTTGAAAGAAATAAGGTAGGCAGATGCCTTAGACTGAATCCTAAATGATCAGCTGAAAAACTTGAGCCTTGTTGCTTAAAAATATGACCTGGGTTTCCTATGACATTTCTTTCAAGAAAATTTTCTCTAAGTTGCAGTATTTTGGTTTCTAAATCTCATTTTTTAAAATTTATGGAAATATTGTTGATTTGCGGTGTTGTGTTAGTGTCAGGTATACAGCAAAGTTATTCAGATAAACACACACACACACAGGTATATATATTCTTTTTCAGATTCTTCTCCCATATAGATAAGTACAGAATATTGAGGAGCATTCCCTGTGCTATATTCTAGATCCCTGTTAGTTATCTCTTTTATACATAGTACTTTGCATATGTTAATCCCCAAATCCTAGCCTATCCCTTCTCCTCATGTTTCCCCTTTTGTAACCATAAGTTTGATTTTGAGATCTGTGAGTGTGTTTCTGTTTTATAAATTAGTTTGTCTGTATCATTTTTAATTAGATTCTAAATCTCATGTTTTGCATCAAGTTTTCTACTCACAAATATCATGATAAATGCTTGTGACTGAAGGTTAGGAGAATAGGATCTCTATCATGTCAGAAAATATAGATGCTTTGAAGTATGTTGAGTATGAGAGATGCATATGCAGGTACCGTATGATGGAAACACTCAGATATCTGGGCTTAATTTCTGTCCCAGAATAGACTGCCTTTTCTGATCGCTTTCCTCCAAAGATAAATAAGACAAGTGATCTACCAAATTTCAGACACATATTAGCCTCACCATTGGACCCAATTAGCCAGCCAATCTGGCTTGTTTTGTTGGAGATGGAGGAACTAATTAGAATGTAATGGGAGATTGTGAGGTTCAGAACAGCAAAAGGAGATGAAATATACCCCTTAAGCAAGTTTCCTAGTGGCATAAAAAACTTGGTGATGGATACTAATTGTTTTTTTCCCTCATCAGATTCCAGAAGATCGTCTTTATGAAGAAGTAAACATATATTCGCCAATTTACAGTGAGTTAGAAGAGAGAAAGGAGATAGCTTCTGCCCCTGATTCATAAGAATCATGTGTCCAGAACATTCTAACTCACAACAAAGGATTTAGAATGCCCTTTGTTTCAGGGCCACTGGCAAAATTTCCATTCTTTCTATATCTGCCAATGTTACATTATGATTTATTCTTCAGATGGCAATATTCTGTTTTTGCTGTTTTCATTCACTTAAATCCCCTGTTCCTTTGTAGATATGATAGGCTCCTATTTTTCTTATTTTCTTTTGCTGTCACAGCCATCCTTTCTGGGAATTCAACACATAATTAGGAAGCATTTACTGTGGGCCTAGAACTATGCAAATAGGGAAAACAAAAGGAAAGCTGGTTGAGAGCTGACAGTGTAATAATATTTGGCTATTAGAGTTCACTTGATCTGCAGACCTGTGTGATACAGCCACCCTACAGGACTGTCAGCGCCTTGAGGGCAGAGTCCATCCAGCAAACATACACTGAGAAAAGACTAAGTTTTTCACACTTTTCTCTTTCACACTGAGTAAGAGTAATTGGTCTTCTTGTTAACAAGTTGAATTAAAGGATAAAGAGAAGCAATTGGTTATTTAACACATTACATGTTCAGATCTGAGATCAAAGAACACCTGGTGATGTTGAAAGAAGTGACAGGAAGAAATATGAATTGATAAGTGGGAAGTACAGGCAGACCTAGATTAAGCTCAGTTTTAGGTTGTCATCTTTAAGAAAGCAAAGCGAAATGCAATTTAAGAGTGCCTGATGGTGTCGAATAGTGTTGGTTGAAGATGAAATTTGGTGAGAGAGATTTTATATCACTATAGGAGAGATTTTTTTTTTTGTCTTTTTGCCTTTTCTAGGGCCACACCCGTGGCATATGGAGGTTCCTGGGCTAAGGGTCTAATTGGAGCTGTAGCTGCCAGCCTATGCCAGAGCCATTGCAACGAGGGATCCAAGCTGCCTCTGCAACCTACACCACAGCTCACAGCAATGCCAGATCCTTAACCCCCTGAGCGAGGCCAGGGATCGAACCTGCAACCCCTTGGTTCCTCGTCAGATTCGTTGACCACTGAGCCACAACAGTAACTCCTAGGAGGCATCATTATGAAGTGAGGCAGATTAACACTCTAAGAGAATTATTTTGAAATAAAAGTCAAGCCAGGTTAACTTTTACATGCTTATAATCAGAGCAGAAAAGGAAAGAAAATATCTTGAGTAGAAGATAAGAGAATTAAGCAGAAAAATGCATTATGAAATGATGCAGAGCAAGTAGCCCAAAGTAGGGAGAGGTCGGAGGAAGAGAGACAAAGTAACCATCAGAGACAGTATCTGCTGGCTTGGGCAAGAGAAAAAAAAATCGGTAGTGCTAAATTGACTCCAGGTAAGTCACAGAAAAGGGGCAAAGAAAATATTGATAGTGAATGCATATAAAAGGTGCAGAGACATTCACAACAGGGTTATAGTGATGAATAAATGAATAAAGTATTTGCAGAAGTATTTTGAGAGAGAGAATAGGGGCATATACCTGATGTAAGAAAGAGACTGTGAACAGAAGATAGTGAAGAAAAGTTAAGCTTGGCCATATGATTTGGTTGCTGTTGACATTTTTATTTCTAAAAGAAGGAAGAAGAGTTTACACTATTAGCCCAAGTTAAAAAAAAAAAAAAAAAGTCCTGTGGAGGGACTGAAAAAATCAGCTTGAGGTATTCACAAATTCATTAATAAAAGCATTAAGAATATTCATTTATTTGGAATGCTAAGATTAAAAAGTGATAAGTAGGAGTTGCCACGGAGCAGTGGGTTAAGAATCTGACTGCAAGGGCTTTGGTCACTGCAGAGGTGTGGGTTCAATCCCCAGGAAGTGCAGTGGGTTAAAGGATCCAGTGTTACCATAGCTGTGGCTCAGTTTCAATTCCTAGCCTGGAAACATCCATATGCTGCTAGTGAGGCCATCATTTTTTTTTTTTAAGTAATAAGTAGATGTGAATTTCTCCAGATTATGAAAGTGATCACATAACGACACAACCAATGATTAAATGAATTGTTATGCTTATCTGACCCCATGACCTAAGGTTTTCAAATTTCGTTTTTCTTAAATAAGATTTTTTTCTCCAAACTTCAGAGTGGCATAAAAATATACCCTTTCACTGCACAGCTTGCAAAGCTGTATCTCCATTCTTGATCATCCATAGGTATAATCATATCACTTGCGTAGCAAATATACTCACATCCAAACTCCTAGATCTGACCCACCAGGACCTCTAGAAGTGGATCCAGCCAGTCTTGACAGAATATTACACGCCTCTCTCTTCCACCTAATTTATGTTTTAACCACACTGTTGACTGTGTATATCCCGTATACATCGCATGTTTTTTTTTTGGTTTGTTTTTTGTTTTTTTGTCTCCAGTTCATTCTGGTATTTTTTCTGCCCCTGCCTGCTTTTTATCACATGCTCACATCAAGCATAGACTGAGAACACAACGGGCATGCTTTTCACACATTCACTGCCCCAAATTATCTTTTTTGAAATGTCAACTTCAAGGTTATCTTCTCCATGAAGACTACCTAATGCACACTTATTCATGCAGCCATGATTTTTTGCTTCATAACCCCTTTACCCCATGATGCCATGTATTAGCGTGTATTATTAGTGTACTTACAAGATCCTTGATGTATCGTCGATTATGGGTATTTCTTCAATAAATCAGAATCATTTAACTTGATGTCTTGTCTGTGTGTTTATGAGGGTGGAGACTGATTAAGGATAATAGGGAACCGAAGTGTCAGTGATCTTAAAGACCAAGATTCCGGAGTCCTCCTTTTTAGCAATGTCTTATCAACCAGAAAATTTATAAGTAACTCTGTGAACAGAACACAGGTGGTAAAAAACAATCATCAGCCATCTCATCAATAAACTGTGGGATAAAGTTGAAAGGAACCTGGGCCATGCGACACATTTTACAAGTCGTCCTGACCCTAATGTGTTTGTTAGGCTCTGTGAACACGGTGAGGGCTTTGCTCTTCGAGCACCTCAGTTTTTCCATCTGAAAACAAAAAATCCCAGAGGCCCTTCCTGCCTCCACCTTCGATGCTTTTAGATATTAAGGATTTTTGTTCATCACAACTACTAAGTTTGTGGTTGGGATAGCAACAGCCATCAGAGCTATGTGATGCTCTTTGATGCATGGTCTGTGTGGTCCAGCAAGACATCTGGGGCAATAACATGCATTCTAAACTCTCCTGACAAAAGCTATTCAAAAGTCTTTCTAAAAACAGTCTCAGCAAAGAAAATTCTCAATAATTCTGACGGTCATCTTGAAATGGACAGCCATGCAGTAGTCTGATCTGCATCATCCTAATTGTTTAAAGTACGGTTAGCCTTATGTTCCAGGGCTGGGTTTTTCCTTTTTTTTTTTTTTTTTTTTGATGGCAGTTCTTGGAACTGTGGCGGCTTATGTCATGGCTACAGTCTGGCCATCCTATAGTTAACTTCTTCCATCTGGAAGGGTTTCAATATATACAAGACAGCTCACAGGATGTAGCTCAGATTATTATCTCTATGGAGTTCCCGTTGTGGCGCAGTGGTTAACGAATCCGACTAGGAACCATGAGGTTGCAGGTTCGATCCCTGGCCTTGCTCAGTGGGTTAAGGATCGGGCGTTGCCGTGAGCTGTGGTGTAGGTTGCAGACGCGGCTCGGATCCCGAGTTGCTGTGGCTCTGGTGTAGGCCGGTGGCTACGGCTCTGCTTAGACCCCTAGCCTGGGAATCTCCATATGCTGCGGAAGCGGCCCTAGAAAAGGCAAAAAGACAAAAAAAAAATTATCTCTAGCACTGAAGCACTCAAGTTAAAGGTCCTTGACTTTGCTTAATGACCAAATTATTATTATTTGGTCTTGTGTGTTTTCCTTTGCTTCTGCATTCTCTCACTTCTCTGATTAAATTTATTCTTTGACTAAAGTTTTTATTATCTTGTATAGCTAATAACAAATTACTGTAGTTACAGTTACTTATGATTTATTTATTTTTTTCACTTTTGTCCTGGAGTTGAAAGTGATTTGTGTATCATCATTATAATACTAGATAACTCTATCTTTACTATATATTTACATTTGCTGGTTAATTTCTTTACATTATTACTTTTACGTTGTTAATTAGTGTCCTTTTATTTCAGCTTGAAGAACTTCTTTTTGAATTTCTCGTAAGGCAGGTCTAATGGTGGTAAACTTCCTTAGCCTTTGTTTGAGAGTCTTTATTGCTCCTTCATTTCTGAAATATAGACAGCTTTTCCAGGTATAGCATTCTTTCTCGGCACTTTTTTTTCTTTCAATATGAAAGTATTGTCCCATTCTCTCCTGGTCTGCAAAGTTTCTACTGACAAAATTGGCGCATAATCTCTCTTCTGCCCTTTGCCCCTTCTCTGTGGCGGGTGTGTGTGTGTGTATGTGTGTGTGTGTGTATCCTCTATTCTTTTCATGGGGAAGATTAGGGAGAGAAAAGAGGTATATATATATATATATATATATATATATATATCCTTATCTTTGAAGGAAGTAGCACAGATGGGGATGGAGGATGGAGTGACATGGCCAAACTCAGCCAAAGAACTGTCCTCCTTTTCTGGTTCCCCAGAATCATTTCTGGTATGGTTGAGGGTTTAAGGAGAAGAGAGCTAAAGCAAAGATGGGAATATAGACCTACTAGGTATCAGGATTTAGAAGGAAAGTGCTTAATGACTATATAGTTCCCAGTTCCCTTCTAATTGTCAGGCTATAAGAATCTAATGTTCTGAAATTTTCACAGGTGGTGATTTTCATACCTAATAATGACAGCAGAGCCTCAGTCATCTCTCCTGAACCTGTCTATAATAAGGTCACATCTCACTAGATCCCAGTGGTTTGACGTTTCCAATCAATTTGTCCTATCCTCACTATTGGCTATTTACTATATACATACATCTCTCTGAAGGTCCTAAGTTTATAAACTTGGAATCAAAACAAAGTATAATAAAGGCTTCTTTTCATTTTATGCTGATGAAGGTTATTCGCTTGATTCCCCACCATCCCAGCCCTCGGCTTTTCAAGGAATCAGGAAATAATGCATCCTTTTATAGTCCCTAAAGCCATTTAAATAGAAATAACTTGCTACTTGATTCAGATTATTCTGACTTTAGGCCATGTCACACTGAATCTTTCAAAGGAGAAGAAATCTATGTTGGTTATTTCTCATTCGACAGCTCTATGTTGTTCTATTTTTAAGATTCTGTTTCTCTGAATGAAGGTCCAGGAAATTTCTACTGCCATTGAATACTGATATGAGAATAGTTGCCCTACAAATATCTCCACATTCTGATTCCCAGAACCTTTGAATGTATGACATGGCAAGTGGAAACCAAAAGTGGCAGAAAGATTTAAAATTGCTGATCTTGGATTGTCTCTTGAGCCTGATATAATCAGATGGGTTTCTTAAAAGTAGAGAAATCTTCCCAGTTGTGGTCATAGAGAGGAATATGTCAATGGAAGGACAGTCAGAGAGATGCCAAGTAAGAAGGACCAAACCTGCTGTTGCTGGTTTTGAAGGATCTGGAGCCAAAGAATGTGACTATACAGGGTCCAAGAGAAAGTCCAGGATCACCTCTCTATTTAAGTTCAGATATAAACAACAATTTAATAAGCCATCTTCACTCATCCTATGTGAGTATCTCACTGATTTTCTTTCAGGTTAGTAGTGATGCCAGAAAGATGTTACCAGAATCTGGGTTCTTGTTCACACAGTCGAAGAATGAACTCTGCTAACACACGGGAAGCAAGCGAGCAAGCAAAGTCTCTATTACAGGAAAGCAAACAGCTCCCAAAGCTGCTGGGAGGGTGGAGAAGAGCCCCCCTTCTCTATTGTCCTATAGGAGTTTTTATCCCTTAAAAATAGGCGGGTACCAACATGAGGTCCAGAAAGATGTGGTTTTCTCCCATTGGCCTTGCCCAATTACCCATATCAGTCCTCGTCCAGCAGGGATTTTAGGGGCGGAAATGTCCCATAAGTTTTTTGATTTCTTTGTCCTTCTCTTCCCTTAGACTGAGCCACCCTTCCTCTCATTCCTTTTCTATCAGTTGAGGAGTGGGTTAGAGATTAAAGTCCATGTGGGGAAAGACACATTTCCTATAGTAAACAAGGCCTGTGGGAAAGGCCCACTTCCTGCAATAAAACAAGGCCTGTGGGGAATTACTCTCTAGAGCCCTTAAACCTCAAATGTTAATCAACAGCCATATCAAAGAATACTTCCAAAGCCATCCTTCTCCACTGACTACCTGAGTTAGTATTCTGCCTCAGGAAGTGATAGACAACCCTCACATGGACTGGGGAGGTTGGGGGAAATGTAATCATTTAAGTAAATGATGCTGGACCCATAATCTTAAGTAACATTAAGGGAGAACAAGAGGGGAAATTAGACTCATAACTCACATCATAAGAAAGGCAATTCCACACAAATGATGGATTGAGTTTGAAAAGAAAACCATTACCAAGTCGATAAGGCCCTATAGAATAATACAGAGAGGCACAGAAAAAATTCTTAAACAAGATGCATAGAATTTGACTGAAAAGTGTGTTTTACAGTCTGCATAAAATTAAATTTTTAATCAAAAAGAAACCTAAGGAGAGTGGGAAGAATAAGAAATAACTCTCGAAGTTCCTGTTGTGGTGCAGTGGTTAACGAATCCGACTAGGAACCATGAGGTTGCAGGTTCGGTCCCTGGCCTTGCTCAGTGGGTTAAGGATCCGGCGTTGCCGTGAGCTGTGGTGTAGGTTGCAGACGCGGCTCGGATCCCGAGTTGCTGTGGCTCTGGTGTAGGCCGGTGGCTACAGCTCTGATTAGACCCCTAGCCTGGGAATCTCCATATGCCACGGGAGAGGCCCAAGAAATAGCAAAAGAGACAAAAAAAAAGAAAGAAAGAAAGAAAAAAAAGAAATAACTTTCTAGAACGTAAATGTAATACACAAAACATCAGCAGGATTAATATGCAGAAACTTCATGGACTGCAACAAATCAAAAATTTTTTAAAGACACACACGAGGGTAAAAGATATCAATGGGAACCACTTAGAAGAAAACATGTAAATAACAAAGAGACATAAGAAGGATGATCAGCCTTATCAGTATTCAGGGAAATGTAAATTTTCTCAGCTATTGTCTATAAAAAGAGCATATAGAATAAGTAAATATAAATTTTTCTTTAATTTATTTGTAACCCCGTTACGGCAGCTGCCCGGCACAGCATATCAGCTCTGGCGACAGCCTTGTGGCTGTAGTGTACCAGCTCCAGCAGCAATGTGGCTGCAGTGGATCAGCTCTTTTACCCAGCGAGAAACAAAGCGAGCGCTCGGAGAGTTGGAGACCTCAGGGCGGGCTCAGAGGAGATCGCTCTCCGGAGTCTGAGCCCCGAAGAAGGGTTTCACAAGGCTTTTATGGGCTACCTCTTCCAGGTCCATGCTTGGCTGGTCGGACTGGAGTGAGGTCAGGCAAGAAGTAGATGCAGAAACAAGTTTACAGAAGCAGATGTGTGGGGGAGGGGTGGTTGGGGCTGTTCTTTGGCTGGACTTGGCTTCGTCATCATGGCCATGGAACCTTTTTATCGGGACATTTTCTCCTACAACCCCAATATAGCTTTGATTTCCAAAGTAGTTCAACGGATATACTCATAGGCATTGTAGCCCAGAAGAGGCAGCCAACACAAAAGCAGAATAAAAAATTCCTGAAGTTGGAGGACCAGTGAAAAAAAAAAATCTCAATTATCCCAAATAAGAAACACAACAGGACAATCATTATCTGAGCCGCCTGGAGAAAGGAAAATAAAGTACGAGAGTGAATTATAAAATTTCCACATAGGACTTCCTTCCTTCAATCTCAAGGTCACATAGGAATCACATTTTATGTTTTTCACCTTTTCTGTCTCTTAAAAATTATTCTTCTTTTGCTTTTTAGGGCCACACCCACGACATATGGAGGTTCCCAGGCTAGGGGTCCAATTTTAGCTAAGGCCGCCAACAATGCAGAGCCACAGCAATGAAGGTCCGAGCTGCATCTTCGCCTACACTACAGCTCATGGCAACACCAGATCCTTAACCCACTGAGCGAGGCCAGGGATCGAACCCACAACCTCATGGTTCCTAGTCAGATTAGTTTCTGCTGCGCCATGATGGGAACTCCCCTTTGCCCACTTTTAAATCTAATCTTATAAACTAGCATAATACAATTCATCTCATCCAAATAAAATCATAGACCATATAGTTTTTCATACTCAACCCCTACATGTCTACAGAATTAAAGATAACTTACACCCAGGGAGTGTAGATAAGGAAAATATGCAGCTTGCTGTGTAGATACTGAGCAAAATCAGATGTCTCTGTTCCACCTAAGTGTTTTGAATCTTATTTTTTGGAATGCCCTTGGTGCCCCCAAAGTACCAAGGACATTGCTCATGCTGTAAAAGGGCACATTAGTCAAAATTCTTAATTAAGCGCCACTTCCCCCAATGAGCAAAATGCTGTGCGCATTTCTGAGAGGCATTTCACAGAAAGCAACCACTGGGTTTCCTAATACTGAGAGGTGTTTTTTTGTTTGTTTGTTTGTTTTTTCCTTAGGGCTGCACCTGCAGCATATACAAGTTCCCAGGTTAGGGGTTGTATTGGAACTACATACATCTGTCAGCCTACACCACAGCCACAGTGTCCGCAACCTATACTACTGCTCACGACAATGGCAATGCCAGATCCTTAACCCACTAAGGGAGGCCAGGGATCAAACCCAAGTCTTCATGGATGCTAGTTGGTTTTGTCACATTACCGCTGAGCCACAATGGGAACTCCCCTGAGAGGTCTGCATTTAGGAAGAGAAGGCACTGGCAAAATGCACCACGTGTAAAACTTGTTAACCCAGCCCTCAGCAAATCTACTGCAAGGAGATGATAAGCCGTCCTTACTCAAGGCTGAAAGCACTGGTGGTAAGGTCCTGCAGGGTGAAATCTGTAGAATATGGAGCACAGTAGTGGGAAAAGGGACAGTTCAATGGACTGGAGCTTGAACCAGCCTTGTCACTACTTCTGGAAATTAAAGATTCCCACTCTTGAAAAGGGGACACATTGATTTAGTGTGTCACATACCCGAAAAAGGCAATGGATTGAATTGAAATGAAAACATACGTCAACATGAAGCAAACCTGAGTGTAAATCTCAACGTGTTTGCCCACTTGTTCCCTGTCTTTGGACAATTCACTTAGATTCTCTGAGTTTCCATTTCTTCAGCGCCGATTTAGGGCTAGCGATGCTTATCTCACCTCATAGGGATTTTCTAGTATAATGCTATGAAGGTAAGCTCATCAAAGTTACTTAATAATCAGTCAGAAACCTGGTATTTCTAATTAAAGTCCTCTCTCCTGAGAACAAGAGTGATTTAAGCTTTCCTATTAGTTTTCCATGGCATTGTCTAAAATTTCAATAGGATCCATTTTTGGAATAGGACAGAGTGGAACTCATTTTACTGCCGCATTTTTTAATTCAGAAAACTGTACTATTTTATATATTTAATCTAATAAATCCAATATAAGGTTAGCAGTTTTGAAAAATAGAGAACAGTTTGCCTGTATTTGCACTAAGCAAACACACCTAGTAGCATTTGCCTTCTTTCCATTCCAATATTTCTTGACATACATAAATGACTTTTGAGACTTTAATTATGGTTTATATGCAGACTTATATCTAGATTTTTTTTTATGCTTAGCATTATATATTAAAAATCTATGTCTCTTCCTGATTATCACCTTTATGGCTGCACAGTACTTGTTTAGAAGGATAAAAGCAGTTCCCATTTTGGCATATTGGGTTAAGAACCTGATGTAGTCTCTAGGAGGATGTGGGTTCGATCCCTGGCCTCACTCAATGGATTAAGGATCCGGCATTGTTGTGAGCTGAGGTGCAGGTCACAGATGCAGCTCCGATCCATTGTTGCTGTGGCTGTGGGGTAAGCCAGCAGCTGCAGCTCCAATTTGACCCCTAGTTTGTGAACATTCATGTGCCACAGGTGCAGCCATTAAAAAAAAGATAAAAGTATAATTTATTAACCATTCTCAAGATGTCAATATATTTAAGTGTCTTTTTTTGCTATTATAAATAAATATCCATTTAACATTTAACTTGTAAATTTCCTTTTGCAAGATTATTGGATCAAAGCATAAAGATATTGTTAGAGAATGTACTATTTATTCCAAATTGCATCCACAAAACCTCTTTTTCTGTTTATGCTCTCACTAGAAATGACTGGATTATCAGGTTTGACACCCTCACTGAAAAACTTCTAAAGATTAAATCAGATATTTATAAAATACTTCAAATTAAGTGTAAAAAGTAGTTGTGAATTTTTTTCTTTTTCTGGTTGAGAAATTTTAGTAACATAAATTTTCTTGACCTCTGTTTCTTTAGTATCTAGAACATAACAGCATGTAAGGGGAGAAAAACCTTTGATTAGTCAATGAAATAATGTCAAAAAGTAAAAGGAAGATTCGAGTCTACTGATGAAATCCTAAAACGATAACATGTAACACTTTTTGTGGATTGATTATGAATTTTGATGCAAAGGACAGACAGAATTAATGGTAATGCTGTAGAAATTTCCTGAATTATTATTATTATTATTATTATTATTTGTCTTTTTGTCATTTCTCGGGCTGCTCCCGCGGTATGGAGGTTCCCAGGCTAGGGGTTGAATCGGAGCTGTAGCTGCCGGCCTACACCAGGGCCACAGCAACGCGGGATCCGAGCCGCGTCTGTGACCTACACCTCAGCTCACGGCAACACCGGATCCATAACCCACTGAGCAAGGCCAGGGATCGAACCCGTAACCTCATGGTTCCTAGTCGGATTTGTTTACCACTGCGCCACCACGGGAACTCCCCTGAATTATTTTTGACTATAAATCATACACTTGCCTCTGTGAGAAGCCTTTCTGTCTACAGATTTCAAAGTTTAAGAAGATAGCATATTCAGCTTTGGGTGAAAAAAAATCTTATTTTTCAAAACTCTTTAATTTTAAAATAAAACTCTGCCCTATTATGTGTATGAGCACATATGCATGTAGTGAAATTTTTTTTTGTCTTTTTGCCTTTTCTAGGGCTACTCCCACGGCATATGGAGGTTCCCAGGTTGGGGGTCCAATTGGAGCTGTAGCCCCTGGCCTACACCAGAGCCACAGCAATGCAGGATCTGAGCTGTGTCTACGACCTACACCACAGCTCACGGCAACACCGGATCCTTAAACCCACTGAGCAAGGCCAGGGATCGAACCTGCAATTTCATGGTTTCTAGTGGGATTTGTTAACCACTGCGCCACGGGAACTCCGAAATTTTTATATAGATGGGAAGGAGGCAAACCAAGCTCAAAAGAATGATCATCTTTGAGTTAAAAAGGAGAAAAATGGGATGGAGGCTTAGGGCTGAGGCTCCAATTCGCTCTATGATTATTTATTTTTATGATGTGACATTGAAACAAATATGGCAAAAGCCTAGGTCTGTTGACTCTGGGCAGTATGTAAAGTATGTGCAATAATATTGTCTGTTACCTAACAAATAACCCTAAAGAGAAAATGCTGATCCAGTACAACCACCATGTTGGCAGCGAGAGACGCTTTTATTTCAACCCTAGAACTCACTCCTCCATCTCGGATCCGCTCATAACCCAGGGTTTTGCTTATCCTCAATCCAGATCCAAGCACGGATTCACTGTCCAGTTCTGCCAGAACACATAAACCCAGAAATGGCCTGTGCCTACCTTGCTGCCTATCCAAGGCTACTCAGGTTTTAAGCTGCAAGCGATGTGGGTTTTTTACTGTAGGCTTCTTCATTCCCATCTTTAGGTTAACAGAAGAGCAGTAGAGATAAGCTAGCTCTGATATTATCAGAAGATTATCAAGACTACCACGCTCAGAAATAGAGATATTCTAACAGCTTCCTGGACTCCACTGACAGTGCATATTCCACAGTATGTCTGTTTTCACTGTATTCTTTTATTTAGATTCAAACTCCTGTTGCCAAAACAATGCTTCTGTCCGCTGGTGCAGAAGAGAAAGGTGGAGACAGAGTTTTGGGAGAAGGAGAGAAAAATTAGCTTTACTGCTTTGCCAGGCAAAGGAAGCCAGAGTAGGCTAATGCCCTAGAGACTGTGCCCTCCTTTGGGAGAGATTAGAAAGTGGTTTTACAGTTTGGGAATAGAAAATGGGGCCTCAGATAATGATCAGGGCAGATGTAAGCTTTCGGTCTTCTTCGAAGTTGGTGTTTAGTGGTCCTAGGACTTGTTCTGGTGGTCCTCCTCTCTGGTTTTCATTTGTTGGGAGTTTTATTTCAGCAGAAGGACTCAAAGATATTGCTATGTTTATTCTTCGAAGAGGAACCAGGACCCTGCCCCAAGGCTCCACCATTGTTTCTTGACTATTCCCCCCTTGTCTCCCTTCCTTGATTAGCAACTGCTTGAACCTGCCCTTTGGAGCTCAGGGAAAGTCATGGAGGCTGAAGCTTATTCCCTAAAAATAAGAAACGAGGAACACAGAAAGGCTTGTGCCTAGGAGCCCCGCAGAGTCCTACTTGGTTTCACTCCCTTGAATTATAAGTATATTAATTAATTTTAGTTATGTTCTTCAGGTGCCCTTGTCAAAACAGACAACTTCATACCCTGGTATCCTCCTTGCTCCTCGCAGAGGGTGCACCTCTGAAAGTTTACAATAATGTTTCCCTTCCCTTATCTCAAACCAGACATCAGAGAGTGACAGGTACATAGCCAACATTTAACGAACCGGTTCAATGAATGGTGCTCAGCATTTCTTCTTCCAACCCTTCTGATAGGGATGGAGTCGGCACAGGTAGTTTTATAAGTCCCAGTAGAGAATCATAGATAGAGAGGGAAATCCAGGGGACATTGGGAGATTGCCGTAAGTTAATAAATTGCTCAAGAAAGCCATATGCACAAGGCAGGCTTGCTTCTTTAGTGGAGCCTTGAAAATTGCCTCAGGTCATTGCGTGGGGGATGGGATGAGGCCTGCATTCATATTCAGACCAAGGGCCAGAGTTTGAGGACCACCCTTCTGCAGATTTGAATACACACCTTACAGGATACTAAGGAGGAGCTGCTACTCCCAGAAAGGAAGAGGCAGGCCTTTCCAACACCCACTCTGCTTAGATGATAAAACTGTAGCCACCAGGTCCTTGGGGCAGAGCTTGCATCTCTCACACCGATCTTAACAAATCTATTTCTTGCCTATCACTTTGTCTTTCACTGAATTCCTTCTGAGTGGAGAAATGAAGAACCTGAACCTCAGTGAGTCCAGACACAGGGTGAGTGATTCTAATTTAAAACCTTGAGTTCAAGTCCCAATCTGTGTTTAGGCTGGGCTCGAGTCCCGGCATGTGGGTTCAAGTCCCAATCTGTGTTCTAGCTAGGTTCAGTCAATTAATACTGTCAGTTTAACTTCCATGACACAATGATTGACTTGTTATCTGTATTTTAGATTTTTTTTGGGGGGGGGGCTTTTTAGGGCCACACCCATGGCATATGGAAGTTCCCAGGCTAGGGGTCCAATCAGAGCTACGGCCGCTGGCCTAAGCCACAGCCATAGCAACAGGGGATCCGAGCCGTGTCTGTTACCTACACCACAGCTCATGGCAATGCCACATCCTTAACCCACTGAGTGAGCCCAGGGATTGAACTTGCAACCTCATGGTTCCTAGTTGGATTTGTTTCTGCTGTGCCACAATGGGAACTCCTAGAAGTTTTTTTTAAAGTGGAAGTTGAGAAGTGATTCAAGCTCACACAAGCCATGATTAGTCAAATTGAGTCTGTTCAACCACGTAACTGTTATTAGGGTTAATTGAAGCCTAAAATTGCCAAGAGCTGTTTTGTGGTAGGACCTATAAGGGTATTGACCCTTAGTCAAAACATGAACACATCAATTCATAGTGTTGCTTTATAACCATGGGTGTGAGGAATTTCTGGGAGGTTGTACCAACTTTGCAGCATTAATTATTGATAACAGTGTGACTAATGATTTGCTTCACTGTGGCTTCAGTGAGACCACAGAATGATCTGCCATTAGGGTTGGTTTTAGAATAAGAAATATGCCCACATGACTAGCCGAGTATAAGAAGCCCCAACCACGGCTATGATTTGGGGCTCCCTTGTTTCTGAGGTGTTCTGTTGGGGTTCCTTATAAAAAAACAAAACTTGCATCACAGAGAGAAAGGGAGGACAATTAAAACTCAAGCCTGGCATTCTGCTCCTCTGTGAGGCAGTCCTTCGTCTAATGTTGTTGCTCTATTGTGTCATCTCTCCAAAAGATCCAAAGTCATGAGCATTGTTCTGTTGGATCCTGGGAGTCTTCTTTAGAAACTGAATCCTGTCTAACTACCATCATTAGAGCATTTGGCATCAAAAGTGACAATTGCTTTGAAGATTCAGACTCATCTCTAACTATAAACGTTGCTGAGGATTTAATTTTTTTTTAATTATTTTTTGAATTTAATTTTTATTTTGTATTGGAGTATAGCTGATTTACACTCTTGTGTTAGTTTCAGGTGTATAGCAAAGTGATTCATATATATATATGAATATGTATATTCATTCTTTTTCAGATTCTTTCCCCATATAGGTTATTATAGTATATTGAGTTGATTTCCCTGTGCTATACAGTAGGTCCTTGTTGATTATCTACCTTCTGTACAGTAGTTTGTATATGTTAATCCCAAACTCCTAATTTATCCCTCCTCCCAAAAATTCCCCTTTGCTAACCGTAAAAGTCTGTGAGTCTGTTTCTGTTTTGTAAGTTCATATGTATCCTTTTTTTAAGATTCCGCATATAAGTGATGTCATATAATAGTTGTCTTTCTCTTTCTGACTTACTTTACTTAGTGCAATAATCTCTAGGTCCAGCCATGTTACTGCAAATGGCATTATTTCATTCTATTTATGGCCAAGTAATATTCTATTGTATGTATATGTAGGCACCATGTCTTCTTTATTCATTCCTCTGTCAATGGATATTTATGTTGCTTCCAATTCTTGGCTATTGTAAATGGTGCTACAATGCTAAGGATTTACTTATAAATACAAAGGATGGTTCTGCTAAAGGGGATATTGAGATGGTTACTGAGCCATTTTAGTTTGAAATAGCACAGGCTTTGAAATTAGTTACTGAGAATAAAACTTCCCAGTAGAATACTGAAACTTAATATTAGGATCTGGCAAAATGAATGAGTAAGGAATTGCCAAAGGGGAAAAAAAAAAAAAAGTGGCAGATCATCCAAAAATCTATTTTCACTGTTCTTGCTGAGCAAAAACAAAAGTGAGCTTTTCCCTTTCTGGCCAGCAAGTGAAGCTCCAACCAAAGGAATTCTAGGCAACCGAAACCAATAAATTGGCTACACCTGTTAAAACAGCCCCTGAGAATTTAGAATTTACCAGAAGGGATTAAGGGAGGCATGCATCATACAGTCTAAAAAATGGGCAAATGCCTGGGTGCCCGTCCTTTGCCGTATGAATGGTCAACAGTTATTGGAGGCAGAGAATTACTGCAGACGCTGGCAGTATGAGAATGGCTGTAGGAAGCCTAAAAGAGCCTTCCAAGTGGGATGCCCCTCATCTAGGTTATGGTGGATACTCTGATGAAAGAGGCATCAATCGCCCACACCAGTGTCTTATTTGGCTTTGGCCTGGTGACCACAGAAGGATGTAAAATTGTAGTCATGAGGCACTTTTTTTTCTGTAACTTTCTTTTCTAATATCGTTGTTTGGCTTTGGTATCAGAGTTATACTGGCCTCTTGGAATAAGCTGCTAGTGTTCCTTCCTTCTTTCCTTTGTGAACAAGTCTATACTGAATTGGGAAAAAAATGTGCATGAGGCTATAGATAATATTTTGAGCCATATCCTATGAGCTGTCTTCTAGATACTGAAACCCCTACACGGTAGAAGAAGTTAACTGCATTATGACCAGATAGTAGCCATGACATAAACTGCCACAGTTCCAAGACCTGGTCTCAAGGAAATGGGAACAAACCAACCCTGGAACTGAAGATGAGCTGTACGTCAAACAATCAAGATGATGCCGGTCAGACTGAAACTAACAACACTCATCACTTGAACCCAGCCAGAATCCAGACTGGGACTTAAATCTACGTTTTTAAAATTAGAATCACTCACCAGGTGTCTGGACTTACTGAGGTTCAGGTTCTTTGTGCCTCAGCACAGAAAGAATCCAGAGAGACAAAGTGATAGGCAAGAACTAGATTTATTAAGAAAGATGTTTGTGAGAGATGCAAGCTGGCAGGGAAGGAGGCTCTGCCCTAAGGATTAGGTGGGCCACATTTTATAATCCAAGGAAAATGGGGGTGGGAAAAGAACACCTCCTCCTCTTTCCTGGATTTCGTAGTTCCTCCAAGAGTGTTTGACCCTGAAATGTCAAATTAGGACTGTCATGGTGCTTATTCAACTCAGCAGAAGGGTGGTCCTTAAACTCCTGCCCTTGTTCTAAACATGCATGCAGTCCTCACCGCTTCTCCCGCCCAATCACCTAAGGCATATCTGGTGCCTACAGCAGTCAAGCAAGCAAGCCTGCCTCCTGATGGCCCTTCCAAGTGATCACCAACCCACAGTCCTCTCCCAAAGCTCCCCAGGCCCCCCTCTCCATCCATGGACCCCACTGGGACCTCCCCCCACAACCACCTGTTCAACCATCCTCCTTCCCCCCATCAAGACCACCGAATGACCAACTTCAAGATGACTGTCAGAGATGACTGTGCTGTTTCTGCATGTCACCCCCTCCCCCAACCCCCTCCCCCAGCTCCTGCCCACTGATTTTCAGCAGTGGGGAATCAGCGTTTGGATGTGAGTCCATGCCCCTACACACGCCATTGCCGACCACTAAAATCAAGTAAAATTTCCTTTCCTTTCCTTTCTTTATTGGCTTTTGCGTGTCAAGCAGCCAGACCCCACCTTCAGTAACAATAGCAGAAAAAAAAATTAACCGATCCTCTCTTAATAGCAGTATTTCACCTAGCTGTTGTTTGCTTGTTTTGTTGGAATAGTCGGTGAAGGGGGAAGGATGTAAGTTCAACCAGAGGTTTTTATCTATCATTGTTTAGTTACTCTCTGTTTAAAATAGAGTAACTAAATAATAGTTATTATAAATAATAGTTTATTTAAAATAATAGTTTATTTAAATAGTTTATTTAAAATAATAGTTTATTTAAATAATTGTGGTAAGGTGATTTATAAGAAGAAATATATATTTGGCCTTCCTCACAGTTTCTGGCACAGAAGTCCTAGTAACTCTGGAATTTCTTAAGTGACAGAGCAGTAATGATGTCTTTTGTTATGTTAAAGAGATGACGGAGAAGCTCTGAGTTGCCCAAGGATGGGGGCTGGTTGCCCGGGAAACCATCCTTGATTAGAGGTTTGGAACTTTCAGTCCTGCACCTGGACTTCCTGGGAGAGGAGAAGGGCTGGAAATTGAGTTCAGTTGATAGGGATGGAGTAGGCACAGGTAGTTGTAGAAGTCCTAATAAGAGACCACAGATAGAGAGGGAAACCTGGGGGACTTTGGGAGATCAGTGTAAGTTAATAACTGCTCAAGAAAGCCATCAGAACAAGGCAGGCTTGCTTGACTAGTAGAGGCACCAGCTATGCCTCAGGTCATTGGGTGGTGGATGGGGTGAGGCCTGCATTCAGGTTCAGACCTAGAGCAGGAGTTTGAGGACCACCCTTCTGCTGATTTGAATACCAGATACCAAGAAGGAGCTATTACTCCCAGAAAGGAAGAGGTGGTCTTTTCCCATCCCCAATCTCCTTGGATGATAAACATGTAGCACACCTAATCTTGGGGCAGAGCCTCCTTACCTGCAAGCTTGCATCTCTCACAAGCATCCTATCTTAATAAATCTATTTCTTTCCTATCATTTTGTCTCTTCCTGAATTCCTCCTGCACGGATGCATAAGGAACCTGAGGCTCAGTAAGTCCAGACACCCGGTGAATGATTCTAATTTAAAACTGTGGGTTCTAGTTCCAATCTGGGTTCTGGCTAGGTTCAGGCCATTAGTGCTATCAGTTTCATAAGCACCAAAGGCCAACGATTTAATTAATCAGACCTATATGATAAAGCCTCCCAAAGGACAGGATTGGAGTGCTTCTTGGTTGGTGAACATGTGAAAATTTAGGAAGAGTGGTGTGGCATATGCACCTTTTCATAGTTTTGCGTCTTTTCCATCTGCCTGTTCCTGAGTTATAATAGACATGTAATCCTTTTATGATAGACGTGTAATCTAAAAAGTTGTTTTCCTGCATTCTGTGAATTGCTCTAGCAATTAATGGAACCTGAGGAGGGGGTCTTGGGAACCCCTGATCTATGACAAGTAAGGCAACTCCTGCCTGCAATTAAGGGGTATAAGAAAAAGTTGTCTCCTTTACTCAACTACGATTCACTGAATCACCTTTCAGCCTGCTTTTCTGGGAAATGTCTCTTTGGCCAGTCTAGTCAATGGTGGTTTACGGTTCTAAGTGCTTTTGCTGAAGCCAATACCAGGATAAATCAAAAGACCCCCAATGAACACATATCTTCATGATGATAAGAAAACATTTTCTTTTTTAATACTCACTAAATAAAAGCCTACATTTCAAGCAGCTCAAACTTTGTTTTCTTGGGCTGGATTTCTTGGTTGGTTTTCATATATCATCATCAAACCAAATTTCTGATGACTATTTCCCTCTAAGAAGCCAATAGTTCTTCATAATCAGGGTCATGAAGTGCCTTTGGAGACATGCTGGATTTATTCTTGTGATTCTGAGGCAGGAAGAGCACACCCTAGAAAGAAAAAAGTATATTAGTCCTTCAGATCTCATTTTATATCTATCTATATCTATATATCTATATAGATATATACATATATCTGTCTATATCCATACATCTATAGATATATGTAGATATATAGAGAATTATTATTTTATTATTTTTAATTTATTTTAATTTATTTTTAATTTATTTTTTTCCATGTACACTCACAGTACATGGAAGTTCCCAGGCTAGGGGTTGAATCAGAGCTGCAGCTGCTGGCCTACACCACAGCCATAGCAACACCAGATCCAAGCTGTGTCTGTGACCTACACTGAAGTTTGTGGCAACACCAGATCCTTAACCCACTGAGCAAGGCCAGGGATTGAACCTGCATCTTCATGGATACTAGCTGGGTTCATTTCCACTGGGCCACAATGGGAACTCCCGAGAATTATAATAAATTATATATATATATTTCCTCCAAACTTAAATACATAAAACTCTTAGATATGCAAGATGAGTATAATATGTCATTATGTGCTTTAATAATTGCTGTTCATCAGCCTTGTATTCATTCTTCTATCTATAATAAAGTTTTGGATAAATCAAATCTTTTAAACTCAGTTAAACGAAGCCATGAGTTCATGGTGGCAGTAGGGTGGTGTCCCATGGAACTCTATTCAAGACTTTAAAAAGTATCTTTTAAGTAACAAAATAATCTTAAGGTCACAAGAAGGGAAAATCGGAGCATAGGACACTTATTGAATCCAGTCACATTGGTAAATGCCCCTTACCTAGTCAAGACTGTGAAAGAAACTAGTAGCTGCAGCAGAAAGTTAGCCGCCTGGAAAAGAGGCTGACCTGGGCACTAAATCTCATAGCATAACAACTGCGCAAGTCATGTAACCTCCCAGGTTTCTGCCTTTACAACATGGCAAGATTGAACCAATCAATTTCTCCGATTCCACTATCATCCCATCAGCTGGTCCTCAGCTGGTCAGCTACCCCCTTGCCATGTGCTTCCCTCGTCTCACTGTCTTCCATCACCATGAAACCACCTGCTTTGTGCCTCTCATGACCAACCATTGATGGTCCCTCCTGCCCCTGCCACTCTTGCTGACATAGCTCCATACTGCCCAGAAGTGAAGATACACAAGCAAGACACAGAGACTAGCCATCACACTCACCCCAGGGAAATCAGAGTAAGACTGTTTCCACCAAACCACAGCAGAGAGCACAGCTAGAAAGAACTCCAGCACTGTACAAATCAGCATCATAGACATAGTTCCCTGAAATGCAAAAAATACAAAATGGGTAGTAATTGGTCGATGAAAAGCTTCAGGCCTTGTTGGGAGGTAACTAGCCTCACCTTTGCTGCTTAGTAGTTGTTTGTACCTGAACGACTCTCTATGTCTCTGGCTTCTGTTTCCTCATTTATCAAATGTACATAATGATACTTCCTTCTCGGAGGTTCGTGAGACTCAGTGAGGTTTTGACTGTGCAAGCACTTTATAAATTTCAGTATTAACACCCTTCTATATACATGAACTCTTTTGCCTTTCCTGATGGAAGTAAGAGTTAGAACAATCAAGCTGGTAAGTTTCCATAGTTGCTAACAACCCAAACCAACCCCAAAAAGATACCACATCAAGAGAGTAAGTTCTACCATTTCTTTCCACAGAAGAGGCACATGAACAAGTTACTGTCCTCATGCATAACCTCTATTTTTCATGTAAAACTGGCCACTTGGTGGGGTAGGAGAGAAAATGTGATTGCACAAAGTTCTAGCTTATTTACAAACAGTTAAAGAGGAAATAAAACATTTACATTTCTTAGAAATTGCCCCAGCAATCACACTCAATATAATTCCTTCTATTTACAACATAAAATTATTACATCATGAATTTGTACTTTATCCATTACACAGACTTTTTCCCTAGATGGCATTGGCTCTGCTGAATGTTGGTTTATACTAATTACTCCTGATCTCATTTGCATATAATTTGCCTATCTCTTTCCTCATCATAATATCATTGACCTGGAAAGATCACCGGGGGTCAGCTCCAAGTAAGAAGCGGTTTGCAAGCCTAAGCTCAGTCAGCTCTGCTATTATCTGGCTGAACAGCAACTATGTTCTTAACTCACTTTTATGAGTTGCAAGACACTCAATATTTTGCAGCTTCTTAATTCTTATGTTGCTTTTTTCCCCCTCAATACATTGCTGACTATCCACAAGCTCCCTGATGTTCCAGTGTAAGACTATGATTTCTGTTAAGCAAACTTCATTGTTTTCCTTTTTCCAATAATGATGATCATTATCAGTTAACATTCTCCATCTTCCTATGTTACTATTTAATAAACCCCACCTCTGAAGTTATAACAGAAACAACAAGGATGTTGCCTTCTCATCTGATCAATACTACATATCGCTGTGGTCACCGGAAGAAGAAACACTGACCTTTAAACCCCATCTTTCCTACTCGTTTTGCAGCGCTGGGCCTGATGCATGATCATACCAAGTATACCCCACAACACGTACATGCCTGTCTCCTTCTTGGCATTTCCTGATCACTTGGCCACTATTTTGCCACTATCTTTGCTTTTCTTAATTCACTACTCCATGTACCAAGATTTATGGCTTCTTGGAGTTCCCGCTGTGGCACAGCAGAAACGAATCTTACTAGTAACCATGAGGTTGTGGGTTCGATCTCTGGCCTCACTCAGTGGGTTAAGGATCTGGTGTTGCTTCGAGCTGTGGTGTAGGTCACAGATATGGCTTGGATCAAGCATTGCTGTGGCTGTGGCTGTGGCCAGCAGCTACAGCTCCCATTCGACCACTAGCCTGGAAACCTCCATATGCCACAAGTGCTGCCCTAAAAAGCAAAAAAAAAAAAAAAAATTATGGCTTGAAGAACTCAAATTTTATGCCTTTCACAATAGAATCAGTTTGAGTAATAAACTCTTAATCCACAATGTTTTAGTTTTTCATTATTAACCTTGTTTGACATTTACTCTTCTATTCCACCCACAGCCTCGCCTCTTTCTCTCAGTCATATAGTTCCCTTTGTTTTCCATAGCCCGAGCCTTCCTTCCCTTAGATGCCCAATTTAAAAAAAATAAAATAAGGAGTTTTCAAAGGGAGCAATAACAAGAAGTCAAAGGTTTCAGAAACCTTACATTGGAACCCCCACCCCATCTAAAAATACTTACAGCCAGAATAGATTTGGCCGTGGAGCAGTCTTGTTGAAACGGTTCATAGAAAGGAAAATAAGCATGAGGTGATCTTTCTTCATTTAATTTACATGTCTGAAAGGCAGGACCCAAAGCAGCCAGTCTGACAGAGAGGAAAATGAATCCCGATAGAGCAGATAGAGAACTCAGAACGTTTGCAGCCAGGCTGCTCTGAGCCTGCAAGAGAAATGTGGGGAAAGGATCACTCTTCATGAGCAACAAATCAACACATGTCTTTTAACCTCTTTGCCTGTGCCTTGCAAAGATTTAGTTTGTTTTATCTGTGCCCTTCAGGAGCTCTAAACCTCTATGCCACTTCAGTGCCTAGCAACATCTCTGAACCTAGCAGGTGAATCTTAGCAAAGGAGTAAATGAAATGTTTTGGGCCAGGCAGGACTTCCGCAGGGTAATAGAGAATACCGCTTTCCCAAATTTTGTCCTGATAGCTGGGCTCCACGGCACTATGACTGCAAAATCCCCAAGACAGCGTGACCACGGGCAGATGTGGCATCTCACTCCCCCAAATCACTCAGAAACCCCTTGCGGAGGCACTGGCCACACAGAAGAGGCAGATGAACAAGTTACTGTCCTCACGCATAACCTCTATTAAAATACAGACGGGAATTCCTGGTGTGGCTCAGTGGTAATGAAGCCAACTTGTATCCATGAGGCCATGGGTTAGATCCCTGGCCTTGCTCAGTGGGTTAAAGGATCCAGCTTTGCTGTGAGCTGCAGTGCAGGTTGCAGATGCGGCTTGGATCCCACGTTGCTGTGGCTGTGGTGTAGGCCAGTGGCTACAGCTCTGATTCGACCCCTGGCCTGGGAACTTCCATAGGCCATGGTGCAGTTCGGCCCTCAAAAGAAAAAATAAAATACAAACAGACAGACAGAGAGACACACACCCAGGGGTGAGTGTAGGGACAGAGTTGCAGTCTCTGGTGGGTCCTGGGGCCTGGGAAGACTCTGCTTGGCCATGTCCAGGGCCACATATAGACGGCTATGGGCAGAGATCTAGACTCAGCTCAAGGATGGTGTGATACGTGAGTGGCGGGGTGAGGTAGAAGAAGGAGGCTTGGAGGAAACAGATCACAGCAGTAGCTTTGCCTGTGATCCTTTCAATTTTTCTCAAATGCTCAGTTTCTCAGTTTCACCTTCTGGTCTGGGTTTCATGTCCACCTTTATAAAGTGAGGGATGTGGATAAACTGATCCTAGAAATGTCTGCCCTCTATTCCAACTTGCAGAAGGTGGAAGTGAATTAGCATCATTCTGGAAGGTGTACTTATAGGTAGGTGTGGTCCAGGGCACACCCCAAAGCGATACATTAAAATATTATCAGATCCCATTTAGGGGGCTCTTTTATGGACTCAGCAGTGGGAGCTTTGGGACACAATAGAAAACAGACAGGGCATTTTTCTCCTCCAGAGCCCAGTTCCTCAAAATAATGACTAAAACACACGCTTCTGGGCTCCAGAGAGTCAGCAAAAGTCATGATGCCTAGAGTGGATACTTCTTAGAATAATTTAGATGTGTTTTGAGACAGCATTTGACTTCAGCCTCATGAACTTTCTCCAACCGGCTTTTCACAAATGATTTCTTCCTTGCTTAATTGCTTTCTTTTACTTTTTCTTTTTTGCCTTTTTTTAAATTACCCAAATGAATCCATCACATCTGTAGTTGTCTTTTCTTTTTCTTTTTCTTTTTTTACTTTTTTTTTTTTACTTTTAATTTTTCTTTTACTAATGGTTCCTTTCTAGTTATATTGCACCTTTCTTTTGTAATAGGAACTCCCCCTAACACCTCTTCTCTTTGTAAGAAGTCTTCGTTCCAGAGAAAAGGTCAAGGAAGGATTACCCCCAGAAGACCACCAGAAACCATCACTGGACCACCTGATGCTGGCCTTGATGACGCTGAAATGATCAATGGAGGGAGAGAAATGTAGACACTAATCAATAACCCCATCTTTCGAGCTAAACCTATAAAACTCCTTGTGATCCCCTTCCAAGGAAGGACACAGTTTGGAGGGTGTTAGCCTGCTGTGGCCCTCTCCCCCTGGCAAAGCAATAAAGCTGTTCTTTCCGCTTCACCCCAAACTCTGTCTCTGAGACTTAATTGGTGCTGGTTTATGGAGGGCCAATTGTTAGCTACATTACCACCAAAAGGGCATTATGAGGAAGCAGACTATCTAAAAAGTAGACTTCTGGGCACTGGTCTAGGGTAGAATATAATACCTGAATACAGACTGGGACTTAGGGAACAGTGTTTGAAGGGATGTGCACCGGACAGACACAGAAAGCGTCTGGGCTTCTAACTGCCAAATACCTTCTCTGAAATTTAGTTTCCAGCTCTGCACAGGGGAGAGCTTGACCCTTGATGTGTTCTCCCAAAGCTTCATTTTGATCCATCTAATTGAGGAGTGTGGTTCTCTTACTTACCAACAGCTTAGTTGATTTCTTCTCTGTGATGATCGAGAGTGATCCAGAAAGGATGAACTACTCAGAAAGAAAAGGAAACAGCTAAGCTTCTGTGTATAGATGAATCTACATAGTTATTATTACACTGTTTATGGAAAATTCCCATGGGAAGAGCCCTGGGGAACCAATGAACAACCAAATTACATACACGGATGTATCCCTTCTGCCTCTAGAGTATTCAGGAAAGCATGAGAAAAGGCAGATATGAGCAGTGATACATCCCAGTAAACACAATGAGGGCCTTAAAACGCCAGGAAAGGAGGGACTTTTTAAAGGAGAGAAGAACGTTTTGGAGATGTTATTTAGAGAGGAACATGAAGGCAATGGTTTGGGGGGAAGAATGGGGTAAGTTAACAGATAGGGGAGGACAGAGACAGACATTGTAAGTTGGTTGCTCTCAAGTCTTAGGCAGAAAGGTGATTAAGAACAAAGAAAGGATGAGGCTGGATGGCAGAAAACCCTTAAGGCTGTGATCAGAAAATCACTCTCTAGAGTATTCAAGAGCTAATATATTTGTAACAATTAAGTCACAGAAAATCCTTTGACAACGAAAAACATGGGACACAATTTTTCTTATAGTTTCAGTGGTTTCTTATAGTTTCCATTTATATCTGCCTAAATAAATTCTGGGTCTTAAAAATTGGACAAGTTGACTTTCCAAATGTGCACTGTGCTTAGTGTCCCATTTCCAAAAAGGAGAATATGGAATGAAAAGGGAGGAAAGTAACTTTGCAGTGGAGAAACCTAGCAAACACTACCTCCTCCACTTGATCAAGCTCAACTTCACCTGTGGGTGGGGGGGGGGAAATCAGAGGAACCAAAGTTTAGGAATAATCTATAAAAATCCTGGAAAGTACTACCCAAAACCATCACTATCATCAAGGACATGAAGAGTCCGGGAAAGTCTAGTGGCATCGAAGGAGAGCTAATGACTAAATGTGATAGAGTGTCTCTGATGGCATCTTGGAACAAGACCTTTGAAATCCAAATAACCTGTTGACTTTAGTTGGTAAATGAAGGAAAATGCACCAAAGAAGTGGGGTGGGGGGGCTTTCTGGATGCATCCGACAGAGGAACAAGTGCAGGAAAGGCAAATGATTGCCACTAAGCCGTGGGAGGCTGATAGAAGAATGATGAAAGAGAAGCTTGTGAGAAAGACTCATTCACATCAACCTAGAAGAAAGCTGCTCTTGACACCATGGAATTGGAGCTATTTCAGAAGAATTAGCTGAAGACATCTGTTTAGTGTGTCCTGGGTGCCACTCAATATAGCAAAAAGCATTTTCAAAGGCTCTTTCTTTCAGGATTCCCACAAGCTTGTGTGGGTTTCCCTGTAGGCATCTGGCATCTTTCACTGGTGCTCATTTTACTGTAGAGAAACCTCCTTCCCAATTCTAGCCTACCCTGTGGATTTTGGCCTAAACCGAGAGGGAAGCCACATGGCTCATCACAGCTCAAGATAATGAAGTGAAAAGTAAGGTGATCTTCAAAAGAAATTACACCTGAGCCAGTTAAGAAATGGATTTAAAATCAGGCCACTTCTGCCCTCTCTCCCCATTCGATTCTTCCCCAGGCTACACACAGAGGAGAACACGTTCTACCGCTGACTCCTGGCTCTCACCTCCACCCCATCTCGGCCTCCTGAGGATCTCTACTCACGGAAAAGGCTCCTACGAATGGGTAAGCAGCATTCACCAGGATGGAAAATATGTGGGTGAAATACGGAGAGAAGGAAGCAGAGGCCAACATGATTCCCAGACTCAATATCATCACGCCACACATGATCTGGATAGTCTGTTAGAATAAGAAGGGAGATGGAGAATTCAAGTCAGCATTTGGGAACCATTTGTTGTGCCTCCCCCACAGTGCTCCTCCAGTATCCAGGCAAGGGTACAGACATTGTAAAAGCTGTGGTGGAAGAACTATGAGAGGATATTTTGGAGGAGATGCTGTTGTGCCACAGAAAACTACTGTCTTGGACCACCTGGCTAGGACTTCAGGCATTTTTGCCTTGCTAGTCCTGGTTGCTCACCACCCTTGCTCCCAGCTCATGACAAGTATGAGACTCTGTCTTGCCCAACTCCCTGATTTCATCACCACTAATTCTCCTTCTCCCGCTTAAGGGGATGGGGAGGGGGCACCTGAAAGCCCTCACCCTCTCCTGAGTGCCAGCAGTCTGGAAGCCCCTTATTGCCCATCTCCCAGACCCCACTGGACACAGCAAAGAGCCTGGCCTTCTGGCCATCTCCTTGACCCCTTAATTCCATATCTCTACAGCTGAGAATCTTGAAGCTCTATGTTCAGGGGTAAAGTCTTCCTCCTTGACATCTACAGCTCTTCAACCAAGCCGTTTTTTCAACCTTATGTCACTTGAGCCCCCCAGTCACTCACATGATTGTACATCTGGGGCAAAGAAATCAGTCCTGCCAGGGTCTGAAAACTGGTCAGATGGAGTGCCTCACCTCGGATCATATATTCTAGACAGCAGAGGTCTGTGCTTTCCTTCCAGTGCTAGATAGAGTCTTTCCTCCCCTCCTCTCTTCATTTCATAGAATTTCTTTAATAAATCATGCAGGAGAGGAAAGAAAAAAAGAGAAGGTAAACATTACCTCTGTCCCCAAAAGGGAAGGAAAAAAAGAGGGGAAGGAGGTTTAAGTTTCTTGTAATTTGCATGGAAGGAAAAATTCCCTTCCAAAAAAAAAAAAAATCAGTCGGATTATTAAATATGCAGTTGGTACACACAGAAAAATGTACATAAAATATGTAATTATGCACCATCGCTTTTGCTTAAAAAAAGATGTACAGCTTTTTGTATACCTATTATACCTCACTAAAAGTGGTCTTTTAAAAAAGAAAATGTAGAGAGGCACCGTATTGAACAAAGACAAAAATGAAAGCCCAAACCCAATTCCTCATATTCAGAAAGGGGAGAAATATTTTAAATACCATCTTGCGTGGAAAAGGTCTGGGGAAGGTTCACATGGCTCTCTGAGTGGTCTCCATCAGATTGGAGTCCCTCTGGCAAAACTTAAGTCTCCACACTCACACTGGACCTCTAGTCCCAAGACATATGTAATTTTTTCCCCCGTGCCCCTCAATCCCACTCCAACACGTTCTGAACTGGTCTTACTGCAAGAACTTTGACCTCTGCCTTTAGACATTGCTTCACACTGTCTTGCTTCTGGTTGGTGGGTTTAGATTTCTCTGTTTCGAGGAAGTTGATACCACTTGGTGTGAGAACTATAATGTTCTCCTTGGTTGTGGGTTGTGAGATCATCGTGGCGATTTCTGTGCTGGAAGAAAAAATAATTTCACCTCTTAAAATGTGCAGAGCTCCTGGCTCCCCAAACTGTAAGCCAGTGTCTGCCCATGAGTCTAGACCTGACCTGTCCTCTAGTGGAGAACACTGGTCTTACAGAGCTGAGAAATCCGTGAAACCTGGGTTTCATGAATATTTTTCCCTGTCGTTTGGCCCCGTGGACTCATCAAAGATAATGAACACATCCTGGGGAGGTAGCTGAATGAATCTGGAAAGGTCTCAACGTTCAGAGACCAATGGTCACATAAAACTTGCATATGTAGGAGTTCCCATCGTGCCTCAGCAGAAATGAATCTGACTAGTATCCATGAGGACACAGGTTCGATCCCTGGCCTCACTCAGTGGGTTAAGGATCCGGCGTTACCGTGAACTGTGGTGTAGGTCCCACATGATGCTTGGATCTGCTATTGCTGTGGCTGTGGTGTAGGCCAGTTTTTACAGCTCCAATTCGACCCCTAGACTGGGCACCTCCATAGGCCATGCGTGTGGCCCTAAAAAGACACACACACACACACACACACACACAAACTTGCATATGTAGAAATATCTTTTTTCTAGTCCACTTACACCTGGAGCCCTTCACTGCACTGTTCTCAGCCTGTGGACTTCTCAGTTTTCACACGGCCTGAGAACCTCTGAAGAGGTAAGAACCAGATCACGTGACTTTAGGTAAGGGGCTCAACGTGATCGTGCAGTTAGAAGACAGCACAAACAGTGAAGACCAGAAACTGCTTCCTTTGGTTCATTCTATTCCCAAAACACTCAAGGAGATTCAAGTCCATATCCCCTCCCACGGAATCGCTGCAGGGACTGGTACGTTGAAAGGGCCTCTCAGCATTGCCTACCTTTGCCTATGGTCCCGGTGGGCTGCCTCCAGCTGAGCGGTTAGAAACTCCCACGGGATTTTAACTCTGGGGTCTCACGCAGTCCTGGCAGAATTTTCTACCCGTCTTCATCTTCTGAAAGTCACTGGCCCTTACTTAGTTCAGTGTTTACAGCTAAGAGGATGTGATACTTCGAGTTTGTTGATAATTTGTGAAAACTGCTTATGCTTCCTCTTTTTTTTTTTTTTTCTTTTCCCCCTAAATGCCTAGCTCTTCAGAAAAATCTCCAACTACTGACTTGGAGAATAAGGGAGTCACAGAGATCTATGTGTAAACTGCCTCCCCTGCCTCCAGTACTTACTAGCTTCATGTTATCGACAAGCCTGTGATCTTCCCTGAGCCTCAGTTTTCCAGTCTGTTGAATAGAGGAACAGTAGCAACACTAGAGTTTTTGTTTGTTTGTTTTATAAAGACTAGAGAAGATGTTTATAGAGGGCCTCTTCGGTTTCCAAGGCCTATTCTGCATTGGATAATAAGTAACTAATAATAGTAACATTGAAAATTGGGTCTAGTTCCTCGCTGCTCTAAAGCCAGTAAGGGAGACAAGGTTGCTGGAAAGGAAAGTTTGCTTTCTTTCAGAAGCCAACAACTAGGGGTGAGGTGGGGAGCAGACCTCTGCCCAAAAGTCGACCCCCCCCCTACACTGATTTTTATAGGCAGAAGTCCTTGACTTTGCTTAATGACTAAACTATTTGTATTTGGTCTCATTTGACTATTTTCTTTGCTCCTGTATTTTCTCATTTCTCTGATTAAACTTACTCTTTGACCAAAGTTTGTCTACAGATAAAGGCAGGTGGAGGGCATTGAGGGGAAGGACCATAGGGCCCTGCTCCATTTCCATGGTATGAACATATGAAATATATATTTGAACATACATGAATAATATATATGAACATACATTATATATGACATATTTTATACCTATGTTATATATATTTAAATGTGTATACATATGTACATATTACATACATATAAATCACATATATAAGTAATATGTAATTTAGGTCACTTGGGGACCTTAGTATGGACACAGCTTCTGTAGCCTCAGGTCCAGAGAGAAAATTAGAAATTTTTCATTACTCTCTCATCCTAAAGCAAATTTAGGAGGCAAAGATTTTTAAGTGGAAAAAAAATTTAAGGGGAAAAAAATCAGTTTTCAAAGGTAATAAGTATGGGTCAAAGCACTCAGTTGCTGGTAGCAGGGGAAAGGATCCACCTTAAGTGATAGCTTTGCGACAAGGGGCAATCAGGTGCCAGACCCCTAGCCAGGCTGTGACTCTCCTCCTGATGGTCAGCCCCACCTGGCTAAGCTGAAGATGTTCATTCAAGAGGTGGGAGCAAGTTAGACATTGATTCTGGTGAAGCTCTGTCTGGCACCTAAGAAGGACAAGAACACGTTGTTCTGCTCTTTTTCACTGGGGAACAATACCATGTTTTGCTGAAATTAACAATAAAAAGATTCAGGGGGTACCACAAGGAACTTTCACAATTGCTTCCTCTGTCCAAATCTATGTACTTGCCGGACATGAAAAATTAAAAATGTCTGATATCATCAGCCTTACATGCAAATCAAAATTAGTTAAGTTCCTAGAAATCACATGAATAGTAGCAACCCCAACAAATCTGTTGGTAAAAAACAAATTGCATGACCTTAAAGAGGTTCAAAAGGAAGCCAAATGCATCGTCAGCTTTGTTCAAACCATGTCTCAAATTTAGATGTTGGTTGTTCTTTTTTTTTTCACTTAACCACAGGCAATCAAAAGAAAGCGACTATCTTTTCTGTGTTTACCATATGGCATATTATAAATTTAAACCAAGGGACATATTTTAATTAAAAAGTGTAAGTATTTGCCCTGAAATTTCTTCTAGGATGTTTACAGTTTCGGGTCTTATGTTCAGTCCATTTTGAGTTGATTTTTGTATATGCTGTGTGGTAAAGTTCCAATTTCATTTTTCTGCATACAGATATATAGGTTTTCCAATATCTTACACAAAAAGACTATCCTTACCCCATTGTGTGTTGCTGACACCCTTGTTAACTCAGTTGACCATATTATGTGGATTTATTTCAGGGCTTTCTGTTCTGTTCCTTTGGTCTATATGCCTTTCTGCCAGTGCCATACTTTTGATTACAGTAGGTTTTTTTTTTTTTATAATTTTTTTTATTTTCCCACTGTACAGCAAGGGGGTCAGGTTATCCTTACATGTATACATTACAATTACATTTTCCCCCCACCCTTTCTTCTGTTGCAACATGAGTATCTAGACAAAGTTCTCAATGCTATTCAGCAGGATCTCCTTGTAAATCTATTCTAAGTTGTGGCTGATAAGCCCAAGCTCCCGATCCCTCCCACTCCCTCCCCCTCCCATCAGGCAGCCACAAGTCTCTTCTCCAAGTCCATGATTTTCTTTTCTGTGGAAAGGTTCATTTGTGCTGGATATGAGATTCCAGTTATAAGTGATATCATATGGTATTTGTCTTTGTCTTTCTGGCTCATTTCACTCAGTATGAGATTCTCTAGTTCCATCCATGTTGCTGCAAATGGCATTATGTCATTCTTTTTTATAGCTGAGTAGTATTCCATTGTGTATATATACCACCTCTTCCGAATCCAATCCTCTGTCGATGGACATTTGGGTTGTTTCCATGTCCTGGCTATTGTGAATAGTGCTGCAATGAACATGCGGGTGCACGTGTCTCTTTTAAGTAGAGTTTTGTCCGGATAGATGCCCAAGAGTGGGATTGCGGGGTCATATGGAAGTTCTGTGTATAGATTTCTAAGGTATCTCCAAACTGTTCTCCATAGTGGCTGTACCAGTTTACATTCCCACCAACAGTGCAGGAGGGTTCCCTTTTCTCCACAGCCCCTCCAGCACTTGTTATTTGTGGATTTATTAATGATGGCCATTCTGACTGGTGTGAGGTGATATCTCATGGTAGTTTTGATTTGCATTTCTCTTATAATCAGCGATGTTGAGCATTTTTTCATGTGTTTGTTGGCCATCTGTATATCTTCTTTGGAGAAATGTCTATTCAGGTCTTTTGCCCATTTTTCCATTGGGTGGTTGGCTTTTTTGCTGTTGGGTTGTATAAGTTGTTTATATATTCTAGAGATGAAGCCCTTGTCGGTTGCATCATTTGAAACTGTTTTCTCCCATTCTGTAAGTTGTCTTTTTGTTTTCTTTTGGGTTTCCTTTGCTGTGCAAAAGCTTTTCAGTTTGATGAGGTCCCATGGGTTTATTTTTGCTCTAATTTCTATTGCTCTGGGAGACTGACCTGAGAAAATATTCATGATGTTGATGTCAGAGAGTGTTTTGCCTATGTTTTCTTCTAGGAGTTTGATGGTGTCCTGTCGTATATTTAAGTCTTTCAGCCATTTGGAGTTTATTTTTGTGCATGGTGTGAGGGTGTGTTCTAGTTTCCTTGCTTTGCATGCAGCTGTCCAGGTTTCCCAGCAATGCTTGCTGAATAGACTTTCTTTTTCCCATTTTATGTTCTTGCCTCCCTTGCCAAAGATTAATTGACCATAGGTGTCAGGGTTTATTTCCGGATTCTCTATTCTGTTCCATTGGTCAGTATGTCTGTTTTGATGCCAGTACCACACTGTTTTGATGACTGTGGCTTTGTAGTATTTCTTGAAGTCTGGGAGAGTGATGCCTCCTGCTTGGTTTTTGTTTCTCAGGATTGCTTTGGCGATTCTGGGTCTTTTGTTGTTCCATATAAATGTTTGGATTGTTTGTTCTAGTTGTGTGAAAAATGTCATGGGTCATTTGATAGGGATTGCATTGAATCTGTAGATTGCTTTGGGTAGTATGGCCATTTTTACAATATTGATTTTCCCAATCTAGGAACATGGAATATCTTTCCATTTCTTTACATCTTCTTTGATTTCTTTGATTAAAGTTTTATAGTTCTCGGCATATAGGTCCTTTACCTCCTTGGTCAGGTGTATTCCGAGGTATTTGATTTTGTGAGGTGCAATTTTAAAAGGTATCGTATTTTTGTATTCCTTTTCTAATATTTCATTGCTGGTATACAGAAATGCAACTGACTTCTGAATGTTAATCTTATATCCTGCTACTTTGCTGAATTTATTAATCAGTTCAAGTAGTTTTGGGGTTGAGTCCTTCGGGTTTTCTATGTATAGTATCATGTCATCTGCATACAGTGACAGTTTTAATATATTTTGAAAATAGCAAGTGTGATGCCTCCAGCTTTGTTATTAATGATCTATATTGTTTTAGCTATTTTGGATCTTTTGTAGTTCCATATGAATCTTAGTATTTTTTTTCTATTTCTGTGAAAAATGCTGTTGAAATTTTGATAGAGATTACATTTGATGTGTAGATCTCCTTGAGTAGTGTGGACGTTTTAACAATATTAATTAACGGAATTCATGAACACGGGTTATCTTTCAGTTTACTCACATCTTCAAATGCTTTCATCAATTTCTTGTAATTTTCAATTTACACCTTTCCCCTCCTTGATTGCATTTATTCCTAAGTATACTATTTTTGATGCTATTATAAATGGGATTGCCTTCTTAATTTCTTTATCAGATAGGTAACTGTTAGTGTATAGATGCACAGCTGATTTCTCTAAGTTGATTTTGTATCCTGCCACTTAACTGACTTTTTTTAATTTTAATAGTTTTTTTTTTTTCTTGATGGAGCCTTTAGGGTTTTCTACAGATAAAATCAAGTCAACTGCCAACATAGGTCATGAACTCTTCCTTTCTGATTTGGGTGCCTTTTGCTTTTGTTTCTTGTCTAATTGATTTGCCTAGGA
The DNA here is from genome assembly GCF_016906955.1 of Phacochoerus africanus. Taxonomy (NCBI): domain Eukaryota; kingdom Metazoa; phylum Chordata; class Mammalia; order Artiodactyla; family Suidae; genus Phacochoerus; species Phacochoerus africanus. The sequence continues at coordinate 11,329,934 of NC_062547.1, read as the reverse complement.
CATGCGGAATAGAAGTGGCAAGGGGGGGACCTTTGTCTTAGTCCTGATTTTGGAGAGAAAACTTTCACTCATTCACTGTTGAGTACAGATACTCCTTGCTTTTTAAAAGTTCAGTTTATACCACTTTGTTTTTATGAAAGACTTTCATAAGTACCTTTTTTCTCTAACTAAAATAGATATGGAGAGAATTTTCATTTTACGAAAAAAAGGTAACTACTTATTTGCTTTATGCTATTTTAACTTACAAAAGCTTCCATGCAAACACTCTACTTTGGGATAGTGGGGGAAATCTATATGATGTTAGCTGTGGCTTGTTATAAATAGGCTTTATTATGCTGAGATACATTTCTTCTATACTTAATTTCATGTGTTCTTATCATATTGAATTTTGTGAAATACTTGTTTTGTACCTAAACCAAAAAGCTTTGAGATTCAAACGTGTTGTGGTAGGAGTTCCCATTGTGGCTCAGTGGGTTAGGAACCTGACATAGTATCTGTGAGGATGTGGGTTCAATATCTGGCCTTGCTCAGTGGGTTAAGGATCTGGCATTGCAGCAAGCTGCGGTGTAGGTTGCAGATGCTAGGATCTGGTGTTGCCATGGCTGTGGCGTAGACCTGCAGCGGCAGCTCTGATTTGATTCCTAGCCTGGGAGATACTGCAGGGGTCACTGTAAAAAGAAAAAAAAAAGATGGTGGGGTAGGAAGAACTTGAGCTCACCTCCTCCCACGGGCACACTAAGAGTACAACTATTTACAGAGCAGTTGATTTTTAAATTTTTTAATAATTTATTATTTTTTATTTAAAGTATAGTTGATTTAACAGACAAATGACCTAGGTGCACACGCACACACACACACACAAAACATTCTTTTTTCTCATATTTTCTTCCATCATGTTCTATCCCAAGAGACTGTATATAGTTCCCTGTGCTATATAGTAGGACCTCACTGCTTATCCATTCTAAATATAATCAAAGCAATTGTTGACAACAGAAAACTCCTGCATCTCAAGATATAAGGAATGGGGAGTTCCTATTGAGGCGCAGTGGAAATGAATCTGACTAGGAACCATGAGGTTTCGGGTTCAATCCCTGGCCTCACTCAGTGGGTTAAAGATCCGGTGTTGCCATGAGATGTGGTGTAGATCACAGATGTGGCTTGGATCTGGCGTTGCTGTGGTTGTGGTGTAGGCTGGCAGCTGTAGCTCCGATTAGACTCCTGGCCTGGGAACCTCCATATGCCAAGGGTTCAGCCCTAAAAAACAAAAAACAAAAATGTATGTATATATATATATATATATATGGAAGGAATCACAATGATTATGGGTAGGAAGGGGAGAGACAAGGTACAGTCAAGACCCATACCCCCAGGTGGATGACCTACAAGCTGGAGGATAATTACAATGGCAGAGATTACCCCCAAAGAGGGTTGAGCTCCCCAGCCCAGGGGTCTTGCACCGGGAAAATGAGTCTCCAGAACATTTGACTTTGAAGGTGAGTGGGGCTTACTTTGAGGATTTCCAGAGGACTGTGGGAAATCGAGACTCCATTCTTAAAGGGTGCATACAAAATATCACATTCTCCAGACCCAGGGCAGAAGCAGTAATTGAAAGGATCCTGGGTCAAACCCACCTGCTGATCTTAGAGAGCCTCCTAGAGAGGCAGGAGGCAACTGGAGCTCCCTCTGGGAACACAGCCTCTGGCTGCAGTTACGTTGGGGAGCTCCTTCTACCATGGGGACACTGGTGCTGGCAAGTGCCATTTCTGAATCCTCCCTCTAGCTCGTTAGCCCCACCCATCAGCATTTTTGGCACCAGTACTAGGACACCTCTGGCCCGGCAATAGCAGAGCAGAGACACAGACCTACCAACCAGCAAGCTGGCTGCTTTAAGACCCACTGAGTCCATAGCTGCCCTGAGATCCAGCCCTGCCCACCAGAGGGCCCAGGACCTGGCTCCGCATACCAGTGCAGTGACACTAGCCCTGGGACTTCCAGGGCTCTGCAGCCAGACACCTTTTGAGCTGGCTCTACCCACCGGCAAACCAACACTAACTCCAGAAGCCCTGAGCTGTGGTCCCACCCAACAGTAAAGAGCCAGCTCACTCCTATTAGAAATGTAAATTGGTACAGCTATTACAGAAAAGAGTATAGAGGTTCCCCACCCACACCCCCAAGTTAAAAATAGAACTACCATATGATCCAGCAATCCCACTTCTGGATATATAGTTGACCTCTGAGCAACACAGGGATTAGAGGCACTAATCCCCTGCATAGTTGAAAATCTGTGTATAGCTTTTGACTCTCACCAAACTTAACTATCGAGAGCCTACTGTTGACCAGAAGACTTACTGGTAAAATAAACAGTCAATTAATACATATTTTGTGTGTTACATGTATGTCTACATATATTTTATGCATTCGTGACATACTTAATGTTTTCCTAATTGTTTTGATATTTTTGGGCCATGTAGTTTGAGTTTTTTTCAAATTGTTGAAAATTGCCAAAAAATTTTCTAGTATATATACTGAAAAAAAAATCTGATTATAGTGGACCCACACAGGTCAAACCCATGCTGTTCGAAGGTCAAGTGTATATTCAAAGGAAATGAAATCGCTATCTCAAAGAGATATCTACCTTTCCATGTTCACTGAAGCATAATTCACAAAGCCGATAGGGAAACAACCTAAGTGTCCATCAAGGGATGAATGAATAAAGAAAATATTGTAAGAAAATTATGTATATGTATATATGTATGAAAAGAGGGCATGTTATTCATTAAATGTATGATTTATTTATTTAAAGTCTTTTACTGCATTTAAAGAGATGGACAAGAGAATTGTTGAGTTATGAGGGAAAATAAGAACATGACTCAGAATTTTACATACATAAGAGTCAGAGTTGGATCCTGGTACTTTCCCAAGCAGGTTTCTTGCATTACTGGAGGGAAAGATTTTCTGGAACATTTTTCTGTTGATCCGTTGGTGGCATCAAACCTCCTGCCAATGGTGCAGGAGATGCTGTTTCTGCCACATGAACGTTTGATGGCAGAATGAACACAACCTGTGAAATCAATCAGAATGCCATGGGTGAGTCCACCAAATAACCTCAGGGCTTCTCTTTTCTAAGTACACAGTGTCATCATTATCTGAGCCTACTCTTCCTTCTCTGGATTCAGTCTCAAAATCTATTTGGAGTTTCTCATGCATTCTTTAGATCAGGCTACGGCTAAGAAAAAACACTCAGTGATAGCTTTTGGCATGAGATGCTGATAGCTATTGCTGTGGTCTTATGAGTGGATTGATCTTACATGTGGACAATGATGCCTAATGAGTTGGGTGAACCACAGTATTATTGGAAAACATAGCGCTCTTCTTCCAAACCATGTTGCTCATATTGACGGCAACCAGGTACCCCAGGAATTGACTTGCTTGCCATGAACTGCAAAACCACAGTGACCCAGAAAGGCAGGAATCATCAGATAACTAAGGAAAATGATGGTCCTTCTTCCACATTGTGAAATGGAGAATTTAGGGGGATGGGGGGGTAATTGAGATGAGATAAAGAGCTAAGCATGATATGCCCCAAGCCACTGCTCTTTGGGATTCATACTCGGCAATTCTGTCACAAGTGCAATTAGTGGGATCAATATTCCCTGGCTCTGTAGCTACCCTAGGAGGTGAGGGAAACATAGGTCTAGATACTACAACATGAATGTGACTAAGGAGTTTACTCCCTTATCCAAATGCTTCACTGAATGAAAATAAAATGCTTCAATTCATGAAATTACAAAATCATTAGAAACTGCTGAGAAACCATAGGCTCTGGGGTCTTATGATGCAAAAGTCCACTAACATAGTTGACCTGATTTAGTCAGTCTCTCTTTCGTGGGGAAGGGCTGTGGGATCGGGGGTTGTGGTGTAGCATGGAAGCTCCCAAAGAAAGTAAAGAGGCATAGATAGCATGGTGTAGAAAAACACCAGAAAAGAATCTCATCAGACTTATGACTTTTTGATTTGGTTTTGGGCTGTGTCCGTCATGGGCCTTTGGGTAATGAAATTAATGAACAGCTCTTGGGGTTTAAATATCCATTTTCTCATCCTGGAACCCTCAATTCTTAGAAGGTATACTTGTCCTAGTCTTCCTAGTGTCTCCTAGACTCTTCTCTTCTCCCATTCTCCTCCCATTCCAGACACTCTTAAGAGGCAGGAGGATCTGCTGCAGGTCTCAAGGTAAGAGAACAGGCAGGTGTACACACCAACAGAGAAGTCTCAAGACCTGACAGTCTTCAGTAGCCCAGGGAAGGTTTCTTTCATAGGATAATGGGGGAAAATCTGGCAGTCTCTGGGGACCTCTACATTGTGAAGTATTCTCTGATTTGGACTAAGAGAGGTTGCCATAGAAGTAGGATGGATGGAGAAAAATGGCTTTTCTTTATTCATTGTGGTGGGCAGAGTTCTAAGGTGACACCCCAGGACACATCCCCCTGCACAATTCTCTCCTCTTCAGTGATGGGTGGGACCCGTGTATATGATGGGACATCATTCCTATGAGTAGGTTACTAATCAGTTGACTTTGAGTGGATCAAAAAAGGACATTATCCTGGATGGACTTGACCTCATTATGTGAACCCTTTAAAAGACTCTTAAAGCACCAGAGACTTTTGCTCTCCTGCTTCCCTCAAGGTAGAAGTAAGTTGTTATGAGTTCCACAGCTGAGAGGAAATAAATTCTGCCATGGGAACAGGGAAGGGGACCATGCTCAGTTGAGACCGCAGCTCGAGGCAACTTCTTGATTATAGCCTTGGGAGGCCCTGAGCAGAGGACCCAGCGAAGCTGTGTCCAGGCTCTTGACCCATGGAAACTGAGAGATAATAAATGTGTTTTGTTCTAAGCCACTAAGTTTGCATAATTTATTACACAGCAACATAAAATGAACATAGCCATCTTCCAGGGAAGCCTGATACTCACCCCACCAGATTTACAACAGGTTACTTTGCATCCAAAGGCAGAGAGGGATAGAGCAATGCAGAACTCCAGCAGGGTTAAAATGAGCACCATACCATTCATTCCCTAAGGCCAAATCCATAACAAGGAAATGTAAAGGATTAGAGATGACAGGGTACAAACACAATCACTGATTACAAGGCCACTAGAGAAGCAGCACCGCCCAGAGATCAGAAATACTGCCTCCCAACTGTGGCCCTACTCTTGTCAAATTTCTTGGCTTGCTGAGCGTCACTTATTCTCTCACTTTTTTTCACTGATAAAATAATCATTTTCCCCACCTTCCACTTTCTAGTGATACTGTAGATACAAAACTTGAAAATGCTGCGAAAGGGAGGAATTGTTCATAAAGATAGCTACCAAATTAGTTCTTTCAAACACTAGGAATTCCATATAGTTGAGACAATAATATGATCTCACATCTTAGTAATGGTAGGCAGGGTGATATTTATAGGCAGAATAATAATAGACCAAAGAGGTCCACAGCTAATGCCCAGAACTTGTGAATAGGTCAGTATGTCAGTTTATGTGACCAAGGAGAATCAGGTTTGCAGAAGGATTAATGTTGCTGATTAGCTAATCTTGAGATGGAGGGCTTATTTTAGATTATCTAGGTGAGCCTCGAATCCTTCTAAGTGGAAGCGGGAGGCAGAAAAGTCAAGATCCAAGGCAGATTTGAAGATGTTTCTCTGCTCTCTGTGAAGCGAGGACCTGGACAACAAGCCAAGGAGGGTAGGCAGCCTTGAGTGTTCGGAAACAGCAAGGAAACTGATTATCCTTGACAGTGTCCAGAAAGGAATAGAGCCCTGCCAGTACTTGGATTTTAGCTTAGTGAGAACCATTCCAAACTTTTGACCTCCCAAACTGTATAGATAGTATCTGTATGTTGTCTTAGGTCACTATGTTGTAGTAATTTGTTACAGCAACAATAAGAAATTGAGGTAACAATGAAACTAAGTTAGCTGGTCTTTAATCCGTCTCCCCAGAGGATAGGTTTTAGGTCTAATCTTTAGCCAAAACACATGGTACGATTTGAAAAAATTGGGCCTTACTCTTATTCTTAAAAATATGAATTGGGTACCTGAAGGGATGCCTGGGATTATTTGGTCTAAACATTCTCTCTTTTCCTTTCCATGAAGAGGGATAGCACCTGTGCAAAAGCCAGTGATAGATCAAGAACTGGGACATAAGTGACACTGATTCAAGTGCACCTCAAGAACCACTCATTGTTTCTTTATCTATTTACTCATTCCTTCAACATATTCAGTCTCTATGGTTCAGGACTTGTGGGCACAGAAGACAGAGCAGCAAACAAGGAAGACCACTTCCCTAACCTCAAGGATCTTACCACACACCTAACTGCAAAGCCTCGTGTGACTACACAGTTCCCGGCCAATGAAACTGGTAGATTTCATCCCAATCATGGTGCCCTTCAAGTCTATAAAAGGAGAAAAGTTCAGAAGATTCTTCTGAATAACTACATGGAAACCTATCAGATAATAGAGGGATGAGAGGAGAAGAGAAGAGACTTAAGATACATTTCCAAGAGTTCCCGTCGTGGTGCAGTGGTTAACAAATCCGACTAGGAACCATGAGGTTGCGGGTTTGACCCCTGCCCTTGCTCAGTGGGTTAAGGATCCGGCGTCACCGTGAGCCTGTGGTATGGATTGCAGATGCGGCTCGGATCCCGTGTTGCTGTGGCTGTGGCGTAGGCTGGTGGCTACAGCTCCAATTCGACCCCTAACCTGGGAATCTCCATATGCCGCTGGAGCAGCCCAAGAAATGGCAAAAAGACAAAAGACAAAAAAAAAATGTGCACAACCTAAAAGGTGAGAATTAAGTTTTATTTGGGGTGAAAGGAGGGTTATAGCCAGGGAGGCAGCATTTTAGACAGCACCAAAATAGCCCTCCAAAGAGGCAGGGGAATGTCAGCATATATGTGATTTTGGTGAAGGAGGGGGTACACACGCGGCCAAGCACACATATTTTAGAAGTGTGCCATGAGTCTCATGAAGGCTACTGCTAGTCACAAGGAGCAGACATCACCATGAAGGATTTTAGTGCTTTTCTAGACCTGGGGAGATGCGAGAATTGGGCTCATAAAATCTCCTGAAAATATCTAACTATCTGAAGACCTGTTAGGCCAGTTTTTCCCTGAGCACAGAGACCTCACTCCTGATCTCTGAGCTCTGCTCAGTGGGTGTTGAGGGTCAGTAGCCGCAGTGGCTCATGATTCAAACGCTGTAGAGCCAGTCTCCGGTTCACCCCGGAACATTCAGAAATGTTGAAAGGGATGCTGGGTTATTCACCACTTGTTGGATAATGTTCGAGACCATTTTACTTTATCATGAGAGAACCACATAACCTCATCAGGCTCTATCAGGAGGTGCTGGGGACAGAAAGGGACTGCTATCCAGACTCCATTTTTATAGCAGATATCAGTGCATACTTACCTGTGTTTTGAAATTAGAGTAGAAATTATGCAAAACTTTTACCATTCTAACGATTAGAGAGGAGATGTTCTAAAGCTATGAGCGTTCTTTCCACCGTCTCTCATCACACATAGACGAGGGATGGAGAGCTGAGATGCGGACTGGACTCCTCAATAAAAGACTGTTCTATTTTTCAGTCTCTCTATCTTTCCAAAGTGATGTGTCAAGGAGAGAATACCAATTGTGACTGTTGCGGGAGCCAAGGGTCCTGCTCCCACCACAGCATCCCAGGAAAAGAGGATGCACTCACCATTAAAATAGACAGGATCATTGAACAGTTCTCCAAATCTGGATTGCTTCTACAGGTATATTCAAAGGAAGAAACAAGAAAACTGAATGAAAGGAGTATGATCCCTATGGCAGCCAAGATAGAGCTGGTGATGTTCAATCCTAGGCTACCCCGGACCTAGACAAGAAATGAGAACCAATTTAACAGTCCAACAGCATCCTCAGATATGTCTCTATCCATCACTTGACACCCACCACTTCCTACCTACCACAGTCCATCTGCTCTCTCCTGATGATGGCAATAGTCCCCTGATTTGTCTCATTCCTTAGAGTGGTTTCAACTCTAATCTGCCAAAACCCAAATATGATCCCATTATTCCCAAGCTTACATCCTCCAGAAAATTCCCAGAGGCACATGAGATAAACTCTCATCCTTTTAGCAGGGCTTTCAGTATCCTTCACACTTTAGCTGGATGTTCCTGAAGGAATCCACCTCCTTCTCACGTTCCACTTCAGGTGTCTGACTTATGATTTTATTTTCTCAATGCTGCTTGCCTGACAGCCTCTATGTCTTTTGCACACTTTCTCATTCTGCTGTCTATTCCTTTTCCCACATTATCCTCTCTATGTGAAGTTAAGGAGACTTTCAGAAGAACTAAAATTCCTCAAGAACATATGAGAAGCTTAGTGTGGCTGTAGCACAAGGTAGATTTTTTAAAAAAAATTACAGTTGATTTACAGTGTTGTGTCAATTTCTGCTATCTACAAAACAGAAACAGAATCACAGACATAGAGAACAGACTTGTGGTTGCCAAGAGGGAGGGGGAGGGAATGGGATGGATGGGGAGTTTAGGGGTGGTAGATGGTATTGTATTGAGAATAGCTAAGAAATGAGATCCTACTGTATAGCACAGGGAACTATATCCAATCTCTTGGGACAGAACATGATGGAAGATAGTAGGAGAAAAAGAAGGTGTATATATCTGGGTCATATAAGAAGGTATATATAAAAAGAGCACACACACACACAGAGGTATATATCTTTTTACATGTCTATAAAAAGAATGTGTATATATACTGGGTAACTATGCTGTACACCAAAAATTGACATAAGGTAGATTTATAACAGTTATAACTGGAGGAGAGATGCGAGGGGACAGACTGAGATCAGAAATGGGAAAAACAATATTGGCCATGCTCCAGAGTCTGATATTTGTCCTCTGGTCAATGAAAACTGAAATATGGTCTAGAGCCAGAATAAAAATGTTTGTTGAGATCTGGGCTTTGGCCTTTTATTGGCGTTGTGAAAGAAATATTTTGGCAGGAAAGTTATGTTTTAAATTTGCTGCTTCTTATTTAAGTAGCCTTAGTGTAAATTTTTTTTCATTGCAAGCTGAATCCGAAGCCTTTCTGCATACAGTTGAAATGCACAGTTTAGTCTCTATTTTTTGAAAAAAACTTTATTGGAGTATAGTTAACTTACAAAGTTGTGTTAGTTTCAGGCGTACGACAAAGTAAATCAGTTATACATATACATATATCCATTCCTCTTCAGACTCAGTTTAATCAATAAGTCAATAAATATTTGCCACACCAGCGCTTGGTGCCATTTTCACGGGCTAGATCTCAAGCTGCAGGCCTTGTTTGACTAATCCCATCTGAATTCTCTGCATTTTCATAAGTACCCTCTCAGCAACTACCTTCCCACACTATTCACTCTCAAGTCGATAATTCTATTATCTAGTTTTCAAAAGATCCATTCAACTAGGTAAAACTTAACAATCTCTGATTTTTAAAAAACAAACAGAATCTGCTTTCCTCTCTGGCAGAACATGTACTGGGTTAATCCTTCTTTAGGAACAAATAAGGAGGAAGCATCACTCACCAGACCTTTTGTCCCTTTAGTTCCTGCTGCAATTGACAAGGACCCTGAAATAATAAACTAGTAACAAGAGGAAAAATGCAGGTAAAAAACTTTAAAAAAATATCTGAAGCCATAACTTATTAAAACTTACCCTAAATGTAATGAATATGTTAAATAGACCAACTATATTGGGAGAAACACAAGTTTGTAAATAATAATCCCCTTTTCTCAGAAATAACAGAGAAATTCTACCAGATGGAAACACAGAATTTATCATGTCTTTCAAAACATGTTTAACTACAAAGTATTTAAACTGTTTAAGGCCAATGAAATATAAGGAAGCACCTAAATTTCTGATATGAAGTAACCCAAATACAGTACCAAAATTTAATAAGATATTAAAGATTATTTTTATTTAAAGTGACTACTAAGAGTTGCAAATAAAATAATAGCACTGAAAAAATGTAATTCAATATTAGATGATGATTTGAATATACCAGGACTGCACCTGCTGCATATGGAAGTTCCCAAACTAGAGTTCAAATCAGAGCAGTAGCTGCCGGCCTACACCACAGCCATAGCAACACCAGATCTGAGTCGTGTCTGCAACCTACACCACAGCTCATTGCCACACGAGATCCTTAACCCACTGAGCAAGGCAAGGGATTGAACCTGCATCCTCATGGGTACTGGTTGGATTCGTTACTGCTGCACCACAACAGGAACTCCAGAGCAATCATTTTCCATTTAGCTAAAATGGCTGGAGTGAAGTCTACTGGACTCCCTGCTTGGAACTATTTAACTGTTTGAATATGTGGGTTTGATTTCAGAAGTTTCAATCATTGTATATTAATAGCAAAAAAAGACTGACATGATTAAACAGCTTGATAAATTTCTTCAATAAACTTCCAGGTACCACAGCATTGATAGGATTAATGTAAACTAAGTCATCTCTGGAAAAAAATAGCTCAAGGGATCATTCATCATATTTTATTAAATGAATCATGAACATGTGGGGATATTTCTTAAAATGTCCAGATATTTTAATATTGAAAATATAATTTATGAAATTAATAGATTTTAGGAGAAAATTCACACACTAATTGCTATTCATGTTTACAATGTTTATAGAAATTTAATACAACTCAACATTATTCTTGACTTAAACATTTATAAAGTATGAGAGTTGCATTTTTCATAACATGATGAAACATCTGTCTCAGTCTAAATGTCTTTATCACATTTGATAGGGAAACACTAAGCTATCTCATTAAAGTAAAAATCAAGATAAAAATGTAGACTGCTATGTATTATTACTCATAGTATATTATCTAAAATAATTACATAAGAAAGACATTTAAAGAAAATGGTTAAGGAGTTCCCGTCGTGGCTCAGTGGTTAACGAATCTGACTAGGAACCATGAGGTTGCAGGTTCGATCCCTGGCCTTGCTCAGTGGGTTAAGGATCTGGCGTTGCCATGAGCTGTGGTGTAGGATGCAGACACAGCTTGGATCCTGCGTTGCTGTGGCTCTGGCGTAGGCTGGTGGCCACAGCTCCCATTAGACCCCTAGCCTGGGAACCTCCATATGCCGCGGGAGCAGCCCTAGAAAAGGCAAAAAGACTAAAAAAAAAAAAAAAAAAGGTTAAAATTATTGTTATTTAAATATGAAAATGTTATAATACAAACATTCAAGTCTATCAACTAAAAGCTGCTTTAGCTTCTAGGAAAATTCAGGAAGGCACATGGAAAAAGCATTATATTCAGAAATTTCATATATGCATTTTATAAATATGAGTGTGTTTGTGCGTTTGAAGACAGAATTTAGTAAAAGAACGTCATTTGCCATAGCAAAAAAAAAAAATGAAGTTTCTGAGAGAAAAAAAAATCTTAAGGAATGTGCAATATCCACATACATGAATAAAACCTTATAATGTTTCAAAAGCGCACAAAAGCACACTTAAACAGACTAAGGTGGGGATAATTGTATAGGAGTCTAATAAATGACATATAACTGTGCTGGAGACCACAGGGCTCTTGGTATCGGTTCCTGTGTTACAGAAGGAAGAAAAGGAGGTCCTTCACAGGGAGGTCTGGAAATAGGCTGAAAGAATCGTTGAAGGTGAACAGCAAAAAATTCTGCTAATTAAGCAAGGCTCATCCAGCAAGCGATCAGCAAAGGTCTTGAGCAATGCCTCAGTTTACACACACAGCTCCTTCAGGTCCTAACAATCTACCAAACATGCGTAGAAGGCATAGATTATGAAAACTGGATTCAGAGCTGGTCTTGAGAAGGAAATGAAAGGGAAGGCAGAAAGCCAGTGGTTTGGTGTGTGCAATACTGGAATTAGACTCACCCTACTTGGGCCCTGATTCCTGTACCAAATAATTGTGCAATCCTGGGTAAGTTACTTCATCTTTCTAAGTCTTCATTTCTTCATCTATAAATGAGGTCGATGATGAATACTTTCTCAGAAGTCTGCGATGATGGTTTGAAATGTAATTGTATATATAAAAGCACTTAGCAGAGTGTTTAAATCATGGTAAGAGTTTATTAAAAGCTATTACTGACATCAGCATTTATGGAGATATAAAGCATTGCACAACTGTCCAGAAGTTGAACAACATTTGCTGATCTTCAAATCTTGTACTTCTGCTATTAACAGGTGAGCCATCTCTCTCATACAACTCAAAACTCTCATTCTCAATTTTGTAGATAAATGGAAACCCGCAATGGTTGAATAGGTTCTCTGATTCTAACACAAATCCAGCTTATAAATTAATTTTTCTCTTCTCAGTAGGTAAACCTTGACACTTTATACTGTTTACATTCTCAACTTGTACAAAAACAATATTCCATTTTGTTTTGGGAATTTTTTAAACTTTCTTATATTGAATTTACAAGACAAAATTTATCTAATAGCAATTCTACCTGCTAAAATTTGATAGGTGAATATAAATTGCTTGCTCACCAGCCATGTCTCCTTTTCTTTCTTGCTGAAAAAATCCTTCATTTCATTCAGTCTCTCATAAACATCAGGGAACCCTTTCCAGTCACAGAGGTTCCATTACCTTTGCCCATAGCTGGCTTGGGAATAAAAAGCTTCATGCACACAAAGCACTTACAAACAGTCAGATATATCAGTAAGTCTGAAATGGTAGGACGGCTGTGCTCAGTGAGGTCTTTGCACTCCTGAATTAACCAACCGTGGTAATGACTAGCCTTCTTCTGAAATGACCGATGCTTTCAATTCATTCTGGTTTGGGTCTTTGGCTACATGCTGCTGCATGTACTGTGTACTGACGGATACATATTAAACAGTCAATCTGCCAACTTTCTCTGAGTTTTATATTATTATTCCCAAATTCAATATGAGAAAATTGGGTCAAAAGGAGGTTAGACATCTTTCTGGAAGTTACAGAATGACAATATAGGGTTAGGATATGATTCCAAAGCTCGGCATACTAACAACTATGTTTGGTTGTCTCCAAAGATGTCAGAGGGTGTTCTACTCACCATCACTGATGCCGAAATTATATACCCTGCACATGCCAAGAAGAAGGAGTATTCCCAGTATTTATGTGACAATGTGACACTCATCACGACTGTCCCCAAGCTCGAGTTCATCAGGGCAATCAGGACTTGTACAACCTAGAAATGATGACGAAAGTTAAAAGCTGATTACCACAAAAGCGGTACCCAAGCCTCTCCATTTTCAACTTCTATGTAACCTTCACGGCCCTTATTTATTTATTTATTTATGTGCTTTTTAGGGCCATATGCGTGACATATGAAAGTTCCCAGGGTAGGGGTCGAATCAGAGCTGCAGCTGCTGGCCTATGCCACAGCAACACAGAATCTGATCTGCATCTGTGACCTACCCCAAAGCTCATGGCAATGCCGGATCCTTAACCCACTGAGCAGGGCCAGGGATCAAACCCGAATCCTTATGGATATGAGTCAGGTTCATTACGGCTGAGCCACAAAGGGAACTCCCTGTTCCAAATTTTTTTGAAAAACTCAGATGATTTTCTTGATATTCTCTTGTCACTTTTCTTTCATACAAAGAACTGGGGATATATTAACTCCCTGAAATTACCTCTCAGGATCTCTATGCCCAACTGCTCCAGTAATTGCAAGGTCAAAAGAGTGCACCTGGACCTACTCAGAGGTGCTTTATGGATACCTATGATGATGTTCCAGTCACTCTCCTTCACAGGAATGATCCAAAAGTTAAGGAGCAATTACTATACCAGGAGAAATAACCTAGATGAAGGAGAGTTTGTTCAGGGGAAGAAAAAGATGAGAGCATTTTCTTGGGGCCTGAGGACTTGGGTGAGTAGAGGGGTCTAAAAATAGGACCTGGATCACAATTACCCCCATGGCTTTGAAAAGGATCCAAAATGTCATCCCATCGGTTTAAATCTTAATGACGTTGTCCCATTGGTTTCAATCTTGGCTGAGAAATAATTCTCTATATTCACTGTCTTTCTACCTGAACTAACCTCTCCTTCTTAAAACTATCCTTTTTTTTTTTTTTTCCTTTCTAGACAGACCCACCTGAGACTCTAGACAGACATACACAGAAGATAGAATTTTTATTCTCTAAGGAGCAGGCTGAGAAAATTCCCCCAGAGAGAACAGTAACCATACAGGACCATCAGCTCTCAGGAAGGGACATCAGCTGGTATCCGTGAGGCCTTTTCTTTGCTGCTCTTCCATGAAGACATTAAATATAGTTATTACGGACGACCCACAGCCCTAGAATAGGTCTAAAGTCACAATATTTTAAATACAACCCAATTGCAAGCATGATGCAGTAGAACATTGTATCATTTTTTCAAGTGTGGGGTCTGAACATGAAATACTGAGGTCCTTAGGGCTTGTTGAGGAGGCTAGTGGGACAGAGTATTTGGCGTTTGTGTCTGATCAGTACCGAATTTACAGCCCATGGTCTTCTCCCAGATCTACAGGTGACTTACCCCAAGGATTTTGGGTTCCCCTTTCAGGAACTTCTCTAGCATCTCTTTCCACAGATGTGAACGTAGAGAAGAAAGCTGTCTGGGCTGGTGCATGTCAGGGTCAGCCCCTGGTGTGGTCTGTTCCATTTCTTGAGGGGTTATCATGGCAGCAGAAAAGGTGCTACAATAAGAAATGTAATTTATGGAGTTCCTGTTGTGGCTCAGTGGGTTACAAAGCTGACTAGTATCCACGAGGATGCAGGTTCAATCCCTGCCTTCACTCAGTGAGTTAAGGATCCCATGTTGCCATGAACTGTGGTATAATAGGGTCACTGACACAGCTTGGATCCTGCATTGCTGTGGCTGTGGTATAGGCCTGAAGCTGTAATTTGACTCCTAGCCTGGAGACTTTCTTATGCTGCAAGATGCAAGAGCGGCCCTAAAAAAAAAAAAAAAAAAAAAAAAAAGGAAATGTAATTTAGGGTGAGGTCCTGGAAGTGACAGGAAAACCTCTGGTCTACATTCCCTTCCTTTATTATAACAGCATTAGGAGATCTTCACAAAATGTAATTACTGCATAGACCAGCCAGGAAAGTGGAACAAGAAACACCTTAAGGAGAGAGGGAACAAGGAGGGGAGAGAGAGAGGGGGTGGGGGAAAAAGAAATGTGCCAGGTGACATGAAGATGCTGGAAGGTACTGAAGAGAGGGAAATGTGGGTGAATATGCTGACCCCCTCAAATTAGAGAACTGTCTTCAAGTTCCCATATCAAGTCTGTACTCATCTTTGATCTCCATCCCTATTACTGCATAGTTCCTTGGTCACAGCCATGTCTTCTTTGAACAGTAACTTTGATAACAGTAATAAGCTACACAGGATCATTTGCACTTAAATTTATTGCAAAGAACTTTGTGGTCCTTCTTTTCTAGTCAGAATACAACTACATTTTCAGAGCTGGAAACCCAATCTGCGTCATCTTTACTAAACACCAGTTATGTAATCCTGGTTTTCACTCTGTAAACGCTGGACTGTGGGGATGGAATTTATTATTTCAAGTCATATCACTGGCAATAAGAATTTAAATCTCTTGTCCAATTAAAATGCTTTAAATCCTGATTGGCCAATGCATAGCAGGGACACATAAAATTATTTTTCTGAGACTCACAGCACAAATATAATCCTCTTAGGCCACTTTCTCTCCTCAATGTAATCGGTAACTCCATGCGGGTTAGGTGGAGATGGGCTGCAGACCACATGAACATTTTTATCTACTCATGTGAATCCATGTCCAGATGTTGCATGGCTCACTTCCACAAATTTTGAGGGAAGCAAAACTTCAGATTCTGCAAGCCACGATCAATTCTGATTTATTATTTGACTTATACCAATCAAGGAAAAAACTTCAATGTCCACAGATTACAAAGAATACAGATGTCAAAAAAGAGATCAAGAGGTCACCAAACAAACCACATCAACAACAAAAACCCAGCTATGGCAGCAACAGCCACAACAATAATGAACACTTTATATGGAATATTCTTTGAAAAGATCAACAAAATTGGGAAATCTTTAAGACTGAGCAGGAAAAAATGCAAGAAGAAATTACTAAAATAAGGAATGAAAAAAAGGAATATGATTACCAGCTTAACAATAATTAAAAATTATAAGAGAATGTGAAAAATATATACTGTATGACAGTATATTAGATAACCTGGATGAAATAGTCAAATTTCTATAGAGACACTAACTAGTGAAACTGACACAAGAAGAAATACCAAAGCTTTATAGATCTATAGCAAGAAATTAAATTAGGAATTAAAAAATTCCCACAAAGCCCAAATCCAAATGGTTTCACTGAATTCTATTAAGCATTTTTAAAAGAATTAATAAGTGTCTTCAAAAGCTTTGAAAAGCTAAAGATGAAGGAACACTACCCAATTTTCATTGTATGAGGCCAGTATTACCTTGACACCAAAATCAGGAAACATTCATAAGAAAATAAAACTATAGATGAATATCTGTTATAGAGACACAAAGATACTGAACAAAACAGTAGAATCCAACAACATGTAAATAGAGCTATATACCTAATCAAGTTATTCTTGAGAATGCAAGGTTGCTTCTTTTTTCAACCATTCAGAAAGTGAACAATGTAACATAACACTAATAGAATAAAAGACAAAAGCCGCATGAACACCTTGGATAGATGCAGAAAAATTTTTTATAAAATCCAGTATCTTTTCATGATGAAAAAGCTCAAAAAACTGATCAAAAGCAGCTGTGAAATACCCACAGATAACACTGTAGTTAATGCTGAAACACTGAATCTTTCCCCTTAAGATCAGGAACAAGTCAGGATTTTCACTCTCATCTCTTTCTGTTCTACATTGTATTGTAGATTCCAGCAAAAGTAATTAAGAAATGGAGTTCCTGTCGTGCCACAGCGGAAACGAATCTGACTAGGAACCATGAGGCTGTGGGTTCAATCCATGGCCTCACTCAGTGGGTTAAGGGTGCAGCGTTGCTGTGAGCTAGGTGTAGGTCACAGATGCAGCTTGGATCTGGAGTTGCTGTGGCTCTGGCGTAGGCCAGCAGCAGCAGCTCCGATTCGACCCCTAGCCTGGGAACCTCCATATGTCATGGGTGCAGCCCTAAAAGGACAGAAGACCAAAATAAAATAAAATAAAATAAAATAAATAAATAAAAATTAATTAGGAAAGAGAAAGAAATAAAAGACATCCAGATAGGAAGGAATGAAGTACATTATCTTACACAGATGATATTATTCTGTATATTAAAAATCCTGGAGTTCCCATTATGGTTCTGGGTTAAGAACCCAACATAGGGTCCATGTGGATGTGGGTTCAATCCCTGGCCTTGTTCAGTGGGTTAAGGAACCTGCATTGCCACAAGCTGCCACGTAGGTCACAGATGAGGCTGGGATGTGGTGTTGCTGCGGCTGTGGTGAAGGTTAGCAGCTGCAGCTCTGATTCAACTTCTAGCCTGGGAACTTCCATATGCCACAGGAGCAGCCCTAAAAAGGAAAATAAAATTCTATGAAATCTTCCCTCCCTTCCCCCCAAGAAACCTATTAAAACTAAAAAAACAAGTTCAGCAAAGTTGCAGGATACACATAATATATACAAAACTCAACTATATATCAATACCCTAGCAATAAATAATCTAAATATTAAATTCAGAAAATTCCAATTACAATAATATGGAAAATAAGAGAATTCTCTGGAATAAGTTTAACAAAAAAAGCACAAGACTTGTAAGATCATTGAAATAAATCAAAGAAAAACTAAATAAATGGAAACACAATCCATGGGCAGGAGTTGGAAGATTTAGTATTGTTAAGATGGCAACCCTTCCCAAGCTGATTTACACACCCAACAAAATCCCTATCAAAATCCCAGCTACCTTTCTCTAGACATTTAAAAGCTTACAACTTAAAAGTCATATGGCAACCACAAGTCTATTCTCCAAGTCCATGATTTTCTTTTCTGTGGAAAGAGGGAATGGGATGGACTGGGAGCTTGGGGTTAATAGATGTAAACTTTTGCCTTAGGAATGGATTAGCAATGAGATCCTGCTGTGTAGCACTGGGAACTCTGTCTAGTCACTTATGATGGAGCATGATAACGTGAGAAAAAAGAATGTATACATGTATGTGTAACTGGGTCACCATGCTGTACGGTAGAAAACTTACAGAACACTGTAAAACAGCTATAATGGAAAAAAATAAAAATCATTATATAAAAAAGTAAAAATAAAAATAAAAAAGTCTAATTGGGAAAAAGAACATATATATATATATATATATGTTTATATATATATAAAACTATGTGTGGTGATGGACATTAAGTAAACTTATTGTAGTAATCATATCACAATATTATATCAAATCAATGTGTCGTATACCTAAAACCAATACAATGCTACATATCAATTACATATCAACAAAAAAAAGATGTTTTCAGTTAAAAAAAAAAAAGTCATATGGAAATACAAGGGACCAATAATAGTCAAAACAACCTTAAAAAAAAGACAACTTTGAGCATTTATACTTTCAAATTCCAAAATTTATCACCAAGATCATTTTCAGAACAGTGTGGTGCTGACATAAGGACAAAAATATAGAACAAGGGAATCAAATTAACAGTCCAGAAATAAGCCCTTACATTCATAATTAATTGGCTTTTGACAAGGATGCCAATTCTACTAAATGAGGAAAGATACTCTTTTCAGTAAATACTGAAAAACTTGCATTCCCACATGCAAAGGAATAAAGTTACACCCTTCTTCATACCAAATAAAAAAATTAACTTCGAGTGGATCAAAGGCCTAAACATAAGAACTGAAAATATAAAACTATTAGAAGAAAATATTGGAGTTTATCTTTGTGACCTTGGGTTAGGAAATGATTTCTTAGTTATAAAAACAGAAGCTCAAGCAACTGAAGAAAAACAGATAAATTAGGCTTCAAAGGGCACTTGGAAGAAAGTGAAAAGATGAGCCAAAGAAAGAGAGAAGATATTTGCAAATCTGATAAGGGACTTGTATCCAAAATATCTGAAGAGGGAGTTCCCCTCGTGGCGCAGTGGTTAACGAATCCGACTAGGAACCATGAGGTTGCGGGTTCGGTCCCTGCCCTTGCTCAGTGGGTTAACGATCCGGCGTTGCCGTGAGCTGTGGTGTAGGTTGCAGACGCGGCTTGGATCCCGCGTTGCTGTGGCTCTGTCGTAGGCCGGTGGCTACAGCTCCGATTCCACCCCTAGCCTGGGAACCTTCATATGCCGCGGGAGCGGCCCAAGAAATAGCAACAACAACAACAACAAAAAAGACAAAAAGGCAAAAAAAAAATCTGAAGAACACTTACATTTCAATTATAAAACAAAAATAACACAACTTAAAGATGGGCAAATAATTTGAATTGGCTAATTCTTCCAAGAAAATATGCAACTGGAGTTTCCGTCATGGCACAGTGGAAACAAATCTGACTCGGGACCATGAGGTTGTGGGTTCAATCCCTGGCCTTGCTCAGTGGGTTAAGGATCCGGCATTGCCATGAGCTGCAGTGTAGGTCGCAGACACGACTCAGATCTGGCGTTGCTGTGGCTCTGGCATAGGCCAGGAGCTGTAGCTTTAATTAGACCCTAGCCTGGGAACCTCTGTTGTGGCCCTAAAAGGACAAAAGGCAATAAATAAATAAATAAACAAATAAATAAATAAATAGAAAAAAAAGAAAAAGAAAGAAAGAAGAAAATATGCAACTGGCTGATAAGTACATGAAAAAATTCTCAACATCATTTGTCATTAAAGAGATGTAGATTAAAACTGCAATGAAATACCACTTCACACCTAGCAGGATGGAAAATATAAAGACTGACAGACAGTAAGAAGTGGCAGTGAGGATGTGGAAAAATTGGAACCCTCAAACACTGATATTGAGATTGTAAACTGGTGCAGCCACTTTGGAAAACAGTTTGGCAGCCCTTCAAGACGTTAAAGATAGACTTACCATATGTCCCAACAATTCTACTCCCAGATAGAAACAGGTCCACACAAAAACTTGGATATGCATTTTGTTAGCAGAATTATCCACAGACAACCAAATGTCCGTCAACTGATAACTGGATAAATGTACAAACAAATAACTCTCCCATTCACTAGACTAGTATAATGGCTCCTCCTAAGCGAAGGTGCTCTGGAATTACACCACCTGGATTTAAATTCCATCTCTGCCACTCTTTACTCAAGTTACTTCATCTTCTGTTTCCAAAACTCTATAATGTAAATAATAGTGCTTACCCCTTGTGAGAATTTAATGATGAGCTGATACATTTTAACCAGTGCAATTCACGTAATAAATACTAAATACATATTTAACTATTATTTTTGTTGCTACTACTGTTATTTACCTTTTTTTTTTTTTTTTTTTTGCTTTAGGTATAGAATACAAACTTCCTCTAATACTTTCTCCACTCAAGGACATACTAGAGAGTGATTTTATTCCTGGCATCCTCTTGCTCCAACTTGCTCTTGGCTTGGGGGAGTTGCAGAGGCAGAGGAGAGAGGCTTATATGATTGGTTATAGTGTGTGTTCAGTGGTTGAGTTTTCCTCTTTTCCAGTTTGTCTCAATAGTTGGTCAGAAAGGTCAAGGTTGTCCCCTGATTTCTGCTGTCATGAAATAAGCTACACAGAAGACTGTAGAAGCAGACCAGGAAATTCTCTCTATATTTTGGTCGGTTCTGATGATAACTAGATTTGTGAGATAGATTCCATATCATGTGTTGTTGAGCAAATGTATTCAGAATTTTCTGTTTATTTTGCACATCGCCTGAGCAGAACCCAAGATCTTGACTTAGAGAAAAGAGAATAAAACAGGTAACTTTCTTCTGGCCTTCAATCTAATCTACATCCTCGAATCCAGTTTTCCCTGAGAGAGCCAGTCCTCTGGAATTTTAACTTAAGTCATGATAATAAAGCCCTAATTTGTTTCCCATTTAGCAACCTGTCCCAGAGGAGAATGGGGATAATTTTTATGTCAAACATTGGGAGACTTAAGCAGAAGACATCCAGCTTTCTCCATTCAAAAAATTAATGTGGTGCAATGACAAGTCTGTAGAGGAGATTATTTCAGAAACCTATAAATAATCAGTCCCTAATATAGAATGGAAAAGGCTAAAGATAACAAGAACCATAAGAGGACTAAGGACATAAGGTTCAAACTGTTTTTTTTTTTTTTTTTTTTCCCCCCTGAGGAAAAAAGAAGGACCAACAATTAGCTCAAGTTTGCAAGTTAAAAAACCTGGTACTTTGTCATTGATGCCTTCTCTTATCCACCCTCTATGTTCAATCAGTCAGATTCTTCTGATCTTACATGACCATTTTTAAACTCTGGGTATATTTCCTACCCTAATAGATCAAGCTGTCATCCTGTTTTTATCAGTAGTATTGCCATGCCCTCTTAATGTTCTCCTGTGTCCATTTGTGGTCCTGGATGTCCAGTTTATTCCGCATTCCAACTGATACCAGAAAAATTCAAAGGTTCATAAGAGGCTACTATGAAAAACTATATACTGGAGTTCCTGTTGTGGCTCAGCAGGTTAAGGACCTGATGTTGTCTCTGTGAACATGTGGGTTTGATCCCTGGCCTCACTCAGAGGTTAAAGATCTGATGTTGCCATAGGCTGTGGCATAGGTCACAGAGGCAGGTCAGATGTGGTATTGCTGTGGCTGGGGCATAGGCCCCAGCTGCAACTCTGATTCAACCTCTAGCTTGGGAACTTCCATATGCTATGGGTGCAGCCATAAAAAAAAAAAAAAAAAAAGAAAGAAAGAAAGAAAGAAAAACTATATACCAACAAACTGGACAACCTAAAAGAAATGGAAAAATTCTCAGAAATGCCAGCTTTTGACACTGAGTCAGGAAGAAATAGAAAATCTGAATATACCAATTACTAGCAGGAGTTTGAATCAGTAATCAAAAATCTCACAGTGAAGAAAAGCCCAGCACCAGATGGATTCACTGGTAAATTTTACCAAA
This sequence comes from Phacochoerus africanus, assembly GCF_016906955.1. Taxonomy (NCBI): domain Eukaryota; kingdom Metazoa; phylum Chordata; class Mammalia; order Artiodactyla; family Suidae; genus Phacochoerus; species Phacochoerus africanus. The sequence goes on along the minus strand of NC_062547.1, from coordinate 11,307,832 downwards.
CATTTAAAGAAGAATTAACACCAATTTTTCTCAAACTCTTCCAGAAAATCAAGGAGGAGGAAATACTCCCAAACTCATTTATGAGTTCAGCATTATCCTGACGCCAAAATCAGAAAAGGACACTACTAGAAAAGGTAACTACAGATCAATATCTCTGATAAATATAGACACAAAAATTCTCAGTAAAACACTATCGAACTGATTTCAGCAGCACATTAAAAGGTTCATTCACCATGATCAAGTGGGATTTATCCCTGGGCTGTCAGAATGGTTCAACATACACACATCAATCAATGTGATACACCATTAATAGAATGAAGGAAAAGAATCATATGATAATCTCAATCACACAAAAAAAGCATTTGATGAAATTCAACATCCATTCACAATAAAAGCTCTTTTTTTTTTTTTTTGCTCTGGAAAAACACTTTATTTTTTTTTTAATTTTTTATTTTCCCACTGTACAGCAAGGGGATCAAGTTATCCTTACATTACAATTACATTTTTTAAAAAGCTCTTAATAAATTAGGCACAGAAGGTACATATTTTGACATAATAAAGGCCATATATGACAAGCCCACAGGTAATATCATACTCAATTGTGAAGGACTGAAAGATTTTCCTCTAAAATGGTGCTCACTCTCACCACTCCTACTTAACATAGTACTAGAAGACTAAGCTAGAGCAACTGGGAAAGAAAAAGAAAAAAAAAATGTATCAGAATTGGAAGAAGTAAAATTGCCTCTATTTGCAGATAATAGGATTTTATATATAGAAAATCCTAAAGACTCAACCAAAAACTCTTAGATGTAATCAATTAATTAACTCAAAATGGATTAAAGATCTAAATGTAAGGCCAGTTAACTATAAAACTCTTAGAGGGAAACACAGGCAGAACACTCTGTGACATAAACCACAGCAATATCTTCTCATAACCACCTCTAATAAAATAAAAATAAACAAATGGGACCTAATTAAACTTAAAAGTTTTTGCATGGCAAAGGAAGCCATAAACAAAATGAAAAAACAACCCACAGAATGGAAGAAAATATTTGCAAATGATGCAACTGACAAGTGACTAATTTCTAAAATATTCAAACAACTCATAAAGCACAACATAAAAAAAAACCCAAAAAACCTAATAAAAAATGGGCAGAATACCTAAAGGCATTTCTCCAAAGAAGATGTGCAGGTGCCAAAAAAACATGAAAAGATGCTCAACATCACTAATTACTAATCAGAACTACTATGAGGTACTGCCTTACGCCAGCCAGAATGGCCATCATCAAAGAATCTATAAACAATAAAGCCTGGAGAGGGTGCACAGAAAAGGGAACCTTTTTGCACTGCTGGTTGGAATGTAAATATGTACACCACTATGGATAACAGTATGGAGGTTCCTCGAGAAACTAAAAATAGAACTACCATATGATCGAGCAAGCCCACTCCTGGGCATCTATCTGGAGAAAACCATAGTTTGAGAAGATATATGTACCCATGTGTCCATTACAGAACTATTTACAACAGCCAAGAGATGGAAGCAACCTAAATGTCCATCAACAGAGGAATGGATAAAGAATGAGGTACACCTATACAATGGAACATTACTCATCCATTAAAAAAGAATGAAATAATGCCATTAGCAGTAACAGGGATGGACCAAGAGATTATCTTATTAAATGAAGTCAGTCAGACTGAAAGGCAAGCATCATATGGTATCAATTATATGTGGAATCTTTAAAAAAAAGGACACAGACTTTGAAAACAAACTTATGTTATCAAAGGGGACAGCTGGGGGAAGGGATAGATTGGGGGTTTGGGACTGGCATATGCACATTGAGGTATATGGAATGAACGGCCAACAGGGACCTGCTATATAACACAGAGGACCCAGTATTCTGCGAGAGTCTATTTGGGAAAAAAATCTGAAGAAAAAATGGATGTGTGTACATGTATAACTGAGTCACTTTGTTGTAGAGCAGAAATTATCACATTGTAAATCAACTATACGTCAATGAAACTTTAAAACATGAAAAAAAAAAAGAGTACATGAGATAATGAGTCAAAAGTGATTTTCCTGACAGTCTGGGGATTTAGAGAACAAAAGTAAACCCCATCCAGCATTCAGTATCCAGCATCGGGCTTTAGAAGCCTGTCCTTACACCCATCCTCTGCAGCAGATTGTACCCCCACCCCCAAACATACATTTAAAGGTTCACTTGACCCAACCCAACTTAGAATACCAGCTTCTGCCATGGGAGATGACCTCACCTTCTCTCCTTCCACCCTCAGGGATTCTAGAACCAGTGAATGAGAAAACCATAAGCCCAAAAAGCCTAGGAAGACATGTCCCTGGACCTACCTTTCTTCACGCCTGCAATGTCAGCTGGGAGTCTTACAAATGCTGGAGAGTCTGGGTAAGTGTCTTCAGCTCAGATATAATCACTTGCCCCTATTCCATACCTCACTCAGTTTGAATCTGCATTCTTCTCCCAGCAGCTTTTCTAATCCCCCAAAGCCGTGCTGAGTACTTCTCAGACCCACAGGCAGTTCCTTTTTTTTTTTTTTTTGTAGGAAGCTAACTGGTTTTGTGTCCCAGATATGGGTGTGGAGGATATCTATTGCAAAATTTGCTGAACAGGCAGTGACTGCCTCATATTGTCTCTCATAGGAAAGTAAGAGCGGTTATTCCTGCTTATATTAGTGGTGATCAGCGGTTGAGGATTTACTGTGTGTCAGTCTCTGCTCAAAGGTTTTTATATAAACAAAATAACTTAATGGCATTTAAAATTCATTTGAAAAGCCCCTTTTAACAATTTCACACATTTTAACATGTTCCCTTTATCTCTCTAGAGACCCAGGTATTACCATCCAATACACAATTGAAATGTATTATTTTCATGAAATCCCAGCATTAGAGATAAATGTCTATAAAATGGCAACAAGTTGGTAGCATAACAATAATTAATATGACACCTTCCTAAATCAAAGAAGCAACTTGTATCACAGAAAGAAACTGGCCTTTGACTCAGACCTTATTATTTCTCTGAACCTAGGTTTCCTCATTTCTAACATGAAATTGACACCTAATTTATACAGAGGAAGAAAGCAAAATGGTGTTCTGGTCTAATTTATTCAACATTTTCTTTGAGAAAAATTATTATGAACCGAAAAGTGTGAAGCTATGTGCTATGGATAAAATTTTGGAAAAAATACAGACACAGCCCCTACTCCAAAGGAGTATGCAGGCTCTTGGGCATTCGGACAAGTTAATATGCTAGCATAATCCAGGACCAGAATTCTAAGAGAGCTCATAGGAGAATCAATTAGCCCAGTCATGGATATGCAAAGGAGACTTCCTGGAGAAGGGGGCATCCAACTAGTAACCTGATGAATGAGAAGAAGACAAATGAAGGAGAGTTAGGAATGAAGGATGTTCCGGAGTCAACAGAATGAAGAAAAACCGAAGGGCTGGAGAGATCATGGCGCATTAAAAAACTGAACCCTTCATAATCACTGAAGAACAGAACTAGAGCAGAGAGTAACACTAGCAAGAAAATCCAGGGATTTACACCCCCTTCAGGACCTTGGAATTCATCTGAGTAAAAGGAATTTATAAAAAGTCAAGTTAATGGATGTCATTATATCTACAGCTAAAATTGATCGAATGCTTATTATGTGTGAGATATGCTTTAGATGTATGTCCGCTTTGGTTTTCACAGAAGATAAAACTAAAGCACAGGGGTGTTCATTGCTTTGGTGTAGGTGAGACTGAAATCCAGTTTTGTCTAATTCAAAGACTATGTTATCTAGAATCCTCTGGAATTATCATTCTTAAAATGAAATATGTATATATTTCAAAAACATCCTAATCTCCACGTAGAAAAACAGTAGGAAGAAACAAGGCTGAAGTCACAGAGTTAAGACTTGTGTAAGCAGCGATCGCCTAGGGAACAAATAATGGTTACCTGAGTCATCATTGGTGCTGATGAATGTGGAGAGAAGTGAAGAGGTTTGAAAAGTGCTTGGGAAGTAGAAATGGAAGCACTTGATGGCAGAATGGAAGCGTAGGACAAGGGGAAAAAAAAAAAGGAAAGATGACACTCAAGATTCTGGCTTAGGGAACTGAATGAGTGATAGGACCATTCACTAAGGCAGCAAGACGTGGACAGGGACAGGATTATAGGTTCAAACAGCCAAATTTTGAGCATGTTTAGTTTGAGTTGTGTCAGGACCTTCAGAAAGAGTTGATAGGAACTGAATTGCTGTCAGGAGCTAGGGAGGGAGAATGTTGACTTTAGAGGTTAGATCCAGACAAATATCACACGCAGAAGGAGGAAATCACCCAGAGTTGTAGGTGGAGGCAGAGAAGAGCAAACCCTTCGAGAGAAGATAAAACCAGTATTAGCAGAAGTAGGGATTTCCAGAGGAATATAAAAAGACAGCTACAGAAGGTATCGGGGAAACTGGAAAATTGTGGCATCACAGAAGCCAAGAGCTACTGAGTCTTGTGCCTTCACAAGAGATGTTAAGATGCTGAACTAAAGACAAGTGTCAATCTCTCCTCCCACTACAAGTGGCATGAAATGACAAAAGGTTGGAGAAGCCATTAGCTGTTATGTGATTTTGAGGAATTATGAAAGCATAGAGAAAGTATAAGTGAAACTTGAAAGAGAAGCATGAATAGAGCTGCCCTATTTCAAAGTAAGAATTAGAAGAAAACTATAAAAATAAGAGCAAATACAGAAAGACTCCAAATTCAGTGAAAAACTAGAAATAATAGGAGAGTGGTGAGTTCCTGTCATGGTGCAGCGGAAACGAATCCGACTAGGAACCATGAGGTTGCGGGTTCGATCCCTGGCTTTGCTCAGTGGGTTAAGGATCGGGTGTTGCCACGAGCTGTGGTGTAGATTGCAGATGTGGCTCAGATCTGGCGTTGCTGTAGCTCTGGTGTAGGCTGGCAGCTGTAGCTCCAATTAGACCCCTAGCCTGGGAACCTCCATATGCGCATGGGTGCAGCCCTAAAAAGCAATAATAATAATAATAATAATAAATAAATAATAAAATAGGAGAGTGGGGCAGAGCCTGGGGTAGTTTTTTAGATAATTGGTTTTTTTAAATTACTGAAATATAGTTGATTTATAATGTTGTACTAGTTTCAGGTATATTGCAAAGTGATTCAGATAATATATGAATGCATCTAATACATACACACACACACACATACACATAGGATTCTTTTCCATTATAGGTTGTTACTATTATAAGATATTGAATATAGTTCCCAGTGCTAAAATAGGTTCTTGTTGATTATCTATTTTATAGATAGAGTACTGTGTATATTTTAATACCAAACTCCTAATTTATCTTTCTCCCACCTCTCCCATAGTTTGTTTTCTACGATTTTTAAAACTATGTTGGACACAGTTGGGTCATTTGATCCCAGGCATCACACAAGGCAAGGTTGAAGAACTGTTTTCCAAGCAAAATTACAGTTCTTCTCCAGGCAAATACACAGGAGGTGATCTCCACGTAGAAAAACAGTTCTTCAACCTTGCCTTGTGTGATGCCTGGGATCAACTGACCCAACTGTGTCCAACATAGTTTTAAAATGATAAGAATGATAAGAAGAATGATACAGCAAGAAGACTGTATATGCACTGAAGAAAAAGGCTTCAAAACTTCAAAATAACAGGGGAAAAAGAAAAAGTAGGGAGAAGGGTATTATGGAATTGGCCTCCAAATGAAAGTCCTGGGTACACCCTCTAGAGCCAGGATTCAGACGATGGACACACACGGGGCACCTGGGTCTGGAGAGGCAAGATGCTCCCTTCCACCTACATCACAATCAGGACATTATGACTGGCTTAGTACCTACTCTTCTTCTTCTTTTTCTTTTTTGGCTGCCCCACAGCATATGGAGATCCTGGGCCAGGGATCTGATCCGAGCCGCAGTTGCCACCTAAGCCACAGCTGCAGCAAAGTCAGATCCTTAACCCTCTGTGCAGGGGCAGGGAATCAAACCTGCATCCGAGTGCTCCCAAGACTCCACAGATCCTGTTGCGCCACAGGGGGAACCCAGTGTCTACTCTTCTTTCACAATCACGTGATTGTGAAAGAAGAATGATAAGAAGAATGATACAGTAAGAAGACTGTATATGCACTGAAGAAAAAGGCAATTATCAAGTGAAAGTATGAGTGGATGCAAAACATTAAGGGCGACCAACACCATAAAATAGAGAAAACAAATTAAACAAGCAAATTAACAAACAAAAAAAGTTTTAATTCTTTTGCAACTGCTCTATATTGTTTATCTGCCCTTTCTTGAATTATTTTCAAGCGATTGAGCATTTTTTACTGTTACATTTCTCCCTTCAACTAGTCTGGTAGTTATACAGCCTTTCTAATAAGAAAGAGAACTTTTATTTCTTCTAGGAAAGCCAATAGTAGGATGGTAGATATGATTCCAGATATATGAGTAAATATATTATGTTTAACAACTGACAAAGATCTCAGGCCAGTTTTTAAAAAGTCAAAATCTAATTACTTACTATTTAAAACTGGCAAATCTTAATAGATGCAAAAATTTTAGTAATATAGTGAGAAAAGATATATCAGGCAACCTCCAGAACAAAGGCTTATTAATATCAGACAAAATTGACCTTAGAGCAGAAGGCATTACTGATGTAAAAGAAAAAACTACATAATTACAAAAATAATAAAATCTTCATGATAATGTAATAATTTTAAATGTATCTATGTCTAATAACAAAATGTCTAAATATATCAAGCAAAAATTGACAATCCGCGGAGTGTCAGATGACATTTTTAATATACAGAAAGAGTGTATAATCAGAACATATAAAGAACTCTTACAAGTATTAAGTAAAATAGAGACAACTCTGCAGAAAATTGTTCAAGAGACTTGTCCAGCCACTTTACAAAAAGAGAATAACCAAATGGGGTATGTGTGTTTGTTGGGAGGGGGTATATGCACCACTATATGTAGAATACGTAACAACAAGGACATCCTGTATAGCAGAGGGAACTGTATTCAATACCTTGTAATGACTTACAATGAAAAAGAATCTGTAAAAGTATAGATACATATATGTATAACTGAATCACTTTGCAGTACACTTGAAACATTGTAAATCAGCTATACTGCAACTGAAGTTTAGAAAGCATCAGAAACTTCACCAACTGCTGGAAGGACACAACGCACATTAACACACTGAAGATTCTGAGAAGTCCTATAAAAAGATTAACACTCAAAAGTAAAGACAAAAAAAAAAGTATTATCAAAGAAATAGCTGGACACAGAAAGCCACCTCAGAGCTTCTTTGAATTATTAGAGCATATAATGGAAGAGAATATTGGAAAGAGAATATTTTTTTTTTCTTTTTGAGTCTGTTTGAGTCAGCAGAACTTGACTCAAACACTGTAAAACAACTATACCCTAGTAAAAATAAATTTAATAAAAAATAAAGCATATAATCCAGCAAAACAAAACCTAATATGAAATAATGAGAAAAACTTCCTCCACTTACACTCCCAAATAATACTTTCTTTTCCTTCATTCTCCCAATAGAGGTTTATCATAATTTTTAGTAGCATCAATAGTGTTTAAATCATTAACCAGTATGTATATTATATCTTCTTTCAACCATTTCTTTTCCCTGGAGTTCATAACTGCCTCACATTTCATACACTTATTTTCTGTATACCTAAAACTAATTAATTCCCAAATACTCCACCCTAAGTGTAAATCTCTCCGTGTCAACAGACTCATAGGATAATTGTTTGGTTTTATTAATTTTTTTCTGGAGACATTTCTTCTAGAGCCCTATATTTTTTTATTCCAATTAGAATGAGTTGCCCTCTAGGCCTGATGAGATCTTAATTCACCATTATTTGTGAATTCTCTTAGTTTCTTAGACAGAACGAGGTCAATACTTTGCCCAGCGACACATTCCCTGGAGCCATTTCCAATTCTCGAGACTTAACAGGAATTCTGCAAAGAGGATCGGCCTTTCTGAACCAGGCCTCCAGCTGCATCAATCAGATTTACCCTTTCTGCGGGCTGCTAAGTCACTTACTACTTATCCATCTGCTACTAACACTAAAAAATGAGATGCCATTTTTCTCTCATATTATTTTTTGGATTTGTGGATTTATAATGATCTTCTTACCCCTTATACTCATTTTTGTTGGGCTTCACAAGGGACCAGAAATAGATGTATTTAATCCACCAAGATTAGCCATTATTCAACATTTTATTCTTATATATCTGTTTTTCTTACAAGTTTATTATATCTCTGAAGGTGGGAATGTATCATTTATTTTTCTGATTTCAATATTCATCAGTATCGGGTACACACATGGACATTTCGGTTGAATGCTATTGGGTGGGTCAAATAGAGTCAATTGGAGAAAATGGATGTGGGTGATACACTAGAAGTGAGTTGAGACACAATATCAGAGAAAACTATATTTCGACCTCAGCAAAAGAGAAGGGAAAACCCTCAGACACCTGGTATTAAAAGATTAGAGCAGAGAAAAAAAATGTAAAAACAAATATATTAGGATCTGGCAGTCATGTAAAGTTGAAATGACATGTCTAAGCACTGTTCTTCATTATTTTGAATCCAGGAAGGATATTACTTTCCTTTCTCTTGATAAAATATTTTGTTCTGGTTCCTGCATGTTTCCAAGTTAATAGCACAAACACAATACATTTTTCTGGCAGGATTTCCTCTAGGATTAAGGGCAAAATGGTTCAGGTAGCACAAAAGGGTAATATTCTTCAGAAATCACACTTGAAGTGCTTAACATCTAACCTCAGACATTTGTACTGATCCATGTTAATACATAAAATAAACATTAGAGCCCCCAGGACAGGGCCTGCTTAGTGACAATAGCCCAACAAATCTATGCCAGCATCAAAGCAAGGTACGCCCACATATTCTTCTCTTCGTTATCATTATAGCTCACTCAGCTCTGCCTATTTACTCTGCAATCATTTTGCCAATTAAGTAAATTAGGTTTTTATCTGAACTTCTTAGAGATTGTCTTTCAGACATCAAGTCACTCAAATTGAACAAATTCATAAGTTTTAAAAGGAGACAAAAGTACTGTTTTAATTTTTTTTTGTAAGATGAATTCTAAAGCCCTACAATTTCAGGGAAATCTAATCTCACTTCATTTGAACATTGAGTTTCACAGAGAATAGTAATCTCCAATGGTCTCCGGCAAGTATTTACCCCAACAACACTTTCATTTTATCAAGAGTCATAAATGCATGTTTTTGGTACACTGGGTTTTATCTTGTGACTCTAGAGCAGGAAAAAAAAATCAATTCCACAGATAGCCAAAGAAAACATCTTAGCATTTCTCCAAAACTAACTGCAGTGGATTAGATGCTTCACAGTGTCATTTCTTCTGAATTCTGTACCCAGAACGATTAGCTATCCTAAGCTTCCTATAGTAGACTCAGTAAACCAAACAAATGCTACCTTAGGCATACATTATAATTTGCTTTAGTAAAATAGTGGATGGCTTAAAACTGTGTATAGACTTACTTTTTATTTATGTTTTATTTTTTGCAAAGGAGACTGGGCAGGGCTCTGCCCCTGAATGTTCTAGTGCAGACACTCAGAGAATTTGACTCAGAGGGTACCCAAATCAGGAACTAGCTGCTGCTTATTGAGGGGCTGAGCTGGACACTGAACAAGATGCTTTATATATCTCCTTTAATCCTCACAACAACACTGCAAGGAAGATGTAGACAATGCCAGGATTCAATATTTGCATATATTGTGAAATAATCACCACAATGTTTAGTTAACATCCATCACCACATATAGTTATGAATTTTTTTTTTTTGTCTTTTTGCCATTTCTAGGGCCGCTCCCATGGCATATGGAGGTTCCCAGGCTAGGGGTCCAATCGGAGCTGTAGCCGCCGGCCTACACCAGGGCCACAGCAATGTGGGTTCCGAGCCACGTCTGCAACCTACACCACAGCTCATGGCAACGCCAGATCCTTAACCCACTGAGCAAGGCCAGGGATCAAACCCGCAATCCACGGTTCCTAGTTGGATTCGTTAACCACTGAGCCTTGACAGGAACTCCATGAATTTTTTTCTTGTGATGAGAAATGTTAAGATCTATTTAGACACAAACATTTTGATAGTCAATGAAATTTGATTCAGTGAGATCATAGCTCTTGCCCTGTTTTTTAGGAAAGGGATGTTAAAACCATAAAAGCAAGAGCTAACAGGAAGCAAAGCTGGTCAATGGTAGTAAGGGACAAACAGAACAAAAACAATCCACTCAACTCTTATCACATGTGCAAGAACTTTTTGCTCTGAAGACCATCTAGGAGCAAGGTATCTGAATGAAAAGGGTACATGACTGGGGATGAGATGGCCCAGGTTTTTATTCCGCTCAGTCACAAAACTGAATGTGACATGAGGAAGCTTTTTTTCTTCATCCTGTGAGTGAGGAATTGACATAGATAAGTTCTAATGACCAACTAACCTGACCTCCATCTGGTTAGACCTGACTCCATGTCTGCTTAGCAGCCACATAACTAGCTGCTCACTCTTCCTTTCTGACTATCTTCCTGTCAATATTGACCAGCTCATTTGAGCAGTCCTTCCTTGTCATCAATTCTACCTTCCATATGTATCTCATGACCACCACATCTCATAACTGCCATGTCTGCAAATCTGATCATATTAACTCATAAAACCCAAGCCTGGATATATACAGTTGAACATGCTGGTGCTCTTAAACTAGGAGAGTTTGAGCTGAGCTGCCTGCAACATAGTAACATATATAGGTAGAACTCCAGAGCTGAAAAATCAACATTTTATCCAGGCACACAGTGTCTCCTGCAACAGAGAGTAGATGGTGCCTGAGATAAGCCAGAAGCAGGAGGATTTTTCTCTGATTTTTACCCTGAGAGCCTGGTGGGACTTGGAGGTAAAACTCTTATAAGTGTCTCTCCTACAAACTCTCAAGTGAACCCAAGCCTTTATCCTTTATTTGAAGCTGCCTCCAGGTATGAAAGCAACATAAACCATCAAGAAGAGCAGTGTGAACACTATTAATACTGAAAAAACTTCTCAATCCAAAATTGGGGTTAGGACCCACTGTCACCTCTTTTTCCCCCTGGAGGAGAAGAGAAGGAGTGAATAAATACTTTGTCTTTTTACCCACTTATGTTTTCAACTTTCTAGGTTCATTATTCTTGAGACCCAAAGCCAAGTCTCATTTCATTGTTTCTTCCAAAAAGGAGGAACTATATGGCATAATGGAAAGTATGAGCTCTAGACTTAATATGGCCACATGCCAAATGGGCACCTCTGGGAAAATCTCCTCAAATCTCCTATAAATTTGATACAATGAAGTCAATCACACAGGGTTGTTTGGAGGATTAGAGGCTAAAAGAAGGAAAAGAGTAAAGCATTTCTTCCTCAATCTCTCCCTGAATTGGCATAGCCTCTAGAATGGAACTAGAAGCTCCTTCCTCCACAATTATGTCAAAAAGCAGGTCCTCTTCTAAGATTCCTGCTTTTATTGGGCTTGAGTAATACTGCCTTCTTCTAATACCTTTAGCCCTAGAGGTGGTGCAGCCTCCTGCTGTTTCTCATCTTGGGTGCCTTCCTGTCTCTTCTTAGTTCCCTTAACTGTGTACGGCCCCTGCAAAGTCTTCATTAAAGCCCCTTAAAATGAACTGCATGGCATGAGTTCTGTTTCTTGGGGACACTGATAACTGGGGAGTGTTACTGAATCCAAACACACTGTTCACAGCAAGACAAGGCTCATTAATTGAGAGACAAGTTGTTGGGGCAAGGAATAGCGATTTTACTCAGAAAGCCCACAGACTGAAAAGAAGGTGGACTAATGTCCCAAAGAACCATCTTGACTTGGTTTAGATACTAGCATCTTTCTAAGAACAAAGAGTGGGGCAGGTGAGGAGGTAAAGTAAAAAGGCAATAAATTGTTGGCAGTATTTCTTGATTCCAGCCAGACTCCTGAGAGAATGAGTTAATTTCCTCTTTCCTATAGCCATTCACAGTGGGCCTGGTCAGGATATTTCCTGAGAACTAAACAAAGGTATTTTAGCTCAAGCCTCAGACATGGGAGGCAGGCTTCCCTAAGATGGGCAGTGATGCATACTTCAAGCTATGGGCAACATCCCTTTAGCAATGAACTTGCAGCAAAAGCAATAGAATAAAAGTTAAAGAAACAGATCCAATATGGAAATCAGATTTGTTCTTCCTATTACAGATTCAAAATGACTGAATGTGGGAAAAGGAAAGGAAGAGACGTGCCTAACCGTCCCTCCCCCCGCCCCTGGGTTTTAGTTATTTATTTGTTTTTACCACACCCATGGCATATGGAGGTTCCCAGGCTAGGGGTTGAATCAGAGCTACAGCTGCTGGCCTACATCACAGCCACAGCAAGGCAGGATCCAAGCTGTATCTCCAACCTACACCACAGCTCACAGTGAGACTAGATCCTTAATCCAATGAGTGAGGCCAGGGATCAAACCCGCAACCTCGTGGTTCCCAGCCAGATTAGTTTCCACTGCACTACTACAGGAACTCCCTACCAGGTTTTATTTTTAAACAAGCAGTGACACGTCCCATGGTCTGTACCACCATCCTCTCTCTTGGACTTCTGCAGTAGCCTCCTGATTATTTTTCCCATTTCTTCCCATGCCTATCTCTGGTCAGTTTTCAATAGGACACAGCAGTCAAAGTGATCCTAATAAGATGTAAATCAGATTCTGTCTTTCCTTTGCTCAGAATCCCTCAATACCTCCCATCTTGCCCAGAATATAAGCTCAAGTTATGAGCCAGCCCCCAGGCACTTCACACAACACTGCCCTTCTCCTTTCCCCATCCCAGGCCCTCTGCTTCAGACACACTTCCTCCTCAGAAACACCAGGCACGCACTCACCTCACGTGCTTTGCATTCCATTTCCTTTGCCCAAAGAATTGCTAGTCAGCTGTAGGGATCTGCATCATCAGATTTAAGAAACCCACTTGGTATGTGTAACATTAGTTTACAAAAATAATGGTACATGAATATGAAGTTAGATTTTGTTCATCTAAATTCCTTTTGAAAAAAAAAATCCTTTATTATCCATTTTGAATAGAGAGCAAGAATCCTATGGGGTACTCAGGCAACATAAGATGGGAATTAAACTACTAGCATAGGAAGGATGTAGGGAATTTAAAATTTCTGTGGGGAGACAGAAAACTTAGAATAAATCAGCAAAGCTCTCTATGTGTAAAATAGAGAGAGAAGCAATATAAAATAAAACAACCCCACCCCAACCCCATGGCTCAGCCATGATAGGGCTGGGTAGTAGTGTAATACCCTAAAGGTCTGATTTTATTTCACTGTTTAATTTTTCTACAAGATCTTCCACTGATCCACTCCATGGCATTGGGCAAGTCCATTGTTACCTGTCAGCTTCACTAGAAATGACTAGGTTGACTCAATTGCCTCCAAAAGACATTTATATGTATCACGAAGTCATTGACCTCATTCACCACATCCATAATATGTGGTCTAGATGCCCACATGTTGGATCATCACGAGGTCTGGTTCAGTTTGCTTCCTGCATCAGAGGCCAGTGGCTGCTCTACTGAGATGAAAGGAAACCAGGCACAGATGATGCCACCTGGCCAGTTTGGAGAGGTCCCAGTCAGGTTTTTTTTTGGTGGGCGGGGGAGGGGCCACACCTGCAGCATATGGAAGTTCCTGGTCTAGGGGTTGAATTGGAGCTGCAGCTGTTGGCCTACGCCACAGCCTCAGCAACACCGGAACCGAGCCGAGTCTGTGACCTATACCACAGCTCATGGCAATGCGGGATCCTTAACCCACTGAGCAGTGCCAGAGATGGAACCTGCCTCCTCATGGATGCTGGTTGGGTTTGTTATAGCTGAGCCACAACAGGGATCCCACATCACTTTTCATTTACTTGAACACACAAGTCATTTGCTGTCAAATCCAATTATTTTTCATGTTTAAACACACGGCCATGTCTACTGATTTGAGTAGGGGAATTAACTGTGAATGGTAGCTCACATGGAATAGTAACCAAGGATAGTGCCAGCGTGGTAGGGCAAAAATGTCTGACTCTGCCCTAGGACTGCCTCAATTAGTACTTGTTGAGTGAATGCTGAAGGATTGACAACGGTGTGACCATCTGCTAAAGGCCAACTGTCCAACATGTATGGAGCAGAGAAGTGGAGCTGCAATAAATCTGTTTTCAGGCACATCTTCAACTCATAAAAAACAAATGTCACTGTCTTATAAGAGCAACAAAGTAACAGAGAAAATCATCTGAATTTGGAACAAGAGCAAAATAAGGCAAGGTAGTAATTACAGGCAGTGTACCTACTTGGTATAAGTACAGGCATCATATTCATATATTTCTTTTTGCACAATCAAGTGAAAGATAATAATATTAAATGTCACAATCTATGATGTGATTTTTTAGCTTCTTCAATTTTCCACAGCTTAGAAAAGCTGTCAGCCTAAGTACCTTTATGCATGAGCCAAAACTCCTGATGGAAGAGATGAAAGAGTAGCCCAATATTTTTGATTCGGTTGAACTAGAAGAAAAAAATTCCATCACCTCTCTCCTACTCCTCTTCCCATTTCTTTCCTCCAGAATAGCCTGGTTTCTTCCTTTGCTTCTCCCAATTTTCAGTCCTTCATGGCTACAACCCAGAGAAAGGATTCTGACAATTTAATACCTGAATTGCAACTGGAATCTTTTTAACAGTAAATAAATCATTTGTGTTTCTAAATGCAGAGAGGAGAGGCAGCACATTATTTGTCATACAAAGAAAGTTCAATACAAATGCACAAAGGAAAAAAAATACTTAACTAGACTAAGATGTTCTAGACCCAAAGGAACGTCACACTGATATAAAAGTGAAGCCAATCACTTGATACAGCCCTGGTAAAATCTGTATGCCATCAAGTTAAGAGAAAACTTAGCATACAGAGTTGCACGTACAGTTTGGTTAACAATTAAGGGAGGAAATGTATGGCTCTGTGTCAGACAGATTATAAAAGCGCAGGTATTCATAAACATCTCCCTACTGCAGTCCCTCCATCCCCATGTGTACTCAGCTCTACAATGGGATAATCCTTGGATAAGTCAACCACTCGGCTTAGAACCTTGGGGATAGCCTTGATGAAGAAGCAGAGTTGAGAGATTTCTGCTCTACCTTATTCACTTCTCTTGATCCCTCCTGTTCACAGAGGCTCTGACCCTTATGAGGCTTTTGTCATGTCTGGGACAGAAAGACCTATCCCCCAGCCCCCATTTTCTTTGCACCACACACTGAAGGACACTTGATAGCATGTGCTCCTGAATGAGCACAACTTGGACATCAGATTCGATTTTATACCAGGGGTCCTTCTAAAAAAGATTTTATAAATAGAAAAATTGATTTCTCTTTCCATAAAAAAAAATGCATGGATTTCTCCTAAGAAAAAGATACGGAAGTTTCCAGAGAAGGCTAGATGGAGTGAGGAAAAGGAAAGGAACAGTGCAGAAAGGGCTGCCATGGATAAAAGGGAGTCTGGGGAGAAAATTTCCTTTAGGAAGTTTAACTGTGTGTTCTCTCATGACATCTGTAGCCCTCTTCCCTCTGACATGTTGAAGACTTTTCAAGAGTCTTAAAGATTTGCATTATTTTCAGAGTTCCCGTTGAAGCTCAGCAGGTTAAGAAACCAACATAGTCTCTGTGAGGACGCAGGTTCCACCCCTGACCTCACTCAGTGGGCTAAGGAGCCATATATAAGGATGTCATGGAGATTCTAGCCCCAATTCCTCCCTCTTACCTCTACTGTGTTTCCGTTTCACACTTGGGCTGATTCCCCTACAGTTAGCAAAAATGTCTACATCAGGTATATGCTTGGCATCTGCATACTACGCCATAGTTTGGAAGAGTAGTGTTTGTCTTAAATTTTAAAACGATTCTGATTGGACCATGTCCATCCTGAACCAGTAACTGCAGTGGGTATGGGGGATGAAAGGCACTAATTGGCTTATCTTGGAAACACAGCACAAAAAAGGGGTTCAGTCAGTTCCTCCAAAGAACAGTGGCTCTCCAATCAGAAGTCAGAGACCGTTGGGAAGAGGCAAGTGGAGATGAATTGTATGTAAGGGGATAGCAAGTGTGTGCTGCAGTCTGCCCCTGGGCTTCCCCATGTATAAGTACATTTTTCTTCTTTTATTTATTTATTTTTTTACCATTTCTTGGGCCTGGGATCCAAGCCGAGTCTGCAACCTACACCACAGCTCACGGCAATGCTGGATTAACCCACTGAGCAAGACCAGGGATGGAACCCACAACCTCATGGTTCCTAGTTGGATTCGTTAACCACTGAGCCACGACGAAAACTCCAGTACATTTTTCTTCTGATACAAACTTCCAACAAGGATAACAGCTCCATGATGCGCTTTCAGCTTTTCTCAAAAGGAAGTCAAGCCAAAGTCTCATCCTGCGTATGTGTATTAAGGCAGTTTGTGTGACATATGTTTTTTTGGTCAGACAGTTCAGCTCTTCCCAGTCCTGTTCCCCAGTCCAAAGGCTTGAAAACCAGGAGCACGCATGTCCAAGAGCAGAAGAAGCTGGCTGTCCAACCTCAAGCAGAGCGAGTGAATTCCCTCCTCCTCTGCCTTTTTGTTCTATTCAGGCTCTCAGTGGAGTGAGAGGCGCCCACTCTCACTGGTGAGGACCACCTTCTTTACTCAGTCTGCCAATTCCAATCCAAATGTTCATCTCACCCTCACAGAGACACCCAGAAATAATCTTTTACCACCTATCTGGGCATCCCTTAGCCCAGTCAAGGCACATGGAGGTTCCCAGGATAGGCGCCTAATCGGAGCTACCACTGCTGGCCTCTGCCACAGCCACAGCAAAGCCACATCCGAGTCACATCTGCGATCTACACCACAGCTCACGGCAACGCTGGGTCCTTAACCCACTGAGTGAGGCCAGGGATCGAACCTGCATCCTCATGGATCCTAGTCGGATTTGTTAACCGCTGAGTCACGATGGGAACTCCAAGGGTCATATAAAATTAACCATCACAGGGACTTATGTAAAGTTTAGAAATTTGGTGGCCATCCCAGATACCAAGTCACTTTTGAGGCACTTTTATCCCACTCTTTGTGTTTAAAGCCTTTTGATGTCTGTTTCCTCTCTAGTTTCCGTGTTCCTGGCACCCACATGCTGCATCCAGTGTGAAGTCTCTCTGACTGATACGGTACTTTGCCACAGTAGCTGTGGCACTTTCTCTTGCAATGGACTCATCCAGGCCTATAAAACCAGCCCCCCAGCTGCAGTATTCTCCTTGTCCTCACTGTAATTTCAGCCAAAGAATTCCTCTGAAAGAAATCCTGAACCAAAGCTTCTATCTGTTTCTGTGAATCCAGAGACCCCAGGAGGCTAAGGATGGCCAGTCCCTCTGGCCATGTGCTCTGCTCTACAAACTAGTATTTCCTCAGTTTTTAAATCCCTATTCCTTTAGTGTGGTGCTTTACACTAAAATACCAAGGTACGTCAAAGGAGCAGAAATGGTTCTTTTCTCTGTAGTATTTTTTCTACTCTATTCATATATGACTCTAATATTCGATTTCCTTCTATAGTTTTCCTACTTTCTGGAAGGCTCAGTTGAGCTACTGGCAATTCTTCTGCTTCTTAAATGGATCCATTTCCTTATCTGTTGATATAAGATTGATGCTGCTAACTGATTAGAGTATATCATTTTTTCTTTTTCTTTGCTTTCTGAACTGGACATTTTTGTCTTCCTAATATACCCCCTACGGTGAGTCTTCAAGACACTTAGTGTTTCAGAAGTATCCACCATTCAAGTGAGGTTTGTCTAGTTCACCTTCCAGTGTTACATGATCCACCTAAGGGCTGTAATTCCATTTCATCAACTTCTAGCCAAGATTGGACTCGATAAATTGTTGATTTGAAGCCACCCAAAGAAGGCTACAAAAGAGACCTTGGTCTCCCCAAATGTCAATTTTTTATTTATTTTTACCAAGTTTCTAGTTTCTGGACATAGATTTGGGGGGGAGGAGTTAGTGTAACCGAGCAGGATCCTATGGAGCCTTCCTGCAGCAGAACCTTCCCCATATCCTCTGCTTTAGCTCTTCTCTCAAGAGCCTGGATAACAGTATCTGCTGCATGTTTCCTGCGTTGTTTTACGCATGTTTCCTGCGTTGCTAAAACATCACCAAATGGGAGAAATTAACTACTTAATGACCACGGGCATGTAGCCCCCAGACCTACTGGCACCTAAGGATTGATAATACATTAACCCCTTGACACCCTGTGTTACCTCACCATCAACCAGAGAATTGTGCAGGAGCTGATTACTCACCCTGCGCCCTTCACCTCTGCCCTGGCTTTTAAAATGCTTTGCAATTTTGATTTGGGGAGTTCAGGATATCTGGGGGGGGAGGTCATAAGCCGCCCACCTCCTCGCATGGGCTACAATAAACCTTTCTCTGCTCCAAACTCTGATGTTTCAGTTTATTTGGCCTCACGGTGCATCTGGCACATGAACCTGCACTAACATGAGGAGAGAACTAAATAACACTGCTTGTGTTATTTAAATAACACAACTAAACAAACCTCTCATCCCATGTTTAGAACAACTTGGAAAATAAGACAGAGCAAATACTCAAGTGAAAAACCAAATATCACTCAATTCCTGAGAAGCGGAAAGAAAAGCATTCCTTCAGTTTGAGGCTAAATAGAATTAAACAGTTGTACCCAAACAGTCACTGGTAAAGCTGAGCCACCCTCAGGATCCTCCTCTAAAAGAAGCCTCATCCAAACTCCAGAAAGGGGGAGCTGCACTTTCCTAAAGGCAGCCTGGCTCTGAAAAAAAGGAGAAACTCAG
This sequence comes from Phacochoerus africanus, assembly GCF_016906955.1. Lineage (NCBI taxonomy): Eukaryota > Metazoa > Chordata > Mammalia > Artiodactyla > Suidae > Phacochoerus > Phacochoerus africanus. Next base: position 11,288,867 of record NC_062547.1, on the reverse strand, counting down.
AGGGGCTGAGCTGTACAAGCCCAACTCCTGGTTCCAAACTTTGGTTGTGTACCTAAAGAGCAGCAGGTGAAAGAAGAGAAAGAAGCTGCGTTCCTCTATGGGAAATTCTGCCACTGGCGATGTGAGGCCAGAGAGAGGATGTTCCACCTATCCATGGATACTTCTAGGAGGGAGGAGAGGGAAAGAGACAGTGTAACAGGGAAGAACAATTCTGACTCCCTATTAGGTCTGATCCTTTTCACTTGAACCTTGGTGCTCTCTTGTCTGTGCTTAGGCATGCGGGTTCTGCACCTTTTGTAAAAGAATGTTGCCCATAGCCTGAAATATAGATAGGCTATTCTCAGGACCTTTAGGAGTCCATTCATATAGAAATAAAAAGTTGCTGGACAGGAGTTCCCGCTGTGGCAAAGTGGGTTAAGAATCCGACTGCAGTGGCTCAGGTCACCGTGGAAGTGCTGGTTTGATCTCTGGCCCAGTAGGGTGGTTTAAAGGATCTGGTGTTGCTGCAGCTGGGTGTAGGTCATAGCTGTGGCTTGGATTCAGTCCCTGGCCCAGGGACTTCCATACGCTGTGGGTGCAGTCACAAAGAGGAAAATAAATTACAGAACAGAGAATAACGTTTGATCTGCTGGAGGCTTACAGGAACATTGTGACCTGACCTACGTGGACAGCTGCAAGGATTCCAACACCAAGAAGTCTGCAACAATTAACCAACTGACCACGCCCTCTCCTCACCTTGCCTTTATGTGTGCGTGAGTGTGCTTCCATCTTTTTCTTTTTCTTTTTTGCCATGTCATTCTGCGGCTTGATGTGGGATCTTAGTTCTCAGACTAGGGATTAAACCCTGACTGCGCAATGAAACATCCTCATAATCACTCCACCAGGAACTCTCTCCTTTATCTTGCCTTTAAAAGTGCTTTGCTGAAACCCTTTTGAGGAGTATGGGGTTTGGGGAGCACGAGTCACCCATCTGCGTGGCTTGGCAAAAAACCTTTCTCTGCTCCAAACTCCTGACTTTTCAGTTTGTTTGGGCTCTTTGTGCCCATGGTTGGTGCCTGAACTTGCATTCAGTAACCATAGGAGAAGCCTTAGGGCTGTCTGCAACATCTTACCTCTGAGCGGGAGGAAGGGCAAATCTAAATAAATACATAAAATAAACCATGAAAATGCTTGAACCTCTAGGGAGAGTATGTAGATAGCAATTTTATTCATTTCTATACTTGTATCTATGTTTTCAAAGTTTCTCAATGAAAGTATAAATGTTAGCAAGTCTTCTCAAACGTTTATCATCCGACCATTAAAGAGAGACACTTTCAGGAGTTCCCGTCGTGGCGCAGTGGTTAACGAATCCGACTAGAAACCATGAGGTTGCGGGTTCGGTCCCTGCCCTTGCTCAGTGGGTTAAGGATCCGGCGCTGCCGTGAGCTGTGGTGTAGGTTGCAGACGAGGCTCGGATCCTGCGTTGCTGTGGCTCTGGCGTAGGCCGGTGGCTCCAGCCCCGATTCAACCCCTAGCCTGGGAACCTCCATATGCTGTGGGAGCGGCCCAAGAAATAGCAACAACAACAACAACAACAACAAAGACAAAAGACAAAAGACAAAAAAAAAGAGACACTTTCAGAAGCAACCTTGGGAAAATAAAAGAAATACAAAGGAAAACACAGGTCTCCTGGAGCAGGGCAGGCAGCTGAACTACGGGAAATGGTAGGCACGGGCCAACAGTTGGAAACTCAGGGATCTGGGTGCAAAAGCCCAGGGTTAGGAGCTGCGGGCGGACTGCATCCCAAGGCTTTGACCCAGGTGCTAAGCCAAGCCAGTGCTGGAAGAGCGCAGAGCACCCTGCTGCTGAATAACGAGGGATCTCTGTTGAACCACTCCACTTACAGGGATGTGGACGCCGGGTCACTGTGGCCATTGCCAGGAACACCTGGGCAGCCTGTGGCTGGAACAGGAAACCAAGTGTTTAATGAACACAATCTCAAGTTCATCTTCATAGACCGCCTGGAGGGCCGTGCAGCCATCACTTGACGGAATAAGCACTCCTCCCATGTATGCCATCGGCACTGTTGCCTTTGGAATGCTCAAGGCCAAGGCCCAAGCCTTGGTGCAGTACCCGCAGGAGCCTCTCATCCAAATAGCAGCATCGTCCAAAAAGAGAGATGACCATTTAGAGGGGCAGGGCCTCCTGGGGAAAACTTTCTGAGCTGTGGGAGGAGGGTGGTGAAGCAGGAGATTAGACAGTCCCAGGCTAAGCAGTTGTAATCTGTTCCCTGTGGACAGATAACTTCAAGACAAAAGCTGCATCCTGCTTGGATAAAAGATAGAGACCATCTCTTTCTCTTTCTGGAGGTCAAGGAGACCTCCAGAAATACACACTCGCAGAAAGGTTCCTCAGGGTCAGAGAAAGGAGGGGCTCCCGATCACAGTCCTTCCTGTCAACTTCTCAGAGACGCTTGTGCTAAAAACACATCCCGAGGGCAGGACCCCAGTCAGGCCAAAGTCAGATGAAGCAAGATGACTGGCCAGAGGAATCCCGGAAGGACTTCCCCCATAGGATGATTTAAAGGACCCCCAAAGCACACGTAGCTCTCTTCCTCCTTTCCTCTCTTCTCTGTGTCTCTGTGTGGGCACCTGTGTCCCACCCTGCGGATCAGACGCCTAAGCGCTTTCCCTCCAGAAGCCTTTCCATCTATTTCCTCAAACACACAGAAGACTCATCTCGAGCAAGTTCCTCACATTTCAGTGTCTTCCTCTCTTTGTCTGCAAATTAGGGAGAGTTAGACTTATGACAGCACTCCACACTAATGGGATGAGAAAATATGTATCAAAGACTTAGAACACTGCGAATAGGCACTTCATCAGTCCTGACGCGTCTCCTTTTCTTCCTCTTCCTCTGTCTTTCCCAGCCTTGCTTTCCTAGACTCTAAAGCTAGTTCCCCCTTCTACAGTCTGATTCCTTTATTTTCTCCAAAGAACCCAACCATCTCTTCCACCTCCTACCCCCGACCTCCGCCATGAGGCCCACCCAAGTGACTTTCTGGTACCACTTCTGCTAGACCAAGCCGAAAGGAAAGCCGTGCACGGCAGAACACATGTGTCTTAGTTCTTTATATATTAGATAGTGATAAATGGTCTACCTGCTTTCCGGCAGTTGCATGTACACGCACATTCACACACACATTCTCACACACACACATACACACAGTACCCCCACAAATGAGAGTGCAGGTGGAACAATACCGAAATCTAACAGGCTCCACCCCTTCACTTTTGCAGCCTGGAGGGACGGGTATATACATATATATATTTACAATTGCCCAGCAGATGGCAGCAAAGGAAGGACAGTTTTCTCTCATCCAGCCTCAGAAGGCACAGTGAAGGCTAGTGGCTAAGTGGTCCATCTGGAGGTAATGGGATTATGAGACTAAATAGGGAGGACACTGTGCTTAGTTTCATCTGGTCCCAAAGACAATAGATGACACAGTGTCATGCCAAGAACAGGGCAGCGGGAGGAATCTGTCCCAGGAACAGACCATTTTTAGATTAGAATTTAGACCAGAAAAAGCCTTTTTTTTTGGGGGGGGCAGGAGGAGTATTTTATTATTGATACTATTTAGAAGTGCTCACACATAGGTGAGACAGGACAGATGGCAATTTTGTTATTGCTACAAAAGTTTCTCTAGAAAATGCTTCTCCTTACTGCCTGTACCTGGAGGGGCCACTTCCATGACCACATTCTTTTATTTTATTTATTAAAGTACAGTTGATTTACAAGCTGTGCCAATTTCTGCTGTATAGAATTCACACACACATACACGCACACACACACACACATATATATATTCTTTTTAATATTATTTTCCATCATTGGATATAGTTCCCTGGGCTATACAGTAAGACCTTGTTGTTTCTCCATTCTAAATGTAATAGTTTGCATCTACTAACCCCAAACTCTCAGTCTATCCTGCTCCCTCCCCACCCTCCCCCTTGGCAACCACAATTATGTTCTCTATGTCTGTATGTTTCTGTTTAGCAGATAGGTTCATTTGTGCCATATTTGAGATTCCATGTATAAGTGATATCATATGGTATTTGTTCTTCTCTTTCTGAATTACTTCACTTAGCATGAGAATCTCTAGTTGCATCCACGTTGATGTAAACGGCATTATTTCCCCCTTTTTTATAGCTGAGTAGTATCCTGTTGTGTAAATGCACCACATCTTTGTAATCCATTCCTCTGCTGATGGATGTTTAGGTTATGTCCATGTCTTGGCTATTGCAAATAATGCTGCAATGAACATATCTTTTTGAATTATAGTTTTGTCTGCATATATGTCCAGGAGTGGGATTTCTGGATCATATGGTAGTTCTGTATTTAGTTTTCTGAGGACCCTCCATACTGTTTTCCACAGTGGTTGTACCAACTTACAATTCCACCAACAGTGTAGGAGGGTCCCCTTTCGACACATCCTCTCCAGCATGCGCTATCTGTAGACGTACTAATGATGGCCATTCTGACCCCACCATCACATTCTTGATTCACCACGGAGTTGATAATTACTCCCAATTTACAACATGAGATGCATTCACCCAAGAAAAAAACTGCAAAAGGGATCACCAATAAGTTTTCTCAACCAGCCTCTAAAAAAAGATTTCAAGATTGAGAAGGAACTAAGAGAATTTCATTAGAAACAGAATATCGTTGGAAAACTTTACTGGAGAATTCCATTGGAGCAAAATTATTGGAGTTCTGTGGGGTTTTTCCCCTCCTTACACTCTAGGAGAAGGAACTCCTCCCTCATCGCTAAGCTCAGAAAGAGAGGCTGCAGGGGGAACCACGTGGGAACTTAGTATAGAACTTTCACCATAGACTCAAGTGTAGCATGCTCGAAGGAACCAAAAGAGGCTAAGGCTGGGGCTTCTGATGGATGGCCAGGGTGTTTGCGTATTGCTGCATAACAAATCACTACAAACTCAGAGATATGAAACAGGCCACTTCATTGACTCTCTCACAGTTTCCATGGGTCAAGACCCTGGGCATGGCTTGACCGGGTTCTGCACTTCCAGGTCTCACAGGGCTGTAGCCAAGGCATTAGCAGGGTTTTGGTCTCAACTGAGGCTGGACTGGGGAAGGGTCCACTCTCAGGCTTCCAGTGTTGTTGACAGAATCCACTTCCTTGCAGCTGTAGGACCAAGGACCCCCATTTTCCTGCTGGATGTTGGCTGGAGGCCTGTGTAGACTGTTGCCTAAGGCCAGTCTTAATTCCTAAATGCTAGGGTTCCTTGCCACATGCAAGTCCCTCACCTGGCTGCTGCCTTCCTCAAGGCCAGTCAGGGAGTGAAAGCGACACTAGGAAGACAAATGCTGACAATCTTTAGCAACGTAATCATGTAATCCCATGTATTTATGACATCCTGTCCCCTTGGCCATATTCTTTTTATTCTAAGCAAGTCACAGGTCTGGCTCCCTGTAGCTAAGGAGGAAGCAATTACAAGAGGGCATGAACAGGAGGGGGCAGGAGTCATCAGAGCCATGCCACAGTCCATCTGCCACAACCAAGCAGGAAAAGCAGGTTGTATTGGGATGACCTCCTTCTACATGCAAGCCGTGGGAAAGAGACTCCACCCGGGTGGTATTAGAGCCTGCTGCAAAAGGACATCAGAGGAAGCAAGGAGACCTCGAAGAGAAGGAAGCTGGAGATTCCTGATGGACACTCAAGGGTGGGATGTAGGAGGAGTTTTAAGCAAGTAGCTGAGTAAGTGCATTAAAATTCTGAGGGAATCCTGGTGGTGGAGCCTCAGAGCATTCAATCCCAATAGCCCAACATTAAGCTGGGAAGGCACCAGACAAGGGTGGTGTTTCCTGGCCCTCAGCTCTCCTCATTCCTACCCTGGATCAGGTATTCCTCTTAGCAAGCTAGGGACGATGGTTAAGAGGGAAAACGAGAGTACTCTCTCCTTTCCAGGCGTCTAAAGCAGAGCCAGACTGAGGGAGGGAAGATGTTTTCTCTGTAAGTAACTGAGTCTTTCTTCTTGGGTAACACTGAGGTAACTGGAAAAGTCCCCACTTGCTGACAATAACTCAGCTTAGATTTTTTTTTTTTATTAGAGGAGAGCTGATTTACAGCATCGTGCCAGTTTCTGCTGTACAGCATAGTTAGTGACCCAGACACACTTATACATTTTTTTCTCATACCATCTTCCATCATGTTCTACCCCAAGAGATTGGATAGAGTTCCCTGTACTGTACACTAGGATCTCACTGCTTATCCATTCTAAATGTAATAGTTTGCATCTACCAACCCCAAACTCCCCATCCATCCCTCTCCCTCCCCCCTCCCCCTGGCAACCACAAGTGTGCTCTCCAGGTCTGCTCATCTGTTCCTGTTTTGTAGATGGCGACATTTGTGCCGTATTTTAGATTCCACATGTAACCGATAACATATAAACAGGAAGCTGAGGAGAACTACCCCACTAAGGACATGGGAAGAATAGTTGTGGGGAAAGAATAAGTTTGTTTTCTTTGGATTCTGTGAGTCCCACCTATTCAAACGTGACATACAAAACGTTTGAAAACCCCAATAGGAGGAAAAGTGTAAGATTATTTTTCTGTTCTCCATATGGCACATAGTCATGCTTTAGGAATGGAACTATTAAATCCTTTAACACTATGTGATGCTCCTTAAAATAAACTGATGGAGTTCCCATGGTGGTTCAGCAGAAATGAACCAAACTAGTATCCATGAGGATGCGGATTCAATCCCCAGCCTTGCTCAGTGGGTTAAGGATCCGGCGTTGCTGTGGCTGTGGTGTAGGGCAGCTACTACAGCTCTGATTTGACCCTTAGCCTGGGAACCTCCATATGCCATGGGTGCGGCCCTAAAAAGACAAAAACAAAACAAAACAAAAACAAAAACAAAAAAACCCAAAAAAACCAAAACACAGATTCTTCAAGTGTTCTATTCAGAAGAGGGGCACGATCCCCAAATTCCACACTTACAGAACCATAACTATAAACCAGCTGTAATCCTATTTTAACTAATCCATTTTTCTCTTTAAATAAAAACATTTCAAAATTAAACAAATGCCATCACTGTGCATTTATATGCATTATTATTTGTTACAGCAAATGGTAACTGCAAATAAATGTGATTTAAGTGAAAAAAATCATTACATTTTAAATAAATATCTGTAACCATAAACCTAGCTGACAAGCGACAAAAACTGATGTAGTTATAACTGATTAGGGACAAAGTGATTTTGAATGAATACCACTTAAAATGAAGATGACAGGAGTTCCAGTCGTGGCACAGTGGTTAACGAATCCAACTAGGAACCATGAGGTTGTGGGATCAATCCCTGGCCTTGCTCAGTGGGTTGAGGATCCAGCGATGCCGTGAACTGTGGTGTACATTGCAGACACAGATCGGATCCCACGTTGCTGTGGCTCTGGCGTAGGCCGGCGGCTACAGCTCCCATTAGACCCCTAGCCTATGCTCCACCATATGCTGCAGGAGCGGCCCAAGAAATGGCAAAAAGACAAAAAAAAAAAAAGAAAAAAAAAGAAAAAAAATGAAGATGACCATTTCATAACACTATCTCATTTAAAATTTAACCAATGTTAAGAATCTCAAATCACATGTATATGGAATCAGAAGGTTCATAAGTTTTCTAATCCCATTATCAGTGAGATTTGACATATGTCAAAAAGTACAATAAAAATCACTACAGGGTACTCTAAATAAATAAATTGATCAATCAATCAATCAATCAAGCTGTGTGTTGAAATATGTGCCCAATCCCAGAAAGGAAATTCATTATTCACTGAGGGGAAAGTCAGGGGTTTGCCAGCTGGTGAGAAGGACGCTTAGTATTGGTTATACAAACTGAAGGCTAGAAAACTAAAACCCTGGGTGGGAAAAGATAAGTTGTTCAAAACAAGTCCTCTTGTTTACAGGTGATAATCATGTATCAGCTTCAGGGGATCGAATCCGTTGTAATGACACACAACGCTCAGGTTGGATTTATTTCCTAGAGATATTTAGTTGCCAAATTATAGAAAAAAATTGAACGCATTTTGGTGTTTTTGTTTTTGTTTTGCTTTTTAGGGCTGCACCCATGGCACATGGAAGTTCCCAGGCTAGGGGTCAAATTGGAGCTACAGCTGCCAGCCTACACCACAGCAATGTGAGATCCCTGACCCACTGAACGAGGCCAGGGGTCAAACCCACATGGACACTAGTCAGATTTGTTTCCACTTCACAATGGGAATTCCTGGCTTTTAAAAATATCATTAAAATTTGATCTAATTAGGTGTTGTGTACCTAAAAGTGAAACATAAAATTCTTTTAAATGTATTTTAATAATATCTTTAAAATGATAATATCCGTAAAATAGTCCCATATCCATTCATTGCTACTATCTGATTTAAGAAAATGCTTAGGAAGACTTTTGGTAAGTCTTATTAAGTCTTTAATGTGTTATTTCGTAAGTTTTCAAATATTTTTCGCTAAACCTTCAAAGGCAGTGATTTTCTCAGTTTTGTTCATTGATGCACCCTGTCTTATTCAGCTCAGGCTGCTGTAACAAAATACCACAGACAGTATAGTTTAACCACAGATGTGTATTTCTCATACTTCTGGATGCTGTGAGGTCCAAGGTCAAAGTGCCAGCAGACTTGGTGTCTGGTGAGGGCTCTCTTCCTGGTTTGCACATGGCCACTTTCTTGTTGTGTCCTCATATGGCAGAAAAAGAGGGAGCTCTAGTCTCTTTCTCTGTTTATAAGGACACTAATTACATCATGAGGACCCATTTTCATCTAAACCTGATTGCCTCCCAAAGCCCTACCTCCTAATACTATCGACATATTAATTTGGGGGAGCACAAACATTCAGTCCATAATACATCCCCTTAGAATACAGCCTAGCAAAGAAAACTAGGCACTCAAAAAACTGGTTGAGGAGTTCCCTTGTGGTATAGCGAGCTAAGGATCTGGCATTGTCACTGCAATGGCTCAGGTTGCTGGTGTGGTGCAGATTCGATCCTTGGCCTGGAAACTTCCATGTGCCTCAGGCACAGCCAAAAACATTCATTATGAGTTTCCATTGTGGCTCAGCAGGTTACAAACCCAACTAGTATCCATGAGGATGTGGGTTCAATCCCTGGCCCTGCTCAGTGGGTTAAGGATGTGGCATTGCCTTGAGCTCTGGTGCAGGTCGCAGATGCAGCTCGGATCTGGAGTTGTCATGCCTGTGGTGTAGGCTGGCAGCTACAGTTCTGATTTGACCCCTGGCCTGGGAACTTCCATATGCCATGCTTGTGGCTATAAAAAGAAAAAGAATAATAAATAAATTAATTAAAAAGATAAATAAAAATTAAAAAAAAACTGGTTGAATGACAAGTGAGGTCCGTTATTTTTCCATCTGGATTTTTTTTTGAAGGATTACACTTCTTCAGGAAGGAGATATTTCTGAAAAGTTCCATGAGGCCTGACAGAGCTGCTGAGAATGATGTGAAAAGAGACCCCGCCTTACCCAGTCTCCTCACCATGCCATACTTATGCCTGGCCTCAAGCTGTGCCAAAGATCCAGGTGTTCAGCCCCATCACTGTGCTAGACAAGCCCATTCATTACCACTGAATGGTCAGTCCCAATAGCTGCATCTTACCCAGGCGTCAAGGGGACTCCCACATAACCACTTGGAAGGAAGGGTTTCACACCAGGGCTGGGTTCAACTTTCCAAGTCAAGAGGGATCAGGAAAGCAAGTTCCCAGAAGTGACTGCATAGCAGCCTAGTGAAGCCATGGCCCCTTATGTCGGATTCCTGGATTCAAATTTAGACTCCACTAATACCTGGTGCATGACCCGAGGTAAGTTTAACCCCTGTGACTTAAGTCATTGGTCAGAACACAGAAACCTCCCAAGTTATCTTCACAGAGAGTACTTGCTATAATGGTGCATTAAAGAACTGAAAAGGTATGAAGAAATCACTGAAGTATCACAGAGATAAAAACTGCATGAATCAGCCACCAGCCTGGTCACTACCATGCTTGAGTAACCTCTGGGCTTAGCTTCGCCACCTGCAAAACGTGAGGCTGGGAAAAAAGACCTTTAATCTTTCATTCTGCCGTCGTGATGTAAGAGTCTGAAAAAATAGGGGGAAAAAAACCCATGAGTTGATATGTTGGTCTTAACCCCCCCTAACTTATCCTTTGGTAATCATACATTTGGTTTCAAAATCTTTGAGTCTGTTTCTGTTTTGTAAGTTCTTGTGCATCATTTTTATTAGATTCCACATAATCTACTCAATACTGTATAATAATCTCCATAGGAAAAGAATCTGAAAAGGGATGGATATCTATATATGTATAACTGATTTATTTTGCTGTACACCTGAAACTAACACAACTTTGCGAGTCACCTATACGCCAACGAAATTAAAAACAAAAAACAAAACCACCCATGAGTGGAGTCCATAACCAAATTCAAACACCAACGAAGTCAGCACACAGTGTTCTGAGGAGTTGTTTCTGGACAGTAGGACCCCACATTCCCCATTTCTACAGAGAAAAAAAAAACAAAAACAAAAATAAAAACAACACTCAGTCACCTCCGTTCAAGGTCACTAGAGATCTGAGATGCACATCCACTTTTACTGGCCTCACTGTCAGCTGGGGGAGGGGCAGGCATTGGCAAATCCCCAGACTCCACCCTCAACGCAAGCTGAGTGCCAGGAGTCGCCTGCCAGTGCAGAGCACCAGGAAACTTGAAAGGGCTGTGCAATCAATCCACAAGAGGATGAAGTGAGAGTAAATGTAAAACATTTCCACAGATAAAACAGAGACCAATCTAGAGCGAAAATACTCTTTTCTGTAAAGGGGATGGGAGACGATGTTGGGTGAGGGATGCAGATATTTTTCTGAATGTTAATACATGTCAGACTCTACGCTGGGCACTTTACATAAGACTCATATACACAACGTTATGGATGACTTAATCCTCAGAAAAATTCAGACGACCTTTTTATTATCATTTCATATATGAGGAAATTGACTGGAGGTTTCAATGATTTTCCCACAAATTCCTTCTCAGACTCAGAAGGAAATCCCGGATGACCAAGATTCTTCTTGGGCACTTTTTTGAAAGCAGGTCCCAGACCCAGAGGAAGGTCTGGACCATAAGGGTTTTCTTAAGTAAAGAGGACGTTGGTCATGGGGATGGAGATGATGACAAAATGACAGGCTGTTGCCATGGTGTCAGTGCAGAACTACTGCCCAGGAGACTTGTCCTGCGTCTTCACTGACTTGACCTTGAACCATGGTTTGCTGCTTCAGCAATATTGCCTCATTTGGAGGAGGGACGGATTGGACTACAATTCTCCCCAAGGATTTCATGAGTTTCCTAAACCGCCCGAGCTGAGGCTTGTTCCTCTCTCAAAGGGCCATCCCGGCCAGCCCTCAAGAAACTGAAAAAGTATGGAGTATGTCCTGCAGTCAGCTGTTGCCACAGGCTGCACATCCCAGAGCCATCCTAACGCCTCCCCTTCTGTTCCCCAAGCAGCTTTAAAAGGACAGGCAAGTGGTAACCATGTCCCCCAGCAATGTGCACCTCCCAGAATAAGAGCTTGTTTGCAGCCTGAGGGTTCTGTCTCCGACTGACTCCAATCCCACTGACTTCCTTCCCTAGATGTGCCTGGACTTCCCTGAACTTGAGGTCAGGAAGCTGTGAAGAAGCCACACAATGAAAAGATGCCCAAAGAAAGTAACAACTGGGCAACGAGTCCCCACAGGTGGCTTTCCCTTAATGGGAAAATGTATAAATTCTCCCAAATTCAAAAAAATTTAAATTATAGTTCATTTACAATGATTCTCCAATTTCTTCTGTACAGCAAAGTGACCTATTCTTTTTTTTTAATTTTTAAAAATTTTTTTAAATTTTTATTTTATTTTTTTTTTGGTTGTTGTTGCTGCTGTTGTTATTGTTGTTGCTATTTCTTGGGCCGCTCCCGCGGCATATGGAGGTTCCCAGGCTAGGGGTTGAATCGGAGCTGTAGCCACCAGCCTATGCCAGAGCCACAGCCAACGCGGGATCCGAGCCGCGTCTGCAACCTACACCACAGCTCATGGCAACGCCGGATCATTAAGCCACTGAGCAAGGGCAGGGACCGAACCCGCAACCTCCTAGTCGGATTCGTTAACCACTGCGCCACAACGGGAACTCCCTCTTTTTTTTTTTTCATACCATTTTCCATCATGTTCTAACCCAAGAGATTGGACAGTTCCGAATTCAAAATTAACGTCATTATTTTCACAAGTTACGGAGTGCCTACTTTCTGTAAACGCTTGCATCTTTCCCTCTAACATCCTTTCCGTTCCAACAGTCATAAAGTGGAATTATTGCTGTCTACCCCCATCTAGTAGATACAAAAACTCAGGCTAAGAGGAACCAGTTGCCTAGGTGACTTAGCCATGGGAATAGGGGAAATGAATTCCAACTGGGATCCCGTCACTCACTAGTCTTCACAAGCTTTTTCTCTGTTGTGTTACTTCTCTTTCTTGTTATTTTCCAGATCTTGACATTTAGAAAGAGGAAGCAGAGGTGCTTTTCATACATCAGCTGTCTGGAAGCACAGTAAAACTCAAAGCTTGTGTAATCAGAAATACTACTTTGAGAAAGGGACAGGAAGCCTCAGAGGCTGGAGAGCAGAGCAGCGAGAATTGTTCTGAGAGGAACAGCCTGTAGGAAGTTCTGGCTGAGGGCTTCCCCACAGTGAGCTGGCGCACCAGCTACAACACACAGGACTGGGCTGCAAGAACAGGTAGGCACCTTGGTCTGGATCATGAATTTGGGGAAAGGGGATTACTGTCATTTGAATGGAGAGTCAGGAATCAGATTCTCATCCTGTCTCTGCTGCTGACCACCTGCGTGCACCGGGGAGGCCTCCGCTTACTCACTTTCCAAATTAGAGAATTGGGTGAAATGATTCTTAGGTTTCCTTTAAGATTTGAGGGATGCTTTTCTGCAGTTCTCTGCATTTCCTGGTGTGTCACTCAGTCTTGCCCAAAATACGCTCTCAATAAATATTGTACAGTTAGACTGGATCCTGCGCGGGGACCCCACTGCTCTGTTCTAATTTTGTAGGAGAGAAAATTGCTTGTTGAGGGGCATTTGGCCTCTGAGTTATAATCTGTCTCCAAAGTGGGGATTTTAGAACTTTTGAAAAGCTGTGAGTTACCTCAAGGTTGTCTCCCCTTGGTCAATGTGAAAGGAAAAAGGATCCCTCTCACACTGTGGAGTTGGGAGATGATGGACTAAGTTTGGAGCCTTCTTGCAGAGTCAAAACAGAATTGTGGGGAGTTCCTGCTGTCTCTCAGCAGATCAAGAACCTGACATAGTGTCCATGAGGATGGAGGTTCAATCCCTAGTCTCACTTAGTGGGGTGAAGATCCGGCATTGCTGCAAACTGCAGTGTAGTTTGCATATACAGCTCAGATCCACTGTTGCTGTGGCTGTGGTGTAGGCTGCCAGCTGCAGCTCTGATTCCACCCCTAGCACTGGGAATTTCCATATGCAGCAGGTGTAGCCTTTAAGAAAGAAAGAAAGAAAGAAAGAAAGAAAGAAAGAAAGAAAGAAAGAAAGAAAGAAAGAAAGAAAGAAAGAAAGAAAGAAAGAAAGAAAAAAGAAAGAGAGAGAGAGAGAGAGAGAGAGAGAGAGGGAGGGAGGGAGGGAGAAAGGAAGGGAGAAAGAAAGAAAAGGAGAAAGAAAGGGAGAGAAAGAAAGAGAAAGAAAGAAAGAAAGAAAGAAAGAAAAGAAAGAAAGAAAGAAAGAAAGAGAAAAAGAAAGAAAGAAAAGAAAGAAGGGAGAAAGAGAGAAAAAGAGAGAGAAAGAGAAAGAGAGAGAGAGAAAGGAAAAAGAATGGAAAAAGAAACTTTGTTATACAAAATTCCTCTAGAAATCATCGATGTGTGTCAAAATTGAAGCATCATAGACTTAAACTCACTAAATACACTTCTAAACTACTCTAAGCAGATAACGGAATAGATGCAGCACTTTGTGGGCAGATGCTCACTACAGTATTGTTCACAATGGTAACAAAATAGAAACAACCTAAATCACCATGAATATGTGACAGGTTAAAAGAATCTTGAAGTATCTATTCATTTGAATGAGTTTGGCTTTTTTTTTTTTTTGTCTTTTTGCTATTTCTTGGGCCGTTCCCGCAGCATATGGAGGTTCCCAGGCTAGGGGTCCAATCAGAGCTGTAGCCCACTGGCCTATGCCAGACCCACAGCAATATGCGATCCAAGCCGCGCCTGCAACGTACACCACAGCTCACGGCAACGCTGGATCCTGAACCCACTGAGCAAGGGCAGGGACCGAACCCGCAACCTCATGGTTCCTAGTCGGATTCGTTAACCACTGTGCCACGATGGAAACTCCTGGCTTTTTTTTTTTTTAATCGTGGTGAAATACACATAACACAAAATTTAGCATTCTGACCATTTTTAAGTAGAGTTCTGTGGCATTTAGTAATTCACAGTCTTGAAAAAAAATCACCACAACTGAACTCTACTTTTTAATCTTCCTACACTGAAATTTCATGCCTATTACACAATAACTTGCAGTAACCATCATTCTACTTTCTGTCTTTATGAATGTGAATGCTCTGGGAGCCTCACAGAAGCACAGCCATACAATATTTGCCCTTCTGTGTCTGGCTTATTGTACTCAGCATACTGTCTTCCAGGTTCCTCCACATTGTAGCAGGTGTTGGAATTTACCCTTCGGCTTTCAAATTTAGGGTTTTTATTATTTATATTCACTAGTGTCAAAGATGCCCACAGAATAATGGTGAGTGCAAAAAGAAGATTTCTAAAGGGCATGGGTAGAGGGACTCTGTGTATGCAAAATTATGGGTGTGTGTAAAACATAAAGAAAGAGAGAAGAGAGAAAGTGTGAGTGAGGCAAAAAGAGTGTGCAAGGTATGAACAAAATAGTAGTTACTGCCTGGTGGTTGAGATGTCAGGAACTTTTTTTGTTTGCCTCTTCAGGCTTTATTCCTTTGATTGTATTTACCGTTATGCACTCTTTTAAACAAAACAGACAAGGAAAAAGTAATAAAAGAAAATAAACATACATGGTCTATGAGAGTGCACTGAGGTGGAAGGTACTAACTAGGATTCTAGGTCTTAGCTTCAGGCTTAGAATGAAACATACCCTGTAATCCTAGGGTATGAGAATTGAAAAAAAAAAAAAAAAAACCCAACAAAAAACAGCAGGAATCCAGAACTAGAGACTGTTTTAAAAAAAGAACTTTAAGTTGGAGGGTCAATTTTTTTCTTTCTTCCCAATTTTTAATTTTTTTTTCTCATGGCAAGAACATATAAGATCTACCCTTGTAACAGATTTTTACATGTACAATACAGTATTGTTATTTATAGGCACAAGATTGTGCAGTATATGTCCAGAAATTGTCTTGCATAACTGAATTGTTATAGATGTTCTAAGTCAACTCCCCATTTCCTGGCAATGACCATTCTAGCCTCGGATTTTATGAATCTGTTTTTTAAAAATTTTTTTCTGTTTGCTTTCATTTTTCTTTATTTTTATTATATATACTTATATATTTTGAAGTATAGTTGACTTACTGTGTTGTGTTAATTTCTACTGTACAGCAAAATGATTCAGTTATACATATATATATATAAACATTCTTTTTTTTTCTTTTTTTTAAATGATTTTTATTTTTTTCATCATAGCTGGTTTACAGTATTCTGTCAATTTTCTACTGTATATCAGGGTGACTCAATCATGTGTATGTGTGTGTGTGTGTGTGTGTGTGTGTGTGTGTGTATACACATTCTTTTTCTCATATTATCATGCTCCATCATAAGTGACTAGATACAGTTCCTAGGGCTATACAGCAGGATCTCATTGCGTGTCCATTCCAAAGGGAATAGTTTGCATCTATTGACTCCAAATTCCCAATCCATCCCCCCCTTTTTGCTTTTTAGGGCCACACTCATGGCATATGAAAGTTCCCAGGCTAGAGGTCGAATCGGAGCTGCAGCTGCCAGCATACAGCACAGCCACAGCAACACCAGATCCCTGACTCACTGAGTGAGCCCAGGGATCAAACCTGCATCCTTGTGGATACTAGTCCGGTTCATTACCATTGAGCCACGATGGGAACACCCATGTAGTCTTTTTAAAATATTCCTTTCCATTATGGTTTATTATAGGACACAATATAATTCTCTGTGCTATTTTATTTATTTTTATTTTATTTTTTGGCTGCACCCATGGCATGTGGAAGTTGCCGGGCCAGGGATTGAATGAATCCATGCTACAGCAGCGACCCAGGCCTCTGCAGTGACCATGCTGATCTTTAACCTGCTGCACCACAAGGGAACTCCTCTGTGCTATTTTAGATACCAAAAGTTGAATCATGCAGTATTTGTCCTTCTGTGAATGGCTTATTTCACTTAGCACAATGTCCATAAGGACAGCATTTAAAAAGAAGGAAATGCTGCAATCTGTGACAATAGGAATGAACCCTGAGAGACTGGTTATTAAGACTAGAAAGAAGAAGGGGTCTCTGTGGCATATTTGAGCTATTAAACCACAAGGAGCAAGGCAGAAGCTGAGTTACCAGAATATAAGAGTGATTTTGGAGAGAAACCATCACCCACATTCTCCGAGGCCAGAACTGTTCCTGTGGGGCTGATGAATGGTGGCAAATGGACTTCAGCTACACGGGAGGAAGGATCCAGGGGCTCTACCGCCTGGAGTCAGGGGCAACACTTTTCCCCAACTTGTTCTTGTAACCTCACCCACATTTTTGCCCCAAATGCAACCCCTCCCCCCAAATGAAAATCAGCTCCTTAGGAAAGGATATCTTTACTTTTAACAACACTTCGAATAGGTGCTTTATACCCAGAGAGTAGGATAAACTTGATCAAAGCATAGCCATCTAGGCGGAGGAATGCATGGACCTCCTGAACCTCTTACTGAGTATCTTGGAGCGCCAGTGAAGATCAGAGAGGCATGGCAGAAGGCGCTCGTGGATATCGCCTCATTCAAATCCCTCACAAGAATCCTTCAGATGGCATCACTATCCCTTTTCTACAGGTTATGAGACTGAGGGTGGAAGAGGGGAGATGACCTGCCCATGGCCAGCTAACGAACATGAGAGCTGGAATTCCAATGAGTTATAGACATAACGGATATGTGCTGAGAGTTTACCCCACTCTGTGTTGAGCCTATTCCATGCATTATCTCATCTAGCCCTCACCATGAACCCAGGAAGTGGCTAAAATAACTTCCTGTGGCATGTTTAATAATAACTGGTGGGTATACCACGTGATCTCAGGACTGGACTCCAAGGCACAGGCCTAGCTAGATATGCAACGACACAATGAGGCACTGGACTCTCGGCCCAGCGCCCTTACCTATCTCCCCCACCAGTAATGAGATTGTGGATGCAGGCTCTAATCTTTATATGTTACGCACTCCACCCAAGAGAACTGGAACCATTCCTCAAACGCCAAAACACTGAGGTGAAGCATCAGGGAACAGAACAGTGGCACCATCAGATAATCAGAACACTATCCAAAGTATGACCTTCAAGAGGGAGAATGCTGTTCTGAGAACTGATCTGGGGAGCATCCCAGTGGCTGAATTCTGCTGCTGACACCGCAGAGGCTCAGCAACATGGGTGAGCTGGGGGACAGCAGACAACTTTCTCCTTGAGTTGACATTGAAACTGCCAGTGTTAGGAAGAAAGAAAGGGGAAGAAGGGGAGAATTAATGAGGTATGGAGAAAAACATCACAAGCTTCTGAACCAGATCACCTTGGATCAGACACTCTCCAGTTATAAGAATACAAGTTAATAATAATTACATTTGCTACCATATGAGGTCAACTGCTTGTGTGACTATTTCACTTACTCTTGAACTTATTAGCCCCAAGTTTATAATGTATAAAGTGGATTTAATATCATCTAAATTGTTATAAGAATCAGAATTACTATGGCCTCATGTCTAGAATTTGGCAGGAGTTAAATAATAATGTTCAAATTGGCAATTATTAAGCTAAGATGGGGAAGGGGGTCACCCTAGGTGGGGCAGGCCATGTACAGGAAAGCGATGTGGAATAGGATTAACCAACATCTTAATGGAAAGAAACTAAGGCTGTGATGGAAGACTGAATAGTGTAGCTGTATCATAAAAGTACAGTAGTAGGAGATGTGGCTGAAGAGGTACAGGGGTAAGGAAGGGAGGCAGGAAGGAGGGGTTACTGGAGGGAGAGCACACTGGATACAAAGCAAGTTCTGTGTGAATTGTTCACCTCCCCATTGTGGGACTCCTCAAAACGGTTATAGTTTTTTCCCAGTAACATGCTTCTTCCATGATGGACAAACTGTGCCATGAATGCCAGCTTCCCAACACTTCCACTGATCCTCATATTCAGTTTTGTTTCTAAAGGATAGGTCGCCCCTTGGACAATGGGAAAAAAATCTTAAGTTCCTGCAGAGTCTGGTCCCTTAAAGAGCTTCATATCTTTAGGCCAAGCCTTAGGTCCCAACTGGGTTCACTGACTTTCCCAGCACCACCAGCATCACCAGCACCAGCAGCATCACCAGCATCACCAGCACCAGCAGCATCACCAGCATCACCAGCACCAGCAGCATCACCAGCATCATCAACACCAGCAGCATCACCAGCACCAGCAGCATCACCAGCATCACCAGCACCAGCAGCATCACCAGCATCACCAGCACCAGTAGCATCACCAGCATCACCAGCACAACCAGCACCACCAGCATCACCAGCATCACCAGCACCACCAGCATCATGCTATCACTGCTCAAGACAAAGGGAGCCTTTGACACCTTCACTTCAAAGAGCATCATTATCCCCAAGGGAGGAAAACCTCAACACGTCTACCAAAAAGAAGATAACCTGCAGGACCGTCTGCAAAGAGAAGCCACCGTTCTTGGAGTAAGTTCATCACCTTGTAGAGGGAAAACTGGGAAAAACAGGGTGAACGTATCCAGACTACAAGGGATCTGGGAGAATCATTCATTTTTTCCTGTCTGACTTCAGGCTAATTGGGACATGAAATGGGGCTTAATAGGATGACTACATCTCCCTTGGTCCCTCCTATAAAGTTACCCAAACCATTAAGTCTTTCACGCCTGAAATCTATCCAAAAAGTCTCTTGTCATTTGTCTTTAACATAGCATATATTTTGTATTGAACCATATGATTTTACTTAAAATGATTAAATTTCTCAAACCCTTTTAAATGGGACAATCTGGACTAATGTCACAATAACTTTTCTCCCTGCTCACCTGAGTAACTATGAGACACTCAGATGTCTTGGTCACCATCCTTCATATCCAGGACTTTAATTCCCACATGGTTCCTTTTAAGGCCCCTTCATACTCATTTCCAAGTTTGGAAACCTGTCTAGTTGTACCCACTGAAATTCAGGGTTAGTTAATAGCATTATCCTCTATCCCTTATTTTTTTTTTTCTCCTCGAGGCCCCTTCATCTATTGTGCAAATAGAATTCTGGCTCCTGAGGGCACAGTTTGCCCTGCCACCCCCACTAGTAGGCGTGGAAGTGAAGGCAGTATCTGCTTTGATTCTCATGAAGACTCATAAATAAATCTTTTCCTCTCATCTCTAAAAAACTCGTACTTCAGAATCTCATGTCATTCAACTAGGTAATTCACCATCTTTTTTTTTCTTTTTTATTAAATTATAGTTGCTTTACAATGCTGTGTTAGTCTCTGGTGCATGGCAAAGTGATTTGAAATATGCATGTGTGTGTGTATGTGTGTGTGTGGTTTAACTCTAACTTTTCCCGTTTGCTTACTCTACACCTGAATACATGCAAATAAACTTGGCTGAAAACACACACACACACACACACAACTTTTGATTTATGATAATAACCTCAAATGGACTGTAAACGCTGCTTAAAAAGTGCATAGTATTTCTTCATTCATTCGCTCCTAGGAAAAACTATTTCATATATTATTTTCCCCCAAACCTCTAATGCATCTTCCTTCTCCACTGACCACCATGCTTCCAATAATGCTAAGAAAATTAAACCAATCTGGAGAGAATGTCCACAAGCTGCTACACATCTACAATTACCCACATTTGTGCCCATACATTCTCTCTCCTCCCCATTATTAAAAATAACATGTCCATCCTTTAATTAAGATACTCTTCCCGGTGTGCAACAAATCCTATCCCTTATCATTTGTTCTAGTAATTCTCTCTGCAAATTTTTAAAATCAATTCCATGAGTGCAGAATCTTAGTGAAACTTCTCCCACCTTAAAAACAAAAAAGAAAAAAAAACAAATTCTTTTAATGTCACACACCCTCCAGCTAATGCCCTGTTTGCTATTTGTCTTCCCAGCAATGTTTCTCTAAAGAGTAGGAAGTTAGTGTCTCTACTCTTGAGAGATACCCTTTCTTGAATTATATATCCATTGTCATTTTCCCCTTTGCTCCACAGCACCAACCCAACTGCCATTGTTTTTGTTGTTAGCTTTCTTGGACCAATAGAAATGTTTGATGCAATTGACCATTCTCCCCCTTGAGACATTGTAATCACTTGGCTTCTTAGACCTCACATCTTGGTTTTCCTCCTTCCTTCTTGGCTGCTCCTTTTAGGATCCTTCACTGTTTCTATTTATTTCTCTGATCCTAGATTTGGGGTGTGCCATAGTTCAGTCCTTGACTCCATCCTCTTTTTATATCTGCTATAATGGGGACCTCATCCAGTAATATGGATTTAAGTATTATCTTCAGTTAGATGACTTGGGAAAAGAAGACCGTATTCCTTAGCTGGATCTCTTCTCCAAACGTAAGACTCACATGCCCAATTGTCACTTGCGTATCTCCTAGCCATCGCTCCCTTCATCTGTCCCAGACTGAAACCCTGATCTTCCTCCCCCAAGCCCACTCCTCTTACAGAATTCCTCATTGCAGATCAATGTCAATGCCATCACTTCACATACTCAAGCCAAAACCCTTGGAGGCAACCTTCATTCCTCTTTTGTAATCCACATTCAAACTGTCAGCAAATCTTACAGGTTTAATCTTCACAGTACATCTAGAATCAACCAACAGTACTTCTCACCACCTCTGATAGCCACATCTTCTTCCAGGTCAACATCATCCCACCTGGGAATTGTTGCAATACCTTCTTTATGGATCCCCCTGCTCTGTTCCCTTACAGCGTCTTCTCAGTAGAGTAGGTAGGGTGATCTTTAAAATTTTTTTTTTGTTAAATTCTTTTTTTTACAGTTTTTCAGATTATTTTCTCATGTAGATTACCACAGAATATTAGGTAGAGTTCTCTGTGCTATACACGAGGTCCCCACTGGCCAGTCATTCCATATACTTCAGTATACAATGATCTTTTATTATTATTATTATTTTTTTTGTCTTTTGTCTTTTTGTTGTTGTTGTTGTTGTTGCTATTTCTTGGGCCGCTCCCGAGGCATATGGAGGTTCCCAGGCTAGGGGTTGAATCGGAGCTGTAGCCACCGGCCTACGCCAGAGCCACAGCAACGCAGGATCCGAGCCGCGTCTGCAACCTACACCACAGCTCACGGCAACGCCGGATCGTTAACCCACTGAGCAAGGGCAGGGACCGAACCCGCAACCTCATGGTTCCTAGTCGGATTCGTTAACCACTGCACCACGACGGGAACTCCCCGTCAACTTTAAGTTACTTCTTCTATGTTTGCATCATCTTTCAATCGAATTTTTCAATTGCAATTAAATGGTGAGTAAGAATGTGGGCTCTGAATCAAACTAACAAGGATAAAATTCTAGTTCTTCCACGTGGCCACTGGTGTGGGTTTGTACAAGTTAGTTTAACTCTCAGTGCCTCGTTTTTCTCACCCATAAATATGACAAGATAAACAGCCAGAGTGTAGAGAGTGTTCAACACATGCAGGCTATGATTACATGCAGGCTAAAATCACACCATTTTAATGATCACTGGTGTCAGTAAAAAAGTAATTATTATTAAAATCCAATGATGAATAAGATAAGATGAATTGAGACACTGAAGACTTCCTGCTCTATTTTATTTCAGTTGAAATAGAGCCCTTTCTTAATACTTCTTTGGTAAGTTTGCTTTCTATATCCATCTAACTGGACTATTGTCCAGAATATTTTTCCTACCTCCTTCTCCTAAAACCAAAAAAAAAAGAAAAAAACACCCCAAAAATAAAATGGAAAAACCACCCCCCAAAAAAGCCATATCAACTATCTGCTCTGAAATAAAGTTTAAAATGTGCACAATTGCTCCCTGATTTGCTAGCTTAATAATGCTATCAGAAAAGAATAGAGGTGACTTGTATGCGATTTTCTTTTAGAGAATATCAATTAGCTGTTTCTAACACCTTTTTTTCCTTCATAATATGATAAATTACAACATACACTCCTTATACTTTGTACTCTTTATAATTTGAATGTGCATTCAAATAATCACGTTCATCTGCCTGAAGCATTTTATGGAATATTTCCTCTTGTTTCTTGTAGACCATCCAGATCATGTGTTGCCTGGTGATTTCAAGTGTGGGAGCCACTTTGGTTTCAGCTCCCCACTCTCCCCGCTTCAGTCCAGCAGTTTCCACCATTCTGATGTCCGGGTACCCATTTTTAGGAGCTCTGTGTGTGAGTAGAGTGGGGTTTCCAAGAGTGGATATACTTTTTAAATTTTTTTTTAATTTTATTTTTTTTGCTTTTGAGGGCCACACCTGCACAGCATATGGAATTTCCCAGGCTAGGAGTCAAATCTGAGCTGAAGCTCCAGCCTACACCACAGCCACAGCAACGTGAGATCTGAGCCTCAACTGTGACTTACACCACAGCTCAAGGCAATGCCTGATCCTTAACCCACTGAGAGAGGCCAGGGATCGAACCTATATCCTCATGGATACTAGTCAGGTTTGTAACCTGCTGAGCCACACTGAGAACTCCAGGGATATGCTTTATAAATGCTAATTGGGTGCTAAGTCACAGGGTGACTTAGTCCCAAGAGGAAAGGAGACAGCAGAAGGCTGACCCCTCCAACTCTCCCTGTGACCATCCAACAGCATGTCTCTCCAGTCCAGGAACAGCAGCAGAAGGGCTTAGTCCATCCTTCTGTGTGAGCCTCCCTGGGAGTGACTGCTTGGGGCAGGAAGCAAAAGGGTAATACAACAGCCACACCAGTATAGCATTTCTTACCTGGCCTTACAGCAGACTTCTGAAAAAGTGCAAGGTTTTTTCATCTCCTTCTTTGGCCCCTTGATGATGCAGCTGGATTCCCTCCAGTTTAAGAATAATCAACCTGGCAAGTGGAGAATTAAAAGGTCATTTCTGAAATAAAATGAGTACTGCTGGTAAATGCCGTAGGTCTGCAAAGAATTCAAGTAACAATGTATTCAGAAGCAATCCTGAGCATCTGGAAAAAAATTTTTGCTGCCTCCCATCTAATGGCTCATGAAAAAGGGCTTAGTATATCCTTTTCTTTGGAGATGAACCAGGGCCTACTCACATCTCCCACAAAGGGCCCTTCTTTTCTGTCTAGTCTCCTGTACAAAGGAGAAAAAGGCAAACATTCTGGGCAAATTTTACATCTGGATGGATAGAGTCCTCATGTAAACACACTGTGTAGTGATGCAAGCGGGCCCCACTTCTGCCCTAAAAGCATAGTTTGTCTTTGGCTTCTCTATCAACCTAGCAGTTACAGCTCCCACATTCTCTGGTGAAAGCTGGAGCTGGCTCATGCTTGACCCTCTTTGTCGCTGACCACCTAATCCCTAAGCTACCAGTTTAGCCGAATGTTTCAGCTGCTCAGAACATCGTCCCTCCCCCAGATGGATCCTTAACACCACTGGGCTATAGTTCTGGAGCTCTATGATGAAAAATTTTCACATCAGACCCTTCCTGCTTTCAACTCCCAGCCGAACTCAAGTCATCACACCAATTGCCTGAAGCCCCTGGTTTCTGCACCTTATGCCATTACAGCCCCTCTCCTAAGTGCTTTTGATGGCTGCTTCCATCTTTCTATCCCCTCAAGCCACGGGTCTTTCCCAACCTTATCTCTTTCAACTTTGTAATTTAGCAATGCTCCCCTCCCTCTATGTATACCTCCTTCCAGGCCTCCTCAGCCCCTGGTGATTTTCAAGAACATAAACCCAGCTCCTCTGTGCATCTGTCTATTCAAAGTCACTGTAAACACCCCAAGGGCTCAATAGGACCCCTACCACTTCACATTACATATGGATTGAGTGACTGACAGTAACATGGTGGCCATGTTTCCGCAAGACAACTGAACTGATCATTTCTTTCTTTTCCGAGCAGTTTGCCATTACCGGATCCCTTTCAATTATCTCTGGAAAAAAATCAACTAAGCCCTTTGTAAGTATGAGAACCATCAAATCTCAGCCGGCTGGTATAAAAGGGACTTCAGAGTTAATTCTCCCAGTTCTGGGTCTCCATTTGACACCTTAGGGAAATAAGGCTCAGAGCAAGTGAGGGAGGCCAAGGTCTCCCACTGATCCACTGGCAGAACTAGGACTAGAGTTCAAATTCCTTGGTTCTAGACCCATGCTCTTTCCTCTACAAAATAGTTCTCCTGGAGTACTATGCTTCAACAGTAGAAGTTTTAAAATATATCATGGACTCTTTTTTTGTTGTTTTTTGGTTTTTTTGGGCCACACCTGCGGCATATGGAAGTTTCCCGGCTAGGGGTGGAATCGGACCATGGCCACAGCAACATGAGATATAAGCCACAGCTGCGACCTACATCACAGCTCACGGCAATGCCAGATCCTTAATCTACTGAGCGAGGCCAGGGATGGAACCCACATCCTTATGGATACCAGTTGGGTTCCTATCTTTCTGAGCCAGGATGGGAACTCCCCATGGACTCTTTACAACTTGTTATCCTGGTCCTGAATGGGGTAGAGGGTCATCCCAGTTAGAACCTAGAAATCCTTTTCTAGAATAACCTGCCTCATAATGAGTCAATTTCCCTAAATGGCAGGGTCAGAGGCAGAGGTGTGTAGGCTTAGATCCTGTGGCTATTTCCTCCACCCCTTCAGAATAGGAATTATCAGACTGTAGCCACTTTCCTGACAAAGATTGGGAGCGGGGGTGGGGGGGGGTGGGGGGGTGGGGGAGGCAGCAGCTGAGGTCTTTGATCCTCTCCAGAGCAGCCTTTCCCACTCCCCTGCAACAAAGATGACTTGGGAAAAAGCCACATCCTGACTCAGGAAGCTCCAGGGTCTAGTTAGCCATGGATGAGGGCACACAAAATGATGTATGATGCCAGGTTAAGCTTCTAATGCTTGAAGCTAGAGTCTTCCAGGGTTAGCCATGGATGAGGGCACACAAAATGATGTATGAGGCCAGTTTAAGCTCCTGATGCTTGAAGCTGGAGTCTTAACTCTAGAACCAGAGGACAGCGTTTTGAAGAGTCCACAGAATTGGACGGAGTCAAGAGTTTTGGACTTGGAATCAGGAAACCCAAACTTCCACCCCAGCTCTGTCCCTGGCACATCTATGGCCTAGAAAAAGTTCCTTCCTTCTCAGGGTTTCAGTTTTCTCATTCAAAAAATGTGGAAGAGAAACGTGAGAGGTGGTTTCCCCAGTGCTTTGAATACACTGAAAATGGAAAAAAACATAGTTGTCAAGACCTAACATCATGTGGGCCCCACTGCCTCCTCAGTGGTGCTGGGCAAAAGCACTGCCTATTCGGTCTGTTTCCTTCAGGGACTCAGCACGTAAAGTCATAAGATATAGGACCAAGAGATAAGAGGGCAGGGCAGGCATCCTCCCAGACACAATCTCCCACAGTGACATTCAACCAGAAAGAGCAGGCGCTGGGAAAACTGGCATAGAGCCTGGCACATCTGTCTTCGCAGAAGGATCACATCCTGTGAGAGCCCCTTTCCCCAAAATGTAGATTATGACCCAGAAGAGAGTGTGATAAATGCAGTTCTCGTAGACCTGATCTACCTATAGGTGGGTATTCCAACTTCTCCAGTCAGCTTCTGCCTTTTCTCTGGAGCTGCTTCTTATGGAAGGAGAGCCATAGAGCAGTCATCTTGGGAGGGACCAAAGGCCGTATTCCAGATGACCTTAGAGCAAAAGAATGACTCTCAAGCTGTTGAGGAAGTTAAGGCAGTAGCCTGAGCAGCCCCACCTCTGCCTTCAGCAATGCTGAAAGTCAAGGAGCCAGACCCGTACCTCTAAGGAAGAACAATTCATACATTTTCTCATTCAACAGACATTTACTAATAAACTAGGTAGTGAGGAGGGATGATGGAGGCAGAAAAAAAAAACAGTCTGTGTCTCCTAGGAGTGCACAGATTCCAGGGAAACAGACATAGGGAAGGACCACTGCAGCAGTGGATGGAGGAAGCAGAGCATCACATGCTGCTCTGTGATGAGATCCCAACGCAGACTCTCTCTTCCAGGCCATGAGCAGCCTGACCTCAAATGCAGTGAGTTCTGTGGCTGCTGGAGCAGGCCTCCTCTTCCTCATGGACAGCCTGGTAGCCCTGGGGACTGCCTCTCAGCAGTGTGACTCAGAAAAGGATTATCTATCCTCCTTGCTGTATTCGGAGTACTATTATTCAACAGTCAAGGACTGTCTTCTGACCAGTGCCAGTCTAACAGTAAGTAGTTTCAGACTGAATTTCCTGTTATGTGAAATCTCAGTGTCTTCCTTTTGCTTAACCTCTGACTTTTCAGCAGTCTCTAGCCCTTTTGGTCTGAATGCCTGGAAGCAGACAGGAAAAAAAATATATATGGTTAAAAGAGACATGTCAGCAGGCTGCATAATGTATAGGCCATGCATTGTGCAACGTCAAAAAAGGGAATCAAGAAGGGCTGTGGGTACTCTCTGCCTTCAGTCATCATTCTTTTTTTTTTTTTTTTTGCTTTTTTGCTTTGTAGGGCTGCACCCTCGGCGTATGGAAGTTCCCAGGCTAGAAGTCAAATCAGAACTATAGCTACCGGCCTACACCACAGCCACAGCATCTCAGGATCGGATCCTTGTCTGTTACCTACACTACAGCTCACAGCAACACTGGATCCTTAACCCACTGAGCAAGGCCAGGGATCGAACCCGCAACGTCATGGTTCCTAGTCAGATTCTGTAACCACTGAGCCACAATGGGAACTCCCAGTCATCATTCTTAAATAAATATTCTTTTCTCAGTAGATTTAACCATCAAAATGCCCCTTTTGTTGAATAGGCATTTTTTTCCCCTCAACATGGGCAGAAATATTCTTTTTTAATAAAAATTTGATTTGATCGGGGATTAATGTATCCTACATTAAGTTAGGTACAGAAGTTGAACCTTCAGCCCAAATGCATGAATATTAGACTCTGGCCCAGCAGGGCTGCAGAGAGTGAGGGGGATAGGAAGCAGCCCACCAGTGGATATGATGCCTAGCAGAAATGCCAGCATCCTCACGTGCAGAATTTCCTTCCCACCTTTCTCCCAAACTTGATGGTCACCACCTGCTAAGGATGACAATCCTGGCTTAGTCAGTCCTCCATATACAGGCTCATCATACTTTAAAACCATGGCCGTTGGCCCTTTAAGAAGAAAGAGTACTTCCTCTGTGACTCGACCTTGTCAGATGTGGGGAGACAAAGGCAACATCCCTCATTCCCTTGGACTCCTCTGCATCACGAATCTAGGAGAACATGTTCAAGTTTCCAGGCTCACAGCCTTCTGTGAATTTGCCCTGGTGACTCAGAGGTTGACAAAAGCACCCCTTTAACCCAGGAGCTTGAGGAAGTTGAAGAACACGGAGACCCATCAGGTTAGAAATCAGATAAGCAGGAGATAGTATAAACCTGGAGCAGGGCAGACATCAGGCAAAGCTATGAGGATAGGAGAGGAATCCTCCCCACTTCGGTATTTGGAGTTTTTTTTTTTTTTTCACAGTTATTTCCCCAATACAATTTTTTTTTTCTACTGTACAGCATGGTGACCCAGTTACACATACATGTACACATTCTATTTTCACACATTATCATGCTCCATCATAAGTGACTAGACATAGTTCCCAGTGCTACACAGCAGGATCTCATTGCTAATCCATTCAAAAGGCAGTAGTTTGTATCTATTAACCCCAAACTCCCCAACCACCCCACTCCCTCCCTCTCCCCCTTGGCAACCACAAGTCTATTCTCCAAGTCCTTGAGTTTCTTTTCTGTGGAAAGGTTCATTTGTGCCGTATATTAGATTCCAGATGTAAGTGATATCATATGGTATTTGTCTTTGTCATTCTGACTTACTTCACTTAGTATGAGAGTCTCTAGTTCCATCCATGTTGCTGCAAATGGCATTATTTTGTTCTTTTTTTATGGCTGAGTAGCATTCCATGGTGTATATATACCACATCTTCCTAATCCGATTGTCTGTCGATGGACATTTGGGTTGTTTCCATGTCTTGGCTATTGTGAATAGAGCTGCAATGAACATGTGGGTGCATGTGTCTTTTTTAAGGAAAGTATTGTCCGGATATATGCCCAAGAGTAGGATTGCTGGGTCATATGGTAGTTCTATGTATAGATTTCTAAGGTACCTCCATACTGTTCTCCATAGTGGTTGTACCAGCTTACATTCCCACCAACAGTGCAGGAGGGTTCCCTTTTCTCCACATCCCCTCCAGGATTTGTTATTTGTGGACTTATGAATGATGGCCATTCTGACTGGTGTGAGGTGGTATCTCGTGGTAGTTTTGATTTGCATTTCTCTAACAATCAGGGATGTTGAGCCTTTTTTCATGTGCTTGTTGGCCATCTGTACATTTTCCATGGAGAAATGTCTATTCAGGTCTTTTGCCCATTTTTCCATTGGGTGGTTGGCTTTTTTGCTGTTGCATTGTATACATTGCTTTTATAGTCTAGAGATTAAGCCCTTGTCAGTTGTATCATTTGAAACTATTTTCTCCCATTCTATAAGTTGTCTTTTTGGTTGCCTTTGCTGTGCAAAAGCTTGTCAGTTTGATTAGGTCCCATTGCTTTTATTTCTGTTGCTTTGGAAGACTGACCTGAGAAAATATTCATAAGGTTGATGTCAGAGAGTGTTTTGCCTGTGTTCTTCTCTTCCAGGAGTTTGATGGTGTCTTATCTTATATTTAAGTCTTTCAGCCATTTTGAGTTTATTTTTGTGCATGTTGTGAGGCTGTGTTCTAGTTTCATTGATTTGCAAGCAGCCGTCCAGGTTTCCCAGAAATACTTGCTGAAAAGACTATTTTTTCCCCCATTTTATGTTCTTGCCTCTTTGACAAAGATTAACTGACTACAGGTGTCTGGGTTTATTTCTGGGTTCTCTATTCTGTTCCATTGGTCTGTATGTCTGTTTTGGTACCAGTACCACACTGTTTTGATGACTGTGGCTTTATAATATTGCCTGAAGTCTGGGAGAGTTATACCTCCTGCTTGGTTTTTGTTCCTCATAATTGCCTTGGCAATTCTGGGTCTTTTGTGGTTCCATTTAAATGTTTGGATTGTTTGTTCTAGTTCTGTGAAAAATGTCCTGGGTAATTTGATAGGGATTGCATTGAATCTGTAGATTGCTTTGGGTAGTATGGCCATTTTTACAATATTAATTTTTCCAACCCCAGAGCATGGGATATCTTCCCATTTCTTTACATCTTCTTTAATTCCCTTGATTAATGTTTTATAGTTCTTGGCATATAGGTCCTTTACCTCCTTGGTCCAGTGTATTCCCAGGTATTTGATTTTTTGGGGCACAATTTTAAAAGGTATTGTATTTTTGTATTCCTTTTCTAATATGTTATTTTTAGTATACAGAAATGCGACTGATTTCTGAATGTTAATCTTATATCTTGCTACTTTGCTGTATTTGTCGATCAGTTCAAGTAGTGTTGGGGTTGAGTCCTTAGGGTTTTCTATATATAGTATCATGTCATCTGTATACAGTGACGGTTTTACCTCTTTGCTTCCTATTTGGATGCTTTTATTTCTTTTGTTTGTCTGACTGCTGTGGCTAGAACTTCCCATACTATGTTGAATAACAGTGGTGAGAGTGGCCATACTTGTTCCAGATTTTAGTGGAGAGGCTTTCAGCTTTTCTCCATTGAGTATTATATTTGCTGTGGGTTTGTCATAAATGGCTTTTATTATGTTAAGGTATGTTCCCTCCATACCCACTTTGGTAAGAGTTTTGATCATGAATGGATGTTGGACTTTGTCAAATGCTTTCTCTGCATCTATTGAGATGATCATGTGGTTGTTTTCTTTTGTTAATGCGGTGTATGATGTTGATTGATTTGCATATGTTGAATCATCCTTGTGAACCTGGGATGAATCCTACCTGGTTGTGATGCATGATATTTTTTATATATTGTTGGATTCGGTTGGCTAAAATTTTGTTGAGAATTTTTGTGTCTATATTCATCAAAGACATTGGCTGATAGTTTTCTTTTTTGGTGGTATCTTTGTCTGGTTTTGGAATTAGGGTGATGGTGGCATCATAGAATGTCTTGGGAGGTTCCTTCTCCTTCAACCTTTTGAAAAAGTTTAAGGAGGATGGGTATAAGTTCCTCTTTGTATGTTTGGTAGAATTCACCTGTGAAGCCATCTGGTCCTGGACTTTTATTTGTAGGGAGTGTTTTTATGACATCTTAAATTTCATTTCTAGTGATCAGTCTGTTCAGTTGATCTATTTCTTCTTGATTCAGTTTTGGCAGGCTGTAAGTCTCTAGAAAGTTGTCCATTTCTTCCAGGTTGTCAAATTCATTGACATACAATTGTTCATAGTATTCTCTCATGGTTTTTTGTATTTCTGTAGTATCCATTGTGACTTTTCCTTTTTCACTTTTGATTTTTTTTATTTGGGTTTTTCCTCTTCTCTTGGTGAGTCTGGCCAGAGGTTTGTCAATTTTGTTTCTCTTAGTTTTGTTGATTTCTTCAATTGCTTTTTTAAATCACTATTTCATTGATTTCCTCTTTGATCTTTATGATTTCCTTTCTTCTGCTGACTTTAGGTTTTTTTGTTCTTCTTTTACTAATTCATTTAGGTGTTGGGTTAAGTTGTTGACTTGAGATTTTTCTTCTTGTTTGAGGAAGGCCTGTATTGCTATGAATTTCCCTCTGAGCACTGCTTTTGTGGCAACCCATAGATTTTAAGTGGATGTTTCTTCATTATCATTTGTCTCAAGGTATTTTTTTAATTTCCTTCTTGATTTCCTCATTGACCCACTGGTTTTTTTAGTAGCATGTTGTTTAGTCTCCATGTAATAAGTTTTTTGTCATTTCTTTTCCTGTGGTTGATTTCTAGTTTCATGCCATTGTGGTCAGAGAAGATACTTGAAATAATTTCTATATTCTTAAATTCGTTGAGGCTAGCTTTGTGCCCCAGTATGTGATCAATTCTTGAGAATATTCCATGTGCACTTGAGAAGAATGTTTATTCTGATTTTTTTGGATGTAATGTCCTGAAAATGTCAATTAAGTCTAACTTATCTATTGTGTCCTTTAGGATCTCTGTTGCCTTATTGATTTTCTGTCTAGATGATCTGTCCATTGATGTGAGTGGGATGTTGAAGTCTCCTACTATGATTGTATTCCCATCAATTTCTCCTTTTATGTCTGTTAGTATTTGTTGTAGGTATTTGGGTGCTCCTAGGAGTTTTTAATTTAATCAAAACTCATCTTGCTACATCCAGGTCTCAGATAACTAGAGCCAAAGAGACCTGCCTGCAACATCAGAGAAGTTGCAACATAGCTGCCTGAGCTGACTTCAAAGGTCTACTCTTTCTTTATTACCATAGAGATAACCTTGGGAAAGTCACACATTTAAAAAATTAGAAATAT
The DNA here is from genome assembly GCF_016906955.1 of Phacochoerus africanus. Classification (NCBI taxonomy): domain Eukaryota; kingdom Metazoa; phylum Chordata; class Mammalia; order Artiodactyla; family Suidae; genus Phacochoerus; species Phacochoerus africanus. The sequence continues at coordinate 11,256,973 of NC_062547.1, read as the reverse complement.
ACATCCCAGGATGGAATAAGGAAAGAAGGGAGGGTAGAGGAAAGAATAATTCAGGAATACATATTACACTCCAGAAACTAAAAAAGTTCTTAAAGCCAGGTAACCAAGCAAGTAGAGATCAGAAAACCATGGAGGCTTGGATTGGAACATAGATATTAGCGGCTGGGATCATGGAATTTTAATGCCAGTGATGGGGTTTGTGGTTCTTCAGGCCCACAGTACACAAGGAGCTCATACTGAGTGCCCTGCCAAAATGTTAGAAGCTGAGAATAAATATTTGCCCAATTTATGAAAATAGGACAAGGACAAAACTCTGCCCCATATCCCAAGAGGAGTTCCCATGTGGCTCAGTGGGTTAAGGCTATGGTATTGTCACTTGGGGCCTGGGTTGCTGCTGCAGTGTGGGTTCAGTCCCTGGCCTAGTAACTTCTGCCTGCCATGTGTGCAGAAAAAAAAAAAAAAAGAAGCTTTAAGAAACTCTTCTGTATAAGCAATGAGGTCCTGCTGTATAGCACAGGGAACTATATCCAATCACTTGTGATGGAACATGATGGAAAATATGATAAGAAAAAGAATGTATACATATGTATAACTGGCTCACTTTGCTGTACAGCAGAAATTGACAGAACATTTAAAATTGACTATGATTAAAAAAAAGAAAGAAACTGCCATAAATATTTCTAGGATGATTATCATCTCACCAAGCCTTGGGCAGATACAGTATCCAAATCCAAAATTACACATAAAATAGAATAGCCTCAAATCAAAGTATTAAGTTAAAATTGTTTGCTCCTGGAACTATGAAATTCCTAAGGTTTTATCAGAATCAAACATAAAACTACCATCTACAGAGATGTCCATAAATCCAACTTATGAGTCTCCTACATATCAAAGACCTCTTCCACTCCCACACTGAAATTACCTAAGAATAAAAATATTTTGAAAAACCTAAGGAAAAAAAAGGGGAATAGCAGTAAGTGGAACAAACATGAAAGTTAATTGCCTAAGAATTGGAGATTATATAATTATTTGAAAACAATGCTATAATGAAAATACATTTTAAATGATTAAAGATATTTTAAAAAGGAATTGAAACCAAAATGAAAGAACATGACAATCAGAAAAAAAGAAAGTTGATTTGAGAAAGAGCTGAAAATGATGATCAGAAATGAAAATTATTATCTTTGAAATTAAAAACTTAGCACTGATCAAATAGCAGTTTCAACACATCCAAAGAAAAAAACAGTGAAATCAAATTTAGGCCTGATTAAATTACACAGAATGCAATACAGTAAGACAAAATTTTGGAAAATTGAATGAGACGTTAAGAGACGGGAGGGACATAGTGCAGTGAAAAGGTTCAACACATATCTAATATGAGTTTCAGCAGGACAGCAGGGGAGAGAGATAAAAGAGAAATAACTGAAAATTTTGCAGAATTGAAAACAGATTTGAGATTTCAGACTGAAGGAATGCACTGAGATCATTGTGCAATAAATAAAAACAAATCCACACCTAGAAATATCATGACAATCAAAAGCACCCAAGAGAAAAAGAAAATAATAAAAGCAACCAGAGATAAACAAGGCTCACTCTTATCTTAGAATGTGGAGTACCAAGGTTCTGAGATGAAATTTTTGCAATTTATTTCACTTCCTTGGTTGCGAGATACAAAAGGAAAAGCAGAAAAGAGCATGAGATGATTCTCTCTGTCTCTTATTCTCTCCACTGCCCCTCTCATGAACAAGAGTCATGGCACCAGTGTCCTGATTTACAGGGTGCTCTGGCGGTGATGCTTATCTTCACGGTGCTGGAGCTCTTACTGTCCGCATATGCTTCTATCTTATGGTGGAAACAGGTCTACTCCAACAACCCTGGGGTGAGTATGCTGACATGTCACATGACACCTGCTGGGTCCTAAGATTTGAGCTGTGATGATCCAGGTCTAAAAAGATGCAGAAGGAGTTCTCGTCGTGGCTCAGTGGTTAACGAATCCGACTAGGAACCATGAGGATGCGGGTTCGATCCCTGGCCTCGCTCAGTGGGTTAAGGATCCAGCGATGCCGTGATCTGTGATGAAGGTCGCAGACGCGGCTGGGATCCCGAGTTGTGGCTCTGGCGTAGGCTGGTGGCTACAGCTCCGATTAGACCCCTAGCCTAGGAATCTCCATATGCCATGGAAGTGGCCCTAGAAAAGGCAAAAAGACAAAAATAAATAAATAAATAAAAAGATGCAGAAAGTAGAGTCAATTATGGGTCGAAAGTTTGCCATGGAAGGCAACATTTTTTTTTTTTTCTTTTTAGGGCAATACCCTCGGCATATGGAGGTTCCCAGGCTAGGGGTCAAACTGGAGCTGCAGCTGCCGGCCTATGTCACAGCCATGGCAAAGCTGGATCCAAGCTGAGTCTGTGACCTACACTGCAGCAATGCTGGAACCTTAACCCACTGAGTGGGGCCAAGGATTGAACCTGCATCCTCTTGCATACCAGTTGGGTTCATTATTGTTGAGCCATGATGGGAACTCCTGGAAGGCAACTTTTATAGTGAGAAGAGAGTTCACAGACTAGGTCCCTTCATGATGATGCTCTGGTCATCTGAGATCAGCTGGTACCTATTGGGCATCAGACCAGTTAGATAATTGTTAATTATGAATCTTGATGGCTTTAGAAGACATCAGGCCCAACCCCTTATAAAGGAACCAAAGCTTGGAGAATGAATGATACAGACTAATTGGTCTGAGAAGGAGAACTTGCCTCTTTTCACTCTGATCACGCACACAGCCACTTGACTCCCTAGACAGTCTCCACAGCCCAGTTCCCTTGCTAATGTGGTGACACCTCTGTCCAGATTTTGCTTTCCCATGCTTTTCCTTACTTCCTCTTAGGTCCTGGCATAATCTTAAAATACTTTTCTTTCCTCCAAAAGATATAGTATAAAAAAGGAAGAAAAGAAGAAGAACAAAAGGGAAAAAATTTAAAGGGACCGAATAAATTATGATTAAATTATGAATTTATTAGAAAATGGTAAAATGATTAGCAGATTGGAGAATAACTGAACGAATTTTTTTTTTTTATCTTTTTAGGGCCACACCCTCGACACATGGAGGTTCCCAGGCTAGGGGTCGAATCAGAGCTGTAGCTGCTGGCCTACACCACAGACTCAGCAATGTGAGATCCTTAACACACTGAGCTTGGTCAGGGATTGAACCTGCGTCCTCGTGTACGCTAGTCAGATTCATTTCTGCTGAGCCACAATGGGAACTCCTGAACTAATATTGATGCAACTACATATTATGGTAAAGTAATGGTAAAGAGCTAACACTGTATAACATTTGGGGGGGAATGAATTATAAATATGTATCCAAAAAGCCTCCAAAATCAGAGTAAAAACTACTGACAAATTCTATCTTTTCTAGTGTGCATTCTCCTTGTCTCAGTCATGAGATCATATCCAATATGGCAAAAAGAGTTCAAGGTCACAGATACGAATCACTCTTGGCCTTAGAGGACGAAGGAGGAGAAACCTAGTGTTCATGGCAACATGTGATTAGACTCTCCTGAATTTTCAGCTCCTTTAGCCACTGAAAGAAACATTAAATTAAAAAAAAAAAAGAAAAACAATCCCCAAACAAAAGGAAATAAAACAATTGTTTGTCTTCCACTTGCTCAGTTTGAGTAGTTTTATTGCTCTTGAAAACAATGTCCCAAAAGCCCGAGTCATTAAATGTTATTAGCTAGTTTTCCAAATCAGCCATGAACTTTCTAAACTCCTCTGGGTAAACCAAAAAGAAAGTGTTCATCTATCCATAAATAGAGAAAAATGTGCGTTCTTGTGCTAATTGTCTAAGTCATGTGGGTCTGCAGGCCTTGTTTCTGTATTATCTTTATATTCGTATTGCTTAAATATCAGTGATCAGGGGTTTCAAGAACTTTTTAACTAAAAAACACTTTAAAAATACATGGAGGGGAGGACATTTTGGGGGTCTGGGGATGCAAACTGTTATATCTAGAATGGATGGGCAATGGGATCCTACTGTACAGCACAGGGAAATGTGTGTGAGTGGGTCACTTTGTTGTACAACAGAACTTGGTGAAACGTAAATCAGCTATGCTATAATAATAATAATAATAATATCTAAAATTTTAGAAAGATAAAAAATGGCTCCATTTTTGTCAACTGAATGATGTGAATTTCAATTGAGTATGTCTCAATATTCTGTCTCATTTAATGACTTTATTCTTAAACATCTGGATTCAAAGATTCTAATTAATGACAAAGTTCTCTCCCATCTAAGTTCCAGACCAAGTAAAAAGTTAGATATATAGGAATAAAACAAACTTTGTTTCTTACTGGAGTAAATGACATGACCTACCCCATAAGGAGGTTCCTAATATTGTCCCCTGGTCTAGGTGTTGGGTCTTATCCTAGAGGGAAATGTGAAACAGGAATGAATGCACAGTATGTTTCCCAAATGATGTGTACAAAAAAATGGTTCTAGAAGTGATACTCACAATAGCCTCCAAAGGAAAGCATCTAAATGCCAACAGTTGAAGGGAGAAACAAACATTGTTCTATAGTCAGACAATGGAGTAACATACACCAACGCAAGTGAACAAACAACAATTACATGCAGCCACATAGATAAACATAATGTTCAAGGCAGAAAAAAAGCCATGTATAAAAAGTACATGCTGGAGTTGTCCCTTGCGGTACAGTGGATTAATTATCCAGCATTGTCACTGTCACTGTCATTGTCACTGGGTCGTTGCTGTGGTGTGGGTTTGATCCCTGGCCCAGGAACTTCACACGCCATGGGCATGGCCAAAAAAAGTACATGCTGTAAGATTCCGTGTATATAAAGTTTAAACACAATCAAAACTAATACACAGTGTCAGAGGAGAGTGGTTACCTTGGGGGTAATAATTGCAAGGGGACCCAGAGGGCCTATGGCTTCTTGGAGATGGTCTTTTTCTTAATCCTGATGCTGGTCCTTTGCCTATATTATTTGTATTCTCTGGATTCTGTGTTATAATTGAATAAAAACATGTTTTAAACAGTTACTTTTGAGCTCCGGTATCTACCTCGTTATTAAGCTCTCCCTCACTTCTTCTCTACAGTCAAAACCTTCTCGAAAAAAAAATATCCCCCAAACCTTGATGTAATCCTTGACTTTTCTATTTCTTCCACACACCATAACCTATCATTAAAACCTGTGAGTCTTAGCTTCAATATATTCGGTCTGATTACTTATCATCATCTCGTGAGTACTCAACATTTTCCACTGGCATTATTGTAGTGATCAACTAACTGGGTGCCCACACCACCTAGTCTATTCTCCACATGGCAGATGGTGGGACTGTTTTAAAATCTAAAATTAGACCACACCATTCCTCTGCTCAAACCCATTCCATTTCGCTAAAAAATACAGAACTACCACACGATCCAGCAAGCCTACTAATGTGACTGGGGCAGAACAAGCAAGGAGGAGAGGAGTCAGAGAGATTAGAGAGGAAATGAGAATTCAGACCCTGTATGGATTTTTTCCAAGATGATGGAAGATATGGTAAGAACATTTCATCTTTCATTTGCAACTCTCCTCCAACCCCTCACCCCCAGTCTGCTTAGCATGACTATCTATTCAATTTTCTAAAAAAAATTGAAATTTTTAAATTTGGGAGTTATTGTTGCTTCCTTATTTTGCTTCATTACCACATTCAATTTGGGAAATTAATTAGTCAAGAATCACTAATATGAAGATCTAATAAACCTATGATAAGAAAAGGAGTGAAAGGTTCCAACCAAGTCCAAGAAGACACTGCAGACATTTAACATACATAAGAAAAGTCCAATTTCCCACTCTTGATTTTTAAAAAATGCAGCTTCCCCAAAAAAGTGATCTTTAGTGGCTGAGCCGCATGTACTCAGATCCTTAACGCAAACTCTCCAATCCTTCCTCCAATCTCAGCTAACTCCAGTGAAGGATTCTCCTTGCTGGCCTGATGAAGTAAGTAAGCAACCAAGCTGAGGAGGCAAGGAACTGAGGCCATCTTCCACAATAAGATGGCAGCCTCTAACCTCCAGGTAGTAAAACCTAGCCTCTAGTCATATGACCACAGGAAGATAAACTCTGTCAACTACCTGAATGTGCTTGAAAGTGGGTTTTCCCCAGGCGAGCCTCCAGACGAATATACAGCCAGGCTGCACCCTGACTGCACCCATTTGAGACCCTGAGCAGAGGCACCAACCAAGCCATGACTTGACTCCTGATCCATGAAAACTCTAAGATAATAAATGTGTGTTGTTTTAAGTCATGAAATTTGTGGTAACTACATAGACATAGAAAACGAACACACCCTGGATTGTTGCATAGAAAATGGAAGAGGAAAAGCCAAGTTCAAATTTCGTTTCTACCATCTACCAGCAGTAACTATGGTCCTCAGTTATCCCCATCTTTAAAATGGGTATGATAATAGAACCTGCCTCCCTAGGTTATTGAGTGACATGGTAACACTTGCAGAAGGATTAACTCAATGATGGAGTAACACATTTTATTTAGAGCAATGTTGGCATGTACTAAGTGCTAAATATTACCTGTCTAACTTAAGAAGAGTGGTTTTTGGAGTTCCCGTCATGGCTCAGTGGTTAACGAATCTGACTAGGAACCATGAGGTTGCAGGTTCAATCCCTGGCCTTGCTTAGTGGGTTCAGGATCCGGCATTGCCATGAGCTGTGGTGTAGGTTGCAGACGCGGCTCGGATTCCGAGTTGCTGTGGCTCTGGCGTAGGCCGGTGGCTACAGCTCCGACTCGACCCCTAGCCTGGGAACCTCCATATGCCACGGGAGTGGCCCAAGAAATGGCAAAAAGACCAAAAAAAAAGGGGGGGGGATTCTTCAGATTGAAAGCAAGAGGGAATACCGTTACCATTCAAAGAATATTATCCTGACTGTAGTTGCCCCATAAATATTGTCATTTAACCTCTCCATGGAGTAGCCTAGTTCCTGCCTTCTGGTCTGAGCCCATAGATTGAAATATTTGTTCTTTAAGAAACTTGAAAGTCAGAAGCAGTGGAGAAAAGGCAGAGATTGATAACTATAAGCTAGTTGAAATGATAAATGAGATTCATTTTGAATTAACAAATGCAGATTAGAATTATAAGCTTCTCCTGCTTAATGCTAGTAATTCATTCCTAAAAATCAGGTATTCTGCATGAAGAGAGTTGTTTTCATCAATTTAAAGGAAAGCGATTACACGTTTTTAGTCAACCCAAACTCCCATCCAATTTCCTAAAATATAAGTAAAAGGCAGTAAAGATCTATCCAGGAGTGGTAAGTTAACATGCTCGGGTATAAAATGCTTAAAATATTATAAATCCTTGATCACCAAACAACCACGCTGGTAACAAACAGATGGGTTGTTTACAGTTAGTGGCTGAACTTAAGAGTCAGCACATCCCGGGCTTACCTCTTGTTTATGGACACAGCAGGCTTTTCAAAACTTCTCTTACATGATTCAGATGGTCTGTCAGTTCTGCTTAGAATCAAAATACAGATTTCTCCCACACTTTGTTCTGTTTAAAAGGTTGCATTGCACTTTAGGTATGTAAATTAGGTTTACCTGCATAAACATTGGAAGAAAAAAAAAACATTGTACTGAGAAATCCATACCTTCTCTAAAGTCTGAATGTGAAAATCAAAGAGTCCTTCTTCCAGGAAAAAATTAACAGGGGACACAGTCTGCAATTATGTCTGTGGTTCTCTACCATCATCAGCGGTTCTCAACCTGGAATTATTTTGCCCCCTGGTGGACATTGGCCATATCTGGAAAAAATTTTGGTTGTCACAACTGGAGATGTGCTGCTAATACCTCATGAGCAGAGGCCAGAGATGCTGCAAATTTTCTACTAGGCACAGAACAACTCCCTACAGCAAAGAATCTTCAGGCCCCAAAGGCCTGCAGTGCTGAGGTTGGGACACTCTGCTATATCCATGGATGCCACAAACTAGGAAATACTCAACATGATAGCTGCACATTTTCGATTACCTTATGATTTAATTGTTAAAATCACGACAAATGTAGGAATATAAAGGATTAACATGGAGAGCATGTGCAGTAACAGGGACAGGCCTAGAGATTATCATATTAAGTGAAGTATGCCAGACAGAGAAAGACAAACACCATATGATAGCACTTATACATGGAATCTAATAAAAAACAACAGTTATAAAACAGAAACAAACTCAAAGATTTAGAAATCAAATTTACGGTTACCAAGGGGGAAACTGTGGGGAGGAGGAATAAATTGCGAGGAATAGATGAACATATACACGGTATTGTGAATAAAATAGATAACTAACAGGACCTATGTAAAGTACAGGAAGGTAAACTCAATGCTCTGTAATAACCTATATGGAAAAAAATCACTGATATGTGTATATATCCAGATAGCTACATGTCTGAATCGCTTTGCTGTAAACTTGAAGCTAATACCGCATCGTAAATGACTACAGCCCAATAATTAAAAAAAAAAAACCAAAAAAACTTGGACAGCAATATTCCTAAAGGCATTTTACATTATTTTAATTGTATTTTCATAGTTTAAACTGGGGAAGACCTTGAGGAGAATTTGTTTTTCTGAAAGTTTAAATACACCTTATTAAAGTGGCAACTATATCTGGTCCCGGAACTTTTTAACTACTGACTTTTAGGCTACAAAGGAATGTGGTTAAACAATAAGTGAGACAGCTAATCAACTACAAGTGGAAAACTCTTCCTGAACATGGGTGAATAAAAACAACACAGATCTTGGAGACAGAGTTTGACTCCATCCCCAGCCCCATGGTATGGGACCTTGACAACTTAATCTTTCTGGACCTCAATTTCAGCACTGCGGAACTGTTAAAACAATACATGCGCATTCTGACCGGTGTGAGGCGGGACCTCACAGTTTTGATTTGCATTTCTCTACTAATCAGTGAGGTTGAGCATTTTTTCATGTGCTTATTGGTCATCTGTATATCTTCTTTGGAGAATGTCTATTGAGGTCTTTTGCCCATTTTTCAATTGGGTTGTTGTTTTTTTTTGCTGTTGAGTGGTATAAGTTTGTATATTTTAGAGATTAAGCCCTAGTCAGTTGCATCATTTGAAACTATTTTCTCCCATTCCTTGGGTTGTCTTTTTTTCTTTTTTTTTATCATTTCCTTTGCTGTGCAACAGCTTGTCATTTGGAATGGATAAGCAAGGAAATCCTGCTGTATAGCACTGGGAACTATATCTAGTCACTTGTGATGGAGTGTGATGGAGGAAAATGTGAGAAAAAATGTACATATGTATTCTGTGACTGGGTCCCTTTGCTGTAGAGTAGAAAACTGACAAAACGCTGTAAAACAACCATAATGGAAAAAATAAAAATCATTTAAAATGAAAAAAATGAATACATGTGAATCCATGTTAAAAACAAAACACCTTCCACAGTGCCTGAAACACAGTGGCTATTCCATAACTTTAGTTTCTTTATATCTCATGAACATAGGTATTGGTCTTTGTTTGTACACCATCTATTAACTTTGTGTTTACTATCTTTTTACAAACAAACTGAAAAGAAAGGAAGTCTTCTGGATAACTGGATCCTTCACCTGGGAAGACAGAAGAATATGCTCTAGAATTCTAAGACTCTATGACCCAATGACCGTGATTCTGTCGGTTCTAGTACTAAGTAATTGCGAAGGGCTCGTTGCTAAGGACTCCATGTGAGTCTGATGGAAGACCATGGTTTTGGCTGCAATGTTTACTCACTCATTCTTTTAACAGAGTTTTGCCACTGAATCATGGAGTCATCGGAGGAGGAGGTCAAAAGATCGACCCAAGTCATCACTATACAGCCAAATGAAACTGTATTGACTGCGTTTCCCTATGGACCTCATACCTCTCTGCTGGATGTCCTGAAGGGAGAGCCAAGAGTCTTGGGGGTAAGTCTTCTCCCGCCCATGGTTCGTCCTGGGAGGGAGAACCTAAGTTATTTCTCCAAGTATGTTTGCAGAGATGCTTTTCAGGAAGGAAGTTGATTTTCCCTTTTTTTCCCCTCACCCTTCATCCACAATGCATCATTCTTGATGGATCATAAGTTCTTCTAAGTCATGTGCTTATACAAGTAATTGGATTATCAGTAGGAGCACCAATAGGTAGTTAATAATACCATTTCCCTACATTGTGACGAACAAGAGAAGGTTCTGTTTAGAAACACACTGTCTTTGTCTCCTCTCTTAGAAACGCTTTCGAGGGCTTATTTAACTCTGAGAAGTAGAATATTTAACTGTGATGAATAAACTCCCCTAACCCTGAAGAAAACCTAGGGATGCTTCATCAGGAGCTAGTTCTGGTTTTTGAATCCTAGCAAAGGATATGTAGGCAACTATCCAAATATTTTATTGAAGAAGCAACCTCAGAGTGTGGCGATGCCTACCTAGGAGCTAAAAGCCATTAAAGGAGAGGTTAAGCATCTCTTTTGTGCTGTTACGGGCACTGGGGGCTTTTTTGAAAGCCACATCCAAAGCTCCAGAGTGACTCGCTATGTCAACACACACACAAACACACACACACAATTTCAGTCATAAATGAACTAGAGTGAAGCTGTGTGCCCCGCTCCCACCCTTAGTACCAGAATAAAGTCACTACTTGTGACAATTTGATATAGCGCCACTGAAGTGTGGCCTGGAGAAAAACCTAGATGCTAGAGGAGAGCTTCTGCCCTGGGAAAAGCCACTGACCCCATGGGACCGCGATGCTGTTCCTTGCCCCCCCCCACCCCAAATTCCTAACAGGCTGAGAGACCCACCAGTCACTCTTGGATCTAGACAGGCCCCTGCATCAAGAGATGAGACGTAACGTCACCCCAGATTCTCTGCTCTGGATCAGTGAACTTCTTACATTTTTAGAGACCTGGGCTGAGGCTGTAATTCCAAAAGCAGGAATTTGTTTCTCTGCTAGGATTCAAAACTTTGACTGTGGGAAACGGGTATGTGTGTGTATTGGGATGAGAATAATAATAGGATGCTGGTGCTACGGAAGGGAAAAACATAAAGGCGAATAGTTTGGAGTCCCTGTCTTCAATAGTCTTGCAATCTAGAGGAAGACAGACATACACTCAAATCTGTCCAACACAAGATAAACTGGTAATGGCTAGGAGACGTTGAAGGTAGGGGAGGATGATGGTGAAGGATTCAAACGAGGACCCAGCTGTGATGAGAAGGGAGACACTGGGTCTCCAGAAAGTCTGAGAATGGCTGGTAAATGGAAGAGGAAGGCATTCAGATGGAGGGATGTGTGACCCTTGAGTCCAGAAGGATGCTGAAGGGACCTGGGAGGGTACAAAGAGGCTGGGGCACTTGAGACCTCCTGTACCCCTTGTGACCTCCTGTACCCCTTGTGACCTCCTGTACCCCTTTCTCTCCTCACAGGCGATCCAGATCCTGCTTGCCCTGATCATAGCCGGCATTGGAGCTATATTTGCATTTAATTACTTGAATTTCGCCCAAAGATTTCCCCTCGTTTTCTTCATAGGGTACCCGTTCTGGGGAGCCTTTACTGTGAGTACTGTCAGTTGGGAGCTTTTGAGGAATTGCGGTACAGACTGCCTTGAACTGCTTCAAGTGCTAGAACAGGGACCCCCATAAACACGGTCCCCAGGGAAGCAGGGCGGTCAGTCCCTCCATGGCGAGAAAAGTGACTCCGTTTGGTCAGTGCACTGCCAGTTCATAGTAATAATTACTCTGAGGTGTGCGGTGTTTAAAAGTTTCCGAAGTCCTTGTGTCCAGTCAGTCATCTGTTCCTTATGGCCAATCTGGGGGATTAGATGGGCAAATATCCCACTTTTCCCTTTGCAAATAAGAAAATGGAGTTTGGGAGTAGGTACTAACTTAAACATATCTAGCTAGCCCTCACAGAATCACAAATTCTTATAGCTTAAGGAGAATTTTAACCGATTATTACTATAGGTTAAACCCCCACCCTCCATTATGTCCAGAGACAGCTTCAGGAGTGTCATCCCTCCAGTTAGTGATAGAAGCATAAGCATAATTCTCAGTACTGTTTCCATCCAATTCCCACAGCCTTGGTTCCTAATCTGGGGCCATAATATTTAAGGGTGGACTCATTAGAGCTTCCCCCAGTAAAACATACAGTCCCCAGAGGGCAAGAATATTGTCTGGTTAGGTGTTGTTACATTCTCAGGCCCTAGGATCATGCTTAGTGCACGTACAGGAGGCATGAATAAATGAACCATGCAGTGAACAAGTGGAGGAAATAATAAATACATGAGACTACTGTCTCTATAAAACCCTGCTCTCTTTGATAACCATAAATATTCCATGCTTTGTTTATCATCTGCATTTCAGAAACTAGGAGTGTATTCATCTTCCAAATGTAAATCAGATAATATTGAATTTGATTTTCAAAGTACATAGAAAATGAGACAGACCAACTCCTCACTTGTGCACTTCACAAGAGAATGATCCTAGGATGACTCTGTGTGATCTGTATAAACGATTTATAATGAGGTTCTGGCACACTGCTTTTATTTTTTTTAGGCTAGACCTTATTTTTCTGTGGAGAAATCTGATGATGTTTGATTTCTGTGTTTTTTTTTGTTTTTTGTTTTTTTGCTTTTGCTTTTGCTTTTTAGGGCTGCACTTGTGGCATACGGAGGTTCCCAAGGCTAAGGGTTTAATCAGAGCTACAGCTGCTACCTATGCCACAGCCTCCGAAATTCAGGATCTGAGCCATTTATGCAACCTACACCACAGCTCACGGCAACGCCGGATCCTTAACCCACTGAATGAGGCCAGGGATCAAACCAAATCCTCATGGATGCCAGTCGGTTTTGTTTTTGCTGCACCATAATGGGAACTCTCCCTTGTAGGATTTTTTTTTTTATTAGAGTATAACTGATTTACAGTATTGTATCAATTTCTGCTGAACAGCATAGTTACCAAGTCATTCATATATGTGTGTGTGTGTATGTGTGTGTGTGTGTGCATATATACACACATACACATCTTTTTCTCATACTATCTTCCTTCCCAAGAATTTTCTACCCTAAGAGATTGGAAATAGTTCACTGCTGCCCAGGCCAGTCCTTGTGGTTCTACGAGGATGTGGAACTTCAACACCAGAGCAAGGGAAATCCACTGATAATCTTTCAAGACCATAGTAACATTTGAAGATCTATTGTATTAAAATACTATGTTCTCTGAGCAGGTAATGAGTTCAAGGTTGACAGTGAAAAATCTGGGAGAATCAGCTGGGGGGGAGGCTAGGAATCCAGGAGAGATGGTGCCCTGTACCAGCAGTGAAGATAAAGATGGGTAGCTTTGAGAGCAACCTGGAGGCAGACCTAACCTGATGGTGATCCAATGTGAGCAGTGAAATGGAGGGAGGTATCAAAAGTGACTCTCTGACCTCTGCAAATCACCTCAAGGTCCTTGGACTCCAAGATCCAAGATCCAATATCCCTAAGGTCCAAAACCAGTTCCTACAAGAGAGGTCCCCATTTCTAGAATTAAAAAAAAAAAAAGTATAGGACTCCACCTTGGGTGGCACAGTTCTCATTCTCCCTGCATGGTAAAGGCTCTTTATGTTACATGTAAAGAAGTTGCTGACGTACGATCTAGCAATCCCACTCCTGGGAGTATATCCAGACAAAACTGTAATTCAAAAAGACACATGCACCCCTGTGTTCATTACAGCACTATTCACAACAGCCAAGACATGGAAACAACCCAAATGTCCATCAACAGAGGAGTGGATCAAGAAGATGATGTACATATGCACGATGAAATATTACTCAGCCATAAAACAGAATGCAATAATGCCACCTGGAGCTACATGAATGGATCTAGAGATTATCATGCTCAGTGAAGTAAATCAGACACAGAAAGACAAATACCATATGATATCATTTATATGTGGAATCTAAAATATGACACAACGGAATTTATCCATGAAACAGAAACGGACTCTCAGACACAGAGAACAGACTTGTGGTTGCCAAGAGGAAGCGGGGGGTTAAGTGAGGAATGGAATGGAAGTTTGGGGTTAGCAGATGCAAACTAGTATATATAGAATGGATAAACAACAAGGACCTACTGTACAGCACAGGGAACTATATTCAATATCCTGTGATAAATCACCATGGAAAAGAATCTTTTAAAAGTGTGTGTATAGGAGTTCCCGTCGTGGCGCAGTGGTTGACGAATCCGACTAGGAACCATGGGGTTGCGGGTTCGATCCCTGGCCTTGCTCAGTGGGTTGAGGATCCAGCGTTGCCATGAGCTGTGGTGTAGGTTGCAGACGCGGCTCGGATCCCACATTGCTGTGGCTCTGGCGTAGGCCGGCAGCTACAACTCCGATTGGACCCCTGGTCTGGGAACCTCCATATGCCGCGAGAGCGGCCCTGGAAACGGCAAAAAGACCAAAAAAAAAAAAAAGTAATTTTTGCTGTACCGCAGAAATTAGCACAACACTGAAACTCAACTATGAAAAAAGGAGGCTGAGATAATTACCTTAGATTGCAGGCCTATATCAGCTTTTAGAGTTCTTCCCTGAGAATGTCTCCCTCTGTCGGCTCAGAGCAGACAGAGCTTACCCTTCATTCTTCCAGGCCCAGGGCCCAACATTCCTCTCTTTTTGGAGTCCAGCTGGGTGGTAACTTGTGGACCTTGAAGCAGGGCCTGCCTGCCCCCCCATCTGACCCTGGCAAAGAGCCCCTGTTCAGCACTGAGCCCGTCCTGCACTGGATTCCTTCTTACATCAGTGCCCTCTCTCCTCCCACCCTGATGGAAAACACAGATGCCGGTTGGTCTGGGAGATTCACAGACACGTAGATGACAGTATACTCTCCAAAGGGAATGATACTGTGGGGGTATCAAATGCATCTCCCGTTAACTTTGATCTCTTTTCTTCTTAACAGTTCATTATAGCAGGATACGTCACAGGAAGCAACGGTAATAGAAAATGCCTGGTAAGTCACTTTCGTGACTTCTGTGCAATTGAAAGTCTTCCACTTGCTTTAGGTCGTCTTTGTGCACACGGCCCTGAGTAACAACGGATCTTCCAGGAAAATCCTTACTGTCAGATTTGCAGTCTGGCCTTTCTTTGGGTCAATATCACCAGGAGCCCTATATCCTTCCACTAGTTCCCATTTCTCTGAGCAAAGAAACTGAAATAGTTGCTTGTTAGTAGATGCCAACTATTACATTTAGAATGGGTAAGCAATGAGGTTCTGCCATAGAGCATAGGGAACCATATCCACTAGTTCTAGAACTATATATTGGGATAGAACAAGATGAAAGACAGTACGAGAAAAAGAATGGATATATTTGTAGGACTGGGTCACTACGCTGTACAGCAGACATTGGTACAACACTGTAAAGCAACTATACTTCAACAAAAAAATTCCACATTCCTCTAACTCCATGGTTCTTAATTAGGAGTAATTTTGTACCCTACCCCCTCCAGATCTGCCCCCAGGAATATTTGACAAAGCCCGAACACCTTTTTGATTGTCACAGCTGGGTAGTGGGTAGAAGCCAGGGATAATTCTCAAGATCCCCAAATGCATAGGAGAGTCAGAAAACACGGTCTGGCTCAAATATTTATTGGGTCGAGACTGATGAACCCGACTCTAACCAAAATCAATCCCAGGATCCCAGTGATCACACCCCCACCCCAACCACAACAGAGGTTTTCTTTGGGGCCCGCTCGAGGTCTCAAGGCAAGAGTCTGATGCTAGATCCTTCCATGACTGAATCAAGACTGCCAGGCATTGCTGTGTCAACTCTAAATGATTACTTTGAAGATTTAATAAGATACAACGTATACACGGCAAAATAAGACTTACATGTTTGTACTTTCCTCCAACCACTCAGACTCTTTTAAGGCCCTGGGGATGTGGACCCTCTCTCAGAGCCATTTTAACTCTATTTCTGTGGTCCTCTGCCAGTGTCCTCTAGGGATAGTTACATACCCTAGGGAAGTTCTGGGGGATGAAAACCCCCACCTCCCACTCCCCCTGGGAGTAAATGCAGACCATGCAGGGGGGACTCCAAATGCTGTTCTCTCTGCGCGGACTTCCTTTCAGAGCCAAGGAATATGTTAAGGATAAGGCGGACCCACCTACGACTCACCCAGAGCGGAGCAGATGGAGGCAGACACTTACGGCATGGGGTTGGGAGCACAAAACCGGGCGTCAGAAGAGCAGGCTTTCCATGGCGGCTCTTCCTTCAAACTCACAGTCACTGAATCCCTGGACCTTATTCGTCTGGACTGTGGGGACCATGAGAGATCTGCCTACATCATAAAACTGTAGTCAGGATCAGATGAGCTAAGGCTGGGCATGGTCTTTGTAAACCGTAGAGCACAATACAGACAAGGAATTGCTTATTTCAGAAACGTCAGTTCATAACCTGTCCTATGGGAGCCAAAACAGAGCCTTGAAATGAGCGAAAGACTGAGGATTCAAAAAGATGGCTTGAATAATTTCTGCCAAAAGGCTTGTCTGTAGAAAAGAACTGTGTTTGGAGCAAACATTGGGTCAGGGGTAGACAGACTCCAAGTCCTGCTACAGTAAGCCACAAGCTGCTCCTGGATAGGACAGGCTGTGCCAAAGTATCATTGCATTTCCCACCATAAGGCAACACACTCAAGGTATAGTAGATACCTACTGAATTGAGATTTGAGCTTTTTCTTTCTTTTTCTTTTAAAAGGGCAATAGCAGTGCTGGGAATAGATATGAATAAGACATCCCCCTTCCTTCAGAGGAACTCAGATTTGTATAACAAAACAAAACACAATAGGAAGTTGGGAGTTCCCTTTGTGGCTCAGTGGTACTGAACCCAACTAGTAGCCATGAAGACGTGGGTTCTATCTATGGCCTTGATCAGTGGGTTAAGGATCCAGCATTGCTGTGAGCTGTGGTGTGGATCATAGACTTGGCTTGGAGCTGGCAATGCTGTGGCTGTGGCTTTGGCTGGCAGCTGCAGCTCTGATTTGACCCTGAGCCCAGGCACTTCCCATATGCTGTAAGTTCAGCTGTAAGAAGAAAAAAAAAAAAGGAAATAAAGGGAATAGGAACTTGATGGAGGT
The DNA here is from genome assembly GCF_016906955.1 of Phacochoerus africanus. NCBI lineage: Eukaryota > Metazoa > Chordata > Mammalia > Artiodactyla > Suidae > Phacochoerus > Phacochoerus africanus. The sequence continues at coordinate 11,239,835 of NC_062547.1, read as the reverse complement.
GATCTGAACTTTACATAGCCTCCACAGTAGAAAACTGAGAGCAAGAGAGGAAAATCTTTAAACCTCAGGCCAAATTCATTGCCATCGGTAAATAAGTTGCTGATTTGGTTGGTTATCCCCCGGGGGATGATGTAAGCCAGAGGAAGGCAGGACCTCATCTATCATGTTTATCTGTGTGTCCCACGGGCTTAATGAAGTGCCTGACACAGAGCTGATAGACACTAAGTATTTACTAAAAGTAAATGAATAAATGGATACTGCCCTAAAGTTAGGTGACATCATTCTTGTTTTTAAAGGTAGATACTGAGATTACAAGAGATTAGTTAACTTGCAGAAGGTCCTAGTTCACTAGAACTCAAAATCAAGTCTGATTACAAGGACGTGATACTTTCCAATACACTATTTTGCTTATGGATTATGAAAGAGGATGCACTGGGATAAAATGAATATTTTCTTTAGCCTTAACCAGAGGGCATTCCTTTTCTCCCTGTTCTCATCATTAGCTTCCTGGCTCATTCTAAAACCTGGTCTGTCTTCTAATTTTGATGAATGTGGGATACTGAACTGATGGAGCGATTTATGCCTGAGGGGTACTGGGAAAGAGAAGAGCATTAAGAAATTCTTAAGGGGATATTTTTTGTTTGATCCGGTTTTGACTTTGTTATTTCTGAAAACTATTTTCCAGGGACAAGGTGTCACAAGCATGAATGCTATCAGTTCCTTTGTTGCAGCAGCTGGGATTCTTTTCACCATTATCAGCTACAGATACCAACACAAGTACTGCCAGGTGCCTTCCCTCGAAGGAACATGTGCTATAAGTAGAGCCCTTTACAGTGTAAGTGGTCTTACTCTGTACAATGAATCTGCATCGTCGCACCTGAACCCTGTTCACGATGCATTGATTCATCAGTTTTGACTTCAATAATCAAAGTGGTCTCAGCATTCGAAATGACTGTTGAGAGGTGACTCGAGGGCCACAGGGTCTCGGATTTGAATCCTGGCTTTGTCACTTACAAGCTTAGCCTAATATTTTGTCTTTTCTGAGCCTCCGTTTTCCTCGTGTGAAAAATGAAGATAATAAGAATACCAACCTCACTGATTTACTGTGAGGGTTATTTAAACTGGAGCACTACTTGCCAGAGTGCTAGTGGTTGATAGGTTTTAGCCATTCCTATTAGTGTTGACATGGACTGGATTAAAAGTTACCTTTTCAGCATTAATGAGGAAGAGAAGCATCTAAAAAGTTTACTCAGTTAATACTAAATACAGTTGGAGAAGGGTGTTTAAGGCATAAAGTGTTTTTAATAATTTTAGAACATGAATCATTTTACATAAATGTAGGAATTTTATTTCTTACAGCAGATGCACTGCATCTTTATCAGAAAATATCATTGTCACTTTAATTTTAAGTATTTACCTAGTAAGTATTCAATGACATTATTTTTTAGGCATGTCAGAGATTCCGGAAGGTCCTTCCCTTTATTCTGCAAGCAAATTCTGGGCTTTCATTATATCTTAACCAGCCACATCTCCAAGGCTTTAGTCCTAGAATGTTAATGAGATTTGACTTGTGTGGATGGAAGTGAAGTGGAATCATGGGAACTTGTCTTCCCCAATAAAGAAGGAAAAGGAAAAGAGTTATCAGTTACCGAATATGAGATCTTATTTAATCCTCATAATCACCCATTAAAGTGAGCCTAGGACATTCCCATATGTTCTCAGATAAATTCCAGAATTAGACTCATAAAAGGTTACTTAAAGAAAGTCAGAAACCAATGTAAGGGACAAAATCCTCTCCTAATTGGGCCAAGAATATGATATAATATCATAATCCTTACCCTTTTTCTTAGTGAACAGGAGGCCACTGCTGTACATTTCTTTAGTATATACTAGAAAAAAAAAATTGTATCCTGAGGTTCAACCTCCAGATAAATGAAACTCTGCTCTCTACTTCCTGCCCAGCACAGATGGGCACTGCAGGGTTAGTTTCTGCATACAGAATCATGGTGAATGTGTTCCAAGCCCTCCTTTGTATCACTCCATGATTCCTTGCTGTAACTTAACCCAGATGATTTAAAAAAGCTAAAAAAAAAGAGCTGGAACCATAGGCTTTAGATACCTCTTGGACTGACTTCTGTCCCAAAGACCAACCCACTGTCCACACTATAGCTAAAGTCATCACTTAAAAGTGCAAATCTGGGCACATTACTCAATGGCTTCCTGTTAAACAGAGAACTAAGACCCAAATCTTAAAAGGCTTGTAAGACCCAGTAGCACCTATCCTGCTTGCCTTTCCAACATTATTCCAGGCCTTTATCATTCTCACTCCACTTCCCCACCACCTCTTGGGATTCATTAAAGTGTCAATAAATATTACCTTCAAGTAAAATGTGCAATTTGCTTGCCTCAAATATTCTCTGGCCCAGTGCCTACCCCTTTCTACTTACCCAATTAACTCCTCCTCATTCTTTACTCTCAGTGTAAACATCACTTCTTTAAGGAGGTCCCTCCTCATCGTGCCTCTGCTCAGGTCTCCCATTACAGTAGTAAACAGCTCCCAATGCTTTTATAGCACTTATCATAGTATAGTTAATTAAATAATTGTCTAATTATTTGTCACTTCCTTACAATGATGCAAGTTCTGCAAAGATCAAGACCAGGTCCATCGTGTTGTTGGCTGAAGCCAGTAAATTTACAGTAGGAACTTCCTAAATTTTGTTTTATCAACAAATGGAGACTATTCAAGCTTTTGGATATGGGAAACCAAGACTTGGAGAGATTCAGTCTCTGGTACAAGGTTAATGTAATCTTGGACCCGACTGTACCAGGTCTTTCTGTCTTCAAAGTCTGAACTTTTTAGACACTACGCTATTCCCTGTTGCTTCTCCAGCTAAATATCACCTTCAGGTAAAATGTGCAAAATGGCAATCTGTGGGCTATATCCAACCTGAAGATATGTTCCGTTTGGTTCATACATGTGAATAAATAACTGGAGAGTTTCACATTAAAAATGCATATATACAGCTCCCTTAGGAAAAGAAAAAAGACCAGGCTTCAAGGGGCCCATATTCCCACATGGCAACTATTGCTTGGAATTGAGTAATGGATACTGAGACATTCCTTTCTTCTTCCTTCCTCCCCTTCTCATGGTTTCACTCGTTTGGGATGGTTGTCTGACCCCTACAGCCACTGGAATCCATTACCTCTCCTTACTAGAAAGACATTAAATAAAAACTATTCAATTACTGATGGCTCCAGATGCATCTAAAATATGGGTTTTCCCATACTTGGTCATACAGTGTACGTGCTCCTTGGCCTCTATCTTTAAAATGCTATAGCCTTCGTTTCAAACGCCATATATTTATTCTCATTATTTACAGGGAATTTTGTCAGTCTTACTGATCATCAGCATTGTGGAGCTCAGCATCTCTGTGACTGTCATCTCCTTTAGAAGCAACTGCCTGACAAGGTCAAATGAGGTGCGTTCAATATTGTTAGGAGAATGGATCCCTATGGGAACACTCCAAGGTGACCTCTGGCCTATTAGTGGGGCAGCGCAGAATTCCCAGTTGCTGAATTAAAACTTCTAAGTTTGGGAAGATCAAGGAGGGACAAACTTAAGACAGATGGCTCATGCCACCCTTTAAGACAACTACGCTGCTTTTTTTTTTTTAATTTTTTTGGAGTAGAGTTGATTTACAAAGTTGTGTTAGTTTCAGGTGTACAGCAAAGTAAATCGGTTATGGATAGATAGACAGACAGATAGATATAGTTATAGCTATAGATATATCCATTCTTTTTCCCCATATAGGTTATTAGAAACTATCGAGTAGATCTCTTTCTTCTAAGGAAGGCTTGGCTGATTAAAGTCCATACATCCTGTATGTTCACCTAAAATCTGCAGCCCAAACACAAACACAACAATCACTAAAAATTGCAACTATCCAAGCAGTTGAACTGTATCACCTGAAACCAGACTCCCAGAGTCCTGCCGACTTGCTCCAGCTTTGTCTGTTATCCACAGCCGTCTCTGTTCAGACATAGCTCCTTAGTACCCTGCCAAAATATATGAGAAACCAGACTTAATGAGAACCTATATTATTCTAACTTGCTTGTTCATAGCTCACAGGTTCCTTAGGCTCTGTTCGCCTTTCTTAATTATTTTCCATTTCTCTTTCTCAGACTCAATAATTTCAATTGTCCTATCTTAAAATTCATTGGTTATTTCTTTAGCCTGTTCACATCAGTTTCTGAACCTCTCTGGTGTATATTTTATTGTACTCCTCAGCTGCAGAAATTATTTGGGGTCCTATTTTATAATTTATACCTCTTTATTTACAGTCTCATTTTGTTCATAAATAATTTTCCTATGTTTGTCTATGACTTCCTTTAACTCTTTTAATGTCTTTCTTTCTTTCTTTTTTTTTTTTTTTTTTTTTTGCTTTTTAGGGCCGCTCCTGTAGCATACAGGAGTTCCCAGGCTAGGAATCGAATCAGACCTATAGCTGCTGGCCTACACCACAGCCACAGCAACATGGAATCTGAGCTGCATCTGCAACCTACACCACAGCTCACAGCAATGCCAGATCCTTAACTCACTGAGCAAGGCCAGGGATCAAACCCACATCCTCATGGATCCTAGTCAGGTTTGTTAACCACTGAGTCACGAAGGGAACCCCCTCTTTTAGTATCTTTAATAGAGTTGTTTTAAAATCTTTTTCTAGTATATCTGAAGTCTGAGCTTCCTCAGGGATATTATCTGCTCGTTTATTTTGTTCCATTGAGTGAGTCATACTTTCCTGTTCCCTTGTAGACCTTGTGATGTATTTTGTTGAAAACTGAACATTTGAATCATATAATGTGTTAACTCTGGAAATCAGACTCTCCCTTTTCCTTCAGGGGGTGATGTGGGGGTTGTTTCTTTTTTTTATTGGTGTAGATCATGTCTGTGACAGAGAACAGCCTAAGATGAGAGTTTAATATATTCTCTGCATCTTTTCCTGGGCATGAATGGTGGGCTTCTGCATTCTCACATACACACAGTTGTTTGAACATCAAACAAAAAGTCAAAAATTGGAATAGTTCCTCTCAAAGTAGCTTCAGCCAGTATAGGTTGAAACAATGGTACCCAGCCTCTGTGCTTGTACTTCAGTGATCAGAAGCATCTGCAACTAGAACGCAGAAACACGACTATCAGGCCTTATTGCCTATCCTGCCTTGAGCAAGTCACACCAAGAACACAGGTTGCCATCCTCCAGCTGCCTGTCAGAGGCTGAGAGTGAGAGATGGGTGGTCACTACTGCTCTAAAGACTGAAACTGACTGATATAGCCTGTCCATTCACCAGCCAGTACATCCCTGTCAGTACGATTACTGTATAGATGAATCAACAAATTCCAGGAGCTCCCTATTCTGCCTTGTTCCCCGGGGTTCCTCTAGAGTAATTCTTAAAATCAGGTAGTGTAAATCTTTTTTCTTTTTCAAAATCACTTTTGGCTATTTTAGGTCCTGTGAGTTTCCATATATATTTTAGAATCTATTTATCAGTTCCAAAAAAAGTCTTATTGGGATTTGTATTGGAGTTGCATCGAACCTATAAATAATTTGAGAAAAATTTACATCTTAGTAGTATTTAGTCTTCTTATCCATGTCCATGGAATGTGTTTATGTTTTCTTACATCTCCTTTCACTTCTCTCAGCAATATTTTGTAGTTTTCATTGTATAAATCATATGCTTATTTTGTTAAGTTTATCCCTAAGTATTTCATGTTTTTTCTTATTTATTTTTAAATTTTTTTAATGGCTGCATCTTTGGCATATGGAAGTACCCAGGCTAGGGGCTGAATCAGAGCTGCAGTAGCCAGCCTCTGCCACAGCCACAGCAATGTCAGATCTGAGCTGTGTCTGTGACCTACACCACAGTACATGGCAATGCCAGATTCTTAACCTACTGGGCAAGGCCAGGGATTGAACCTGCATCCTCTTGGTTACTTAGTTGGGTTCTTAACCTGCTGAGCCACAACAGGAGCTCCTTTCTTACTATTTTGCAAGGCATTTTAAAATTTAACTTTCCAGATTTCCATTCCTAGATATAGAATAACTATATTTTTATATACTGGTATACTATGACCATAATAAACTTATTAATTCTAGCAATTTTTTTTACTGATTTCCTAGAATTTTCTATGTAGATAATTATCTACCAGTAAATAAAGACACTTTTATTTATAAAATTCATGCCTTATTTTTCTTGACTTATTGCACTAAGTAGAGCCTTCCATACAATGTTTTTTGTTTTTGTTTTTAATACTGAGCATACTCAGTCTTTCCTTATTCCCAATATTAGGGTAAAAAAGTTTTATAGTTTACCCTTAAATGTAATGTTTCCCATAGATTTTTCATGGCCTAAATCCCTTAGTTTTCAGAGAATCTGTAAAATCATAATTGTACATTGATTTCTGTAACGTTTCACTCATAATATTTTTATTATGTTATCTGAGCCCAAGTTAATTTCCATATTGCTCTCGATATAAATACAGAAGAGTTCAAAACTCTGTGGGAAACTCCTTAGGAGTAGTATTAAAACAAATTACTCGATATAAATACCGAAGAGTTCAAAACTCTGTGGGAAACTCCTTAGGAGTAGTATTAAAACAAATTACTCGAGCTTCTGCTGTGGCACAGTAAGTTAAGCATCCAACCACAGTGGCTCAGGTTGCTGTGAAGGTGTGGGTTCAATCCCCAGCCTGACACAGGTGGGTTAAAGGATCCAGCCCTGCTGCAGCTTTGGCATAGGTCACATCTCTGGCTCATATTCAGTCCCTGGCCTGCAAACTTCTATATGCCATGTATGCAGCCATTAGAAAAAAATACTCGCACTGCATAACTACCCAATTTAATCCCATCAATAAACTTTTTAATGGCATAGTAATGTGCAAAGCACAATGGAAGATTTAAAGATACTATGTGCTACGCGTTTCTCAAGAAGAAATGGAAAGTGAACTTTTAATATTTGCTGTGCTCACTACTGTGACTAAAAGCATTATTTCATATAATCTCCAGTCATAGTTACCCTGGAGTAAGATATAACTGAAATAGTTATTATAAGGAAGCAAAGATTAGAGATTAGATTAGATAGGAAAGCAGAGGACCTATAATTCAACTGCAATGTATGAATCCTAGCTTCACAAGTTAATTGCTTTATAACACTGGTCAGATTCATTAACATCTCTCTGAACCTCAGTTCTCTCAGTCATAAAACAAAGATAATAACCTCATTAGGGATGTTACGACAATTACTTGACATGACTTTGGAACCTTGCTGGCACCTGGTAATTTCTCAGTTATCATTAGGGATGAGTAAATTCTAAATTATAGCACTGAACAGCTTGAACAGAGTTAGAGAAACTATAATTCATGCCTCCAAACCTCTCTTTTACCAAATGAATAAATTACAATTCAAATGAAATGGAAGTTTGGGAATGAGTAAAAATGCAGATACCTCCCCTAGAGTACCATTTATCCTTACATAAATTGACTTCCAATAGGGATGAAATACAGGTGTGGAAAATTAGAAGGGTGAGGAGTGACAATGTGTAGCATAAGAGAATGTGGAAATTCTTATGTTGGCCCTGCCGTCGATCAACTGGATAAACATAATTAGGTGTATTAATCACTCAGCGTTCCAATCACCTCATCAAATAGAAACAATAGCCTACTCTTACTCTATGAATGTCTTCAGAAAGGACACAAGCTGACAAAAATCAGCAGATTGGTCTGTAATAGCAACCCTTCTCAAAGAAATAAAAAAATTGGAAAGAATGGGAAGCACTGGCTAAAGGTTGTATCAGATGCTGTCACTCACTTAGCTGTTTAAAAAACGCCAGCGGATGGAGTTCCCGTCATGGCGCAGTGGTTAATGAATCCAACTAGGAACCATGAGGTTGCAGGTTCGATCCTTGGCCTTGCTCAGTGGGTCAACGATCCGGTATTGTCATGAGCTGTGGTGTAGGTTGCAGATGCGGCTCGGATCCAGTGTTGCTGTGGCTCTGGTGTAGGCCGGCAGCTACAACTCCGATTGGACCCCTAGCCTGGGAACCTCCATATGCCGTGGGAGCAGCCCAAGAAATGGCAAAAAGACAAAAAAAAAAAAAAAAAAAAGCCAGCGGATCTCACTTGTCTGTAATGGAAAGAAAGTCCAAACCTCCTAGCTTAGTGTCTTAGTCCATTCAAGCTGCTGTAAAAAAAAATACCACAGACTGGATGGCTTACACAACAAAAATTTGTTTCTCAGAATTCTGGATGCTGGGAAGTCCCAGATCAAGGCACCAGAAGATTCAGAGTCTGATGACAGCCCACTTCCTGGTGTGCCACCCGCCACCTTATATGGTGGAGGGGGCCTGGGAGTTCTCTGGAGTCTCCTTTATAAGAGCACCAACCCCACTCCTGATGGCATCATCCTCACAAAATAATCACCTCCCAAAGGCCACACCTTCAAATACAATCACATTGGGGATGAATTCTCAACATAGGAATTTAGGGTTGAGGAGAAGCCTTCAGTCTATAGCATTCCATCCCTGCTGCCTCCCAAATTCATGTCTTTCACACATGAAAAATACATTTTTTCCATCCCAATAGCTCCGCAACATTCTGTCTTGTTTTAGCATCAACTTTGAAGTCTAAGTCCAAAGTCTCAGCTAAATATCATCTAAAATATGGGTTAGATGTCAAGATATGATTCCACCTGATGCAAATTCCCTCTAGCTACAAGCCCGTGAAACCAAACTTCCAAACTACAATAATCGAACAGCATTAGATAGACATGTCCATTTGTAAAGGGAGAAATGGGAAAGAAGAAAGGATAGGTCTCAAGTAAACCCCAAACCTAACAGGGCAAACAAACTCTACGGCACAATAATGATCCTCTTGGGCTTGATGCTTTGTCTTCCAAGCACACTGGGGTGTCATCACCCCTGGAGGTCATCAAGGTGACCCCATTTTAACTCTCTGCCTGGCTCTCTCTACTGCTCTCCTGAGCTAGAGTCCCATGCCTATGTCTCTGATGGTTTAGGATCCCAAGCCTGTGGCTCTGTATTTTGAAATCTAGGTGGAGGCAGTCAGGTACCTGAGGAGTGCAGTGCATGTAGCAGCTCTTCTGTGTGGGCCTCACCCCTGAGGCACAGGGTGGGGGCATCTTGGTTCTGCCTGAACCAGAGATGTGGTCCCATCCTTTGAAACCATTTTTGTTCAGAGCCCTTGGCATTTGGGACCTGTGGTGGGAGTGGAAGCCCTGATGATCTCTGAATCACTTTGGAAGGCATTCTTCCACTGCCCTGGAGAACAGCTCCTGGCTATTGTTGAGATGGCCGATCCATAATAATTTCCTTATCAAACTAGTCACTTGCTTTACTCTTAAATGTTCTCATATTTTACAAAATGGATGGACTGAGAATTTTCCACATCATAAAGTGCTGCTTCCTTTAGGCTTAACAATTCCATCTTTGAGTCCTTTTTCTCTTCTCGCATTTTACAATCAGTGGTTAATAGAAGCCAAGCCTCACCATCCTCAGCACTTCAATTATAAACAGCTTCAGCTCAATGGCCTTGTTTTAAAGTTCTACCTTCCACAAAACACCAGAACACAAACACAATCCAGACAAGTTCTCTACCACTTTACAGCCAAGACCGTCTCCCTCTAGTTCCTAATAACATTTTCCTCATTTCTGCCTGAGACCTCATCAGAATGACCTTTAGCATGCGTATTTCTACCAATATTTTGTTCAGGATTACTTAGGTATTCTCTAAGAAGGTGACAGTTTTTTCCCACAGCTCTCCTTTTATCTCTCTGGGTTCTCACCAGAATTGCCCTTAATCACCAGCAATTTAAGCTTTGTCTAGCATGCACATCAAAACTCTTCTAGCGTCTACCCACTACCCTATATTCCAAATCCGCTTCTACATCTTTAGGTATGTACTACAGCAGCCCTCTCACTTCTTGGTAACATTTTTTGGTATTAGTCCAGCTAAGCTCCTATACTAAAGACGTGGTAGCTTAAACAACAAAAGTTTATTTCTCACAGTTCTGGAAGCTAGAAGGTCCAAGATCAGGGTGCTGACAGATTCAGAGTTTGGTGTGGACCTACTCCCTGGTTCATGGATGGCAGACTTCTCATGGTGTCCTCACGTGAACAAAGGGAAAACTGGGGAGCTTCCTGGGGGCCCTTCTATAAGGACACTATTCCCATTTACAAGGGCTCCACACTCGTGATCTAACTACCTTCCAAAGATTCTGACTCTAAAGAGCATCGCGCTGGAGATGAGGTTTCAACATATGGCTCTGGAAGGATATTTGATGTATAGGTCCTAGCATAGCATCTAACAATATCTAACTGGGTACCATCTGCCATCACACTGGACTGTGTCACAACCTTGTGTTTTTATACCTGCTGATTCTACTATACGTGGATTTTGGCTCCATTGTTACTTCATCTTACCTTTTCACCTGAGGAATTTCTGCTCATCCATCAAGACATAGATCAAATATCACTTCTTCTGTGAATCATTTCCTGGATCTCTCAGAATTAGGTCATCTTCTACATCCCCATGACATACAGAGTACCTATTTCTATAATAGCACTTGCTAACTGTATTGTTATCTATCTATATTGTGGTCTACCTATAATTGTGAGTGCCTTACAGGTAACACCCACATCTAACTATATTTGTTCTCCAGTATCTTATTCATCTAATAGGTCGTAAGTAAATCATTATAAACCTCAATACATGAATAGAAGATAATTTAAAATATCTTAGAAGTCTTATATTTTTAATCTCTTTTTAATTTTATTTTTATATTTTTACGTTTTATTCAAGTAGAGTTGATTGACAATGTGGTGACAATTTCTGCTGCACAACAAAGTGATTTGGTTATACATACACTATATACCTCCATTCTTTCACAGATTCTTTTCCCACAGAGACTACCACAGAATATTGGGTGTACACAGAATACTGTGCTACATAGCAGTTCCCCATCACCCGATCATTCCATATACCACAGTATACCTATGCCAATCTCAAACCTCAATCCATTCCTCCCCCACCTGTCCCCTTTGGTAACCAAAAGCTTTATATTAAGTATGGGAAGAATATTTCAGACAATCTGAATAAATTCCCTATTCAATATTTGAGATATCAGAGGGAAATGTCTTGTCCATAATAAAACCAATGAGTTGATGGTAAGGGCAGTACTGGTATTTGTTTTTTGACTCCTCCTATAGATGTTATTTCCTATCTGCTATCTTAAGGCAGAGAGGAAAAATAATTTGGGATTTTGGGAATACAAGAAGAAAATAAATCAAAGATGATTCTGTCCTATTAATGTTTCCCCCACCCCTTTGTTTTATAGATTGTGTTTTTCTTGCCTTCGGATGTTGCTCAAGATAGGGAACTATCTGCTACAGAAGAAAATGCTATAATACAATTTGAGCTTCAAGAAGAGTCTGCAAGTGATGTTTCAACAACAAACATACAGCCTGTTTTCTTTGGAGGCTATATTTTCTTCAAGTTAACAGTCACAAAAAATAGTTTAGCCTTCCAACATGCAGGAAGGAGAGGCAGCATTAGTTATTGCACAGCTTCTCTATCCGAGTCAGGTGAACAACAGAAATACCTCCTTGAACCTTTAAGCCTTTATGACAGAGAACCAGAGTTCAAAACTTTGCCTCCAGTTTTTGAGAAAAAGTCCTCAGAAATTACTACGGACACGGAACAACTAAGTGATGAAGACCTGCAAGCTGTTACTGCACAATTTACAAGAAAGAAAATAAAACTGCAGCAGGATAAACCCTTGCCAACCAAAGTTTCTCCATCTTATCCTGTAAAAATAACCCCATATTTACCACCCCAAGCCTTGCCATCCCAAGATTTGCCAGAACAAGTCCTGCTATCTGAAACCCCAACATCTCATGTCACAAAGTCTAATGTACTGAAATCCAAAGACACACCATCCCAACACATACCATCCAAAAATACACAATCCCAAGCCACTACAGATAAATACTTACCATCCCTAGACATGTACTCCCAAGATATCTCTCTCCAAAGGCAAGTGCTGCCAGTAAAAGCCCTACCATTTGAAGCCCCCAAATTACTTGATGTGCACTCCTCTAATATGCAACACCTAGATCAACAATCTCTAGATCTTAAACTACAAAATATCCAATCTCAAGAGCATAAATCTATGCATTTATTATATCAAGACATTAAATCAGAAGTCAAGTTACTGACTGAAGAATGGAAATCTGAGGAGGAACTCTATAGCAAGAGATCATCAAAGCAACATTTTCAATATCAAGAAAGCAAAGATAGGCAATCTCTAAAACAGAAATCCCTTGACTTGCAAATTCAAGACCAACAAGCCCCAAGGAGGAAATCCCTGGACAAGCACATCAAAGACAGGCTATCCCCAAACAGTCACTACGTAGATAAGCAAGTCCAAACCTCACCGCAATTCCCATATCAGCAAACCGAAGACCTGCAGGCCCAAGAGGAGAAAACCCCAAAGCAGGTATCCCAAGATTTGCAATTTCAAATCCAGAAATACCATGACTGGCAATCTCCAGACTGGAAAATCCAAAACTGGCAAACTTCAGGCCAACAATCCCAAAACTGGAGAACTCAAAACAAAGAATGGAAAACACAAGAATGGCAATTTGAAATGCAGCATTCCCAAAACTGGGAATCCCAAGCCTGGCAAACCCGAGATCAACTAGTAAAAGAGTCCCAAAACCAGAGAGCTCTATTCCAAGAAACTCAAACTGTCCATGCCGTAATTCCACCTCATCTAGATGAACAATCACAAGACATTCCACATCAAGACAGTCAGTATCAAGACAAAGACCAACTCGACCTTCAATCTACAGGAATCCAAAAAGAAGATCTGGAAAAAGATGCTATGCAAATAAGAGACGTCAAACCTCAAGACACGAGTTGTGGAAGCCAAAGCCCGAGTGACCTGCAATCACAAGATACGAAGCCAGATCTTAAATGTCCCTCCTACCAAAGATTAATACAAGACCTTCAGTCCACAGGAATCCAAAAAGATGATCTGGAAACAGATGCTGTGCACACAGGAGACATCAACCCTCAGGACATGAACTTTGGAAGCCAAGCCCCAAGTGACCTGCAATCAGAAGACAAGAAACCACATGCTAAATGTTCCTCCAACCAAAGCTCAGTACAAGAGCCTCAATCTATGGGAATCCAAAAAGAAAACAGGGAAACAAAAGCTAAGCAAACAGGAGAGAAGAACCCTGAGGGCATGAGTTGTGGAAGTCAAAGCCCAAGTGACATTCAATCAGGAGACATGAAACCAGATTTTAAATGTTCCTCTTATCAAAGCTCAGTACAGGACACATATTTCACCTATATGTCCAACATAAATTCAGAACAAGATGTGCAACAAAACATTTCAACTTGCTCAACTGCATACAAAGAAGATGTAACTTCTACCGCCTCTGATCCAAAAGAAAGACAGCAATCTGAAGACTGACCAATGTGCAGAATCTACCTAAATACTGCACTACTCCCAGTTATGGAACTAAATTAGGGGAAAACAATATAGTCTCCTCCAATCTATGTTCTCAAGTGTGGTTGCTACCTTATTCGCTCACCAGGAAACAAAGGGCATGCAGAACACTCAAAGAATGTGTTCTTAATTACAATAAAACAACAAATATTAACACTATCAGAACTTTCTGAGGGTGAGGAAATGATTCACATTTAAACTCTCTGTTAGCAGTGTTAGTGTCTCAGTTTATGATCACCAATTCATTTCACAACTTAATATTTTATGTGGACTTACTTTTCTACGGTGCTAATATTTTTGCCTTCTCCTCTGTGTATTATAGAGGCTCTGTAAGTCAACCAGGAAGAAGTCTGTGTAGGCTCTCTAAGGGCTCAAGGACCAAAAGAGTTGGTGAGGAATAAAAATCAATCCCACCATTACCCTGTTTTCCTGTTTCCAATCACCCAATTTACTCCCCCGCAACCCCAGATCTAGGTTGAGGATATATACTTTAGGTTTGTTCAGTTAATGAGGTAGAATGTTGCAATGAGGACAGAATGTGGTGCATAGGGAAAGAATAAAACATACCTGGAGACAGGGAGGTCGGAGGCAGGGAAGGGAAGAGATGCAGATGTCTTAGCAGAAAGTATGACAGACTGGGAGTTCCATTGTGGCTCATTAGTAACGAACCCGACTAGATTCCATGACGATGTGGGTTCAATCCCTGGCCCTACTCAGTGGGTTAAAGATCCGGCACTGCCATGAGCTCCAGTGTATGTTGCAGATGCAGCTCGGATCCTATGTTATTGTGGCTGTGGTACAGGCCAGCAGCTGCGGCTCCAGTTCTAACTCTAACCTGGGAACTTCCATATGCAGCAGGTATGGCCGTAAAAAGAAAAAAAAAAAGTATGACAGACTGCAATGCACTAGACACTAGAGTGTAGACACTAGACACTAGAGTGTAGCTCTAGCTTCCTTCATATGCCTTCACTCACTACTTCTAATTTCTCAGCACTTAGGACATAATTTCATCCTCTGTGGTCAAAGTAAACTGTGTGATCCAAAGCCGTCAGTTACCCTCCTGCCCCCAAAACCTAATGACATATTCGATCTTCTTCCTCCTTGAAGTGTCTTTGATCCATCTTGAGTCATTAACCATCCTTTATTTCCCCAATATTCATCACACATATCAGCTTCTGTGTTTTTTTCTTTTCCTATTTCAAGAAGTCGAAAATAAGTATTTCAGGTATATCTCTCCAACTTCCTTCTTTTTTGAAACCACAATAATTCTCCCATATTCTTGTGAATACCCCCAGATTGTGCTGTATCTGTGTCTTCTCCAGAATTCTACACAAAGGATATATGATTTTTAAGAGCATACGTGGAAGCTTAGGGCCCCCACCTAGAGGTAAGTGAAGTTATGCGCAGTAGAATAGTGACATACAGGGCTGGAGAGACTGGCTATGTGCTCCTTGTTGCCTTTGCTTCTGTAGGAAGGATTAACTTCCTCAACAGCCCAAGGTTGGTTGACCTTGATAGGGTCCCTACTTCAGTTGGTCTATGGTTCCCATATAGATACCACTTTGCACTCAACTTAATCTCAATAATATTAATTCACCCCTTTTGTTTCAGCTAAACTAGCACGTTTGTATGGTGCTTGTCTAATGGGTTTAATGTTCAGTCCACAAACTCAGGTGTTCAGGAAATATACATTGGCAATTCTTAATCAAATTCTTTGAGAACCCAACCCATTCGGTCATTCCTGCCTATTCAGCGCCCTATCCATCCAACACACACACACACACACACACACACACACACACACACACACACACACACACACACACACACGGTACTGGGGTCTTAAATAGTGCCAGGTCATTGGAGAAGCAATTCTTGTCATTAGCAGCTAGTACACACCACTTACCACCAAGTCACTGTCCCAGTTTTCATTAGACCCTCTGTGTCCTGTGAACTTTGTTCTTTTTTTTTTTTTTTTTTGCCACACCCACAGCATATGGAGGTTCCCAGGCTAGGAACCTCCAGCATATGGAGGTTCCCAGGTTAGGGGTAGGGGTAGGGGTAGGGGTAGGGGTAGGGGTAGGGGTAGGGTTAGGGTTAGGGTTAGGATTGAATCAGAGCTGCAGCTGCTGGCCTATACCACAGTCATAGCAATGCCAGATCCGAGCCACATCTGCGACCTACACCACAGCTCATGGCAACACCATATCCTTAACCCCCTGAGCAAGGCCAAGGATCGAACCTGTGTCCTCATGGATGCTGGTCAGATTTGTAAACCGCTGAGCTATGACAGGAACTCTTGTGTCCTGTGAACTTGATGCTTCTATCCCATACTTGGAATACATTTCCGCTAAAATTATGAGACTTCAGTGCCTATGGTCTAGACTTACAGCATGAAAATGTAGAAAACCATCCTCTCCTAGGTTTTCCATCCCACTGGGAATGATGCTAGGGAGCACGTCAGAAGTCCCCTCACCCCTTTACATTCTGCAAAAATACTTTTCTCTCTTTGTTTTACCAAGGAATTCTCTTCCTTATCCCCCTGTCTGACATACCCAATACCATCCCATCAGTGAGTTTAGAAGCCAATAAGGGGAGGTGAATGTGTGAAGAAGCAGTTTATAAAGAAGGGTGCAAAAGACCGAAGGCAGCCAAAGGCAATCTAGGGTTTTATTTAACTATCTTATTCCAAACATCTCTCTTAGGCTTTTTTTTTTTGGGTAAAATTGTGAAGAGTTGATTTTCTGATGCTACTGCTTTATACCTACAATTCCCAAGATCCTTTGGGAAACACAAGTCAGTTGTTCACGAGGACATTTTCATTTGTGAGACTGAATACTCCATGGCTAGATTATACTTTACAGCCTCTTTGTGTCTAAGGCGGTAGGAAGGCGACTCTCCCCAGTGGAATGCTGATGAGGTGATGCTCCCCACTTCCAGGCTTGACCCCAAGATCCCCTGCATTAGTCTCACAATCTCGCTCTCCTCCTGTTCTGGTCAGATGTAGGGAGTCCAGGACCCAGAAGAGGCTGAGATCTGTATAGAACTGAGCCTTGCCCATAAAGACGTGCATAGATTAAATCCACTGCTAAACATTTAGTTGGACTGAGACCTAAGAAACCTTTTATGGCACTAGGCCAAGGAAAGCATTGAACTGTTTGTCACAGAAGTTAGCCGACTCTGAATAATAGAGTTGCTAAGGCAAAAACCTTCAAATCTTGCTCAAAACAGAACGAACCTTACTATTATCCCCCTGTATTATCTACCACTGTTTAACGGATTACTAGAAACACAGCTTCTTAAAATGACGCAAATATATTATCTCTTAGTTTCTGTAGGTCAGAAGTCCTGGGCAAGCCTAGTTAGATTAGTTGCTCATGGTCTCATGGGGCTAAAATCAGAGCACTGGCTAGGTCTGTGGTCCAGAGGCTAGGGGTCCTCTTCCAAGCTCATTTACCATTGGAAGAATCTAGTTCCTTGCAGCTGTAGGTTTGATGTCTCTGTTTCTTTGCCATCTGTCTGCGGGGGGCCACTCTGCTCCTAAAAGACACCTGAAGTTCTTCTCATGCAGGTTCCCCCTATCTTCAAGCCAGCAAGGGTTTGTCAAGTCCTTCTCAAGCTTCTGTGTCTGCTTTTAAGATGTCCTGTGATTACAATCGGTGCATTCAAATAATCCAGGAAAATTTCCCTATTAGAAAGTATACTTAGGAGCTTTACCTACAGAGTTTAAGGTAACATATTCATGGGTGTGATATCTCATTATATTCCCAGTCTTGGGAATTAAGGCATAGAATTTTCTTGGGGCCCATAATTCTTCCTATCACACCCCAGAATGGGTGATAAGGGGGAAGAAAAATGATTCAATATATTTTTAGGTATTATTTTTCCTTCTGAAACACTGAGTTGCCTTGTCACATATGCAATCAAAGTGGTGTTTGCAGTTTCAATAATCATATTTATATACTCAATTGTTTAAAAAAAAATCAACTAGTCATACAAGGATTATCTTGAATAGCAAGTAGACCCATTTGTAATTCTAAATACTTTAAATTTAGGAGTTCCTGTTGTGGCTCAGTGGGTTAAGGACCTGACATAGTCTCTGTGAAGATGCGGGTTCGATCTCTGGCCTCAGTGGGTTAAGGACCTGGTGTTGCTGCAAGCCGGCATTACCGTAGCTGTAGCATAGGCCTGTAGCTGTAGCTCTGATTTGACCCTTAACCCAGGAAACTTCCATATGCCACAGGTGCGGCTGTAAAAAATTTTTTTTAATTTAAAAATAAGTAAATAAATGCTTCAAATTCAGCCATGCACCATATATCATTTTCTATGAACACCATGAAAAAGGCGTAGAAGCACTGATCCTCCTACTATGGAAGATTAAGATTTAACTCTCCTTCCTCTTTCCAACACCCAACCATCACACACACGAATATTTCTCACCCTTCATGGTCTCTGCAAAGCTCATAATTTGGTGC
Organism: Phacochoerus africanus; assembly: GCF_016906955.1. Classification (NCBI taxonomy): domain Eukaryota; kingdom Metazoa; phylum Chordata; class Mammalia; order Artiodactyla; family Suidae; genus Phacochoerus; species Phacochoerus africanus. The sequence continues at coordinate 11,221,773 of NC_062547.1, read as the reverse complement.
AGATATAGTGTATTTATATCTTTATGACTTATCAGAGCTGAGTCATTTAATATTTTTTCTTTCTCTTGTACTTTTTTCTTTTCCCCTAGAATTATGGCATTTCCTTTTTTCCTCCTTGCTTTTTAACCCCAAACTCTCCACTAGTTTTCTAAGTCTCCTCTTAACACAATTCATATTACAAATTCTATTAATTTCATCATTTTGAAGACGTCTTCATTGGCAATGCCTGGCCTACTCACTCTCCATCACTGGTACACAGCTATCATTCCAGAATCACTTTTCCATCAGCCTGGAAATATTTTTCACAGACCTTCTTTGACTTTATATCTCATCTATTTCTCTCTCTCACTGTTCTCTTTGTTATGAAAAAAAAAAAAACAAACCCATAACAACACACATTTCAGTAGCCCCCCCCCACTCCATCTATAACACATTTATTGATTTTTCTGTTCACAAGAATTGTTTTCTGTGTAATTTTCTAACATAGAAATAAATATGAACACACACATGTACTTTATTTCATTTCATACTTCAGTATGTATTTTTTTTCTTTTACTTTTCGACCTCTGTAAAGTTTTTTTTAATTTTTTTCTCTTTTTTTTGCATTTTAAACTAATTATAGACTCATGGAAAATTCTTTGAAAATGCAAAGATAGACATACCCTTCAGCCAATGTTTCACCCAACTTGCTACATCTCATACAAGCTGAGACACAATATCAAATATCAAACACAGGAAGCTGATACTGGTACAATACAATTAAACTGCAGACCTTATTCAGTTTTTGTCATCTTACCCTGCATACATTTGTATGTGTGAATATTTAGTTGCATTTAGTTCTATACAATTCCATCCTATGTATATATCTAGAACCATCACAATATTCAAGATACAGAACTGTTTCATAACCACAAAACTACTCCTTCATGTTACCTCTTCATATTAACACCTCACCACCAACCCTATCTCTGTATCTTGGCAACCACTACTCTGTTCTCCCTCTCTGTTGTTTTGCCATTTCGAAAAATGTTACATAAATGGAATCATACAAGGTTAAGCTCTTGAGAGTGAGTTTTTCCACTAAGATAATTCTCTCAAGGCCTATCCATGTTGTTGTGTATATCAATAGTTCATTCTCTTCAACTACTGAGTATTATTCCATTGCAGAGGTGTTCCAGGTTGTGTTTAACCATTCATCTGCTGAAGGACATTTGTTTCATGTATTTTTCTATTTGCAGCACCTTGCTTCTTCTTCTTCCTTTTTTTTTTTTTTTTTTTGGGCTGCACCTGCAGCATATGGAAAGTCCCAGGCTAGGGGTCAAATCCGAGCTGCAGTTGGAGGCCTATACCACAGCCATAGCAACACCAGATCCAAGCTGCATCCACAAACTATGCCATACCTTGAAGCAATGCCGGATCCTTAACCCACTGAGCAAGGCCAGGGATCAAACCTGCATCCTCACAGAGACTATGTCAGGTTCTTAACCTACTGAGCCACAATGGGGACTCCTCATGCCATGGATTATCAGTGCCCTCTACTCCTGAAGTAATTAACATGTAAATCTAATCAGAGTACAGAGTCAACTCTAAAAACCTCAGAACCAATTCAGAAAATTCATCCTTAAAATTCTGTTCCTCCAGGTTCCATTTTCCATAAAATCAGTGTTAGGGTTCTCCAGAGAAACAGAATCAACAGGATATACACCTTATATAGAGAGAAAGAAAGAGAGATATTAGTTATAAGGAATTGGCTTGCATGTTATGGAGGCTGAGAAGTCCCAAGATTTGTAAACTGAGCTCCAAGAGAGCTGGTGATATAAATTCTAGCCTGAGTGTGAGTCCAAAGTTAGGAGAAGACCAATGTCCCAGCTCAAAGATCACCAGGCAGAGAGAACAAATTCTCTCTTCCTCAGTATTTTGTTCTATTCAAGCCTTCAACAGATTAGATGAGGCCCACCCATGTTGAGGAGGACAATCTGCTTTATTGAGTCTACCATTTCAAATATTAATCTCATCCAGACATATCCACACACCCAGAATACTGTTTACCCAAATATCTGGGCACCCCATGTTCCAGTCAGGTGGACACACAAAATTAACCATCACATCTGGTTTATGCTGATTGACTTGGAGCCACAGTCTGGGAAGAGCCTTATGTGGAAACACCTGCTCATATCAGAAGTTACTACAATACCAATGTACAGTCATAAAACCCTCATTGAGATCTGTTGTTAGCAAGGAACTAAAATGTTATATTAAGAAATGTGGTACAGAGATGCTCTCTTGGAAAGAATCATCTTTATTTATACAATGCCTCACTTGTGCTTATAATATTTAGGAGGGCATGTAGGTGCACTGCATTACCAAAAAGATAAACTTATTGTTAGTGGATCACACCTGTACCAGGAGTCCTAAGGAGGATGTAGAACTCCTTTTCATCCAGGGAATTCTCCATCAATTCACAAGGTACACTTTTGACCCTTTGGGAATTCCCAATCTCTCACTCTGCTCCCCCCATCAACACAGACACACATAAGCCTTTCCTTCCCTATGGCCCCCTTGATGTTTTACTACCCCTCTGGCCTCCACTAGGATACAGGCGTGGAGTTGCTGGTAATACATGTATCACTGCAGAAAGCTTTAAGTCCTCAAGGCAACGCTCTAAAACATCAAACTGAATCCATAAGGTCTAAATCTAAACCAACAGGTTCCTAATTTTGGCTCTGCAACATTACTTGCTGGGATATTTTGGGCAAGTTTCTTAAAATCTTTGTACTTCAGTTTCTCCATCTATAAAAGATGAGCAGGAATAGTGCCTAGTATGGCACTGTGGTAAAGATTGAATAATCAATGCATGTACAGGGTTTAGAAGATTATCTAGCACAATATTTTTCCATAATGAAACATCTATAAAACAAATTATCTTGGAGCTCCTGTTGTGGCTCAGTGGTTATGGGCCCAACTAATACCCATGAGGATTCGGGTTCAATCCCTGGCCTCGCTCACTGGGTTAAGGATCCTGCATTGCTGTGACTGCGGTGTAGGCTGGCAGCTGCAGCTCCAATTCAACCCCTAGCCCGGGAACTTCCAAATGCCACACATGTGGCCCTAAAAAGCAAAAAACAAACAAACAAAAAACCCCAAAATAAATTATCTTTGCAAAAATTACTGCTTCTTGTGGCATAAATTTCATATATTTTATGCTGACAAAATCTCTCTCTCTTTATTCTAAATTATACAAATTATCTCCCTGCTATGGAATGAATTACATACCCCTCCAAATAAAATTCATAGTCAGAAGCCCAAATTGCTCTCCTTGCCTCGTATCCACTCATCCCTTCCAAGATATTTTTGGGAAGGACAATGGGATAAGATCTGGAGCCATGATTATTTATATAATAAACTGTGAGAGAAAAAGGGAGGATTTGGGAACCCCTGACATGTGTTCACAGTGGTTGACCGAAACTGCTGTACTTTCTAGTGCACAGATGTTTAAAAGGGGGAGATTCTGCAACAGAGAGAAAGACGAGGAATTTAAATAAAATTGAGCTTCAGTTTCAGGAGGAAAAGAATAAGAGAAAGAGCAAAGAGAGCCTTTCTTGGAACTATCCAGCAAGGGAATCAGAATCATCTGCGAGAAGGAGAAGCTTAATCCCACTGACTACAACTCAAGAAAACTTTGATCACTTGTATCATCATAACTTCCCTGGATGAACTAGCAACATGAAGCTTCAAAAAGTCTTGATTTGGGAACACTGAGGAATACAGTTATATTCTACATCATTCCACAGACCAACTTACAGCTACAGTAAATCCCATGAAAAGAGTAGGCTTTGACAGACTGGAAAATAAGAAGAATTCTAAGGGTATGTGAAGAATGAAAAGTAGCACACAGCATGTTACCCGTGAATCTGTGGGCAGAGGATGTATTATCGAAAGGTTATGAGGTTTCATAGCCATCTGGAAATGGAGAAAATAACTTCTGGACTAACTCAGTGTGACATTCCCATGTTGTTATAGCTGATCACACAAAAAGGCAGAGGACATTTAGCTGATGAGCCAACCAAAATGAACTTTAGAAATAATGCAAACATAGAGCAAAATAAAGTATCTAGCCACCACGATTAATGTGGTGACAATAATGGAAACAATACTTATTCTGATTATCTTTATTATTACAATCTACTAACATGCCAGATACTTTATAATTCATTTACAATAACCCTACACGGTAACAATTACTATGCCCATTTTTGAATAAGAGATGCAATGTTTTAATCAATATAAATGTTAATATGAATATGTAAGTTACAGTATAATTTAGCCAAGACCTCCATAAACAAAAGGGCTTCAAATTAATTCTAAGTTTTTAAGCTCTATGAATTGAGTCTTCCACTATATCTTGAGAATTCACTTGAATTCAAGCATAATAAGAACAATTATCTTATATCAGATAGCTATTACTACATTGTTTTAGGCATCATGCTTACAGAGGTGTGGGAGGAGACAGGGTGGGGGGAGAGAAACTGGAAAAGGTCCAGAGGAAAACATGAGTGATGAGGATGGAAATGGTAAATCATAAAGTATTTGGAACAGAGTTTGCTTAACTCAGGGAACACTAACCCAGTATCAGAGGATTTTCATAAAGGGTGATCACCATTCAAATTCTATATCCATGGAAAATTGAATGAGAGAAGGTAAATTCAGAGAAAAGAATTTGCACGAGTGATGGTCTCTTAAAATGTTCTAATTGCCAAATGGCTGCCACATTAGGATTTTCAATTTAGGAAGACCTGATCTTAATAGGAAATGAAAGAGGATGAGTATATAAATGAACACAATTCCCCTCCCTTCATCCATGCAAAATGACTGTACAGACCTGTCCCTGAATATATGGAGTCTATTTTCTTACCCCTTGAATCTGGGTTGTCCATGCCATTTGCTTAGGTCAGTGGGACACTGGCACACATGATTCAGCAGACGTTTGAAAAACATTTGTGAATCAGAGGAGAACCAAGCATCTGCCAACTGCCAGACATGCGACTGAGGCCATACTAAATTATCTAGATCTGGTTACTCCACTAGTTAATCATGGACACATGAAAAAACTTGGTAGAGAAGGGCTGAGCTGGACCCAACCAGTAGAACCACCCATAGAACCCACAGAATTGAGAGCAGAACCAAAGGGTGGTTGTTTGAAGCCACTGGGTTTTAAAGTGGTTTGTTCAAAAACCACAAGTGAACATCCTTGGAATTACACCATGTGAGTTTGTGTAATTGTCGTGTCTTGGGTATTCATTAAACCTGAGCCTCTTGTGAATGAGAACATTAGTGACATAACACTTCAGATTAACATGAGACTAGAAATCTACAGAGGACATTCTATTAGCAAGGCCAGAAGGATAGTATTTCTGAACTTCTAGACTTCAAATGTTATAAAAATATATTTCTAGACAAGTTCATTATAACTTTAAATATATCTTATGCATGTAATTTTCACTGTTGTTAAGAATGAAATTTTTGCAAAAATGTGAAAAAATATAGGGACTAGCTAAATAGATGCCACGTCTGCTACATGAAGTAACTAATGAATTCTGTGGCCTGAGAGGTTTTGTCCTCTACCTGTCTGACGAGAGAGAATTAGAATAAGTGTTCACAATACTCATTTATTTGAGAATTGGAATGTCTCTATAGACCATGCCATCTGACCCGATCGATGTACATGTGAAGAAGTTGAAATCAAGAGAAGAGGATGTGACTTGCCCAAGGTCACAGTGAGGTCCTAACTGAATCTGGACAACCAATCAGATCCTCTGATCCCCAATTCTGGGCCTTTTTTCTTGAGATTTCGACCAGTCCTGAGATTCCATGACTCTGTGACGCCATGGTTCTATAATTCCACAACGAGGCACAACAATGCTAGTGCTCCAGGCAGCCATGGTACAGGGGAAGAATATGATCTAGACGGAAACATCAGCCAAATCATTTTTTCACTTCAAAATCTCAACTACACCATCATGGATTCAAATGCTGCACACCATCCTGTCTTTCTGATATTTCCTCCAGAGATCACTGTTCCTGAATATCAGTCAACGGAACTTACAGGCACAACCTATGAGTCTAGCATGCCCTTTCCAGAAATGCTTACTAAAAGAATGAAAATCTTAGGGGTAAGTAAGATTTGCCATAATGTAAACTCCACTGAGAGTATGTTGATATGAAGCTAATGTTTGTTATCCTCCAAATTCATATCTGAAACCATAATCTCAATGTGATGGTATTTGGAGATGGGGCTTTGGGGAGGTAATTAGTTCATGATGGTGGAGTCTTCATGAATGGGGTTAGTACTCAGAAAGCTAGCTCTCCTTCCAATATATCAGGATACAACAGAAAAATTAGAACTCTGCAGCCTGGGAGAGGTCTTCACCAGAACCCAACCATGCTGGCAATTTGACCTCAGACTTCCAGACTCCAGAACTATGAGAAATAAATTTCTATTGTTTATAAGCCACTAGTCTATGCTACTGTGTTATATAAGCCTGAAATAAGATAGGGGCAGGTGCTGAGGAGAGATGAAAAGAAATATACCCGCTGAGCAAGGCCAGGGATTGAACCCACATCCTCATGGATACTAGTCGGGTTCTTAACCCACTGAACCACAATGGGAACTCTAGTGGCACAATGTTTTAACTAGGAGCCACTGTATTTCCATTAAATTAAAGAAGTGGGTATCACATTTCTCTATCAATTACATAAAAGGTTCTGTGGAAAGGAAAATGTTAAATGAATAAGCCAAGATCCCTGGGCTCTTAAAAGTTACAAAGTAGGGAATTCCTTGTGTATCCTGGTTGTTGAGTTCTATAGTATTTATTTATTTATTCATTTATTTATTTTGGTCTTTTTTGTCTTCTAGGGCCACACCTGAGGCATATGGAGGTTCCCAGGCTAGGGATCCAATCGGAACTGTAGCCGCTGGCCTATGCCACAGCCACAGAAACTTGGGATCTGAGCCATGTCCGTGACTACACCACAGCTCACGGCAATGCTGGATCTTTAACCCACTGATGGAGGCCAGGGATCGAACCTGAATCCTTATGGATGCTAGTCGGGTTTGCTAACTGCTGAGCCACGACAGAACTCCGAGTCCTATAGTTTTATATTTTCCCAATGAAAAATCAAAATTCAGTTTGATAACATGATATGGTATTACTATACGTGGGGCCTTTGTGGAAAATCCCCTTAATACTGTAAGTCTTCATCTATCCATCCAGCTATCCCTTCATTAATATTGATTATCTTTTATCTACCAATCCTCCTTTCTCAGGCAATGTGGGGATTCAGGTATGGTTGAGGCTATAATACTGCCCATAGCTTAGAAAAGATCCTCTTAATCCCCAGACTCCAAGAATGAAAAACAGAAAGAAATTAAATTTTTTTTTGGAAAAAAAGATGAGTAGAGAAAGATGGCTCACTGACATGTAGAATGGGGTCATCAGTCTAAACTGTGTTAACAAATTATTTTGACAAATATGTATTAAACTATGTGCAAGAAACTATGTTAAACCCTATGGAAATGAATAAAATCTAGTTTTTCTCACTAAAGAGAATAAATAATTTAAAACTAATAAAATGAAAAGAGTTATAACTACACTTCCATGTAGCATCAACTAAATGCTGTTGCTGATGGGGCAGCAGAACCTAGAGGGGAAACAGTTACTTTAAGCTAAAAGGGATGAGACAACACCAGGGCAAAGCTGGACATTGAAGAAGTGATGGAATTTTAGTGGGGGGGGAGAGAGCAGTATATTCTAGATGATGAAAGCACCATGGATAAAAGCCGATGGCAGCATCACTCAGAAATGGCAAAGGAAATCTGGGAGAAAACAAACAGCTTAAAACGTGTGAGAGGATTAAAAAATACAAAGTAAGAAATACGAAACAATTGGGATGGATAAATAAACCTTGGTACATCCATTCAATGGAATATTATTTAGCACTAAAAAGAAATAGGCCATCAAGCCATGAAGGGCCAGGGAGGAAGAGAACACACACTCCTAAGTGAAGGAAGCCAGCCTACAAAGGCTGCCAACTACATGACTCCGACTGCATGACATTCTGGAAAAGCCAAAATATAGAAATGATAAAGAGATCAGTGGTTTCCAGGAGATAAAGGGAGCTGGGATGAACAGACAGAAGACAGAGGGTTTTTAGGGCAGGGAAACTATTCTGTACAATAATATAATGGCAGATACATGTCATTATACGTTTACCAAGCCCCCTAGAAAACAACACAAAGAGTGAAGCCCAACATAAACTACCAACTTCGGTTGATAAGGATGAGTCAGTGCTGTTTCCTCAACTGTAACAAATGTACCATCTGATGGGGGCTGTTGATAGTGGGGGAGGATGTGAAGAAAGGGGGCGGGGATACGTGGAAACCCCCTGTGGGTCGAGAAAGTGCCCTTTCCATTCAGTTTTTCTCTGAACCTAAAACTGCCTTTAAAAGTAAAGCTTATTAATTTAAATGAAATAGTAAATATGGTAAATGTTACGGTGTGTACATTTTACCACGATGTTAAGAAAGACAGTTAAAAAACCAAGCCGTGGAGGAAACAACCAGTAACGTAATTTGGAGACCTAATGGCCAAGAATCTTATATCTCATCCTTACTTGGATCTTATCATGCATACAAGTAGTTTCCAATCTCTAAAATTAACAAAATAGCCTAAGGAGCTTTATAAAACATACACCAAGTCTCTAGGCCTCATTCCAGAACTACTGGAGGGCAATTCTGAGGGAGTTTGGCGGGGCGGGGGCTAGAAACCATTTCTTAACACTTCTCTGAGTGAATCTGATGACCACGACACTTGGGAGCTATGTTTCAAACACTACAGAGACAAGTAATCAGGTCGGAAATCTGTTTTGCAATCTCACTTAACTCTGATACAACACTGGAAGAGGGGAAAAAGAGGCCGGTGCAGAAAGGCCAGTTAATAATTTAGGTGAATACATAGTAGCTACTGAGTTGAACCTACTCCTCAAACATCAGGCTTTCCCTTTGCAAAAGTAGCATTTGCTCTTGCATCAAGAAGCAGAAGCAAATGGGTGCCTGCTGTAAAAGGTCACTCTCAAGGGGAGAAGGGGAGTGGGTTATGTTCTCATTATCCAACTATTTTGAAACTTACCAACTGTGAGTCGAGAAAGGCCGGAAATATTTGTGCATAAGTACCTAAATACGAGAGGGACTCCGGCCGTATGAAACAGGTGTCCCAACACTGGCACAACAGCAAAAATGAAAGAAAAAAATCTGAATATTTATGATCCTGCAAGTAAAGAGAAGAGGAAAGCTTGGCTACTTTTTGATTGTTGGGGATCAAAGGACATGAGAAGATCAGATTAAGACCTCAAACCTGGGAGTTTCCATTGTGGCTCAGCAGGTTACAAACCCAGCTAGTATCCATGAGGATGTGGGTTTGATCCCTGGCCTTGCTCAGTGGATTAAGGATCCATGAGCTGTGGTACAGGTTGAAGAAGTGGCTCGGATCCCAGGTTCCTGTGGCTGTGGTATAGGCTGGCAGCTGCAGCTCTTATTGGACCCCTAGCCTGGGAACTTTCACATGCCACAAGCGCGGCCCTAAAAAGAAAAAACAAAAAACAAAAAACACCTCAAGCCTAAGGAAAAGGTGGTGCTAAACGCAAAGACAGAAAAGGGAGAAAGAAGACAAGGTTTAAAGGAAGAAAGGTGACCTTGTTTCTGGACGCACTGAATACAAGGGGAAAGAGTGGAACATTCAAGGGAGGGTGTTCGATGAGAGCTAAAAATGCGTCTGGAATTGAGGATACTGATAACATTTACAGCTCACCTACTCAAAAGCTGCAGCTGTTATGGGAGTGATTGAGATCACTGTCTGAGAAGGTGGACTGAGAATGAATGAAGACGGAAGACACAGACTCATCACATCCTATACCTTCCCTTCTGCATGTTATTCTCATCATCCTTCCATGGCATTTGGTCAAACCACTGCTTGGCGTTGTAGAGCATCACAAGTGTGGCATGGGGAAGAAAAAAACAAGACAGAATAAGACGCAGAAATAATGGGGAGTGCTCTGGGCCCCGGGATGTGACGATACCTCCACAGGCCCTCCAGACCGGTCGTCAGCAGGAGGGATTTCTGACAGTCTCACTTCTGCCTGAGGCCAGGCTGGTACGGTGGCTGAGAATTTTGTGTGTCTCAAACTTTATATGCTAAAGATATTGAGGGTTTTTCCCGTAGCTTTTCTGAGATGTAGCTGACATCCTGGCATATAACATTGTGAAAATTTAAGGTGTACGGTGTGTTGACTGGAGGTACATATACACTGCAAAATGTTTACCACAATGAGGTTAGTTATCATATTCTTCATCCCATATAATTAATGTTTTCATTATTATGGGAGTGGTGAGAACATTAAAGCTCGGCTCTCACAGCAACTTTCAAGTACACAGTAGGTACTGTTAACTACAGTCGTTATACTGAACCTTAGAGTCCCAGGACTCAGAATGGGGGACCGACATCTCCCCATTTCCCCAGCCCCTCGGTCCCTGGCAACCACCATTCTGTTTCTGTGAGTTCAAAGTTAAATACATTCAACATATAAAGGAGATCATATAGTATTTGACTTTTCTTTTGAGTTACTTCACTTAGCATAATGCCCACAAGGCCCATCCATGTTGTAAACAATAGGATTCCCTTCCTTCTTATCACTGAATAATAATTCATTGTCTACTAGTGGGTAAAGACAATACACACACACATATACATGTATATGTATATAATATATATTGCGTGTGTGTGTATTGTCTTTATCCATTCATCTGTCAGTAGACACTTAGGCTGTTTCCATGTCTTGCCTATTGTTAATAATGAGGCAATGAACATGAAGCACAGATTATCTCTTCCAGATAGTGAATGCATTTCCTTTGGATATATAAGCAGCAGTGGAGTTGCTGGATCACACGTTAGTACTATTTCCCATTTTTTAGGCATCTCTATACTATTTTCCATAGTGATACATCCCCACCAACAGTGCACAGGGGTCCCTCCTCTCTGCATCCTCACTAGCCTTTGCTGGCTTGTCTTTTTGATGACAGCCAGTCTAACAGCTGTGAGGCGATATCTCTTTATGGTTTTAATTTGCATTTCCCTGATGCCTAGAGACTTTAAGACACAGACCCCTCAGACACACGTGGAGGTTGTCTTCCGTGAGTAGACGGTAGGATGTAAGAGTTTGCATCTCTAATTCCCAGGTGATCCTAATATTGACAATCCATGGGCTACATTTTCAGAAGTGCTGATTTAGACCATTTTATGTATTACCAACACAAGATAAAAAGATCAAGAAAATATCTGTAGGAGCTCCTGTTGTGCCTCAGCGAGTTAAGAACCCCACATAGTGTCTGTGAGGATGTGGGTTTGATCCTTGGCCTCTCTCAGTGGGTTAAGGATCTGGCATTGCTACAAGGTGCAACATAGGTTGCAGATGCAGCTCAGATCTGGTGTTGCTGTGGCTGTGGCGTAGGCCTGCAGCTTCAGCTCCGATTCAACTGCTAGCCAAGGAACTTCCACATGCTGCAGGTGTGGCTGTGAGAAGTTTTTTTAAAAAAGAAAATATCTTTAGAAGCATCTACTATCACTGTAAAGAAGCTTCTACTATACTTTCCGTATTTATAAAAGGGGGTAATTGCCAAGTCCTTTTAACCAAAAAGAGATCTAAATTTTCAAAAAGGAAACCCACCATTTTGCTTTTTCCTCACCATGACGTTTTCCTCTATTTACAGACTATCCAGATCCTGTTTGGACTGATGAACTTTTCTTTTGGAATTGTTTTACTTTTCGCCTTTGAAAAACCATACCCAAGGTTCCCCTTTATATTTCTTTCAGGATATCCATTCTGGAGCTCTGTTCTGGTGAGTAGAGTCAGGCAAGTTCAATTTGAAGCTATGCCCACAGGGATATTAGGGAAATCTTAGTAATGAAATGAGCATTTGTATGATATACTTTGAAAAATGAAAATAAAATTAATTCCCCATTAATTCATCAGAGTTGCTTATATTCCATCATTGGGTCTTGAGATTTCCTTTGGGAATACTTCTTCAGGTCTTGACATTATTTGTCTATTCATTCATTCAAGATGACTTCCTATCTATCATAAGACAGATACACAGAGGAAGGCAATGAGAAGTCAAAGGTCATTAACATATGGGGCCTTATTATGGAACTCAGTATAGAGGTTCCACAAAAAATTAAAAAATAGAACTACCATAAGACCCAACAATTTCACTTCTGGGAACACTTCCAAAGGAAATAAAACCACACTGTCAAAGAGATATCTGCACCCCTATGTTCACAGCAGCATTATTTGCAAAAGTCAAGACATGGAAACAACACAAGTGTCCATTAATGGATAAATGGATAAAGAAGTTGTGGGATGTGTGGGATGTGTGTGTGTGTATACGTATAACACAGTCCTGTATTTGTGTGTGTGTGTGTATACAAAATGGAATATTGTTCAGCTTCATTCACTAAAAAATGAGGAAACCCTGTCAACCTGTGAAACTTGAGGGCATTATGCTAAGTGAAGTAAGTCAAACAGAGAAAGACAAGTACTGTATGATCTCATTTACACGTGGAATCTAAAAAAGAGATCAGATTTGTCATTATTGGAAGGATGTGAGGGAATCTGATGAAGGTGGTCAAAAGGCACAAACTTCCAGTTATACCAGAAAGGAAATAGACAACATGATAACTATAGTTAACACTGCTATATGATATACAGGAAAATGTTTAAGAGAGTTGATCCTAAGAGTTCTCGTCACAAGGAATTTTTTTTTTTTTTTTTAGCTATTTTTTGGGCCGCTCCCGCGGCATATGGAGGTTCCCAGGCTAGGGGTCGAATCGGAGCCGTAGCCACCGGCCTACGCCAGAGCCACAGCAAGGCAGGATCCGAGCTGCATCTGCAACCTACACCACAGCTCACGGCAACGCCGGATCGTTAACCCACTGAGCAAGGCCAGGGACCGAACCCGCAACCTCATGGTTCCTAGTCGGATTCGTTAACCACTGCGCCACGACGGGAACTCCGGAATTTTTAATTTTTATTTTATTTTATTGTTTTTTAGGGCTGCACCTGTGGGCATGTGGATGTTCCCAAGCTAGGGTTTGAATTAGAGCTGCATCTGCCAGCCTACACCACAGCCAAAGCAATGAGGGATCTGAGCTGCATCTGTGACCCACACCACAGTTCACAGCAATACCGGATCCTTAACTCACTGGGTGAGGCCAGGGACTGAACCCACATCCTCATGGATACTAGTCAGGCCTGTAACCTGCTAAGCCACACCAGGAACTCCATCTTATCATAAGGAATTTTTAAAAAATTCTGGATGGATGTTAACTAAACTTATTATGGTAATCATTCCACGATATACATAAGTCAAATCATTACACTGTACATCCTAAATTTATACAATGCTGTATGGCAATTATATCTCAGTAAAACTGGGGGAAACAGGGAAAGAAAGAAAAAGAATAATCCTTGGGCCCTTCCTTCAAATGGCTCTTAAATCTAGCAAGAAAGAAAACAGGCTAACAGGTCATTTCAAGGTACTTGATAAATGATATCACAGAGGTGCAGACAGTGCTTTACAAGCAGAGATGAAAGATCAATTTACTCTTTAGAGAAGTGAAGAAGCAGGGAAGACTTATCAGAAGCACTTACTTAATCACACTGACTAATCATTATTGTGGTCCCAGAGAATGTGCAACATGCGGGGATTCAGGGGAAGGGCAGTCCCTGGTCTCAAGGTCTCTGTTGAGTAGTCATCAACTAGCATATGGCGTGAGGAGTGGCGATAAAGGACACACAAGCTGACTCTACTGGAAAGACAACTGCAAGACAGAGGGGAGGCTGTCCAGAGATATCCCAGCTTGACTGAGTTTTAAAGGATGAATCATTAATTGGGTGAGGACACATACACAAGAAAGGACTGAGGGGTGGCTGGGTGAGGGGTGGGGCTATCTTGCACATGCCAAGGAGAAACGTGGGCTAGCAGCTTAAGGTATGGAAGGACATCTTCTATTCTGAGAACTCTGAGTTCAGCGAGTGGAGGGATGAAGCGGAAGAAATACCAGTCCATGGGAACAGAAATTTTAAAACAGATATGTTAGAATCAGATTTGAAGTTTCTAGTAGACAATGATGCTACCACATACAACTTCCCTACGTGAAAATTAAAGGGATTTTTTTTTTTTTCAGAATTACCAGCATATCAGCTGCAACTCTGTGTTCTCATTCAAACAAACACACGAATTGCAAATGGGTATGAGGGAGATTCCATTTTTTACTTAATTTTATTTTATTTATTTATTTTGCTTTTTTTTAAGGGCTGTACCCATGGCATATGGAGGTTCCCAGGCTAGGGGTCTAATTGGAGCTACAGCTGCTGGCTTACACACCATAGCCACAGCAACGCCAGATCTGAGCCATGTCTGTGACCTACACCACAGCTCATGGCAACACCAGATCCTTAACCCACTGAGTGAGGCCAGGGATTGAACCCGTACCTCATGGTTCCTAGTTGGATTCATTTCCGCTGCACCACAAGGGGAACATTTTACTTAATGTTATTGGAGTATAGTTGGCTTACAATGTTGTGTTAGTTTTAGGTGTACAGCAAAGTGATTTAGTTATACATACATCTGTTTCTGTTTTGTAAATAAGTTCATTTGTATCATTTTTATTAGATTCCACATATAAGTGATATTATATGATATTTGTCTTTGTCTGACTTACTCCATTTAGTATGATAATCTCTAGGTCCAACCCTGTTGCTGCAAATGGCATTATTTCATTCTTTTTTATGGCCGAGTAATATTTTATTGTATATATGTACCATATCTTCTTTATCCATTCCTCTGTCAATAGATATTTAGGTTGCTTTCATGTCTTGGCTTTTGTAAATGGTACTGCAGTGAACACTGGGGTTGATGTATCTTTTCAAATTATGATTTTGTCTGGATATATGCCCAGGAGTGATGGAAAATACGCTAGTTCTACAGTTTTTTAAGGAACTTCCATACTGTTTGTTCTCCACAGTGGTTGTACCAATTTACGTTCCCACAATTGGTCCCTCTTCTGGCATTTATTGTTTGTAGACTTTTTGATTATGGCCATTCTGACTGGTATGAGGTGATACCTTGTTACAGTTATAGTGCACATCAAGAAGTTACAAGAAATGTTTAACAAAGAGCTAGAAGACTTAAAGAACAAAGATGAACAATACAATAACTGAAATGAAAGATAAACTTGATTGTATTGATTGTAAACTGACTTGACGCCAGTCTGTCATGATATCAAAGCCAAGTCCACAATACCTACAAAAGAAAGAATTAAAAACAATCTTCATGTTCAAATAAATAGATAAGACAAAAACAAATTTCTAGTCCAGTATTTTTTCAACCATTTGTGCACAATCATTTAAGGCATCTCACCCTTCTCACTGCCCTGAGGATTGTGTGAACCAGGAAGGAGGGTATGTAAGAGAAAACGTGGCGAGGTCTATTCAAGAGAATTCTTTAACATCACTAAGATATTTATTCTTTTCAACAGTTCATTAATTCTGGAGCCTTTCTAGTTGCACTGGAAAGAAAAACCACAGAAACTCTGGTGAGTCTATCATATGTCCCCTTTACTAAAAATGCATAACTTTGAAATAATTCATTCTGGCCTTGAAAATGAATTTGGAAAATCATTAAATCACCATAATTCCATGAACTGCCAAGTACTGACACTAATGCATGGCATTTGCTTCTTTTTTTTTTTTTTCCATGAATCATAAAACATAAGTGCCAGTAGAGTTTCCTAGGACATTCAGTTTAATTCTTAGACACTGAGGCATTGAATAAATGACTTGTTCAAGTTACTCAGACAAATGGTAAAATGGGTCTCAGAATTTCAGGAATTCCCTCATTTGTTCTTTCTGTATTTTTGGTGCCTACTGTATTCTGGACACCTGGAAGGCACTGGTTTGACTCATACGATGATAGCACACTGAATAGACAACCTAATTCAACCTTGTAAGCAGCATCTCACAATAAATAATACGTGTTAATCAATACAAAATTTTAACTTACAAATAAATTATAAGTAGAGCATTTTTACTTTTCTCAAAGAATCAAAGCTTATGAGATATTAATTTATAAACCAACAAATTATTTTTAGCAAAGAACATCTCTCTTGGGTTTACAGTTTTAGGAGGAAGTAAAAATTACAAAGAAACACAATGTTTCATTAAACAGAGTCACAAAACAAAAATATAATTAGGTCGTGACTTTTACCAGAGCATCAAAATGCAAGGTAATGTGGCTACTCCCTAAGAACCTCTTTTGTCTAGGGTGCACCCCTCCTCCAATTTAAATGGGAGCTCACTTATGCAGTTTGAGGCCGATGGAAGGGTTATAAAAGTTCACTGGGAAGTTCCCACAGTGGCACAGTGGAAACGAATCTGACTACATACCAACCGTGAGGTTTCGGGTTTGATCCCTGGCCTCGCTCAGTGAGTTAAGGATCCGGCATTGCGGTGGGCTATGGTGCAGGTCACAGGTGCAGCTTGGATCCCACGTTGCTGTGGCTGTGGTGTAGGCTGGCAGCTGTAGCTCCGATTCGACCCCTAGCCTGGGAACCTCCACATGCTTCGGGTGCGGCCCTAAAAACGCAAAAGACAAAAAAAAAAAAATCACTGGATCCTCTCATTTCTGTGGATGAGGACCTGAAGCCAAAAGAGGTAAAGAAACTTACAGAAGATTACACAGCTGCTTTGAGGCATCGCAAAGCTGTGACTAAAACCCTGCTCTCCAGTCTCCCCACCCATTGCTTTGGACTGGGCTGGGCCTGAGTCATGGCCTTACATTCTCACTCTCTTTCAGATGATGCTGAGCAGAACAATGAACTCTCTTAGTGCCATGGCAGCAACAGCTGGGATTGTTCTCCTCGTATTCGGTTTCATTCTAGACCAAAACTTCTTTTGTGGCTATTCTGAAGAAATTAGTCAGTGTCAGTCTGTTAACACCCTGTTCACTGTAAGTATGCTGCATTTTTAGGGTGAGGAGTGATGGGTTTCGTTATAAAGACTTGTTAGCCCTCAGTCAGCAGCATCCAAATAACGCTGCAGACATATGTCTTTACTTTTATTCACATTTATAGAAATAACAGTATCACACATTTTGGAATAGAAAAATAAGCACATTTTAAGTCCTGCCTATAGGAAGTCACCAAAGAGTAGAGGAGATAAAATATGCATACTGGTGAACATAGTCCAAAAGATGAAGTGATATATTAAAAGAAAAATACAGGTACAGCAGTATGGTAATAGTTCACAGTCCTAGATGTACATTGGAACCATGTGTGGAATATCTTTTGGTTTTGGTTTTAACATTTAGATGGGACTTCTGATAAAACATGTTAGATTGAAAGCAGTATTTATTTCTGCTCTTTCCAAAATGCCACAAAAATAACTGTAAAGGAATATAAAAAATATATATAAATCTACATGGAAAGAAAAAAATAGTCAATGAGACCCATCAAAAATTGCTGAGAAAGCTGGAAACTAGTCACCTGAGGAAAGGGGGTCCTAACAGAAGTAATATTTCGCACGGTACATTCAAAGAAATACTCAGTATCTGGATGGATCAGGACCATGAAAACCAGGGCAGAAGAGAAGAAAATAGAGAAACTGATTCTGGGAATTGTAAATTGAGCTATTTGGATCAACCCTTCTCTGAAAACAAAAGAAAATGCTATATTAAAAAGAATTTAACACTTTAAAAGCAATGGAGATCATTCTTTACATGAACGCCTAACCTAAAATCTGTCAATGGAATGCTAAAGAGCAACGAAGCTGCTTAGACCTTGAGGCCATTTGGAATCTGATTCCCAGCCTAAGTGCAGTAAAGGAAGAGGAAGGCACAGCCCAGAGTGCACTCAGGTAGGAAGACTTTGAAACAGACCTTCCCCACATTGACCTGGGTCCTTGATAGATGACTACACGCTTCAGATAAGGGCAAAAAAGGCATACAAAATATGCTGCCCCATAACAGCAAAGAAAACTTACTGAACAGAGTGAAAAAGAAAGAGTGCTTGAGAAATTGTGGCCCCTTCCCAGATCCCCTGATAACCTCCTCCCATCCTCCACCTCCACTGGGATGTTATCCTTTGATTAAAATAAATTGAGTCATTCCTACACTTGGGTGGGAATTTGAATTGATTGGTGCAACCACCATGGAAAATAGTAAGAAGCTTCCTCAAAAAGCTAAAAATAGAGTTGCCAAATGATGTTGCAATCCCACTCCTCGGCATCTATCAGGACAAATCTATAATTCAAAAAATACATGCACCCCAGTGTTCATTGCAGCACTATTTACAATAGCCAAGGCATGAAAACAACCTGAGTGTCCATGGACAAAGGCATGGATAGAGAAGACATGGTACATATATACAATGGAATATTACTCAGCCGTAAGAAGAATGAAACAATCCCACTTGCAGCAACTTGGACCTAGAGATTATCATACTAAGTGAATTAACTCAGAAAGAGAGAGACAAATACCATATGATATCACTCACATGAGGAATCTAAAATACGACATAAATGAACTTATACAAAACAGGAACAGTCTCATACACACAGAGAACAGACTTGTGGCTGCCAAAGGGGAGGGGTACTGGAGGAGGGATGGATTAGGAGTTTGGTATTAGCAGATGAAAACTGTGATATACAGAATGGATAAAAAACAAAGTCCTGCTGCATAGCACAGTACATAGTCAATATTCAGTGATAAATCATAGTGGAAAAGGATAATTTTAAAAGAATATATATATATGTATCTGAGTGACTTTGCTGTACAGCAGAAATCAACACATTGCAAATCAACTATACTTCAAGAAAAAATAAATTGAAAAATTCAAACTCAAAAAAATAAACTGGGTGAACCAAGAATGCTCAAGCCTGAATTTGGCCTTGATATTTGGTGCACTGAGCACCTGACAAAAGCAAAATCAAAGGCTATTTGGGGGGAATAATATCCAATAGTCTTACAAAACTCCTACCAAACTGGTACCATATTTGATATTACATACTAGATAGGTCAGAATGAATCATATTTCATGGGGAAAATGAATACAAAAGTAAGATTAAGAGATATAAAACATAGAGTGAAAAAAGTCTAATATAAACTTGATTAGAATTATTTACAGAGGGAAGAGGAGAGAGAAATTATGATAGATTTTTAGACCAGTGAAAAGAATTAGCCCATATAATTAAGAGCTCCAGTGAATCTCAGACACCTCAACACATTACAATGAAAATCCAGAAAAGATAAAAGTTTAAAGCAACCAGTGAAAAGAAAAAAAAAAAGATTATCTTCCTAAAAATAGCCAGTGAGAACATTTATCTCAAGAGAGATAATAACTGGAAGGAAGTATTACAGGAGCCTCAAAGGTATTAGTCCGTCCTTATGTTCAAAATAAACTGTCTAAATTCAAATTATTTCAACATTTTCTAGTTCAGACCCATAAAATTCTTCACAGACTCATGTACTTCAAAGATAAGACTGCTGTTGTAGTTTATAGAAAATGACTCATCTCTACCTGGATCACCCTTTGACTAACTTCATCGTTGACACTCTATATATTCTCTACATACATTTTTTTTTCAAGATACAGTGGAGACTTAAACCTCAGAAAATGTGGTAAATGCAGTTTATATGATCAACAGATTTTTCTGGGAGCCTTTGAATGAAGATTTCTACAGAAAAAGACAGTGTTCAACATACTTTTTAAACTTTTAAATATTTAAGTCTACAGTTTGATGAGTTTTCATAAACTGAACACATGTCTGTACATCAAGTTACTGTTTTTCTTTTCCCCTTTCTATAATGTAGTTTTTGGAATGAAATCACGATGTGCAACCAACAGTTAAGAAGTAGGGAGTTAGGCTCTAACTCCTTGAGGACAGAGTATCTACATAAATTATCTGAAATTCTTCTAAATAGGGGATTTGTCTGTTATCCTCCTACTCACTGATGCATTCAATTACTTATTTACATCAGTATAGGTTTGTGGGTATTTTTTTATACCTTGGGTTATCATCTAAAACTACACTGTTGTGCAAATTGTTCAGTGTTAGCCATTGATTGGGAAGTCTTTCGGTTGTCTCCTGTGACTCTCTGATATACCCCTATACATGGGGGGTTGTTTGTTTTGGCACTTCCATACTTTCTGGCACAATGAGACATTTCAGGCTCCATTTGTATATCCCTGGCCTCAGGCCTAGAATACGGCAATTCTCCAAGGAGCCCTGGTTCCTTCTCTTGGAGAATCATACTAGCAAACAAAATATATGCACCAAGTATACTTGGGGCTACTGGAGCATCATTGCTTTGCAGGCCCTCTCTGACAGAGCAAGGAAATATATGTGAGTGTACTAACCCATGTCTATACGTACATCTATACATATCTCTTTATGTATACATCACTGTCTACATTAGTCTGGACATGAGTTTCATAGTGATGTCTACAAGACTACCTGACCCACCAAAGCCTCCCCAGCTGACTATCTGTAATCCCCCCTCACCTCCACAGTGAGAAGCCTGACTCTCGCCATCTTCCACCCATTTACTTTTCAATTACAGTTTATACTAATATAGTGGTGCCAGAACTGTTAAGTGATTATCTTCGTGGGACACAACTTAAAAGTAGGAAGTAGTTAAATCTAACTTATCATCTAAATAACTGATTAACTGATATATAAGTTATATTTAATTGACAGCTCCATGGGATAGCAGTCAAATATAAACTTAGCAGTTGGAGTTCCTGTCATGGCTCAGCAGGTTGGGAATCTGACTAGTTATCCATGAGGATGCATGTTTGACCCCTGGCCTCGCTCAGTGGTTAAGGATCCCGCATTGCCATGAGCTGTGGTATAGGCTGCAGATGCGGCTCAGATCCTGCATTGCAGTGTCTGTGGTATAGGCTGGCAGCTGCAGCTCTGATCTGACCACTAGCCTAGGAACTTCCATATGCTGTGGGTGGTTGCGCCCCTAAAAAAAAAAAAGTAAACTGAACAGTTAAACAAAACTTACCATATATAGTCTAAATACCGCCTGTCAGTAAATATAGCTGACAACTCCTTAGGAAGTTGTGCTTCTGACAGTTCCATTTGAATTTATTCTTACAGATTCCAAAGTAACTTCAATAAGTACCTGTCTCCACTGTCAATCCTCTGCAGTGAGTTCATTTCATGTATTTGTAATGCAGTTGGATTACTCTGCCATGGTCCACTTCACATTCTGGCCTGCCTGAGTCACCTAAAAGATTTTTAAAATGTACATACTGGGAGTTCCTGTCATGGCGCAGTGGAAATGAATCCAACTAGGAACCATGAGGACGTGGGTTCCATCCCTGGCCTCATTCAGTGGTTAAGGATCCGGTGTGGCCGTGAGCTGTGGTGTAGGTCACAGACGCAGCTCAGATCCTGCGTTGCTGTGGCTGTGGTGTAGGCTGGCAGCTGTAGCTCCGATTATACCACTAGCCTGGGAACCTCCATGTGCTGCAGGTGCGGCCCTAAAAAGACAAAAAATAAAATAAAGTAAAATTTACATACTTGAAGGTTAACTCCTAGTGACACAGAACTTAATTTCAATGATGTCCAATTTATCTTTTTCTTTTCTTGCTTGAGTTTCTGATGATGTGTCTAAGAAATCATTGCCTAACCCAAAGTCATGAGGATGTATTCTTATATTTTCTTCAAAGAGTTTTATTACTTTAGCTCTTGCATTTAACTATATGATCCATTTTGAGATAATTTTTGTGTATGGTGTGAGGAAAGGATCCAACTTCATTGTTTTGCATATTGGCCAAATATTCCATTTATTGAAAAGATTTGGGTTTTATACCTATCCTATTTCCATGGCACACTTGATGAAAATAAACTGAGCATAAATGTAAAGGTTTAGTTTGGCCTCTCAGTTCTATTCTGCTGATCTATAATGTCTATCTTTGTGCCAGAACCACTCTGTCTTGATTATAGTACTTTATAATAAGTTTTGAAAATGGGGTGTGCAAGTTCCCCAAATTTGTTCTGCGTTTTTAGAAAAGTTTTGGCTGTCGTGGGTCCTTGCAATATGAATTTTAGGCTCATCTAGTCAATTTCTGGGGGAAATAAAGGCAACTAGGATTTTTATAGGTATTGTATTGAATCTGTAGGCCAGTTATGAGGAATATTAACACACTAACACACTAAATTGTTTGATCCATGGCCCTCTTTGTTTTTTTAGTTCTTTAATTTCTTTCAACAATGTCTTAATAGTTTTTAGACACTTTTATCTGTTTTTAAATGTATTCCTATCTTATTCTTTTTTATGCTATTATAAGTGGAATTATTTTTTGCAATATTCATTGCTGGTGTATTGAAATACAGTTGATGTTTATATTAATATATTCTATAATCTTGCTCTCATTTATCATTTCTAATAGTTTTTAGAGGTTTCATTAGGATTTTCTAAATACAACGTCATAATATATGAAAATTGAGATGGTTTTACTTGTCTTCCAATGTGGATGTTTTTATTTCTTTTTCTGCTTAACTGCCCTTGGCTAGAACATCCAGCACAGTGTTGAAGAGCATGAGTTCCTGTCATGGCTCAGTGGTTAATGAACCTAACAAGCATCCATGAGGACATGGGTTTGATCCCTGGCCTCATTCAGTGGTTAAGGATCTGGTGTGGCTGTGGGCTGTGGTGTAGGTCACAGACGCGACACAGATCCCGCACTGCTGTGGCTGTGGTGTAGGCTGGCAGCTGTATCTCCCATTTGACCCCTAGTCTGGGAACCTCCATATTCCGCAGGTACAGCCCTAAAAAGACCAAAAAACAAACAAACAAAAAAGTTAAAGAGCAGACAGCCTTATCTTTTTTCCTGCACTTAGGAGGAAAGCATCTAATTTTTTACCATTAAGGATGATGTTGGCAGAGGACATTTTTAGATGTCCTTTATCAGGTTGAGGAAGTTCTTTTCTCTTCCTAGCTTGTTGAACATTTTTATAATGATTGTTGAATTTACTCAAATGCTTTTTCTGTACTGACTGAGATGATCAGGTGTTTTTGCCCTTCATTCTATGGATATGGTGTATTTCATTGATTTACTTTTTATCTTACATCAACCTTACGTCCCCGGGATAAATCCCACTTGGTCATGGTGCATAATCCTTTTTAAATATTGCTGGATTTGGTTTCCTTGAATTTTGTTAAAGATTTTTGCTTCTATATTTATAAAAGATGTTAATCTACAGTTGTCTTTTTTTGTGATGTCTTTGACTCTTGTATCTGGTTAAAACTGGCCTTATGAAATGAGCTGGGAAATACTCTTTCCTCATACACTTTTTGGGAAATTTTAGGAAGTAATAAATATAATTTTCTATAAATACTTGGGAGAATTCACTGGTGAAGTCATCTGGGCTTGGGCTTTTCTTTGTGAAAAGTTATAAAATTACTTGCTATGGGGATATTACGATTTTTTTTCTTCTTGAGTTAGTCTTAATAGTTGGTGTCTTTCTAGGAGTTTGCCCCTTAATTGCTGCCATGAGTGAATGAAGAAATATGACAACACGAATTTTCACAGAAGAGTCTCTTGGTAATACTGTGTTTGTAGGCTTGTCTGTCAATAATCACAAGGATCCAGTGGAATAAGTACTGAATGAGTCAAAGGGCCAGGACCATAATGGTGAGGGGTCTGGCTAGACATCTCTGGGGCCTCTATGGCTGTTCAGGCAACTTCAAAGACCACTAGGGAATCTATGCCAATTAAAAGCGGAATTTATCAAATTTGCTAATCCAGGGAGAGCACAGAGTCTCAGATTCAACAGGAAAGGATATTAACTCAGCTGGAGTTAGTCATAAGGTAGTTTTAGGAGAGAGTAACAGTAGTCTAGGAAGGAACTGGTTAGATTTGCAAGCTAGAAGAGTCGTGGGGACAGTCAAAGGTCTTATTTTTGGAAATAAGATTACCGATTACATGAATTAACATAAGATTACCGTTAAAACAGTTCTCTGTGGTCTTATCTTGAATAATAACAAGGATCTGAAAAACCTTATGTTAAAACCTTGAACTTAGAGAGCAATCTGGCATGCTATGCTTTGATGCACTTTATCAATTTGCTGAGTTATTTGAAAAATCATGATTCCTTTGCATTTCTCAACTGTCAGTAATCATAACTAAAATAATAAAGACTAAAAAAATTACGAAAAGGAAAAAGTGGAAGGAATTGGACTGACAGTTAATTTCTCAAAAGCAACAACGAAAGCTAGAAGACTGTAGAAAAATGTCTTCAATGTGCTGATAAAGTAACTGCCAACCAACAACCTATTGTTCCCCATTAAAATATATTACAAGAATAAAAGTGAAATGAAGGATTTTCAGATACAAAAATTGAGTTTGCCTCCTGTAGACCCGATGAACTCCAAGTAGATAGAAAGTGATGGTACAATGAGATGCAACAAGGAATGAAGAACAAAGGATGGGATAAATATGTGTACACATACATGTGAATACTGCTTGTATAATGCAGTAATAATAATAATATATAGTATGATTAAAAAATATTTAAAATGCCTGACAACATTAACTACAAGTAGAAAAGGGAGTAAATGGTGTTTTTGTTATTTGTGTTTGCTAAGGGTTTCAATTTTACCTGAGAAGAGCATAAAGGTTTGAAGAACTTTAGACTCTATATTTTAATGCTTATACCAAAAGTGAGAGAACAGAGCTAATAGATATAGTTAGTCTACTATACCCAACAACAGAATATACATTTTTATAGCACATTCCAACAAAAATTACTATATATTGGTAAATAAAACAATTATAAATTAATACTGAAGATTGAAGTCATACAGTCTATGTCCTATGCAATAAAACCAGAGCAGTTAGAAGGAAAGAAAGAAAGGAAAAGGAAAGGAAAGGAGGGAGAGGAGGAGGAAGGAAGGGAAGAAGGAAGGAAAGGAAAAAAGGGAAGGAAGAAAAGGAGGAAGGGGGGAGGGAGAGAGGAAGGAAGAAGCATCTAGATCAGAGAAGTAAAACTGTATGTTTGTAGATGATATGATATTATATATAGAAAACCCTAAATACTCCACAAAAAAATTGTTAAAACTAATAAACAAATTCAGTAAATTTGCAAGGTACAAAATCAATAAACAAAAATCAGTTGCATTGCTATATGACCAACAATGAACTATTAGAAAGAAAAATTAAGGAAACAATCTCATTTAAAAATGCATTAAAAAGATAAAATATACAGGGATAAATTTAACCAAGGAAGTAAAAAACTGGCACACTGAAAACTATGACACTGATTAAAGAAATTGAAGAAGACACAAAGAAATAGAAAGATAACCCCTATGCATGGATTAGAAGAATTAATATCCTTAAAATGTCCATACTACCCAAAGCAATCTACAGAGTCAATGCAATCTTTACCAGAATTCCAATGGCATTTTTCACAAATATAGAATAAAAAGATCCTAAAATTTGTATGAACCCACCAATAGCCAAATCAATCTTGAGAAAGAATAAAGCTGAAGGCAACACACTTCCTGTTTTCAAACCATATTACAAATCCATAGTCATCAAAACAGTATGGTATCAGCATAAAAACAGACACATGGATCTGTGGAACAGAAAAGAGTGCCCAAAAATAAATCCATGCATATATGGTCAATTAATTTATGACAAAGGATCCAAGAATATACAGTGGGGAAGGAACAGTCTTTTCAACAAAGGATGTTGTGAAAAAAAAAACAAAAACAGCCTCATGCAAAAAAATAAAACTGGACCACTATCTTAACACCATACACAAAAATAAATTTGATATAAATTAAAAATTTGAATATAAAACCTAAATACATGAAATTCCTAAAGGAAAACATTGGTGGTAAGCTCTTTGGCATTTGTCTTGGCAATGATTTTTTTGGATTTGACATCAAAAGCAAAGGCAACGGAAGCAAAAATAAATAAACAGTACTATATCAAACTAAAAAGCTTCTGCACAGCAAAGAAAACCATGAACAAAATTAAAAAGTCAACCTATGGAATAGGAGAAAATATTTGCAAATAATATATCTGATATGGAATGAATATCCAAAAAATATAAATAAATCATGTAACTCAATAGCAAAAAAAATCCAATTAAAAAAATGGGCAGAGGATCTGAGTAGACATTTTTTTCCAAAGAGGATATACATATGGCCAATAGGTACATGAAAAGATGGTCAACATCACGAATCACCAGGAAAATGCAAATCAAAACCACAATGAGATATCACCTCACAGCTGTCAGAATGGCTATTATCAAAAAGATAAGAAATAAGAAACACTGGCCAGAATGTGAAGAAAAGGGAACACTTGTGCACTGTTAGCAGGAATGTAAATTAGTGCAACCACTACTGGAAGAGCATGGAGGTTGCTAAAAATATCAAAACTACCATATGATCTAGCAAGTCCACTTTGACATTTATCCAAAATGAACTAAAACACTAACTCAAAAAGATAACGTGTACCCTGATGTTCACGGCAGCATTATTTACAATAGCAAGACATGGAAACAACCTAACTGTCCATTGATAGATGAATGGAAAAAGAAAATATGGTGTGTGTGTGTGTGTGTGTGTCTGTCTGTGTGTTTGTGTATCTGTGTGTGTGTGTGCACACATATGCAATGGAATATTATTCAACCATGAGAAAGAAGGAAATCCTACCACTTGCAACAACATGAATGGACCTTGAGAACTTTATGCTAAGTGAGGTAAGTCAGATATTGAAAGACAAATACTGTATGATATCACTTATATGTGGAATCTAAAAAAGCCAAATTCATAGAAACAGAGTAGAATGGTAGTTGCCAGGGGCTCGGGGGTGGGGGATTTGGAAGACCCTGGTCAAAGGGCATAAACCTGCCCTTAGAAGATGAGTAAGTTCTGGAGACCTAGAGCACAGCATAGTGATTACTGTTAACAGTACCGTATTACACACTTCCTTGTTGCTAGGAGATTAGCTCCCAAATATTCTCATCACAAAAAATATGACAACGATGGAACACGATAGAAGTGTTCGCCAATGAACATGACGGTGGTAACGATACTGTAACATATAAATATATCAAATCAACAGCTTGCAGATCTTCAACTTCCACAACATGTCAATTACATCTCCATTTTTAAGAAAGAAGTGAAAACGCAAGGCACAGAATGGGAAATAATCTCTCCAATACATGCATCTGACCGAATATATTAAGCACTCCTGAAAATCAACAATAAAAAGGCCAAAAGATAAATAAGACTTGAACAAGCACTTCCCAAAGAAAGATATATCAATAGCTAGTGAGCATGTTAAGTATGTATTCAACTTTATTACTTCCCAAAGAAAGCCATGAAAATTAACATGAGCTGTGAGCTGTGGTGTAGGTCGTAGAGGCGGCTCAGATCTGGGGTTGCTGTGGCTGTGGCATAGGCCGGGAGCTGCAGCTCCAATTTGACCCCTAGCCTGGGAATGTCCACATGCCATAGGTGTGGCCCTAAAAAGCAAAAGAAAAAAGAAAAGAAAAGAAAAAATTACTACATTACTACATGCACACCAGAAGGACTTTCATTAAAAGGACTGGCAAAACCAAGTGTTGGCGGGAACATAAAGCATCTGGAATTCTTATACATTTTTGGTGGGAATATAAAATGGCTTAACCTCCTTGGAAAACTTTGTTAAAAGCCATCTTGTAGCTTTTAACAAAGTTAAGCATGGACCTATTCTATTCTCAGCAATATATACGAGATTGCTCTTGGGAAATCTCTTCATAACAATTAAAAGCTTGAAACAATTCAAATGTCTATCAGCAACGGAGGGGCTGAACAAACTATGACTATTCAAACAATAGAATACTGATGCGTGTAGCAACACAGATGAAATTCAATTCATTATAATGGACAAATTCAGATACAGAATTAATAGGGAAACTTAATACATGGTGTTAGAAATCAAAATAGTGGTTCTCTCTGGAAGGGAAATCGGAAGGGACGCTAGAGAACTTACTGGGATGATGGATATATATATGATATATCTGATCTAGAAAGTAAAAAAAAAGGGGGTCAATTGTATGCTAAAGGAATTGGAAGAATATTTTTAAAGCAGATAACAGCAAGCTTTTAATGTTTTTATACACGAAGAGAAAATATAAGTCACAAAAAGTCAAGAACGTAATAAAAAACAAAGATTCTGAGGAAGCGACTTACAAAAATGCAAATGTAGCACCCAAACACACTTAAGAGTGATGCTCAAATTCACTAGTAGTCAGGGAAGTGCCAGTTATATTAACAATGGTCTAAGATTTACATTTACTAGATTGGCAAAAATGAATGAGTCATAAAAATTATCATGGGCAGGCAAATGGGGAAAAGGATGCTTTTGTTCCTCAGGGGTAGAAATGTGCAATGTTGCTACCACTTTGGAAAGCAAGGCGTCATTCACTTGTGTGAAAGATAACGTACCTTTAACCCCCATAGCTCTCCCCACAGCAATTCAGCTGCCTTATATAAGGGTATGTGTGTAAGAACGCTTACTGCAGCATTATTCAGAGTGGTAAAAACAAAAAGCAGAAAAGAAAAGGAGAAAGAGGAAATAAAGTATTTCCTGGCACTGGAGAATAAGTGAATTATGGTTAACTACACCAAGAGATACCATGTGACTCTGACATAAATATTTTTTCAGCTTATAGTTAAAACACTGCAGACAAATAGGGTGGTAGCAGAATGTTTATCTAGCAAAACACTTGTGTGTCCAGCTTCTGGGCTACTAACAAGATGTACAGCCCTGTATGTGCTTAGTTGCCAAAATACAAAATAATTTAAAGGTCTTTAACAGTGGCAAAGAACACAAGAAGTTACCATTAGCCTTTTTTATGTGTCTTTTTCTGCATGTTCCTCTTTTTCTGAGCCTGCAGTTTTCTTTTTCCCCATTTTTCTCTCTTTTTCTGTTTTAGCTTTTTCACGTTTCTTAACCTTCTTTCTCCTTCAACAGGCCACTCACTTTATTATTTTTTTCATATGTATACATTTGTGAAATGGAGCATTTCTTACGTATAATTTAGAAAGTGGATGGTGCTGTATGACCGTCTCTGAGAAAGCAGTCCTGTACTGTGCTATGCTGTGACGTGTGTGCTAAAAAATGGACAGATGCTCTCATGAGCCTCTCTGAATTTGCTTCCTAAGCCTCAAATCCCCTTGAGACTCCTGGGATAACTTTCTCTCCCTGGGAACTGCTACCTCAGTGCATCAGAAAACCATTATTGTACAAATACCATGACTCTTATTTTTCTTCTTCTGTTACAGGGAATTTTGATTATGTTGATGGCCTTCAGCATTATTGAATTACTCATTGCCCTGTCTTTCTCAATTTTGAGGGGACCCATTCACTGCGATAACTGTGAGGAATGCTGTTGACTAGCACTGCGAGAATAAAGATGTGTTATAATGGTGTTGAGAGATGAATTCCACTTGTGAGGAAAAGCCAAAGGAACATCGAATATTAAGGCTGGCAACTCCTTGAAGCAAAGGGGAGTGACTCAAGAGAAGGGGGGTGTGGGGACATATTGGCTGATAAACCACATCCTGCCTTTTTGCAGTGCCAGCTCCTCCTCTCCTCAAATCACATGGTCGCTTTGGTGTTACCTCCTCTCTTAGTTAGGCATTCACTGGACAAAAGGACACCCAGGTAGGGTTGGCCGTCACTGTACATACAGAGAAATGAACCAAAGCCCAGAGTATCTGAGACCAGGTCCTGCCGATTTCCCCAAAAGACTCTACGTGGGGGCTCCTGTTCCCCCGTTGTGTTTAAAGATGAGTTGGCTGGAAGAATGGCTTGACCCACAAATTTTACATTGATCAGTGTTAGCCACTTATAACAACTGGAAGAATCATAATAATGTGGGCTAATATTGGTGGAAGCCACTATAAGGCTCCAGGCACCACGCTAAGTGTTTTGGGTGTATTACACATTTAAATCTCACAAAAATCTAAGAAGCAAATGTTATGATTACACTCATTTTTCAGACAATGAAGTTGAAGCACAGAGAGGGTACATCACGTACCCAAGGTCACAAAGTTTGCAATGGCAAAGGCATGGTATTAAAAGGCATGGTTCCTGATCCCCAGGTTTTCTCTGTACCAACATACCAGTGCCTCTTAAACTCTCAGCCTCAGAATCCCTTTATACTCTGAAAAATTATTCAAGACACCTTACAAATTGATACAATTAACATTTTCATTAAAATAACTATACTTTCCAAAATAAAAAATTAATTTAGCATGGAGAGTGGCACTGATATTTTGCAAATCTTTTTTTAGGTTACTTGACATTCTTTTTATTTTTTTAGCTTTATTAAGTTATAGTTTATATACAAAAAACTGCACATGTTTAATGTGTGCATATGACCCAATACCATATCCAAGGTACTAAGCATATCCATCACCTCCAAAATGTCCTTTGTGTTCTTTTGTGGGGTTTTGTTTTAGATTTTTGGTGAAAATGCTTAACATGAGATCTGTCCTGTAAACATATTTTCAAGTGTACAATACTGTATTTATTAACTATATATACTCCGCTGTAGAGCAGATCTCTTAGAATTTACTCACCTCGCATAACAAAAACGCTATACCCATAAATCCCCATGTAACTTGACTGCACATTCAAATCACCTGGGGAACTTTTACTACTAAATCCTAATGCACTGCACAACAAATCAGAATGTGTTGAGAGCTGGATGGACATCAACAGGGTTTGAAGATTCCCAGAGATTCCAAAGTAGGGCAAAGTTTGGAAACCATGGCTTCTCTCCAGCTGAATGGAAGACAGTTGGATTCTTAGCTGTTTTTGCATTTGACCTGCTGTAGTGTCTCCTGTTCTACAGCCCATGGAGGATACTGCTGTGAACCCACACAAAGAGGAAATGAGGTCTTAGTATTGTTACGAAAATTGTTCTGAGGTCACAGACCCCCTCCAAGGGTCTCAAGAACTCCCGGAGGTTCCTGGATCAACTTTGAGAACAGCTGCCTTATGTTATACTGCCTTCCACTCACTGGATACCTGGGAACTACCAGTGATGGGACCTCTCTTGGCTCACTGAACGGTCACGACCGCCCTCAGACACAGGTATGACTAGCCTGTCTCACAGTCTCACAGACGTTAACACCAATGTTCAAAGCAGTTCAATTTTCTAAGACCACAAAAGGGAGAGGGACTTAGAACCAGGATTTGAAGTGAGAACCCCCAGCTCCAAATCCCATTTGCCTCTATTCTTCCAGCATAGGAAAACTCAGCACATTCAAAGAAATCAACTAGCACGCTTTCATTTCTGCTATAAGCTGGAAGGAGCAAGGCCTATAGATGCATAAGTGAGGGCAGGGGGTGGGGGTGGGGTGCCGTTCCCATGAAAAACACTTGGCAGCTGAGTGAGGTTCTATTGGGTGGGGGCTGAGATATATTTAAGGGTGAGAGGCCTGTCACCTAATAGTAAGGGCTTTTATGTCAGACCTAGATTTAAATGTCCACTTAGCAATTTTTTTTTTCAGTCTATGTTTGCAGCATGCAGAAGTTCCTGGGCTAGGGATCAAACCGAGCCACAGCAGTAACCCAAGCCACAGCAGTGGCAATGCCTAGTCTTTAACTGCTAGGCCACCAGGGAACTCCTAGTTTTGCAATTTCAAGCTAAATGATTTGAACAAATAATTTAATCTTTTGAGCTTTAAATTCCTAACTAAAATGTAATATTAACACCTACCTAATGGGTTTACTGTGAGCTTAAATGAAACATGTGATTCTATTAGTGCTCAGAAATTAATAATCACTTAGAAAATAGTAGGTTTTCTTTTAAATTTATAACTGAAGTTTTTCTTACTATATCTTTACTATGTGACTTTGAGCCAGCTTCCCCCAAAGTTCCCCCTGAACTTTGGTTTCCATAATTATAAAACAGAATCAATACACAGTATGATAGGTGTCATATGGACAGTGCTTAGCACATAAGCATATATTCAACTAATGCTATTTTTTTTTAGGTAAAGGAGTCCCTCCAAACAGAGAAGAGAGCTCATAAACTATAAAGCTTTTAAGTACTTGAATTTATATTTTCCTTCATAGTAGTTATTTTTATAAATACAATATGGAGATTTTTCCAACTTACAGCCAAGTTCTATTTGCAATAAGATCTTTAGTTTCACCTCTGAGGCACTGGCATCTCCCTTACCAATTCTCTGAAATCAAAACCCTCCAATGCCAGATGATTCTGGGTGTCAACACCTTGCTGAACAGTTGGGAACCCATCATAATATTCCTGATAATGGGTAGCACTGGGATAACCATCTGGATACAAGATAGAACCACAAAGGACCACTGGCTCTCACAGCACCACAGAGAACACAGCGGTCAGAGAACATACAGAAAACATTCTGGGAACATACAGATCAAGCGATAGCTGAGTAAGGCAGGGACATGAACGATTATGATGCAGAATGTAGTTCTCATAAGAGAAGCAAGATGTCTCAAGGATTAAAAAAAAACAAAAACGAGGGCATTAGGAAGTGGAGGGAATAAAAGACAAATTTCTATGACGCAAATATTAGCAATAAAAGGTTAGTTAATAAACTTTAATGCAGACTTTAAGAAAGAGATCATCCTTTGGAGAGGGGAAAGATAATGACAAGAGGCTAAATCCAGAGAGAGAAATTTTAAATGTGTCATCGACCTAGTAAAACATGCTCAAATATTACGGGGGGGGTGGGGGGGGGTGGGGAGAATAAAAGGTGAAATAATGAAAGTTCCACTGACAAATCCAAACTGTAGGAGGATTTCAACACAGTCAAACACTGAAAGGTCAAATAAACCCAAACTGGCAAGGACAAAGTGAAAGTTTATTTATATAAATTAAAATTCAAGGTGATTCAGGAGGAATCAAACATAGAGGCCCTTCAGTGATCTCATGGGCCACAAAAAACAGACTTGCAAATACCCCAAGACATACCTGGGCAAAACAGGGCCTACACAGAGGAAAAACACAACAAACTAGGCAGTGAGACCCCACCCCAATCCTCAATGATGCCTTATGTTCACCAAGTTTGGACCCCACTCTCCTGCTTACTAAGACCAAGGCTCCTAACCACCTATCACCTGGGACTCAAAACTCACAATCATCCACACCTCAGACCCTACCACCAACCACTCAAGCGCCTCAGCAGATACTCAAAGACCCACAACCAGAGTCTTACACGAATGTCAGGACTTTTGTTCCCATGCCTCTCCTCTCTCTAGCATTCACGACAGGAGACTGCAGGGCTTCTACCTGTGCACTCCTGATGAAAGCAAGTTCTCTATTCAAATGACAGCCTGTTCCGCTCATGAGCTACTCCAGTGGTGGGGAGACGGCATTGTTCTCTATGTTGCCCCCACATCAGCCTCTCCAGAACGACTTTACCCATTGGTTCCAACCCTCTCGTTCCAAACCATCTAAAAGGAAAAAGAGGCAGAGGGAGAAAGAGCAAAGAGAGGACAGAGAGAGTGAGAGAGAAGATATAAAGGAAGCTCAGGTTCAGCAGTTGGGCTGCCATATTCCAGCCCTGTAGGCAGACAATTACCTAACTACAGCCTGGGTCTCTAATGAAATAAAGCAATGGACAAGAAAGTTTTAAAAAGCAAGAAAAAAATCCAAACTATGAACATAAAGGTTGTATACGGTGGAGCAGGGGGTACAATATCTTTGAGCAAAACTCTCTTAGATTCCTCTCCTAAGTATTTGCTCTCCTGGCCACCAGCTTCCTCAATTTCCTCAGTTGATCTAGCACTGGGCTTGCCAGCCACACCACCCCAGCCCAAACGGAAAAGAGAGAGGACACAAGGGGTACTAGACAGATGATGGGAAAAGGTGGACTTGTAGTTGTAAAAGTGCTCTTTCTTTTTTCTTTTCTTTTTTTTTTTTTTTTTGTCTTTTTAGGGCTGCACCCTCAGCATGTGGAGTTTCCCAGGCTAGGGGTCGAATCAGAGCTATAGCTGCTGATCTACACCACAGCCACAGCAACGTGGGATCCAAGCCACATTTGTGACCTACACCACAGCTCAGGGCAATGCCAGATACTTAGCCCACTGAACAAGGCCCAGAGATCAGACCTTTGTCCCCACGGATGCTAGACAGATTAGTTTCCGCTGAGCCACACCTCAGGAACTCCAAAAGTGCTATTTCGATGTACATCCCAAAATGTGGAACTCTTGCCTCAAGCTTCTGGGGACGTGTTCTACTAAACTTTTAACCATTTCTACTAAATTCTACACAAGACATACATGGTCCCACTAGAACCCTCAGTGCAGGCAAATGAGGATGATCTTTGAGAAGGATACATACAACACCTACTCTTGAATCTCTCTGCATGGATGCCTCCTTCCCACCTACCCACTCCTAAAAGTAATGACAAAAGGTAAAAGTCCTAGCAACCCATCTTGGGAGAATTTCTAGAGCCTTTTTTGCCCTTGGGGACCCACCATCCACACCTGCTTACAGGGTGGGGGCTGCAAAGTTCTTCTAATTAAGGCAGCGTAAAGTACGCCTGGCAGTCCCCTGGGATCTTTTTTCAAGAAGTGAAACCTCCTGGTAAGGCAGAAGCTTTTTTTTGTATATCCTCTGGCTCTGATTAAGTGTATATTAAACTAAAGCAATTAGGGTGAAGCCCAAGGTGGCAGAAGTCACTGATTTCCTGTCACCTGGTATCTATCAGAGATCCTAGGCCTGGCCCACCTCACTCACCCGCTGGGCACTGCTCGCTTCCAAACTGAACTCAGCAGCAAGCATCTACACCAGCCCTTGAGCCTTAAGACCTTGGAGACTCAGGTAAGGAATCAATTTGCTTTGTTTATGTGACTAAAAGGGAGCGGCGGATAAGGCGTAGGATGGTCTTGGAGACTGGAGATTCTCGGTTTGAATTCTAGGGCTTCCCTGATCGGGTATTCTGACAGTGTCATCATTTGAGAAGGGGCCCATGACACTGAGGCTTGCTGCCCACCTACTGCTTTAACCACTCACTCTCTCTCACGAATGATAATGGCCATCAACTGGGAGTCAATCTACGAAAGTATCAGATTGCAGCATTGTAGACTAAAGCTTGGCTACTCACCTGCTGGGCTCAGTGAGACCTGAGCTCTACCATCTACAAGCCATAGAACCTCAGGCAAGGTATTAAACCTCTCTTCCTCAGTTGCCTCATCTATAAGATGGGGGCAATAGTAACAGTCACTGCATTATGAAGAGTAAATAAGCTAGATCTGGAAGCTCTTAGAGCTGGCTTGTACCAAATAGGAAGACAACTGGTCAAGGCTATAATGAAAATAACTCCATTCATCTCGCTTTATATACTTCTTCCTCCAAAGATAACCTACTAAATGGGAACACTACTAAATGTTGTTAAGCTTCTCAGGCTAATATTTTCTGGATGGGATTGGTGGACACTAAACCAAGCACAAAATCCGGCCCCAAATCCATCACAGAAGTCTAGACAAAGATGACTTTTAACCCCGACATCACTGTTTCCTGAAACTAGCATATAACGTTCCTTTTCTGTTTTTCATAAGATGGCTTGATCTCACGGATCTTCAAGTGAGGTGAAGCATCACCTTTTGGTCCAAGATCCTGAGCATTTGTAAACTTCCCCAGAGGAAGTGGTTCAGTTTACTGTTTACTGAGTTCATAATACATAGGAAAACAGGTTCCCTAGGTAATCCCAGTAGGGCATTGCTTAAAGGAATTTACATTCCACTAGAGGAAATTATCAACACGACAGGAGAAGGAAAACCCTTGGTGACAAGTAAGGAATGCAAAGAGCTATAGGCTCTGAAGGAGAATTCCTTGCCAGGAAGAGACCCAGGTGATATGAATGTCTGATGGGCAGTTGGCCTGAACGTGAAGGGGGAGGGGGTGGTGGAGAAGCATGTCAAAAGTGAGAAGGTTGAAAGAAGAAAGCAGGAGCCTTGTCCAGACCAGTGGCTCCGGTGGGGAGTAGTGGGGTCTGAGCTTAAGAAACTACACAGAGGCTGGGAGGGGCCAGGTGAAGGGTTTCTCTGGCAGGTAATGACAGATCAGGGGTGAGTTCAAGTTCAGGGAGCGTGTAACTTCAGCAGGGATTTGGGGAGTCTGATCTAGCAGCCTTGCAGAGGATAGATTAGAAAAGATGGGATGGAAGGCAGCAAGACAAGCTTTTTGTGCTAAACCAGGAGGGGAAATGAGAGGAGAGGAAATGAGAATCAAAGTCACAGGGTGGCACTGGAAGTAAAAAAAAAAGTGTGCACCTGCAAAATAAGATACTTTACAGGGGGAGAGATGGCATGACTTGGCCATTGGTTCCACGTGGAAGATGCAGGAGCCAGAGAGGAATATGGTTCCAACTTTTTAAGCCTAGGTGACAGGGAAACAGACACGAAGCCACCTGAGGGAGGACGCCTGGCACACAATCTCTGAAGAGATCAGTTTCAACTGAGTAGCTCTGGCAGGACCTAGCTGCCAAGAGTCAAGGAGTGAGTGAGTGGTGAGGAAGTGGAGGAAGAAGGTGGTACCTAAGCTTTTAAGAAGCCGGGGGTACAGGGATGGAGACTGGGCAGTGGTTGGGACAGTTTAAGAAATGGGGCTTTGGAACTGGGGGAAAATGCAGCACATTTTAATCATAAAAAATTTCCAGTAATAATAATAATTTTTTGAGCATTTAATAGTTTATAAATTGTAAATTATCTCACATTCTCCAAACAATACTCTGAATAGAGAGATCAGACCCTAAAGGTAGCAAGCAACCAAGCTGGGGCAAGCTCTTTCCGATACATACCACCACAAGCAGAGTAAGACTGAAGAAGCAGTTTCTTTGAAGGACTGACATCTTGGTGGAGGGAGACGGGTGGAGGAGCACAGTGCGAGAGGAAGGAAGTAAGAACATTCTTCCTCAGAGATAAGCGCACAGGAGGCCACAAGGGATAAAAATGCAAAACTATTCTGAGTGGCAAAGGAGGAAGTTGAGGTAACAAAAGCTAGGCAGCTTTGAACTTCTCAGTAAAGGATGGAATTACTGGACCTAAAAGTCATTATTCAAACCAAAACCCATAAAGGCTATGAGATCTGTCTTCTTCAATGAATAGACACAGAAACAGTGGTGCCTTTTAAAAATCAACAGAGATTTGCAGAAGTTGTTATAATAAAATGGAGCAGTGTCTGATAAACTGAGTTCTGATTTCATAGTTCAGTGAGAAGAAAATTCTATTATGGTCACATTTTGACCAATGTGGTCACTAACCACTACAAGGGTAATCAACTAGTCATTGAGCATAACTTCATGTTGGAAAACACCCAGTTGGAGCAAACAGTCATCGTGAACAATTAAATTTAAAAAAAATGTATAGGATAAGGCTACAAGAATCTACAATATCCTTAAGAGTGTGTGTTGGAGTTCTCAAATGGCACAGCAGGTTAAGGATCCAATGTTGTCACTGTTGTGGCTCAGGTCACTGCTGTGGTTTAAGCCCTGGCCCTGGAACTTCTACAAGCTGCGGGCATAGCCAAAAAAAAAAAAAAAAAGTCTGTAATTTAGTTTTACATAGTCCCATAGAATGAAAAATTTCTTTACCCAATCAGCCTACAACGACCTGATGGGTGTGTGTATGTGTGTGTGTGTGTGACTATATATAAGGAGAGATTATCTCCCTGAAAAATGAAGTAATATATAGAAACAAGCATGTTTGTGTTTATAAATTACTATTTTACAATAATATATGTTGAAGACCTAGTAGAAATGTAATTGCCATAGTGAGACATCACTGTTTTATTTTTATTATTATTATTATTATTATTTTTTGCTTTTTTAAGCCCGTACCCATGGCATATGGAAGTTCCCAGGCTAGGGGTCGAATTGCCAGCCTATACCACAGCCACAGCCACACGGATTCTTAACCCACTGAGCGAGACCAGGGACTGAACCCCCATCCTCATGGATACCAGTAGGGTTCATTACCGCTGAGCCACAATGAGAACTCCATGAGATATCATTTTAAAAGAAATAAAATATTCCCCTCCAGTGGTCATTTCTGCCATTAGTCATTGCAGACACAGCCTGATTAGGATTTGTTTACCTGAAAGCTTTACCCTACCAATAATACAGACATAGCTTTAGGCAGGTGGAAAATAGGAGAAATTAAAACAGGGATGGTCTAGTCACCTCCTTCTGCCCTAATAACTGATGACCTTTGCTCTTTAAGTTGTCCTTATTAAAATGAATCCTGGAGAGGGATATGGTGACTCTCAGCTCATTTTGTACTCACCACGGGGAAGGTAATTAACCTCTCAGAACCCCCTTTCCACACTTGCAAAGTGACAAAGTGCCCATTTAGTAAGGAAGGTGTGGGTAGAGCTGGGACTGGATACACAACCCTCCTGGCACAGAGTGAGCTCAGTGAATGACTCTATCCATGTGCTCCAACCCAGCGGGCAGCAGAAAGAGCACCAGGGTGTTCTCATTGTGGCTCAGTGCAAACGAATCTGACTGGCATCTATGAGGACACGGGTTCGATCCCTGGCCTCACTCAGTGGGTTCAGGATCCATCGTTGCTGTGATCTGTGGTGTAGCTCACAGATGCTGCTTGGATCCTGTGTTGGCGTCGTGTAGGCTGGCAGCTACAGCTCTGATTCGACCCCTAGCCTGGGAACCTCCTGATGCCGTGGGTGGGGCCCTAAAAAAGAAAAAAAGAGAGAAAAAATAAAAAGAAAAAAAGAAAGAAAGAGCATCAGCCTCAGAGGCCTGGAGTCTTCCTTCTGGTTTGGCGCCGTCATTGAGTGGAAGGTCTTTAACAAAGCACACCCCATCCATGGGCTACAGTTTCCTCATTTGTAAAATGAACAGAAAGGTTTCTGAGGTTCTTACTGGCCCTAAAAATTCTCCCTGGTGACCAGAATCAGTCTGTAAACTCCTTAGTGGTCTGTATTAGTGGATTACCTTTCAGTGGTAGCCCCGTGAGGTGGTTTGGGGTGCAAAGCAGGTCTCTAGGACCACATGACAGCTGGTAATCCTGAGCTGGGGCAAAATCAGCCTCCTCTCTTCCCCTTTAGCCACAGCCCAGAAAGATATTCTGTTTTCAGCTGGTTTATAGGCATCCAAACTGCACATCTGTTTGAAGGAGATGGAAAAGACTGATAAATAAAAGGCTGAATTCCTATTCCCCAAGGAGGACAAAGCAGCCTGGTACCACAGATACCTTGTCGGCTAGGTCAATGCTCTCATTTTAAAAGTCTGATGGTCATGTAACTTTGAACCGGTTACCTAACTTCTCCACGCCATTGTTTTCCTTTCTACAAAACAGGGGCAATGGTTCATCCCTTTTCTACACTCTGAGGCTCAGATGAGATGCCAGATGAGAAATGTCTCTGTTACTAGAAAGTGGGTATAGATGTAAGGCCTGGGATACTCCCAAGCACCTGTCCTACAGCACACCTTCGGGTGCCCGGCCCTGTGTGCCTTCAGGAAGACAAGTAAGCTGGACAGACAGCCTTGGTCGCCAAGGCCTCTTACATGACTTACAGTCAATAAAGACAAGACCGTGGAGTTCCCTGGTGGCTCCGTGGGTTAAGGATCTGGCATTGACACTAGTGTGGCTAGGGTCACTGCTGTGGCATGGGTTGGATCCTTGATGTGGGTTCGACCCCTCGCCTGAGAACTTCGTGTGCCTTGAAAATGGCCAAAAAAAACAAAAAACAAAAAACAACATAACCAAGACCAAAGTTGTGTCCCTAAAGAGAAATTTCCGGGGCCCAGGAAAGACCCAATAGAATTCATATAAGTAAATGAGATAAAGAAATGAATACCAAAGGGAATCATAAGATGAAGAGTTGAACAGTCTTAAAATTTTAGAGCTGGAAAGGGACATTTCTATTTAAAAATGAATATATCAGGAATCCTAACAACAAATAGTATTTACTACTTTCTCCCTGTGTACCAGGCAGTTACGCATATGTTAACTTACTTATTTCTCACATGTCTGTGAAAGGGGGAATTCTCTCATTTTTCAGACGGAAAAAAAATAGAAACTAATACCCACAAAGGTATTATAATATAAAGTAATATAAAGAACAAGAACATCAGAAAAAGTAGCTAATAATTTTTCAGACATGGGTGCTTCACAAACATTTACTTTTTCAATAATACTTAGGAAAAACTGCTAAATCTGGACATAATTTTAAATATTGAACAGGGGAGAACAAGGTTTCTGCTTTGACAGAATTTATATTCTAAGAGTTCCCATTGTGGCTCAGCTGATTAAGTACCCAACTAGCATCCCTGAGGATGCAGGTGCGATCCCTGGCCTCACTCAGTGGGTTAAGGAGCCAGTGTTACTGCAAGCTGCGGCATAGACTGCAGATGTGGCTCAGATCCCGAGCTGCTGTGGCTGTGGCATAGGCTGGCAGCTGCAGCTCCGATTCGACCCCTAGTCTGGAAAGTTCCATATGCTGCGAGTGTGGTTCTAAAAAAGAAAAAAAAAAAAGAATACTGGCAGGGATCCTCGAGCCCACGTATTCTTGCCTGAGACGCCCTTCTGGGTCCTCAGAACTCACCAGCAGGCCTTGCCTCAGGCCCAAAGCCACTAGGAAGAGGCTGTGTCTGCCACCAGTGACACCGGCTGAGAGAATACAGACAGAGGCATTCAGATGCATGCCCAGATAAGAGACTGCCGAAAACCCTGTCCTCTCTCCTCAGTTTATGTTTTGTTTTATTTTTAGGAGTTTTGAGGGTGAAATGACGACGCCCAGAAACTCAATGATTGGAGCTTTCCCAGCAGATCCTGTGAAAGGTCCCATTGCCATGCAACCTGTCCCCAAACTAATTCCCAGGAGGGTGCCTTCGATGGTGGGCCCTACACAAAGCTTCTTCATGAGGGAATCTAAGGCTTTGGGGGTAAGTCAGGTGCCTTCCATTCTACATCCTAGGGATCCCTGGCCTAAGAAGCAGATGCCGTAGGCCAAGCATGGAATTCAATCCAACCTGAAGGCATCTGATCCAACCTGAGGTGTTCTTTGTGTCTGACACAGTGGCCCAAATCAGGGATGTAGAGAGAAATCACCACGGTGAAATCGCCATGGTGTGCCCTGTCTTGATTTTGAGGCTTGCATAGTTAGGGGCCTCCCCTCCCAGTTCGCCACCAGCATCCCAGGTACACCTGCCTTGGAAATGGCCCAGGTGGTGGGGAAAATGGATCTGAACAAGACAGAGGTCCTGGCGCCTTCACAGCCTGCTCTGGGCGTTTTACACTGCCACACCCAGGTCGGGAGCCAGCGCATGCAGCCTCACCCTCTCTCTCTGACTTGATAAGGTTGGTTGACCCATCGGTGCCCTGTTCTCTCCACAGGCTGTCCAGATCATGAACGGGCTCTTCCACATGACCCTGGGCAGCCTCCTGTTGTTCCACATGGAGGTCTATGCACCCATCTGTGTAACTTTGTGGTACCCTCTCTGGGGAGGCCTTCTGGTGAGTAAAAACAACTAACCATTGGGGGAGGATGCAAACAAAAGTATTTTTTTTTTTTAAATCACAGACATATACCAGATTACTTCTAAAGAGCAGATTAACTCCAAAGAGCAATTCCATAAATTAAAAAAAAAAAAAAAGCAAGGAAGGAAAACTAAAAAAACTTTTAAATTTACAGTGTGAGTACTAACTGAAACAGAAATATGAGTTCTGCCTCTGGTCTTATATTCCTCATCACAGCTCCCAGTTAGTTGAAAAAGGCATGGATTGAAGGTGCTTGAGCCTGAATAATGGAGAAGTAGGACTGCTGAAAAAAATGAATGAATCCAGGAAAAATGGCTGGGTAGTTTAGTGAAAGTGGTTGAGGGTGTGGTTAGATTTTTTACAACTAGTTCTTGCGATGTTAAAAAATGATCTCCCCCTCTGCTGCTTCTCCCACCTCTCCCCACCCCCTTTCCCACCCACCACCTCTCTTTTTACAGTATATCATTTCTGGATCATTCCTGGCAGCAGCGGAGAAAAGCCCCAGGAAGAGTTTGGCAAGTAATCGTATGTCCTTCTTTCCCATACATCAGAGAAGGATCCATTTTCTCAGCTGAAAACAAGGATCCTTGAAGACCTCTGGAGTGACAGGAGCACTGAGTTTTCTCTTAGCCCTAAAAAGCAAAGGATCCTCTGCAATGCTGCTGTGATTTGATTCATAAAAACTATGGACATGAGATCTACCCGAAACATGTCCGTGAAAACAGGGTTGAAGGCACATGGATGAAAAGCATACTCATGGTCTTAGGAATGAGATGCTGTCTACAAAAGCTGTGCCACTTCTCTCAGACCAGCATTTAGCAAGACTGTGTAACCAAGGCTGTGATTGGCTCATGTCCTAGCTAACCTTAAGCTGTAACCTCAAACAAGTCAGTCTACCGCTATGTACCTCTGTGTTTTCACCTAAACACGGAAATAACAGTCCTTGCTACCATATGCAATTGTCCTGAGAATAAAATGGAGTAATATATATATATATATATATATATATATATATATATATATATACACACACACACACACACACACACACACACACACACACACACACACATATATATGAAGGCGACTCAGAGTCTGTAAAGGGCTACCGTGCTCTCATTCATATAACCACCTGGGACACGTTCACACCTAGGAGGAACTCCTCATTTCAGCGCGGGTCAAGAGCTTATCAGCAAGCTCCCTCCTTCAACTTTTTTACACTTACCAAGCTGTAACTAATTCGAGTCATTTCCAAAGTCAGTGAGGGACGGAGAAGACTGAGAGGGCTCTCTCTAGAGGTGTTCTGATAAACTCAGTTTGGGGGGAGGGGAACAAAACTGTTTATGGAAATCAAGTTGTATTTACTCTCCAAATACAGCCAGTCCTACTGACTTGCCATCTGTAAGTCATACGACCAGGGGTGAAATATGTGTGTCTTAAGGTAATCGTCAATGACCCCTTGCCATTATATGGTCCTTATCACATAGACCTTCCTGTTTCAACCTTTTATCGTCCCCGCAAAGTAGAACATTCACACTGACATATGCTCTTCTTACCTATGCTACCCAGAGACATCAGCCCTAACTGTATTCTGAAAGATGGTTCACCGGGACTGATTGCAACTTATATCAATAGGAAGCAGGTGTCACTATTTGCTTGTTTCCATTTGAAGATACAGACCTAGACGGTCCTATCTGCTCTTTTCTTATCTATATACACAGAACCATCCTGCTTCACTGTGATGGAAGAACCTCCTTCTCTCTTTTCCTTCTCTCTTCTGATGCAGAAAGATATAATCTGAATACGATTTATCTCCATTTATTCAACAATTGTGTACTGAACACCTCCTAGGATGGTGGCAATGACAGTGAAGGGAAATACAGGGATCACTCCTAGAACATCTTGTTGATAAACTGGCTGGATGCTGGTGGCATAAATGAGATGGGGAAGACGGAGAAAGAAACATATGGAGACTTGAAGGTTTTTTATTTTACAGAGACAAGGAGACTAAAAACAAGAGAGAAGCAGGATTTAGTATGATTTGGGTGTAGTACCTTTTTGAGTCAGGGCAATAGGATCTGTAATTCTTTCCCAGTTTATATTCTGCAGCTAGGAATTGATCTCAGTTAATAAATCTTTACATCTCTATTTCAGGTCAAAGCAAGGATGGTAATGAACTCATTGAGCCTCTTTGCTGCTATTTCTGGAATAATTTTTTTGATCATGGACATATTTAATATTACTATTTCCCATTTTTTTAAAATGGAGAATCTGAACCTTATTAAAACTCCCACGCCTTATATTAACATATACGACTGTGAACCAGCTAACATCGCTGAGAAAAACTCTCTATCTATGCGATACTGTGAAAGCATGCGAGCTGTGTTCTTGGTAAGTGTGAAACTGGATTTACTTTCAGGGAGGAGGTACGGCATTTTTCTTCTCCACTCTGGATCCAGACTGTCTGTTGCTGCTACTTGTTGCCTATATGTCTTTGAGCAGGAACTTTAACCACACTGTGTCTCAATTTCTTCAGCTGTAAAATGGGGAAGGTAACAGTATAGTGCTGTTTGGAGGGATGAGTTAATACATGCAAAGCACTTAGAGCAGTGCCTGGTACATAGAAAGTGCTACTTAACTGTTTGCGCAAACATTTATTATTATTTTTAATGAAATTAATATTTATTATTATTACTATTTTAAGGTGGACAATGAAGAACATAAGTTGCAATGAGTATCTTTTGCCTTAAGGAGATTTTAGTGTTTTTGAACTTGAAGGGAAAAAAAATGAATCTGCCAAGTATGGAGAGGTTTTCTTGGTCTGATATATACTACCTGAAGCTGGATACAATTTAATTCGGGACTCAGTAATTGTTCTTGCCTACACAGAATTGATTCTTCACTACTGCCTTACTTTCCGTCAGCAACATGTACTAACTATCCTGTGTGCCAGGAGTTTTCTAAGAGTTAGGGTTGGTTATACAGATACGAGTAGTTCTCTCAGTCATTATTCCCACAAAAAAAATAATTTTTTTACATGCTACAGTTTATCTCTCTGATTTTTTTTTCTTTTTTAAAAAACAGTATGGTTGATTGGCAATGTTGTGCCAAGTTCTGCTGTACAGCACAGTGACCCAGTCATACATACACATACATCCCTTTGCTTGTATTATCTTCCATCACGGTCTACCCCAAGAGACTGGCTATCAGAACTAATCTTTAAATCACTTAATTTTAGTCACTGGTCCTTTACTGAGCACCAACCACCTTCTTACATTTTCACCCTCA
This sequence comes from Phacochoerus africanus, assembly GCF_016906955.1. Taxonomy (NCBI): domain Eukaryota; kingdom Metazoa; phylum Chordata; class Mammalia; order Artiodactyla; family Suidae; genus Phacochoerus; species Phacochoerus africanus. The sequence continues at coordinate 11,176,804 of NC_062547.1, read as the reverse complement.
TTTTTCTATTCCTCAGAGCACTTTTGCAGTGATGCTGATCTTTGCCTTCCTCCAGAAATTTGTGACAGCTGGCACGGTTGAAAATGAATGGAAAAAAATGTGCTCCAGACCCAAAGCTGTAAGTAGTGGCCATGCTGCTCACAACCTCCCTCTAGGAAAATCACACCTACAAAGGATTTTATATGGAGAGTGTAACCTGACAAGTCTTTGCAACTGGGAGCATCATGAAAAATGATCATGGCATATTTCTGGAAAGCAGAAACTACCAGTAATGGGGGGAAATGTCATAAGTTTAAAGATTAGACAAAGGGGGATTCCCCATGGTGGATCAGTGGAAATGAATCTGACCAGTATCCATGAGGACACAGGTTCAATCCCTGGCCTTGCTCAGTGGGTTCAGGATCTGGCGTTGCCGTAAGCTGTGGTGTAGGTCACAGACATGGCTCGGATTGCTGTGGCTGTGGTGTGGGCCAGCAGCTGTAGCTCTGATTCGACCCCTAGCCTGGGACCCTCCACATGCCATGGATATGCTCCCCCCCCCCCAAAAAAAAGGTTAAACAAAGGATCCAGTTCTATGACATGCGCATCCTCTTACGAACCTTGAGTTAAGCTTCATTCAGTCATCCTTCTTGATTTCAAGATTCCATAGCTGATTTATAAAAGCAGGATGGATGAAGACTGAAGGCCGATTAAAGCCACTAGTTCTTCTACTTCATTTCTCAGTATTCCCTTCTTCAGTGCCCTTTCCATCTAATCCCTCTTCCAAAACAAGAGGTTCAAAGAGGCTCCACAGTTGGGAGATATGAATATCCCACCACAGAACATTAACTTTGGAAGAGAATTTAGAAATCATCGTGAATTCCTTCTGTTTGCAAATGAGAAGATAGGATTAGCGAGAGAAAACTACTTCCCCAAGTACATTTCCAATAAAGGCCAATCAAAACTACAATCTAAATTCCTCTACTGTACTATGTGATCATTCCAAAAAAAGTGGCAAAATTGGCTGGCCTTGAGAAAGAGCCTTGATAAGTGAGTTGATAAGGACCTGTGCACCTAGGAAATCAATCCTGGTACCTGGAAGCATACAGAAAATAGCATAGCATAACAACTAGGAGGTATTTTATATTTGTATAGATTATTGAGAAATGTGCCAATGATGAAGGTCAAGAAAACTTTGTTCGATTTTGTGTTCTAGAATGTGGTTCTCCTGTCGGCTGAAGAAAAAAAAGAACAGGCCATTGAAATAAAAGAAGAAGTAGTCGAGCAGACTGAAATACCTTCCCAACCAAAGAATGAAGAAGAGATTGAAATTATTCCAGTCCAAGAAGAAGAAGAAGAAGAAGAAGAAGAAGAAGAAACAGAAATAAACTTTCCAGAGCCTCCCCAAGATGAGGAATCTTCACCAATAGAAAACGACAGTGCCCCTTAAACTATTTTTTTTTTCTATTTTCTGTTTCCTCTTCTTTTAAGCATTAGTGCCTACAGCTTACAAGAGACATACTTGCCCCTATTTCTGGAGGCACTTTGCATGTATCCTCCATGTCTCTCTCTGGTCTTTGCATGGAGTGGCCACAGCTCCCTTCTCCCGCCCTCATTGAGAGTATGATTATAGGCCATTGTAGCAGGTTGTGTCATCATGCTTCTTGTTTAGGGCAGCTTTCTTACATTTAAAAAAATGGGGGGGGGGGGCGCTGAATAAGGGCTGCAGTATATGACTTGAATAAGGTCTAGTAGTAGCAAGATTAGCAGTAGTAGTTTGTTTTTTGTTTTGTTTTTTTTTTTCATTTCTTCCCCCTGCAACGGGAAGACTCCACATCAGATGAAAAATATAAGCGACTGCTCCATGCCATCTCTAAACTATCTTTAGTTCCTTCCACATCTACATGTTTCATGGAGTCTCTTTTGCACCACTATTTTCAGGAAAGTAAAAAAATAATAATAATGAGGTCCAATAAAGAACCTATGCCATCTATTTTTTTGTGGGGTTGACATTATGTGGCTCCCACACCACATCAGGGGGGCACTAAGTGGCCAGCCCTCAGCCCTGTCTTCATACAAACAGCACCTCTTATATATGGACACATATCTGTATGTTTTAACTTTCCCTAACATACGCTCTAGGCTCTTGGTTGCACTGTCTACCTACTTTTAGCCTTTAGGGAAGACAAGAAAGAATGAAAGAAAAAAAATGCTATAATGAGCCCCCAAATCATAAATGATAATCAATACTTGTATCTGTAAAATATTTTCTAGTTCACATAGTATTTTTTCAAATAATTGCAATTGATCTTCCATGATCAAGGGAAAAAAAAATATCCCTACCCCTATTTTACGAATGTTCAAAGAGGCTACATAACTCATAAGAAAGTAAAGGTAGTTTGTCAATGGTCACAGCGAGGAATCTTGACAGCCTCGTTTCATACCCAGATCTTCTTACTCAAATGCTATCATGTCTGAAATAACCAAACTGTCTATCTGATGTCTGCATAAACTACTACAGGTTTTATCAAGTACCTACTCTCTCAAGTACCAGCATGAAACAGGTGTTGAGAGACACAAAATTGTTAGCGATCAGGTTTTTAACCATTGGTAACAAAAAGACTTAGACCGTCAAAAATCATTAATATATAATAAGCTGACAGAGTATATAATGCAGACACTAAGAGCTACAGACATTCTGAGAAAGAGAATCATGCTTGGAAATAACATAATCACTTACAAGGCCAAACGTAATGCTTGGAAATGATATAATCACTTACAAGGCCAAACGTTAGGGAATAGCCGCCCCACTTCTCAATTCTTGTTCATGCTTCAAGATACAGTATCCTACACAGAAAGAATGCTAACCTAGGAAGATGTCGCTGCAATCGATCAACTGCATTTGAGCACCTGTGATCTGTTGAGTGCCACCAGACTCTGCCAGGTGTATAGACATCCTAAGTTCCACTCCCTGGGAAATTTCCACTTTGCTATGGACCCCCAGCAGAAGATATCTCTTGTGACTCGAAAAAAAGGGGTGGGAGATTTCTTTGTCTATGTAAAGTCCTAAAAAATGGCTTTAAATGAATAAAACAATGTGTGTTCTTGTCTGCAACAGATGATTTTGTCACGGTGTTTCCCTAATTTTCTTTACTCTTGTAACAGGTTTGACCACAGGAGGCTCCCACAGCCTTAAGATCATATTCACATAACTGTGATCTGGGTTTGAACTGTAAGATTTCAGGACATCAAACATTCATGTCAATATATTCCTACACACACACATACATTCTCAAGGAGATTTTCCATGGAATGGGACATGAATGATGTATTCCTCCCTGTCTGCACTCCAGAACGTGACTGGAATATCTGCAGGTGGACCAGGTCCAGGCCCTGCCTTGGACTTGGGGAACACGAAAAGAATGTGGCCATGGCAGGTTCAAGGCAAAATTCCGTGAGAAAACCCTCAGAAGAGACACGATTGTATTTCTATCTCATTTTCTTTCCACTTCTGAAATATCTCTGAGGATCCCTCTCCAAACCCATGGTTTCCTTAAGAATTTTAATTTATTTCATTCATTTTCATGATCTCAAATAATTTTACTGACCTCACATAACTCTTTATGAGACACTGTTGATGTCTGCGCTTAAAAAAAGAATGAAAATCCTTGCTATGCACGAGTGACAGTGTTCGGTCTCCTGGAATATACATGTAACCAAGTCATTGTACTGTACAGCAGAAATTAGCACAACACTGAAAACCAACTATAATTAAAAAAAAAATGAGGCATAGGAAGGTCTAAGAGAATCGGGGGGGGCGGGGAAGGAAAATCCTTGCTATGTCCCCAGTTATCCCTAGGGCAATTTCTTCATAATAGGGTGTGTGACCACCCCAGTTTTCTTGGAGTGAGAGATTTCCTGGAATGCAGGACTTTCAGTGCTAAAAACCAGATAGTCCAAACCAGGATAGTGGATTGTCCTAGTTCAATACATAATTTTACCCAGCTGCAATCACTGCGTATTCTAATCTTTTTATACTTTTTTTTATATCATAAAGATGTTTCTTGGAGTTCCCGTCGTGGCGCAATGGTTAACAAATCTGACTAGAAACCATGAGGTTGTGGGTTCAATCCCTGGCCTTGCTCAGAGGGTTAAGGATCCAGAGTTGCCGTGAACTGTGGTGTAGGTGGCAGACGTGCCTCGGATCCTGCGTTGCTATGGCTCTGGCATAGGCTGGCAGCTACAGCTCCAGTTAGACCCCTAGCCTGGGAACCTCCATATGCCGTGGGAGTGGCCCAAGAAATGGCAAAAAGACAAAAAAAAAAAGATGTTTCCTTACTGGTATATAATTTTTAAGTATTATTTTTAGTTTCAACTTACCACTTCATTGAATCAACAGAATAATTCACCATTCCTCTATAATTGGATAGTTAGGGTATTTCCTTTTCTTTCCTTTTTTTTTTTCTTTTTTTGCAAATCACTTTCAGAGCTGCAGAAACCATGAGCAAGAAACATATTTCCTCTTCTCATTATTCAAAATGTGGCTTCACATTTCAGGCCTTGTCAAAGTCTACTACTAGGAAGTACTGGCACTTGTTAAAAGACTAGGAAATTAATTTTTATTACACTTTGACAAGAGTAAAACCCAGCACACAGAAATGGTAACTTGGGTTTGATTTGTTTTAAATTCTTGGTACGTAACCTCAAACAAAAATCAGAAAATGTTCCCAAGTCTGTAAACCTCAAGGAAGTTTCCTTTAACTCAAAACCTGGTGGTATGGTCTGAGCTAAAGAGGATCACGAAAGATAAAATGAATATGGTAGAATCATAGGTGGCAAAATCAAAGCTAAATTAGGATTTTCCTGTGGAGGCTTGTTTGCCCCTTACTCACCTCTTCCCTTGGGGACTTATTGCAAGAAACTTGCTCTGACCTAGTATGGATTCTGCTGCAGGGGAGAACAAAAATTCTAAAGTAAGACATGAATCACTGGGAAATCATTAATTCAATCATCACCCCCCCCCCCCAAAAAAAAAAGCCTTACTGATTCCACCCTACCAGTAAGCAAAAATAAGCAGAGTCCTCTCCTTTCAGAGCTTACTATCTGCTTGGAAAGGCAGGCACTAGTTATATATCTACCAGGCACCTCCTATGAGTACGGCATACTGTTGAGTACTGGTGGCATACGTCTAAAAATAAGAGAAGGCCCCTGCCCTCAAAAATCTTAGTGCCAAAATGGAGATGACAAAAAATAATGTTTAAAGATAAGTAGTAGCAATTCAAGAAAATTCGACGGGAAAAGAATAATCTTTTTAACAAATTGTGGTGGGAAAACTAGATAGCCACAAGCAAAGGAGCAAAATTGGACATTTACCTCATATCGCATACAAAAATTAACTCAAAATGGATCAGAGGCCTAAATATAAGAGCTAAAACTATAAAACCCTTAGAAGAAAACATAGGCGTAAACTTCACAACCTTGGCTTAGGCAACGGTTTCTTAGGTCTGACACCAAAAGCATAAACAAATAAGAAAAAAAATGATCATTAAAATTAAAAACTTCTGTGCTTCAAAGGACACTATAAAGAAAGTGAAAACAACACACAGAAGGGGAGAAAATAGCTGCAAATTATATATCTGATAAAAATCTCATTTCCAGAATGTGTAATGCTGACAATTCAACAGTAAAAGGACAAATGACCCAAGTTAAAATTGGGCAAAGGATCTGAATATATATTTGTCCAAAGAAAATGTACACATGATTAATAAGCATATGAAAAGATGCTCAAGGTCACTAGTCACTAGGGAAATGCAAATCAAAACCACAATGAGCTATGACTTCACCCACGGCGATGGCTACACTCAAAAAGAAAGTAACGAGTCTGGTTAGGATTTGGAGAAATTAGAACCCTCATACATTGCTGGTGGTAATGTAAAATAGTGTAGTTGCTTTGAAAAAGTGTTTGTTAGTTCCTCAAAAAAGCCCAGCAGTCCAGTATATACACCCAAGAGAAAAATATAAGATCACATAGAAACTTTCATACAAATGTTCATAGGAGCATTATTATTTATAATAGGCAAAGAGTGGAAACAACCTAAATGTCTATCAGCTGATGAACAGATAAAGAAAATCTGGTATACCCATATACTAAAACATTATTCAGCCTGCAAAAGGAATGATGTTCTAGCAGTGTATGTCACAACACAGGTGAGCCTGGAAAACATCGTGTTAAGTAGTAGAAGCAGGTATAAGAAACTGTATATTATATGATGCCATTTATATGAAATGCCCATAATGAGCAAATCCATAAAAACAAAAAAATAGATAGAGGCTTGGGGCAGCAGGAGGAGAAATAGAGAGTGACTGCTCATTAATTAATTAGGTTTCTTTTGGAGTTATGAAAATATTCTGCAATTATGTAATGGTACAATGATGGTTACATAATTTTGTGGCTACATTAAAAACACTTTAAAAGGTGTGTGAATCATATCCCAATAAAAATAATTTTAGAGGTTCCCATCCTGGCTTAGCAGAGATGACTCTGACTAGCATCCCTGAGGATGCACGTTCAATCCCTCGCCTTGCTCCATGGGTAAAGGATCCAGTGTTGCTGTGGCTGTGGTGTAGGCCAGCAGCTGTAGCTCCAATTCGACTCCTCACCTGGAAACCTCCATGTGCCGCAGATGCGGCCCTAAAAAAGACAAAATAATAATAATAATATTTTTAAAGATATGTCAAGTGATATAAGACAGTCAGGAAGTACTACATAACAGTAAAATGTGCTAATGCCCAACACAAAATTATTGCTCAGTAATATTATAGGAGTGGGCTCAATGAAGGTCAGGGTATTACAAGGAAATCTCACGGGACAGGAGGGATTTGAGCTGAATCTTAAAGAATAAGTAGAATTTATATAATAAAAGATAAAGGAAAGACTATTCCAGATAAGAGGAACAATACCTACAAAAGATGAAAACAGAAACATTCTAGTTGTATTCAGAGCCAATGATAGAATAACCTAAATGGATCATGGTTAAATCAGGATATAATTAGACTTAAGGAAATAGAGAAAGGCTGGAACCACACACACTATGCAGGGTCCTAAATGCCTACAGCATCTGTAATTTAATCCATAAGCATTAGGGAATCCTTGGTGATGAACTGAGTAAGGAAGAAAGAAAATAAAATTAGTAGTTTAGTAAGAGTGACAGCAGAAGTAAACAGGAAACTAGACTTGAATTAGGGACTAGAAACACAGGGTACATGTTTTAAAGATATTTTGGGGTAGGATGGATTTAATAAATGTAAAGGAATTTGTTCGCTATAAAGAGTGAAAAAGAGGAAGAAATAAAAGACACTCTCAGTTTCAGTTTGGATGATGGTAAGTAAGAAGGTCAATAGATGGTGATGATGGAAAGGAGAGAGAGGAAGCTGTGAAAAGCAGAAGCATGGGAACTGCACCATGAGCTCAAATTGGACCAGTTCTATCACTGTACACCACAAACTGAAGATTCATTACAATATGCATTACAAATAACTGGAAATGCAAGTCTGAAAATCAGAGGAGAGAACAGGGTTGAAACAAGATGGCAATGCATGAAGTATTCACCTAAAATTGGTAAGCTACGGTACTGAGCGAGTGAGTGTTTCCAAGGAAAGGTAACACTTTGTAAGGAATGCTCACATGTGGCCGGCTGTCAGAGAAAGTGAAATTAGTGAAGGTGAAATATAGATGCAAACTATTGCCTTTGGTATGGATAAGCAATGAGACCCTACACTGAACGGCACTGGGAACTTTATCTAGTCACTTATGATGGAGCATGATAATGTGAGAAAAAGAATGTGTGTGTGTGACTGGGTCACCTTGCTATGCAGTAGAAAACTGACAGAACACTGTAAACCAGCTATGAAAGAAAAAAATAAAAATCATTAAAAAAATAAAGTCAACTAACAAAGAAGCAAAGGCAATGCAATTAGGCAAATAAAGTCTTTTTAACAAATAGTGATGAAACAACCAGCTATCCACTTGCAAAAAAAAAAAAAAATCTAGACACAGACTTGACATCTTTCATAGAATTAACTAAAAAATGGGTAACATTTTGTAAAAAACATTATGAAAATCGTAGAAACAGCATAGGAGAAAACCTAGGTGACTTCAGATATGAAAATGACTTTTTAAATACAACACCCCAAAGACTCAAGAATATGAAAGAAATAATTGATAAGCTAAACTCCTTTCAAATTAAACAACAACAAAAAACACTGTTCTACAAAAGATTATGTCAAGTGAATGAGAAGGCAAGTCACAGTCTGGGAGAAAATATTTGCAAAAGACATTTTAGACAAAGGACTTTTATCCAAAATATACAAAGAGTACTTAAAGTTCAACAATAAGAAAAAAAGCAATGTGATTTAAAAGGAAGAGGCAATATCAGATAGGCACAGTGTAACAACCTGTCTTCTATTTCAGTAATCACATGGGAAGATGTTTTCTTACTACCTTCGACATATTTTAATATTTAATCGCTTAGTTTCATGCACTGCATAATTAGTGTAAATTAATCCTTGATTCCATAAACTAGTACTTAGTCATATTCTAGTCATGTTTTGCTACTTTTTAAAAAAGTGTCTTCCTGCTTAAAAATTTTTTTAATAATTGGGATAAGAATGGTTATCTTATGAACAACTAAACTAATACTGTTCTGTCAAGTATCAAATCCATCTATTTGACTTTGTCAGATTTCAGAATAAATGCTTTTTAAAAAATAAAAAGAAATTGAAGATGTCTAAGAAAGTGGGAGAGGGACTTAAGAGAGTGTTCTGCTTTGAAAGCTAAGGAAGGACAAATGTCTCAAAGGACAAGGAGGAAGCAGAGTAGTGTTGCTGAGAAATCCTAAAGAATAGGATTGAATAGAGGCCACTAGATTCAGCTATCAGGTCATCACTAGTGGCATTAGGGGGAAGCAATTTTAGAAAGGCATCAAGGAGAGAAGAAAGACTGCAACTCATTGAAAAAAAGTGAATGTGACATGAAAACATTTAGGCTGGGAGAGCAGACTCTGCTTTGGGAATGTTTGGTTGTAAAAGGAGAGAGATGACTGAGGGTTTAAGTGAGAAGCAGGGCAAGGAGTTACCCAGAATGGTGGGTGGTCTAAAACCCAGCAGACATCGAGAGATACAAGGTACATTCACTTAACACATTCAAGTATTTATTGCTCTTAGGGCTCGTTCTCCTCTGTGATGAGGATATAAACATTGAACAGCACAGACAAAAAATCCTGCCCTTGTGGCGTTTACATTATTTAGATGCATTAATATGCTTCCCAGGTGAGTGGTCAAGAGGATATTGCAAAGTCTGCACACTTCTTTTCACTAAAGAGCTAGGGATCAGGTGTATTACTTCCAACTTACTGACATTCTAAACAACTTACAACTGTGTGGAGCTTTTACAATGTTCTTGATCTGAAAAACAATATTTCCTCCGCTTTGATAGGAAAAACCACAACAGCCAACACAATAGAAACAAATCTGTGGGCTGCAGCATCAAGGACAGGACCAAGTGAGATCGAGGAAGGGAGAAGTTACTGCCCCTAAAATGTCAAAGAGATTATAGTGTAGCTGATGGGCACCATTTTTCATCAGCTTCTGCAGGGAAAGAGCCACCAGGAGGTCTACAAACAGCTCTGTGCGTTTATCTGTATAGGAAATGAAACTTGTTAAAGTTACGCTTTTTGCATTTTGCAGGAAACAGCTGCAGTGAATCTACGTTTATGATAAGAACAATCCAAGTCATGAGATAGTAAGAAACTTTATTAAAACTTATTAAATGAATCAGACACATACTTTTTTTTTTTTTTTTGCTTTAAGAAAACTTGAAGTTTTAAAAACTCTCATGTGATTCTAACGTGCAGCAGTTTAAGGAACGCTCTTCTAAATTCCTTCTATGGAATCCAAATAATTAAGATTAAAAAATTTAGGTAACTAGTTATCACTTTAAATAACTTCTGAAATATACTTTTGAATTGGAAAGAGACTTATTTTAAGAATTTTTAAGACATGATAGGAAAAAACAGCAACAACATAAAACTTCTTCAAATGGCCTCTTCTGACCACACAATTTCCCTCGTTCTTGGACACTCTCCCACTCCATCTTAATTCTGTCTGGTAACTCACTTATCAGAATTTGATGTTTCTGTCATTTATTTGATTGTTTGCTTCTCCTGCTTAGAATACAAGATACCGGGATTTGTCTATTGAGCTTACCACTAAAACTACAGTACCTAAAACAGTATGACACATAGTAGGTCCTCAAACTATACTTATTAAATGATGATGGTTAAAATTCAGTTGTGTTTATGGTCACCTGTATTCATATTAATCAACAGACACATACTTTTCACTACATAACATTCATAATAGTTTTCATGCATGTATTTTTATCTTGCCATATTCTCATTTTAATGATTGCATAATTGTCTATCACTTAGAAATACCAAAGTTACTTTACCCATTTACCCTGTTGATAAACTGACTATCTCTACCTAGGTGATTCTGACTGTGCATCTTTACCTACCTATCTACCCATCTTTTCATTTATCTATTAAAATACAAACATTCATTTTTATTCTTCTTTTATCACTATATTAGAGAATTTTACAAGTCAGTGAAATACTGAATTAAAGGGATTTCAATAAATGGTTTGTTTTCACGTGTGACAATTTTTTCTTTATAGTTTGTTGTTAAGATATACAGTCCCCATAAAAGACAGGTGTATCCCATTCACCTAAACTTGGAATAATTTAAATAAATTACCACTCTCTCCTTCATCATAGGTCATCTTGATAGTTCCTTATTGCTAGTGAAATAGAACAGTATTCTATTAACTGAATTTCCTTTTACTTTCTGTTCATATTTTCCGCCCACTAAAATGTGATTTACCTTTCTTTATGCTTCTTAAATTAATATCACATTTTTAAAACACAGGAATGCAATACCAAACCACAAAATCCAGAAAGTGTGGAAAAAGGTGTTTTCCTTCCTTCCTTCTTTTCTTTCTCTCTTTGCTTTTCTTTGCTATTATTTTTTGGAGAGGACACCTTTAAAGAAGGTGGATGCTACAATTTCTGAAGAAATGAAGTAAAGTGAATCCCTTTGAAGAGATAATAAAGGGAGTAGAGTTGGTGAAGATACAATGAAGTGAGATGAAGTCAGAGAAGATATGAGTGAGAGAGAGTATGACTAGAATGTTATCAGAGAACTTACTTAATGGCTAAGGGAAAGCCACTCTAGTTTGTAATAACCTATAAGTGAAAAAAAGAATGGATATATATATATATATATATATATACACACACACATATGGGTAACTGATTCATTTTGCTGCACACTTGAAACTAATGCAACATTGTAAGTCAACTACGCTCCAATAAAATTTTAAAAAATTATATATGTATAGATATATGTATAAATGTATAACTGATTCACTTTGCTGTAAACCTGGAGCTAACACAACATTGTAATAAACTACATCACAATAAAATTTAAAAAAAGAAGAGGTATTAAATTTTTTTTAATTTTTAAAAAGGAATTATCAGAGACAAGAGAGAAAATGAAGAAGCAACATTTACCAACATTCTACAGCATTATCTAAGAGGAAGACACTGAATAACCTTGCAGAGCCAAGCTAATTTTCTACAATGGGAGCAACAAAAAGTTGCTCTTTTTGTGATGCTATATGGATACTCAACCAAGCACGGAATCGGCGGCCCAAAAAGATCTTTTCAGGCCATCTAAAGTTAAGATGAGAGCCAAAGGAGGTGAAATCAAAGACTGTAAGAGATATCCAGAGGCAAATGACCCCACCCTGCATGCGGCTCAGTACTAAGCAGTCCAGGTAATGAGTCAGTGAGGTCTATATTTCAACCAGCAGAGCAGGGATGAGGAAAAAGGGCAAGGAGATGAGCAGGGCAAGAAGATGCAATGCTGTGCTCTAACACTCCTCAGTATAAGGTGTCTCAAGGTGGAACCATGCCTACTCATCAAAGGACTGAAACAAGAAGAAACATCTAAATTAATACAAGAAATCGATGGGCTTAAATAAGGGGAAGAGAAACTAATTTTTGTTAAATATACACCATCTGACAGGTTTTAGGGTAGAAGCATCATATGCAGTAAATCATTTTATTCCTCCACTCAACCCAGTTGAGATGGGGGTGATTCCATTCTACAGATGAAAAAAAAAAAAATTGAGCTTAAAGAAACCTCCCTTCCCAGAGAGATGTCTAGTAACAGAGGGATCAAACTTCAGCCTGGCCACAAATCCCTCATCCTTTCTCCTACTGTCTCTTTTTAGACCAAAAAGGAAAACCTCTACCTCCTATCTAAAGATAGACCATCTTATATCAATTTTATAATTCACTTGTCACGTAATAACATCTTTGAAACTTCACAGCGTCATGGGTTAAGTGGCAGCATTTTTCTTTCTTAGTGTCATATAGAGTAGTGGTGCATCCTACCAACAGAGATGTGACAGATATACAACTAGACTTGTGATAGAAGCTCTGGTCAAAATATTTTTTAAAATAATAAAGTTTTTAGGTTTGGATATTCACTTTCGGATGGCAAGGGTCTGGAATAGAAAATTTCTAAGAGATGGCTTCTTTGTTTATATCTGTTCTTTAAAAAAATTTTTTTATCATAGTCGATTTACCATGTTCTATCAATTTCTGCTATATAGCAAAGTGACCCAATTATGCATTTATATACATTATTTTTTTCACATAATCCTCCATCATGTTCCATCACAAGTGACTAGATATAGTTCCCTGTGCTATATACAGCAGGGTCTCATTGCTTATCTACTCCCAAAGCAAAAGTTTGCATCTACTAACCCCAACCACCCAGTCCATCCCATTCCCTCCTCCTCCCTTTCCCCCTTGGCAACAAGAAGTCTGTTCTCCAAGCCCATGAGTTTCTTTTCTGTACATAGGTTCATCTGTGCAGTGTATTAGATTCCAGATATAAGCAATATCATATGGTATTTGTCCTTCTCTTTCTCACTTATTTCACTTAGCGTGAGAGTCTCTACTTCCATCCATGTTGCTGCAAATGTATCTCTGTTCTTTATGCTTAAATATGGCTCTGCTCTCAGAAATATTCTACCTTCCAACACTGGAAAGAATTTATTTCCTACAGCAGCAGTTTTGCTTTGCTTGTATGAAAAACACGAAAATTTTATGATATACTGTATCCATAAAAAGAACTCATGAATAGTGCAAAAGCCAGGTGTGTTTGGGAGTATCCTATAAAATCAGAAAAGGATCATGGGTAAAACTCAAGGACCCCAAGAGATGAGGCCTGTACCATATCTCATTCACCTCTTACTCCAGAAGGCAATAACTCACGGGGAGAAGAGGAAGAGAACAGGGTGTGCCTCTGGGACTGGAGACTGGGGCAGGCCAGTCCTATGTTCCCCACTCCCCCACCTCTGCTTGCTAATATTGGGATGGGGTCAGTCTCCATTTCTCCCTTGGAAAAATAGGAAAGCTAAGCACCAAACATATCCAGGCTGCTCATCTTTTCTAGCATATGGGACTCAGACCTGAGAAAGAGTCAATGAGTGGATATGAAGACACCATGAATGGTTCTTGGTTTTAGCGGCCCATGGTGTTGGCCAAAAACAAATTCTCACGCTGATACCTTTTTAAAAAAATTAATTATAACTTACCTACAATACTATGTTAGTTCCAGGTACATAACATAATGATTCAATATTTTTATACATTAAAAAAAAATGATCACAATACACCTGGTTACCATCTGTCACCTTACAAAGTTGTTACAACATTATCGACTATATTCCCCATGCTGTACATTCCATCACCATGACTCATTTATTTTCTAACTGGAAAATCTCCCTCACCTACTTTACTCATCCCCCTGCCCTCCTCCCCTCCGACAACCACCTATTGGTTCTCTATGTCAATGGCTCTATTTCTGTTTTATATTTCTTCATTTGTTGTTGTTGTTTTTTTTTTTTAGATTCCACACACAAGTGAAATCATAAAGTATTTGTCATTCTTTGACTTATTTCACTTAACATAATATCATCTAGGTCCATCCATGTTGTCATAAATGGCAAGAGTTCATTCTTTTTTATGGCTCATATTTAATTACATATGTGTATATATGCCATATATTCTTTATCCATTCACCCACCAATGAACACTTAGATTCCTTCCATATCATAGCTATTATAAATAATGCACAATGAACATAGGGGTGTCCATATCTTTTCAAAAGAGTATTTTTGTTTTCATTGGGAAAATACCCAGAAGTGGAACTACTGGTTTGTATGGTTATTTTCTTTTTAATTTTTTGAAGAATCTCCATACTGTTTTTCCACCATGGCTTCACCAATTTACATTCCCAGCAACAGAGCATGAGGGTCCCCTTTTCTTCACATGCTCACCAACATTTGCTACCTGTCTTTTTGAGATTAGTTCTTCTCACAAGTGTGAGATGATATTTCGTTGTAGTTTTTATTTGTATTTCCTTGATGATTAGTGATACTGAGCATCTTTCTCTGTGTTTGTTGGCCATCTATATGTCTTCTTTCGGAAAAATCTATTCAGGTCCTGAATTTTTAATTGGGGTGTTTGCTTTTTTGATGTTGAGTTGTATGGGTTCTTTGTATATTGGGGGTATTAACCCCTTATCAGATATATGTTTGTAAATATAGCCTCCCATTCAGTAGACCTTTTCATTTTGTTGATATTTTCATTCACTGTGCAAAGGTTTTTAGTGTGATGTAGTCCCATTTATTTATTTTTGCTTTTGTCTCTCTTGCCTGAGGAGACATTAGAAAAATATACTGCTACGAACAATGCTGAAGAGTGTATTGCCTGTTTTCTTCTAGGAGTTTTACGTTTTTAGGTCTTATATTCAAGTTTTTAATCCATTTTGAGTTTAATTTATATACGGCATGAGAAGGTAATTTGATTCTTTTGCATGTAGCTGTAGTTTTTCCAACACCATTTACTGAAGAAGTTCTTTTCCCCATTCTTGCCTCTTTTGTTGTAGGTAAACTGACCTAAATCTAAATGTGGATTTATTTCTGGGCTTTCTCTTTTGTTCCATCAATTTATGCATCTTGTTTTGTGCCAGTGCCATATGGTTTTGATTAATATAGCTTTGTAGCATAGTTTTAAGTCAGGGAGTGTAAAATCTCCTTCTTTGTTCTTCCTTCTCAAGATTGTTTTAGCTATTTAGGGTATTTTGTGTTTCAAGAATAAATTTTAGAATCATTTGTTCTAGTTCTGTGAAAAATGTCATTGGTATTTTGATAGGGATTCATGCTTCTACTTTCAAACTGAAGACTGCTTCTTAGCCCCAGAGACCCCATAAACTCTCTCATCTCAGAGGAAGTCCTGCTCAAATGCAGGTTTAAGGATGGCATCTTCTGGGAAGCCTTCCCCACCAAGCACCTTAAATTCTTATCTCATAGACTAAGTGAATATCCTATATTTCATTGACTTTCATTCACTGACTCTTTCATCAGGGTATGAGATTTTTGAAGGCAAAAACCGATTTTACTCACCTCAATATCTCCAGTTCCTATTCAATGAATAGTTTTTGAAAAATTATGTTAGACTTTATTAAGAACCTAATAAAGTCATCTCTGACACAACATCCATCAGCAACACTCACTTCCCAAGGCACTCAGATTAGAACAAAAGTAAACATGTTTTTATATCCTACACAACTTTACTTTCCTCCAAATATTCCAGAGATCAATATTAAGCACTTCAGCTTTGCTTTTATTCTTTTGGCTCAAACTTTCTGAGAGGGAAGAGGTAGTTTAAATCACTGTCATAAATCCTCTTCTCTGTATCTTCCTAGTGTCCTGACCCCAAACCGACTGGTGTCTTCTACATGGCAAGCATCCTCCTCCACTGACCAGCACCCCTGCCCGTCTCTCCATGATGATTCTGCCACTGTTCTGGGATCCGGCACTTGACTGCGTTCTCACAGCCACTTTAACCCAAGCCTTAACGGTTCCTTCCCCCATGTCTCTAAGCAAATAAGGCAAGTTTTCTGAGTCTTTTTCAAGTGTCAATACTGTTTTACATACATATTTTTATAACCCCTTCCCAATAACCCTTTCTTTGTCATAGATACTACTATGTCTCCATTTCAAAGACAAGTCGACTAAAGCATGGAGAGGTTAACTAATCTGCCCAAGGTGACATGTAGCAAAAGGAAGAACAGGAATCTGAATCCAGCGTCTCTGCATTAGATTCCATCATGTCGTTCACCTCTGCTTTCCCTTTCTCTTTTTCAAATACCATCTTTAATCCTTACATTTACAACCTCACATCCACCTAGGTTTGTTTTGTTGTGGTTTGTCTTGTATTGCTTTTAATTTTCATTTTGAAAAGACTTTAGATTCATATAAAAGCTGCTAAACTAGTACAAAATCTCCTGGGTACTCTCCTCCCAGCTCCCATATTTGTATAATCATAATTACCAAAACCAGAAAATTGATATTTGTGTAGTGTATTAATTAAACCTTATAACTTCTTTGGATTTTATATACACTAGTGTGTGTGTGTAATTTATTTATCACATGTATTGACTCATGTAATGACCACCATAATAAGAATTTAGAGCAGTTCTACCATTCCCCAAACACTCCCTTAAGAATACAGAACTCTTCCATAAGCACAAAGAAACCCCCTTGTATTATTCCGACATAGTCACACCCCCGAATCTGACTTTGGCAACCACTGGTCTGTTCACCATTATATATTCTGTCACTTTAAGAGTAGTCTATAGATAGAATTATATTGTATGTAACCTTCTGAGACTGGTTCTTTTCACTCAACATAACACCACAGCTGGCCCTCAGTAAATATTTGGTGGATTTTAAAATGAATTCTGTTCTTTCGTAACTGCCTAGTGCTAGCTAGGGTCACAAAACCAATTAGTCCTTAACAAGTGAAATTCAAGGTCTTAAGTAAAGAAAATATTTTTTTTATTTTATGAATTGTGCTTTTCATAAAAAGAATCCTTTTTTAAGAAATCTGAGAATTTTTCACCTAGCCCTTCATTCTAAAGGTTTGCTCTTTTTTTATAAAAACTACATTTCACAAACACTGTAAACAATTTAAAAATTTTTTAAACTTAAAAAAAAAACAAAAAAACCCCTACATTTTACAGTAATATATTTTACACATGTATAGTTTTACATTAAAGTCTGTGATTCATCTTCAGTTAACTTTTATGTAAGGTGTGAGATTTAGATTTAAGTTCCTTCATTTCCTTTTGTTTTTGTTTTTTGTTTGTTTTTTGCTTTTTAGGGCCACACCTGTGGCACATGGAAGTTCCCAGGCTAGGGCTCAAATCAGAGCTACACAGCTGCTGGCCTACACCATAGCCACACAGCAGCGCAGGCTCCAAACCGAGTCTGCGATCTACACCACGGCTCATAACCATGCCAGATCCTTAATCCACTGAGCGAGGCCAGGGATTGAACCCGCAACCTCATGGATCCTAGTCAGGTTCATTAACCACTGAGTCATGAAGGGAACTCCCTGTTTATTTGTTTATGGTGTCCACTTGCTCAGGCCCCACTTGTTACAAAGGCTATCTTCCTTCTCCTGAATTGCTTTTGCACCTTTGTGAAGAATTAGTCAGGTGTATTTGTGCGCTCCTATTTCCGGGTTCTCTAGTCTACTCCACTGATCTATGTGCCCAGGGCTCTCCAATACCCCATGGCCACAATTGCTGCAGCTGTGTGGGGAACCTGAATACTGCATAGAGTGATTCCTTCTACTTTGTTCTCTCCTGGGATTGTTTTAGCTGTTCTACAGCCTGTGCTTTTTCACAGAAATTTTAGAGTAAGCTTGTTTATGTTTACCAAAAATCATGCTGGGATTTTGGTAGGAATTTTATTAAACCTATAGATCAATTGAGAAGTGACATCCTTGCTATGTTAAGTTTCTCTTTGTTTTTAAAATGCACTTTTTTCTTTAATTTCCATAACAATATATACCTTTCTGGTTTTCTCTTTTTTTTTTTTTTGCTCCTAAAATTATCCTATCTTTCAGCTTCATCTTCCTCTGCCTAGAAGTTGAATATTTGACAATGACTTTTTTTTTTTTTTTTTTTGGCCAGGTCTGTTGTATGTGGGAGTTCCCAGGCCACAGACAGAACCTGGGCCAAGGCAACAACCCAAGGCAACAACCCAAGCCACTGCAGTGACAATGCCAGATCTTTCACCCGCTGCACCACGAGAGAATGCCAACAAATACTTTCCTAAGGTTCAAGTCACCTGACCCAAATACACACACTGTACAAGCAATGTCATAAGATTCCCAGCCTTTAGTCACCCTCCCACAGTTCCTGGGGAGAAGAGAAGGGACACATTTTCTTGTTTCTCCAAGGTTCTGATAACTCGGAAAAAAAATTAAAAGTGTAATTGCCCAAAACGTGCAAGAAATTTTAAAAAAGAAAAGAAGAGGAAGAAAAGAAAAAAGAAGAGAGAAGAAAAGATGAACCATGAAGGACATCTGGTGGTGAAATCTGTCACCATCATGTCACAATTGCTTCTCTGAACCACACCTGCCACTTGAGGGCACTTCTCAGCCTCAGAGGCAACACAAAGTTTCCAGAGCCTTGGGAAGAGCTACAGCCTGGAAGTGCTATGAGTTCATTCACTCTTGAGTGCCCTCTGCCTCTGTCTGACTCCACTCTTCCTGGCTGGCTCACACTGACCTACAGACCCAGTCAGATCCAGTTCCCTACAGGTGTCCCGCTGCAAGACAGAGTTTGACACCCCTGGACACAGATCCTCAAACACTCACATATTTTCTAACTGTATGATCTTAATTTGATTGCTCACCAGGCTAAGACTCAGATTCCTCATGTATAAGATGGCAGTTAAACCTATTACAGGATTTTCATGAGAATTAAATAAAGGAGATTAATGTAAAATCAAATAGTGTCCAATAAATGGCACATGACAATATTTCTAAATCAATTCTAACCTGATAGCAAACGTACTACCAGCCTTTGACCACTAGAGATTGAGGTTTAGAATCCGTCTTATTGGGAGTTACCTTAGTGGCACAGTGGAAACGAATCCAACTAGAATCCATGAGGATGTGGGCCTTACTCAATGGGTTAAGGGTCCAGCGTGGCCGTGACTGTGGCATAGGCCGGCTGCTATAGCTCTGATTCGACCCTAGCCTGGGCACTTCCAAACTTCCATATGTCTCGGGTGCGGCCCTAAAAAGCAAAAACAAACAAAAAAAGAATCTGTCTTATTTCCATAGAAATAAATCTACATGAGTCAACATCTTCAAATTCATGACTATTTTCTCTTTTCTTGTTATGTTTGTTTAGATTATACTTATTATGACATAATGTTAGGCTTTTTTAATTTTCCTAGTAAGTCATCTTTTTTTTTTTTCGTATTTTACAAAAGTGAAAAAAAGTCCACAATTCATTGGACAGTGTTTTTAATGGTCTTTCTTCACAGACAGTTCGTGAAGCACTGAGCTAGAGGGCTGTGTCCCGGGTCAGCACTCCTGCTACTGGACTCCATCTGCAGAACCAGGCCCTGGAGCCTCACCCTGCAGAGATCAGGCTCATGAATCATGTCTCTCAGGATCTTGCCTGAAATATGGACTGTTGATTCATCTTTCAGGAATTCAGCTCTACCATTTGGTCAATTTCCCCAGACTTGAAACCTTCCAAAATAATGATTTACTTATTTGAAAAGCTAACCAGAGAAGTTTTTTCATTGTACTTAATTTTTAAAAACAGATCTTATGGTTATACATTACAGTATCAATAAGTATACACACACTAAAATTTCACTGCCAAAAAGAACAAATCATTTGCTTCTATATTTTTCCTATATAAGTTCACTCAGTTATTTACATGCGGATCCTAGAAGACTGGGACACCCTTATTTTAATAAATGGACCAGTAATGTACCTGTTACAAAGTATCTTTATACAGGAGAAAACAGGAGACAACAGGAAACAACTAACCACCTTGGACCCAGAAAGCTACCTCAGCAGGTAGCCTGCACTGCTCAGATGCTATACCAGAAAGACAGCATACCTTGTAAGTTGTATGGCATTCTCTCATAGGGGCTATGCCACTCTTCTGATTGTTCCAGTTTTTGAGACATCAGGTAGGTTTGGATTAATGTACTTCTAAAATGATAATTCAGTGACAACTTAATGCCCACAAAATGGGCTAAAAAATTGGCCAAGAAAAATTAAATGCAATTACTATTAGAGAAATGGAGTGAGTAGGGGAGTACTTTTGAGTTGACTCAGACATTGATATGATGGATGTAAATGACAGGAAAATACTTGAAATCCTGCTGAAAATTCATTGTAAAATTAAGGGTTATTATCTCATCAGTAAAAGGGAAGTAACTCTTTTTTAAAAAAAGCATGTTGGCCTTTGATTTGAGAATGAATATTCACAAAATATAACTCAGCAATTCATGCATCAGCATCTTATTTTCCTTCTGTGAAACAAAGGGATGTGATTAAGAAAGCAGTAGGCAAAAGAAATTTGGATTATTACATGGTTCCCTTGGGGTCATGCCCCTAAGGTACAGAACCTACTGAGAGACATCCATCCAAAAACGCTGAAAGGAAAAATACCTGTATGATGAAAGCGTTGATGCTCATTTTTCTAGAGAAATTACTGCAGTCAAAGAGCAGCCCAATTTCCCAATACGATGAAAGTTGGGTGTATAAAATGCATAAAATGGTACTTGGATGGGGGGCCTTCACCTTAAGCATTTGCTAGCTGTTATGACCCTGTGCAAGTTCCTTAACCTCCCTGACATGCAATTTTAGAAGGTTAATCTATAAAAAGAGCCCAGAACTAGGTTATCAAAATGTTTTCAAAAATTATCTGTATTATCATCATCATAATAGCCACTACCATTAAACACCCCTTGTTTAGTTGGAAATTCATTATCTACTGGTGTAACTTCCATACTTCCTTTGGAGACCCTTTCCAGTTGCAGGTCATGTAACTGCAAGTCCAAATCTGCAGGATACCACCATGGGTATAACTTTCTCTCTCATAGTTGACAGGATCACGAAAGGTGGGGAACATGATTCTTTAGGACACAATTCCTGGTAGTCCTTGTTTCTCAACTCTGAACGATCAGCTCCATACTGGCTTAAGAAAGAAGCTTTCTCTTCCCTTGAATTTGATTTCCAAAATTAATGTTTAACTTGTAACCTTAGTCACCTTCTGTAAAGCTCAGTTTTATGAGCATGTTCCTAAACTCATGATGTGAGAGAGGTTATAAAGTGATGCTATATCCCCTGCCTTCCCAGAAGTTAGAGCTACAGTATTGAAAAAATAACAAAACAACACATGGCAGAATCCCATCACTGTAGGTACCAACCACATGGTTATAAGACAAGGAAGGAGAGAGAACAGTGTAGAAACATTAGTAGGATTTACTGCACAGAGTTGGGTCTGCCAGCCCACCCAGAAGAAGGGGCATTCTGGGCTTAAAAAACATCATTCATTTTCACCTCATTCTTCCTGCTGTCTGGATAATATGAATCACCTCAAGCATGAGTCACCATGATTCTGTGGTCTTTCCAAAACAATGTGATTTCTAGCACTTTTTTTTTTTTTTGCTTTTTCCATGACATATGGAATTTCCCAGGCGAGGTGTCGAATCAGAACTACAGCTGCTGGCTTACACCACAGCCACAGCAACTCGGGATCCAAGCCACATCTGCTACCTACACCACAGCTCAGGGCAACAGTGGATTCTTAACCCACTGAACGGGGCCAGGAAATGAACCCAAGTCCTCACGGATACTAGTTGGATTCATTTCTGCTTCGCCACAATGGGAACTCCTTATTTCTCACTCTTTTAATTACCTACAGCCTTTGAGCAGTATTATCACCTGAAATTGTCACTTTCTAAATTCAGAGCATTAATAAATCTTCAGTATCTTTTTTTGTCCATTTTAGAAAAATACATAAAAATGTAAAACCCGAAGGGAAAGAAAATCTTCAATAACACATAACAGGGAAAAAAAACATGGAAGAGGAATCTGGATTGATTCCGATAACTTGTTCAACATACATTTAATGAGTCTAACACATCTGAGACACTGCAAAACACAGGACTGGGGGTGGGGACAGACTTGGGCTCTGCCCGAAGGGGCTCTACCAAAGAGGCGTTTATTTGTCTCTCTGAGAGAGAACTGAAAATAAAAAATTAGAAATAATTGGACACTTCTAAAAAACAGAATAGAGCCACTATTAAAAAATGTAATAAGGAGTTCCCATCATGGCTCAGTGGTTTATGAAACTGACTAGCATCCATGAGGACGCAGGTTCAATCCCTGGCCTTACTCAGTGGGTTAAGGATCCGGCACTGCCGTGAGCTGTGGTGTAGGTCACAGACGTGGCTCGGATTACACGTTGCTGTGGCTATGACATAGGCTGACAGCTATAGCTCTGATTTGACCCCTAGTCTGGGAACCTCCATATGCTATAGGTATGGCCCTAAAAAGACAAAAGACAAAAAAAAAAATTAATGAACAGCCAGGAGGCAGGAGTAGGTGGCCAGCAAGTTGGTCATAGTGTCTGGGGAAGAAACTAATAAAGACTTATTCAGTAGAAATTCATGAGGGTTTATCAACTTTTGATAACTCCGTGGGTTCTCTGGATGAGATGCTGATAACCATGTCTGTTTCTAGAAATGAATTGTTGCAGACGTTGGACCCACTTGAACAAGTGAAAGTGGATTTAGTTTCTGCTTACACATTAAATTTAATATTTGGGGTTTATTTGGCAACTCGGGGAGTGAATCCTAAGGAACATCCAGTAAAGCAGGAATTGGAAAGGACCAGAGTATACATGAACAGAGTGAAGGAAGTAACAGACAAGAAAAAGGCTGGCAAGCTGGGCAGAGGCACAGCTTCAAGATTGGTTAAAAAATGCCCTCTGGGAACCAAAACCTAAAAATGCATGCAAAGTTGCCAGTAAAGGAAAAAGTAAAAATTAACCTTTTGGTTTAATGTACACATATTCAAAAGTACATCATTTTTACTGTGTTCCACAAAGTGGATAATGATTATGTGGCAGTGTAATGTTTAAATGTATTCCTTACTGAATTCATATATTAAATCTGTATTTTAAGTTTATAACTAAATACCTTTCCCTCCAGAAAGATAAAGTTATCTTTACTGATTACCCTACATAACACTATGAGGTTTCTAACACTGTGGTACAGTTTATATTTACACTTTTTTACCAACTCTCTTGACTAGATTCTGGTTTCCTCATACAGGTGAGTCTTTCAAATGCCATTTTATAAGCAACTATAAAATTTAAATTAAAAGTTCTTTGTGAATACTTTTCTATTTTCGATGAATGTGGATTTTTTTTTTTTTTTTTTTTTGCTTTTTAGGGCCACACCTGTGGCATATGGATGTTCCCAGGCTAGGGGTCCAATCGGAGCTACAGCTGCCAGCCAACACCACAGCCACAGCAACGCGGGATCCTTAACCCACTGAATGAGGCCAGGGATCAAACCCGCAACCACATGGTTCCTAGTCAGATTCGTTTCTGCTGCGCCACAACAGGAACTCCATGAATGTGGATTTTGTAAGGTACGCTGAAGTTAGAAATGCATCTGTTTTCACTATATAATATTAAGAAAGAATGAGATGACTTAAATGTCCATATTCTGTCTGTAGTTATTTCATTACGCTTTCATGATTTGGAGAATTATTGGGTTTTTTTTGAAATTTGAAGGATAAAATTAAGACTGTAAGGTTATTCTTGAATTCTTGGCACTTTGCCACCATGTCCCATTTAAAGTAAAATATATTCTCTCATGAACTCTACATGGGAAATGAGGTGGTATATCAACGGCTGATTTTTGGCATAATGGCCATACCCTGTCTTTATAAAGTTGCAAATGTCGTGTAGCTGACCTGTTTATATTTCTCTTTTGAGTAAATCTGCCCTTGAAATTAGAAAGGAAGGTTTTAAAATCCTCAGGAATGGGAGTTCCCATTGTGGCTCAGCAGAAATGAATCTGAGCAGTATCCATGAGGATGCAGGTTCGATCCCTGGCCTCGTTCAATGGGTTAAGGATCTGGTGTGGCCATGAGCTGTGGTATAGGTCGAAGACGTGGCTCAGATCCTAAGGTGCTGTGGCTGTGGTGTAGGCCGGCAGCTATAGCTCCAATTCGACTCCTAGCCTGAGAACCTCCATATGCCGCAGGTGAAGCCCTAAAAAGACCAAAAAAAAAAAAAAAGAAAAGAAAAGAAAAAAAAGAAATCCTTAGCAATGAAGAGATTCATAAGTTTTTGTTCCTTATGCATAGCACTCACAGTCCCCTTGGCCTCACTTTTTCAGATTTTTTCATTATATGTTTCTGAGGCTCTAGCAAGTAGTACAACTTGTTTGGCAACAACTTTCTGTTAT
The DNA here is from genome assembly GCF_016906955.1 of Phacochoerus africanus. Taxonomy (NCBI): domain Eukaryota; kingdom Metazoa; phylum Chordata; class Mammalia; order Artiodactyla; family Suidae; genus Phacochoerus; species Phacochoerus africanus. The sequence continues at coordinate 11,152,317 of NC_062547.1, read as the reverse complement.
AAAATACCACTTAAGCAGAGGAGAAAGCCAAAGGATATTACACTGTGTTTATATTCTGATTTATTTTTCTGGAATATTTGTTACAGAGAATTCTAAAGAGTAAAAAAAATAATTTGGAGTTCCCGTCGTGGCGCAGTGGTTAACGAATCCAACTAGGAACCATGAGGTTGCAGGTTTGACCCCTGCCCTTGCTCAGTGGGTTAACGATCCGGCGTTGCCTGAGCTGTGGTGTAGGTTACAGACACGGCTGGGATCCTGCATTGCTGTGGCTCTGGCGTAGGCCAGGGGCTACAGCTCCAATTCGACCCCTAGCCTGGGAACCTCCATATGCTGTGGGAACGGCCCAAAGAAATAGCAAAAAGACAAAAAATAATAATAATAATAATAATTTTATGTCTGAGGCCATACATAAATTTTAAATTACATACCCTTAATGCTTTGGGTCTCTGAATCCATATCATTGGGTGTGTGAATGCCAAGTACAATAAAGTACTTTAATCTTTGAAAGAAAAAAAAATATCATGGACAGCCTCAGGAATATAGCCAATATTTTATAATAGCTTCGTAGGGAGTGAAACCTACACAAATATGGAATCACTATGTTGTACACCTGAAACTAATATAATATCATGAGTCAAATATAATTTGATTTTAAAAAAGAATTACAAGAAATATATTTATTGACATGAAAAGGTGTTTGAAAGATATTAAGCAAAACAATATGCTCTTAATTTGGTGATTTTCAAAATCACGTCCCTATGGAAAGTACACATAGCATACAAAAGTTTAAAAATCTAAACTATTATCACTGAGTTGCGGAATTATGGCTGCTTTTTTTCCTTTTTGATTATCTGTATTTTCCAATTTTGTTTATGTACTATAAAAGGCATTAAAAGGCGATATGACACTGCACTAATAAGTATCAAAAAGTGCTAAGAGGAGTTTCTGTCGTGGCACAGCAGAAATGAATCCGATTAGGAACCATGAGGTTGCGGGTTCGATCCCTGGCCTTGCTTGGTGGGTTAAGGATCCTGCGTGGCCGTGAGCTGAGGTGTAGGGATGCAGATGCGGCTCAGATCTGGCGTGGCGGTGGCTGTGGCATAGACCAGTGGCTGCAGCTCTGATTAGCCCCCCTAGCCTGGGAACTTCCATATGCCGTGGGTGTGGCTCTAAAAGAGTAAAAAAAGTAAAAAAAAAAAAAAAATGTGCTGAGGTTGAAGAAAATAGGCATGTAGTGTTGGGGTTCCAGGAGAGGCTCCCAGCCCAAGGGAGAGGAAGGCGTGAAAGCACAGCATATTCCACAGTTTACTCATGGGCCTAGGTATCCATTTATGGTGAAGCGTCAATGACAAGGACTTTGGAATTAAATAAAGATAGGAGACAGGCTGTTTCGAAGCAAGGAAGTAAAAAGTACCTGTAATATCCAGGTAAGTATCTCAGATTAGCACAGAGCTTGGAGAAGAGAGAGACAGAGAGAGGAAGCCAAGAAGTGCCAAAGGAACAGAGTAAGTCCACTGACCATCTTCATCTCTCTCTTCATCCAAAGCAATGGCCACCAACAGAGGGGCTGGTGTCGCTGTGTGGGTGGTCTGCAGCGTTCCACTTTCTGGGCTGGAGAGTTAAGGCCAGTTCTTGACTCTGCTGGGCATGTAGGTGAGTGGGGGGGAAGAGGGGGGATGAAGCAGGAAAGAAATGAAACAAGGAAGGAAAGAAAAGCAGGAGAGAAATGAAAGAGAATGTCAGCTGCTATTGAGCAGGTAAGAGATACTTCAAGAAAAAAAAAATCAAAAGTCGATGCTAACAAAGGGGAGACAGGAGGTTTGAACGTATGCTATTCCAGGAAGATTCATCAAGGAGGAAGCACTGTTCCACTGTGAGCCAGTGAAAATAGCAAGGAGACCATGGGACTACACAGCACCAGCAGAAAAACTGGAGCACTTGGCCTTGTAATACATTTTTAATGAAGGTGCTTTTTTTGAATGTCAAAAACAAAAAACGGGGGGCAGGGGGAGGGAGAATCACTCACTTTCACTAGGTCAGTACATTTATTTGTAGATATATTGGGTGATACTTGTGGAAATGATTAAGAATTATGTTGCTTTATATGCTATAATATCTTCTCAAAGATAGTGGTGATCTACATTTTGAAAATGTTAAAAGTGAAATTAATGTGGAAGAGGTAGAAAGAAACTGGAAAAAAGTGAGTTTTCCCAATTTTTATTTGAAACTATCTAATCAGAGCAAATTGGTGAGCTTTCTTCTTAGTATTACAGCCCTGTTCTTTTCATCTCATTGGACCTCCTGTTTTTTGATGTGTTCCTTGCACTTAAAAATAAATGTGTTTAATTTTTAGAATATAAAGACAATCAATAGTAAATATTTTACCAAAGGTTAAGAGAAAAATTGTACTAAACTGAAAGGTGGAATCGAAGAAAAGAGCCTATTCATTGGTTTCCTTTTCCTTCTATCATTTACAAGATTATCCTTATTTCATCCTTATTATCCTTATTTCACTTAGTTATACCCCAAGCATTTTCCCTGCTTTGCACCAAACTATACAGCCAGTAAGGCTGTTTACACATTAAGTCATTTTGGTATAAACTAAAAGGAGTGAGACTGGCTCAGCTCTTTAATCTTTTTATAAAACCAGAACTTGACCCAGGAAAAAAATGCATCTGAGGCCAACATAACCTTTACAAAACTATTAATAATCTGGGTTCTATATGGAACTCAAAGGTGTTAGTCCAGAAACTAAATAGCAGACAGGAAATTCAAAAATGATAAATAGATGGAAAGTCTAGAGTTTTCTTATCAAATTACCCAGTGAGACAAAAAAATTGCAATGATCAATAACCACAAAAGGAGGTAATGAGATTACATATGTATAGAAATACTTTAAGTCTTTCAATAAATAAATAATACTTAAACAATACTTTAAAAAAAATCAAGAAAATTATTGTTCTGGTAAATTACCCTACCCTGACTCCCCATATCCTATCTCCTTGAACTTGTCACTGACCCTTTGAAATTCATTATCTATTATAAACAAACTTTTCAGAGTTCCCGTCGTGGTACAGCAGAAACGAATCCAACTAGGAACCATGACGTTGCAGGTTCTATCCCTGGCCTCGCTCAGTGGGCTAAGGATCTGGCATTGCCATGAGCTGTGGTGTAGGTCACAGACGTGGCTTGGATCTGGTGTTGTTGTGGCTCTGGCGTGGGCCAGCAGCAACAGCTCCGATTAGACCCCTAGCCTGGGAACCTCCGTATGTCGCGGGTGCAGCCCTAAAAAGACAAAAAATAAAAATAAAAAAATAAAAAATAAACTTTTCATTTGGTACATCCACTGTTTAAATAGGGATAGAGGACCTGGGGCTCTGATAACAGAATGACAGTTACCGCTTAACACACTCTTGACGGCAGTGCTGAGCACTGTTCCAACAGCTTCACAGGAATTAGGGTTATGTGATCTTCAGGCCAGCCCCTGTGAACAGCATCATTTTACAACTGCCACACAGGGGCTAACAGGGATCTGGTTAAAAAAGCTGTGTAAAGGAAGTTCCCTTCATGGGGCAGCAGTTAACGAACCCGACTAGTATCCACGAGGATGTGAGTTCGATTCCCGGCCTCGCTCAGTGGGCTAAGGCTCTGGTGTTGCCATGAGCCCTGGTGTAGGTTGCAGATGTGGCCTGGATCTGGTGTTGCTGAGGCTGTGGCGTAAGCCAGCAGCTGCAGCTCTAATCTGACCCCTAGCCTGGGAATTTCCAGATGCCACGGGTGAAAGCAAGCAAGCTGTGCAAGCAGCAGATGAGGAAGGTTTGAACAGTAAATGGTCACAGAAACCAGGTCCACATGATATAAAATCTTCATGTTCCCAAATGTCATTTGAGAGCTATAGCGAGTCACTCCAAGAATCACAGCTATGGAACTGATGCCTTTTTTTTCTCCTTGTTTAAATAACTAGATTAAAATCTGTTTACAGGAGTTCCCGCTGTGGCTCAGTGGGTTAAGAACTCCATGAGGATTCAGGGTCAATCCCTGGCCTCACTCATTGGGTTAAGGATCCAGAGTTGCCACAAGCTGTGGCACAGGTTGCAGATGTGGCTCAGATCTGGTGTTGCTGTGGCTGTGGCTGTGGTGTAGGCCTGTGGCTGCAGCTCTGATTCTACCCCTCGCCTGGGAACTTCCATATGCTTCAGGTGTTGCCCTAAAAAAGAAAAAAAGAAAAGCAAGTGCTTCTACTTTGAATGCTAATCCCTTTTGTAATCAAATGTTTCCAAAACTTGTTTTCTGCCTTTATAGTGAGTTTTCAACCTTTTCATTTGAATCTAGCGTCTGAGCAGCTTAAGGCAAGGGTTATTTATGGGTGTAGGTTCTGGATTTAAACATCTCACTGTGAAACGGGAATGATATTATTATCTACCTCGTGGGTGTTTGTAAAAACGAGGACAGATAACTACTTAACATGGCAATAATAAAATAATCATAGAGCTACTCGTGCAGTTGTAACAGGTACAGCTATAAAAACTTTACATGGACTAACACTTTAATACTCAAAGGGACCCTCCAGAGTTCCCTATGTCACTCAGCGGAAACGAATCCGACTAGGGACCATGAGGTTGCAGGTTCGATCCCTGGCCTTGCTCAGTGGGTTAAGTTGCCACAAACTGTGGTGTAGGTCGCAGACGCAGCTTGGATCCCGAGTTGCTGTGGCTCTGGCAAAGGCTGGCAGTTACAGCTCCAATTAGACCCCTAGCCTGGGAACCTCCATATGCCGCAGGTGTGGCCCTTAAAAAAAAAAAAAAAAACTCAAAGGGACCCTGAAAAGGAAGATACTCTTATCATCCTCATTTTACAACAAGAAACTAAGGCAAAGAGTGGTTAACTAACTGGCCAAAGACACAGAGCTGGTGTTAGAGCCAGAATTCCAACCCTGAGTTTGTGCTCCTAACCATGGCACTAGACCACCCCTATTGTGCCTACATTAAGTGCTGAATGAAATGTCAGCTCTGTGGACAGCCCTCCGGAGGCTTGGTGGGCAGAGGCCTCACTAACTTAATTGCTGAATCACCAAGAAGTCAGTCAGTTTACATAGTCCTCTTCACGGCATTGGAAAATAGTACTTTTGTTTGCTGGCGTTGGGTAGTTACAGGTGCAGAGACAATGCCCTGTCACTACTAGGCAGCCTGGAAAGACAAGCTCTGTAAACCTCCACGTGAGCAGAGTGGCTGCAGGGGGCTTCCCTCCAGTCAAAAGCCCATGTTCTAGTCCTGGCTCTGCCACACACTTCCTGCGTAACCTCAATGGAGCCATTTCAGCTGCCGTGGCGTCAATTTCTTGCTTGTAAACCCAGGAGAATGGGACAGGATAACTGGAAGGGCTCTTTCCTACTTCAAACACCAGTAGGTCCCTGTTAAAACACCAGTGGTGCAAAACTCCAGTAGGCTACTCTCACTCCATAGCAGGGATGAAGGCATCAAGAAGTCCTACTTTATCGAGACTGATGGTATATAAGAACACGGTTTGAGGATGAGCTCTCAAAAAGAATCTTAGGGTACTGAAGACTAATGTTTTTAATTGTTGTGATTTTTTTTCCAAGGATTAATAGTGATGGCTGTCCATATCTAGTTGTGCTGATTTCCAACAAAATTCCCCTTGGCCACCAAGGACCTGAGATACTTTATGCTTCCTGAAGGAACCAAACTGAAGAGGGAGGAGTTCCCATTGTGGTTCAGTGGATTTAAGAACCCAACTAGTATCCATGAGGATGCAGGATAGATCCCTGGCCTTGCTCAGTGGCTTAAGGATCCGATGTTGCCATGGCTGTAGCATAGGCCAGCAGCTGCGGCTCCAATTTGACCCTTAGCCTGGGAACTTCCATATGCCCCAGGGGTGGATCCAAAAAGAAAAAAAAAATGAACAGGGAATCTCAAGTGTATTTTTTTCTTAAAGAACAAGAGAATCAACTTAATAGATCATATACGAATTATCTACTTGGAAAAATACTGACAATTTTAAATCTTGGACTCCTTCCTTGCCAGTCAATTGTATTCTAAGCCCCTGTCTTCATTTTCTATTTATTGATATAACACATTACCAGAAACATAATGGCTTAAAATAACCCAAAGTCATCATCTGATGGTTCTGGAGGTCAAAAATCCAACTGTGTTTTCACTGAGCTAAGATCAAGGTGTCAGCAGAGTGGCATTCCATTCTGAAATATCCAGGAAAGACCTGTTTTCCTCATTTTCTCTGGCTTCTAGAGGCCACGACATCCTTCGGCTCACGGCCCACTTCCTTGGTCTTCAAAGGCATCAAGCACGGCATCACTTCTTTTTTTTTTTTTTGTCTTTTTGCCATTTCTTGGGCCGCTACCGCGGCATATGGAGGTTCCCAGGCTAGGGGTCTAATCCAAGCTGTAGCTTCTGCCACAGCCACAGCAACGCAGGATCCGAGCCATGTCTGTGACCTACACCACAGCTCACGGCAACACCGGATCGTTAACCCACTGAGCAAGGGCAGGGATCGAACCCACAACCTCATGGTTCCTAGTTGAATTCGTTAACCACTGAGCCATGACGGGAACTCCGGCATCACTTCTGATCTGACTTGCACCATCACATCTCTTTCTCTGACTTAAGCCAAGAAAATCTCCCTAATTGTTGCTTTTTCCCCCCCTGGTTTTGGTTGTTTTCTTTTTGCTTTGGGTTCTTGTTGTCATTGTTGTTTTGGCCACAAAGTGCAATGGCCTGATGTGGGATTTCAATTCTCAGACCGGGGGTTGAACTCGGGCCACAGCAGTGAAAGGGCCAAATCCTAATCACTAGACCACCGAGGAACTCCCAAATCTCCCCGTTTTAAGGTCAGCTGATTATCAACCTCAATGCCATCTGCAACATTAAACCCCTTTGCCATGTAACCTAACACAGCTACAGTTTCCTGGGTTAGAACGTGGACAGGACATCTTCAGGGAAAGGAGGCGGGTGTGTTATTCTGCCTACCACTGCCTCTCTCCTCTGTCATCCTTTAGACATGGCGAATTCACAGAAGGTCATTGTATATGAATACAGCATCAAGTGGGAACTGCAAACTAAATTTATCCCCATCGTCCCCTCCTTCACGTCCTTTAAACTATAGGAGGTACAGGATTCCAAAGTCAAGTAAGAATCTGGTTCATATTGGTTATCATTCATTTCCCATTAACTGGTCACTTGCTTGTCTCTATTTGCATAGATAATTGACATTTGACAAGATTTTCTTTAGTCTCTTTTCTGGGTAAATTTATCATTCTGTCATATTTTGTAATACTTAGGACAAAGTGATGTCATCCAAGCCAACAACCTACCCTGGAGTGTATGGAACCACACCCAATCCTTACCCACCAAGTAACTTTATGGTGCCTGGGTCTCAACAACCCCCAGGGTTCATCAACCCACGAATCCAAGCTCAGAGTAGCCAGGCACCTTTCATCGTCTCTCCAGGAATCCTCAATAACAGTCAGCAGGTTCAAGGAAATATACAAATGGTAAATCCAGGTACAGGAAAAGCAGCCACAAACTTTAAAGAAGCAAAGACACTAGGGGTAAGTCTACTTACTACCAGAATTTTAATTCTGCATTCATAAGGTTTTATTGTGCTTACAAGTTGTAGGTGGAGAGAAGTTTATGATCTCATGGCACACATCCAATCATTGGGAAGTTCTGGATGCTTCTCCACAAACAGTATCCCTTTTAGGTAGAAATAATTAGTCTACATATAGATTTTACCCTGAATTCATTTTATTTTAGACTCATGCAAAAATCTAATGGGTGACAAAGGATTCTTCCTAGCAGGATGACCCAGTAACACTGACATTGTGGAAACATCACTACTTCTAGCTTGATCTCATTTCTGGAAAGTATATGGTACCCGCAAGCCTTTCTCTGGACTAGCTTCAAACCTGGTATTTGTATAGATGCAAATTCACACCAATATGAACACTGAGGGCTGTGTTAAAAACAGCAGGAACTACGAATGGGCTGTCTATGGAAAGTGGGTGAAAGACCCAGGGGCTATTCTATCTGCTATGCCCCTCACCCAGTGTCCACGGAGATGGGATGGCTTCACTGCCATGTGACCTCCACCTAGGGCACTTTGACCCTTCCCAATCCAGTTTATGGAGGCACTGTAAAATATGCCCTACTCGCATGTGAAAACTCAACTTCCACAGGCAGAACTGTTAGCCCTTTTGCTGTGCTTTTCAAACACCCCTTTCACGCCACTAACACAATTTTTCACCAAATGGTACTGTCCCTCCCTGGGTGTACATCTAACTTCTCTGCTAGAGCATTCAGTAGATAACGCTGAGTGACCATTAAGTGCCAGAAACTCTTCTATCCACCTTAGGAACTGAGCACTGGTCCCCTTCCAGCAGGCAGATCTAAGCTGGGAGGTGGCTTCTCAGGTATTCCTCCTGCCAGAGGGAAGAAGTTCCCTGCTCCCATGGAGTCAATGGGACAAACCAGCACTCCATGCAGCGGACCCCACATGGGTGTTGGGAATATTGCCGAGAACAAAAGGCACAATGTCTGCCCTCACGGAGCTTAGAATCTATTGGGGGAAATCAGACTACACACATAATAAAGCATTAAAGGACACAGGGCGTCAGAAGGTGGTAAAGGATGTGGAGAGGTTAAGAAAAGTGAAAGAGATGAGCAATTCCAGGCAGGGAAGGGGTGGCAATTTCAAGCTCGTCAGGGTAGACCTTCCTTAGATGATGACATTCAAGCAAAGACATAAAGTGAGGGGTGAGTCAAACAGACATCAGGCAAGAGGTTCCAGGTAAAATTGGAAGGTCTTTAGGGGAAAATGTGCATGACATGTTTGAAGAACAGGGAGGAGGCCAATAAAGCAGAGCAGAATGACAGACAGAGGGAGCAGCTGGAAGGAGGCCAGAGAGGCGATGGGGCCAGGCCCCTGTGAAGCTGGAAGGACCAGCGGCCCTGGCTTTCAGTGGAGTAGGGAGCCACTGGGGCATGCCGTCTGATCCCAAAGAGGTGCCTAACAGAAGCGCTTTCAAGTGCTGTCTTGGGAGTTCCCGTTGTGGTTCAGCGGGTTAAGAATCTGAGTAGTATTTATGAGGACATGTGGATGTGGGTTTGATCCGTGGCCTTGCTCAGTGGATTAAGGAGCCCGTGTTGCCACAAGCTGCAGTGTGGATCACAGATGCGGCTGGGATCTGGCATTGCTGTGACGTAGGCGGCAGCTTCAGCTCTGATTGGACCCCTAGCCTGGGAACTTCCATATGCTGCAGGTGCAGCTATAAAAAAAGAAAAATAAATAAATAAATAAATAAATAAATGTGCTGTTTTGTTGTTTAAAAGCTCCAGTCAGCAGAATCTATTTCCTCTCCCTAAAGACTGTACAACTAAAGCCCTTGGTAGCCCCCAGTCACCACAACAGGGTAGGGGCCTCCAGAGGTAAGATCTGAGTGGACCTTCTGCCCCAACTGACTCAGAGCTTAGATATATGAGCACAAAACTAAGAAATAAGGTGTAGGATTTATATCATAAGGTACAACAGAAATTTAAAAAAAATAAGATAGTTTAAATTCACTGGTATAATCTAAAATCAAGAAGACCTCATGGAAGAGGTGGAGCTGAGTTGAGCCTGAGGAGATAGTTAAGACATGGGCTTTGGACTCAATGTGCTGCATTAAATTCTCAGATCTGCCCCTAGTAATTGTGTGATCTTGGGCACCGGAATGGTCTATTTGTCTCCCTGCCCCAAATTCATATGTTGAAATCCTAAGTCTCAGGGATGATAGTATTATGAGGTGGGCCTTTGGGAGGTGCTTATTAGGTCTGGAGGGTGGAGCTCTCATGAATGAGATTAGTGCCTTATAAAACAGGCTTCTGAGAAATCCCTAGCCCCTTACATGATGTAAGGACATAGTGAAAGGCGTGGCACGGGCTAGATCCCAGAAGAGGGCCCTAGCCAGAAGGTGACTGTGCTGCCACCCTGAACTTGGGACTTCCCAGCCTCCAGAACCGTGCACAATAAATTTCTGTTGTTTATAAACCACTCAGCATGTGGGCATTTTTATTACAAGAGCCTGAACAGACTAAGTGGATGCCTAATCTCTTTATGTTTCTATGCCTCCATCCTGCTGTTGGGAGGATTAGGTGTAAAGGGCTTAGAATATTATCAAGTGTATGGTTAATGCTAAATGAATTGGTTGTTTGTTTTTTTTTTCTTTGTTGATACTTTTTTCCAGAACTGGGATTACCCAGGCAGAGGACGGGTCTGTTTGCAAAAGACAGCCATTGAAGTCAGTTAAAGCCCTTTTTTCTAAGAGTCTTAGAGGCTCTCAGGGGATACTAATACACACTTACAAGGTAGCACTTTCTGAAGAACTCTCCTTGGGCCATCGGCACAAACCTCCCCAAATACCTCAAACAAAACCTTATGCTGAGGCCCTGGCTCTAGTGAACATCAAAATCTGAAGGGCCCACCTCCTGTGGAGGTACAGCTAAATGACAGCCGTGGATCTTGACAGCGTTGGCAATAAATAACAGAGCACAATGACAGTAATGCCTGAAGATGAAGCAGTTTTTAAATGTCTGTTTTTTTTTTTTTTTTTTAGGCAATCCAGATCCTGATTGGATCAATGCACATTGGCTTCGGAATTATTCTGGGCTTAATGGGCCGCATTTATATGCAAGTTTTGGGTTTTGCTTCCTTAGCTTTTGTTAGCGGATATCCATTCTGGGGCGGCCTCTCTGTGAGTAGACTTCGACAACACCTCTCTTCAGTTTATCGAGTATAGCTACCCCCAGTCTATGTACAACTCACCTTTTTATAAGCCCTGCATCTGATTAGCTGGGAAATTCAGGTATTAGGTAGTAATATTAAATATTAGTTAGAGAATTAAATACAGGAGAGCTTTTGTTCCCCATTTTAACTTGCAGGCTAAAGTTACACCCTAAAATTTATTCTGATCAAGTAGGCAGCAAACCAAAGTTTTAGTTCCCCATTACATTTTAGATGGAAATGAATGTGTTGGATGGAGAAAAGCAAAAACAAATGATCAGCAACGTGACCAAAAATAACAATTGGAGTTCCTGTCATGGCGCAGCGGAAACGAATCCAACTAGGAATCATGAGGTTGCAGGTTCAATCCCGGGCCTTGCTCAGTGGGTTAAGGATCCGGCGTTGCCGTAAGCTGTGGTGTAGGTCACAGACAGGGCTTGGATCTGGCATTTGCTGTAGTGTAGGCTGGCAGCCGTAGCTCCAATTCGACCCCTAGCCTGGAAACCTCCATATGCCATGGGTTTGGCCCTAAAAAGCAAAAAAATAAAAATTAAAAAAAAAAAAAAACAACAGTTGAAGGAGTTTCCTTGTGGTTCAGTGGGTTAAGGACCCAGCATTGCCTCTGTGAGGATGGGGGTTCAATCCCTGGCCTTGCTCAGTAGATTAAGGATCTGACGTTGCTGCAGTGTAGGTTGCAGATATGGCTCGGATCAGGTGTTGCCATGGCTGTGAAATAGGCCCCAGCTGCAGCTCTGATTGGACCCCTAGCCCAAGAATTTCCATATGCCACAGGTGTGGCCAAAAACGAAAAAAAAAAAAAATTGTTCAGGAGAAGAGATTCAGCAGTAAGGTCAGAAGCCATCAGAACAAGGAAAGCTTACAAGGGAATGAGTTCTTTATATGCAAGAAACTAAAAAGGAAAAGAAAAGAAGTCAAAAGGACATAACTGCTTGAAGAATTTTTGAGAGGGAAGTATAAATAGGCTAAGTTTTCAGCATATAAAGAGAAGTAATTTCTGGGAACAAAGACCCCATCATCTCACAAATACACTGGTCTATTTCTACAGTTCATTATTACTGGAATTCTCTGTATTTTGGCATCCAAGGAGTCTTCCCCTGCTCTGGTAAGTTAGAGTGTTTCTACTTTTCAAATCTCTCTAAAGATTAAATTATTTGAGGAAGAAAATTGAGAGGGTGTATTCAGAAAATGCAAAGGGGAACATTTTTTCCCCAAAAACATCTACTGGCTGACTCTCCACGGTATGTGTGCCTTCACATGGGCCGCATAAGTTGCTACTCAGAAACGGCAGCGCTCCACATCCCAACTCTTTCATTCACAAGAGTGGAAATCAGTGAAGATAGAGTTGGTTATCCCTAAGGCGCCCCAATTCAGTGGGGTCACACTGCATTGGGGGAGCTCCAAGTAGAATCCTAGAAGCCAGGAAACACCTGCTTGCCACTTCAATTATCGAAGACTCTGCTATTCATTTGCCATTTCTCAGTTCTGCCTTGCCTTGTATTTGTATTTCTTTATTTGTGCATGTCTCCGTTCTTACTCAGATGTGACTTTTATTTTATGGTTCCTTAAGTCATCATTAAAAACACCTAGCTCAGTACATAAGAAGAGCTCATAAATCACTGACATAGGCCTTCCAATTCTCTCGGTCATAATGCTCCACCCTTTTAATTTCCTGGTTCCACTTTTGAAACAGGAGAAAGAAAATAGTTGGCCAAGAATGAGAGACAACTAGAGCAGAGGTGCTTTCAAAATTCAATTTAATCCGGCACAAGAGGAAAGAATGGGAAGATGGAAACGTAGAATCATGCTGCTCATCCTTTGCCAGACTAGACTCGGCTAAAAACACAATACAATACAAATGCGAAAACAATAAATCATCCTAATCCTGATTAACCAGCCCTGTTTTAATCCAAAAAAAAATAAAGCATCTTTTCTCTGGATGATTTAGAGACCCTTCCTTCTAACTATGCTTGTCCAAGCATAGAATCTGTCCATTTCGAGAGAAGACAGCTACTCTGAAATTATACCTAAAGCAATTTTTCTAGGAGCCTTACAGAGGCCATCAGAAGACTCGAAGCACTAGCTGTAGCACTAGCACATTCCAAAGAACTCTTAACAAGTCAGCAGAGGACTTGGTTTCATAATTATTCTGCTGAATTTCAAAATCTTGAGAAATGGGAAAGTTTTCGTTCCATTTTGTTTTGTTTGCTTTTTTTTTTTTTTTTTTTTTTTTCAGGACCGCACCCATGGCATATGGAAGTTCCAAGGTTACGGGTCCAATCAGAGCTACAGCTGCCAGCCTACACCACAGCCACAGGAATGCATGATCCAAGCCTTGTCTGCAACCTACACCACAGCTCACGGCAACACTAGATCCTTAACCCACTGAGCAAGGCCAAGGCTCGAACCCGAATCCTCATGGATACTAGTTAGATTGGTTTCTGCTGGCCACAACAGGAACTCCCCAGAAACAGGAAAATTTTATACTCTGCCCTTGCACCTGTACCCTCAAAAGCCTAATGAGTTCCTCATTCTAAACTGAGGGTTCTTTATCTAGTCCTTAGAAAGACAAGGGTTTCATTAATTTCGAAATTTATCAGCAAAGACTGTTTGTGTATAAACTTTTTCATCTATAAAATTTGATACTATGTAGCACTACCTCATATAGAGGCTGTGAGAGATCTACGAGATAATATACTTAAATAATTTAATACAGTGACTGTCACAGAAATATGCTCATTAAAAGTCTGTCGTTTTGGAGTTCCTGCTGTGGTGCAGTGGGTTAAGGATCCAACTGCAGGGGCTCAGGTTGCTGCTGAGGCACAAGTTCAATCTCTGGCCTTGCACAGTGGGTTAAGGATACGGTGTTGCTGGAGCTGTGGCAAAGGTCCCAGCTGCAGCTTGGATTCACCCCCTGGTCCAGGAATTTCCATATACTGTGTGTGTGGCCAAAAAAAGAAAAAAAAAAAAGTATGTCATTTTATTGTTTTAAAAAGGGCAGAGAATTGTTACTGTGCATGAGATTTAGATAAATATAACAGACGAGGTTCTGCTTTCTTTATTTATATTTTTCTACAGATTTTAGAAATGCCCTGCATTTAAGCAGCATACAGAATGGTTTTCATGGTAACTACCCAGAAGAGCAGAGGGGAAAAAAAAAATCACTTCAACTTCAAAACTGTTTTCAAGATTTCAGAGATGAAGAACCATTGGATTTAATTAATTTATTATTATTATTATTTTGCTTTTTAGGGCTGCAACCATGGCATATGGAGGTTCCCAGACTAGGGTCAAATCTGAGCTACAGCTGCCGACCTACAACCACAGCCACAGCAACAAGGGATCCAAGTCGCGTGTGCGACCTACACCACAGGGCACAGCAATGCCGGATCCCCAACCCACTGAGCAAGGCCAGGGCTGGAACCCTCATCCTCATGGATACTGGACGGATTGGTTTCCGCTGCGCCACAATGGGAACTCCCTAGGTTTAACGAATTCTTATTTCACTTAATTTCTTTCATCCTATGTATGATTTATTTTTCCTGTCATCTCCATCAGATAAAAAGCAGCCTGGGAATGAGTATTGTTAGTTCCATCTTTGCCTTCATTGGGATGATCCTGTTGCTGGTGGATGAAAGCATCAACGGGCTGCCCGAGCAAGACTACTGGGCAGTGGTAAGTATTCCATCATCCCCCAGGTGCCTCCTCCCTTTCCACTCACATACAGTGGGGTCTGCTTTTGTTCTTCCTACTGCACAGCAGCTCTAGCAGAAAAAATCCCTTTTTCTATTCTAACCCTATTCCTCGTCACATGATCTCCGGGACTACAGAATAAAGTGGGAGACTCACCTCTACAGATAAGACTAGGGCAGAAAGGGCATTCTTTATTGGTCTATTTCATGGTTAGTCACACAGGGAAGACTGCTAAAGAGAATTCAGAAATATTGGAGTTCCTGACGTGGCTCAGCAGTTAACAAATCCAACTGGCATCCATGAGGACACAGGTTCGATCCCTGGCCTCACTTAGTGGGTTGAGGATCCAGCATTACCGCGAGCTGTGGTGTAGGTCACAGACGTGGCTCAGATCCTGTGTTGCTGTGGCTGTGGCGTAGGATGGCAGCTACAGCTCCTATTTGACCCCTAGCCTGGGAACCTCCACATGCCGTGGGTACGACCCTAAAGAGCAAAAACAAAAGAGTATTCAGAAATACTGGAAAAAATTCCCCAAAATGAAATAATAACTGAATTTGTAGGCTAAATGAGAACAACTTACACTAGGAGAAAGAAATGCAAAGTAAGTGAGCTATAGATACTGATGCATATTGATATATATGTATGTACATTATGCATCCTTGTTAAAGCATAAAGTATAGAAAAGGATTCTTTGAGAGTTTAGGTAGAAAAATCAAATTACTTACAAACAGGAAAAAAAATCTACTTGACTCAGTCTCTACTAAGGCAAAATTTGATGACAGAAAATGATGGAGAAATGTCTGTAAAGATTTGATGAGGAGAAAATGTGATTCAAGAATAATCCAATAAGAGTTTCCATCGTGGCTCAGGTTAACAAACCCAACTAGTAACCATGAGGTTGCAGGTTCAATTCCTGGCTGCCCTCAGTGGGTTAAGGATCCAGCGTGGCAGTGAGCTGTGGTTGCAGACGCTGCATGGATCCTGCATTGCTGTGGCTGTGGTGTAGGCTGGAGGTTACAGCTCCAATTAGACCCCCAGCCTGGGAACCTCCATATGCTGTGGGTGCAGCCCTAAAAAGACCAAAAAAAAAAAAAAAAAGAATAATCCAATAAAACCCTTGTGACAATAGAAAAGCAACAAGAAGATACTCTCAGTAAAACAACAATAACACACATGGGCAGCACTGCTAAAAAACAGTACTATGCAACCATAAATGAGGTAAATTAAATCAAGAATTCAGAACGGCCAGGGAGGAGGTGTGTAAGGAGATTCATGAAAAGAACAAAAATTGAGATATGAAGAGATGAAAGGAAAGATGAGAGAGAACACATGAATGCTAATTACACATGGCTTCTATGTCTCGTCTGTTGTGAAAAGTTCTGCCATGAACACTGGAGTGCACGTATCTTTTTGAATTACGGTTTTCTCTGGATAAAGGACCAGGAGTGGGATTGCTGGATTATATGGTAACTCTATTTGTAGTTTTTTAAGGAACCTCCAGACTGTTCTCCATATTGGTTGTACCAATTTACAGTCCCACCAGTCTACCACTGCCTCAAATTAAAACTTGTAGGTTTAAAATGATGTTGATTCTTCATGGATTTTATAAACTTAATTTGACTTAACTTCTTTTTATTCTGTTAAAATCAAGTAATACTTTTACTTCAAAACAGGAAGTACAAAATGATTCTATTCTTAAAGAGTGAGGTTGCCTCTGTTGCTCATTCTCTCACCCTCTCTTACTCTCATTTTTCCTCTCTTGTTGTCACTCCGTGCATCCATTTTTCTATTCCCCTTTTGCCCATACATAGAGTTTGAGAATAACAGGCCTGAGATGTTAATTTTGCTCATTTCCAGACAGGGGCATTTGGAAAGATGGGTTGTGTTCTATATTGCTTGATTTAAAAAAAAAAAAAAAAAAGCAGATAAGATTTTATTTAAAAAGAAAAAAGAAAGCCACTGCAAAGAAAAAAAAATCTACTTCCTTTCCAATGTTTCTAAATAAAACAGTCCACTGGCAAAAAGGAAGGTCTTCTGACATTTTAAAGAAATTCCAAAATTAATTCACATTCCCCTGAAATAAATGTGTGAAACCGTGGAGAAATAATCCTGGAGCAAGTGAACTACAAGCAAGAGCATGTTTGACGAGTCAGTAACACTTGGAAGCCTGGGTGAGACCCTCCTGATGAGTTAAAATTTCAGTGTGTTTATTTCCAATTTCAGCTTTCTGGAAAAGGCATTTCAGCCATGCTGATTATCTTCTCTCTCTTGGAGTTCTGCATAACTTGTGCCACAGCCTATTTTGCCAGCCACACCGTCACCAACACCAGTGGGGTGAGTTGGGCCGCTTCTCTGTAAAATAGTCTGAGTATGTGCTGGAGAAATACAGACTGCAGCATCAGCTAAGTCCCACTGAGGGCTTATCAGAGCGCTCTCTGTCCTCAACTCTGATAGGACCAGGGTGGGGCGTTCTGCGTAGCATTGTAGTAACAATATTACTTGATTTATTCATTCTTTCCAGTCTGTCCTGGTTATTCCACCTGTGTATGCAAACAGTCCCTTGACAACAGGATTGTCCTCAGTTCCTCCCCCAGTTCCGGCCACTTAGCTCACACCACCTAATACCAGTAGGTATTAAAAGAAGCAGCAGCATCCTGCAATTTCATGGGGGTAGAACCGCTCTGCAGAAACTTCTTAAGAAGTTGGTCTTCGCCATTCACGATGATTGCTAATCTTTAAAGACTGTGTTTCAGGTTCTGTTCTTGGTTTGTCATGAATGAAAACTCTATGGACCTCTCTACCAGTGTTTCTTCCTACATGCCACTACCATGTGCTGGCAAAGGTGAAGGGCTGGAGGACTGGAAATGACTCTGCAATTCTCTTAAAGTTAGAAAATTTCCTGTTAAAGTTACCCTTCCCTCAATAAAATGTTACTAGGAGCATAAACCTTGTTTTGTTTTGTCTTTCTAGGGCCACACCCACAGCATATGGTGGTTCCCAGGCTGGGGTGGAATCAGAGCTACAGCTGCTGGCCTATGCCACAGCTATAGCAATGTGGGATCTGAGCCGCATCTTCAGCCTACCCCACAGCTCACAGCAACGCCAGATTCTTAACCTACTGAGCAAGGCCAGGGATTGAACCTGCATCCTCATGGATGCTAGCCAGATTCTTTTCCACTGAGCCATGATGGGAACGCCGAGCCTTGTGTTTCTTTTCTTTTTTTTTTTTTTTAAGAAATTCTTTTTGTTTGAGATTGGTTTTAAAGCAGTAGATCTGACAAAATACTGCAAAACATACTGACAAAATTTCTTTGATGATGATTTACAGGGTGCCCAAGTCATTAGAATTCCCTTACTCCTCCCCCTTCCCATTTCTGTCCAGAAAGCAAATACCCAACTGCCCTTCACAGGGGCCATGCCTAGATCCCACTGGCCAGCAATTCCAGTGATCAGCAAGGCTGTGTCCCTCACAACAAAGCTCAGCAGAACAGCTAAACAAAAACGAAGATGTGACTCCGGGGCCCGAGGGTCTAGGAACTAAAGAGTACCCACCTCCCAAATGTCTGGGGGCGGCATACTATAAGTTCATACAAACAAATTTAAAACACTTGCTTTCGGGAAGAGAAGTATTTCCAGCAATGTTGACTTTTTAAATAAATTTCCATCAAACATATTCTAGTTTTCATTTTGCTCTAGTAATAGCAATAACAATAATAGCAAATATTCAGCCTACTCTATGTGCCAGTCACACCCCAAACACTTGACATAAAACAATGCATTTCATGCTCACAACAATCCTGTGAGGCAGGTACTATAATTAACATCATTTCCAGATGAGAAAACTGTGGCAGAAGGGTCAAACACCTGCCACTAAGCTCTGTAGCTGGCAAACAGTGAAGCATGCACTGGAATGCAGGCAGTCTGTCTCCCAGGTCCAGCAGTGTTCCTAAACACTGTTCCCACCCTTCTTATTATCACGGACAGAACTAGAGATAGGAAGCTCCAAAGCAAACAAACAATGATTCTCTACGGTAAACCTGTAGTACATCTGGAAGGAATTACCACCTGGCTCTAATGGGAGAGAAAGGGTTGGGTGATATAAAAATACTACCTTCAACGCTTGCTTCCAGAAAGTTACTGTTCCCTCTTTATCACACCTGAGAGCCCCCTAACTCAACGTCTACAGCACCATATGATTCACCCCAATTCCTCTTTCTGCTGGATAGTCAAAAGATGCTAATAGAGCTGGGTTTCAAGCATCCAAAATTAATATTTAAATTGAGCTTTTTTACAGTGTGAAAAACAAGACTGCCTACTTCAGCAATTTTAGCAATGCTGTGAACATAAGACTTGTATACAGTGGATTCATTTTAGGCAATGCAATCACGTTTTTATGCAATTGGGGAAAATACTCATTCATTCTTATGCAGTGCCTTCTCTGCAGGGCACTGTTCTGTGTGCTTAAGAATGACAAAGATCCTGTCCTCTGGAAGCCTAAATTACCTAAGTGTTAGACTTCTTGTGAAGAATAAAAGCAAATACGTGTAATTTTAAGATTTAAATCTTCCAGGCTTTCTAAAAATGCATCTCTAGTCTAAGACCTGAGAAAGTGACTGGAGTAGAAACATTACATCCCAGCACAGAAATCATATGCCTATTACTTACTGATGTGATGCTATTTTAAAGTCCTATGGTATTTTTATTCTGAAATACCTAAAAATTTATTCATTAATTCATTCATTTGCTCAAAAAAAGGTATTACATCGCTACTTTGTGACCACTGTGCTATGCCATTACATAAAATTAAGACTTTACATATTTTGTATTTGGTATAATATAAAATAGGATAAAATGTGCTTTATTTAAATTCCAGTGTGGAGTTCCTGTCGTGGCTCAGTGGTTAACGAATCTGACTAGGAACCATAAGGTTGCAGGTTCGAGCCCTGGCCTTGCTCAGTGGGTTAAGGATCCGGCATTGCCGTGAGCTGTGGTATAGGTTGCAGACGCGGCTCGGATCCTGCATTGCAGTGGCTGTGGTGTAGGCCGGAGGCTACAGCTCCGATTAGATCCCTAGCCTGGGAACCTCCATATGCTGTGGGAGTGGCCCAAGAAATGGCAAAAAGACAAAAAAGTAAAAAAAATAAAAAAATAAATTCCAGTGTATACATTTTTTTCATGTATAAGCAATAAATTCTGGAGTTGAGTACAAAGACTTCACCCCAAAAATATAACTTAAGCCATACAAGAAAAACCCAAGTATATCCTATATTTAATCTCTTCCTACCTCAGAAGAAAACAGTTTATCATTAGACCTCTAGGGTGTCTTCCAATTCTAAATTATAAGGTCAATAATTCATCATGAAATATATGGATTCAAGAATTATTTTTCCACTTTTGTACACTGTTCGTGGAAATATAAGTTGGTGAAGCCACAACAGAGAACAATATGGAGGTTTCTCAAAAAACTAAAAATAGAACTACCATATGGCCCAACAATCCCACTTCTGGATATATATCAAAAAAAAAAAAACCCACAAAAACACAAATTCAAAAAGATACATGTACCCCAATGTTCACAGCAGCATTATGGAAACAACCTAAGTGTCCCTCAACAGATGAATAGATAAAGATGTGGTATACATATACAATGGAATACTACTCAGCCATAAAAAAGAATGAAATTTTGCCATTTGCAGCAACATGGATGGACTTGGAAGACATTATGCCAAGTGAAATATGTCAGACAAAGATAAACACTATATAATATCATTTATATGTGAAATTTTAAAAGTACAACTAACTAGTGAATATAACAAAAAAGTAGCAGACTCACAGGTATAGAGAACAAACTAGTGGTTACCAGTGGAGGATGGGGAAGGGCTCTATTGAGGTGAGGGAGTGGATGGTATAAATTATTAGGTGTAAGTTTGGCTCAAGATTGTATTATACAACACAGGGAATATAGCCAATAATCTTGTAATAACTGTAAATGGGAAGTAACCTTTAAAATTGAATACAAATTTTTAAAAAATTAAAAGAATATACCTGTGGAACAATCCTCACTGGAAACTAACAGAAGGACCCCTATATAACCAAGGCTGTAAGAAAGATACACATGTAATCAGGTAGGAAAGGAAGAAGACCTTTCTGTCAGGACCTGTGCCCATGGAAGGGGACTCAGAGGGAAAAGGAGATTACATGGGTGAACACCCACTCTGAGGCATGAGAGTATGAGCCATTTACAGGGCACTCCAGTCCAGGGGTCCAACACAGGGAAGATGAGCCTTCTTGGCTGCTTGGGAGGCCAGTGGACTAACAGGAGGGCTATGGGAAGCCTGGACTCCACTGGTGGAGAAAACCCACATGCTGGCTTACCTCTGAGACAAAGCAGATGGGGTTCTGCTCTAGTGGAGCCCAGTGCCCTGCAACTGCCCCCCCCCCATCCCAGCATGAGCCAAGCAAATGCTCCAGCCCATTTAGTCCACATCACAGCTCTGCACTGGACCTAGGGCTTCCAAGACCACAAAAAGAGCTCAGCCAGGGACTCAGACCTGAGATGACATCTGAGCAGGGTGAGGGCAACAATTACTGGCACCTTACAGGTGACACAATCAGAGGCAGCTCAGACGTCTGTCTGCAGCCAACCCACTTGCAGCCCATGCCCTGACAGAAGCAGAGAGCCTGCCCAGGCTCTTCTTACTTCAGCACTGTTTCACTGGGGGCAAGGGTCCCAACAGCTTAGAGAGGGAAAGCACACAATTAAAGAGAACAGAGCAGACCCTCAGGGCTTCTGCCCCAGCATCCTGGGACTCAATCACTCCCAATGGGGCAGTGACAGCCACTGAGTAGAGGGGAACCTCACCTCACACTCATCAATGCTCTAGTCCCTCCATCTTCAACCTGACAAGACTGAATCAGGAAGAAACAGACAATTTTGTAGTGAAATGGAATTTTTAATTTAAAAAAACCCTAGCAAGCAGAAGTCCAGGACCAGACAGCTTCAAATGGGAATTCTACCAAACATATAAAGAAGTACTAACAACTACCTTTCTCAAACTGTTCCAAAAAGTTGAAGACACAGCAATGCCAAATTCATTTTACGAGGCCACTATACCAGACAAAGACACTACAAAGAAAAAAAAAAATTACAGGCCAGTATCTTTGATGAATATAGATGCAAAAATCTTCAACAAAATATAAAAAAGGGTCATACACCACAGTGAATTGAGATGTATTCCAGGGATGCAAGGCTGGTTCAATATTCACAAATCAATCCATGTGATACACTACATTAACAAAAGGAAGGATAAAAAATTTTATGATCAAAAAAAAGATCACCTCAATAGATGCAGAAAAAATATCTGACAAAATTAAACATCCATTCATGATAAAAACTCTCATCAAAGTGGGCACACTGAAAATATATCTCAACATAATAAAGATCATTTATGACAAACCCACAACTAACATCATACTTGATGGTGAAAAGCTGAAAAAGCCTTTCATCTAAATTCAGGAAGAAGACAAAGATTTCCACTCTCAATGTTTTATATAACGTAGTAATGGAAGACCTAGCTGCCCACAGCCATCAGACAAGAAAATGGAATAAAAGACATCCAAGTTGGAAGGGAAGAGGTAAAACTGTCACTACTTGCAGATGACATGAAACCATATGTAGAAAACCCCAAGGTTTCCACCCCAAAACTATTAGAACTAATAAATGAATTCAGCAAAGTTGCAGGATACAAGATTAATATACAGAAATCTGTTGCATTTCTTTATACCTACAATGAGCTATCAGAAAGAGAAAGCAAAAAGAAAAAATCCCATTTAAAATCACATCAGGAGTTCCCGAAACAAATCTGACTAGCATCCATGAGGATGCAGGTTTGATCCCTGGTGTCACTTGGTTAAAGGATCCAGCATTGCCGTAAGCTGTGGTATAGGTCCCAGACGAGCCTTGGACCCAGTGTTGCTGTGGCTGTGGTATAGGCCGGCAGCTACGGCTCCTGATTCCGCCCCTAGCCTGGGAACCTCCATATGCTGCAGGTGTGGCCAAAAAAATAAAATGAAATGAAATAAAATAAAATCACATAAAAAAGAATAAAATACCTAGAAATAAAACTTAACCAAGGAGATCAAAGACCTATATTCAAAAAGCTATAAAACATTAATGAAGGAAACCGAAGATGATACAAAGAAATGAAAAGGTATCCTATGTTCTTGGTTTGGAAGAATTAATATTGGGTTTTTTGGTTTTTTTTTTTTGTCTTTTTGCCTTTTCTAGGGCGGCATTCACGGCATGTGGAGGTTCCTAGGCTAGGGGTGTAATCAGAGCTGTATCCACCAGCCTACACCAGAGCCACAGCAACGCGGGATCCAAGCCGCGTCTGCAACCTACACCACAGTTCACAGCAACGCCGGATCCTTAACCCATTGAGCAAGGCCAGGGCTCGAACCCACAACCTCATGGTTCTTAGTCGGATTCATTAACCACTGAGCCACGACGGGAACTCCAAGAATTAATATTGTTAAAATATTAATACTACCCAAAGCAATCTACAGATTTAATGCAATCCTTATCAAAATACCCATCACATTTTTCACAGAACTAGGACAAATAATCCTAAAATTCACATGGAACGACAAAACTGCTGTACTTGCAATGCAGTATGCACATCCAGACTGGATTGGAGAACCATCCCTAGACCCTGTGATTTTGCCAACAGAATTCTTTACTTAATCCCATGACAGTCATGGGCAGAGCTCTTCCAGAAAGAGACCTGGAGAAAGCAAACCGGATACAGATTCTGGAGCTAGACTGCCAGAGTTAGAATGACAAACCTCACATTTATAAGCTGTGACCATGATCAAGACCTTTAACCACCCAAGCCTCAGTATTCTCATCTGTTAAAATGATGACTAACAATGGTATGGACCTCATAGGCACACTCGAAAGTTTAAGGTCTTTAAACAAAACCATAAGACACATAACGTTGATAATTAATGCTGGGGAAAAGAAAGAAAAAAGAAAAATAATTTTTAAACTACAGCTGACCTTTAAACAATATGGTCTGAACTATGTGGGTTCATTTATACACAGACTTTTTTCCAATACTTTAATACACAATCCAGCATTACACAATCTGTGGTTGGCTGAAGGCATGGATGCCAAACCACAGATACGAAGGGCCGATTATGAAGTTATATGTGGTCCCCCACATTGTTCAAGGGTCAACTATACCAATTAGCATTTTATTAAAGAATCACTAGGTAATAATGCTAACTCTATGAAAACTGAAATCCACTACATATGTATATATGTGCATATATGTTTATACATATACACATATACTTTGTACTTTTTATAAATATTTATATATATTATACTTCTATAGTAAAATCAATTGCTTAGTTTCTCCAGTGTTTCAGAGATTTACTTCCATTTTATTTACAAGAACAGCCTGATGTTTACAAAGAGACTGCATCTATTTTCTCCTGCATGTAAGTAATGAAATCCCCCGTAACAATTTGGACAAGACATTTTATCAGGGCTTATAGCCAATAGAGTCCTTGCAATGACCCCCAACAATAGTTTAACAACATTATATCAGGCATGGTGATCTCAGCACACTTCCTCATAGTGTCTTTTTGTATCCTGAGAACCAATTCAAGGGAAATTAACAACATAATCTGCATGGAGAAAAATTTAAGGTGACAAAGATTAAAGCCAAGTCACATTGGCTGTCAAACCATAGCTGATTGTCTCTTCATTGTTAAAGGACACGGTGTTATTGAGGACCAAAAGACAAAAATTAAAAATGAATGACATCTGAATTTTCAAATCCAGGTTATACGGACAGAAGAAAATAAGGTTGGTTTACTAATCTGTGCTATTATCAGAGGAATTAATTAAGTAACAAGGAATTTGGCCTGTTTCACAGTCTGACTCACTCATCTAATCCTACCTATGTTCATACTGAATGCATGTGAATGATCCATATTCACTGAATAAAGATGAATACATATTTGGGCCCCCATCCAAGAAAATCATCAAATCCAGGATAATTTCCAGCAACTGTTGGCTAAACCTTAAGTGAAGAGAAAAGATACAACACTTCTCTCACAATCAATAAATCAATCAACCAACCACGGCAGCAAGTTACAACTGATTCTTATTTCTACTGAATCCATAATCTTGAGGTTAAAGACACATTCAAGTGACTTCCTCTTTCTTTAGTGCCTAGAATCTTAATAAACAGGTAAAGCACAAAAGAATAGTACTGAAGCTCTAAGTCCCAATTAAATATTTACATTACAGACCTGAATTTTAACTTTTCCAAAGAATACCAAGTAAAATTTTCCTGGAATAAATTATAGTTCATAACAATTAGGAGCTGCAGGAAAATCTGCTGTTCAGGTATCTTATTATTTTTTTGCTTTTTAGGGCTGCACCTAGGTATATATGGAGACTCCCAGGATAGTGGTGGAATGGAAGCTACAGCTGCTGGCCTATGTGGGCCTACGCAGGCCTATGCCACAGCAACGCAGATCTGAGCAGCATGTGCTCACCTACACCACAGCTCACTGCAACCTAAGATCCTCAACCCACAGAGCGAGGCCAGGGATTGAACCTGCAACCTCCTGGTTACTAGTCAGATTCATTCCCGCTGCGCCACAAGGGGAACTCCTGTTCAGGTGCTTTAATGCTTCAGTAAATCATAACAGTTGCATCTAACAGGATGATCTATGCTTGTCAGTTAATTTAAGCTTATACTGTTTGCTTCAGTTCATGCTTCTTTTTTTCCCCACGTCCTCATCCATCTTCCCAGATCTGCCTCTTCTCTTTGAGCAGCTACCTCTACTTCTTTACACATCTTTTTGTAAACACTGTTTTAACTACCGTCCGCATCTAACAGAAACTGACGCCAAGTATATCCTGAAAGTTGAACTCACCTCAGCAAGTGGATCAAAAAGCCATTCCAGCGTCTTGCTAAATACTCTCTTCATTAATTTCTTTCTCCGGCTACTTATGTTTAAATAAGAGCCGATGATTCAGCTACTTACCTTTTTCAATACGTACACCTTCTGAAGTGGGTTTATGGCCGAAAATTTTCTTTGAGAACAGAGAAGGTGAAGGGTTGACTTTTCATCAGTGATCCTGGTCACTCTGCTGCGGATGTATGCATAAGAAATTCACCAGAAGGGCTAATACCAGAAATGCAGGTTTGGCGAAGCCACTTCCACAGTCAGCAAGCGGTGGTTGGCGCGGGTCTGAGCATATGGCCCGCCAGGCTCTAGTGAGTCTGCGCACAAGCTCCCCCTACCCCCACCTCCACCCTCTCTGAGCTGGACCCGGTGCGCAGGCGCACGAGGACTGCGCTGCTGCCGTTGGAGGCGCGCGAGGCCTGAGGAGCCTGAGGAGCCTGAAGGCGGGCTGGGTCCTGGGCGCCTTGCTCTGTCAGGGATGATGACTGGGCAGGGTCTGGGGACCTGGCCCTGAGGGAGCCGCCAGCCAGAGATCTGCCTCTTCAGCCAGGGCCTGGGCACTGGCAGGAGGAACCAGAGGCTCCGCGGCAGGACCACCGGCCCACACAGGGACGACGCCGTTAGCCAGGCCCTGGACTTGTGAGGGCGAAAGTCGCATCCTTGGGACTTGGAGCTTGTAAAATGAGGGGTAATCGTATGTCTTTGCTTCTGGCATATGTGGAGTGTTAAAAGTGGCAAGGAGGCATGGAGATGGAATTCAGTGGCTCCCCACCCCCACCCCACCCTTCTTTTCCTCTCGCCTCACCTCCCTCTGCAGAGGCTGAGCCTCAGCCACCCACGTGCCGGCCCAGTCTTCTTCGTTTTTTTAACTTAACTGTAGTTGGTTTATAATATTGTGTTAGTTTCAGGTCTAGAGCTTCAGATTCTTTTCCATTATAGGTTATTAGAAGGTACTGAATTTAGTTCCCTGTGCTATACAACAAATCCTTGTTTATTTTATAATATAGTGGTGTGTGTCTGTTCATCCCCTACTCCTAATTTATCCCTCCTTTTTGGTAACCATAAGTTTATTTTCTATGTCCGTGAGTTTGTTTCTGTTTGATAAATGAGTTGATTTTTTTTTTTAGATTCAACATAGAAGTGGTATCATGTATTTGTCTTTGTCTGACTTATTTCACTTGGTATGATCATCTCTAGGCTCATTCATGTCGCTGCAAATGGCATTATTTCATTCTTTTATGGCTGAGTAATATTCCATTGTATAAATTACCACATCTTCTTTATCCATTCTGTTGATGGACGTTTAGATTGCTTCCATGTCTTGGCTACTGTAAATATGCTGCCATGAACATTGGGGTGCATGTATCTTTTTGAATTACGGTTTTCTCCAGATATATGTCCAGGAGTGGAGTTGCTGTATCCTATGGTAACTCCACTTTTAGTTTTTTAAGGAACCTCCATACTGTTCTCCATGGTAGTTGTACCAATTTAAATTCCCACCAACAGTGTAGCAGGACTCCCTTTTCTCCACACCCTCTCCAGTATTTATTATTTGTACATTGTTTGATGATGGCCATTCTGACTGATATGAGGTAATATATTATTATAGTTTATTTCGTCAAGTCTCAGTCTCTTGGTTGTAGCCTGGGGCTGACCTGGTCACACAGAAATGAGTTCCTGGACTTCTGGGAGCCAGTCCTGAAAATCAGAAGTAAAGACTACACGGTCATAGGAAGTATGCACAGAATGTTAGGGAATTGAGGAGAGGGGTTTTTCCAGAGAAGATTGCTATGGCTGCTGTGAGGGCTTAAACTGAGGGAGTGTGTCAGTATCAGGCTAAGGTAGCCAGGGAGCAGTTCATGAAGGTTTATAGGCCTTTCTTAATGAATTTGAACTTTATTCAGAAGACAGTGAGGTGTCACATCCCTGCTACAGATGGAGAATTGGTTTCCAGAGAGCTCTCTGCGAATGTTCCAGAATTTCTATGTTATGCAAATTGTAGGTGATAAGGATAGGGTTGAGAATAAGGGCTAGGGGCTTGTCTGGCAACTGCTTTTTGGTTTAGTGATGGAATTACCAGAAGATTAAAAATAAATACATGATAATTTCATTTTTATATTCTATTTTTGGTTTATAACTGGGTTGTAGAGTAACCAAATAAAGATTTTTTTGTTGTTTTTACTTCTAAGCATTATTTATTGCAGGGATATATTGTAGCATTTCTTAGTTTCTTCCTTCTGTTAGTTAAGCTGAGGATTTTACACACACACACTTTTTTTTTTTTCTTATTTTAATGAATACTTCATTTGGGGTGGTTTTTGTGGAGCCTGATGGAAGTTATAGTGATGCTGAATGTTCTACCTCCGAAACCAGTCATGGAGCTTCCACTATCAACTATGAATGTGAAAGGAATTTTTCCATGTACACGAAAGGACTTACTATTTTTATTATTTTCCTTTTATCTGAAAAGTGACAAATAATTTCAATCTAGATATGACTTTTCTTCATTACTGTATATATGAATTCTGTAACTCTGTTTTTAAGCATGACAGAATGATTAATCTAGCTTGCCTAGTAAGTCTTTTTTCTTTCTTTGTTATTTCTCAAAGGTGATGTTTGAATATATAAAGCTTACCATTATAATTCACTTATTAACATATTGTTTTCTCTTTTTGCTGTCACCAAGAACACACCAGCTCTTGTGTTCTTACCTAGCCTTTTCAATTTCTATACTTTATAGAATTGAGATATTCAGAAAATCAATTTTAGAAACCAAAGACTAAAATTATTAAAGTCATCAAATCATGAGATTTTAAGGGTGCAGAGAATGACAAATAATTTAGTCAAACACCTTTGTTTCCAGAAGGCCCAAGGCTCAACTTTTGATGTTATCTATTAGATGATCATTTGGATGGCTAAGTGGCATAACTCATATTATTGACCTAAATATGCCATGTTAGAAGGTGTTAAACATTGTAATTTCAGATCCACAAGTGGATAAAATATCAGAAGAGGGTAAAATTATTAGCCAAGTTTCTATGTTCATATAAATATGAATATGATTTAAACACCAGGGAGAAATCTAGGAGTAACAGGGAAAAAAAAAAACAAACAGGAAAAGTCTTTAGGATTGTGGAAGCTACTTTGATAAGTTGTCTGATGGGGGGAAAAATTCATCTTACAGAAACAACTAGGTAGCAAGTATGTGTCAAAAAAAAATCACAAGGCCATGATGAACTGTGTTTTAAAAATGCAGACATGGCATTATGAATTACATTGAATTGATTATGAATTACAAGTGAGGTATTAAAAGCTTTACTGAAAATCCTCCTATATGGTTCCCTAGGTGTTTTATATACTTTATCATCCAGAGACACTGTTTACTACTCAGAGAAAATATCTGTAATATAGCAATATTTTCTATTCATAGAAGCTTTTCAGTTATGGAGACTGTTATCAGAACAGGTGGATGCAAACTGATGCCTCTAACAATTAAGGCAAAAAAAGAAGAAAGCAATTTCTTCTGACTTTGGAGAGGTGGTTGTGAAACAGTAAGAAAAGAAATGAACTTAGGTTTTTGTCTTTTGAGCAAAGCATGTATATGTGTTTTGTACTGTTTTGTAGAAGTTTGCTAATAAAGATATCACCAAAGATAAGAGACATAATCATCTAGAGGAAATGCTGGTAGTATGGCTCCATGTGCGTGTTGTTCAAAAGTCTCTACAGCAGATTCTCTTGTTTTAGGGGTAAGTAGGACTTCATTTTGACTAAATTCAGTATCATGCACTATTTCAACGTAAATAAGGAATATTCTTGAATCTGGAGGGGGCAGATTTGGTTAAGTCAAAAGGGTAAAATTTTGGTTTTTGTATTGATTGTCTTATACAAATTTGATCTCATCGCCCTTCACAAACAACTATGTGCTTGGATGTAAGTATGCTGACTAAATCGACCTACAAAGAGTAATAGATAAATCCAAAAAAGGAATAAAAGAAAAACAGGGTTTTTTTTTTTAACTGTAAGAGAGATCTGTTGCTGATGTTTTCAGATTACTGTGTTGATGTCTGGGCAGTAGGATTATTATTAATTTGTCTCTTGTATTATAAAGAGTTTAGCTCTCTAAATAAACACCAAGGAATTATGAAAATCACAGCTGAAAGGGAAAAAAAAAATTTTTTTCCATTGGATGTGAACTTTTCCTTTGAATTTGGCTACTATAGACTAGTTGTCTAAGTCTCCTACTTGACCGTTCAGCAGAGATTCTTAACCTCTTTCAAAGCCCAGAATTATTTGGGCATAGAAAGAAAGCTCTGAAAGCTCTTCAATTTCATGTACATACCATAATTCTTTGCCCTCGTTTTTATATCGTTTTTATGACCTTTTGGAACCCATTCATTGGCTCTAGGTTAAGTGATCTTTTCTCATTTAAAAAAACTCATTTCAAATGAGTTTTCTCATTTAAAAATCTTATCTTTCTCCATGGATTATTAGCAGCTTTGCTTTCTTATAAGAACTGTTTACAAGATTTGGTTACTTGGATATTTCATAGTTTTATATAAAACAGTTTCAATCCATATAAAAGGAGACACTATTTCTCAAGCCTTTTACATTTATCATAAAGTCATGTGGACTTAATGTTCTTGATATTGATGTTATTATTCAAGGGGGTATTTACTGGGTGCCTGTTCTGTGCTGGTCACCAAGTTAAGAGACTGGATATGGGATAACTATAAAGTCCGGGGTCTCAAGGATTTTGAGATCTAGTAGAGAATTTTCTCCCAGTCAGATCCAAAGAACCTTTGAAAATAATGTCATTCTTCCAAATTCGAAGTAGAGAAACCTTAGAATCTGAATCTAAATGCATAAAATTTTTACCAAAAAAGTGATTTTTCTATACAAAAAAAAATTTATCTAAAACATATCTTAATATTGGCCAGTTGCTTTATGTGTTTCATAGACTTCTTGCTTTATGAATAACTGGAACTATTAAAGTTAAAACACTAAATAGCTTCCTATTAAAGTTTATATGAAAGTGAAAATAATGTATCCTCTGAAATTTTTAAAGAGTAATTAAAATGTAATTCAGTAGATGAAATATCAGTTCATGTATAAATTCAGAAATAAATTTACTTGTACATACTTATTGGGATTATAATTGTCTTTTTAAAATTAACGTTGAGTAATAATTCTTCCCTAACCTATCCCCTATTCAAAAGGAAGATCTTGTTCAAGTAAGAGTATTTTGGGTATTCTTTGTATCTCTGTGTTGGCTCTACCTCACCTAGCATGCTTGTGAAAAAGATCCATACATGTGTGCCTGGAAGGAAAAGAAGTACCCTCAGTATTCTCCTCTCATGCCATTACTTGATCGGTGGGGAGAATAGCCAGCAGTAGAGTCAGACTGTCAACTTTCTTATGGGAGAATTCACCAGAATCACTATTGAATAGTCTGATGCCCCAAGTATGGCTGATTTCTATTTGGTAAACCTCAGTATTTCCAGGTTAGGGCTCTCTTTTTAGACCAACCAGTCCAGAATTTCATGGTGAAGTGCACTGCAATTTTACTTTCATCTTTTGAAAAATGTTGAATGCCTCTTATAGTTAACATTTATCAAAATTATAAATTACATGGTTTCAGTACTAACAACATTCTCTTCTCATAGGCTATCCAGATTATGATTGGCATCTTTAGTGTTTTCATGTGGTATCTCCTGTTGATTTTGTATATGGGACAAATTAAAGGAGTCTTTGGGACATACGAACCTATAAGTTACAAAGCAGGATGTGCTTTATGGGGTGTTATTGTGAGTAGAATACATTTATATGATTTAATCATTCAGTAAATAATATTCATGCCACTAGTGGAACATAGGGAATAAAATTTTAAGGAAAATTAAGTAACTAAATCCCACCTCAGTAATTTATTCAAAATCAGAGTCCTTTTTTCCAACAACTATTTATTGAGCATCTTTAATTTACCAGTGCTATTATAAGAGATGTAGATATAAGAGTGAATATACAATGACAACCATGGGTTGGATTGTTCTTAGATATATGAAAGACAGAATCTTAAGCATAATATCCATTAGCAAGGTAAATTTTTATATTTAGGGTCCTTACCTTAGGTTCCTCACACAATGAGTCTATACTCACACATTTTCTAAATCTGTCATTTTCTGCACTCTTCTGTGGTTTCTAGACAGACATAAGGTAGTAGGAAATCTGGAGAGTGTGACATCATGGAAGCCAAGTGAACAACAACAACAACAACAAAAAAAAAAAAAACAGGGAAAAATCAACTATATCAAATTCTGTTATGTTGGCAAATAAGACAAGGGCTGATAATTAACTATTGGATTTAACAACACAGAAGTGAATAGTAAACTTGACAGTAGTTTCAGGGGATTGGTGGGGCAAAAGCCTGATTGGAATTGGTTTAAAAAACGAGAGGAGAGGAATTAGAGACAGCAAATAGACAACTCCTTTAAGGGCTTCGGTGTAAGGTGGTATAGAGAAATGAAGTGATAGTTGAGGGGAACTTGGGTCAGGACAAGGTTGCTTATTTGTTCCAGTAAGTTAAAAGTATCATGTCTTTTGTCAAGAGGGCTGAACCAGAGGAGAGAAAATTGATGATATATGAGATAAATGGGGGGAGTGAGCTATTGTTAGAATCACGGACTTGTATAGGTAAGAAATGATGCATTTTAATACACAAATCTCTGGGAGTATTGACAGTTTATCGCTAGCAGTGGTTCTCAGCTGAGGTGATTTTTTTATCCTCAGAGGACATTTGGTGATGACATTTTTGATTTTCATAGCTGGAAGTGTATGTCTAGTGGGCAGAAGCGAAGGATGCTGGTAAACGTCCTACAAAGTACAGGAGAGGCCCAACAAAGAACTCTCCACCTTTAATGTAAATAGTGTCAAGGCAAGTAACAGGAAGGAAGGTAGAGGAACAGAGAGAGAGGACAGATTTTATAGATAGGTAGTCAGATGTTGGGAGCTTGTGGAACTTTTCTTCTGACGGCCTTAAATATCTCAGTGACTTAGGAAGCAAGATCATGAGTTAAGAATGTGAATGGTGAATGGATTGGTTGTTTGAGGAGAAAGAAAAGGGTAGGAAATAGTCATCTAGGAAAAGTGAGAGAGTGGATGAACTGTGGAAAAGTAGTATGACTTTCATGCAGCATTAAAGGACTCACTTGTGCTTTTGGAATGTGATTGTATTGTGAGATGGGTCAAGATGGTTTGCACACACCTCTCTCAGAACATGTTCAGCTGCATGGGTACAGGTGTGTAGTAAGGAGGAGAACTGCATTTAATCAAGATTTTGGTTTAACTGTGCAACTATGATCATACAAGAAAGATGAAAAGGAGTTGAGAGTGTATAAAATGATCATTTTTAATTGTTGACCATGGAATTTAAACTGGTAGAGGACAGAATATAACAGAGAGGTAAGGGGCTTAGATTATAGATCCAGATGGGGTCAAAGAATTGTTAGAGTTGTACTACTGCACAGCATGATTTATAAAGATGGAAGGTGGTGGTCAGAGTAGGATAAGTAAAATTGAGATTTGATAGGTATTATACTTAATTGACAGAAACAAGTACAAGAGAATGAATATGTGATAAGTGACTAAGAAAAGATGGAGTCGAAGGATTAGAGGAGAGAAATTCAAAGAACTACAAGACCAGGGTATAAGAAGGATCATATAAGTATACATTGAAATTACCAAGGATTAAGAGGTGTTACAGAGAAAGTTAAAAAAAAAAAAAAGAAAGAAAGAATTAAACTCACCTAGAAAGAGACGAGTGACCAAGGGGTCAATAGATGACTTCAACCAGAAGGGATAGTGAGTGATAGAATCTGATGATACCAGATTCAAAGCTGAAGGAGAGAGAGTGGTTGGAAGAAACAAGAAGGAGCAAGGGGACCACTTACCCAGGCTTAGAACCAGTAATGTTCCATAGCTTTTGCTATAGGAGATAACATAGCCACCATTTGAGAAGGCTGTAAGGGAAAGAGTAGTCTGGAGGAAATCCTTTGCCTTTGTATAGTGGCTTACAGGTATCAAAGCATTGCCTTGGAAAACAATAGGAGAAAAATAATGAATCTGCAAATAAAGTCCAGATAAATGATTCATGTCTTTCAATGTTTTCAATCATTTATGTTACAAAAATAGCACAGTTAGTTCCTAGATTAAATTATCTAAAGCTTCAATTAGATATAATCCAATGCAAAACTTCCCATTTAGGTCATAAACTTTGAAAGGCATTTTGTAAAGCCCATTGTTTGGTAATGTAGTTAGCACTAGTTTAAAATTCACAAGGTATTTTCACTTTCACTTTCTATTTTGAACTAGTTCTTATCTTCACTGTGTACCTTCTTGGAAATCTCAGCTTTTGCTACAGAATGAGGTGCTGAGCATGTAGACCTAAGTTATCCTGGAGTAGTTAGTCAGCTTAAAGTTTGGTCCTTCTGAATATGTTGCATAGTATGTGTGTTATTTTTCTACAAATTAGCAGTTGACTTGGAGCTTTGTCAAAGCCACTAAAACAGACAAGACAAAAGGAATATTTCAAAGGGATTGTGCAGCCCACTTTCAAATAATACGGCATCGCTTTATACTTCTGGGAAATAAACACAGGAACCTGGTATGAAATAATGGAACCTCTTTAAAAAGGAAAAAAAAAAGGCAAAAACATGAATAGCAGCTATTACCTTAGTAATAGCTACTGTCTCAGTTAAGAGATATATCTTGTACAAACACAATTTGGAATATAATCACAGACTACTTTTTCATATCTGGATATA
The DNA here is from genome assembly GCF_016906955.1 of Phacochoerus africanus. Taxonomy (NCBI): domain Eukaryota; kingdom Metazoa; phylum Chordata; class Mammalia; order Artiodactyla; family Suidae; genus Phacochoerus; species Phacochoerus africanus. The sequence goes on along the minus strand of NC_062547.1, from coordinate 11,118,010 downwards.
TATGCAGTAATTATAATCAATGATATCTCGATAGGGAGGATAGCTTTAGAAGTGAGAATCAAATGAGTTCCAAAAGCATGCATAGATAAAAGCAAATTTGGCCCCTAATCCAGGACTTCTTAAGTCATTTTGGCATATTCCACAATTCCACAACCTACTGTCTGAATTGCCCACTGTCCCCTATATGTTTCTGTTACCTGTGACCTTGCATTAGTATATGATGTAAATTTGTCCTAATCCCTTCTACTGAAATTTATTTATATTTTACTTGGTGTTCTAAAAATAATTGACCTAAAAGAGGGAGTTGTTCAAAATATGATGATATTAAGCTGATGGTCATTATCAACGAGTATTTACAAATATATGTTTTTATATACAGTTTGTCGTGTCAGGAATTTCCATAATAAGAGCAACAAGGCGTCCATCTCAACGCCTGGTAAGTTAAAATGTTTAGAATACCCTAGAAATCAGTTGTCACAAAGATAAATAGGTTTTAATGAAAAGATAGTGGGCATCTAAACAGTGAAAGAATCTACCCTATCTGTAAAATAAGTGAAGGAATTAAATAAAAATCTAGGAGCACATAATTTAATATAGACAAACATGCTGTATTAGTTTAAATATATTACATTAAAGTTTCTAAATTTAAGTGTAGAGGTATTTTTTTGGTTTGGCGTTCTATCAACACTGTATGAATTTCACCGTTACAAAAAATTAAATAAGGCCTAATGCCTTTACATATAGACATAATACTGCTGTAAAACTTCATTTTTCTAACTATCCAATTTGGGAACAGGGTATTTTGTATCTTGTAACAAAATGGAAAATCTGTTCAGAATAAAGATTCAGCTATGGTATAGGTGCAAAGATATTGGGAAGGAAAAAAAAAATCCTAGACTCTTAGAGCTAAAATGACACCTTAGAAATTAACTGGTCTGTTCTCATAATTGTACAGATATAAAGAACTGATATCCAAAGATATTGATGGATTTCCTTCCCTACAGAATGAAAACCCAGGGTTAAAATTCATTGAATCTTATTTGGCCTGTTTCTACAAGCAATCATCTTTTTTTTTTTCTTTTTGCAAAAGAATTCCTTTTATTCAAATCACATCTTACAAGGCATTCTTCCAACTGACTCAAAAGATTATGAACTATAATATTTTTGAGCCCAAATGGAAGATTTATGCTTATTGATGTGATGATATTTCAGTGTTTCCTCCAAATTAACTGAATTTCATATAAACTAGAAAAAGTGTTCAATGGCAAGCATACCGACACTTCTAAAGCTTCAGAACTAGATCAGAGTTTTAACTAGATGGTTTTTTTCAGCAATACAAACTATTCAACTAAACTGTCTATTCTGAGTATAATAAATTTACCATATATCTTCTTTTCAGCTTGTATGTGCTATGATCATGAACATCTTATGCATGATTACTGCAATTATAGCAGTGGTTCTAACAATATTGGAGTTGTCTTCTTTTCATTCTGTGTCATATAGAAATTATGGACAAGCGGTAAGTGACCAATACTATAGAACCACCTTAATTTCAAAATTATTCTTTTAAGAGGTTTTGAAGTCTGAGGAGGTAAACTAAGGCTTTAGGGGTGGGGTCTTAGACTTAGTAGTGAACTCTTGATTGAAGGTTTTAATTAAAAATAACTTTAATATGGAGTTCCCATCATGGCTGTGGGTTAAGAACCTGACCAGTATCCCTGAGGATGCAGGTTCGATCCCTGGCCTCGCTCAGTGGGTTAAGGATCCGGTGTTCCTGTGAGCTGTGTTGTAGGTTGCAGACACATCTGGGATCCCACGTGACTGTGGCATAGGCCAGCAGCTGTAGCTCCAATTCAACTTCCATGTGCCACAGGTGTGGCTCTGAAAAGAAAAAAGATACTAAATTAATTAAAATAAAGCAAGTAAAACATTCAAAAACCTCAGTGATGAGTTGTACATACATTAAGATATATATTAAGATACATATATATGAATGATTCTCTTAATAAAAGAAAAGTATAATCCTAGACCTTAAAACCATTCTCAAAATCAACAAATCATGGACTTGCAGAATAGACTTGTGGTTGCCAAAGGGGAGGGGGGAGGGAGTGGGGTGGTTGGGGAGCTTGGGGTTAATAGATACAAACTATTGCTTTTGGAATGGATTAGCAGTGAGATCCTGCTGTGTAGCACTGGGAACTATGTCTAATCACTTATGATGGAGCATGATAATGTGGGAAAATAGAATGTGTACATGTATGTGTAACTGGGTCACCATGTTGTACAGTAGAAAAAAAAATTGTATTGGGGAAATAACTATTAAAAAATAATAATAAAAGCTGAGACAATGATAAAATAAAGAATTTTGCTCTTGATGTATATAGTGGGAATATAACACCTAGTAATTTCTGATTTAACATAGGTATTTTCATATACAGCCTATTTTTGTGTCTTAGATGAATTTTGCTTTAAGTCTTTAAATGCTCAATGTACATGAATCTGCCTTGCTTCCATTTAACTAAATATCTAGTCACATACTTTGTACCAGAGAAATAACTATGTTTCTTTTTAAGATAACATTCTTCAGTAAAAGTGAATCTCTACTAATATCACAATATTCATTTCAGTTGTGTTGGCTTTAAATTTAGAATCACAGAATATTAGTGCTGCAGAAGACTTTAAAAGTGGTTATAAAAAAAACTTCCATTTAAAATGGGAGATCCCACTGTGGCTCAGAGGTAACGAACCCCAGTAGGATCCATGAGGACGTGGGTTCGATCCCTGGTTTTGCTGGGTAAGTTAAGGATCCAGCATTGCCATGAACTGAGGTGTAGATCACAGACTCATCTTGGATCCTGTGTTGCTATGGCTGCGGTGTAGGCTGACAGCTATAGCTCTGATTCGACCCCTAGTCTGGGAATTTCTATATGCTACAGGTGTGGCCATAAAAAAACAAAAAAGTAAAAATAAAATAAAATAAGAACAGGTTAGAGTGGAGCTCCTCATTGTTACTGAACAATAGAACAAAACATAACAATTTGGAAATTTAATTCAAAATAATTCTGAGTAGGAGCGTCCTTGTAAGTGAGGGATCAGCTTCTTCCTCTTCTGCTATCTGCCCTTTCTCCACACCTGCTGTATATTATAAAGGGGACCATCAGTGGAAGGAATCCCAGCATGGAGAACAAAAGCTGAGAAGACTAATAAGATAATGAGAGAAGATGCAGTAATACCTCCAAATGGATTGTAATGAACTATATATTTATTTAAATAAGCATGTATCAGATTTTCTCTGTAAATTCTAAGCAGGTTTTCCATTTCCCCTGGAAATTCAATCTAGGTATCTTCAATTCTATTTTCAGAGGCAGAGATAGAGAGGGGGGAATTAAATTAATAAGTATAGAATTGTTTCAAGCTATTTAGCTTACCACTCTTACTCATAAGTTTATAATCTTAGTTTAAGAGATGACATAATTGCCAAGACTTATCTTTTGCAAACAGTATTACAAACCATTGTACATCATATATATCTGATATGTCAGTACTAATGATCAGTTTCATAATCTCCCAAACACACATTTCAGCTTTGCTATGATTAGTTGCACAAAATGAACTTATATACACTCTCATTTCCTAAAGGCATTATAGAATTATATACCTACATTTTCTAACACAGCCAAATAGTCTACAAGTAGTTTGGCTCAATCCATAAACCCATTAAGTTATCAGTATTCTCAGGTAGGTTCAGCAGTCCCCCAAAGTTCGTGCCTCTAAAATATACTTCTCAAATAGAAAAATGGTTAATAAAATAAATCCAGAACCAGACTGCCTTTATTCAGTTACTATCTTTCATACTCACTGTGTGTGACCCCTTGGACATGTTTCTTAACTTCTAGGTTCTTTAGTATTTTTATGAGTAGATAGAGAAAATGCTGCAACATATCTATTGACTGCTCTGTCTTCCATACTCCAGGACTGTTGTTGTAATGAATTTTCTTCTTGGACATGCTTCAGTTGTCATCATCTCAAACTCAACATATATAAAATGGAAAATGTTTACTTCCTCCAAAGTACTGTACTGCAGGACTGCCTTATTTCAGTCTCCTAGGCTCAAAACGTTGATGTAATCCTTACCCTTCTCTTTCCACTGTCTTTCCAGTTATCAAGTATTGTTTATTATTTACTCAAATTTTTATCAGCTAGGGATCTCTTGGTTATAAGTAACAAGAAATATGACCTAGGAGTTCCCATTTTGGCTCAGCAGTTTAAGAACCTGACTAGTATCCATGAGGATGCAGGTTTGATCCCTGGCCTCACTCAATGGGTTAACAATCTGGCATTGCTACAAACTGCAGGGTAGGTTGCAGATGCAGCTCAGATCCCATGTTGCTGTGGCTGTGACATAGGCCAGCAGCTGCAGCTCCAATTTGACCCCAGCCCAGGGAATTTCCATATGCAAAAAGTGCAGCTATTAAAAAAAAAAAAGAAAAGAAATATGACCTAAATTGATTTTAGCCCAAAAGGGCCACTTAAGCTGGATTCAGAGACTTAAATCGTATGTTGAAAACTCAGTCACTCTCTCTGTTGTTTTCCTATTTGAACATCTTTGGCACACATCTTGCCACTTTCAGGGGAAAAGTTTGAGAATAACAATAACACATAAAAATTAAGAAAACAAAATTTGTGGGCAAAATTACTTTCTATAGTCTTGCCAGCTAAGAGGTCACAAGTACTTTCCCACTGAAATGCTATGATTATGTTTCTGTCAGTATTAAATGAGAATTCTTTACTTTGCCATTTCAAACCCCCTTTTCTTTATCCTACTGTTAGTATCATCATAAATGAACACTTTAGCTGAGTTAAACTTGATTATCGTTTCCACACATGTTATGTTCATTTTTACCTTCAGTTTTGTGCTCATAGTATCAAACTGTAGATTATGTAATAGGCAGTTTAGCTTTATTTGGGGTTTTTTTGGTCTCCATTTCTTAATTATTTTATCACACTCTTAATTTATGCTATTAAGTTCTGTATGAAACAAAATAAGTTACAAAGAAACAAGTAAATTAAAGCTGCCTAGAATGTTGCTCCCTCCTTAATTTTTCTTAGTCCCACTCTTGTTTCAAAAGTGTTCTTTCTTTATGAAGCCTTCCAAGATATATATGGCTTAAGGTGAGTCTCCTATTCCCCTACAATTATTGATCAAGTTTTTTTTGACATCTTTAACCTTATATGTTACCTTATGCTTTCTACTTGAATATAAACTTTGAGAAATCAGGAGTTTTATCACTTAATTATCACCATCTAATCTCTATCACCTAATAATTTCTTTGGTATAAAAGATATTTAATAAAAAAAAGGAAAATGAAGGAATTGAAGAAGAGAAAATTATGATTTTATTCTTTCCAGGTCAGAATATCATTCTTCCCTTGCAATGAGCACAAAATATACATTTATTTTCAGGATTAATGCCAAGTAACTCATCCTGAGATGTAGTTGAAAATATCTTTCCAATAGCAACAGAAGGAATCTTCTGTTTATCCCAAAAATAACAATTACCTTATACTTCCAAATTAAATGTTCTTAGAACCCTTTTTGAGTGTATTCATTCTTCCATATGATATTATAGAAATTTCTCTATGAGCTTTTTACCACCACACATTTACATTTAAGAAAGTTTGTAATTAATAATAGCCATGGGTAGTTCCTGTCATGGCCCAGTGGTTAACGACTCTGACTAAGAACCATGAGGTTGCAGATTCAATCCCTGGCCTCGTTCAGTGGGTTGAGGATCTGGCATTGCTGTGAGCTGTGGTGTAGGTTGTAGATGTGGCTCGGATCCTGTGTTGCTGTGGCTCTGGCGTAGGCCAGCAGCTACAGCTCTAATTAGACCCCTAGCCTGGGAACCTCCATATGCTGCGGGTGCAGCCCTAGGAAAAAAGACACAAATAAATAAAATAAAATAACAGCCATTTTAATAATGAGAATTGCTTGATGAGCTCTCTTGATAGCCCTCTTATCATTGGAAATAGAAGAGCCAAATATTGTTGACTGAAGAGTTTGGACAGTGAGCTGTGCCAGAGGCTTTAATGAAGAGGATGAAAATGAAGAGTTACAAGAATTGAGACAAGATGAGTGATAAAGATCAAAAACTGAAGCTGTAGCTAATGAATTGGGATGAAAACTAGGAAAGTGAAGCAGAAGATACAAGAGTAGGGAGTTCCCATCGTGGCGCAGTGGTTAACAAATCCTACTAGGAATCATGAGGTTGCGGGTTCAATCCCTGCCCTTGCTCAGTGGGTTGACAATCCGGCGTTGCTGTGAGCTGTGGTGTAGGTCGCAGACGCGGCTCGGATCTTGCGTTGCTGTGGCTCTGGCGTAGGCTGGCAGCTACAGCTCCGATTCGACCCCTAGCCTGGGAACCTCCACGTGCCACGGGAGCAACCCAAGAGATGGCAAAAAGACAAAAAAAAAAAAGAAGAAGAAGAAGATACAAGAGTAGGAACGCTTAGGGAAGCCAAACGGTGAAAGAGCCTTATTTATTCTTTGATTTCCCTTCTTTTCCTTGACTCTCATATTGGTATCTCCTTCCTTGAACATATCAGCACTTAAGACAAGGATGCAAGTGAGATTGGTGAGCTCTTTGGGCTTTTCTGTGGTCTGGTCAGAGGGCTGGTCTCCATATACTTCATCTCTGCTTCCTCAGGTTTTCCTGGGGTTCTTAACTGAGAGGACCATGTTAGGACTGGGCACTTTCATAATACTGTGACTTGGCTCAAGACTGGACCTCATGTACAGACCTCTCTACAATCCTTAAACAGCTTAAAGATAGTTTCCAACATCTTTCAGGTATCTTAGAAGCTTAAACTTGTAGGAGACAAGATGGTGGAGTAGAAGGACCTTGAGCTCATCTCCTGTCACGATCATACCAAAATCAGAACTAACTTCTCAACAATCATTGATTAAAAAAAAAAAGGACTGGGACATACCAAAAAAGATATTCCACATCCAATGACATAAAGAAGAAACCATGATGAAATGGTAGGAGCATCCCACTCACTGTATAATCAAATCCCATATCACACAGGTGGGCAACCCACAGACTGGGAGATAAGTATATCACAGAGGTTCTCCCCACATCAGGCTCCCCAGCCTAGGGGTCCAACATCAGGAGGATGAGCCCCCAGAGCATTTGTCATTGAAGGCCATCATGACTTGATTGTAAGAGTTCCACAGGACTGGGAGAAACTGGGTAAACATAAAGTCTTGCCTGCACTGGGACTCAGGGCAAAAGCAGTGACTTCATAGGAGCCTGGACCAGACCTACCTGATGGTCCTGGAGAGTCTTCTAGGGAGGCAAGAGGAAGGGGAGCAGCTGTAGCTCCCTCTAGGGTCATAAAAGCTGGTTGTGTATATATCAGAGAGTATTCATCTGCATGAACTCTCCTCAAGGCAGATGTCTTGCTTGGGTGATTAGCACCAAGACCTGGCCCCACCCAACAGCCTTTAAACTCCAGTGCTGGCACACCTTAGGACAAAGAACTAACCAGGTGGGAACACAGCTACACCCATGAGCAGACAGGCCTGACCCACAGGCACCTCTAGACATGCCCTTTTACATGGTGTTGCCCACCAGAGAACCAAGACCCAGCTCCACCCACCAGTGGATCGGCACCAGGCCATCCCACCAGGAAGACTGCACAAGCCTCTAAACTAGTCTCAGCCATTGGGCGAGAGGAGACACCAGAAGCAAGAAAACTGATCCCATAGCCTGCAAAACTGAGCCTACAAACACAGTTCAGAATCTAACCTGGGACCAGCTGGTCCCTGACCCTTGGGTCACTAAAGGGGAGTATATTGCTCAGATACAAAGGACACCACCTACAGAAGGCCATTTCTTCAATGTAGAGAAGTGTAACTAACCTAGCAAGTACATAAAAATAAAAAAAAGAAATTTAAACAAGATGAGAATGCAAAGAAACATGTTACAGATGAACAAACACTATTAAACCCCAGAAGAAAGAGTAAGTGAAGTATAGATAGACAGTTTACTCAAGAAAGAGTTCAGAGTAATGATCATAAAGTTGACCCAAGAGCTCTGGAAAAGAATGGATGAACAAAGATGTTATAAGAGGTTTTTGACAAACAGAAAATATAAACCAAAAAACAGAGTTGAAGAATACAATAACTGAAATAAAATATACACTAGAAGGAGTCAAGAGCAGAATAAGTGAGGTAGAAGAAAGCATCAGTGAGCTCAAAGACAAAAGTGGTGGAAATCACTGCCACAGAACAGGAGAAAAAGAAGAATGAAAAGAAATGAGGACAGTTTAAGAGACCTCTGGGATAACATCAAACACAACATTTGCATTATAGAGGTCCCAGAAAGAGAAGGAGGGGTAGAGAAGATAATTGAATAAATAATAACCTGAAAACTTGGGAAAAGAAACAGTCACTCAACTCCAGGAAGTGCAGAGAGAGTCCCATACAGGATTAACCCAAGGAGAAACACACAAAAACACATAGTAATCAAATTGACAAAAATTAAAGGTAAAGAGAAAATATTAAAAGCAACACAGAAAAAGCAACAAATAACATACAAGGGAACCCCCATAAGACTGTCAGCTGATTTTTCAGCATAAACTGCCTGCCAGAAGGGAATTGCATAATATATTTTAAATGATGAATGGAAAAACCTACAACCAAGAATATTCTACCCAGAAGGGCTCGCACTCAGATTTGACAGAGAAATCAAAAGCTTTCCAGACAAGCAAACGCTAAAAGAATTTAGTACCATCAAACCAGCTCTACAACAAATGCTAAAAAACTTCTCTGGGTGAAAAAGAAAAGGGCACAATGAGAAACAAGAACATCATGAAATGGGAAAGCTCAACAAAGTCAGTAAAGGCAAACATACAGTAAAGATAGAAAACAGTAATCATGAGAGGAAGAGTGTACAAATTAAAATGTATTTTTAATTAGGAGACCAGCAACTTAATCATATAAAAACTAAAACCTAATGGTACAAAACCTAATGGACTTATGTACAAAAACCTAGTGGTAACCACAAACCAAAAATCTATAATAGGTATACACAGAAAAAAAGAAAAAGGAATCCAAACACAATACTAAATATACTCATCAAATCACAAGAGAAAAGGGAAACAAACAAAAAAGACTGACATAAATCCATAACAGTTAATAAAATGGCAATAAGAACATGCATGTTGATAATTACCTTAAATGTAAACAGATTAAATGCTCCAACCAAAACACTTAGACTGGTTGAATGAATACAAAAACAAGACCTGTATATATACTGTCTACAAGAGATACACTTCAGATCCAGAGACATACACACTGAAAGTGATAGGATGGAAAAGGGTATTCCATGCAAATGAAAATCAGAAGTAAGCTGGAGTAGCAATGTGATACACCACATTAACAAATTGAAAAATAAAAACCATATGATCATATCACTAGATGCAGAAAAGCTTTTGACAAAATCCAATACCCAATTCGGATTTAAAAAAAAAAAAAAAACCCTCCAGAAAATGGGCTTAGAGTGAACTTCCTACCTTAACATAATAAAGTCCATACATGGCAAAAGCACAGCTAATATCATTCTCAATGGTAAAAAAGTGAAGGCATTTCTGCTAAGATCTGGAACAAGACAAGATGTCCACTTTCACCACTTTTATTCAACATCATTTTGGAAGTCCTAGCTAAAGCAATTAGAGAAGAAAAAGAAACAAAAAGAAGCCAAACTGGACAGGAAGAAGTAAAACTGTCACTGTTTGCAGATGACATGATATTATACATAGGAAATCATAAAGATGCTACCAGAAAACTACTAGAGCTCATCAATGAATCTGGTAAAGTGGCAGGCTACAAATTTAATGCACAGAAATCACTTGTGTTTCTATACATTAACAACAAAGAGTGCGAAGAGAAATGAAGGAAGCAATCCTGTTTATCATCACATCAAAAATAATAAAATACCTAAGAATAAACCTACCTACAGAGGCAAAAGACTTGTACTATGAAAACTGTGAGACACTGATGAAAGAAATTGAAGATGACACAAAAAGATGGAATGATATACCATGTTCTTGAATCAGAAGAATCAATTTTGTCAAAACGACCATACTGCCCAAAGCAATCTACAGATTCAATGCAATCACTATCAAATTACCAATGTCATTCTTCACAGAACTAGAACAAAACATTCTTAACTTGTATTGGAAACATAAAAGTTCCCAAATAGCAAAAGCAATCTTGAGAAAGAAAACAGATCTAGAGGAATTAGGGTACATGACTTCACACTATACTGAGAAGCTATAGTAATCAAAACAGTATGGTACTGGTACAAAAACAGACATATAAATCAATGACACCAGGGTAGAGAGCCCAGAGATAAACCCACACTACCTATTGTCAAATAATCTATGACAAAAAAGGCAAGAATATATAATGGAGTAAAGACAGCCTCTTCAATAAGTGGTCCTGGGGAAAATGAACAGCTAATTCATATAAAAGAATGAAATTAGAATATTCCCAGATACCATATACAAAATATTTTCAAAATGGATTAAAGGTCTAAATGTAAGACTGGATATTATAAAATGCCTAGAGGAAAACATAGGCAGAACACTGTTTGATGTAAATTGCAGCAATATCTTTTTGGATCCATCTCCTACAGTAATGGAAATATAAACAAATGGAACCTAATTAAACTTAAAAACTTTTGCACAGCAAAGGAAACCATAAAATGAAAAGAAAGCCTACAATGGGAGAAAATATTTGCAAATGATGCAATTGACAGGGGATTATCCATCTCCAAAACATACAAACAGCTTATCCAGCTCAATATCAAATGAACAAAAACAACCCAATCAAAAAAGTGAGCAGGATATCTACTAGACATTTCTCCAAGAAAGACAAACATATGACCAAAAGGCCCTTAAAAATACTCAACATCACTAATTATTAGAGAAATACAAATCAAAATTACAATGAAGTATCACCTCATCCCAGTCAGAATGGCCATCATCAAAAAATCTGCAAAAGATAAATGCTTGAGTGGATGTGAAGAAAAAGGAACTCTCCTACACTGTTGGTGGAGATGTGTGTGTAAATTAGTACAGGCACAATGGAAAACAGTATGGAGGTTTCCTTATAAAACAGAAAATGGAACTATCACATGATCCAGCAATGCCAATATCTGGAGAAAACCGTAATTCATACACCTCAGTGATTCATTGCAGCACTATTTACAATAACCAAGACAATAAAAAGATACATACACCTCAGTGATTCATTGCAGCACTATTTACAATAACCAAGACATGGAAACGACCTAAATGTCCACCAACAGAGGAATGGATAAAGACGTCATACATATATACAATGGAATGTTACTCAGCCATAGAAAAGATCAAAATAATGCCATTTGCAGCAACATGGATGGACCTAGAGATTATTATACTAAGTGAAGTAAGTCAGAGAAAGACAAATATTATATGATATTACCTATATGTAATAAAAATGATATGAAATAACTTACTTATAAAACAAGCTCACAGGTTTCAAAATCAAACTTATGGTTACCATAGGAGAAGCCATGGGAGGAGGGATAAATTAGGAGAGTGGGAATAACATACATACTACTGTATACAAAACAGATTAATAAAAGGACCTACTATATAGCATAGGGAAGTCTACTCAATAGTTTCTAATAACCTATATGGGAAAAAAGAAACGATAAATGTATATGTATAACTGATTCACTTTGCTCAAACTAATACAGCCTTGTAAGTAACTATACTCCAAAAATTGTTTTTAAATTCAAAATGAAAAATTACAAATTACAACTTGACACGACATATATTCAAAGGATCGTAAGAGACAAGCAACTATACTCCAATGAAATGGAGAACCTGGAAGAAATGGACGAATTCTTACAAAGTTACAGTCTTCCAAAGACAGACAAATCATGATACCACTAATAAATGGAATCTTAAAATACAAACGAGCTTATTTACAAAACAGACCCATAGATGTAATAGAGGACAGACATAATGTTATCAGAGGGGAGAAGGTGGGGAGGGATAAATTAGGAGTTTGGGGATTGCCATATACACACTACCATATACCAACAAGGACCTATTGCATAGCATGGGAAACTGCACTCAGTCTTTTGTAATAATCTGTAAGGGAGAAGAATCTGAAGAAGAATATATACATATTAAAAGAATATATAATATTGAATCACTGTGCTGTACACCTGAAAGTAACACAACTATAAATGAACTGTACCTCAATAAGTTTTTTTTATATTTTTTTACAAAGATAATAATGCAAGTATCTCCCTATTTTCTGGTTTCAGAAACTTGGGAGAGAAATTTCACGTGTTTTACTGGGCTTCTACCCCTTGGAATTGGGTATCTCATTCACATACACAATCTTCAGCTGTGTTGGTTTGGTAAGTGTTTATTTAACTCTCTGGCAAATCAAGAGACATAGATTTCTAGGAAGCAAACACTATGGGGACATGAAATGTTCTGATACAGTGTGTTTAGAACTAATAAAAAATGAATATGTAATTTTTACTTCACTTTTTAATATTCTTTATAAAATTACAAAAGAAATGCATAAAACAATATTTAAAAGTAAAAAGAAAGAGCAAGAGGTTATTTTCCTTTTAATGTAGTCCTCATCATGCTCTCATTTATCAAAATCTACACAAAAAGGCACATACAGTTATTTTACTAATTGTGTGATCATACTGTTTTGTCACATGCATTTTTCTTAACTATCATCTTTATAAAATAATATCTAAACAAGGCCTTTTCTTTTTGCTTTTTTTTTATTTTTAGGGCCACACCTGAAGTGTGTGGAGGTTCCCAGCTAGGGGTTGAAGCTAAGCTGCTGCTGCCTGCCTAGGCCACAGCCATAGCAACATGGGGTCTGAGCTGCATCAGTGACCTACACCACAGCTCAAGGCAATGCTGAATCCTTAACCCACTGGGCGAGGCCAGGGATTGAAGCTGCATCCTCATGGATACTAGTTAGGTATGTTACTGCTGAGCCACAATGGGAACTCCTCTGAACAATGCCTTTTAATAGCATCATACTCTTCCTTAGTATTCCTTTTAACATTCCTTTCTGCTGCTGCATACTTAACTTTTGTCTAGTTTAACTTATAAACCATGATGCCGTGAAAATCCCACTATGTGTGTGCCCATCCCATATATGTATGCAGTAATACTTTTTTCTTTGCAGATAAGATCAGTATTTCTATAGGTGGTTGATTCCTAGAAATGTAACTGGAAGTTTAATAATATCCTAAAATGCTGTATTAATTCACAATACCACAAAAGTTTATGAGACTGGTTATTTCTTCTCAAGCTTAAAGGTTAGATATCTGGAGTTCCTGCTGTGGCAGAGTGGATTAAGAATCCAACTGCAGCAGCTTGGGTCACTGCAGAGGTGCAGATTTGATCTCTCCCCAGCTTTGTGGGTTAGAGGATCTGGCATGGCCAAAGCTGCAGGATAGGTTGCAGCTGCATCTCAGAATCAATCCCTAGCCTGGGAACTTAACATATGCCATGGGTGTGGCCATTAAAAAAAGAAAACTACACAGTCATTTATTCTTCCTTCTTATGGAGGGCCCACTATTTACTAAGCATTGTAATAGGCACTGAGGACACAATGATTAACATAACAACATCCCAGCCCTCAGGGTGCCTGCATTCCAGTGGGAGAGAAAGACTATAAACAAACAAATACATAATAATTTCAGGAAGTCGAAAAATATCATACAGTAAAATGAAACACAGTAAGAAGATAAGGCAAAGGTTATTTTTCCTAAGATGGTAAGGGAACACCCACTGAGCAGAGACCAACTGAAGTACGTAAGTAACTATGAGACTACATGTAAAAAGGTTTTTCCAAGAATAGGGAATGATAGGACTTCCAGAATGGCTGGATGAGGATATGGCAAATTTCCCTAAAAGTAAATTATAAAGCTGGATGAAATTGTTGATAAACATCCTTTTAAAGATTCTGGAAATATACCAGATCATACAGCAAATTGAGAAAGGTTTGTTTAAGAAAATTTACCGAACCTTTAAGAACAGTGGATGTCTGTGACATTTTATCCTGGGACTGTTCCAGTTCTTCCAGCTCCCCTCCTCAACACCAACTTCCATTCTGCAGAAGTTTACCTAGATGTGTCAGACTGTGAGGACCAGCAGCCTCCTTTCTGGAGAGGGCTGATTTTATTTGGAGTGGAGCTCCTAAAGTTTTATGAACAGGGATGTTATTAAAACAATAATGGTCTCACTTGTAAACAATCTGGAAAAGCCAATATAACACCTAGCCTATAACACCTTATTATGATACTTATTATGGCAAGAAATCAGAAACCAGCTAGAAACTTACCAAGGATATTCTAAGAATAAGATTCTTATAGTGGGCCTTGATAATATCCTATTTATCCCTCATGGCCTGAAAGATTACTAAAGTGCATGAGGCTGTGCATGCACCAAGGACACTGGAGAGGGCCCTGGTAGGCTCTTACTCCTGACTGAGTAAGAGGCCTTGTACCACACAAAGTAAAAGATGTGATACATTTATAGATGGCCTAAACTTTGAATGCTTTTCTTAAGTTACACTTATTCATTGATAAATGGTGGTTGTCTTATTGGCTTAAGGTATATGTTACTTTGCTAAGGTTATCGTAACAAACTACCACATACTGGGGGCTTAAATAACATAAACTTGTTTTCTTAACAACTCTGAAAGCTGGAAGTATAAGATTAAGATGTTGGCAATGTTGGTTTCTTCAAAGGCCCCTTTCCTTGACTTTCAAACTGCTTTCTTCTTTCGGTGTCATCACATGGTCTTCCTTCTGTATGTGTGTGTGTCATAATCTCCTCCTATGACAAGGACATCAGTCATATTGAGTAAGGCCCACACTAATGACTTCATCATCGTAACTTCTTTACTGCTTTAAAGACCCTATCTCCAAATACGGTCACATTCTGAGACACTGGGGATTAGAACTTTAACATGAACTTTAGGAGGACACGATTCAGCCCAGAGCAAGATGTTTAAGCATAACCTCTAACCAGTCATTACTGACCACTTAGGCTGACCCAGGGGAGAACCTAGGAAACTAGCCTTAAATATAAAAACAGAATTAAAAACTACAAAAAAGTAAGCATAAAATATCAGAGGCTACATACTGCAGTCCACAAAATTTCTACAGGCAAGTCACAAAAGAAAGCAGTAACAACCACTCCAGAGGAAAGATGAGGCAATCAGAATCCAAAGTTGCTACAACATATTATCTAAAATATCCATTTTTCAATAACAACAACATATGATATGCAAAGAAAAGAAAATAGTGACCCATACACATGAAAAAAAGCAGTCAATAGATATTGTGTTTGAGGGGAGGAAAAGGCAAAAGTTGGACTTCACAAAGAAAGACTTCGAAGAATTAAAGGTAAACTTGTTTAAAGAATTAATGGATGATATAATGACTAATCAAATAAGAATATTAGGAGTTCCCATTGTGGCTCTGTGGGTTATGAAACCAACTAGTATCCATGAGGATGCAGATTTGATCCCTGGCCTTGCTCAGTGAGTTAAGGCTCTGATGTTGCAGTAAGCTGTGGTGTAGGTCACAGATGCAGCTCGGATCCCATGTTGCTGTAACTGTGGTGTAGGCTGGCAGCTGCAGCTCCAATTCAACCCTTAGCCTGGAAACTTCCATATGCCACAGGTGCAGCCCTGAAAATAAAAAAAAACAGATATCAGTGTCTATTCTGTTGATGATAGCAATGGTATCATGCTGTTTCTATGTGTCTAAATTTATCAAATTGTACATATGAAATATATATAGTTCTTTGTATATCAGCTATGCCTCATTGAAGCTGTTACTTTTTTGATAAATAAGAATATCAATAAAAGAGAAATTATTAAAAAGAACCAAATGGAAATTCTGCAATTTAAAAATATGATAAATGATATGAAAAACTCATTAGAGGAGCGTCAAGAGCAAATCTGAGCAGACAGAAGGAAAAATCAGCAAACGTGATAGAACATTTTAAATCATCTAGTCTAAAGAACAGAAATAAAAATGAACAGAGCCTCATAGATATGGAGGACACCATCTAGTGCACCAACATATGCATAATGAGTCCCAGAAAATGGAGCAATGAGAAGAAAACTTGAAGAAATAATGGCCAAAAATTTCCCATATTTGTTGAAAAATATTCTATCCATCTAAGAAATTCAATAATATCTTCTTAGAATAAACACAGAGATTTACCCCTAGATGCTTCAGAGCCACTCTGATTAAAAAGGGAAAATCTTGGGAGTTTCCTTTTGGTGCAGTGGATTAAAGATCTGGCATTGTCTTTACAGCAGCTTGGGTAGCTGCTGTGGCATAGGTTTGACCTCTGGCCTAAGAACTTCCACATGATGTGGGTGCAACCAAAAAAAAAAAAAGCCAACCAACCAAAAAAAAAAAAAAACCTTAAAAGCAGCAAGAGAAAAATGACTTTATTTGCAGTGTAAACCACAATAAGATTAATAGTTAGACTCATCAGAAACAATGGCGGCTTAAGGCAGTGGGATGGTGTACTAAAGTTTTGGAGGAAAATACAGTCAAGCATGAATTCTACATCCTTTAAAACTATCCTTCAAAGATGAAGGTGAAATAAAGGCATAACACAGATAAACAAAGACAGTGAATATGTGGCCAGCAGAACTTCTTTACAGGAAATGTTGAAAGAAATTTGTTTGACCGAAAGAAAGTGGTATCAGATGGAACTCAAATATACATGAAATAATTAAAGAGCATCAATAAAGATAATTATGTTGATGACTATAAAAATAGTATAAATATGTCTTTTGTTCTTTCTTGACTGACTTAAAAGACAATTTCATAAATTGTTCTGGGCTCACCCAAATAATCCAAGATAATCTCCTTATTTTAAGGTCATGCTCTTATCAACTTTAATTCATGTCACAGCTGCTCAGCTCTGCCTTATAACATGAGTAGCCATAACCAGTATTAAAATGAATGGATATAGCTTTGTTCCAGTAAAATCTTACAGAACAGGTAGTGGGCCATGTTTGGTTCATTTGCCATAGTTTGCCAACCTCTGATCTATAGATACATATTTTCTACTTTTTTTCTGAAATTTTAAAAGAGATAAGAATTATAACACTATCTTGTTAGTTATATAACATATTTAGGTTTAATATATATGGCAATAATAGCACAAAGGAAGGGGAAGGAATACTGAGACATGAGAACAAAGTTTCTATATTTCACTGGAATTAAATTAGCATTCAAGTGGAGCAGATTGTGATAAATTAAAATGCATGTTGTAATCCCTGACCAATGACTCAGAAAATCCAAAATATTATACTAACAAAATTAACAAATTAAGATAATACACAAAAAGTATCTAATTTTTAAAAAACAGATAAAGGAACATAAGACATGAGACATATAGAAAACAAATAGCTAAATGTCAGACATAAATCCAGCATTTCAATAATAACATTAAAACTAAGAGATATTAAGTACCTAAAAGAATGACTATATTTCAAAATACAATTCTATAAGATGATAATAACTATGGATAAGAGAAATTTCTCACACACTCCTAGTTGTAATATAAATTATTGCAACAACCTTGAAAACCTATTAGGCATTATATACTGAAAGTTAAGATGTGCATACCCTATTAGTAATTCATTCCTTATTATTTACTCAACAGAAGTGTGTACACATGTAGCAAGATATACTTCCAGGAAATACATATATAGTTTATTCATAATAATCCCAAAGTGGAAATGCATTCAGTAAATGGTGGATATACTGAGGTCTATAATTCTATGAAATTCTACATAGTAATTAAAATGAGCTATACTGACGCTTAAAAACATAGACGAGCCTCATACATACAATGTTGAATAGTGAAAAGTGACTCAAAAGAATGCATACTTTTTTATTCCGTTCACATGAAGTTTAAAATCAGGCAAAATGGAAACTAAGCCACAATGTTTAGGAAGCTGTTGATAAAATGAGAAAGAAAAGATGTTGATAAAATTAGAAAGAAAAGATGGATTACCTAAAAGTCAAAATGACTGTTACTTTCAGCGGGAAGGAACAGATAATAACTGGGAATATTACAAAGTGATTTCTAGGGTACTGGCTGTTCATATTGCAGAAGACTATGAATATTTATTATAAAACCCTAGAGTATACCAGAGGTTACACGAGGTTCTATAGGAATTAAGAGAGTGGATTGAGGTAGAGATGAAACAGAAAGAACACAAATGTCACTTTAACATTTTATTCTGTAAACATCAGTATCATATTTTTTAAAAACTAAGTACTTATATGTATGATATTAGGAATCAATGTGATTTATAAGAGGTTATTTTTTTTTTCAGTGTCGCAAAAATGAAGACACTCACACAGAGGAAGCTGAAAGTACTCTTTAAAAACTTAGAAACGTGAGATTTTTCCCTAGCACTCTTACCTGATGTGGGCCCTAATGATATATCTGTGTAAGAAAACGCTACAAAGCCCACAGATTTTCTGCAAAAGAAAATACACAAGGTGAATTTTTCTTATCAGTATTCAAGAAAATTCTTTGCACATATTTTTGTAGGCTCCAATTGGAAATCTTTTCCCTAATTAAATATGATATCATTACAAGGAAGAATTTATTTTCTTGATACTCTGGATAGCTGTCACCTTTTCCTACTGGAGCTTTAGTAAAAGACCGTTGAATAGATTTGTGATTTTCTCTAGAGTGCAAGCTACACAAACTTGGAGGATGATATTGTATGATTATCAGGAGAATTTTAAATTATTTATGCCTCTACAAGTAAAGAGTACATTTCAACTTGTGTTCTTCTACTTGAACTAGCTTCTACCTGAACAAAGTATGAATCAAATGACATCCACTTTATTGTCCCCCATTGTTCTTTAACTGCTCCCTTCCTCATTAAAGTTCCATTCTGCCCTGAAAGTCTCTGCTGTCTTTCTTCCCTTTCATCCCTGCTTCTTATTTCGTCTCATCCCTTGGATCACTGTTCAATTGCTTTGCAAAGTAAACAGGATGCGTTTCCATATGAAGGAAGATTTCCCAAGGAATTGTTGTGAATTGAGATGTCCTTTCTTCAAATATGGAATTTCAGAAAGCATTGCTCAGCAGTATTAATCATGCTTGTGAGTATATGCAGCTCTTTTTAAGTGTGCTGCTGTTTTTTGTTTTCGGTCTTGTCTCTCATGAGCTTTCATCTGTTGTTATCTAATACTACAAATTAAGATTTCGTCATACTAAGAATTTCAATGCTTAGCTCATGAGTATCAGCTTCACACACATTGTCTGTGTTCCAATGAATATATTAAACTTTGGAGTATCAAAAATTAGCAAGGTACCTCATTACAAAGAGTTTTTATTTCAGGAGAGGAAACAAACAGGTAACAAATCAATACAGATTATGCAGCATGATACATGTATTAACAGAAGTATGAAAATATTGAAGTAGCACAGAAAAAATAATGATCCTTCCATTGGGGAATAAGAGGAAATAAAGCTTTATGAAGAATATGGCCTCTGAGCAGGGAATTAACTGTACTTTACCAAACAGATTGAAAGGTGGGAGGACATTTCAAATAGAAGAATTAGCTAATGCATGTGAAAAAGATCATAGTATATTCCAGTAGCTAATAAAATAATGAAAGAGGGATTAAGATGGCAGAATAGAAGGACCGGAGCTCACCTTCTCTCATAAAAACAATAGAATTACAACCAAATGCTGAACAACCTTCAACCAAATGGACTGAAAACTTCAAAAAAAATATATCCTATTCCAGAAGACAAAGAAGGGGCCACATCAAGATGGTAGGAAGGGTGATTATGTGATATAAGCAACCCCATACCCACCAGGTGGGAAGCCCACAGACTGGAAAGTAACTGTATCACAGAGACTCACTTACAGGAGTGAGAGAACTGAGCCCCACATGAGGTCCCCATGCCTAGGGATTCGGGATTGGGAGAAAGAGACTCCAGAGCATCTGGCATTGAAGACCAGTGGGACCTGTGTGCAGGAGCTCCATTGGACTGGCTGGGGGAAAGAGAGAAACCATTCTTGAAAGGTACACATGGGCTTTCATGTGCCCTGGGTCCCAGGGCAGCATGGAGGCTCTGTGGGAGTCTGGGTCAGACATGACTGCAGTTCTTGGAGGATCTCCTGGGAAAATGGGGTGACTGTGGTTCGTTGTGGGGGAAGGATATTGGAAGCAAGGGTCTCGGGAGTATTCATCAGCATGTGTTCCTCTAGAGGTGGACACTTTGGGAGAATCTGGCCCCACATCAGCACTGAGAAGCCTCAGACCAAACAATAATCCAGGTGGGATCACAGCCCCATCCATCAGTAAACAGGCTACCTAAAGACCCCCCAGGCACACAGCCACCTCTAATCTCACCAAGAGACAAAGCCCCACCCACCAGAGGGAGAGAAATAAGTGCCACCTACCAGTGGGCAGGCACCAATCCCTCCCATCAGGAAGCCTACAGTAAGCCCCCATACCAATTTCAGCCACAGGGGGAGCAGATACCAGAAGTAAGAGAGGCTAAACTCTATTGTCTGCAAAAAGGAGACCACACCAAAAACATATAAAAATGAAAAGGCAGAGAACTGTAACTCAGATAAGGGGACAAGAAAACCCCCAGAAAAACAGCTAACTGATCTGGAGATTATCAGTCTCCAGGAAACGGACTTTAGACTGCTAATGCTGAAGATGATGCAAGACATTGGAAATAAACTACAGGCAAAGATTGATAATTTACAGCAAACATTGAGCAAAGAAATACAAGATTTAAAACTCAAGCAAGCAGAGATGCAAAATACAATAAATGAAAAAAAAATTTATTAGAAGCAACCAATAGCAGAATACAGGAGGCAGAAGAATGAATAAGCAAAGTGGAGGACAGACTAGTGGAAATCACTGATGTGGAACAGAGAGAAAAAAGATTGAAAAGAAATGAAGACAGTCTCAGAGAACTCTGGGACAATGTTGAATGCAACTACATCCATATTACAGGGGTGCCAGAAGGAGAAGAGAGAGAGAAAGGGACAGAAAATATTCAGAGATAATAGCCAAAAACTTCCCTAAAATGGGAAGGGAACCATTCACTCAAATCCAGGAAGCACAATGAGTACCATATAAAATAAACCCAAGGAGGAACACCCCAAGACACATATTAATCAAACTGACCAAAATTAAGGACAAAAAAAAAAATACTGAAAGCAGCTAGGGAAAAGAAACAAATAACATACAAGGGAACCCCAATAAGACTATTGGCAGATTTTTCAGCAGAAATTCTGCAGGCCAGAAGGGCATGATATACTTAACATGAAGAAAGGAAAAAAACCTCCAACCAAGATTACTTTACCCAGCAAGGTTCTCATTCACATTTGAAGGAGAAATAAAAAGCTTTACAGATAAGCAAAAGCCAAGAGAATTCAGTACCACTAAACCAGCTTTACAACAAATACTAAAGGAACTTCTCTAGGCAGAAAAGAAAAGGCCACAACTAGAAACAAAAATATCACAAATGACAAGGCTCACCAGTACAGGCAGGTATACAGCAAAGGTAGGAAATCATCCACACACAAATATGCTACCAAAATCAGAAATCATGAAAAGAGGTGGGTACAAATGCAGGACACTGGAGATGCACTTGCAATTAAGAGACCAACAACTTAAAACAATCTCATATGTATATAGACTCCTATATCAAAACCTCAGGGTAACTGCAAACCAAAAATCTACAATTGATACACACACAAATAAGAAAAATCAACTCAAATACAACACTAAAGATAGTCATCAAACCACAAAAGGAGAGAACAAGAGAGGAAGGGACAAAAAAGACCAACAAAAACAAATCTAAAACAGTTAATAAAATGGCATTAAGAACATACATATCAATAATTACCTTAAATGTAAATGGACTAAATGCCCCAACCAAAAGACATAGACTGGCTGAATGGATACAACAACAGACCCATATATATGCTGTCTTCAAGAGACCTACTTCACTTCTAGGCACACAAACGAATTGAAAGTGAGAGGATGGAAGGAAATATTCCATGCAAATGGGAATCAAAAGCTGGAGTAGCAATGCTCATATCAGACAAAATAGACCTTAAAATAAAGGATATTGTAAGAGACAAAGAAAGACATTACATGATGATCTAAGATCAATCCAAGAAGAAGATACAACAATTGTAAATGTATATGTACCCAACATAGATCACCTCAATATATAAGGCAACTGCTAAGAACCTTGAAATGAGAAACTGACAATAACACAATAATAATGGGGGACTTTAACACCCCACTTACAGCAATGGACAGATCATCCAGACAGAAAATCAACGAGGAAACACAGGCCCTAAATGAAGCATTAGACCAGATGGACGTAATAGATACTTATAGGACATTTCATCCAAAAGTAGTAAAGTAATAACAGAAGAGAAAAAGATCAAGAGTGAAAGTAGGAGACCTAGGAATAGATCAGATGATAGAGTCAAATCATCAAAGACTGATGACTAAAGTACTTTGCAGACAATAGGAAATCACTAAGAGCTTTTACGGAGGAAATGATAGGCTTGTATTTACCCTTGAAAAAGTATTAAATAGAGGGAAATGTGTTCAAAAGGTAAATTTAATAAGAACTAGAGTATAGGTGATAGTGTCGGATAACTGCCACAATGATTCAGACAAGCAGTGAAAAGAGAGATTAAGTTTTAGTTGTGTTGATTGATTAAACATAAGGTATAAAGAAAAAAAAATCTAAAATCACTCTCCTTTGGAGTGGATAAGCAATGAGATCCTGCTGTATCACACAGGGAACTATATCTAATCACTTGTTATGGAACACGATGGAGGATAATGTGAGAAAAATAATGTATATATATGAATAAATAGGTCACTTTGCTGTACAGCAGAAATTTACAGAACATTGTAAATCAACTATAATTTTAAAAAAATTTTAAGTCACTCCCCAGTTTCTGAATTGGGTGACAGCTGCAGTGATGCAAAATGCAGGAGACCTAGCAGGATTGGATAAAATGATAAATTCTATTTTGAATAAGTTGAGTTTGAGATAACTATAAGATATTAAAGTAGAGGTGTCTATTAGACAGCTGAAAATACGTAACTGGAGATTGAAGAAAGGTTAACTATGTAGGAAGGGATTGATTTTGATGGTAATTAAAAATATGGAAATAGGAGGGTTTGTATTTCCAGCAGTTCAAAACTAGGTTCTTGCAGCAAAGCCTCCTACAAAGAACACAACAAAAGCAAGCCAAAAATTTTAAACAACATCTGTTTGAAGGTGTTGGAAATCTAGGATTTGAGGGAGCTGGAATTTAAAAAAACTGAAAGTCCAGAATTGAAACCAAAGGATGATCCAGGTTTTTAGCCTAACTTTTCCCAAAAATGCATTTTCTGAATCACAAAGAGCAGATGAGAGGTTAAGAAGCTAAGAGCTTCTGATATTCTTAAAAGATTGTAAAGACTACATTGGGACCTCAGGCTCATGAGAGCACAAGAAGTTCATAGACACCCAGGACTTTCTGTTCTAATTCTTACAAGGGCTATATCCTAACAGTAAAAGTGAGAAAAATAAGACATCCCTCTCATAGTCTGATGCTCAGCTCAGTTACAGGTTGTATTAAAGTGAGCTTCTGCAAATCTAACATTCTACCAAAGCAAATATAAATCATTTCTAGAGGAGGATAGCATTATCCAGAGCAAGTTATCACTACAATTTTCCTACACAATGTCTGCAATTCAATAATAGTAAAATAAAAATTAACTTAAATCCAAGAAAAAATACAAGCCCACAATAGGTCCAAAAAATGGATTTATAAAATCTTAAATGACAAGATT
The DNA here is from genome assembly GCF_016906955.1 of Phacochoerus africanus. Classification (NCBI taxonomy): domain Eukaryota; kingdom Metazoa; phylum Chordata; class Mammalia; order Artiodactyla; family Suidae; genus Phacochoerus; species Phacochoerus africanus. Next base: position 11,094,003 of record NC_062547.1, on the reverse strand, counting down.
TCAGCAGAGAAATGAAAATTATTTTTTAAAGAAGAATCAAGTGTAAATGAGAACTATCACAATAACTGAAGTTACGGTCTAAATACATAACTGTAACAGCAATTAGACAAAGCTGACAAATAAGTAAGCTGGAAGAAAGAGCAAAAGGAAAAAATTAGATTGAAACATTGATAAAGTGTTGGAAAATGCAGTGTGGGGATAGACAAGGTAAGAGATACATGATGCTGGTGAAAAGTTCCAATACCATGTATTTGGAATTTCAAAAGGAGAGTAGAAATAAGAGAAAATAAGTAATATTTAAAGAGATTATATCTTGGAATTTTCTCAAGTTGATAAAAAATTGCAAAGTATAGATTCAAGAAGGGTTATAATCCGGAGTTCCCATCGTGGCGCAGTGGTTAACGAATCTGACTAGGAACCATGAGGTTGCAGGTTAAATCCCTGGCCTTGTTCAGTGGGTTAGGGATCCAGCATTGCTGTGAGCTGTGGTGTAGTTTGGCTCGGATCCCTGTGTTGCTGTGGCTGTGGCGTAGGCCAGTGGCTATAGGTCCAATTCAACCCCTAGCCTGAGAACCTCCATATGCTGTGGGAGTGGCCCAAGAAATGGCAAAAAGACAAAAAAATTAAAAAAAATTTAAAAATAAAGAAGGGTTACAATCCTAAGCTAAGTAAATACAAAAAAAAAAAAAAAACCAGCATGAAAATACATCATAGTAAAACTACAAAACCAGCCACAAAAAGTCTTACAAGTAGACAAGGAAAAGAGACATTTTACCTTCAAAGAACAACAGTAAAAAAAAAAAAAATGGTGGCTGACTTGCTAACAAAAATAATAAAAGCCAAATTTATCAACGTTAAATTAAAATTTTAGTAAATGTTCATCAGACAAAAGGGAAATGATCTTAGATGGAAATTTGAAGTGGCAACAAGAAAGGAAAGAATAAAATTTTAAAGGGTAAATGTCTGAGTAAATATAAATAAATAACGACCATGTAAACAATTTTTAGGAATACTAAAATAGATTTAAAAGAGACTTAAATAGCACAAGGAAGGTGATAGGTGTAGTTAAAGTATTCTAGACTCTTTGTCTTGTCTGTAAAGCAGTAAAGAACTAATTTACAACAGCCCTTAATAAAATGAGGGTGCATGTTGTAATCTCTAAGAAAAACACAGAAAGAATACTGAAAGACTATGTAACAACCCAGGAGTTCATTAAAATAAAATAAAAATATGTGAGAAATCTGAAAGGGGGGAAGAAAGTAAAGAAACAGAACATGGGTAAATAAATTAGTATTAGAAAAATTATTAAAGCAAGAAAAATTCTTGGGATGAAGAGGAAATTTCATCAGAAGTGTCAATCCACCAGGAAGATGTAATTCTATATTTGTATGTGAATAATATTAAAATACAAAAAGCAAAAGTTGAGCGAAAATGAGCAACATCATCATGATTATACTGGAAAAATTTTAAGAATTTTTGTCAGTAATTGATGGAACAAGCAGACAAAAATCAGTAGGAATATAGAAGATTTGAATAAAACACAACAATACTCACCCACCTGAATGGCAAAGAAAAGAGTGATAATACCAACTCTTTGTGATCATGTGGAGAACCTGTAACTTATATATGCTGCACGTAGGAATATATTAATTGTTTAAAACACTTTGGATACTAGTTTGAGAATATCCAATATGGAAACTTCAATCCTAGGTTGAAAGGCTAAAAATTTGTACATATTAGCCTATATGTTCAACAAAAGACAGGAATACCCATGGAATAGTCACAGAATCAGTATTCCAAAACCCAACTGGAAAAAAAAAATCTAAAATCCCAAATCCAAATGCTCATCAATGGTAGAATAGATTTCATTAAATAAATTTAACATTGAGCAAACATATTAAGCACAAAGTGGGATTTCCTGTTGTAGCTCAGCGGGTTCAGAACCTGTCAAGTATCCATGAGGATGCAGGTTTGATCCCTGGCCTTGCTCAGTGGGTTAAGAATCCAGTGTTGCCACAATCTGTGGCTCAGATCCCATGTTGCTGTAGCTGTGAAGTAGGCCAGCAGCTGCAGCTCCAATTTGACTCCTAATCTGGGAACTTCCATGTGCTGCAGGTGCAGCCCTAAAAAGAAACGAAAAAAGAAAAAGAAATAAAAAAGAAGTGCAAAGTATTATATACTTCAGGATTCAATTTGGTTAAGGATCAAAAACCAAAAAAAAAAAAAAATGCATGTTGGAAGTCAAGATTGTGGTAACTTTTCAGAATAAAGGATGGAAATTAAACAGCATCATTCTAAATAACCCTCAGGTTAAAGAGAATTTCTCAAGGGGAGTTTTTTAAATGTACATAATAATGAAAATTTGAGCTATCAATTTTTTTTGTGATATAGCTATAACAGTGAAATTTATAGCATTTAATGTTTACACTAGAAAATAGGAACTGTCTTAAATCAACCTAAACTCTGACCTCAAGAAACTAGAAAAATAGCAAAATGAACACAAAGCAAGAAGGAAGTAAGAAATAAAAGGAAATAGTGAAACCTAGGACAGAAAAATAGAAAACAAAACAAAACAAAAAACTGATTCTTGAAAAGACTGATGAAATTGACAAGAGTTTAGGAGGACTGACAAAAGAAACACATTTCTAACTAACATAAGGTATGAAATGAGATATCACTATAGATCTACAGACATCAAAAGTAAGGGAACACTACAGACAACTCTATATGAATAAATTGGACAACTTACTTGAAAGGGTCCAATTCCTTGAAAAGTAAAAAGCTACCACAAATCATTAATATGAAATAGATCATTTTAATAGCCCTAGAAATATTTTTCAAATCTAATTTATAATTTAAAACTGTATGCAAAAAAATTTCCAAGCCTACCTAGTTTCACTGGAGAATTCTATGGAGTATTTTAAGGAAAACTAATGCCAATTCTGCATAATCTCTTTCTGAAATACAGGAGCCAGAAACACTTCCCATTACCCTGATGTCAAAACAATTAAAAATAAAAAAAGAGTAAAAAAAAGAAAAAACCCTACATGAATAAAAATGCAAAGATTTCTTTTAAAAATTAACAATACAATTACTTGAATGGATCTCAAGAGCATTATTCTGAGTGAAAGGCAACCTCAAAAAGGCCACATGTGATATAATCCCACTTACACTGTTTACCCTTGAACAACCCAGGTTCAAACTGCATAGGTCTACTTATAACACATAGTTTTTTTTTCAATAAATGCTGTAGTACTACATGACCTGTGATTGACTGAATTCATGGATGCAGAGCTGCAGATATAGAGAGCCGAGCTGCAGATATAGAGAGCCAACTGTGGGACTTGAGCATCCATGGATTTTAGTATCACTTCTGGGTCCTGGAACCAACCCCCATATTGTTCAAGGGTCAACTGTAAATATATTCTCAAATGACAAACATGGAGATATGGGAAACAGATTCCTGACTGTCAGGGTTAAGGATAGTGGGGATAGACGTGATTAAAACGAAGTAGCATGAGGGACATCTTTGTGATAATGCAATCATTCTGCATATTGATTGTGTCAGAGGTTACATGAATCTACAGGTACGCCCCACTTTTTAAAACTTCACTTTATACTATTTCACTTTTAGGTAAGACCTACCTTAGTACCTGTTTTTGCTGAGAGAAATCTGAAAAGGATTGTCACATTTATGGGGAAAAAAGGGCAAAAAGCAAAAATAGCATTCAGTGTTTATTCTGCAGCAAACAGTTATAGAGGCAGCAAGCTCTCCAAGCAGCAAGAGTGGTACTGCCAAGCTCCTTTCCCAGAAACTATACTTGGCATCTCAGCATTAAGCCACCATACCTTTGAACTGTGTCTCTGAGCATCTGTGCTTTATCTTGATTTATTTTGTGTATCCATTAGCAAGATGTATTTTCTTTTCAAAGGTAATTTCTTTTTTGTTTTGTGCTATTTCAGCTTACCAGAGGTTTTATAGGAACACTCTACTTTCAGGTGGTAGGGGAAATCGGTACACATGATAAAATGACATAGAACTATACTCACACATAGTACTAATATGAAGTTCCTGGTTTGAATAATTATATTATAACTGTGTAAGATGTAACTGTTGGGGATGCTGGGTAAGGAATATATGAGGCCTCTCTGTACTTTGTTATCTTTATGAATCTATAGTTACTACAAAACTAAAAGTAAAAAACAGAAAATTTATGGGTTGTGATATCACAGGGTTGGAGAGGGGCTTCTCAAGAGATAGTAATGCTTTCTTTCTTAAACTGAATGGGGGGTTACATGGATTTTCATTGTGGTTAATTTATCTAACATATACTGGATGTATACAGCTTCTGGCATATTTAATTCAACCCAATTATTTTTTAAAATGTGAGAATGTGTAAAACCAACCAGGATGAAAGTATTGAGTGAATAGAGTGTACTGAGGGAAGAACCCTGAAGAAAACTAACTTTAAGATAATGACAAGAAAGAGGATGTAACAGAGTCTGGAAGTGGTCATAGGAAAAAGAAAAGAAAATTAGGAAATTATAGTATCATGAAAGCCAAAGGAGAAGTGAGTTCCAAGGTAGGGACTCAATTATGTCAAATAAGTCAGTAGTGGAATTGGAAAATAATAAATTCTCAGTACTTACATCTTTGGCAAAATTTCAGGAAGTTAAAAAGATTTTAACAGGATATGGAAACAGAGATAAGAGGATGAACTAATTTGTGCTATTTATACTCTCAAAAAGGTTAGGAAAAACTTAAACATATATACACCAAGAGAAAAGAGAGGGTACAGAGAACTGATAAATGGCAGACTGCACAATGATCACAGATTCTTCACATTATCATATGCATGCCACTTTGAAATGTGACTTTGAAGCTCCTAAATATATTAAACATTATTAACCCATCTTAAGGCAAAAATAGGTAATAAAATAATATTAATAGAAATAATGGCTATATTATCCAAACAAAAAGCCAGTCAGGAAATAATGGACTTGAACTATACTTTAGAACAATTGAACCTAATGTATATATAGAAGATTACATACAATAGCAGCAAAATACACTGCTCATCTCAAGGAGACATCGAACACCTTCTAGGATAAATTATATATTTAGTCACAAAACTAGTCTTCACAAATTTAAGAGAATTGAAACCATACCAAGTATCTTTTCCAATCACAATGGTATGAAACTACAAATAACATGAGGAAAGATGGAAATTTCACACAAATGTGAAAAATAAAATGCTGATCAACAACCAGAGTGTCAAAGAAGAAATCAAATGGTAAATCAAGGAGTTCCCATCATGGCTCAGCGGTTAACAAATCCGACTAGGAACCCTGAGCTTGCGGGTTTGATCCCTGGCCTTGCTCAGTGGGTTAGGGATCTGGCGTTGCCTTAAGCTGTGGTGTAGGTCACAGACGCAGCTTGGATCCTGCATTGCTATGGCTCTGGTGTAGGCCGGTGGCTACAGCTCTGATTCAACCCCTAGCTTGGGAACCTCCATATGCCACAGGAGCGGCCCTAGAAATGGCAAAAAGACCAAAAAAAAAAAAAAGGAAAAGGTAAATCAAAAAAATATCATGAGACAAATGGAAATCGAAACACAACATATCAAAACTTGTTGGAGGCAGTGAAAGCAGTTCTGAGAAGAAAGTGTATAGGAATGAATGTTTACATTAAGAAACAAAGATCTCAAGTAATCAATCTAGTCTTACAATTCAAGGAACTAGGAAAAGAACAAACTAAGCCCAAAGTTAGTGGAAGGAAGAACATAATAAAGGTTAGAGCAGAAATAAAATAGATACTAGAAAGACAATAGACATGATGAACAAAACTAAGAGTTGGATTTTTGAAAAGATAAAATTGACAAACTTTTAGCTAGACTAAGGGAAAAAAATAGATGTCTAAAAGGAAGAGACATTACAACTGTTACCAAACAAATATGAAAGATCATAAGAAAATCCTAGAAACAGTTATATGCCAATGAATTAGATAACTTCAAAGAAATCGATAAGTCCCCAGAAACCTACAAGTTAAGACTGAATCTTGAGGAAATAGAATATATGAGCAGACCAATAACAGACAAGGGTGTTAAATCAGTAATCAAATCTCCCAACAGGTGTTCCCACTGTGGCACAATGGGATCAGTGGCATGTTAGGAGCATTGGGGCACAGTTTCGATCCATGGCCCAGCACAGTGGGTTAAGGATGTGGCATTGCTGTTGCTGCAGCTTAGGTCACAACTATGGCTTGGGTCTGATCCCTGGACAAAGAACTCCATGTGCTATGCATGGCCACACACAAAAAAATCTCCCAACAAACAAAATCTCAGGACAGGTGGCTTCACTGGTGAGTTTTATCCAACATTTAAATATCCAATACTTCCAAACTCTTCCCAAAAAATAAAGAGTAAGGAACACTTCAAAATTCATTTTGCAAGACCAGTATTGTCCTGATACCAAAGCCAGACAAGTACACTATAAGAGAATAAATTGTAGGCCAATACCCCTGATTAAAATAGATGCAAAAGTCATCAACAAAACATTAGCAAACTGAATTCACAAGTATATTAAAAGGATCACACTACATCATTCAAGTGGAATTTTCTCTGGGATGTAAGACTGGTCCAACATACACAAAGTGATATACCACATTAACATAATGAAGGATAAAAATCATATGATCATTTCAATGGATGCAGGAAAAACATTTGACAAATTTTAACATTCTTTTATGATAAAAATTCAAAAACATAAGAATAGAAATAAATGTACTTCAACATAATAAAGGCCATATATGACAAACCCACACTTAAACATCATGCTCAAGATTGAAAAGCTGAAAGCTCTTGCTCTTAAGATCAGGAACAAAATGAGAATGCTCACTCTTGCCTGTTCAATTTAATACTGAAAGTCCTAGACTGAAAAATTAGGCAAGGAAAAGAAATTAAAAGCATCCAAATCAGAAAGAAGAAGTAAAATTATCTTTGTTCACATATGACAGGATATTATATATAGAAAATCCTAAAGATTCCACAAAAACTGTTAGAACCCTAACTAATAGAGGAATTAGTAACATTGCAGGATACAAAATCAACATACAAATATTGCATCTATACCTTTACAATGAGCTACAGTAGAAAGAGAAATAAAAGAATCCCATTTGCAGTAGCATCAAACACAATAAAATATTTAGGAATAAATTTAACAAAGGTAGTAAAAGATCTATAGACTTAAAACCTTAGTACATTGATGAAAGAAAGGGAAGAAGACACAAATAATTGAAAAGATACTCCATGTTCTTAATGAGAAGAATTAATAGTGTTAAAATATCCATATTACCCAATGCAATCTATAGATTTAATGCAATCTATAAAAATTCCAATGGCACTTTTCTAAGAAATAGAAAAAAAATCCTAAAATTTATATGAAACCGCAAAACCCCAAATAGCCAAAGCAATCTTGAATAAGAGGAACAAAGAGAGATAATACTGAAAACTTTCCTAACTTGGGAAAGGAATCACTCACTCCAATCCAGAAAGCACAACAGATACCATGTAAAATAAACCCAAGGAAGAACACCTCGAGATGTATATTAATCAAACTGAACAGTATTAAAAACAAAGAGAAAATATTGAAAGCAACTAGGGGAAAGCAGCAAATAACACTCAAGGGAACCCAGATAAGGTTATCAGCCGATTTTTCAGCAGAAATTCTGCAGTCCAGAAGGGAGTGGCATGATGTACTTACTCTGCACAGCAAGGCTCTCATTCAGATTTAAAGGAGAATACTCTGCCTAGAAGGCTCTCATTCAGATTTAAAGGAGAAATCAAAAGCTTTACAACAAGCAAAAGATAAGAGAATTCAGCACCACTAAGCCAGCTTTACAACAAATGCTAAAAGAACTTCTCAGTTAGAAAAGAAAAGGCTACAACTAGAAACAATAAAATTGCAAACAAGAAGGCTCACAGTAAAGGAAAACATAGTAAAGGTAGGAAGTCATCCACACACAAATATGACACCAAAACCAGCAATCATGAGAAGAGGAGGATACAAATGCAGGATACTGGAGATGCACTTGCAATTAAGAGACTAGTACTTAAAACAGTTTTGTGTATATCTCTATATAGATTCCTATATCAAAACCTCATGGGAAATGACAAAAGGAGGCAAGAATATACAATGGAGAAAAGAAAATCTCTTCCAAAAGTAGCATTTGGAAGATTGGAAAGCTACATGAAAAATAATGAAATTAGAACACTATATACAAAAAATGAATAAACTCTATATACAAAAAATAAGTTCAAAATGGATTAAAGACCTAAATGTAAGACTGGATACTATAAAACTGTTAGAGGAAAATGTAGGCCAGACACTCTGATAAAAACTGCAGCAACATCTTCTCAGCTCCACCTCCTAGACTAATGAAAATAAAAACAAATATAAACAATCGGGACCTAATTAAACTTTTTTTTTGTTTTTGTCTTTTCTAGGTCCAAACCCATGGCATATGGAGGTTCCCAGGCTACGGGCCTAATCAGAGCTGTAGCCACTGGCCTATGCCACAGCCACAGCAGTGTCAGATCCGAGCCGCATCTGCAATCTACACCACAGCTCAGAGCAACGCTGGATCCTTAACCCACTGAGCAAGGCCAGGGACTGAACCCTCAACCTCATGGTTCCTAGTTGGATTCGTTAACCACTGCGCCACGATGGGAACTCTGAGGGCTGATATATTGATAGAATTAAAACAAATATTCCTTCTAAATGATTTTCCTGGGAAGTTAAGAAAAAATGCCGGGGTAAATGTGTACTTTTTTTGTTTGTTTGCTTGTTTGGCTTATAGTTGAGCATAAGGGGAAACAAAATCTTCCTATATAAAACTGTGAATAAATTATAAGTTGATTTCTATGTCTCTACCCTCCTAGGACAATAGAATAGGTATGATTTTTCTGTCTCTATGTGTCAATATGTATTCTCCTGGGACCATGAATACTTGGCAGATCATCATTAACCACAAGATTAAAGGGACAGTGAAATTTGTGGTCTCTATATTTTATAATTTGCTGTATACAAAAAGGCAGGATATTCTTCAAAAATCAGAAGTTCTACAGCTAGAGTTGAAACATCAGGTGCTATCCCCAGAAAATTCGGTGCAGTTGTTCAGTAAAGTTATATATAGTTCTGCCCTTTCTATACTTACCATTGCAAATCTGGAAGACAAAATTTATCTTCAACTTGTTTCATCCATCAGTGATGCAGAGAACTCTTTGTCAAAGGTACATCTACCTCTTCCATTTCCATGCCAAGTGCTTCTAAAATTTATGTCACAGGCCCACACTTAAGAAACAACCCAGAGGCAATACTAGTGTTCAAGAGAGTGTACCCTTGCCCCAAAAGAGTATGGAGGTCAGGAATTTATGAGAAGATTCTGGCACCTAGGAGCACTGGAACTGAAGGAAATGCTGAGACTTGGGACTTTAGGAGGCAGGAGGGGGTTGGGAACCAGAAGATTATAGGGACTGTTTTCAAGTACTTGCATACATGTCTGGGTTAAACCAGAGATGCCCAGATAATCCTTTTTTTCTAATCCTGGGTTCTCATGGGAACAGACTATTAGCCCTCCAACTTTGAAATTCACTCATGCTAAACTACAAATGATTGATAGAAGACAGGATATAAAAACAAAGAGTTCAAGTTATGTGAAGAAATAAAAGTACAAGGGACTCAAGTATGAGTTTCAGGCTGAAAGAATAGAAATCATGTTCATTTACCAAATTAGGCCTAAGATATTTTAGTTTTACTTCTAACAATGTGTCATACAGCAGGGATATTCATCAATAAAGATTATAATAGGGAGTTCCCTGGTAACCTAGTTATTAAGGAGTCAGCAGGTTGAAACTGCTATGGCTTCAGTTTGATTCCTGGCCCAGAAACTTCTACATGTTAGGGTGCGGCCAAAAAAAGATTATAATAACTGGAATGTGAAAAAATTTCCCACAGATGATTCAATGGAAGAAACTAATAAGGAGGGAGGAAAAAAACAGAGAATTTAGTAATAATGCCACAGTCTTATTAGTTAACCAAATTTTCAAGAAATCAGACTATCCGAACTGACTTTAAATCCACATATTTTAAGAAAACAAAACGTTTCCAAGCATTAAAAATTAAGAGCCAACCTCTAAAATTCAATGAAAAAGGAAAATAGAGTAATGCTACCCATGCACACACAAAAAGTTCTAATGTCTGATAATAGTATCTCCCTACTTACTGGACTTAATCAGATTCATTCAAAAATAGAGATTTAATCAAAATGAATTCATTTTGGCAGCTTGACCTGCTCTGATCAAAGGAAAAAAGCAGGCACATATGTTGAAGGGCAAGTAGCTTGATGAAGATGAACCTTGTAAAGATTAAAGGTAGAAGGATTTATGCTGATACTAACTTAGCAGAGAAGTGGAGAGGAGGGCATGTATTTGATGGAGATGTCTCTGCAGAGGTAGCCAGGGAATCAGGAGTGCCCCGATTGTGATGCCAAAAGCCGTCAGAGGATGATGCCAACACAGGCAGCAAAGGGTTTGTCTATGTCAACTCCCTTCCCCAACATCTCTTTCTCTCTCCGTGTCCCCCGGGACCTGCAGAATCCGCAGGGCTTCGAGGGCCCCACCACGCAGGTCTTCCCACGGGGCTCCTGGTGCAGCCGCCCCGGAAGCGGCGCTCTTGGCTGCAGTTGCAACGTTGGAACCGCGTGGGGGGTGATGAGGGGCACCACCAAAGAAGCAGCGCCCACTCGGCAAGTGCTGCCACCAGGACTTCTGGGGCAGAAAAGGCCCGAACTAAGGGCGCACCCGAGAGAGCCCACCACTCTAGCCCTGTGATGAAGTGAATGCAGGGGTCCGTGGTCGGTGTGGACCACGCTGAGGGCAGGCATTCTCAACGCTAGTTCTTCTGAATTTTCAACTTTGTACCAATTTCTCTTATTTGCTCCCCCAAACAACCCTGTTTGCTGCTGAGGAAACACCCTTTGAAAGAATAAATGACATGGGTAAGGACAAGATTTGAACGCAAATGTACCGTCTACATTTTCTCAGTTTCAAGCGACAATAGGCCAGCTTAAAGAACTCAAGCCTAAGAGTTCGTGTGAATGGAAGTTGACTAGTGAAGAATTTAAAGACAGTCTTAAATTTCAGAAATGGCTGTAAATAAAAGGGGGAGGGGGGAGAAGAAGAGCCAGACTGGAGCTTCAGGAGAGTGGGTGAGTGGATTATGAGAGTAGATTGCCATACGAGAAAAGTTAGAAGACAAGGTGATTTTTTTAAAATGGCCTCTTAGTTGCAAGAAACTGTCCCTTACTAGTTTTAGCAAAATGGAGATATATTTGTTGTACTATATGAACATATATGATTATATAATGTAAGGGCAAGAAGTTAGCCAGGTTTCCAAAAGAAACTGGAACTAGAAAATTGAAAGCCCTCAGAAACTCAGCAAGTTCTGCTGCTCCTTATCTCTTTTTTCCTCTGGGTGTCCTATTTTTCTCATTCTCAAATGTCACTCTCCAAACACTTTCTCCACAACTCTGTCCATTAGAGTAGAGCATGCAATGCCACTGCTCCTAAGGTTTTAACCTTCCCCTCAAGAAATCAGCCCAAAAAACGTGGGAAAGAGGACATTATGAACCCACTTTGAGTTATATGTTCACATTTTGCCTAGCTATCTAAGATTAAGGAAAAATTCTCATAGATATTAAATATGGAGTCTAGGGACAACTGATACGAGTTATACAGAAAAACCAAAGGTTATCCACAATTTTAATGATAGTTATCCATAAGTTTTACTTGTCTTATCTGTAGAATCCCTTTCCTATATCTTCATAGGTCCCTAGTTTATGAAGCCCGTCTTTACAAAGTAAAATACAGAGCACTTTCCTTTTTAGAATCCCATGCAGCTGATATAGACATTCAGGTTCTGTCAGTCAGACACCCCCGCACCAGACTTTAATTGGAAGGAAACAAGGAGTAAGAGAATAAACCATAGCAAGAAAAAAATCCAATTTTTCTGACCCTGTGACTGTAGGAATGTGGGTAATTTCTAAAGGAACTGATGGATCAGAGCAACCACTGTGTTCTATGTACTGCAGTCCAATTTAAGGTTGTCAAATGAAGAACACTATTTGAGTACTAATTATTGGATTTTTCAAGTTAGTAATATTGATGGTTTGATGAAAAAGAGGGGACTAAGAAACAGTGAAAAATGGGCAGTTCTAGGATTAGATTTCTCTCAATTTTAAGTATCTTATCAGAGAACATAATTACTATTTCTTTTTCTCCATATTTTCCTGTAGAAAAGAAACATTTATCTTCTCATTTCTCTATTGTATCCTAGTGAAAAATGCCAGGACGTCATCTGTGGATAAGAGAGGAAACTAGAATGATGGGGGTAAGAACTAAATGCTACTTGAGTGAATAAATGACTATAGTGTTGCAATTTCTAAATTTGAAAAGGAGAAGATATTAACCACCTCTATTATGAACTCCTCAATTGAAAGAGAAGTAATGAAAGTGTCCTGAAATAGTTATGTAATACCTGCATTTTCCACATGCCACCTAAACGTATCAACTATATATCAGGCTAAAGTTAAATAAAGCAAAAATTATGAATCTATTAACTATATTTTTAAAAAACCCAAACTACTACAACCTAGTCATACTCCCAGAAAATATACTCTGAGTCTGGAAATGATTATAAAATCCCTCTGGCATCTATAAATTATTTCAAGCTGAACTGATGATGACATGGTCCCATATTAAATGGTTAGATTGTGGGAATTAATATTCAGGAGAAGCTGCAGGCCATAAAGCCGTGTGGACAGTGATCATAACAGTGGTAAGTTCTTGACATCGTTTGCTAGACATGGCACTGTTTTCCCAGGCAACCTCCATCAAATCCAGCAGGTTATATTCTTTTGCATTAGCCACCCATATTGCTAGATGATGGAGCCAGATTAGGAATTAAACCAACAGGAGTAAAGCTTGGTCCAGGAATATTCCCAATATCTCAAGTCTGTTGTTGCCTTCTCTTAAGATCTATATGATCCTCTACCAGAATTGTACTAAGAGCCTTACATAAAGCAAGCAATGAACCCAAAGTTTCCTCTCCTCATTCCCAGTTTTATGTTAAAGATCTGGATTCCTAACCTGTTTGTCCCCTAACCTGGTCTGTATGTTGAGAAGGAATAAAGTGTTTCTGAAAATATGTCTGTTACTGGCCACATTACTGTCCTTCTAATGAGATCTACCATTTTCCAAGGGTAAATTTCATTCAATAAAGCATTCTACCTTCTAGCTCTGGACAATATAGATACACTTCTCCCTATTCCTACCACTAGTTACAGCTAGTACTTTGGACAAATAGAATAAGACCTGAAAGGTACAGAGGAAGCGGAAGAGCTAGGGCCCTTGGAACCCAAGGAATGACATGGTGGTGAATTTCTTGGGGTTTTTTGTTTGTTTGTCTGCTTTTCTTCAAATATCCAGAACTGGGTGCTCAAGAAGCCTATAACCCCAAAATAGTATTAAGCACAGACAAAAAATAAAAACAAAACCAAGAAAATCCTATTTTCTCAGCCATAGATCCAGGAAAGGGCAGCCTAGCAAGGCAGAACACTTTCAGACAATAACTGACCTACTCTAGCCAAACACCATAGGAAAAACTATGGCTCCCCACCTCCATAAACAAAAGCCATGTGGGAATCTAGACTTCCATCATCATCTGGCTGTAACAAGACACCCCTCCCCTTCCCCAGGGTGGTGCCAGAGGCAACTAAATGGGAACCTGAGACTTTCACGTCTCTCAGCAGGAATGAGCGCCCTACCCCAGCCTCCCCAGTGTCAGTATAGGCCACATGGTGGAGCAATTAAGTAGTGACCCTACCTTAACCAGGCACCGTGGTGCCTAAAGTACCCCTCTCCCCACCCATCTGCCAGTGTCAGTAGAGGCTGACTGGGGAATCTAACTCCCACCCAGCAGTAATAAGGTTGTACCCCCATGCCCTTGCCAGCACAGTATCAGAGAAGACTTGCTGAAAAAGATTTAAGTAATATATATATTTTACTTTTTTAAAATTATAGTTGATTTACAATGTTCCTTCAATTTCGGCTGTACAGCAGAGTGATCCAGACATACATATATGTACATTTTTTTTCTATACTATCTCCCATCATGTTCTAACCCAAGAGATTAGACATAGCTCCCTGTGCTGTGCAGTAGGAGGACCCCCTGTTGCTTATCCATTTCAAATGTAATAGTTTGCATCTACCACCCCAAACTCCCATCCATATTTTTAATTGTACTAAAATACACATTATAAAATTTACCATCAAAACCAGTTTAAGGCATTCCCATTGTGGCTAACAAATACAACTAGTGTCCATGAGGACGTGGATTCAATCCCTGGCCTTGCTCAGTGGGTTGGAGATGCAGTGTTGTAAGCTGTGGTGTGGGTCAACGACGCAGCTCAGATCCCATGCTGCTGTGACTGTGGTCTAGGCTAGCAGCTATAGCTCCAATTTGACCCCTGGCCTGGGAACTTCCATATGCTATGGGTGTGGCCCTTAAAAAACTTTTTTTAAGTGTTCGGGGACATTAAGTACGTCTACATTGTTGTACCATCACCACCATACATCCGCGGAATTCTTTTTATCTTAACAAAATTATTTTCATCTTACAAAACTAAAACTCTATACTTATTAAACAATTCCTCCCTTCCTGCAGACCGAAGCAACTACCATCTTTCCTCTCTCTATGAATTTTACCACACTAGTGCCTCGGAAAAGTGGAGTTGTGCAGCACTTGCCTTTCGTGATTAGCTCAGCGAACATAATGTCCTCAAAGTCAACCAAGTTGTAGTATATGTCAGAATGTCTTTCTTTTTCAAGGCTGAAAATATGCCATTGTGTATATAACCACATTTTGTTTGTCCATTTATCCATCAGTAGACATTTGGCTATTACAGATAATGCTGCTGTCGACGTAGGTGTATGAATATCTCTTCCAGTCCCTGCTTTCAGTTCTTTTATACATATACCTAGGAATGGAATTGCTGGGTCATATGCTAGTTCTATGTTTAACTTCTGAGAAACTGCCAAACTCTTTCTGAAGCAGAGCAGCTTTTTAGAGTTCCACCAACACTGCACAAAAGGTCCAATTTCTTCACATCTTCTCTAACACTTGTAGTCTGCTTTTTAGATGGTAGTTATCCTAATGAGTGCAAAGTAGTATCTCATTGACTGGCATTTCCCTTGGATTAGTGATGCTGAGCATCATTTCATGTACTTATAGGCCATTTGTGTATCTTCTTTAGAGAAATGTCGAGTCCTCTGCCCAGTTCTTAATTGGGTTATATGTTTTTGTTGATGTGATTGTTGAGTGCTAGGAGTTACATTTTCCATATATTTACTCTTTATAATACTCTTGTGGATATATACTCTTGTGAATATATGTGATTCGAAAATTTTTCTACAGTTCCGTGGGTTGCATTCTCATTCTGATTGTGTCCTTTGATGCACAGCAGTTTTAAATTTTGATGTAGTTTATCTTCTTCTTTCTTTTGTTGCCTGTTTTTTTTAATCTCATATCCAAAAAAATCATTGCCAAATCTAGTGTCAAGTAACTTTTCTCCTATATTTTCTACTAAGAGTTTTGTGTTGTCCCAGCTTATTGATTGTGGTATTCTTGGCTGGGAATGCAGAGCCAATTTCTGAGACCATATTTACTCATAGGGAGCCCCTCCCCACCCCACCCCCGCCGGGGTCCATGTTGTAACTGGCCAGTCCTTGTGGTTCTTATGACCAGAGGGTTCTTATGATCACAGGGTGCACTTCAACAAGAAAACATCAGGGACCTTTTAAGAACAAGATTTATTTCTTGCAGGTCCTGGAGGATACAGAGCAAGTCCTGGAGTTACACAGTGAAGTTGTAAGTAGAGACAGAGGGAGAGAGCATGGACCTGGGGCTCTGCATTATTAGGGCCCTAGCGTAGAATATCTAGCATTTCATGAGCTCACTATTATTGGTGAATTTAAAGCATAAGAGCAGGAATCAGGGCGTGGGAAGGAGGATTCTCTTAGGCAGCTAGTTTTCTAGGTTACCCAGGGCTTTCTAAAGGAGAATTTCATAGGTAGAGGTGGCCTGGTTCCTTATCTGGTTGTTTTGCTAGATGCTGTGTTACACAGTTGCAGTACATTTTTTCAAGAGGGATGTCTTTGAAATAAATTCCTCAGCAATCAAAAGATTAATATCAAACATTTACATTACAATCACAAAAGCTTGATGTCAGGCACTTACACTGCGGAGTTTTATAGTATTAAATCCTACATTTAGGTCTTGGATCCATTTTGGGTTAATTTTCATACACAATCTAAGAAAGGGTCTAACTTCATTGTTTTATACACAGATATCCAGTGTTCCCAGCACTATTTATTGAAAAGATTGTCTTTCCCCATTGACAGGCCTTGGCATTTTTGCCAAAAACCATTTGACCATACATGCAAGAGTTTCTTTCTGATCTCTCCATTCTGTTCCATTGGTATATATGTTCATCTTTATGTCAGTACCACACTAGAGTTTTTTTTGTCTTGTTCTTTTTTTCTTACTAAGACTTTAATTTTTTAAGAGTAATTTTAGTTGCACAGCAAAATTGAAGGAAAGGAACAGATACTTCCCGTAAACACCCAAATAGCTTTCCTCACCATCAACAACCCCCACCAGAGTGGTATATATATATATATTTTTTTTTTTTTACAATTGATGAACTCTACATTGACACATCATAATCACCCAAAGTCTATTTGCTCTTGGTATTGTATATTATATAGGTCTTGACAAATGTATAAGGATGTGTATCCATCTATATGATATCACATGGAGTATTTTTGTGTCCTATAGGTCCTGTGAGCATCACCTTCTCATCTCCCCCCCAACCCAACCACTGATCTTTTTATTATCTCCATAATTTTTTCATTTCCTGAATGTCATATCCTTGTAATCAAAGAGTATGTAGATGTTTTACATTGACTTCTTTCACTTAGCAATATGCATTTAAGTTTCCTCCACGTCCTTTCATTTGGACCTTGTGCTTTCTGTTTTGGAAGCTTATTTATTATTGATTAAATTTCTTTCTTTTTTTTTTTGTCTTTTCTAGGGCTGTACCTGTGGCACATGGAGGTTTCCAGGCTAGGGGTATAATCAGAGCTGTAGCCACCGGCCACAGCCACAGCAACACCAGATCCGAGCCGCGTCTGCAACCTACACCACAGCTCATAGCAACCCCGGATCCTCAGCCCACTGAGAAAGATCAGGGGTCAAACCCGCAACCTCATGGTTCCTAGTCGGATTTGTTAACCACTGAGCCACAATGGAAACTCCCTAAGTTTCTTTAATAGATAATACTTACTCAGATTTTCTGTTTCTTTCTGCGTGAGCTTGGCAAATTGTGTTTTTGAAGGAGTTGGTCTATTCAATCTAAGCTATCAAATTTGTAGGCATAAAGTTGTTCATAATATTTCTTTATTATCTTTTTAACATTAATGGTGTTTTGATTTTATAGCTTTGAGATTAGTTTTGAAATCAGGAGGTGTGGGACAGCCACATCTGTTATTCTTTTTCAAGATTGTTTTGATGATTCAGATTCATACTTGAGATTTTGCATGAATTTCAGGATTTATTTTATTATTTCTGAAAAAAAATTGTTGAGATTTTGGTAAGGATGACATTGACTTTGTATATTGCTTTGGGTAGTGTTGACATCTTAACAATATTAAATCTTTCAATTTATGAACAAGAGCTATCTTTCCATGTATTGGTATCTTTAATTTTTTTTCAGCACTGTTTTGTAGTTTTCAGTGTACAAGTCTTTCACCTCCTTGGTTAAATTTATTCCTAAGAGTTTTATTCTTTTTGGTGCTATTATAAATGGGAATGCTTTGTTAATTTCTTTTTCTGATTTCATAATTACAAATGCACAGAAATACATCTGATGATTTTTATATGTTGACTTTGTAACCTGCAACTTTACTGAATTCATTTGTTAAGTTCTAACATTTTTTGTGGAATCTTTAGATTTCCCACAAACAGAGATCACTTGACTTCTTCCTTTCCATTTTGGATGCCTTTTATTTCTTCTCTTTTCTGAGTCGCTCTGACTGGAACCCCAGTACCATGTTGAATAGAAATAGCAAAAGTGAGCATCCTTGTCTTGTTTCTGATCTTAGAGGAAAAGTTTTTAGTCTTTTACCACTGAGCATGAAGTTAGTTATGGCCTTTAATGTTTGGTCTTTATTATGTTGGGGTAGCTTCCCTCTGCTCCATTTGTTGAATGTCTTTATCATACAAGAGTATTGAGCTCTCAGGTATTCAGCTCTCAGAAAGCTATTATAGTCAGCCTGTTGTTTTTCACTTGATATTTTCATGGGGGAAAAAGGGCCTGGAGCTTCCTAATCTTCCATCTTGCTGACCTTAAGTAATATCTTGATTTTCTAACGCTGTACACAAAAAGTCCAGGATACAATTGGAAATCACTCATCTAAAACAGAACCAGGAGAATCTCAACTTTCATGAGAAGAGACAGTGCATAGATGCCAACACCAGGATAATACAGACATTAGAATTATCTGACAATGATTTTTAAGTAACTACTAGAAAAATATTACAAACAATTATGAGCATGCTTAATACAACTTTAAAAATAGAAAGTCTAAGAAAAGAAATAGAAGAGAGAGAGAAAACTAAATGGAAATGTTATAACAGAAAAATATAATAACTTACAAAACAATCACTGGATGTGTTCATCAAGAGTATAGAAAAGACAGAGGAAAGAATCAGTAAACTTTAAGTATAACAATACAAACTACCCAATTCGAGAGGAGATCAAGAGGACAAAAGCACATAGAACACAAACACATCACTGAAAACAAACTGGAGACTGTCAGAAAAACTCTTATATAGTCCAGGCTGTGAGAAGGAACCACACAGAGTCAAGTAAGAAGGGAAGACAAGAAGTCAAGTCAGGGCCCACATCTTCTGGAGGCTGACACAGAGAGGAAGGGGATCACACAGGTTCATAGATCTTCTCTGGGGAATGAGCAATTCAAACCACATACTGGGGATCCCAAACTTGGAGTCCAACATTGGGAGGATAAGTCCCCTTAGCAGGTTTGAAAACCAAATCCAGACTGACATTTGAGCTGTAATAAACCTAGACTCTGCTCATGAAAGGTGTGTACATGCTTGCTTACTCCTGAAATAAGGCAGAAGGAAGTGGATTGAAGTTGCCTGGCACTCTGACTGATTTCCCACAACTGCCTTAGTACATACTCTAATCTGAATCCAGCACCCATTCTGGTCCCTCTTGCACTGTTCCCTCCTAGGGCAAAGACTGCCACTGCCAAGGATAAAGCACAGTTATGGGAGGATCATACATCATGATCAAGTGGGATGTGTTCCAGGAATGCAAGATTATTCAATATCCACAAATTAATGTGATATACCACATTGTAAAAAAAGAAGAATGAAAAGCACATGGTCATCTCAATATACACAGAAAAAGCATGTCACAACATTCAACACCCATTCATGATAAAAACTCTCATCATGTGGGTATAGAGGGAACATATCTCAACATAATAAAGGCTATTTGTGACAAACCCACAGCTAACATCATACTCAATGTTGAAAAGCTGAAAGCTTTTCCTCTAAAATCAGGAAAAAAAAAAACCAAGGATGCCCAATTTCATCACTTTATTTAACATAGTATTGGAAGTCTAGCCCACATAAATCAGACAAGAAAAAGAAAGATAATGCAGCCAAGTTGGAAGGGAAGAAGTAGAACTATCACTATTTGCAGATGACATGATACTATACATAGGAAACCTAAATCTCCACCCCAAAACTATTGGAACTACTAAATGGATTCAGTAAATCACAGGATATGAAATTAATACAGACGTCTGTTTCTTTTCTGTACACTAATAATGAACTATCAGACAGACAAAGAAAAAAAAACTTGCTTAAAATTACATCAAAAAGAATATAATATCTATTGATAAAATTTACCAAGGAGGTGAAAGACATATACTCTGAAAACTTTAAAACACTGATGAAGGAAAATTATACAGGAAATGGAAAGATATCTCATGCTCTTGGACTGAGAGAATTGATATGTTCAAATGTCCATACTACCCAAAGAAATCTATAAATTTAATGCAATTCCTATCAAAATACCCAGGACATTTTTTATAAAACCATAGCAAATGATCCTAAAACCTTTATGGAACCACAAAAAGACCCTGAATTGCTAAAGAAATCTTGAGAAGGAAGAATAAAACTGGAGGTATCATAATCCCTGACTTCAGACTATACTACAAAGCTATGGTAATCAAAACAGTATGGAACTGGCACAAACACAGACCTACATAATCAATGGAATAGAATAGGGAGCCCAGAAATTACCCACACACATATGGTTAATTAATCTATGACAAAGGAGGCAAGAATATACAATGGAAAAAAGACAGCCTTTTCAATAAATGGCACTGGGAAAACTGGACAACTACATGTAAAAAAAAAATGAAACTAGAGCATCTTCTCACACAATATATAAAAACTAAAAATGGATTAAAAACCTAAATGTAAAACCAGAAAACATAAAACTCCTAGGAGAGAACAAAAGCAGAACACTCTTTGACATAAATCATAGCAATAGGAGTTCCCATTGTGGCGCAGTGGTTAACGAATCTGACTAGGAACCATGAGGTTGTGGGTTCCATCCCTGGACTTGCTCAGTGGGTTAAGGATCCTGCATTGCCGTGAGCTGTGGTGTAGGTTGCAGACGCGGCTCGGATCCCGCGTTGCTGTGGCTCTGGCGTAGGCTGGTGACTACAGCTCTGATTCGACCCCTAGCCTGGGAACCTCCATATGCTGCAGGAAGAGGCCCTGGAAAAAGACAAAAAAAATCATAGCAATATTATTTTTGATCTGTCTCCTAAAGTAAAGGAAACAAAAACAATAAAACTTTAAACCTTTTGCAGAGCAAAGGAAACCATCAAAAAAAAAAAAAGAAAGAAAAGAAAATCCAAACAACCTACTGAATGGAATAAAATATTTGCAAATAATATGACTAATAGAGGGTTAATATTTAAAATATATAAACATCTCATAATACTCAATATAAAAAAACTGACAATTCTAACAAAAAACTCACATAAGACCTGAATAGTTACTTTTCCAAAGAAGATATACACATGGGCTACAGATTTATGAAAAGATGCTCAACATTACTAATCATTAGAGAAACACAATAAGAGCAACATGAAAAGAAATGCTCAACACCACTAATATTAGAGAAATGCAAATCAAATCTACAATGAGGTACCACCTCACACTGGTCAGAATGGCATCATTAACAAGTTCAACAAATAACAAATGCTGGAGAGGGTGTGGAGAAAAATGTACCATCCTTCACTGATGATGGGAATGTAAATTGGTAGAACCACTATGGAAAACAGTATGGAGGTTCCTCAGAAAGCTAAATATAGAGCTACCATATGATCTAGCAATCCCACTCCTGGGCATATATCCAGACAAAAGATTCATTCAAAAATATACATGCACCCCTATGTTCATTGCAGTGCTGTTCACAATAGCTAAGACATGGAAACAACCTAAATGTCCACTGGCAGATGAATGGACTAAGAAGCTCTTGTATATATACACAATGGAATACTACTTGGTCATAAAAAAGGACAAAACAATGCCATTTGTGGCAACATGGATGGAACTAGAGATTCTCATATCAAGTGAAGTAAGTCAGAAAGAGAAAGACAAGTACCATATGATATCACTTACATGTGGAATCTGAAATATGGCTCTGATGATCCTATCCACAAAACAGACACAGATCACAGACATAGAGAGCAGACCTCTGGTTGCCAGGGGAGGATGCCAGAAGGATTGGGACGGATGGGGAGTTTGGGGTTGGTGGATGCAAACTGTAAAATTTGGAATGGATAGGTCTTCTAATGTACAACAGAGGGAACTGTATGTGTTTGTGTCATTTTGCTGTACAACAGAAATTAAAGAAACATTGTAAATCAACTATACTTTAACAAAAAATAAAAATTATTTAAAAAAACTACCATGAGATATCACCTCACACTTCTCAGAATGCTACCATCAAAAAGTCTACAAACAACAAATGTTGGAGAGGATGTGGAGAAAAGGGAACCCTTTGTACACTGTTGGTAGAAATGTAATTGGTACAGCCACTACAGAAAACAGTATGGAAGTTCCTCAAAGAACTGAAAATAGAACTACTGTATGATCCAGCAAATCCACCCCTGTGTATACATCCAAAGAAAATGAAAACATTTATTTGAAAATATACATGCACCCCATTGTCAATAGCAGCACTATTTATAATATCTGAAGTGTCGATTAACAGATTAATGGGTAAAGAAGATGTGGCATATATGTGTGTGTATGTACACACACATATATGTGCATGCACATACACACATACACACATACATACATACATGCAATGAAATATTACTCAGCCATGAAGATTGAGATTTTGCCATTTTCAACTACATGGATGGACTTGGAGGGCACTGCTAAGTGAAATAAGTCAGACAGAGAAAGACTAATATTTTATGTTATCACTTATATGTGAAATCTAAAAAGTAAAACAAGTTAATGAATAAAGCAAAGCAGAAATAGACTCAGAGATGTAGAGAACAAATGAGTGATTACCAGTGGGGAGGGGGAAGGAGGGAGGAGCAAGATGGGGTAGGGGATTCAGAGGCACAGACTACTAGGTATAAAATAAATATGCTACAAAGATATATTGTACAGCACAGTGAATATAGACATATTTTATAGCTTTAAGTGAAGTATAATCTATAAAAGATTGAATCACTATGTGGTACACCTGAAACTAATATAATTTTGTAAATCAACCATATTCAATAAGAAAAAGATTATTCAATGTGAACATGGAGAGGATAAACTAAAAAATAAAGAGTTCCTGTTGTGCTGCAGCAGAAACGAATCCAACTAGGAACCATGAGGTGAGGTTGCAGGTTTGATCCCTGACCTCACTCAGTGAGTTGAGGATCTGGTGTTGCCATGAACTGTGGTGTAGGTTGCAGACGTGGCTCGGATCCCACGTTGCTGTGGCTCTGGCGTAGGCCGGTGGCTACAGCTATGATTCGACCCCTAGCCTGGGAACCTCCATATGCCGCGGGAGTGGCCCAAGAAATAGCAAAAAGACAAAAAAAAAAGAAATTAATGCCAAGACATGTCATGATGAAACTTCTGAAAACTAATAAAAAATCATAAGAAAACAGTGAAAGAGAAGTATGCCCTTAGCTTCAGAGGAAAGGTAACTGGAATGACATATATTTCTCATCAGAATACCATGGAAGCCAGAAAAAAGTGACACAACATTTTTAAAGTGTTGAAAGAAAAGTACTGACAACTCAGGATAATGTAATGTAATATAATATAATATAATATAATATAATATGATATGATATGATATGATATGATATGATATAATATAATATGATATAATATGATATAATATAAATATATGCATACACCCTCCAGGAACAAAGGGAGAAGTCAAGACAATCTCAGGTAAAGAAAAACTAAGAACATTTGTCCCAAACAGACTTACCCTAAAAGAATGGTTAAAGAAGTTATCCAGAAATAAATGATAAAACAACTTTGGAACATCAGGAAGAAGAAAAAAAAGAATAATGGAAAAAGTAAAATTTGGATAAATACAATATACTTTTTTCCCTTGAGTTTTTAACGTTATGTTTGATAGGTGAAGCAAAAATTATAACATTGTCTGATGTGGTTCTCAATGTAAGTGTCTATCTGTGAGTCTGTTTCTGTTTTGTTATGTAAGTATGGTATAAATGGGAGAAAATAAAGGGAAGTAAGTTCTACACATCCCTTGAACTGGTAAAATGTCAATACCAGTAAACTGTGATAAACTACATATATCTTTAAAAAATACCCAGCACAACCACTAAAAAACCTCTACAAAGTGATATTCTCAGAAACACTACAGATACATCAAATGGAATCCTAAAAATTATTCAAGAAACCCAGAGTAAGACAATCAAAGGAAAACAAATAAAAAAGAATGAACAAATAAAAAACAAAACAAATTTAAAAAAAGATTTAAGCTTCATCAATAACTATATGATGTCTACCAAAAAATTCAATGACAAAGGTTGAAAGAAAAAGAATGGGAAAAGAAATACTATATAAACTTAATTAAAATAAAGTTGGACTAGCTCTATTAAAACAGATAAAGTTATAAAGGAAAGGACAGAAAGAGGAATTACACAATGATAAAATAATCATTAGACCAAGAAAATATAATCTTCAGTGCATAGGCACCAAACAACAACACTGCACAAACAAGGAACAAAAACTGATAGAAGTGGAAGAAAAAAAGAAACAAATCTGCAATTTTAGTTGTAACTTCAATATCCCCTTCTGAAAAATTGGTAATTAAACAAAAATCAGCAAGGATACCAAAAAACCCAGGAACTTCCATATTCCATAGGTACAGCTTTAAAAGAAAAGCAAGTAAGGTAAAAAAATACCAAGTCTAGTATCATATAAAACGTAAGAGCTATATCTGCAGGTAAAGATTGTTGACCACATGAGGACTGATGTGTATCAAGGAGATCAGTTCTTTCAAGGCGCCAAGGCTCTTGCCATATGGCTCCTTCAAACAATAGATAAACAGGCTCTTAGTACAATTTTTTTAATAATGATTTTTATTTTTTTCCATTATAGCTGGTTTACAGTGTGTCTTAGTACAGTTTTATTGGGTGTAAATTGTCATTGTATCTGCAAACTTAGTTAAATGTTGAAAATCTCAAAATTCTGTTATGTTGTCACCTTACCTCTCTACCCTGGCTTTTACTTGATGGGTGTTTCTTTCAAAGGTTGGACTGGAATAGTAGTAAGTAATTAATGGTGTTCCTTTATTCCAGGCCATACAAATAATGGCTGGCCTATTTCTTCACTTCCTGGGACTGCTCTGGATGTATTTGTTAGCCACACAAAATCCAGCATTTGGAAATTCATATATTCCTATTGCAGCACTAACAGGATATCCATTTGTGGCAGCTTCGTTTGTGAGTAAATCATCTACTTTAATTGTTATTCATTAATTTATTCATTGAATTTAATAAATATTTCTGATCCCAGTAGCATGCCAGAGATAGAACACTAAAAATGCACAATTCCTATTTTCAAGGAACTCATACCTAGTTGAAAAGGCATATATCAAGATGAAAAAAACTTAGAGTCTTACCAGTCTATTTTCTTCTGCAATAAGAGTCTCTTTTGTTAGATAACCACTTTTTACATGCTCTTGGATATGGGGAATAATGCTAAGATGCACAAGGGGCATTTTGGGAAAACGGAACGGTGGTGATAGTTCCACTACACATAGAGCTTTTCTTTTCCCAGTGGGCCAAGCAAGATGAGAGAACGTAATTGAAATAGTGGCATATATAGGACTTGTACAGGGAAAGAAAAATGAGATCTTTTTTACTATGTGCCCAAGAAGCATTTAGTATAATTGAACAGAGATTTCTAAAGTAAATTTTGTCTGATAGTATGATGAGTGATATGCCATTGTCTCCACAACATGCTGAGTAAAACTCTCAATAATAATAATACATTTGAAATTTGGTCATTCAACTAGAGTACCTGCTATGTGTCAGGTGCCTGTTCTAGGTGTGAGAAATATATCAGTAAACAAAACAAAGATCCCAGCCCTTATGGAGCTTTATTCCAGCAGGGGATTGTATGTTAGAAGATGATGAAGCTATAAAAATAAAAAAAGAAAAAGTTGAATAGGGTAAGACAGAATGAAATTTATGGGAAAATAGCAGAGGAACATGGGTTATCATTTTTAAGTGAATAGTGTAGGTAGACCTCATTGAAAAATTACTACTGATAATCTATTATTATATAGCAAACCATCACAAAACTCAGTGGCATACAATTACAGGTATTTATTTCTTATATCATCTGTAAGTCAGCAGAGACTGGAACTAGCTAGACTTGACTTCAAGCTATAGGTCAGGTGCAGATATGTCCATATGTATCTTATTCTCCTTAGACTAGTGACTACTGAAGGCATATTTTCCTCACTGTGAAAACCAGGAACACAAGAGGTCAAGACTAATTAGACAAGAACGTTTCAAGCCTTTGCTTGGCTTTTGTTTACTAACATCCTAGCCAAAGCAAATAAAATGGAAAAGTCTTTAGGTGAGAATCAGAGAAGCATAGTCCAACCAACCATGAGACCATGGAAAGAACTTCTGTACAATGTTATTACCTGGAAGTAAGGAACTGTGACCAATAATTCAAACTACCATGGTGATATTTGAGCGAAGACTTGCAAAAGTCTTGGGCCAGATGTGGGGAAAGAACATTTTAGGACAGGAAACATCCAGAACAAAATCTTCAAAGTCTCATGTGCCTGCATTGTACCTCAAAAAGTATGGCAAATATTGCTGAAGTAGAGCTAAAAACAGCAAACGTAGCAAAAAAAGAGGTCAGAAAAATAATGGGGGACAAATAATATAACACGTTTTAAGCCCCTATAAGGATTTTGGCCCTTGTTATAAAATGGAATTAGAGTGTTTCATGAAATTAGCATTTAAGGTACTGTTAAATCATCTGGCCTATGTTTTCAAAAGATCACTTTGGGCGTTCCTGTGGTGGCACAGTGGGTTAAGGATCCAGCATTCCTACAGCTGTGGTGTAGGCTGAAGCTGCAGCTCACATTTGACCCTGGCCTGAGAACTTCCATATGCCACAATGTGGCCCAAAAAAAAAAAATTAAAAAATTAAAAGATCCCTTCGGCTGTTGTGTTAAAAAAAAAGAAAGAAAGAAAGAAAGAAAAAGAAAAGAAACAGTGAAAGGACTCAGAGACTTTTTAGAAAGTTACTGGAGAAATCCCGGTAAGTCCCAAACAAGGTTGATAATAGTGAAGGGATGAAAAGTAACCTGTTGAAATAGAGTAAATTGAATATCTTGATAGATTGGGTGTGGAACAAGAAAGAGAGGAATGATTTATCAACTGATACAAGGAAGCCTACAGGTAGAGCTGGTTTTCAAGGAAGATAAAACTGAGTGTGCTCTGAATACAATGAGTTTGAGATATTTAATATTCAACTGGAGAGCTGTAGCCTCTTTGATATAGAACCTAGAGTTTTGAAGAAAGAGCTAGGCTTAAGGTATAAGTTTGGGAGTCACTGGCAGGTAGGTATTTGAAAGCCATGTGACTGAATGAGATGACCAAGGATGGGATTGAAGATAGCAAAGATGACCAAGGACTGGAGCTGCTCTGTCCAGTTCAATAGCCACTAGTTACATGTAGCTACTGAGCCTTCAAAGTACAGCACTGAGAAGTGCTGTAAATATAAAATACATACCAGATTTCAGAAATTTAATATGAATAAAGAAAATGGTAAATATATCATTTTATATTGATTCTATGTTGAAATTACAGTCTAAAGTAATATGAAATATATTAAAATCAATTTCAGTATTTTTTATTATTTTCCTTAATGTAGTACTGGAAAACTTAAAATTTACGTGTATCCCTTGATTGTATTTATATTGGATAGCCCTGGACCCAAGTATTCTGACTGAGGACAGTGGCATGATTAAATTGTTCTAATATCTTTCTATGAGTAGTAAGAGATTAGATTGGAGAAAAGGCCACCACAGTTCATACAAGAAAAATGAGGGCCTTAATTCAATGTAGGAGTGCCAAATATATAGGTTCTAAGTGAAGAACAAATGAGTCAATGGTATTAGTATCTCAAGTAATACTCTGATTAAGAACTAGGTTGCTATTATATAAATTATATAATTTACATGTTATACATTATGTTAGTTATGTATTCATATTATGTGAATTATATTAAATTATCACATATATTCATATTTATCATCTGAAAGTAGCATTTTAAATTATTTAGAATTTTTTGTTAACTCACAATTTTCCTAAGACCACTATTTCCTTTGTTAGTATATATTTTAGTTTTACTCAAGAAACATTTATTTACTAAAAGAAAAATAAATGTTACTTAATCTCACTAAACTTACACTTCAAACTAGGAGACATTCTTTTATTCTTTAATTTAAAAAAAATTTAAAAAAATGTTTTGGAGTTCCCATCATGGCTCAGTTGTTAACCAATCCGACTAGGAACCATGAGGTTGTAGGTTCGATCCCTGGCCTTGCTCAGTGGGTTAAGGATCCGGTGTTGCCGTGGGCTGTGGTGTGGGTCACAGACGTGGCTCAGATCCCGCATTGCTGTGGCTCTGGCATAGGCTGGTTGCTACAGCTATGATTAGACCCCTAGCCTGGGAACCTCCATATGCTGTGAGTGCAGCCCTAGAAAAGACAAAGAAAAAAAAATGTTTTGAGTCTATTAAGTTCCAGACAGATTGTAGGGGAGAGGAAAAAAAGAGGAACTTTGAAGGTATTTCTAGTTGAGAGAATTACATGGATGCTATTCTTAATCAAGAATATTTAATTGAAAGAAAAAATATTTAATTAGTATGAGTTCATTTCTCATCTCTTCAAAATGCCTTCCTTATTTTTAATTATTTTTATGAACTCTTCATAGGAATGTTAGTTCTGACTCTTATATAATGCTGCTAACATTATCTGTGTCCCTATCTCTAACATGAGCAGGAAGACATTATAATTATTAACACTTGCATGGGGTTATTAAAACATTGAATCAGGAGTTCCCATTGTGGTTCAATGGATTAAGGACCTGACATAGTCTCTCCAAGGATAAGGGTTCAATTCCTGGCCTTGCTCAGTGGGTTAAGGATCCAGCATTGCCACAAACTGTAGTGTAGGTTGGAGATGTGGCTCTGATCTGGTATTGCTGTGGCTGTGCTGTAGGCCTCAGCTGCAGCTCAAATTTGACCCTTTGCCCAGGAACCTCCATATGTCACAGGTGCAGCCATAAAAACCTTCAAACAAAAGAAAACATTGAATCAAAATATTAATGAGAACAAAATCCATTTTGCCACTCAACATAAGACAAATCCAGGGGAAAATTGCTGATGGTGAGTTGGATTTGGTACATTAGCTCCTAAAATAATTCCCTGATTTATCTAAAGCTGTTGGAGAGAATTTTCTCGGCTAGGTGCTATGATTTTCCTGCTTTTTATTTTTTTCAAATGTTTAAATAAAACATACACACACAAAAGTCCAAAATAACAATTGTACGTCTTAATTATCACAAAGTGAATATATCAGTGTAACAACACCCAGTCAGAAAAAAAAAAACAGAAATAACAACACCCAGTCAGAAAAAAAAGACAAATTCTAGCACCTCAAAAGTCCCACTCATGTCCCTTCCAATCAGTAACTTCTCCATCCTATCCTAGCCATTAACCTGACTTCTAATATCATATATTACTCTTATGTGTTTATAAAGTTTATATTAGTAGAATCAGGCAATGTGTATTATTTTGTATCTGGCTTCTTTGCTCAATTTATGATTGTGAGATCCATCCTTGTTATTGATATAGTTGTAGTTCATTCATTGGTATTGCTGACTCAGTATTCCATTGTATTAATCTACTATGGTTAATTTTTTTAATCTAACAAATGGACATTTGGGTTGCTTCCAGTTTGGAGTATTACAGTACTTTCAGTTTGGGCTATTAGTAACTTCTGTGTACAAGATTTTAGTTGCACATGTGCAGATAGAGCTTTCAGGTATATACACAAAAATGAAATTATGAGGTCTAAGGTTATGCACATACTCAACTTCAGCATGTAATGCTAAACTTTTCCCACATAGTTTTGCCAGTTTACACCTTCATTAGCAGGCAATGAGAATTAAACCGCTGTTCTGTATCCTCAGCAGTACTTTCTATTGTCAGTTTTCTTAATTTTAGTCACTTTGGTTAGTGCTTTTAAATTTGTAGTTACTATACAGGAGCACCCAGATACATACAACAAATATTAGCAGACATAAAGGGAGAAAACGATGGGAATACAATCACAGTAGGAAACTTTAATACCCCACTCACACCAACTGACAGATCCTCTAGACAGAAAACCAATAAAGCAACAGAGATCCTAAAGGAAACAATAGAAAAGTTAGACTTAATTGATATCTTCAGGGCACTACATCCAAAAAAATCAGAATACACATTCTTCTCAAATGCACATGGAACATTCTTAAGAAATGACCACATATTGGGACACAAAGCTAACCTCAACAAATTTAGGAGCATAGGAATTATCTCAAGTATCTTCTCTGACCACAACGCCATGAAATTAGAAATCAACCATGGGAAAAGAAATGAGAAAAAACCTACTTCATGGAGACTAAACAACATGCTACTAAAAAACCAATGGGTCAATGAGGAAATCAAGAAGGAAATTAAAAAATATCTTGAAACAAATAATAATGAAGACACAACCTCTCAAAATCTATGGGATGCTGCAAAAGCAGTGCTCAGAGGAAAATTTATAGCAATACAGGCCTTTCTCAAAAAAGAAGAAAGATCCCAAATTGACAACTTAACCCTCCACCTAAACGAATTAGAAAAAGAAGAACAAAAAAGACCTAAAGTCAGCAGAAGGAAGGAAATTATAAAGATCAAAGAAGAAATCAATAAAATAACAATAGAGAAAATTAATAAAACTAAGACCTTTGAAAAGGTCAACAAAATTGACAAATCCCTGGCCAGACTCACTAAAAAGAGGAGAGAAAGAACTCAAATAACCAAAATTATAAATGAAAAAGGAGAAATCAAACGGATACTGCAAAAATACAAAAAAAAACCATAAGAGAATACTATGAACAACTACATGCCAACAAATTTGACAATCTGGATGAAATGGACAATTTTCTAGAAACTTACAGCCTGCCAAAACTGAATCAAGAAGAAACAGACCAACTGAACAGACCGATCACTAGAAATGAAATTGAAGATGTCATAAAAACACTCCCTACAAATAAAAGTCCAGGATCAGATGGCTTCACAGGCAAATTCTATCAAACATATAAAGAGGAACTGGTGCCACAGTAACGCTAGATCCAAGCTGCATCTGCAACCTACACCACAGCTCATGGCAATGCTGGATCCTTAACCCACTGAGTGAGGCTAGGGATCAAACCCACATCCTCATGGATGCTGGGCGGGTTTGTTAACCACTGAGCCACAACAGGAACTCCAAGTTTAAGTAAGATTAAAAGTGCCTCTATTTTCATAGACTTCCCTTTCTTAGTGAGGAGACAAAAAGTTAGCAAGCAAGTATTTAAAATCTCTTACAGTTAGGAAGTGTCAGGAAGAAAATAAGCAGCATCCTCTTCTAAAGGATAGTGATTGACCCTAGAGCAATCTTTTGGGGTGATAATCTTTCTTAATGCTCCAAGCACATTGTTCTTGGCTCTATTCCTTAAAGATTTCTCCTCTGTCAAGTGCTTGTATTTCCTCTCCCTAGAAAACTCTTTCTTTCCTCTAGTTTTCAAGACTTCATATCACTCTTAACTCAGCTTTCAAGTTACTCTTTCAAGAGACCTTCTTGGAGTTCCTGCTGTGGTGCAGTGGGTTAAGGATCTGACTACAGCAGCTGGGTAGCTGTGGAAGTACGTGTTGGATCCTTTAGTTTTGACCCAATGCAATAGGTTAAAGGATCCAGCATTGCCAAAGCTACAGCATAGGTCACAGCTGAGGTTCAGATGCAGTTCCTGGCCTGGGAGCTTCATATGCCATGGGTGTGGCCATTAAAAAAGAGAGAGAGAGAGACCTTGTATTCACCTATTTAAGGTGTCCCCAGCTATTCCCTTACATATCAGAAATACTAGCCTGACAAATATGAATGTACTAATAGAGAAAATAGGAATATCGTAAATCAAGGTTTTCCTTGCCATGCTATATCCCATCAACTGGTCTCCATGTCCTAAGTCCTCCTTCACAGTCCCACTAAATTGGAAATTAACACCTTTGAAACAGTTGGTTACCTACCTGTAGATCATTTGGCATTTATTATTGCTCATACACCTTTTTGATGTCTTAATGGATTATCAGTCAGAGCTAGAACTGCAAGAGAAAATGAATGTATGTGCTGTAGCATCTGTACTTTGTGAGAGGCCTGTGAAGCAAGTGATAAATAACTATAGCAATTTTATTTATGACTTTGACTTTGCCTGATATTACAAAAGTAAACATTGTCCTGGTGGTCATTTTCTTTTTGCTGACTTTTATGTTTTGATTTTTCTGGGAGACTTTTTAGAATGAGACTGTCAAATGGAGGAAGTCCAGGATGCCAAGGAGGAACAGATTGTTCTCTTGCTATATAGAGAATACCTAAGATAAGCAGCTGGAAGACAAAGGAAGCACCCATTTCAAAGTTCTGGAAAGAATCCCAAGTAAAATATGTGGAAATAGAAAATGAAACAGAAAGAAATAAAAGTCAATAATATCTTCCAATTGTCCAAATTTGGGGCCCTATAGTAAGGTGCTTATTTCAGTGCAGAGTTTTGTAAAGAAAACAGGGCCACTTTAATACTTATGGGAGTATAGAAACTGGTATAAAAATTGGAGTCTTTGTAAATGTGGGAGTTCCCACAGATGAGAAGATATGGAAAGAAAGTTGGGGGATCTTAATAAGGATCACTAATTACTCCTGCCAAGGCACTGGCATGAGTGGACAAGTTGAGATTGCAATTAAATCTGAGAAGCCCAGTTCTGGGACAACAGAGTAGGGTTGTAAAGGGAAGGTCATGGAGCAGCCTGGAAACCACAGTCTCCAGAAGATAAAATGGAAATAGAGAAGAGGGAGGAAAAAAAAAACAGCCACACTTGCCATGTCTGTTCACTATGACTTTCTGAGGGTAATAGTTTTTATTTCCCTTCTCCCTTTGAAATATTGCTTGAGATTTTCTCTTAGACTGTTACAACCAAAAACCATAAAATGAATTAATTCTGGAAAATACAGTTCTGAGCATAGGTGAAAATTGTAGAACCAAGTTGAATACAAGTAATTCAGTGAATTACTTGATATGCAACTATTACGATAACAATGTAGTAACACAAGGTGGAAAATATTATTCCCATTTACCAATGGAAAAAAATAATAGGTTAAGTAATTTCTCGAGTCACATAGAAAACAACGTGCAAAGAATTCAAGTTCAGGTCCTTCTGACCCAAAAATGCTATTTAGTATTGACATGTTAATGGCCCATTTTTTCTGGGGAAAGAACATTCCTTTCCACTAATACTAACTGAATAGTCTATTTTTTATGCTGTGGAAGTTTCCATGCAGACATAAAAGTTGCACCAAAGGCAAAAATAAGTTCTGATGCACTGTAACTGCTATCTCTATAACAAGTTTTAGGAAATGATGGAAGCTACTCATTGTCATTGAAGACATTATATGATTCTTATATTTAAATACATAAAATGTACTTTAAAAACAGAGCAACAATGAATCAAAACTGAACATTACATTCGCAAAAACTGAAAAGAACTCAAGCATAAAAAAATGGAAACCGGAGTTCCCGTCATGGTGCAGTGGTTAACGAATCCGACTAGGAACCATGAGGTTGCGGGTTTGGTCCCTGCCCTTGCTCAGTGGGTTAACGATCTGGCGTTGCCCGTGAGCTGTGGTGTAGGTCGCAGATGCGGCTCGGATCCCACGTTGCTGTGGCTCTGGCATAGGCCGGTGGCTACAGCTCCGATTCGACCCCTAGCCTGGGAACCTCCATATGCCGCGGGAGCAGCATAAAAGAAATAGCAAAAAGACAAAAAAAAAAAAATGGAAACCATCCAGCCAAAAAAAGAAAAGAGAAACAAAGAATCAGCTGGAAAACAAGGTTGAAAATGGCAATAAGTGCATATCTATCAATAATCACCTTAAATGTCAATAGACTGAATGCTCCAATCAAAAGACACAGAATGGCTGATTGGATAAAAAAGCAAAAACCTTCAATCTGCTGTCTATAAGAAGCTCATCTTAGGGCAAAGGAAACATATAGATTGAAAGCGAGGGGGTGGGAAAAGATATTTCATGCCCATGGTCAAGACAGGAGAGCAGGAGTTGCAAAACTCATATCAGATAAAATAGACTTTAAAATGAAGGCCATAAAGAAAGACAAAGAAGGACACTAATGTTTAAAGGATCCATTCAAGGAGAGGATATTACAATCATCAATATATATGCCCCTAATATAGGAGCACCCAGATACCTACAACAAATACAAACAGACATAAAAGGAGAAATTGATGGGAATACAATCATAGTAGGAGAATTTAACACCCCCGTCACATCAATGGACAGATGCTCTAGACAGAAAATCAGTAAGGCAACAGAGATCCTAAAGGACACAATAGAAAAGTTAGATTTAATCGACATTTCAGGACATTACATTCAAAAAAATCAGAATATACATTCTTCTCAACTGCACATGAGAACATTCTTAAGGATTCATCACATACTGGGGCACAAAGCTAACCTCAACAAATTTAAAAGTACAGAAATTATTTCAAGTATCTTCTCTAACCACAATGGCATTAAACTAGAAATCAATCACAGGAAAAGAAATGAGAAAAAACTGACTGCATGGAGACTAAACAACATGCTACTAAAAAAACCAGTGGGTCAATGAAGAAATCAAGAAGGAAATGAAAAAATACCTCAAGACAAATGATAATGAAGACACAACCACTCAAAATTTATGGTAAGCCACAAAAGCAGTGCTCAGAGGGAAATTCATAGCAATACAGGCCTTCCTCAAAAAAAAGAAGAAAAATCTCAAATCAGCAACTTAACCCACCACCTAAATGAATTAGAAAAAGAAAAATGAGAAAAACCTAAAGTCAGTAGAAGTAAGGAAATCATCAAGATCAGAGAGGGAATCAATAAAATAGAGATTTAAAAAAACAATAGAAAAAATCAATAAAACAAAGAGCTGGTTCTTTGAAAAGGTAAACAAAATTGACAAACTTCTGGCCAGACTCACCAAGAAGAGGAGAGAAAAAGCCCAAATAAACAAAAATAAGAAATGAAAAGGAAGAAGTCACAACAGATACTATGGAAATTCAAAAAAACTATGAGAGAATTCTATGAACAAGTTTATGCTAACAAATTTGACAACCTAGAGAAATGGACAACTTTCTAGAGACTTACAGCTCGCCAAAACTGAATCAAGAAGAAATAGATCAACTGAACAAGACCGATCACTAGAAATGAAATTGAAGATGTCATAAAAACACTCCATACAAATAAAAGTCCAGGACCAGATGGTTTCACAGGTGAATTCTACCAAACATACAAAGAGGAACTTATACCCATCCTCCTTAAACTTTTTCAAAAGGTTGAAGAAAAAGGAACATCCCAAAGATATTCTATGATGCCGCTATCACCCTAATTCCAAAACCAGACAAACATACCACCAAAAAGGAAAACTATAGGCCAATATCTTTGACGAATATAGACACAAAAACTCTTGACAGAATTTTAGCCAAACAAATTCAACAATATATAAAAAAGATCATATACCACCACCAGGTGGGATTCATCCCAGATGCACAAGGATGGTTCAACATACGCAAATCAATCAATATCATACACCACATTAACAAAAGAAAAGTCAAAAACCACATGATCATCTCAATAGATGCAGAGAAAGCATTTGACAAAGTCCAACATCCATTCATGATTAAAACTCTTACCAAAGTGGGTATGGAGGGAACATACCTTAACATAATAAAAGCCATTTATGACAAACCCACAGCAAATATAATACTCAATGGAGAAAAGCTGAAAGCCTTCCCACTAAAATCTGGAACAAGACAAGGATGCCCACTCTCACCACTGTTATTCAACATGGTATTGGAAGTCCTAGCCACAGCAGTCAAACAAACAAAAGAAATAAAAGCATCCAAAAGGAAGCGAAGAGGTAAAACTGTCACTGTATGCAGATGACATGATACCATGCATAGAAACCCCAAGGACTCGACCCAAAAACTGCTTGAACTGATCAACAAATACAGCAAAGTAGCAGGATATAAGATTAACATTCAGAAATCAGTCGCATTTCTGTATACTAACAATGACATATTAGAAAAGGAATACAAAAATATGATACATTTTTAAATTGCACCACAAAAAAAATCAAATACCTGGGAATACACCTGACCAAGCAGGTAAAGGACTTATATGCCAAGAACCATAGAACATTAATCAAGGGAATTAAAGAAGATGTAAAGAAATGGAAAGATATCCCATGCTCCTGGGTTGGAAAAATTAATATTGTAAAAATGGCCATACTACCCAAAGCAATCTACAGATTCAGTGCAATCCCTATCAAATTACCCATGACATTTTTCACAGAACTAGAACAAACAATCCAAACATTTATATGGAACCACAAAAGACCCAGAACTGCCAAAGCAATCCTGAGGAACAAAAACCAAGCAGGAGGAATAACTCTCCCAGACTTCAGGCAATATTACAAAGCCACAGTCATCAAGACAGTGTGGTGCTATACCAAAACAGACATACAGACCAATGGAACAGAATAGAAAACCCAGAAATAAACCCAGACACCTGTGGTCAATTAATCTTTGACAAAGAGGCAAGAACATAAAATGAAGAAAAAACAGTCTTTTCAGCAAGTATTGCTGGGAAACCTGGACAGCTGCATGCAAATCAATTAAACTAGAACACAGCCTCACACCAGGCACAAAAATAAACTCAAAATGGCCGAAAGACTTAAATATAAGACAAGACACCATCAAACTCCTGGAAGAGAAGAACACAGGCAAAACATTCTCTGACATCAACCTTATGAACATTTTCTCAGGTCAGTCTCCCAAAGCAACAGAAATAAAAGCAAACATAAACCAATGGGACCTAATCAAACTGACAAGCTTTTGCACAGCAAAGGCAACCAAAAAGAAAACAAAAAGACAACTTATAGAATGGGAGAAAATAGTTTCAAATGATGCAACTGACAAGGGCTTAATCTCTAGACTATAGAAGCAACTTAGACAAATCAACAGCAGAAAAGCCAACAACCCAATGGAAAAATGGGCAAAAGACCTGAATAGTCAGTATGAGTGAAGTAAGTCAGAAAGAGAAAGACAAATACCATATATCACTTGTATCTGGAATCTAATATATGGCACAAATGAACCTTTCCATAGAAAATAACATCAAGGACTTAGAGAGTAGACTTATGGTTGCCAAGGGGAAGGGGGAGGGAGTTGGATGGATGGGGTGCTTAGGGTTAGTAGATGCAGACTATTGCCTTTGGAATGGATTAGCAATGAGATCCTGCTGTGTAGCACTGGGAACTATGTCTGGTCACTTATGATGGAGCATGATAGTGTGAGAGAAAAGAATGTATACATGTATGTGTAACTGGGTGACCGTGCTGTATAGTAGAAAACTGACAAAACACTGTAAACCAGCTATAATGGAAAAAAATCATAATAAATAAATAAATACATAAATACATAAAATGAAGCTTAAATATTTTCTGAATGAGGTATTTTCTATTACTAAAATCTTTTTAACATTATGTTTAAAGGACTCGCTTATGATATCACTAAGATATAATATTGTCTAGTAGTAAATTAATCAATGATACATATTTTCTTATAATTCCCCTTGTGGGTTTGATAAATTATGATTGACAAAAATTAAGTAAAATTTAACACTCCTTTTGCCCCACTCCTTGTCACTCGAGGAGACTACGATTGTCTTAATGGCCCCCCAAAGAATCAAGGTGATATTCTTCATATTACAGCATTCCAGAATTCTCTTACTCTTTAAGTAAGTATATGTAGACATAATGACTTGGTATTAATAAATGCGATTTTTGTTTCCAGTGTGTCCTCTCAGGAGTCTTTACAGTATTGTTAGAGAAGAAGCGTTCAAGGTTCTTGGTAAGTCAGAATGTTTGTAGGAACTCTGGAGATAAGTTTTATTTGCCAAAAGGAGAGTCCATAAGGAAGTAGCATTGTCTTTAAGTCACTAGAAATCTATCCAAACTTTTGGAGCGTAAACTTTTAAGATATAAAAATTTAAGTTCCTATTGAATTTTTATCCAATTACTGAAATCTTTGTTATATTTAATTAGCCACAAAAATAACTCAGGATGTTTGAAGTCAATCATGAAGTTAAATTTCTACATGAAAAATATTTAATGCAAATTAAAATGTTGGTTATGACACATATATTTGATTTCTTGAAATGACCCAGTATCTGTTATTACCTTTTTTATTTTCTTCTTCACATTTCTCAGAGCTTTTGATTGTATGATGGACACTGTGTGTGAGATATTGTAGAGTCTGGATTATGTTGATTTCCTTTAGAGAGTGCTGAGTTTTATGTTGGCAGGTAGTAAAGTGTATAATAATAATAATAGAGAATAAAGGGAAGAAGCAGAAGTATATTGGAGCAAAGTTCGATAACTATATAAATTTAAGTTAGCACAAATCCAAAATATTATTTTAAATTAATACACTAATTAGAATTCTCATGGATTTGTTACATTTTCCATGAAATCATACAATATTAATTCATAGACCCTAAATATACAATAATGTAAAAATATATATTTTAAAGTTCATGGTGGAAATAAAATTTTTAAAAATATTTTATTAACACAAAAGAAGGCAGAGAAGGAAGAAAAAATGTAAAAAAAAGGACAACCCAAACGTATCAATAATCACATCACATGTAAATAGACAAATACTACAATTAAAAGACCAGTATTCTCAGAATGGATAAAAATAGTAATGCCCAACTATGAGTTATCATTAATAAGCTCAGTTTCAATACAATGACAAATACAGATTATATATAATAGAATAGAAAAATATATACATGAAAAGAAAGTATATGCACAAGCATAAGGAAGCTTCTGTGATTATATTCATACCAGCCCAATAAACTTCAAGATATAACATATTACTATAAATAAAAAGATACATTTCAATAAAAGGAAATGTTATTTTAATAAGAATACATAACGAGACTGTATCTATGACTGGGTCACTTTGCTGTACAGTAGAAATTGGCAGAACACTGTAAATTAGTAATAATGGAAAAAATAAAAATCATAAAAAAGAATACATACTGCCACAAACATATATATACAATATTACAGCTTTAAGATAAATAAAGCAAAAACCAAAGAAATAAAAGGAGAAATAAAAAAAATCCACAATCATAATAAATTTTTGCATCTAAGTAACTAATAGAACAAGTGGACAAAAAACAGGTAGAAAATTGAAATAATATTTGATCTAGTTGACCGTTATAGGATACTACACACAAAGACTACATACAGAATGCTACAGAATACATACTTTTAAAATGCACATAGAATAGTCACAAAGATGCAATATATTTGAATTAGAAAAAATATTGGTAAATTTCACGATTGAAATATTACAGAATAGGTTTACAAA
This sequence comes from Phacochoerus africanus, assembly GCF_016906955.1. Taxonomy (NCBI): domain Eukaryota; kingdom Metazoa; phylum Chordata; class Mammalia; order Artiodactyla; family Suidae; genus Phacochoerus; species Phacochoerus africanus. The sequence continues at coordinate 11,054,418 of NC_062547.1, read as the reverse complement.
GGAGGTAGAATTAAATTAAAAATCAACTATGTGTCCAAGAAATTATCCAAATATTTGAAAATTGCATATTTTTAATAAATAACCAACCCATGGATAAAAAATCGTGAGAGAAATTAGGAAATATTTTGAATTATACCACCACATACAAATTTTTTTTCTTTTGCTTTTTAGGGCTGCACCTGCGGCATATGGAGATTCCCAGCCCAGGGGTCCAATCAGAGCTACAGCTGCTGGCCTACACCACAGCCACAGCAACATCAGATCCGAGCCACATCTGTGACCTACACCACAGCTCACAGCAACACCAGATCAAACCCGCAACCTAGTCAAACTCGTTTCTGCTGTGCCACGACAGGAACTCCCACCACATATCAATATTTTTGAGACACAAAGCAATGCTTGAGGGAAATTTACAGCTTTAAAAGCATATATTAGAAAAGATGAAAGGATGAAGTCCAATTGTTTAAATTTCCAACTTAAAAAGTTAAAAAGAGCACATTTAACACAAAGTAAATAGAAGATAGGAAATAATAAAGATAGGAGCAGATGTCAATAAAATACTTAATAAGGAAAACTAGCAATGTTGAAAACTTTTTCTCTAAAAATAAACCCCTGGTAAGACTGATCAAGAAAACTGAGAGAAAACACGAACTAACCTTTATCAGGAATGAAATAAATATCACTACAGATGGTAAAGACAGTGAAGAAATAACAAGAAAATGACATGAACAATGTTATGTCAGTAAATTTTGAAGAATACAGTTTACCAAAAAGAAATAGAAAACTCAATATCCCTGTATCTGTCTGTTAAAGGAATTATATTAGTCACTAAAAATCCTTCCATGAAGAAAACTCCAGGCATGCATGATTTAAATGGCAAATTTATCAAGGATTTAATGAACAAATACTATCACATAGTACAAAATATTTCAGAAAATATAGGAGAAAGAACACTCCCACTGATTTTTTGGAGTCCAAGATAATCCTGACACTAAAATTTGGCAAGGACCTTAAAAGAGAAGAAAAACAGAACAAGTATCCATCATGAATGCTGATGTCAAAATACTTAAAATATCATAAATCATATTTGTTCTTATTTTTTAAAAATCGTACTGAAGTGGAATTTATTCCAGGACTGCAAGCTTGGTCCAACATTCAAAAAAAATCAGTGTAATTCAACATATTAGGGTAATTGAAGAGATAACGCTAATATAAAACACACTTGATTTTTTTTTTTAACTCTCATCAAACAAGCTGTGAAGGGGAACTTCCTCAATCTATTGAAGGACACCTACAAAAAAACCTATAACTAATATACTTAATGGTGGAAGACTGAATGCTTTCCCCTAAGATCAGAAACACTGCAAGTACGTACCATTTCACCACATTTATTTAATATTGTACAGGAGCTCTGATTCAATGCAGTAAGTCAAGAAGAAGATATAAAAGGAATAATGTTTGAAAAGTTAGAAGTAATACTTGTTTTGTACACAGATATCCTAAAACATCCTAAGTACTCTGCAAAAAAAAAAAAAAAAAAAAAAACAAATTTCAACTAATAAGAATTTATCAGCATTGCAGAATGAATACAAGTTCACTACATAAAGAATCAATTATATTTCCATGTATTAAACATAAAAAATTGAAAACCACCAATTACAACTGCACATAAATATAAAACACTTAGAAAATATTTCCCCTAAATTTTAGTGAAATATTTTCATTACCACTTAATAGAAAACTACAAAACACTGCAGAGAGAAATTGAGTAATATCTAAATTAGGTATGTTTACAGATGGAAAGATATAAACATTTTTAAGATGTCAGTTTTCCCTCAAATCATTTTATAGATTCAATACAATCCCAATAAAAAACCCTAAGAGGACTTTTTTCTAGATATTGGTGAGGTGATTTCAAAATCTATATGGAAATAACCAGAAAAAAAAAAGCATATACTACTTGATTTCAAGACTTATTGTACCACAGTCAAGACAATATTAATGTGTGTGTTCACATAGGCATATATATATATATATGACACACACACACATTTAATCTGTGAGATTAAATATATGTATATATGTATGTATTACATACATTTTACATTACATTCTTATATATATACATTATGTGTGTGTGTGTGTATACATATACATTACATTCTAGTCTTATCACACATGTTTATCAATTCATTTTTGACAAAGGCACCACTATAATTCATAGGGAATGAATGGTCATTTAGACAAATGGCTCTGGAGCACCTGAATATACGTATGGAATAAAATGCCCTTTGACTTCTACCTCATACCATACACAAGTTAATTTGATATGGATTATAAATCTAACCATTAAACTGAAATTATAAATTTTCTGGAAGTAATAGAAGAAATTCTCTGTGATGTTGGGGTAAGTTAAGACTTCTTAGAAAGAACCTAAAAGCATAACTCACGAAAGAAAAAGCCAATAAACTGGACATAGAAATTAAAATCTGCTTTGTAAAAAACATCAAGAGTTCCCTGATGGCCTAGTGGTTAAGGATCTGGCATTGTCACTGCCATGGCACAGGTTGGATCCCTGGTCCAGGAATTTCCACATGCCATAGACGTGGCCAAAAAACCAAAAAGAAAAAAAAAGACATTATCAAGAAAATTAAAAACATGCTACAGATTGGGAGAAAATATATGAAACTCATATATCTGACAAAGGACTTGCACCCAAAATATACAAAAGAAATCACTATAGTTCAGTATTAAGAGGACAAACAACCCAATTAAAATGGGCAAAATTTGAGCAGATTCTTTACAAAGAAAATCTATACATGATCAATAAATAAAGTTGCTTGACATCATTAGTAATTAAGGAAATACAAAAAAACAAAGAAATTAGTAATTAAGGAAATACAAAATACAAAAAATACTAATTAATTAGTAATTAAGGAAATACATTACTGAAATGAAAAAAACCCTGTAGTGGATGGCAGGGTCAAAGGGAGTAGCTGATCCCCTACCTCACACTTTTTAATCGCTGTATTGGCCTTTCACATACTGCCACTTCAAGTTGTTCTTTTTTATTTCTTAACAGAATGGGGTTTGGGGAGGTTTTTTTTTGGGGGGGGAGGGGAGGTTTTTTGAGGTTTTTTTTGTGTGTGTGTTTTTTTTTTTTTTTGCTTTTTAGGGCCAAGCCCTGCAGCACATGGAGGTTCTCAGAGTTACAGTTGCCAGCATACACCACAGCTACAGCAATGCAGGATCCAAGCCATGTCTGCAACCTACACCACAGCTCAAGGCCACACTGGATCCTTAACCCACTGAGCAAGGCCAGGGATCACCATGTCCACATGGATACTAGTCGGGCTGGTTACCACTGAGACACAATGGGAACTTCCGAATGGAGTTTTTTAAAATTCTGTTCACATGCACTTGTTTGTCTTCCTTATTAGTCTGAAAGCTCCTTGAGTACAGAGACCATTTCTTTTCTACCTCTTTATCTACTTAACGGAGAGCACAGTTCCCATGATACAGATTCAATAATTATTTGTCAGTTAAGGAATAAATACATGAATTCTACATCAAAAGTTTTGTTTTCTCTAAAATTGTTCGGTCTTATTGGTATCCTGAAAAGTCTGCAGTTCTGACAGCCCTTTTAATGACCTTCCCATTCTGGAAAGATCAGAATTTATATAAAATCTTCCACATGAATACATTTGCCAGTGATGCATATGGATAACTTCCAATGACCAAGTGATTCTTTTTATCTATTCCAGATGCCCTATACTATAATATTTAACATCCTAAGTGCCTGCATTTTAGTGATAGGTCTGCTTTTACTATTACCTGAATTTTTAATATATGGTTTATCTTCAAAACGTATTTGGCCTCACGTAAGTACCATTTTCTATGAGAATTTCATCACAAATTTAGAATTAAATTTCCAAATGAGACTGCGGATGTATGTGTACTTACCTATATAGGCTTGTTGCTGTGGAGAGCAGGAGGAGCTAGGAGAGCAGGAAGCTGGGAGTCAGTCCTAAGCAAATAGTGTAAGAATTGCCATAGGTCCAAGCCTTCTCTGTGGAGTCCTGTCCTGCTCTATCTCATCTGGCCAGGGCTTTTCAGAGGTTATAATAGCTGGGCCTTTGACCAAGACCTAGAAACCAATTTTTCTGGATTGAGACCCATTGATGTTGCTTGTTTTTAAATTCCTAGCCTAATTCAGCAAAGCACTCCTTACTTCAACATCCCCAACTCTTGGTCAATTAACTAGTTCCAAAGCATTTGTTAGTTTGCACTTTGCTGAATTTTATTTCTACGTAGCTTTGAAAGCAACTGGGATTGCAGACTTCCTCAAGGAATGATGTATGTCACTGATTCAATTAAAGAAACAACCTTAGAAATGAGCTTAGAGCTGCTTGCTCAGGGTCACAGGGCTGTTCACTTGTAGAATATTGTTCCCAATCAGGATGATTTAAAATCCAAGTTATTTCACTGCACGAAATTGAGCCCTAACAAATCAATTAAATGGCACATCAAAGAAACAGCTTATTGTTGTAGAGGATGCTAATATTTGATGACACATACCTTGAAGGATCCCTCAAAGAGAAATTTTAAATAAATATAAACCTCCAGATATTGCTTAAGATTATATTTGCATAACAGGAATGTCTCATTTTACTGGACTGGAGTACAATTACAGTCTTAATTCTTTTGTTTTCCCAATTCTTCTCTTGAACCACCAATGTTCATATTAGCAAGAAATCTACAATCTTCCTGTTGAGGTCCCTTCCCTGTTTACCCTTTCAAGTTATTCAAAAATGTTGAGAGCCTAAAGTTCAATATTGACTCCAAACCTCTAGTTGATAGAATCCTGGAGCATCTCAGCAGTGTACCAGCATGCCTGTAATTTCCATTGCCATAGCTTCATTTACTATTAAATGCTGTCAATATTGAAAACTGATCCCAAAAGCCATTGTGACCTTGTCACAAAGTGCTTTTGGTCCCTCAGGCTTGGGTTTCCAAAATTACCAATTCTATATTCTTGTTTTCAACCCAACTATCCTGCAAGAACTTGGGTCTACTGGGGCTTACAGTCAGAGGCACGATCCCAAAAGGAAACCAACTACCCCTGGGACACACATACCCTTGTGTTGAGCCTAGGTCACAGATCCAAACCTCCTCTTCCTTCACGGTGAACTCCTCTCTATGGCCCTGTCTAACAGTAGGTCTATTTTAAACCTTAAATAAATTCTATAGCACTGAACCTTGAGTGTCCCAATTCCATCTTCTCCAGAAATCTATTAGCCTCAATGAAAATGTATTGACCTTATCCATAACAATGAATGTGAAAACACAATGTCACATCCATTTGGTGACATTTATCAGCTTAAACTAATCCTCAATAATTATTAGTTGTTATGATGATAAAATAGAAATATATGTAACCATAGTTGAAGGTGGGAGGTATAGTGAGCACTCTTTCTCTTCTATTTGCCATCTTTCTGCGATTTTATCTTTATTATTTTTAAAGTGTTAACATATAAAGATCTGTAAGGAATGGACATTTTCTTTTTGAAAACAGAGAGCTGGTAAAGTCCTTTCAGACGGTTTGCTCCTGTTCAGCATCTTGGAGTTGTCTGTGACATGTACCGTGGTCAACTGGATGTACAAAGCAAAATATAGCAGATAATAAAGATGGGTGAGCATCGCATTTCTTCCTTGGTGAGCCAGAAGGTATCAGCTTCTGTTATTAATCCTGTTTGAAGAACTAAGGTTTTGATAAGAATTAAGTGTAAATAGTGTCATCTCTAAGCTGCAGTTATAGGTAACTGAAAACACTCTGCACTAACCCTCATATACTACATGATTTCTACACAACCAAGGGTAAATAATTTTCCCAAGAAAAGGTGTCTTATATTATAGGATATCTTTATATTCATACCTCATAGGAGAATAAGATAGAAGATATATGACTTTCTGGATCAGGTCTAATTCCACAGATATTCCCCTGGAAATCTTTGTGAAGGGTGTTGCCAAGCATAGGAATATGGAAATACTGAAGTCTCATACCTTTAGCACTCACAATTTGAGAGGAGCAGTGAACGTTAAGATTCAGGAACTTTAGTATTTTCAGAAACCAAGATTCTGGAGTAATAACTGGGAAGTTGGAAAAGATAATAACACTTTTCAGTAAAGCTATTTTCCTACTACTTCACTGTCTGAAGGAAAACTTTATCTCCAGTTTATGTCAACATCACAGAATCAGAAAACTCTGATGAAAGATGTATTTGCCTTTTCCTTCCCAGTACCCACACAACAGGACCAGGCTTAAGGGTCAGCGGGATCATGACAACAACTCAGAAGGAGCGCAAGTCATGAAAGAGAGAGTAACTTTGTCCATTTAGTCTAGAAGAGATACATAGATAAATTTAGGAAATAACAAGAAAGAATGGAATGGCTAGGACCTGGGAGTCCAGGAGCAGAAGGAAAAGGAGAGTCGAGAGAAAAAAGTAAAGGAGATGCTGAAAGATCCTGTTCTCAAATATTTCTGATTCTAGGACTTCATGTGTACTTGGATGAAATCATTGATACCCAGGTAATATTTTCCTCCACTTCAAGCATCTGTCGGGAATAGGTATGGCTAACTTAAATACTAAAGCACAAATGACTGAGATCAAGTCAACCACTACTTTGATAAGAGAATGGGAATAAAAGCAAAATGCCCAAATAAGAAGTGGAAGAAGCCCAAGGAAATCTCGCATCTAAGCTGTAAAGTGGTAGGAATAATATGGGTAAATCCCAGCATTTAAAAGCTATACTCAGGCGCCTCATTAGTGCAGTAGGCGACACGTCAGTCGCATAAAAGCTATTCCCAAGACTACTGAATTATTTTCCAAGAAAAAGTGTCATTGTGTGAAATGTGTGATGATAGAAATTATAGAATGCCAGAATATGGGAAAACATCCTCAAAAGACATGTTTTTTAGGATCTCAAAAACTAGCAATAGAAAATTTTTTAAAGAGTTCCCGCTGTGGCTCAGCAGGTTAGGAACCCAACCAGTATCCATGGGGATGAGGGTTCAAGCCCTGGCCTGTCTCAGTGGGTTAAGGATCCAGCATTGCCTTAAGTTGTGGTGTAGGTCGTAGACATGGTTCAGATTCCGTGTTGCTATAGCTGTGGTGTAGGCGGGCAGCTGCAGCTCCTATTCGATCTCTAGCCTGGGAACTTCCATATGCCACATGTGCGGCCCTAAAAAGCCAAAAAAAAAAAAGAAGAAGAAAAAAGAGAGAAAATTTATTGAAAGGTAGTCAGTGATCCAGATATCAGGCTTTCGAAACACTAATTTCTTTGGAATGACACCTAACTCACATACATTTAAAAGGAGACGCCTTCTGCAGTTCAAATGGAGATGCAGCCTCTGAATATCAAGAAAAGTAGAAGACCTAAGGGAAATTTTTGCTGATAATTCCTTATCTACTTCTAATTAATTTTATCAGATTAATTCAGTATACAGATTATTTAAGCAAAGCAATCTGCAGAATAAGATGGTAAACTAAACAAACATATTTATGGAATTTTAGTAAATAAATTAATGAGCCTGGAGCACAGCTTCTGTGGGGGTGAATGGTGGGAAATGGAGGTCAAGAAATCGATTGGGCAGAATTATTACAGAAATAAATGCTGTGCTCTATGATCAGGCTCCCATGCTGAGTGTTGCCTGTATAAACTTGAATTGTGGGAGGTAGGGAAAAGGAAGACATGATTTAACTATACCTAGATTGTACTGTAAGGAGTGTAGAATGTTCTCCATTTGAGACTGCGTCTCAGCTCCTTGCCCAGGGAAGTTGGGTGATGGCAATGCTCTTAAATGGAAGAGAAAAAAATGATTTTGTGGATGAGACGATGAGTTCAGTTATTTTATTTGAAGTGTTTTGTGATCATCTGGGTTGGAAGCTGTAGTAAGAAATTGTAGGAGTTCCCACTACAAGAGGATTTCTGCAGCACCAGGACACAGGTTCTATTCCCAGCCCAGCACAGTGGGTTAAAGGATATGGCATTGCCGCAGCTGCAGTGTAGGTTGCAACTGCGGCTCATATCTGATCCCTGGCCTGGGAACTCCATGTGTCATGGGGTGGCCAAAAAGGAAAAAAAGGTGCAGGGGTATTGGAAATATGATCCCAGAGAGGTCTTGGATGAAGATTCACCATAAGGATTATTGTAAATGTGTAAGGAGTGGACCAAGCCAGAGTTATAAAAGGTGTTGCCAATGGAGAGACAATAAAACTAAAGTTAGAAAAGTCAAGGGACAGAAATAGCAGCCTGAGGAGATTAAGGCCCAGATACAAAGCCGAATTGAAAGGTCAAGTATGTGAGATTTGAAAATGGTGGCTAAGTAGTAAAATGAGGAGTGGAAGTTCCATCTAAAGGCATCCAAATTCAGAATTTAAAAAGAAATCATGGTTCTAGCCAAAAGGAAAGTAAACAAAAACACACCACACCACACACACACACACACACACACACACACACACACACACACACCCCCCTAATTCTTAATTCTCCTCTGAATAAAGTGAAAGGACAAAAAAATGAACACATGATGAGTATAGTTTTCTACTCAACTAGATCAAATTTAAACTGATAGGTATTCAACACAGTGCTAAATAATGCAATTTAGTTTGAGCATAAAACTGTATGTTCTTATGTGATCAATCTGTTTTGGAATCTATCTCTTAACATAGCATTGTCTTTGGCTTTCAACCTAAAGAAGCAAAAAGGAAGGAGGGTATGGAGAGAAGAATGAAAGGAGGGAGGGAGGAGAGGAAGAAAACTAAAACATATATGGTTTTATTTTAAAATCTCAATGTTGAAAATATTCTTATTAGCATTTTTTTCCAAATTTCTACCCCCCAATTCTGTAGTTCTCTATTTTAGAGTATATTGATTATCAACTTACTAATACCCAACTTACCCTAGATATCTAGATAGATGTCATTTACTCATGAATTGCAAGAATTTTCAACATTTAGAACAGTCCTTTGCTGCAGTTCCTATAGGTTTCACATCTTTCTTCAATAGAGTCTGTATACATTTTGCCCCTTAGAGAGTCACAAATTCTGCTCTCAAAATAGTGTCACTTCTTATTTTCCAATATAGCAAAGATTTTTTTTGCCGTTTCTCAGAATTGGGGTTCATATGAGGAAGAAGTAGTATCTGTTCATTCAACTTTTATGAACTAGAAACTACAACCATCAAGAGAGACTTGAGCACATTTATGGGTTGAAAGGAAATGTAGAATAGGGAGTAAGGTTTGAATATGAGGAGAAAGATACCTTGTGGAATAAGAATCATAAGGAAATGAGGTTAATAGCACATGAACAGATAGATATACACTTAGGGACAGAGAAAGAGCACCTGATTCTTAACAAGTAAATAAATAAGAAATAATCATCATGTAAAAACATACATTAGGGAGATACAAGGGAAGAACACGAGAGCCTTCGTTTGTCCATTGAAATAAGTGGCTAGGCAGTCACCTAAGGGTGAGGGGTGGTAATTAGTAAAGTAGTAGTTTGGATTAAGAGTTATAGAAATTAGAGACATAAATGACTGAATTATAATCAAAGAACTGACGAGAAGCACAGATAAAGCCAAAGATTTGAGAACAGATTTGTTGTGCTGCTATCTGTGTGATTGTGAGGGTTTGCCTACAACATGCCACGGTAAAGAAGATCGAATTATAATTTGTGGGTTCCAAGAAGAAAGCAATGAGTTGTATCTGTGGGATCCAGGATGAATAAAGAAGGATATGATACTAGGAAGGGGTCAATAATTTTGAAAGAAATGTAGGGTTCAGGGGGCCAATAATCTGAAACACAGATGAAACACAGGGTGCCTTTGTGGAAATTAGAAAAAAGCACCCTTCTGAGAAGACACATTACTCAATGGCAACCCCTCTGGGTTGAATTAGAACATAAGTTCCCCTCTGAACAGTAAAATTGGAGGCCTCTTCCTCCTAGCTGATCCAACACCAAGGGGAGTCAGTTCTGCAGGTGGAGCCCAGGTAGGATTTCAGCCCCAATTTTTGCCCTCATTGGCATGTACCCTTGTGCAAGCATCTGCACAGCTTGCTCTGGTTTAACACAAGGAGTAACTAAAGAGTCATAACATATGGAAACTGGAGAATGATGTTTGTGACCACAAAGCAGGATGTTAGAATTCAGATACCTGAGAGAATTAGCTCCAAGGGATCAGAAACTATAGGGTGGCTCTTTTATTCATTCATTCATGTACCAAAAACTAGTTATTGATTACCCACTGTGCACCAGGCATAACTGCTGCTGAGAATACATATGTAAACAAAAGAGACAAGACCCTGTCCTCATGGAACTAACTTCCAAGGAGAGGAAGGCAGTGGTACTACATAGATCACGCCCTGGTCAGCAAATCAAACATAAAAAGCTTAAGGGCCACTCTTATCCCACCCACTCTGGAGAGTGCTCATTATTCCAAAAAATCATAAATTAAGAGATAAAATAAAGCTTGCATTCTCCTTTAAAAAAAAGTTTCACTGAGATATAATTCATATATCATAGGATTCACTTAATTATATATAGTTCAGTGGGGTTTTAATGTATTCACAGAGTTGTGCAAACATCACCAACACATAATTTTGTAGCATTTTTATCATTATCCCCCAAACTTATTAGCAGTTATTCTAATTCCTGACCCATTCACGTCAGCCCTAGGATAATATTAATCTACTTTCTGTCTCTACGGATTTGCCTTTTAGGGCTATTTTACTATGAATGTCTTTTGTGCCTGGCAAAGCTTAGTATAATTTTTTTAAGACTTGTCCATGGTATAGCATTAATCAGTAACTGGTTCTGTTTCATTATCAAATAATATTCTGTTTTACAGATATACAAGCATACCGAAGAGCTATTGCAGGTTTGGTTCCAGACCACTGCAGTCATGCAAATATCACAATAAAGCAGGTCACACAAATATTTGGTTTCCCAGTGCATTATATAAAAATTATGGGTTGAGTCCTTAGGGTTTCCTATATATGATATCATGTCATCTGCATACAGTGACAGTTTTACCTCTTCTCTTCTTATTTGGATGCCTTTTATTTCTTTGTCTGATTGCTGTGGCTAGGACTTCCAGTACTATGTTGAATAACAGTGGTGAGAGTGGGCATCCTTGTCTTATCCCAGATTTTAGTGGGAAGGCTTTCAGCTTTTCTCCATTGAGTATTATATTTGCTGTGGGTTTGTCATAAATGGCATTTATTATCTTAAGGTACGTCCCCTCTGTATCCACTTTGGTAAGAGTTTTAATCATGAATGGATGTTGGACTTTGTCAAATGCTTTCTCTGCATCTATTGAGATGATCATGAGGTTTTTGACTTTTCTTTTGTTAATGTGGTGTATGACGTTGATTGATTTGCGTATGTTTGAATCATCCTTGTGAACCTGGGATGAATCCCACCTGGTCATGGTGTATGATCTTTTTTATATGTTGTTGGATTCAGTTGGCTAAAATTTTGTTGAGAATTTTTGCATCTATACTCATCAAAGATATTAGCTTATAGTTTTCCTTTTTGGTGGTATCTTTGTCTGGTTTTGGAATGAGGGTGATGGTGGCATCATAGAATGTCTTTGGGAGGGTTCCTTCTTCTTCAACCTTTTGAAAAAGTTTAAGGAGGATGGGTATAAGTTCCTCTTTGTATGTTTGGTAGAAGTCACCTGTGAAGCCATCTGGTCCTGGACTTTTATTTGTAGGGAGTGTTTTTAATGACATCTTCAATTTCATTTCTAGTGATCGGTCTTGTTCAGTTGATCTATTTCTTCTTGATTCAGTTTTGGCGAGCTGTAAGTCTCTAAAAAGTTGTCCATTTCTTCTAGGTTGTCAAATTTGTTGACATACAATTGTTCATAGTATTCTCTCATGGTTTTTTGTATTTCTGTAGTATCCGTTGTGACTTCCTCTTTTTCATTTCTGATTTAAAAACTACTTGAACTGATCAACAAATACAGCAAAGTAGCAGGATATAAGATTAACATTCAGAAATCAGTCGCATTTCTGTATACTAACAATGACATATTAGAAAAGGAATACAAAAATATGATACATTTTAAATTGCACCACAAAAAAAATCAAATACCTGGGAATACACCTGACCAAGCAGGTAAAGGACTTATATGCCAAGAACCATAGAACATTAATCAAGGGAATTAAAGAAGATGTAAAGAAATGGAAAGATATCCCATGCTCCTGGGTTGGAAAAATTAATATTGTAAAAATGGCCATACTACCCAAAGCAATCTACAGATTCAGTGCAATCCCTATCAAATTACCCATGACATTTTTCACAGAACTAGAACAAACAATCCAAACATTTATATGGAACCACAAAAGACCCAGAACTGCCAAAGCAATCCTGAGGAACAAAAACCAAGCAGGAGGAATAACTCTCCCAGACTTCAGGCAATATTACAAAGCCACAGTCATCAAGACAGTGTGGTGCTATACCAAAACAGACATACAGACCAATGGAACAGAATAGAAAACCCAGAAATAAACCCAGACACCTGTGGTCAATTAATCTTTGACAAAGAGGCAAGAACATAAAATGAAGAAAAAACAGTCTTTTCAGCAAGTATTGCTGGGAAACCTGGACAGCTGCATGCAAATCAATTAAACTAGAACACAGCCTCACACCAGGCACAAAAATAAACTCAAAATGGCCGAAAGACTTAAATATAAGACAAGACACCATCAAACTCCTGGAAGAGAAGAACACAGGCAAAACATTCTCTGACATCAACCTTATGAACATTTTCTCAGGTCAGTCTCCCAAAGCAACAGAAATAAAAGCAAACATAAACCAATGGGACCTAATCAAACTGACAAGCTTTTGCACAGCAAAGGCAACCAAAAAGAAAACAAAAAGACAACTTATAGAATGGGAGAAAATAGTTTCAAATGATGCAACTGACAAGGGCTTAATCTCTAGACTATAGAAGCAACTTAGACAAATCAACAGCAGAAAAGCCAACAACCCAATGGAAAAATGGGCAAAAGACCTGAATAGACATTTCTCCATGGAAGATGTACAGATGGCCAACAAACACATGAAAAAAGGCTCAACATCCCTGATTATTAGAGAAATGCAAATCAAAACTACCACGAGATATCACCTCACACCAGTCGGAATGGCCATCATTAATAAATCCACAAATAACAAATCCTGGAGGGGATGTGGAGAAAAGGGAACCCTCCTGCACTGTTGGTGGGAATGTAAACTGGTACAACCACTATGGAGAACAGTATGGAGGTACCTTAGAAATCTATACATAGAACTACCATATGACCCAGCAATCCTACTCTTGGGCATATATCCGGACAATACTTTCCTTAAAAAAGACACATGCACCCACATGTTCATTGCAGCTCTATTCACAATAGCCAAGACATGGAAACAACCCAAATGTCCATTGACAGATGATTGGATTAGGAAAACGTGGTATATATACACAATGGAATGCTACTCAGCCATAAAAAAGAACGACATAATGCCATTCGCAGCAACATGGATGGAACTAGAGACTCTCATACTGAGTGAAGTAAGGCAGGAAGGACTTTCCTGACATTTCCATCCACATCCCTGTGTCCCTGCTCTAATTTTTCTCCTAAGCTTGTATCACTCTTTAACATACTATAATTTTTCCTTCTGGATCTTGCTTATTATTGGTTTCCTGCTTCTTAATGTAAGCCCCCAAGAGGGCAGGGTATTTCATTTTTCTTCTTCACTGCTATATCACCAGCACTCATTGACAATTTATTGAATTGATTAACTGGCAAAGCACCAAATATAAAGGAGCTCAATGCACATTAATCCCATCTACTACTTATAACTAGCCATGTGATGAAAATAATTTAATAATTTAGACCAGATTTTATAGTCATTCATTTGTTCCCACATTCATGTGTTGGGACAACTGTTAAACACGAGTATATAAAAAGTACACTGTCAGGTTCAGCATGGATATATACACCAGATCGTAGCAATGGAGTATGTCTGTAAAAGAACTTGAGTCTTCTAAGTTCTGTAGCCATGGGCCTGTAAGATACCTGTGTGATGTTATCTCCACTTCACAAGAGAATAAACTGAGGAACAAAGAAGCTGTACCCACCACATCCTGTAGAAGATTCTTAGTTGCAGCAAATTTCTTCCCAGTTGCCAGGAGGGTGGGGTCTCTGCAGTTAGAGAAGGGTAGCCACGTGATCAACCTGCCCGTAGCCTCAAGCACAGCCTCTCCCCAAGCCCGGATATGCCCGGGTCCAAGGACAAAGTATGATGCCAATACAGATAGGAAAGTATGGCATCGTCGTCAGCCCTTGACCCCACCCTCATCCTGGGAACCTGCAGGCTCAGTGGTGTCCGCGTGGGTCTCCTCCTCGCGCAGCGCCCCCAGCACCCTCACTCTTGGCCACAACGGCAGAGCTGGAACTGCGTAAGGGGGGATGGGAGGAGTACCGCCCACCCAGATACCGTAGCTGTGAGGCCCCAAAGCAAGGGCACAGCCTACTGGATCACGCTTTTAGGGGGCCTTCACGTGAGTGTAGAGAGCTTTGGCTGGGTCGTCATTGGTACTAGGAAGAAAAGTATCCTGGGAGGCCGGTGTTCCCAACAACCCCCTAGTTAGAGTACTTCCCAAATCACTTATAGTTAGGAAGAACCCAAGTATTCATTGTGCTACTTTTCATTCATTCCTTTCAATACCTCTTCTTCCAATGTGTATTTTCAACAATTGACCCATTTTACACCTTGTTCTCTCAGATAAAGGTAAATAGGCTGATTTACAGGAGAATACAGGGTGTAGCGACTTGGGGATCCCAGTGTTACAGAGCAAGTAGAGGCAATACTGACTCTTGCCTTTCACCGTTTGACCATATTCCCATCTTCTTGGTGGTTAAGGGTGTGTGTGTTAGATTTTGCAATAGGAAATGTATGAACAGAAATTCATATTCTTGAGAATAGGAATGGTGAGCTAAGAGATTCTCTGATCGTGTATTCCCTTTCTTAGCTGGGTTCACAAGCATTGTTTGGAAGAATCTTTAACTGCACCTGGTGATGTGGAGCCGGCCACAGAGAGTTGAAAAGTGGCCCTTCTGGGAATCACTCCCTGCTAATCACCTGGCCTGCCCATTAAAATTCAGTTTGACCCTCAACATCAAAACAAAGGTTGTTTTCTCTACACATGGCTTCTCAGTACATGCCCTATGTCCCAGCTGGCCTGTTCTTTTTTTGTTGGATTCACTTGCTCTGGAGAATGACTTTACTTGTACTTGTGGTAACCTCTAGTGCTATCCAAAAGTAATTCAGTAAATGCCAGCTAACCTACGCTGTAACGCTGACCTTCCCAAATATGTGTTACATGACCAGTATAAATAAATCTATCTACTCATATGTGATGTGGTAAAACACCAACAGAGAGGATTTAATTTTATTTGTCAGATTGATTTAGCAAGCAACTATCAAATTCCAACAATTTACAAATATGTTACTAGAGCCACCACAACACTCTGTGAGGTTTTACAGCAGCAAAGATGTTTATGAGAAAGTGCCTAAAAATGTGAGTATGATATCATATGATAGTGGAAATATCAGTGGCCAAGAATGGGTGGGTAACTATGTGGGGGAGAAGGGAGTGGAGGTCGAATCATACCAAACTCTAATGAGCTACACAAAGGAATGTGCCTTGAGCCTGCAGGCCACAAGGAGCCATTGAAAGATTTTGAGCAAGTGATTTCCACATTCAACTTCCAGTTTAGAATTGTCATTGGTCATAGTACAGAGTCTAGATGTAAGGCTTTATGTTCCTCCATTATGGTCATTGGGTTATCATTTTGTATTTTTCTGTTCTTTAGCAAGTTAAAGTTGAGGGAAATATCCAGTTTTGACCATGAGATGGTTGGGGTCATGAAGCTGCTGCACTTGCAGTGAGGGCTCAGCAGAAGCACCTTGCTGAAGTTGTAGGGCAGGTGCAGTGAGGCAGAGCTCAGTCTCCCCCAGGATGGATCTGTGAACATGGCAGCAGGCACTATGGCATTTGATGTATAGTTTACAGACAACTTTTTGCACTTTGGGTTAATGTGGGAGCACACCAGGATTGCCATTGCATTAACCTGGGAATAGATTCCTGATGACCCATACTAAACTCAAGCGGTAATTTAAAAGAATGGTGTGAAATAATCAATGAGCTTGTTTCTAAAAATGTATAGGATAGGGGCCAAAAAAAGTATTCCAAACTATGGCAGAGTAGTGGACTCTGATAATCGAGTAACTGGAGAAAGGTTGAAGGAAATAGGAAAAAGCATTGAACTATGAATTCAGTTTTACATTCAATTATGTGCCATTTCCTATTATTAACCTCTCAAAACAAGTCTTTGGGATCAGAAAACTAATTCTACAAAATATTAAGTAGAATTTAGGTCAATTAGTAATTGATATAAATAAGATTTGAACTCAAATCTATATCATTCGGTCTGTAATATTATGTTAGATTTTCTTTGTTTCATGTGTCTTTGGTACATCAACTTGGTAACTTATCCTTGAGAATTGATGATTGATGTAAATTAGAACAGAAATTAGTGTAAGTAAAAATTCTGAAATCAAGAACTTAAACATCAAAAGGTTGAGAAAAGGTTGACAAAATGTTGAGAAAAACCTCCAAATGAGGGAAAGAATGAAGATTTGTCAGATTTTGAAGAATCAAAATGTGAGTTCTCAAAGTCATAGAACGATAGTTATAAGAAAGACAAAGCAAGGATTAAAAAATACTTTGGTTGTAAGTACTAGAAAACAACTCACATTAGCTTAAGCAAAACAAAGGAAAAGGTATTTTAAGGATATATATATGTTTTCCAGCACCGAAGAACAGAAATATATCCAAGTTTCAGGAAAGGATTGGAATTAGAAAATTGACAGTCCTCAGATTTCTTGCTCTATTTCCTCACCTCTGATTTCTCTGGCTATCTTCTCAGCCCATCTAGTAGAATACGTCAATATTCTTTGTTCCAGGAGTTTATATCAATTTTTTTTTTTCTTTTTAGGGCTGAACTCACAGCATACGGAAATTCCCAGGCTAGGGAGCAAATCGGAGCTATAGCTGCCGACCTACACCACAGCCACAGCAATGCAGGATCCAAGCCATGTCTGCAAACTACACCACAGCTCACCCCACAGCAACACTGGATCCTTAACCCAGATCCTTAACCCACCGAGTGAGGCTGAGGATTGAATCCACATCCTCATGGGTACTAGTCAAATTTGCTGCCTCTGCATCGCAACAAGAACTCCAGAGAGTTTACATCTTCTTCTCAAGAGATAGTCTCAGATTAAATTGTATATTTAGAAACACTACCTTCATTCTAAGCATGCAAATTCTGAGAAAGAGATATTTGTGGGTCCCATTTGAGACAAATTCCCCACCTCCCTTTCAATTAAGTATGTATGATCAAGGAGTAATTCCTACAGATGCCAAACATGAAACTGAGCTGAATGGAGCACATACCACAAAGGACAGCCACAAGAGTAAAGCAATCAATCATTCATGACTGCCACATCTCTTGAAAATCTTCTCTTTTTTATTGATTGCTAAGTTGTAAATGCTACCTTTCCAAAAATAGAATCCCAAAAAATTATATTCCCCAGCCTTCCGTGAAGGCATTTGATTTAGGTTCTTCCAATCACATACCCTTGCACTAGAGTTTGATTTGGAAGTGAAAAACAAAACATCAATTCTGCTTGCACAGGTGGTGGCCCAAGGAGGCAGGGAAGATTTGACCATCTGCAGCAGAGTTCTGCAGTGGGACATAGCAAGGATATTTCCTTCTCAGTCTGGATCAGTGCTTTGGCTCTGGGCATCTTCTACAAGTTCAGCCTTCCCAATTATTCTGTGAGCTCACTAATATCCTATTTTGCTTAAGTCAAGTCAGATTAGATTCTGTTGTATACATCTAAGAATCCTAAGGGCTCGTAAAGTATCTTTAAAGTTGGTTTTAAAAAAAATGGATAAAATTGAACAGAACAGTTAAAATTTTAAGAAGTCATTAGCTTTGTTTGAGAGAGCATATCAATAAATTGATTTTAAATTATTATTTTTGGGAATTGTTTATTGTGAAAAATTATAGAAAGCAAGAATACATTTCTCAATGACTTTTTAATGACTTATCTGAGAAAATCGTTATGTTTCTTTTTCTATATTTTCTTCTAGAAATAGATAACATCATTCTCTCTAATGCCTCTGTTATATTTTTGGGTAAGATGCCACGACGCCACATTGTGTTGAAAAAAGAAACCAGAATGGTAGGGGTAAGGACTGGGCACTACTTGAACGAATAAATGACCTTGCTGTTCTAAGTTCTGAATATTTTAAAAAGGAGAGTGTGACTCCTCTGTCTCAACTACCCAATGAAAGAGAATTGATGGACTGGGTTCCAACAGTCATGCCTCTGTGATGTTCTTTTATCTATCTATGCATGTCTCTAAAGCCTTTGAAGTAAATCTGAGGCTGTAGGTCCTAAAGTAGATGATGCAGGTTATAGTCAAGAGATCGCAGGGCTTTTTGGACATAGATTGTCTCATAGCTTTGTGTTCCTGACATCCTCCTTGTACATCTATCTTGGAGGAAATGAATTTCTAGACCACTATTTCTATCCTTTCTCTCCATCTTAACCTAGCATGCTGTATCTTTCTTCATCATACATCCTAATTAGTGGGGTCTTGAGTCATATAAAAATCCAGGGATGTAAGATGATGTATCGGGGTTCAGGAAAGTGCCTAAGATCACTGGGGCCAGAAACCTAAGATTCAGCAGGTCTGGTTGTGAGGGGGTCCTCCGACTTCATGCCGCTGGAAGTCAAAATTGCAACCAGAAGAAAAGCATTGTCCCATTAATTGGCTGAAGGGAATGGAGATGGTAGAAATGTATCAGAGAAAAGTAACGGAACTAAGGGTAGTATATGCAAGACCAAAGAGACAAGAGGAAGAAGAGGCAGAAGGGCCTTCAGAGGCTGCAGCTCTTTTCTCAGACCTAGGGGACCCCCAGGCCTGTGTCCTTCTGACCTAGTTCATAAACAAGTCTCAAGCCATCTTCATATATCTGGAAGCAATCATACCTTTACAAATTGCTAAAAACCCTTGTGAATAATTTCTGTATTAATTACAGGTAGAAATTTGAAGTGCTTTTATGACTGCCACCTTCCTTCCTCCATTACCTTGGCTTCTCCCAGCTTTTCAAGTTTTTTTTTCTTTTTTCTTTTTTTGGGGGGGGGGCAAGCACCAAAGCCTGTGGAAGTTCCCGGGCCAGGGATCAAACCCATGCCACGGCTGTGACAATGCCAGATTCTTCACTACTGTGCCACCAGGGAACTCCAATAATTTCTAAGGCTGAATAAGAATAGTAGCAGAGACCCCTATGCTTCAGAAACACAAAAGCCATACACACCCACGCCCTTCCTATCACCCTATCTACAACTCTCTTGAAATTTTATGTCTTGGCAATTGATTATATTCTTTTCTAACAGGCTTCCCAAATAATGATCGGTCTGCTCCACTGTGCTCTGGGATATATCTGGTTACATTTATTTATCAGACAATCTGCAGTGCTTTCACAAAACCATGTACCTATAACCTTGATATCAGGATACCCATTTGGGGCATTTCTGTTTGTGAGTAAATTATCTTTCTAGTGATCATTTATTCATTTATATAATATATTTAGTGACTATTTCTGTGGCCAGGCACTATGCTAGAGATATCATCTATGGAAACGTATAGTACTTGCTGTCAGCTCATTCTTGTATCTGTTGAAGTTATTTTTAAATGATAAAATTCTTCCATACAAAGATTCTATTTAATTAAGTGAATATTGAGGCCAAGGAATGGTAAGTATCCCAAAGGTCATTTTAAGTGAGCAGTAAATGGCTGGTGACTTCTCAGCTTACCTGCAAGGCTCATGTTTGCAGATAAAATAGGCAAGCTAACAGCCTGAGCTTAATTTCTTAGGCAATAAAAGAGACTTTTAAAAGTAGTTCAGCAAAAGAGCAAGGAAGGGAGAACAGGGTGCTATTGGCTCAAGAGGAATTTGGAAGAATTCAAAAGGGATTACTAAGGGATTTGTGTTGTCTTATAGCATAGAGTAAAATATTCCATCTCCTTGCATTTTCCTATAGACTTCCCAAAAATATCTGCCTATCTCACAAAAAAAATAGTTTCAGTTCATTGACTTGGCAAATATTTACTAAATACTTAGCATGGGCCAGGCTCTGTTCTAAGTGGTTTGGTTACATCAATGAACAAAACAGACCCAGATCCCTACCCTTATAAAATTTAACTTCTAGCAAAAGATAACATGTTAAAAGATGATAATGACTGTGGGGAAAAAAATAAAATGTAGGAGTTCCGTCGTGGTGCAGTGGTTAACGAATCCGACTAGGAACCATGAGGTAGTGGGTTCGGTCCTTGCCCTTGCTCAGTGGGTTAAGGATCCGGCGTTGCTGTGAGCTGTGGTGTAGGTCGCAGACGCGGCTCAGATCCCGCGTTGCTGTGGCTCTGGCGTAGGCTGGCAGCTACAGCTATGATTAGACCCCTAGCCTGGGAACCTCCACATGCCACGGGAGCGGCCCAAGAAATGGCAAAAAGACAATAAAATAAAATAAAATATAGATGAGGTAAGCAGGTATGAGGTGAGTGCAGGTTTCTATTTTTTATAAGATATTCAAGCTTCATTGGGAAAAGAAATTTGAGCAAAGACTTGGATATGATAAGCCACAGAGATATCTGAAGGAAGAGTGTGTGAGAAGAACAGGCCCTTGGCTGGGAGCAGGCCTGGAGTGTTTACTGAAAATCAAAGAGCCCAGTGTGGATGGAGCAGATCGAGCTATGAGAGGAGCTCTGTTCATCTAAAAATTTGTAGTCATTTTATGTGCCATTACTCTGAAAAACACTGAAAGTCATTGCAGGTGTTAAACAGAGGAATCATATGATCTGACTTAAGTTTTAAAGAGCCAATGAATGATCATAAAGGAGCAAAGGTAAAAGCAGGATAACTTCTTAAAATTATCCAAGTGAGAGATAACTGTGGCTCAAACCAAGGAAGGTAGTAAAACAAAAAGTTACTTGATTCTGGATATATTTTTATAATAGAACTCAAAAGATATTCTAGTGGATTGAATATGGGATATGAGAAGGAAAAAAAGAAATAAAGGAAACACCAAAATATTGGTTCAAGCAATTATAAGAATGGATTTTCCATCACGTGAGATGGGTAAGGCTATGAGAGTGAAGGGAATAGAATTTCAGATGCTCAATTTGGAGCATGTTGGGTTTGAAATGTCTTTCAGACATCAAATCAAGATATCAAGTATCCTACTTGTATATATGTCTCTGGAGTTTGAGAAAGAAGTTAAATGTGGGATCACTGTCATATTGATGGTATTTAATGCTCTGAGACAAGTGATCTCATCTTGTGTAGACAGACTGAAAAAGAGGACCATTGCCTGGGTTCTGGGACATCTCCAACATTAGGAATCCAGGTTGCAGGAGAGGGACAAAGAAAGAAAACTGAGGAAACAAACAGGAGAGTACGCTATCCTGGAAGCCAGCCAAAGAAAGTAGAGTCAAGAACAAGGGAACAGTCAACTCTCAGACTACAGACTGGTCAAGTTTGATGAAATAAGACCTAAAATTGCCAGTGGATTTTGCAACATTGAAGTCATTAGCAATCTTGATGAGAGGAAGTTTGTTGACAAGGTGGAGCTTGGAAACCTGGTTGGAGTGGATTTAAGAAAAAAATCAGAAGATGGAGCAAGTTTAAACAACTGTTTCATTGAGTTTTCATACAGATGAAGAAAAATGATGTAGCAGAAGCTGAAAGAGCAAGTGCAGTATGTGTGCTGTTCTGACACAATGACTCATCGAATCTGGCCTCCAAGATATGGTGGGAATCCAATAAGAGGTTGAGAGCATTGATTACCCAATGTGATAAGCCACGCATGGGTTATATATATATTTACCTGCCTTTATTACTGCATGTAGCACACAGTAAGAAAGCCACCAGTAACCTCAAAATCAAAAATGAATGTTAGTTCTATTCAGTCCCAGAGATTGTTCAGGGATCCACAATACAATCTCACTGGACTAACATTACAGGGACCTCAGCTGGTTATATGAATCCTTTATATCCCTAGTGTCTTTGCCTATCAGTTATTTCTGTTCATTCATTTTTAAATCTGATATATGCACTTTGGCAAGTCATCCACATTTCATTTTGAACTAAGGAGGTATAAATAAAGAGGAAAAACTTGTATATAGTTTTTTTCAATGTATTTAAGAGTTATTATGGAAACATGGATTAGAAATACTTGCAGCAGCTGGTCATGAACTGGAGGAATGAGAGAGGCTTCTGGAGGAAGGTGCATGGGCACTGAGGCGCAGGTCCTTTGCAATAGCTGTTTCCTCTCCCAGAGATGCTCAGCCTCCAAGTCTTGATTTTTAGCATGCAGATCTCAGCTTGAATGTCACCTTCTCTGAGAGACTTTTGAACAACATCTCAAAAAATTCAGTCTCTAGGTATCCTCTATCATATGATACCTTTTTATTTTCTTCATGTTTTAATATGACATAAAAACAGAGACCCTGTATGTCTGAAGAAGGACTGGGCTCTGCTTTCCCTATTACAGACTGTGACCAGTCTTTTATTTTATATCATACAAAGGCTGTGTGCGTACATGCAGTTTATACCAATGGAAAAAAAAATCAATTCTTGATGTACTGGAAACAACTGTCTTCACAACCAATGCTACAAAATAATAAACTATTCAGGATAGGCTACTTTTGGAAGACAAAAGTTTCAAATATGAAACTGCAGATTAAATGTTTCCAATGCCATTTTCTCTTCAGAAAATTGTTTTTAAGAACATTATATTGGACATTGATTCAAGGTACTCCTAAATTATAACTCTGTTTTTTCCTAGTATTAAAGCTAGTGGATTCAACAAGAAGTAATTAAATGAAATCAATAAAATTTTATTTACCCTTCATACTACAAAATGATGTTAAAAAATCTCTCATTATTCCACCCTAAACACAAGTGTAACATTAATCTTGTAATAGTTCTCTTGAAAAGAAAACCTTGAAATTTGTAACTAGGTAATTTTTCCAGGGGCTGTCATAGAACTACAATAGGAATGTTGGTATTCCATGCAAATTCCTCTAAAACTTCAATTACCCTTTGAATGAGCTTCAAAAAAGAAAAGAAATTATTTCAAGTTCCTCGAAATAAAAGACTTCAAAAAATGTTAAAAGCTATATTATTCTTTGGGGAACCTAAGAAAATAATTATGGCACAAGAGAAAGAGCCCTAAATTATTTCAGTGAGTGTGACATCGTAACTTCACAATACATAAGGAAAAATTTGTCTAGCCTTTTGCTCCCTGGTTTCTGGAGATAGCTTCTAAATCCTTGGAATTCCCCAAGTGATAAAAATGTCTTTATTATTCGTGGTGGGCGTCTCAGACCATACCTGAGTTTGGGGGACTGGCCATGCCAGAAAGACAAACTGTATATATGTAATGAAACCCCGTAATGAAACTCTAGAGAGGTGAGTGTCCTGGTTGGTGACACACATTGATGTGCAGGAGGGTGCCGCATACTGAGAACACAGAAGCTTTGTCCGTGGGATCATCCCAGAGGTCACCCTATGCATCTCTTTGTTGGACTGTCCATGATTTGTATCCTTTGTAATGAAAGTATAATCATAAGTGTACCTAAATCCTCTGAGTCATTCTGGCAAATTGCCAAGCCTGAGGTGGGTAGATAGTGGGAACCTAGATGTTTGTAGCCAGTTGGTCAGAAGTGCAGGTGGTCTGGAAATCCCCAAGCTTGCAGCTAATATTTGAAGTGAGGACAGTCTTAACAGGTGAAAATAAAAATCTAACCTATAAATTGTTTTCAAATGTAATAAAATTGTTGTGGAGTCTTAATTTAGCAATTAATGAAGTTGATATGATGTTATGTTTTACAGACCTTTCATTAAACTTGTTATTAATTTTTTGAAAAAAAAATGTTATTGAAGTTGTGAGAAGAATCTCTTGGATGATAATGAAAAAAATACTCACGGATGTGTCTTTTTGTTCTCAGTATGCCATATCTGGAATTTTAGCAATAGAAGCAGAGAAGAAGCGTTCCCCAAAGCTGGTGAGTCAGAATAATTGAATGAATTTCAAAAATAAAAATTTAACTTGTCAAAAACAAGAATATAAGTAAGAAATAAAAACAAAAAAAAGAATATCAGTAAAGAGATACTATTGCATCTTAAATAGTAGAAATCTATCTAAAATATGAAAATGTAAAAAACTGCTTTATAATACTTTACAACATATGTTTTAAGGTATGTACTCTAACAGAATTCTTTGCTCATTTATAAAACATTAAAATAATATAGAATGCACAAAGCAAACCAGAAAATTAGAAGTGGAAATTTAAATAGGATATGTCATTAATTTCGAATTAACATGTCAAATATGATAGAAAAACATGTATGTGGATACACTGAAGTAGTGGGAGAAAAAATGTTAATAGCATAATAAGACTTATTGAATGGCTTCTATGTGCCAGATGCCTCACTCAGAGTTTTTGCACCTTCTCTCTCCCTCCCCTCTCTCTCTTTCCACACACACAAATGTCATCAGGGTGGGTAATATTATATACCTATTTTATTTATTTGTTTATTTGTTTATTGCTTTTTTTAGGGCCGCACCCGGTGGCATATGGAGGTTCCCAGGCTAGGGGTCTAATTGGGGCTGTAGCCACCAGCCTACACCACAGGCACAGCAGCATGGGTTCCGAGCCATGTCTGCGACCTACAGCTCACAGCAAGGCCTGATCCTTAACCCACTGAGCGAGGCTGGGATTGAACCCACAACCTCATGGTTCCTAGTCAGATTCGTTTCCCTTGTGCCATGATGGGAACTCCTATTTTATTTATTTTTAAGTTGAAGTATAGTCGATTTGTAATATTATTAGTTTATATTAGTATTAGTTTCAGGCATATAGCATAATGATTGATCATTTTTGTAGATTATACTCCATTATTACAAGATAATGTCTATAATTCTCTGTGCTATACAATATATCCTTGTAGCTTATCTATTTTATACATAGTATTTTGTATCTCTTAATCCCATACCATTAATTTGACCCTCCCTACTTTCCTCTCTTTGGCAACCACTAGTTTGTTTTCTATATCTGTAGGTACATTTCTGTTCTGCATATTCGTTTGTATTATTTTTCAGATTCTACATCTAAGTGCTAACATACAGAATTTCTCTGTCTCTGTCTCACTTATTTCATTAGACTTAATACTCTCTAGGTCCATATATGTTATTGCAAGTGGCAGAATTTCATTTGAGTAATATTCCATAGTGTAAATACAGTCTTTATCCATTCATCTGTTGATGGACACTTGGGCTGCTTCCATATTTTAGCTATTATAAATAGTGCTGCCGTGGATGCATGATCTTTTCAAGTTCCTGTTTTTGTCTTCCTTGGATATATGCCCAAAATGGAATTGCTGGGTCATATAGTTGCTCTACTTTTGTTTTTTTTAGGCACCTCCATACTGTTTTCCATAGTGACTGTACCAGTTTACACTGCCATCGACAGTGTACAAATGTTCCATCTTCTCCATATCCTCTCCAACATTTATTATTTGTAGACTTTTTTGATGATAATCCTTCTGATATATATTAGGTAATATTTAGAGGTTTTGATTTTCAATTCTCTACTAATTAGCAATGTTGACCATCTTTTCATTGCCTATTAGCCATTTGTATGTCTCCTTTGGGAAAAAATGTCTATTTACTTCTTGTGATTACTTTTTGGTTGGGCCGTTTTTTTTTTTTTTTTTTAATATTGAGTTGTATGAGCTGTTTGTATATTTTGAATATGAACCCCTTGTAGAGGATATCATTTGCTGATATCTTCCAATTCTGTGGGCCATCTTTCATTTTTTTTTCAATGGATTTCTTTGTTGTGCAAAAGCTTTTAAGTTTATATGGGTCCCTTTTGTTTATATCTACTTTTATTTCTTTTGCCTTGTAAGACAGTTCCAAAATAATATTGCTACATTTTATGTCAAAGGGTGTTCTGCCTACATTCTCTTCCAGGGTTTTATGGTTTATGGGTTTACAATTAGGTCTTTAAATCATTTTGAGCATATTTCTGTATATGGTATGAGAAAATGTTCTAATCTCATCGTTTTACATGTAGCTGTCCAGTTTTCCCAGCACCACTTCTCGAGGAGACTGTCTTTTCTCCACTGTATACTCTTTCCTCCTTTACCAAAAATTAATTAACTGTAGGTGCCTTGGTTTATTTCTGGGCTCTCTATTCTGTTCCATTGATCTATGTGTCTGTTACTGTGCCAGTCCCATGCTGTTTTGATTACTGTATCTTTGTAATCTCAAGTCAGGAAGCATGATTCCTCCAGCTCCATTCTTCTTTATCAAGATTGTTTTGGTTACTTGGAGTCTTTTGTGTTACTATACAAATTTCAATGTTTTTTCTCCTGGTTCTGTGAAAAAAAATGCCATAGGTAATTTGATAGGAATTGCATTGACTCTGTAGATTGCCTTGGGTAGTATGGTCACTTTAACAATATTGATTCTTCCAATCCAAGAACACAGGATAGCTTTCCAACTGTTTGCGTCATCTTCAGTTACTTTCATTAGTGTCTTTTAGTTTTCAGAGAACAGATAGTTTTCTTCCTTATGTAGGTTTATTCCTAGGTACTTTATTCTTTTTGATGTGATGGTAAATGGGACTGTTTCCTTAATTTCTCTTTCTGATATTTCATTGTCAATGTATAGAAATTCAACAGATTTCTGTGTATTAATTTTGTATCCTGCAGCTTTACTGAATTCATTGATGAGCTCTAGTAGTTTTCTGGTAGAATCTTTAGGATATTCTATGTATAGTATCATATCATCTGCAAATAGTGATAGTTTTACTTCTTCCTTTCCAGTCTGGATTCCTTTTATTTCTTTTTCTTCTCTGATTGCTGTGGCTAGGACTTCCAAGACTGTGTTTAATAAATTGGTAAGAGTAAGCTTCTTTATCTTGTTTCTGACTTAAAGGAAATGCTGTCAGCTTTTCACCATTGAGAATGATGTTAGCTGTGGGTTTGCCATATATAGCCTTTATTATGTTGAGGTAGGTTCCCTCTATCATAAATGGATGTTGAATTTTATCAAAAGCTTTTTTGCATCTATTAAGATGATCTTATTCTTCAATTTGCTTATATTGAATGTAACATTGATTTGCAAATATTGAAAAAGTTTTGCACTCTTGGGATAAATCCCACGTGATCATGGTGTATGATCCTTTAAATGTATTTAGTTTGCTAGCATTTTGTTGAGTATTTTTACATCTATGTTCATCAGTGATATTGGCCTATAGTTTTCTTTTTTACACTATTTTTGTCCAGTTTTTGTATTAGGGTGATGATGGCCTCATAGAATGAATCTGGAAGTGTTCCTCCCTCTGAGGATTTTTGGAAAACTTTGGAAAAATTTTGGAAAATTTTCAGAAGGATAGGTTTTTATCTCTTCTCTAAATGTCTGGTAAATTCACCTGTGAAGCCATGTAGTCCTGAGGTTTGTTTGTTGTGAGTTTTTTAAATCACTGTTCAATTTCAGTACTGGTAATTGATAAGTTCCTATTTTTTATTTCTTCCTGGTTCAGTCTTGGAAGATTGTACCCTTCTATGAATCTGCCCGTTTCTTCTGGGTTGTCCGTTTTATTGGTGTATAGTTGTTTGTAGTAGTCTTTTATGATCCTTTGTATTTCTGTGGTGTCAATTGTAACTTCCTCTTTTTTGTTTCTGATTTTATACATTTGGGCCCACTCTCTTTTTTCCTTGATGAATCTGACTAAAGGTTTATTAGTTTTGTTTTTCTTTTCAAAGAACCATTTTTTCATTTCATTGATCTTTTCTATTTTTTTTTTTCAATCTCTATTGTAATTTTTTCTGCTTTGACCTTTATGATTTCCTTCCTTCTACTAACTTTGGGTGTTTTTGTTCTTATTTCTCTAGTTGCTTTAGGACAAAGTTTGTTATTTATTTGAAGCTCCTCTTGTTTCCTAAGGTAAGCTTGTGTCTTTATAACCTTCCCCCTTAGAACTGCTTTTTCTGAGTCCCATAGGTTTTGTATTATTGTGCTTTCTTTTTCCTTCATTTCTAGGTGTTTTTATTTCCTTTTTGGCTTCTTCAGTAGTCCATTGGTTGTTTAGTAGCATATTGTTTAGCCTCCATATGTTTCTGGATTTTTGCAGGTTTTTTCCTTGTGATCGATTTCTAGTCTTAAAGCATTGTGGTTGGAAAAGATGCTAGATATGATTTTAATACTCTTAAATATACTGAGGCTTGATTTGTGGCCCAGAATGTGAGCTATCCTAGAGAATGCCCTATGTGCACTTGAGAAGAATGTGTATTCTGCTGCTTTTAGTTGGAATGTTCTATAAATATCAAGTCCATCTGGTCTTATGTGTCATATAAGGCCTATGTTTCTTTATTGATTTTCTGTATGGCTGATCTGCCCATTGCTGTTAAGTGGGGTATTAAATTCCCCCACAATTATTGTGTTACTGTTAATTTCTCCTTTTAAGGCTGTTAGCAATTGCCTTATATATTGAGATGCACCTATGTTGGGTAATGTAGGTACACAATTGTTATATCTTCTTGGATTGTTTCTTTGATCATTATGAGTGTTCTTTGTCTCTTGTAATTGTCTTTATTTTAAAGTTTATTTTGTCTGGTATGAGAATTGCTATTTCATCTTTCTTTTGATTTCCATTTACCTGGAATACCTTTTATACCCTCTCACTTTCAGTATGTATGTGTCCTTAGATCTGAAGTGGGTCTCTTGCAGACAGCATATATATGGGTCTTGGCTTTGTAACCATGTCTCTTGGTTAGAGCATTTAATCTGATAACATTTACAGTAATTATTGATATTTATGTTCTTATTGCCATTTTGTTAATTATTTTGGACTTTTTTTCAATCTTTTTCCTTCCCCTCATCTTTTGTTGTTTTCTCTTGTGTTTGATGAGTATCTTTAGCATTGTCTTTGGATTACTTTATCTTTTTTCTGTGTATCTATTATGATTTTTGGTTTGTTATTACCATGAAGTTTCAATATAACAGTCTCTCTATATATATACAAGATTGTTTTAAGTTACTGGTCTCTTAACTTCAAATACCTTTCCAATATCCTGCAATCATACTCTCCTTGTAATTGCTGATTTTTTTTTTGTCATTTTAGGGCTGCACCCATGGAATATGGAGTTTCCCAGGCAAGGGGTCTAATCAGAGCTGTTGCTGCTGGCCTATGCCAGAGCCACAGCAACACCAGATCTGAGCCACATCTGTGACCTACACCACAGCTCATGGCAACACTGGATCCTTAACCCACTGAGTGAGGCCAGAGATCAAACCTGAAACCTCATGGTTCCTAGTCAGATTTGTTTCCTTTGCACCACGATGGGAACTCCCATGATTGTTGATTTTGATATCATATTTGTGTGTGGATGATTTTCTACTTTTGCCATATGTTTGTCTTTATTGGTGAGCCCTCTCATTTATAATTTTCTTGTTTCTAGTTGTGGCCTTTTCTTTCTGACCCAGAGAAGTTCCTTTAGTATTTATTGTAAAGCTGGTTTTGTGGTGTTGAAGTCTCTTAGCTTTTGCTTGTCTGTAAAGCTTTTGATTTATCTTCCACATCTGAATGAGAGCCTTCCCAGCTAGAGTATTCTTGGTTGCAGGTTTTTCACTTTCATACCTTTAAATATATTGTGCCAGTCCTTTCTGGCCTGCAGTTTCTGCTGAAAAATCAGTGATAACCTTGTGGGGGTTACCTTGCATATTATTTGTTTCTTTTCTGTAGCTTGCTCTTATTTTATGATTACTTTTTTTGGCAACCTCATGGAATATGGAGTTCCCAGGCCAGGGATCAGATCCATGCTGTGGTTGCAAACTATGCTGCAGCTGCTGGAACACCAGTTCCTTAACCCACTGTCCTGGGCTGGGGATCAAATCTGTGTCCAAGTGCTTCAGAGATGCCACCAATCCTGTGGCACTACAGCTCCACTTAGTTGCTTTCAATATTTTCCTGTTGTATTTAATTTTGGTCAGTTTGACTAATATGAATTTCAGTATGTTCCTTCTTGGGTTTATTCTATATGGTACTCACTGTGCTTCCTGAACTTGAATATTTCCTTTCCATGTTAGGGAAGTTTTCAGCTATTATGTCTCAAATATTTTTTCTTTTCTGGTCCTTTCTCTCTCTCTCTCTTCTCCTCTTGGGACCCTTATGAGGTGAATGTTCATGAACTTGATGTTGTTTCAAAGATCTCTTAAGGTGTCCTCATTTCTTTTCATTCAGTTCATTAGCAGTGATTTCCACTGCTCTGTCTTCCAACTCACTGATTCATTCTTCTGTATCATTTAGTCTACTATTGATTCCTTCCCGTGTATTTTTCATTTCAGTTTGTGTGTTCTTCATCTCTGTTTTGTTGTTCTTTAAATTTTCTCTTGGTTAAAACCTCTAACTTCTCACTCTTTGCATCCATTCTTTTCCCCACTTCTTTGATCTTCTTTATGATCATTATTCAGATCTCTTTCTTCTATAGATTGCCTATCTCCATTTCTCTTAATTCTTCTGAGATTTTATCTTGTTCATTCATCTGGAATATTCTTCTGCTATCTCATTTTGTCTAAGTTGCTATTTGTATTTTTATGTATGTCATAAGTTAGTTACATTTCTCAACCTTGGAGAAGTGCCTTCTATAGGAGATGTCATATGCATCCCAGTGGTGCATACTCCTCTTTTCATTGAAGCTGTGTGCTCTAGGGGTTCCCCCTAAGAGGGCTGCATGGGTCTTTCTTTTGTGAAGGGCTGACTGTGTGGGTAAACAGTAGGTTTGGTTGGCCCCTAGTCTGGTTGGTTACCAGGCCCTGCCTTGTGTACATGGTGCTCACTGGTGATTAATGTGGCCTGGTCACAAGCTTGCTGAATGCAGAACCCCAGAAGGCCTTGGGGATAGTTCTAGCTCACTGATGGGCAGATATAGTATCCCAAAGACTCCGGGGCTATTGCCCATCCACTGGCAGGTGAAGCCAGATCCTGTAGTTAGTTAGATTACTGGTAGGCATAGTCAGTTCCTAGATACTGACTGCAGGGCTGAGGAATCCTAGAGCTCATTTCAGATCATGTGGGGGATGGGAGAAAGGGGTGGTTACTGACACAGTTGGATATGGGGTCCATGGTGTCCCAGAGGTTACACTGGCCTGCCAGTGGCAGGGACAGGGCCCAGCTGGTCCCAGGGTAGGATCTGGCCTGTGTTGTGGGATGGTAGTTTTCCTCCTTCATGTGTTTGTTCCCCGTTGGGTGAAGCTGATCTAGAGGCTTGTGCAGGCTTCCTGGTAGGAGGAGCCCATGCCTGCTCTCTGATGGATGGAGCTGGGACTTGGCCCTCTGGTTGCCTTGGCCCTGTCTAGAGGCAGCTTTGGGCTGTTCAGTCTTTAGGTAGCCTGTGTGTTGACAAGTGGAGCTTGTCCCTGTCCAATTTGTTGTTTTGCCTTAGACACCCCAGCACTGGAGTTACAGGCTGTTGGGTGGGGCCATATCTTGGCACTAATAAGTCAGTTTGGCAGCCACCAGCAGCATTCGCATGGTTGAATGTTCCCCAGTATGTCTGACACTGGTGTTTGTGTCCCCAGAGAGAGCTATAGCCACCACCTGACAGCTCCAAGAGACTCTAAGACTACTAGATAGGTCTGGCCCCACTCCTCTCTAATGACTGAATTTGCCTTGGGTCCTGGAGCACATGAGATTTGGTGTGCATCCTTTAAGAATGAAGTCTCTATTTATCCCAGTCCTCTCGGGCTCCTACAATTAAGCCCCACCTGCCTTCAAAGCAAAAATGCTCTGGGGAACTCATCTTCTTTGTGCTAGACCCCTGGGCTAAGAAGCCTGACATGGGGCTCAGCACTCTCACTGCTGTGGGAGAACGTCTGCAATATAATTACTCCAATTTGTAGGTTGCCCATCCAGAAGGTATGGGATTTGATTATACCACAGGTCCTCCCTTCCTAGTCATCTCATTATGGTTCTTTATTTGTGTCTCTAGTTGTAGAAAACCTTTTCAGGTAGGTTCCAGTTTTTTTTCTCTGATGGCTGTTCTCCATATAGCTGTGATTTTGGTTGCTTGTGAAGGGAGGTGAGCTCAGGGTCTCTCCACTCTGCCATCCTGGCCACACTCCCTCTAATTTTAATATGTAGTAATTTCAGAATGACTCAATTAAAATATTTTATGATTTCCAATGTAATTTCCCCCAAATATTAGTGTGTTACTATTTGACTAACTAGTGTTTCCTGAATTTCAGCAATTTCTTTTTATGTGTAGTCTTATTCACCTCATATCTTTTGTTTTCAAATTATAAAATAGAAATTCAGCACAAATACAGAAAACGTATAAAACATAAATATCTATATCAATGAATTATCATGGAGTGAATGCAGGAGGAACGCCTCCTTCAAGCTCAAACATATCAAATGCCCTCTTCAAGTCTTCTTTTAGTAACTTTATCCTCTCTCCTTTCCCAAGGTAAACATTGTATGACTTACTAAATTTTGGCATATAAATATAACACTGCTATATAGCAAAGAAAAGGCGCAAACTAAAGTGAAGCACTACAATAAGAATGAATCTGATACTGATGAGTGAAGGAAGCCAAAAAGAAAATAATTAATACACATTGTATTATACATGTATTTTAATTATAATTTCAGTAAAATAATTACACAATACATATTGTATAATTTTTTTAAGTCCAAAATTCACCTCATTGCCAGAAGTGGAAATCTTTACAAGAGTCTTAAAATTTCATTTTATATTTATGGCTTTAGTTTATTTAAAATATTATGTCTTGAACAATGAAAATCAAAGAAATTAGCAGATATATAAGAAAATATAAAATCTATAAGATATTAAAAATAATACTTTTCAAAATTCAAAGCATATGAAGAAACCAAAAAACACAACAATATAGGCTGACATATAGGTAGCGTTAAGTGGCCTCAGATCTCTGCATTGTCTGGACAGATATTAAAGTACCAATTACTATTACACTTCAGCATTCAAGAATTTTATATTAAAGGAGTAAATGAAATGCATGCATGCAACATGAAAAAAAGAGACCTGCTGGGATCCTAATAAAGTTGTGGTTTGGGGAACCCATAGAGTAATCTTTGATTCTGGAAAAGTCAGAAATTATAACAAATCATCCACTTTAACATATATGCCAGAAATGAAAACCGATACTTTCATTCCAACTTGTTTGCTTTTATTATGACTAGTTGATATTTTGTATCTGTTCCAGTTGACATGTACCATAAGGATGAACACCTTCGGTATTTTCTTCGCACTGCTTGGTCCAATTCTAAATGGACTTGAAATAACATTGTTTTTAATAAAAGGTGAAAAGATGATATGGCCAAATGTAAGTACAGGTTTTATACACAAACATATATATATATGTATATGTTACAATTAGTTAATTTGAATTCAAGGATCTTCCTACTCATCTCACTGGGAAAATTAGTTTAAAATTAGTCAAAAATTAAGTAAAGAGTACTCACTTCGAGCACAAATGCTAAAAAAATTAAAGAAATGGGTGTGGGAGATGTATGAATTTATTAGATAAAAACAATTTACCCAGATTAATCATTTTGTTTTAAAATAATTGCTATCAAATATTCCTAGTGGTAATCATTATTTAACATGACCAATTATTAGTGGAGACCACACCTACTATGTGACAATTAAACAATGTCAATAGCATTTAGGAAGACACCTGTCTTCTGCTCCATGTAGAGTGTGCCTTAAATATCTTCCAAAAGGTATTGCAATTATTAGAATATCATTTAAAACCCAAGAGAGACTATATGCATCCCATTTTATGCCACTGCCTATCGGAGCTTTATTACTTGTCTCTCAGAAGATCAGTTTCTGCCCATTTTAATCCCCAGCCATATTCATAAAGATCACTAATTGTGATTAATATATGCAATATAATCCAGTTTGCTCCAACTTGAAGAAAATGAAAAGAGGTTATAAGTAGTCCTTTTGAATGCTGATACCAACAGAGTGAGGTGGAAAAATACATGCAGAAAACATTCTGTGAGTATTTACCATAAACCAGGTTTCTTGAAATCTGTTTTAATCATTCAAAAGATGGAAAGAGTTGTATGAACCAAAATGTGTAGCAAACTTAAATAAATTATATTTTATTTAAATATCAAATAGATATTGGGGAATACAATTATAAAGATTCTGTATAAATGTAAAATAATATTTAGAGTATGATTTTAACTGAAAAGAATGAGATAATATACTATTTACACCTATAATAATGTTATAGAAACACACAAATAAGAGAACAGAAAAATCATGACCGTGGGAATCTTGAAGTTATCAGAACTGATGGAAGACACCCCACGGAAAGAGTGGAATATAGGGAGGATGGGAGCCTAGAACCAAGTTCTGGGCCATGCCAACATTCAATAATACTAACTTTGTTATTTTAACCAATGCAAAAATGAGAATAATAGTGCTGCC
The DNA here is from genome assembly GCF_016906955.1 of Phacochoerus africanus. Taxonomy (NCBI): domain Eukaryota; kingdom Metazoa; phylum Chordata; class Mammalia; order Artiodactyla; family Suidae; genus Phacochoerus; species Phacochoerus africanus. The sequence goes on along the minus strand of NC_062547.1, from coordinate 11,019,669 downwards.
AACACAAAATGTTGTTAAATGGACTTGATGATAGTGCATATAAAATATTTGGTATAAATGCTTAGCCATATAGTAAGTACTCAAAAAATGTCTGTTATTACAACTGTTACCATTAAACACATAAAAATCATCATAGTTGTATTAAGATGGTGAGCTATAGGTACCGTTTTCTATTTTCTAAACATTTTGCAAGTTTATATTACCTTTATGATAAAAATTTTAGAAATGTAAAAGATCTGTGAGAACTACAGCTTTTCTTCTTGCATTTAGCAAATTTCACTAATTCTTTCTGTGTATTCGTGGATATTCTCCATCTTGGAGTTTTCCTTGGCAAATACAGTGATCAGATTTGGGCACCACGCATTTCATCATGGCAAACATCACCCATAATGTAAGTATTTCATTTCTCTGGTGAGTTAGGAAGTATTGACTTCTGTTTTGAACCTATCCCAGAGGGACGGAGCTTTCCGTGGGAACTGTTTGTACTTAGTGGTGCCTCTGAACACTGAGTGTGGGCTGCAACAGTTTGAATTACATGTGTTTATATACAAATGAAGATAAGCCATTCTCTCCAGATAAAATTTCAGAATTAATGGGGTATGTGTCCATATCCTCACTAGAAAATATAGTAGAAGATGTATCCTTTTCTGCCTCAAGTCTATTTCATTTGAAGGATGATCCTACAGTGTGATCCACTGAGTCTGTGTCCTCTAATAGTTAAGTAAAGTTTAGATCCCTGAAATGTGGGAACTTTGGAGCCGAAGAAAGATGATGCATGTTCAGAGGAAAGAGGAAATAGATGATGACAGGTCCTGTTATCAAACAGGTCCTGGGAAAAAAAAGTGATACAGAGATAATTGATTTCTTCACTCCAGCTCTCTCCTGAGAATAGGCCAACAGCAGCCTTAGCATTCAAACTCATTCACAGCTGACTGAAAATGCATCAACCTTTGCTGTGATTGGAGAGAAGGAATGAAAATAGAGAACAAACTATGTGAGGAAATGAAGTAAGAGCAAGAGAGCGTCAGGTCACAGTTGTGGACTGGTAGCTAGAAAAGAAGGCGTAAACCTTGGCTACGCAGCATTTACCAAACCCTACCTGGAACTTTAGGGATTTGTGTGATGCATATCAAAATAACCTTAAATAAAGGAATATGTAGCATATGGCTGGAAAAAACTATCAGTAGTGAGGATAAAGGTTTAGGTAATAATTTAAAGACCATCAGTAACCAAGAGATCAGGATCTCTAAGCTCCATATTCTTTGGAATGAAATTCAATCCACATTTTGAGATAAAGTATATTTGGGGTTGTGTAAGACATAGCCTGAGAGCATGAAGGAAAAGAGGAAAATCGCTGAGTCTCTTACTCAAGAAAACAAACATGAACATCTGATCATTTCATTTCTCTAAGCTAATTTACCCAATGTATCAAGTTAATTCAAGATGGAAATCATTTAACTTTAAAAGCCTTCGTAATGAGAGAAAAATCTGAACAGGGCAAGGAGCTTGATGAGGCTGAAACACAGTATTTGGGAGGATGAGTGAGAGGAAATGAATCTGAGTAGCTGTGTGCTGTGCTGGCGTACCCAGGTTCTCATACTGTGGGTGGTGCCCGCCTTTGCTTGAATTATGGAGCGCGGAGAAGAGGAGGACAGAATTGAAAAATGTTTAGGAGGTTGTATGAGAAGGTTCTCTGACGATTTGGATCTGAGAGTAGCTTTCAACTCCCTCGCCAGAGCAATCAAGTGGGTGATGGTAAGTGCTCCTTTTTTATTTTTAATTGAAATATATTTGATATATAGCATTGTGTAAATTTCAGTGGAACAACATGATTTGACACACACATATATATTATAATATAATTGTCACTCTGGTTATTGTTAGCACCTCTGTCTCATCACAGAGTTACTCTTTTTTTCTTTCTTTTTTTCTTTTTGTCTTTTTAGGGCCACACCCATGGCATATGGAAGTTCCCAGGCTCAGGGTCTAATCAGAGTTTCAGCTTCCACAGCAAAGTGAGATCCGAGCCATTTCTGCTACCTACACCACAGCTCACGGCAATGCTTGATCTTTTAACCCCCTGGGATCGAACCCGCAACCTCATTATTCCTAGTCAGATTCATTTCCACTGCATCACGACAGGAACTCCAGATTTTAAATTCTTAATGGTTCAAATTTGATTACTTTGACCAGAAAACTAAATATGATGTGTGTTTAGTCTAGGGGTTTAGTGTTTATAAAGTATGCCATTAATTTCTAACTTAAAAGAAAAGAAAAACAGCAAAAGCAAATGTGTTGATTCCTGGGGGAAACCTTCAGTGCTGAGACTATTCCCATCAACACCCCTTCCAAAATGACCACCAAAAATCCTGGGGCCTGACATAGATAGTCCTCTCTCATCAACTCTTCAGATATGATTATCTGTCCAGAGGTGAGATGACTCAGAAAGAAGCTTGGAGTCTCTCAGAGTCCTAGTAAGAATTAACATTCTTATTCAACAACACGCTGAAAAGAATAGAGAATATGCTGAGATGAGTAATGTTTATCTTGATATGATTGTGTGTTTTCTCTGAATCCCCAGCAAGCTGTGTCGCTGAATCACCCTAGCAGGTCAGAGTAGGTATTTGACTAGGAAGAACTTGGGAAATCATTTAGAAGAAAAATTCAGTGACTTAGAATAAGATCATTCTTTAGAATGTATTAATGATCAGTTTACTAATTCTTCAATTATCAGGTTCATGATACAAGAAGGTCCTCTTATTGCATATTAAAGAACAGAACCATCAGGGCCTCGGTCCAGAAGGAAAAAGTTTAACAATGAATGAAGTGAGAATGTCATCATTTTGTTTATGCAGCTTTCTAAAAACACATTTTAGTAGAGTTTGTCCCAAAGTTTCTTTTGCCCCATCCTGTAAATAAAAATTAAAATGGATGATTTGGGTTATATTTTCTGTATAGAGGATGCTGAGTGTAAAGTTTTCTCTTTTTGGATCTGGTTGTCTTGAGTTAAAAGAGTTCTTTCATCCAAGAAAACCCAGTGGCTGCCGCCTGAACTTTCTTCCCTCAGCAGAGGTCCCAAAGCAAAAAGCAAACCAGTTTGAAGGAAATACACTTAAAAGACACCACCAGATTCTGTCCAAAGGAAGAAAGAGAAAGTGAATAAACATCTTTCAGGATCAAAACCTCAATCAAGACCAGAAAGGGGGCTTTCATTGCTCCTCCCACAAGTTATTTAATAAGAAAAATGGGAACACAACCAGGGAAGATTTCCGTGGTCCTGGGGGCTGGTGGTGACATTAAGACTTTCTCATTTCCAGAATTTAGGTCCAGTGGATCAGAATACAGGGGGAAAACTAAAGCAAATCCTTCACCCACTGAACAAGATTTTTTCCGAAACCCGACTTGCTCTTGCAAATGACCTTGACCAAGCATATATAAAAGTATACGTAAAGCTGTACTGTCCAGTGGTGAGATGAGGAATGTATACACACACACACACACACACACACACACACACACACACGCACGCACGCATGCACACACACACACACACACACACACACCTGAGGAAAACTAATAGAAAATTTACATATGAAACTAAATCAACTTTAGTCTATGGTCGAGAGCTGTTTTTTTGAGCCTCAACGTTGGGAAAAGGGAAATGAAGACTTCTCCCAGGGCTACAAAACAAATGATAAATTTGGAGGAAAGGAGGTCCCCTTGTGGCACAGGAGAAATAAATCTGACTAGTAACCTGTACTGTGAGGTTGTAGGTTCGATCCCTGGTCTTGCTCTGTAGGTTAAGGATCCAGCATTGCCATGAGCTGTGGTGTAGGTCGCAGCTGCAGCTCAGATCCTGCATTGCTATGTCTGTGGTGTAGTCCAGCACCAGTAGCTCTGATTCAACCCCTAGCCTGGGAACCTCTATGTGCCATGGGTACAGCCCTAAAAAGCAGAAAACAAACATAAACTATGTATTATTTAAAGATAAAATTCTGTTGACAGAGTAGAATGGAAATAAGAGTTATGAGGGTGAAAACAAATGTAAACTTGAAGAGGAGCTCTTTCATGTATATATATTTTTTTAATTTGGAGGAAAATAAACCTTGGAGGAACAAAAACTTCCACCTTGAAGGTGTTCCCCCAGTATAATATTGGGGGAATATTTAATATGGGCTCATATCTAATATGTGAATTTTCTGCTTTGTAGGCTTTTAGCTTATTAATTCATCTCAGAGTTCTGTTTTTTTTTTTTTGGCTGTTTTTTTGTTTGTTTGTTTTTTTGTCTTTTTGCCTTTTCTAGAGCTGCTTCCCAGGGCATATGGAGGTTCCCAGGCTAAGGAGTCGAATCAGAGTTGTAGCCTCCAGTCTACACCAGAGCCACAACAACTCGGGATCCGAGCTGTGTCTGCAACCTACACCACAGCTCAAGGCAATGCCAGATCCTTAACCCACTGAGCAAGGCCAGGGATGGAACCTGCAACCTCATGGTTCCTAGTCGGATTCGTTAACCACTGAGCCATGACGGGAACTCCCTCATCTCTGTGTTCTTAGACTAATGTACCCTATATTAGGGACCAGTTCTGTCCTGCCACATGTCTTCCTAAAACCCCAAGGCAGTACTAATATCCCTTAAGGCAAAGAATCAATTAACAGACCTGTATTTTACATGTTGCAAATCCAAGTTGTGGAGAATTTGTGCTTAAATTATGATTTAGGAGGTTCAAAGCTTAGAGATACACTGATTTAGGAGGTTCAAATCTTAGAGATACACTGATCTCCCAAGAGGAAGAAAGCCTCAAGAGTAGTATTTCTCTTGTTTCATGGTTGTGAAAATCAGTATGGGGAACAATGATTCATTTCCCTCATGGGGGCTGTGCTGGAGAGGGAACAGTCCTGAGTGTCTATTTTATTTTTTCAGAATTCAAAGATCCACTTGTGAGCCCAGGTGTCACACACATGCACAACCAAATAGACTGGGTTGTCGGGGGGAACATGATTTAGCCACAGAATCTTAAAAAGACTTTCTTCAGTCTGGAAAGAAAGTGTCAACGTTGTCAAAGCTTTGATGGCTCACACACCATGGTTGCTACCAACACCAGGTCAGAGTGAGAACTTAGGGCCAGCAGTCCCTAGAAATGCTGTAAAAAGCAAGGTTCTTCCAACTCAAAGGAACCATCGCAATGCAACTATGGGGTCATACAATATGCTCTACTTCCACATGGGAGAAAAAAAGAAAGAAAGGAAAAGAAAAAAGCCCCAGGGACAGGAACAAGTTCTCCAAAGTACGCATAACAATAAGAGGAAGGTGGGGAAGGGGCATAATATTTATGGGATATTTTAAAGCATGACATACGGAAATTATTAATTCATTATTAAGAGTAAAATCAACATAAAGTATAAGCATCCCCATAGCCTAAATGGGTCCATAATAGTGCTAAACATGTTGTATTCTAAGTACATATTTCTGAGTTCATTTCTCTCGGGTGAACATGTTGAAAGAGGCATAGCTTGCCATGAGGGAAGGAGCATGTTTCAGTCACCATATCTTCATCAGGTTGAGACTGCATAAGCTAATACTCTCTGGTTAACACCAGCTACCTCTTAACAACAGTGTAGCCCTCAGTTTCTCAGAAGGTCCAGCTCCCAAAGAGTCATGGCATCCTTTATGCCTGACGTCTAACCACGATAATGGTGCCATATAGTTTTATCACAATATGAACCTTATTAAACATTTTACTGTAATTATCTCACTATATCTGTTAATTTCCTACCCTCTTTTTATTATTTTCTTTTATCTCTACACTCTACTCTCAATCGTCTCCCCTGAGGAAACATTCCCTGCTCTTTAATGTATATTTCTCTTGTTTATAAGTATTTTAAAAATGCATAGCGTTCTTTTGTGTGTATATATGTAAATCCTGTGGATGGTATAGTGTGTGTATGTGCACACGTGTGTACATGGGCACATGTGCTTGTGCACAGATGTGTATCATTCTCTTGTTACTAAGCACCATATTTTAAAATCCATCTGTGCTGCCAATAGTAGATCTAAACTATTTGGTCTGAATGTTGCAGACTTCTCCCTAAAATGCAGATTCACCCTCTGCAGGATCAACACTCTTGTAGCCTCCAACACCCTACCTCCTAGAATCACCCTACAGTGTATTCTCATACATACCTCTCTTGTGGAAAATTCTCTGTAGAAGAGTGGATTAAATCATTTATATATATTTAATTTACCTAAGTGGTACCACAGCTCTTCTAAAAAGGTTGCTATAGTATATACATCCATCAAGCAAAGCATGAGCAACCCCAAACTCCATATCCTTTTCAGCAGAACTATCCAACTTTACTAGTTTTGACAGCCAAATAAATCTTGTGTTGTATCTCATTACTTTTCAATTTGAATTTCTCTGATTACCAATAATTTTGACCATTTCCTTCTTTGATTGTTAACTTTTTAGGTTTTCCCTGTCTTTTAATGGAATTGAATTCATCAATTATTTTCCATATGGTTAATATTTTTAAAATTTTTTTCAGAAGTCCTTCCATACCTGTAGAGGTCAGATATTCTCCTACATTTCCATCAACTTTAGAGTTTTACCTTTTACATTTAGATCTCCCATCCCATTAAGTAGATTCCATCTAGAATCCACCTAATACATGTTAACAGGTAATGATCCAGGTTCATTTATCTCTATTTAGTAAGGTGTTTTTCCCAACAAGATGGACTATACAAGTCATCTCTTGCCATTCATTTCTGTCATTATCTTAGTTATGTAAGTTCCCACATAAACATTTTAATAACACACAGAGCAAGGCCACCCTTCATTATTTCTCTTTTAAAGGTTAACTTAGTGTTCATGAAATTATATTCCTTATATAAATGATAGAGTTCATTTATCAAGCTTCTCAAGAAATCCAACTGAAATTTGTCATCAAATTAATGTATTAATTTTGGAAGAATTGACGTCTGTATAATATGGAGTGGCCCCATGCAGGAGCATGGACTGTCTCTCCATTCATTCAGATCTTCTTAATCATCTGTTATTGGAATTTTAAGGTTTTCTCCATAAATATTTGGTTAAATTAACCTCTGGATACTTTCAGTTTTTATTATTATGAACGTGGCCTCATTCTTAATTACATTTTGTAGTTGGCTACAACCAGTATTGAAAAATGATATGGTTTTTCTAGGTTGATTTTGTGGTTTTTTTGGGGGGGGGGTTATGCAGAAATTCCTTTTATTATGTTAAAAAATATTCCTTAATGAGCTAGTAATGACTTATGTGAAGAAGAGTCCAGAAAACAGGTTTATGACAGTACTAGCCTTGTCCTTGGTTAGAGACCTGTGATTTATCCAGAAAACATTATTCCCTAGAGTAGGTTAATGAAGGTCTAAGGGAGCTGTGAACTTGAAAGAGATCACAAGACCTAGATGCAAGGATGAATGAATTTTTCTTTTTTGAATTTAAAGCTTTACAACTGTTCAGATGCTTTTTCCTGCATGCATCAGTTGAAAGGCTTCGTTTATTTGGTCAAAAGGCAGATTGTGAGTCACAAATTCATCAACCTTTATTTTTTTGGACATGTATTCTACACCAGCTTTGGGATGCTTTCTACACTCTTCCATCCTCCAAACGTAGTGCCTTTCCATGTGCAGCCTGTGACCAGCTGGAATGGACGAGTGGCGATTTCTTCACCTGAAGCAGCTACTCCAACCACCACGCTAACGTCCCAGCCTTTGTGGCAGACCTCCAGCGCTGCTCTCATGACTTTCACTTTACCAATACACTCATAGGACTAGTCCACTCCCGTATCAGTCATCTCAACAATCTCTTCCTGGATAGGTTTACTGAAGCCCTGGGGTTAATATATTCAAATGCTCCAAACTCCTTGTCCTCCAGATTTGTCTTTATTGATGTCCACACCAATGATCCAGGATACACCACCTACCTTACGGCCCATGATAACTGCCAATCCAACTCCTCCCAGGCCACAGACAGCACAAGTAGAGCCAGGCTCCACCTTGGCAGTGTTCACAGCAGCACCATAACCAGTTGAACTGCCACAACCCAGAGGCACACTTTATCCACAGGGGCCAAAGGATCAATTTTAGCCACAGATTTATCAGCCACACTGTGCATTCAGAAAAGGTGCTGGTTCCCATGTAATGTAAAATTGTCTTTCCTTTACAAGTAAATCTGCTAGTGCCATCTGGCATTAAGCCTTTCCCTTGAGTGACTCTTATTTTCTGGCAAAGGTTTGTTTTATGATTTAGACAAAATTTGCATTCTCCACACTGTGAGATGTAAAGTGGGATGACAGAATCACCTGCCTTTAGCTTAGTAACTCCTTCACCAACACTTTCCACAATTCTATCACCTTCATGTCCCAAGATCACTGGAAAACTCCCTTCAGGATCAGCCCCACTCAGGGTATGGGCATCGGTGTGGCAAACTGCAGTAGCAATAATCTTAATTCGAACTTCATGAGCCTTTGGGGATGCCACCTCTATCTCCTCTATGGAGAGAGGCTTTCCAGCCTCCCAGACACCCGTAGCCCTGCACTTGATGACCTGATACACCATGTCCTCGGACTGCCTCTAGGTTGATTTTGGATCTGAAAAACTAGATTATTTTCTCAGTTCTAGTGGTTTTCTTTTTTGGTAGATAGCATTGACTTTTCAAGGTAAACCTCATTTATTATTCTTTCTTTTTCACTCATTATTATTCTTTTATCACAGCAGTTCAGTGACGTTAGTAGCTAATAGTAGTTCAACAATAACATTATTAGTGGACATCTTTGGATTCTCCCAACCTTAAAAGGAGTTAATCTCAAATTCCCTAATGCATAACATTCCATGCAGGTTTCGGTTATAGTTTTCACTAAGTTAAAGTCTCCTTTAGACTGCATAGATACATATTGGCAAGGGTATAGGGACATTCCAGAAATATAAAGGTATTGGCAAAGGTACACTTATCCACAAGTTAGAATTTAATGTGCTAGCTCAAGCACCTGGCAATGACTTATTAGTCTGTTGATTACTAGCTGGAGCCTGGCTTGCAGTTAATGACATCAAACACATTAGAACTTCCTTTACATATGTTAGAAAAAGGAGTCTGAAGATCCAGAGAAATAGGGACCTTGGGATGAATCTATTACCTACAACAATATGTCCTGATGACATTCTCTAGGAGGTTCCAGAGGGCACCACCTCCATGGTGGCATTAAGACGTGCACGAAAGAGCAGGGACCTGCCTGAAGAGTTTTGTGGTATATGTGGTTTGTAAGCCAGAGATGGCACAGGATGATGCAGCATCAGAATTGAGCATCCTGATATCAGTGGGAATTCTGGGGCCCCAAAGTGGTAGAGACCTTGTCTTGGCACTTAACTATCAGAGACAAGATGGGGGTGAAATTAGAATCCCCTCCCCACACATGTTCCTCAGACTCCTGCCAATACAGATTGTTGCAGTCTTATAACTTTTTAGTTATAAGGGTCAGGGTGTAAAAGAGTCTTTAACTAAAACCAAGAGATGATATCAAGAAGTGGGAGGTAGTTGTATGTTCCACATTAGATTGCTGTGCTATCATTATTTTTTTCAGAATCTGAACTTGCAAGTCTTACACAGCTACCTTCTCAGTTTAATAATAAAAATGCATTTTTACATATTTATTGGGCATTAACTATGTACTAGGGAATGACTTTACCTACATGCTTTATTTCTGTCCTTTCTTTCCTTAGAAAATTATGCATTAAGGATGCTATCCCACCTCAAAAGAATCTATACATAGCCAACTCTCTCTCTTCTGAAGCCACCTCAGGACATCTAAGAATGTGCAAAGTCTAAGGCTGTTTCCCACTGGATTATAGATTCCTGAGAAGGTTTTTCTGGATATACATCTCAGTGGATCACATTCTGATTGTGAATCAGTGTGCTTGGTAAGAAAAAAAGCTTCAGGATGACTCCCCTCTGAGCATTCCAACACCTGTCCCCCTCCAGTATTTTTGTACCAGACTATCTCTGCAAGCCCCTCCCATGTGGAAATATTAGAATCTACACTGGTTTATTCCTAAATCTTTCCTTTACTGCAAAATGTACTGCAAGTCTCCCCAACCCAAGAAGACCACCTACTCCATCATTACATCCCTCAACATTACTCATCTTGTCAGATTTTTACCATCTCTTTCTAGCCTTCTTATGCTTTTAAGTCTTTAAGGGCAAAGGCCTTCAGTGGGTTTATATTTTCTGGTTATTCTGAAAAGTTCTTGTCAGTTGTACCACTCCCAGGCCCCTCTTTGACCTCAGAAGACCTGGAAGCTGTATTTGCATTAACTCTTCCATGCGCCTTTTTTCTCAGATATCTGAAATGCTCCAACCAGTACCTCCTTTAGGTTTTGGCTCAAATACCACATTTGCAGTGAGGCCTTCCCTACCAGCATCTGTTAAAAAGTCAACCTCACACTCCCTACTCTTCTGCCTTATTTTATTGTCCACCTCAGCATTTTTCTTAGGTTACATACTACCTATTTCACTTACAGATCTTATTTATCATCCATCCGCTTGCTCTAGAATGCAAGTTCAACTGAGGTCAGGGACTTTCATTTATTTTCTTCACTGTTGTAATCCCAGTACCAAGAGCCATGTCAACACATGTAGGTACCCTATAAATACCTCTTAGTTAGCAAAGCACAAACCCTAACTCATACCTGTTTCTAATAGTCCTCATATGACTTTTTCAGTAGGGTCAGGGTGTAAAAAGAGTCTTTAAATGATATCTATGGTTCTCTCATTCATTATTTCATTCATTCATTCATTCATTTTGACTACTTGACAGACAGTGCTATTCACTGGTAATAGCTGACTGCCCGAGTCAGGGGCTGGTGGATAGGAAGGGATAAATCCCCATCACAGAGAGGTTAAGTCAGACAACATCTCTGCCCTCATAAAAATAACTGTCAGTGAGGATTCTAAATATGTGACTCATGGTTTTCACCTAATCAGGATAAAAGAAAAGAATAGTAACTAATCATAGTGGTAGATTACATTTGTATAACAACTTTGGTTTTCAGAGTTCTGTAGCATGCACCTGTGAATTGGTACCTGAGCAGGCATTACCTCCACTTCACAGAGTATACTGAAGACCAAAGAAATTAACTATGCTTCCCAGCGTGGTACCCACCACATCATGCAGAAGATTCTTAGTGGCAGGGAGCTTCCACAATGATGCTTCTTCAAAGGGGTGTCTCTGCAGAGTTAGCAGCCGGTGGGTGGTGTCAGGCACAACCTCTTCCCCTGTGCGTGCCCAGGTCCAAGAAGAGAGTAAGACGCTGACACAGACCGGAAAGGCTCAGCGAAGCTACGAGGTCCTCCGGCACTGCGGGTGTCCGCGCGGGGCTCCTCGTGCAGCGCCGCCAGCAGCTGCGCTCTTGGCCACAACCGCAGCGTTGGAACCGCGCGAGAGGCAATGAGGGGCACAACCGAGGAAGCAGCTCCCACCCGGTTACCCGGGCCGGGAGGCCTTGAGCTGAGGGTGCCTCTCGCGGGATCACACCCCTCTGGCCCTGTGCTCAGGGCATGACGTGAGTGTAGGGAGTCTTGGCTGGGTTGCCATTTGGACTCAGACCTGGTCACGCTGAGATCAGAGGTTGCCAGGCCCTGGCACCCTGGGACTCCCTCGTCTTGACTGTCCCATTGTTGCTAGGAATGGTTTACTGGTAACCATAGTTGAGTCCAGAAGATCCATGCTCATCCTACGCATTTCAGCACCATTCAGGAGGCTAGGTGATTTACCAAACTTCACCTGGGAGAATCTTCCATCATTTCAAGTAAGTAAACATCAGGAGAGAGTTCACCTCTTGAGTTGTAGCACTGTTATAAACTAAGGCAGCCCCCCAACTTCGGTTCAGTTTGAAACCACTGTTTGTTTCCTTTTTTCATCCCAATGCTCAAATCTTCATATGAGAGCCTCTTGAGTCTGGGTTTCAGCTATTTATCACCTTAAGGTGAGTCTCCAGGGTCCCTGAAGGGAATTTTGTATATTCTCATAGCTTAGGCTTAAGTCATTCCATTCCAAATATACCATCCAAGTTTCAGCTTGCTCTTTAGGACAGTAGTAATAATAAGATAATCACGGCTACACTTGCTGCACAACTACCACATAATAAAAACTTTTTAGGAGTTCCCGTCGTGGCTCAGTGGTTAACGAATCTGACTAGCATCCATGAGGACACAGGTTTGATCCCTGGCCTCGCTCAGTGGGTTAAGGTTCCAGCATTGCCATGAGCTGTGGTGTAGGGTGCAGATGCAGCTTGGACCCAAGTTGCTGTGGCTGTGGTGAAGGCCAGCAGCTGCAGTTCTGATTCGACCCCTAGCCTGGGAATGTCCATATCCCATGTGTGTGCCCTCCCTCCCAGAAAAAGACAAAAACTTTTTAAATGATTTTCTCTTTAATTTTTAATCTCATGAATGGCATGAGCCCCTATACTAAGACCTGTCTCCTCAAATGCCATGAAATGAAAGCCAGTTCAATTATGTTTGCAGTTCCAGGAACATGTAGAAATTGGTGTTTATACAGATATTCAGCAACCATTGAGCTCCAGAAATGTGTCATAAGGAGTGCTTAAAGTTATAATTAAAAGATGAGTTGACACAAACATACCAAAAAATATGGAGGAACTAAAATTGATCAGAAGTAGCTGGAGTGTGGTTTGAGAAATTAAGCTGCAAAAGAAACCAGAGGGCACATCGTGAAAGGCTGTCGTATGTTTGGACACTATTTTGAAGGCAGTGGGGAGCCCCCGAAGCGATATCAGATTGAAAGGTTGCTGCTGAGATGAAAATGGGTGGAGGAGGGTGGTGGGGGGGTAGTGCATGGATAGACTGAACGGGCAAGGAAAGGAATAATGAGGCATCAGAGGAAAGAAGACCAAACTAGAGGCCTTTGCAATAGTCCAAGTAAAAACATGAAGCTGGCGTTCCCATTGTGGCTCAGTGGTTACCAACCCAATTAGTATCTATGAGGATGAGGGTTTGATCCTTGGCCCCACTCAGTGGGTTAAGGATCTGGCATTGGCGTGAGTTGTGGTGTAGCTCATAGATACAGCTCGGATCCCGTGTTGCTGTGGTTGTGGTGTAGGCTGGCATTTGACCCCTAGCCTGGAAACTTGCATGTGCCACAGGTGCAGCCCTAAAAAGCAAAAATAAATAAATAAAATAAAATAAAATAAAAAATGAAGCCCATGTCAGCTCAGCTACTGATCTCTTAACTCTGTCACCCTCTTACAGCTCTGCACTTACCTACCCCTAGATGCAGCAATAGATTTTGACTTTTGGCTTCTCTGTTTTGCTTGGTTGGTTGATTTGCTTGGGTTGGCTTGGCCTTGAGGGAAGAAAGGTAAAGGAGAGGAGCATATCCCCTAGGATTTCTTCCAGGAGTTTTGTGATTTCAGTTCTTATGTTTACATCTTTAATCCATTTTGATTTTTGTCTGTGGTGTAAGATAAGGGTTCAATTTCATTATTTAACGTGAATATCCAGTTTCCCCAAAACCATATATTGAAGAGATTATCCCCCCTCAGTGCCTATTCTTGGTGCCTTTGTTGAATTCTGTTGACCATATATGCATGGGTTTATTTCTCAGCACCCTGATCTGCCCCATCAATCTACGTATCTGTTTTTATGCCAATTCCATAATGTTTTAATTGCTATAACTTTGTAATATAGTTTGATATCAGGAAGTATGATGCTCCCAGCTCTTCTTGTTTAATGTTGCCTTAGGTATTCAGAGATTTTTATCATTCCATACAAATTTTAGGATTTTTTTTTTCTGTTTCTGTGAAAAATGTCATTGGAATTTTGATAGGAATTGCATTGAATCTATAGATGGCTTTGGTTATTAAGGAAATTATAAGAATATTAATTCTTCCAATCCATGAACACAGGATATCTTTTCACTTATTTGTGCCTTAAATTTCTTTCATCAATGTCTGGTAATTTTGAGTGCACAGATCTTTCACTTTCTTGATTAAATTTATTCTTAAGTATTTTTGGATGCTATTGTAAATGAGATGGTTTTCTTTCTTTTTCAGATAGTTCATTGTTAGTATATAGAAACAAAATTGATTTTTGTACATTAATTTTGAATCCTGCAATTCATTTGTCATTTATAACAGTTTCTTTAGGGGTTTCTGTATGTAAGAGCATATCATTTACCAACAGACATGATTTCACATCTTCCTTCCTATTTGAATGTCTTTCCTTTCTTTTTCTTGCCTAATTACTCTGATTAGGGCTTCCAATATTATGCTAAATGGAAGTGACAAGAATAGGCACCCATATCTTACGCCTGACCTAAAAGTGTTCAGCTTTCCACTATTGAATATGATGTTTGCTGTGTATTTGTCATATATGGGCTTTATTGCATTGAGAAGCATTCTTTCTACACCTGATTTGTTGAGAGTTATCATCATGAAAGGATGTTGTCAGAAGTTTTTTCTGTATCATTTAAGATGATTTTTTTGTCCTTCACTTTATTAATGTGATGTGTCACATTTATTGATTTGCATATGTTGTACTATTCTTGCGTCCTAGAGATAAATCCTACTTGATCATGGTGTATGATTCTTTTAATGTGTTATTGAATTGTATTTGCTAACATTTTGTTAAAATTTTCTTTTGTTGTACTGTCCCTGTCTGGCTCTTAAAACAGTGTAATAATGGCCTCATAGAATGCATTTGGAAGTGTTCCCTCCTCTTCAATTTTTTTTCTGAAGAATTTACAAGGAATTAGTATTCCCCTCTTTAGTAGAATTCACCAGTGAGGCTGTCTGGTCCTGGACTTTTTTGTTGGGAGGTTTTTAATTTCTTATACAATATCCTTGCTCATTACTTATCTGTTAAGATTTTTCTATTTCTTCATGATTCAGTTTTGGTAGGTGGTATGTTTCTAGGAATTTAGCCATTTCAGAATACCTGTCTCCTAGGATTATCGAGTTGTCCGTATAAATTATTATGTGCACAGAACTTAGAAGAGTACTTGGCAGAGTAAGCACTCGGTAAATTCTAGCTTCCCTTCTCTTTATATTTCCAAGGGTAACAGTAGCTTTAACAGTTTTAAATACTATTTTTAAACATGCTAGAGTTGCAAATAATCTTATCAGACCCAAAGGAGATATGAAGTTCCTCAGGCTAAGCAAGATTACAGTATAAGGATTGTCAGATCCATGAATTGTTGGTAGAGTCTTGGGACCCAGCTCTGCAGTACAAAAGTACGCATACCCAAGCATTGGTCATCAGACTGAGTTTTTGTAGACTGACCCTCAGTTCCATCACAAGACTTTTTACGTTCCTTTCATCTCACATGAATAAGGCTTTCAGTTTCACCTGGCGATCATTGCGTACTTACTCCTTTGTTCCACCATTGCAATATATTGATCTGGTTAATTAGAATAACTGGAAACATGTGAACACCCTGTTAAACTTTCATCATAATATGCAGGATCATCTACAGATGTAGCATGTGTCATGTCCCTCATGTGGATCAGTCAAAGCATGTTACAGGGTCAAAACCAATATCAGGGAGTAGAGATGAATTCTCCTTCCGTGGAGTGAAGAGGGGACAGCTCAAATGAAAAGGTAACCTATGAAGGTGTATAACTCTAACAGGCAAAGGGTAAAGAATAATTACCCTTTTGGGACAATAATTATGTGACCATAGCCACTTCTCTGAACAATCACCTACCAAGTAAGCCCCAGGAGAAAGCTATTAGCCACAACCTCTGGCAATCTTATAAGCTTAAGATGCAAAATACTGCCTTCTGTCCCAAGCTTTGAGAGTCAGCCATTATACTGGAACACTGTGAAAATTATCACTTGATGTATAACCTCTTACACTAACTTTAACAAAATAAAGAGGAGTTTATTTTAAAGATGCAGGTGTGTCTCATAGGCAGCCCTAAAAAAGCAACTAGAATCAGGGAAATGAGGATGACCAGAATTTTTAGGGAGTACTCCCCTGTCATCTCTTTACCCTGGCTGTTCCTCCACTCTTCTTTCCATAAAGCGGAATACGGCAATGCTGTTTCTTCTTGTTTAAGAGGTAAGCGCAGATTGGTACTGTAATGTCTTAGGGTTAAATACTGTGCACTTCACTTTATTTTCACTTCACAATACTTCAGAGTTTTGGGGGTTTGGGGTTTTTTTTAATAAATTAAAGGTTTTTGGCAATCCTACATAGAACAAGTCTATTGGTGCCATTTTTCAAGCAGCAGTTGCTCACTTCATGCCTCTATGACACATTTTGGTAATTCTTGCAATATTTCAGACTTTTCATTAGTGCTGTATATGTTATAGTGTTCTGTGATTGGTAATCTTCAATGGAACTATTGCAAAATGATTATGATTGGCTTCAAAATGATTAAGTCTTAGATGATGGTTAGCATTTTTAGCAATAAAGTACTTTTTAATTAAAGTGTATGCACTTTTTAGACTGTGCTATTGCATACAATAGACTATGGTATAGCATAATCATAAATGCACTGGGAAACCAAAAAATTCATTTTGCTTTATTGCAATAATCTTGTTATTTTGGGGGCTCTGTAAAGAACCTGCAGTATCTCCAAGGCATGCCTGTAAAATTTCCTGGGAAGGGAATTATGATTGGCTCCGTTAAAGCCACATGCCCACATCTTGTCCAATCCACTATGGGTAGATTGAGAGACATTCTTGTGAAGACCAAACAAGGAAATCAGAAACTCACACCTGAGTGAACATGGACATTTAGGGGAGCAGGTAATTCCTGGAAAAGTTAAAAATAAGAAGAGTGGGGCACCTACATCAAGTTATTCACTCAGTCTCATTTAGAGACTATGATGGAAGGGTCAAATCCAGGAAGTACCTCTTGGTAATTTTTAACAGGAAGTCATTAGCCGTGTAGCAGAGAATAACATCAGGGAATGGATGCAAAAAGCTTCTCTCAAGGAAAGTAGTAGAAAGCCACAGGCTGCAATATTAAATGGCTTATCTCAAAAGTAATTATTATTATTTTTTTCTCTATATTTCTCTACAGAAAAGGAGTCCATTTATTCTCTGTAATTTCTATACCATATCTTAATCAAAATGGCAAGAAGATATCCTTTAAGAAAGGAGGCCAGAGCATTAGGGGTAAGGACTGAGGGCTACTTGGGTAAATAAATGACAAATGTTGCATCTTCCTAACATAAAAGGAAAGAGACATTGACCACATCTACAGTGAGCACCCCCTAAGGAAGGAAAGTTGACAAAAGTGTTCTGAGGTGGTGCTAATCAGGCTGGAGCTCATTGGACACAAATCATGGATCCACAAACCATTTCTAAATAGTTCAGTGTCATCACAACCTACCTAGTGTTCTAGCAAATATACTCTGAGATTGCTTATAAATCTCCTAAGCAATGAGAAGGTCCATTTTTCTGCCTTTTTTGGTAAACAGTTTGACATAAGCTTATAGATCATAAATGTGGTGGTCCAGGAATGGGCCCCAAGCCCAGAAGGGGCTACAGACAGTGGGCCTCTGTAGCCTGTGGTCATTTGATAAAACCAAGCTTTCAGCATGCTCCCCATATATTCAGCTCACGGAGGTCATAATCTGTACCAATGTTCTCCCTCTCGCCTCTCCTCAACCTTAGAATGCTACATCCTTTGGTATTAGCCACCAGTGTTTATAGGGGCTTGAAGCACATTATTTTTTTTTGTCTTTTTGCTATTTCTTGGGCCGCTCCCACGGCATATGGAGGTTCCCAGGCTAGGGGTCCAATCGGAGCTGTAGCCACCGGCCTACGCCAGAGCCACAGCAACGCGGGATCCGAGCTGCGTCTGCAACCTACACCACAGCTCATGGCAACGCCGGATCGATAACCCACTGAGCAAGGGCAGGGATCGAACCCGCAACCTCATGGTTCTTAGTCGGATTCGTTAACCACTGCGCCACGACGGGAACTCCTTAAAGCACATTTTGATGCAAGATTAAAATTTGTACTAGGAAAATGCCCAACATATCAAGTCTATGATTATCTTCAGCTGATTGGTACCTACTTGTCCCACTTGCAGAATGCAGGGCACACCTTAATGCAGCAAAGCCTCATACAGAGCAGAGTTGGGGGCTGGCGGTTTCTCTGCCCCACCCCTCATCACCATGGTGTTTTAGGCCTGGATTGCTTGTTCCTGATCTCATTATCTGGCCAGGAGGGTGCTGATGGCAATGTGCAAGAAGGTGTAGTCCTGCCAGTGGCCGCCCCCTGACCTACCAGTAAGACCCATTACCTTAAGAGAGTAAAGGTTTATTATCTTCTATTAGTTCCTCCTCCCACTAAATTATCCTGGGTCCTTCGCTGAACTGAGGGTAAGTCAGTGGATTCATAGCTGAAACTGAAGCATGTGGCATCAATGGACAAGTCCATCTGATCAAAGCCCAAATTGTCACCTGCCACATGGCAGGAAGATTTCACCAATTAATGCATGATTGTGTGTTGCCTTAGGGTCAAGGTAGTCTTTTTTTTTTTTTTTTTTTTAGGGCTGCACTTGCAGCATATGGAAGTCCCCAGGCTAGAGGGTCGAATCAGAGCTGTAGTTGCCAGCCTGCACCACAGCCACAGCAACACCAGATCCGAGCCATGTCTACAACCGACATTGCAGCTCACAGCAATGCAGATCCCTGACCCAGTGAGAGGGCCAGGGAATGAACCCACATCCCTGTGAATACTAGTCGGATTCGTTTCTACTATGCCACAACAGGAACTCCTGGTCAAGGTAATATTTAAGGGAGAGGAGTATCATCACCGGATACCACTTCTTGACTTTCTATGGTAGTTAATCTAATGTGGGCCACAGGGTGCTCAGATATTTTGGGTGTTTCTGTGAGGGTGTTTGGGCAATGGGATTAACAAATCAGTGAACTTTGAGTAAGATTGATCACCTCCCATAATTCGAGTAGGCCTCACCCCATCAGTTGAAGGCCTGACTAGAACAAAAGAGTGACCTTCCCCACCTGCTCCAGGGACTGCAGGCACCTCATCATTAATATGTGAATATGGCTGTACACCAGCAGGAAAATAAGCCCAGGCTCCTGAGAGTTACAGAAAACCAGGAGTCGGAGTTCTATTGTGGCTCAGCGGTAATGAACCTAACTAGTATCCATGTGGATGCGGGTTCGATCCCTGGCCTCACACAGTGGATTGAGGATCCATTGTTGCCGTGAGCTGTGGTGTAGTTCTGGCATTGCTGTGGCTGTGGTGTAGGCCAGCAGCTGTAGCTCTCTAGCTTGAGAACTTCCATATGCCGAGGGTGTTTAGCCCTAAAAAACAACAACAACAAAAAAAAAAACAGGAGTTATCAGAGAGCATTCCTTGTGAACAAAGCCTAGGGATCTGTGCCAGTCTGTAGTTACAAAGGTCAGCACAGGGTGTGGGAGTGGATAGAGCAAAGGGAAACCCACATCCAAATCCCAGACAAGAGAGGATGAGAGAAAGGAGGCAGGCCCAAAAGTAACAAGGGAGGTGGCCTCATAGAACCAATCCCAGGAAGGAGGCAGGTGTCAAGGTAGAGCCTGAGACATCCCCAGAGCCAACAGGTCTCCTTTTTGTGTGTCCTCCTGAACCACACAAATAGAGCTCTGGCTTTTAGTTAACTAGAACCAACTAGAAAATTAAATATTAATTTTGGAGTTTCCTTTGTGGCTCAGCAGTTAACAAACCCGACTAGGATCCATGAGGTTGCAGGTTTGATCCCTGGCCTCTCTCAGTGAGTTAAAGATACAGTGTTGCCCTGAGCTATGGTGTATGTCACAGGCACAGCTCAGATCTGATGTTGCTGTGGCTGTGGCATAGCCTGGCAGCTGTAGCTCCAATTCGACCCCTAGCCTAGAAACTTGCATATGCCTTGGGTGCGGCCCTAAAAAGCAAAAAAAAAAAAAAAAAAATTATTAATGATCTCTGAAGATTCCTCTAAGACAAAAACAAATACTCCCTTTTTAATTACATATGGAGACCCCCCCACCACCCCATTGTGGCCCCCTTTTCCTTATACACCTTGGTTCCTCCCTGACACATAATTCTTTCATCACTGCTCCAAAAACACCAGGGTAAGCTGGACATGCCATGACATTTGAGTCGCTCGAATTGTATTTGTCTGTGATAAACTTGATTTAAGTAATGATGATGGCTCTCTCTTCTCACAGGCTGTGCAGATAATTCTTGCCTTGATTCACTGTGCCCTGGGGATTCTCTGTGATCGTTTGTTTCTCAAAGAGGAGAATATACAAAATACTGGTTTTATACCTGTGTTGGTTATACTCGGGTACATATTTTGGTCCTCACTGTTTGTGAGTAAACCACGGTATATTTTACTTCATTTTTTTCTCATGTATCAAGTGACTTATATTGAGATTGAGCAATGAACTAAAGATACAGTCTCTTGGAGTTCTCCTGTGGCACAGCAAGTTAAGGACCTGGTGTTGTCACTGCAGCGGCTCAGGTTGCTGCTCTGACACAGGTTCAAACCCTGGCACAGGAATTTCCACATGCTGGGGTGTGGCCAAAAAAAAAAAAAAGAAAAGAAAAGACCCAATCTCTGACCTAAAGAATTCATTTTCCTGTGGAAACAGCCTTAATGAAATGGAGGGTAGGATGGGGTTGGAGAGCATATACTTAGGAAAAGCCTTTTATTTTTGCTGCATGTTTGATAAAGGAAGAGGATGGGGCATGCATGCATAAAAGATATTAAAAGAATATGCTTGAAGAATAATGAAGGAAGTGGCTGTTTGGATAACTATGAGACTTTTCTTTGGCAGAGTAAAAATTCAAAGGCCTGAGTTTAATGATTTGTAGTAATTTTTAGAGAGGTCACATAGGAAAGAGAAAGGAAGAGGCATGGAATAGAGGGGGAATTAAACAGGTTTCAAAAGTGGATGTTTTGGGGAGTTCCCACTGTGGCTCAGTGGGTTATGAACCTGACTAGTATCCATTTCGATGTGGGTTCAATCCCTGGCCTTGCTCAGTGGGTTAAGGATCCCATTTTGCCATGAACTGTGGTATAGGTCACAGACATAGCTTGGATCAGGTATTGCTGTGGCTGTGGTGTAGGCCAGCAGCTGCAGCTCCAATTCGACACCTAGCCTGGGAACTTCCATATGCAATGGATGTGGCCCTAAAAAGCAAAAAAAAAAAAAAGTGGATGTAAGGAAGGATGTTTTAATAATTCCATAGGCATAGGGGCCAAGGTCCCCACCAGAGAGACATGCCCAGTTAATTAAGAGCCACCGTATTCAGAGAAGCCCAAAGCCATGGCCTCCTATAAGCTATGTTTAGCTCATAGTTACAACCAGTCCAGAAGCAATTTATCAGTCAGGGGTCATTTTATTCACAAGTGATGTGGCCTAGTAACACAAATGAATATTCCGATTATATCAAGTTTCCAACTGAACGGAGCTAGAAAGTTGACCCAAGGCCAGATGTCTCCTTAGAGGAGAATGGATTTTATTAACGCTTTACCAACTTTTTTGCACTCTTCAACCAAAAACAGGGCTTTTGAAGTGAGGATCTGAATGTACCCAGCCCTGTACTTTGTGAAAAGGACTCTGAAACACATGTCTAGGGTAATTTTACCTTGAGAAGGGCCTGGTAAAAGTGCTCTGGATGAGAGATGTTTCCTCAGAGGCTCTCCTTTAGCGCTGGTCCTCAAAGGGAGGCCATTTGCCAACACTGAGAACTTTCTGGAAAGGGCCAAATTTCATAAAGAGAAATGCTCTAAACTGAAAGGATATAGTGAATCACTCAACACAAGGCATCTAGAAAGGATCTTAGGCCCAAGATGTAGAAAAGAAGTAGAAATTAGCCACAAATAGTAATTATTTAGTTTCATATCTACTGTGCATTTGGCATCATCCAAAAACGTTTCTGGTCCATTTTATAGAATTGCCACAGCAACCCCATGAGATAGCTCTTATTGATTCCAATTTGACAAATGAGGAAACCAAGATTTAGAAAGCATAAGTCACTTCTACAGAGTAAAAGCCTAAGTCATCTTTTGTTAGTGCTGTGAGCAGATGGAAAGTAGGTATAAGATATGCCACTGAAGAGGGGGGGGATTCATGATATACTAGAAACAACAGTCCTTGGAACATGATATGTAGAAGTCAACCTCTAACTCTTCAGAGCAGATGCTTTCTGAAACTATTTTCTATTGAAGAGATCTTTTTTTCTAGGGCATGACGGGGGAATTGTTGTCACAAATGAGAGCCACCCTACTGGCCACCAGAGGTTGCTTTCTAATAATTAAGGTCATGAGCTTAGTAAATGAAAATCAAGACAAGTGAAGCATCCATTTTACAAGGAAGCATTGTTTGTCATAAAATCTTTGTGAGATCCCTCAGCCCCATCACCCACACAAAAGTTTCTTTAATGACCAGAGGCTTTAAAATATCTTTTTATCTTTATAACAGATGAGTATAAATAGTAACTCCATTTCTTAGAAAGTCTTCTACTGGTCACCAAAGAACTGAAACATGTAGTAAAACTGCCTTCTTCAAATTTAATGATACATTAGATCTCAAGGATGCTACTGGCATTAGGAAAAGTATGTTTAGGGGTCCATCAACAGGAAAGGGTGTTTACAAATGCCTGTTTCTACCCCCCCCCCCCCCCCCCCCAGTTCATCATCTCAGGATCTGTCACCATGGGAGCCCAGAAGAAACCCATACGGTATAAGGTATGTTGGAATGTTTGGAGCAAAAATGCCAAATGTAAAAGGATTGCCTGGCACAAACTGAGAAGAAATTACTGATTCTGAGCCAACTTTTCTGGGGGGGAAATACTTTTCCAAATGTTTGGATAGGAAAAAAAAAAAAAAAGACTTGTTTTCTAAGAATGCACTCCAGGGCATCTTTTCTTGAACTGGTGTTGAGGAGGGTGCAGTGTGAGGAGTGGGCTGTATAAGGTGTCGTATGTGGGGGTCTTGAAGGGATAGATCATTTCAAGCTATGTAGAGGGGTATATATAAAACCAAACACAGCTCTGACCTGGGAGTGAAAGCGGTGGGAAGGGCATAAGACAAAATGATGTTTGAAAAGAGAATTGCCTTCAGCAAACCCAGGTCTAGAGAATAATATTAGAAAACAGATCAGATGCCATTAAAATACATCCAACAAAGGATAGTCACTTTCTCCTGTAGAGCCTCCTCTACTGTGGGTTAGCATCACAGGTCTGGCGGTGGATTGTCAAATTGGCTGTCTGAACTTGGGGAGATAACTTGACCCCGTGCTTCACTCTCCTCATCTGAAAAAAATAAAAAGTGACCTACCTCCTAGGATTGTTGTGAGGATTAAATGGGTAAATAAGCATAAAGGACAGTTATAAACAGCATGTAAATGTGACCCAGATGTGATCTGATGTTGTTTTCCCCAGGAGAAATAAGTACAGTTGACCTCAAAGCCCATGAAGACCCCTTGTGATTTTGCAAATCCCTGGAACTGACGTTCTCATCATTCAGTTTCTATATTTGCTTATAACAGTCCCAGTTTTTCCTCATAACATCCAAGAAAAGAGGTGTAGGTCACTTTGGGTCGTTGACTGATTTACACAAGAACTTACCACAAATGTTTGGTGTTTTACTGGAGGAATGATGAGAAAGGGTTGTGACTGTAATTTCCAAGTCTAGCCATCATCTGGCTCCTCTTGTAATTCTCCCCCCAACCCCCAGTATCACTCTGCTGTCTCTCCTCCATTTGCCCTCTTCTCACTTACCCCAAGGAGCAAAGTAAACTCCTTTGCTCATGCACGGTCGTTCTCTTTCCTTCTCTAGAAGCATTTGACATCACTCTTCACAGAAACACAAAGGTTCATCTGTCCCAGGGATGCTTGTCCAGGAATTTTTCCAAACCCATGTGGCTCAATTCCATAAGAGGAAATTGATTATAATTATTTATCAAGTCATGAAAATGTGCTTTGGAAAAATTATTCTATTGGCAGCATAAAATTTTATTATCCTTAAGTACCATAATGTATCTAATGTACCTAAATTTCAATAATCCAATTTGAAAAAGGCTTCTTGAGTGTTAGGGGTGTTCTGGGTATGTGTTCTGTTCTAGGATACATCAGTAAACAAAAATTTATTGCCTCTGTGGAAATTATATTGTAATAAAGAGATAAAAACCATAAACATAACCAAAAAAAAAACCCCATAAACATGACAGATAAACAGTATAGTGTTAGAAGGTGACAGCTACAATGAAGAAAAAAAAAATCTAAGAGGGCTACCACTGGGAGGCTGTGTGTTTCAGCAAAATGATCCAAATAAATCTTGTTGAGAAGCTGGCATTTGAGCAAAGCTTGAGGGAGAAAGTTAGCCGAGTAGATTGGAGGGAACAGCATTCCCACCAAGGGGATCAGCCATTGCAAAAGCCATAAAGTGAGAGTATACCTGGCATGTTCTGGCAAGGAGGCCAGTGTGGCTGTAACTCAGGGAAAGGAGATGAGGTCAGTGTTCGATGGAGAACAAGAGCATGGAGGACCTGTTGAGCCATTTTTGCCCTGAGGAAAATAGAAAGACATTGGAGTATTTTGAGGTGTAACATGATGAGGTATGTGTTTTAACAGGATCATTCTGACTGAAATTCTCTGATAGTTGCCTGGAAGGCAGGGACAAGGTGAGAAGCAGGGAGTCCAATTAGTTTTACCTAACTGTTAGTCAGGTTAAAAAGTGGTAGTGGTTTGGACTAGGGTGGATGAACTGGAGGGAATAAGAAGTGCTTGAGTTCTGGGTATATTTAAAGGTAGTGCCAACCAGGTTTCATAATGTGTGTGAGGTGCAAGAAAAAAAAGAGGAGTCAGGAATTTAAATAAGGTCTTAAGGACCGACTTGGGAATATTAGACATGAAGATGATATTTAATGCAATGAGATTGTCAAGATCTCCAATGGAGAGATGCTGTGGCAATGAAGAAAAGAGAAAATGCTAGCTAGTACACCCTAGCATACTCCAATAGGAAGACTAAGAAGAAGACAAGAAGAAAACTATTTAGGTTGAAAATGCCTTGGTTTAAAATCATGACCTAGAAGGGAGTTCCTGTCATGACTCAGTGCTAACAAATCCGACTAGGAACCATGAGGTTTCAGGTTCAATCCCTGGCCTTGCTCAGTGGGTTAAGGATCCTGCATTGCCTTGAGCTGTGGTGTAGGTCACAGACGAAGCTCGGATCCCGCCTTGCTGTGGCTTGGGCGAAGGCCGGTGGCTACAGCTCCGATTAGACCCCTGGCCCTAGAAAAGGCAAAAAGACAAAAAAAAAAAAAAAAGAAAGTCCTAGAGTACAGTGTTATTTATCTTTTATTCATCTGTATGTTTTCAAATTAAAGCAGAAAATAAATTTAGGGTATATGTCTTCTGCATTAACATTTTAGAAATCAGAAGTTCCCATCGTTGCTCAGTGGTATTCACGAGGATGCAGGTTCTATCCCTGGCCCTGCTCTGTGTGTTAAGGATCCGGTGTTGACGTGAGCTGTGGTGCAGGTTGCAGATGTGGCTCGGATCCCAAGTTGCTGTGGCTGTGGTGTAGGCCAGCAGCTACAGCTCCAATTCAACCCCTAGCCTGGGAGCCTCCATATACTGCAGATATGGCCCTAAAAAGGAAAAAAAAATTAGAAATTATTTTTTAAAAATAATAGAAATTAGATGGCCCCCTTATCTGTGTGCAAATATTTGATGCCAGCAACTTTTCTTTTCTGAAAACATGTCTATTTTTATGTTAACCTAGAAAAATGTTAAATCACCTAAGTAAATATTTACTCTCTTAATCAATTTTGATTTTTTATGTGTACAATGCAATGATATTTAGTATATTCAAAAATATCTGTAACTATCACCACAGTCAATTTTGGAATATTTCAATATCTTAAAAAGCAACTATTTAGCTATCACCCTCCATACCACAATCCCCCATTCTCCCCAGCCCTGGAGAAACCACTAATCTATTTTCTATCTCCATAGATGTGCCTATTCTAGACATTTCATAAGAAAGGAATCATATAATATGTAATTTTTCATGAACAACTTATTTTATTTAGAATCATGTTTTCAAGGGTCATCCATATCATAGCATATATCAGTACTTCATCTTCTCTATGCCTAAATAATATTCCATTATCCAGCTTTACTACATTTTGTTTATCCATTCATCCATTGATAGATATTTGGGTTGATTCTGTCTTTGGGTTTTATGAATAATGCTGCATAATTTGTGCATAGTTTTTTTTCCATCACGTCCATGGCATGCAGAAGTTCCTGGGCCAGGTATCAAACCCACACTGCTACAGTCACAATACCAGCTCCTTAACCTGGTGAGCCACCTGCTGAACTTTGTGTACAATTTTTTATTTAAACATATATTTTCAATTCTTTGGGGGGATGTATATAACTAGGCGTAGAATTGCTGAATCATATGGTAACTCTTCAACCTTTGAAGAATGACAGACCATTTTTCCAAAACGACTGTGCCATTTTATATTCCCACCTGCAGTGTATGAGGGCTCCTAGTTCTCCTTATCCTCACCAACACTTGTTATTATCTGACCTTTGGCTGTAGCCATCCTAGTGGATTTGAAGTGGGGTTTCTTTGTAGTATGTCTATGCATGTCTCTGATGATGAATGATGTCAATCATCTTTCCTGTGCTCATTGGCCATTTGTGTACATTCTTTAGAGAAATGTCTGTTCAAGTCTTTTGCCTATTTATTTATTGTCTTTTGAGGGTGCACCTGCAGCATATGGAGATTCCCAGTCTAGGGGTCTAATCGGAGCTGTTGCCACAGCCACAGCGACACCAGATCCGAGCCGCGTCTGTGACCTACACCACAACTCATGGCAACGCCAGATCCTTAACCCACTGAGTGAAGTCAGGGATCGAACTTGCAATCTCATGGTCCCTAGGTGGATTCATTTCTGCTGCTCCATGATGGGAACTCCTTTTGCCCATTTCAATTGGTTATTTGCCTTTTTATTACTCAGTTATAGGAGTTTTTATATTTTCTATATGTAAGTCCTAATCAGGTATTTGATTTGCAAGTATCTTCCCCATTCTGTGGATTGTGTTTTCACTTTTGAAAGCGTGTCCGTCGAAGCATAGAAGCTTTAATTTTGTTGAAGCTCAATTTTCTATTTCTCTTTTGATGCTTTTGCTGTCACATTTATGAATTCATTGCCAAAGAGTTCCCATCATGGCTCAGAGGTAAAGAACCTGACCAAGATCCATGAGGATTTGGGTTCAGTTGTTGCTGTGAGATGCAGTATAGTTTGCAGAGGAGGCTTAGGTATTGCATTGCTGTGGCTGTGGCTCCAATTTAACCCCTAGCCTGGAAACTTCCATATGCCATGGGTGTGGCCCTAAAAAGCAAAAAACAACAAGAACAACAACAGCAAAAACTTTCTATACATGATTCTGGTTCATAAGCCTCTCTGACCTCATAAATGGCCAGTATAAGAATACATTTTCTGGAGCATGCCACAGCCTAGATTTTTGCTAAGGAAGAGTCCTTCTAGATGATACTCTCAGCTGAGTAGCTCTACATACCCATAAAGATAAAACTGGAAAAGTCCTTGGCATAGAAACCAGATTCCTCATAATCTATCCCCACCCACTTCTCTAGCCACATTTTATCCAACTCCCCTTCGGTCCAAGTTTCAGCCACACCAAATGCCAGGAGTTTTCCTGAAGGCCTGCTTTCCCATGCTTCTGAACTTGTGTGTACATGGTTCTCTTTCCCATGATCCGCTTTCTTAATTTTATCCACCACTGTGAACTGCATCTGGCTATCTCAAGGTAAAACAGGAAATATCGAGAAGCTGCCAGTTTCACACCATCTACAGGAGGTGAAGGACCAGGCTTAGAAAATAAACAGGATCTGGGGAAATTCCAGAGAACCAGCAACAGGGAGCGTTGAAGTCCAATAGCTGTCTTCTAGCAAAAAGGAGTATCCTGTCAGTTGTTAGTGTCACTCATCTGGCACCCAAGGCCCCCATTGCCTTGCATAACATCACAGCGTCTCTCATAGGAATGAATTCCATTCTTTTGCTCATCTTTTTTTTTTGTCTTTTGTCCTTTTAGGGCCACACCCATGGCATATGGAGGTTCCCAGGCTAGGGGTCTAATCAGAGCTGTAGCCCCTGGCCTATGCCAGAGCCACAGCAACAAGGGATCCAAGCCATGTCTGCGACCTACACCACAGCTCACAGCAACTCTGGATCCTCAACCCACTGAGCAACAGCAACCAGGGATCGAACCCACAACCTCATAATTCCTAGTCAGATTCATTAACCACTGAGCCATGACGGGAACTCCCTTTTGTTCATCTTTAAGTTACTTGCTCAAGGTTTACAATCCTTAGGAGGAGAATTTCATGGGCCATGGCCTGACCTTGGTTCTTAGAAATTGAAGAGAGGAAGGACCTTCATCTGACGCTCGTAGAAGTTTGGTAAACATCTTTCATAATGACTAAACCAATGAGAAGAGCTCTCAGAGTAGGAAAGGGGCTGCCTGCTGGGCAACCAAAACTTATTATGTCTACTTCAGTCCTTTACTCAACTGGCATCAAAGCACATCCTTCTTTCCATTACTTTTTTTTTTTAATCTTTACAATGTAACTATCTTCACACACACACACACACACACACACACACACACATAAAAAATACATGTAACTATCTCCACAGGTATATACAAAATACATGCAGTGCCTTCGTAAAGGGCCACAGCCTCTCTCCTCAGTGCCATTCAAAAGAGTCTGGATGCTCTCTTGGGAGAGGTTGGGAAGCATGGAAAAGTTTTAAGTAGTAAAGTGACATTACTGAAAGAGAAATGACACTGACAGACCCTAGACTTGAAGCTCATCCATTTCATGACATTTATT
Source organism: Phacochoerus africanus (assembly GCF_016906955.1). NCBI lineage: Eukaryota > Metazoa > Chordata > Mammalia > Artiodactyla > Suidae > Phacochoerus > Phacochoerus africanus. Next base: position 10,990,737 of record NC_062547.1, on the reverse strand, counting down.
GATTTCATTAAATGAAATTGTTTGTTTGTCATATTGTCTCCCCCACTGGATTGTAAGATTCTCCAGTTGAAGTCTGAGTTTTTAATCCCTAGCACAATATTTAGCCTGTTGTAAGCACTATATAATTATTTGTTTTTTGTTTTTTGTTTTTGTTTTGGGGGGTTTTTTTAGGGCTACACCCATGGCATATAGAATTTCCCAGGTTATGGGTCCTATATGTTATTTGTTGAATGAATATACAAATAACTCATCTGAAAAAGAAAATGTTTTTACTAATTAGGTTCTGGACAAATTTAAGGCAGAGTCTGATATCAATCACTGTAAAATTTCAGAAAATAAGATTAAAAATTTCAACTTGAATGTTCTGGCCAATACTACAGACTGCTTGCTTCATCAGAATCTTGTTTATGCTGGCCCTGACCAGTTTCTTTGTACGTCTTTTCCAGCTTATTTCTGCCATTGTTATGAACATCCTGAGTGCCTGCTTTTCTGCAATTGGAGCACTTATATTATTGATTGCATGTTTCACTTATAGCTCAGAAAAGGATGAATATGTTTGGTCACATGTAAGTACCAAGTTTAATAATAACTGATCAAAATTTTAGAGATAGGTGAAAAAGCTGTGGTGAATGATGTAGGTTGCGATGTGCAAGGTATGGAAAGGACAACAAGTTGTCAAACATCTTTGGCAGAGAACTGTAAAAACAAAGTGTATTTCCTCCAAATTTTTGCCAAGGAAATATTTTTTAAAAAAATCAGTTTTCTTCCAAAATTTGGAAGCATTAGAAACCTCGGAGAAAGGGGAACACCTGAGGCTCCCAGAGCTATAAGAGACAGGAAAGAGTCCTCCCCTACAGGCTTTGCAGGAATATTGTCTGGCCAACACAGTCCTTTTGGACTTTTACCCTCCAGGACTGTGAGACAATACACTTCATTTGTGTTAAGGCCCCTTGTTGTGATACTTGTTCACAGCAGCCGTAGGAAACCAGTAGAGGAAGCCAGTGACTAGCCATCCACTCTTCTCCTCTCATGTTCAGAACCAACAGAGCCAAGACACAAGAATCAATTAGATGGAGAAAGAACTATCCACTTTATCGTTGATTATATGGTTGGAGAATGAGTTTTAAATCTTTGGCCAGATGTGCCTACTGACCTACTGATACCTCCCTTCATGAACTAAACTCAACCTGCTAGTTACAGGTAGACCACAGGCCTCCATACACTGGCCCTAGACGAGGACCAGATGTTGAGAAAAAGAATGTGTACACATAAACACAAATCACTCTGGAAAGAAAAAAGAGAGAGAGAACCCAGAAGGAGCTGAGTTCCTTCTCTCAAAAATCACCAGATAAATCCCTGCTTCTCACATGGGGAATTGTAAGTGAACAGCATTGAAAAGCACCAAAACCCAATCTTTACCTATTTCTAAGAGAGGAGAAACTCCTACTTGGGGCCATGGTAGAAATGATGAAAGAGAGGGAGAATGGTTCCACCTAAGACATGTGATAATGTTCATGATATAAAAGAAAACATGAAATCACACAGACATTGATGGAAAAACATAAAACCCAGATCATGTGGACATTCTCACCAAAAGAGAGAGTATAAGAGATAAAAAGATGGGTGTCCAGTATGGTACCTGACACTATAGGCCATCCTCTTCTTTTCAGTCTACTTTTCATGTGTAAAATAGAAATAAAAGCATCCAACTTATAGGGTTGCTTCTAGAATTAGAGAGTTTAACATAATGCGTGATACACATGGAAATCTTAAATTTCAAACATATTTTGGTGTTACGAAAAATCCCCCACAAAAATCAGTTGTGTGAGACTGATAGGATGAATGATATTTACACTTTTTCCTAAATGTTCTTCTTATACAGTTTCTAAATGTTTAATTAACATGAGGAATATTTCTTTTCTTTTTAATTCAGTTAGCTGGTAGTATGATTTTACAGTATTTACTCTTCAGTGCCATCACAGAACTGATCACTGTCTCCATAACTCTCTCCTGGATTGTGAAAGCATTATACCATCCAGAAACCAGTGAAGAGAGTAAGTAATTTTGTTTCTGGCTGACAGGTCACGATAAAGCAGCTTCTGTCAAGAACCTTCTCTGAGGGACTAAAGTTTAGCTAGAATTGAGGAATAAAAGTGTTGCTTCTAAACTGTGGTCAAGGGCAGCTAAAAATATGCTAAAATGTCTCTTGCTTCATACTGTGCAAAATTGAAGTCAACCAGCTTGTCTTAGGCAAAGTTCTGTGGGAGAATGCTGTTTTTCAGACTTGCATATCCAAGGAGGTTAATAGAAGAAACAGATAGACTGAAGTGGTTTCATAGGTCATACCATGAAGTAATATAGGGACACTGAATTCCATAGACTCTTAGATTCAAATTCAGTTATGAAATCTTGGTTTCCCAAGTTTGAGATCTTCAAAAGCCTTCAGAAAATGAAGATTTAGAGGACACTTAAGAGACTACTTCTGGAATAAAAGAATAAAGATACCTAAAAATCCATTCTTTGATAAAAATAAATGAAGTTGTCAAAATCAACTTTTTCAGAACTCTGGAAATTAGTCAAAACTTACAATAATCCAGAGTTCCCATCGTGGCTCAGTGGGTAATGAACCTGACTAGTATCCATGAGGATGTGGGTTTGATCCCTGGCCTCGCTCAGTGGGTTAAGGATCCAGCAGTGCCATGAGATATGGTGTAGGTCACAGACATGGCTCAGATCTGGCATTGCTGTGGCTGTGGCATAGGCTGGAAGCTACAGCTCTGATTGGACCCCTAGCCTGGGAACATCCATATGCTGTGGGTGTGGCCCTAAAAAGACAAAAAAAATTTTGCAATAATCCAAAAGCACTTTTTCATGAAAACTGGCTGAATCTTGGTAAGAAGAGTGAGTTTTGTGGTGTTGTAATTTGCCCTATTTCCATCCTCCTGGTCCCATCTCCATGGTAGCTTTTTTTTTTTTTTTTTTTTGGCCATGCCCACAGCATGTGGTAGTTCTCAGGCCAGGGATTGAACCCCACAGCAGCGACCTGAGCTACTGCAGGCTCCTTAACCTCTAGGCTACCAGGGAACTCCTCCATGGTAGTTTTTACATGAAAAAAACTTAAAAGTACAGTACCTGTGGAAAACAGCAACCTAATAACCGCAAAAGCCAGGCAATGGAACTGGTGTTCCCCAAAAACCCCTATTCTCAGAGAATTGTTATTGACTTGTTTGGCAGCTCCCTGGAAATCCCTACTGGCAAGGCTTTTCTTAATCTGACCTCAGTCAAAGCTCAGTCACTGTGAACAGCTTTTTCCCTGATATTCTAGAACTGTCAGTGGCGTTTAACATCATGTCTGCCTAAATCGAGAATGACAGTTGAGAAAAACAAAAGGGTGACAAAAAAAAAACTTAATGGAAAAAACTGAGGAGTGCGATGCCCATAGGGAACTTTGAAACTATGATAATACATGGAAATAATAAAGGCCATGTGCATAAGCAGGGATGTATATATGCAAGGAAAAACTTGAGAATGCCTTCATCTCCCACCTGTGGCTGATCTGCAGCTATCTGCAAGCAGGAAGCGGTGGCTAAAGCAGAGAGGCAAACTGTCTCCAAGGGCTTTAAAGACTTACCCCAACACACACACAAGCATGCATGTGCACATATACACAGCTTCTCAGCAAACACTAAGAAATATATTAGTTGAGGGCAGTGAAGTAAGTCTATATCTAATCATTTAGTGACCACTTAAGCCAAGAGAGCAGAGACATCAATTCCCACACATGAAAAATATGAACACTTTGCACAATTGGTTCAGGAAAGCCATTAAACGGAATAACAAAAACAACAACATGAGAGGATCTGATTTCCAACAGTACCACATTATATTATTTTAAATAACCAGTTTTTAGCAAAAGAAATTATGAGGTATGAAAAGAAACAGAAAAGTATGGCCTAATCACAGGGAGAAAAGCAATTATTAGAGTATCTGAGGAAGCCTAGATGTTGAACTTACCAGAGGGAAAAAAAAAACTTTAAATGGCCTTTTATAAGTATGTTCAAAGAGCTAAATAAAGCATGTCTAAAAAATCTCAAGCAACATATAAGAACAATGTCTCATGACAAAGAGAATATCAATAAAGACATAGAAATTATTTTAAAAAACCAGTAAATCAGTGAAGTCAATGATGTTAGAACATGTCCTCACATCATACACAAAAGTAAACTCAAAATGGCTTAAAGACTTAAATATAAGACATGACACCTAAAACTTCCAGAAGAGTCATCTCCATGTTGAATTATATCGAGTATCTTGGAATAACCTATAATTGAAAATAATCTGAAAAAGAATATATATACATATAAATATACATATACATGTCTAATGAATAACTTTGCTGTACACCTGAAACTAATACAACATGGTAAACCAACCATACTTCAATTAAAAAAAAGAAAATAAATAAACAATAAGATCCCAATAGGAATTCTAGAGCAGAAAATGACAATAACCAAAATGAAAATTTCACTCAAGGAACCCAACACAATATTTAATCTGACAGAAGAAATAATCTACACACTTAAAGATAGGTCAACTGAAATTATCTAGACTGTGAAATAGAGTGAGAACAAAGGAAAAATGGGTACAACTTCAGACACTTTTGAAACACAATCAATTATACCAAAATGTGCTTAATGAGAGTCACAAAAGGAAAGGGGAGAGAGAGGGAAAACAAAACATACAAAGAGTTTTTGAAAATATCTTAGATGAAAACCTCAAAAACGTTATGAGAAACATTAATTCAAGGAGCTTAAAAAACTCCAAATAGGATAAATTAAGAGATTCAAACCTAGACACATCATAAACAAAATGCCAAAAGACAAAGACAAAAATCTTGAAATCAGCAAGAGACAAGGAATTTATCCTGTAAAAGGGATCTTAAATTAAATCAGCAGCTTATTTCTCATCAGAAACCATTAAGTCCAGGAGACTGGGTGAGATAACCCCTTCAAAACCCTGAAAGAAAAATACTGTCAGCTGAGAATTATATACCCAGCAAAGCTATCCTTTGAAAATAAAGCTGAAATTACATCATTCTCAGATAAGTAAAACTGAGAATGTGTCACTACAGCAGACATACCCTACAGGGAATTCTAGAGTTAGCCCTTCAGACTGAAAGGAAAGGACACTAGAGAGTAAATAGAATTGATACGAAGAAATAGAGATCATCATTAAAAATAACTATATAGGAGTTCCCGTGATGGCACAGTGGTTAACAAATCCGAGTAGGAACCATGAGGTTGCGGGTTCAGTCCCTGGCCTTGCTTGGTGGGTTAAGGATCTGGCATTGCTGTGAGCTATGGTGTAGGTCACAGACACCGCTTAGATCCCACATTACTGTGGCTCTGGTGTAGGCCAGCAGCTACAGCTCTGATTAGACCCCTAGCCTGGGAACCTCTATATGCCACAGGAAGCAGCCCTAGAAAAGGCAAAAAAAGACAAAAAAAATACATAGGAAAATATAAATTAAGTATAAATGTATTTTTGTTTGAAACCCTTTTCTTCTATTCGATTAAGAAGAAACTTGTAAAGAAAGACAAATATGGTTTTATATTGCTTATATTTGGTATCTAAAAAATTAATACAAATGAACTTATTTACAAAACAGAAACAGACTAACGCAGACATAGAAAAGAAACTTATGGTTACCAAAGGGAAAAGTGGAGATGGATAAATTAGGAGTTTGGGATTAATATATACACACTATTATGCATAAAATAGGTAAATAACAAAGACCTACTGTATACCACAGAGAAGTATATTCCATATCTTTTAATAACCTATAATGGAAAAGAATCTGAAAAAAATATATATGAATCACTTTGCCATGTACCTCAAACTAACACAATTTTGTAATTCAACTATACTTCATTTTTAAAATAATAATAAAGTTTAAAAACAAATCAAAATAAAAACAAAATAAAACTCATAGTTATAAAACTGTTTGTAGGATATAAAGATGTAACTTTTATGGCAATAAAAGCACAAAGGTGGAGAACAGAACTCTGTGGGGCAAATTTTTATATACTATTGAAATTAGTATAATCTGAGTGAGATTGTTATAAATTAAGATGTTAACTATAATTTCCAGATAATCACTAAGAAAATAGTTAAAAAATAATATACTAAAAGAAGTAAAAGTATAATTAAACTTTAACAGAATAGGGGGAATAATGGACAAATAGAAGAATGAAAAAGACACAGGATGTAGAAAACTAACTACAAAATGGCACACATAAATCTTATCTCATCTGCAACTACATTAAATTTACATAAATTAAACACTTCAATCACAAGGCAGAGATTAGCAAAATGGATTTTTAAAACTTGCTCCAATTAAATGCTGTATACAAGAGACACTTTAAGTTCAAAGTCACAAATAGGTTGAATGTAAATATGGAAAATGGATACCATACATACAGAAACCAAAAGAGAGGTGAAGTGGCTATAATAATGTCAGACAAAACAGACTTTAAGACAAAAATTTTTACCTGAGATAAAGAACATTGTTATAATGATAAAAAGGTTAATCCGTTAGGAGCACATGGCAATTACAAGTATGTATGCACCGAACAACAGAGTCCCAAACTACATGAAGCAAAAACTGACAGATTAGACAAGAGAAACACAAAATTTTAAAAATAATAGTTGGAAACTTCAACATCCCACATTAAATAATTTGAATAAACCAGAACAACTATGCAGCAGAAAATAAGATACAGGATTCCTGAACAACATTATTCACCAACTATACCTGAAAAATGTCTATACAACATTCCATCCAATGGCTGCAGAGGACACATTCCCCTCAAGTGCACATAGCATATTCTCAGGATAGACTATTTTTAGGTATAAAACAATACCTAAAAATAAAATCTTACAAAATATGCTCTCTGTGCACAACAGAATTAAATTAGAAATCAAGAAAGAAATTTGAAAATATTACAAATATGCAGAAGTGAAACTGCGCATTCCTTTTTTTTTTTTGTCTTTTTGCCCTTTCTTGGGCCGCTCCCACAGCATGGAGGTTCCCAGGCTAGGGGTCTAATCGGAGCTGTAGCCACAGGCCTACGCCAGAGCCACAGCAACTTGGGATCCGAGCCGCATCTGCGACCTACACCACAGCTCACAGCAACGCCAGATCCTTAACCCACTGAGCAAGGCCAAGGACTGAACCCACAACCTCATGGTTCCTAGTCGAATTTGTTAACCACTGAGCCACGAAAGGAACTCCCAACTGTGCATTCCTAAACTACCAAAGGTCAAAGGAGAAATCAA